>NW_027507758.1:182484933-183944933 GCF_037356315.1 Lithobates pipiens
GGTTTCTTGATCACTTTAAATTGCTTTCAAATTTTCAAATTAATTTTTCAAAGTCTTTCACATTGAATGTTTTGTTTCCAAGAGACCTAGCCAAGCAATGCCAGGCTAATTTCCCCTTCCAATGGAAAACTGATGCTATCACCTGGGAATACAACTCCATGCGGATTTATCAGATCTTTACAGTAGACATTTTTTAACGGGATTGCAAAGCATACACAGCGATCTTCAAAATTGGAATGTACCCATGGCTGATCCTAGGGTCACAGACGCCTGGGTGCAGAAATGTTTCTGGCGCCCCCACATGGGCGTGGTCATCTTACTAACTCCTCCCCTTTACAAATGTTTCTATGGCTTCAACTAAAACACAGAGATGCTCCCCTAAGAAGTATTTATTACCCTGGGATCCTCCCATGATCTTTTAACAATAAAGAAAATGAGTACACTAATGGGACCTGGAAGGGGGTCTCTCTAATGCACACAGAGAGAGCTTCCACTAGAGCGTCTGTTAGAAAGCACCCCCAGACAAACTGCAGACATGATACAGGAGATGGTCAGAGACTGCAGAAATACTAGAAGAGATGGTCAGAGACTGCAGTCATACTACAAGAGATGGTCAGAGACTGCAGACATACTACAAGAGATGGTCAGAGACTGCAGACATAGTACAGGAGATGGTCAGAGACTGCAGACATAGTACAGGAGATGGTCAGAGACTGTAGACATGGTACAGGAGATGGTCAGAGACTGCAAACATGGTACAGGAGCTATTATATTGTAAGCTCTTCTGAGCAGGGCCCTCTTAATCCTCTTGTATTTTATTGTATTGTAACTGTATTGTCTCCTTTTTATATTGTAAATCACTGCGTAAATTGCTGGCTCTATATAAATCCTGAATAATAATAATAATAATAATACAGGAGATGGTCAGAGGCTGCAGACATGGTACAGGAGATGGTCAGAGACTGCAGGCATACTACAGGAGATGATTAGAGACTGCAGACATAGAACAGGAGATGATCGGAGACTGCAGACACGTTACAGGAGATGGTCAGAGACTGCAGTTCCTAAGAATGGAAGTAGATAATGGCCGACCAGCCCTCTCACCAGACCCGGCGATACAGCAACATCAGTTCTTGTGATCAGGAGTGAGCTCACTCTGGGTTCCCCGTGGCAACTTCGCTGGGTGGTGCTCAGATCCATTCCTTTCTTCACCGGGCATGGCGCCAGGCTGTGCGGCTTTCCCTCTGGTGGCACAGGGAAACAGTGTTCTCTTTCTGATGGCATCCCCTCAGCACTGTCCTCTCCCTGGAGTCTTGGGTGCACTTCCTCAAGAGCTTTCCCGGGCTCCTGGAGCTCTCTCTCTCCCCCCAGCCTCTCTTATTCAGCTGAGCATGCTGTGTGGGTTGCAGTTTCTGGGTCCCAATGGGGCCACCAGTCCTTGGGACTATATGCCCCACAATCCCCCACAGCAGGTGTCCCCCATCAGAGCCTTCCCCCAAAGCAGGTGTCCCCCATCAGAGCCCCCCCCCCCCCCACAGCAGGTGAGTGTTCTCTGTATTACGGGAGCTGACAATTCATTAATTGATAAAAAAAAAAGACATGGGAGTCCCCCTAAATATCTATACCAGGCCCTTTATCCAAGCACGCAACCTGGCAGGCCACCCCCTCCTGAACCGTACTAGGTCACATGCCCTCAACATTGGGAGGATGCTTTGGGGTTCTGTGACCCCTCAAAGCACCATGCCCCCATGTTGATGGGGACAAGGGCCTCATCCCCACAACCCCTGCGGGTGGGGGGCTTATCAGAATCTGGAAGCCCCCTTTAACAAGGGGACCCCAAGATCCCCCCGTTTGAAATGGTAAGGGGGTACAAAAGTACCCCTATCATTTCACAAAGAAAGTGTAAAAAATGGTTAAATACGACAAACACACTTTTGAAAAATTCCTTTATTAAAAATAAAAAGAGATTAAAAAAAGATTCCAGCGGTGCTAATCCACTTTACCTATCCAGCGACAGATGATCATCTCTCCGGGGTCCAGCAATGGCTGATCTGATCCAGCGACGGGTGATTTTCAGTCCAGCGCAGTCCATCCATGAATCCATCTTCTGTCTCCACTGAGGAGACACTGCGGGGATCCCAGCACTGACGTTTCTTATATTAGGAGGGCAGTGCCACCCATCACTTAACCCCGCCCCCTCTGACACTTGTGAGGGAAGCCAGGGGTTCCCCAATGACGTATGCGTGACCCCACCCCCCTCTGATGTAACGGAAACCTGCTGGTATCAGTGCTGGTGTCAGTGCTCTCTATCACGGTGCTGGTGTCAGTGCTCTCCATCTCAGTGCTGGTTTCAGTGCTCTCTATCACGGTACTGGTGTCAGTGCTCTCTATCACGGTGCTGGTGTCAGTGCTTTCTATCTCGGTGCTGGTCTCTGTGCTCTCTATCTCAGTGCTGGTTTGGTGTCAGTGCTCTCTATCACGGTGCTGGTGTCAGTGCTCTCTATCTCGGTGCTGGCGTCAGTGCTCTCTATCTCGGTGCTGATGTCAGTGCTCTCTATCATGGTTCTGGTGTCAGTGCTCTCTATCTCGGTGAAAAAATATACTACTAAGCCGCGCTTAACTTATGCAGACAACTGATTGTGCACAAAAAAATTATAAATTGAAAACACAGTATAATAACCATATATAAATTAGTGAACATGTGTGCATAATGTAAAGCACATATAGAGAACGTTGAACATAAAAATTAACCCTTACAACATAAATTTCCGTTATGTGGGCCTCTATCGGCATAAAAGAAAATAAAACAAAAGCATCCAGTATTTAAACAGTGAGTCCATATACATAAACCACAATAACGATTATTATAAAGTGTGAAGATGAAGTCCTTCCAAAACGAAACCACCATATTCATGGAAAAAACAGCCACTTAGTCCAATGAGAGGGTAAGTGTTCAATCCGCCACCAACATGTGATAAAAATTTGCCGCTTACCAGAAAAACATGACCCCCCACTACAGAGGGTCACACGAGACTTGTAAGAATGACTTCCGACCAAAGGGGGATCCTCACTTTCCTCCTGGTTCCACTACTCCAGTGGGGATTGGAACCATAAAGGGAAGATAAAGCTCCAAATAGTGTAAAACCCTTTATTTCTCAAAATAAAAAAAGTAAAAATGCACTTACAAATGTATGTCTGTGTGCGTCCGGCCGGCGCAACGGACTTAAGGCTTATTTTCTTCTATACATTTGTAAGTGCATTTTTACTTTTTTTATTTTGAGAAATAAAGGGTTTTACACTATTTGGAGCTTTATCTTCCCTTTATGGTTCCAATCCCCACTGGAGTAGTGGAACCAGGAGGAAAGTGAGGATCCCCCTTTGGTCGGAAGTCATTCTTACAAGTCTCGTGTGACCCTCTGTAGTGGGGGGTCATGTTTTTCTGGTAAGCGGCAAATTTTTTTTTTTTTTTTTTTTTTATTTCAAATACTTTATTGTTTTAAACAAAATGTGATCAGACAGGAAAAACAGATAATAATTGACATGTAGCATCAACAGAATATACAGCTCCGAATAACAATACATTTCCAGTAAACATAATACAAGTAGATAACCAAGACCCCCGAAGGGGAGCAGAATTTTCATGAGATACCAATCGCTGGTCTCAAGTCTTATCCAGAAGGGAGCTGGTTATACTAAGTAAACGTTGGTGGCAAAAGTTGAAAACTAATCAGCCTCAGAGAAATTGGTTACCAATGCACAAGGGATGGCTTGTGGAATAGCAGGAAATACAAGTCATAGAGGGAAAGTTGCATAGGGGTAGTACTAAAGTCACATCAAGGCTCTCATTGGGGGTCAGGGGGTGAGAAAGGGAGAGGTGGGAGGGGTGGTTAAGGGGGTAGGAAAAAGGGTGAGGGGGAGGGGGGGAGGGAGGAAGGAAGAGGCGGGAGAAGACAGGAATGGAAAGGAGAGATGTAGGTATAGAATAGAATAAGGGTGAGAGTAAGAATAGGATGAAGAGTGAAAAAAGAGGGGTAGAGGGAAAGGGAAGGATAAGGAGGGGAGGTGGGCAAAGTGAGGGGGGGATCTCTGGCCACTCCCCGCTGCCAGGGAAGGGTGTATTAAAACTTAATCCAGGAATTCGGGTAGAAGAATTCGAAGAAAAAAAAAAGAAAAGACTCCCATTAGGAGGCCGTAAGGGACAAATATTCTTGTGTAGTCTGGAAATGTAACCAGCAGGCCCACTTCACACTAAATTTAGACGGGGTATCGTGAGAAACGGCAATGAGCTTCTCCATGTCGGCTACTTTTTGGATTCTGGTAAACCAATCTTTAATGGTAGGAACTCGGGAGGATTGCCAGTGAATGGGTATGCATTGTTTTGCCGCGTTTATCAAATGCATTCCAAGAGATTTATGATAGGTGGAATGTGGCAGACTGGAATGGTGTAGAAGGAACAAAGCAGGATGAAATTCAAATGAGTAAGAAGAGATTTGTTCGGTAAGACGGTGTACTTCCTTCCAAAAGGTATGGATTAGAGGGCAGGACCACCATATGTGTAAGAGAGTTCCCTTCTCTTGGGAACATCTCCAGCAGGACTCGGGGACAATGGGTTTATATCTATGTATAATTTCTGGAGTGTGGTACCATCTAGATTGAATCTTGAAGCCATTTTCTTGGGTATTTACATTAGAGGACCCTTTGTGGATGTTAGCAAATATTCGTTCCCACTGATCTTCCGATAGTGAGATAGACAGGTCTCTTTCCCATTTAGTGCACGCGGGGGTATCATTCGCTTTAAGTTCCGCAAAAAGTAAAGTGTGTATATATGAGATAAGACGCGATTGAGGGGAAGTTTGGATACATAATTGTTCAAACGGGGAAAGTGGGCGGGAACAACAGTGGTCTCTATCTATGCTCTGTAGGTATGAGGCCGACATAAAATACTGCCATGGGGGAATGGGAGCCTCTCCGTTCCCAATCACGAGCTGAGCTCTGGTTAGGAGTTTGCCATTGTGAAAGAATTGATGTGCTCTGATTTGGTTCGTGGGCCAGCAGTCTACTAGAAAATCAGTTCTCCCTCCCGGTGGGAAATCAGGGTTGAATTTCAAAGGGGTTAGGGGGCCTGGAGCAGAGGAGATATTCAATTTTTTACAAGTGTGGTGAAAGCATCTCAGAGTCGGGCCTATAAGAGGGTGTTGCAGCAAGCTGTGAGGGACACGGTTAAGGGGAATCCACGGTATTGGGGCAAGAGGCACATCTGAGAAAGAAGCTTCCAGCGAAACCCAATCCTTGTTAGCTATGTGTACATTCCAATCCACTATCCTCGTCAAGTGAGTTGCAAGATAGTATCTGTGTAGGTTCGGAAGGCCTATACCCCCTAAATTTTTAGGGCGCGAAAGTAATGCATAACTGAGTCTGTGCTTACGCTTGCTCCATAGAAATTGTGTGCAAAGTCGTCTGTATTTATCAAAAAAGGACATAGGAATGTGGATGGGAATCGTCTGCAATAGGTAGAGCATACGTGGAAGAGCGTTCATTTTTAAGATTGCTGCCCTGCCAAACCAGGTAAACGTTGGTTTATCCCAGGCCTTGAGGTCTTTAGTCAATTGATTTAAAAGGGGAAGAAAATTAGTAGCGAATAGATCCGACAAAACTAGAGGAATCCGAATACCCAAGTATGTAATCGAATCTTTCTTCCAGACAAAGGGGAAATTCTCTTTACATTGGTCTACCACCGTTTGGGGCAATGAGATGTTGAGGGCAAAAGATTTTGCCAAATTGATTTTAAGGTTTGATAAAATTTGAAACTGTTTAAACTCTGAGAGCACTACTGGTAAGGTAATCAACGGATTGGAAAGAAAAAGCAGAATATCATCCGCGAAAGCCGCATACTTATATTCTTTCAATGGGGACTTAATGCCCTGAATGTCAGGGTTGGCAGAGATTTTACGGAGTAAGGGCTCAAGGGTCAGAACAAATAGAATGGGTGACAGGGGACAGCCCTGTCTCGTCCCATTACGGATGGGAAAGGCGTCCGACAGAGTGTAATTGGCTCTAACTTTAGCGACCGGGTTACCATACAATGCCATGATTAAACCTATTAAATGGGGTCCCAGGCCAATCGCTTGCAGCACCGCTTTCATATATTTCCAAGACACTCTGTCGAACGCCTTTTCCGCATCCAAGGAGAGAAAAAAGCCTTTCTGGTTGGAGCTCGTAATGAGATGGTGGAGGTTTACGGCTTTAATAGTGTTGTCCCTGGCTTCCCTTCCAGGGACAAAACCTGATTGATCTTGTGAAACTAAAGAGGGGAGAAAAGGGAGCAACCTATTGGCTATAATTTTAGAGAAAATTTTGATATCCGAATTTAGAAGGGAGATGGGCCTGTAATTACTAGGCTGGGATGGGTCTTTACCTTCCTTTGGTATGACAGCTATGTGTGCCTCCAGCATTCCTTGGGAAAGAGGGGAGGATGGGGAAAGGGAGTTGAAAGCTGCGAGAAAGGGCTTCCTCAACGAGTCAGAGAATGTTCTATAGTAGACTGCTGGCAGGCCATCTGGGCCTGGGCTTTTCCCGGGTTTCAAGCTCTTAATAGCAAGGTTCCACTCTGCTGAGGAAAGCGGAGACTCCAGGCTTTGCGAAGCTTCAGAAGAAAGCTTGTCGGGGGCAAATTGGGAAAGGAAAGAGGAGATCGCTTCGTCCTGAAGTGACAAACCTTCTGGGGTTGAACTCGGGTTCTGAAGGTTATAGAGGGATGAGTAATAGTTTTCGAACTCCTTAGCAATGTCCCTGTTATGGGTAATCAAGTCTCCCGCAGGGGAACGCAAATGGTGTATGACATTGTTATTGCGTCTCTTACGTAGTGCTTGGGCAAGGAAGCGACCACACTTATTCCCGTGTTCATAAAACAGCTTTTGAGATAAAATAAAATTTTTCTTAACGGTAAGGTTCAGGGTTTCGTTTATCAGAGCCCTCGTGTTTGTTAATTCATCTAGGGTATGTTGGGCTAGTGTTCGTTTATGACTGGCTTCAAGATTCCTTAGTTTGGAGAACAGAGCAAGGAGTTCGGCCTTGCGTGCTTTCCTAGAGGATGCTGAGATTGCAATCATTTTACCTCTAATGACACATTTATGGGCCTCCCATTGAGTCAATTTAGATATGTCCGGTGTGTCGTTGTCCTTGAAATAGTCTGTAAGACATTTCCTCAAATCTTCCTCAACAGATTTATCTGTTAAGAGAGTCGGGTCAAGTTTCCAAATGAAAGTCCGGTCATTTGTCTCAGGTAAAGTAAGTGTCAAGGAAATAGGATGATGATCAGAGATTGTCATTGGTTCGATCGTCGTAGCCGTGAGTAGCGATAAGTCCTGCTGCGATAGAAAGAGGTAATCTATGCGAGAATATTTATTATGGGGGGCAGAAAAATAGGTAAAGTCTTTGGCCTTAGGATGCATAATGCGCCAGGTGTCGTGTACATTAAGATCATGAAGGCAGAGCTTGATTTGTTTAAGTGCTCTATACGTAAGGTGTGACTTTCCCGAGGAGGTGTCCAGCAATGGGTCTAGGGGCAGGTTGATGTCTCCCCCCATTATCAGAATTCCCTCTTGGAAGGATAGCAACCGTCTAACTATAGCTCTTAAGAAGGGGACTTGATGCGAGTTGGGACAATATATATTCGCCAGGGTGACAGGTCTGTTCTTGTGTGTCCCTTTCAAAAAGACAAACCTCCCTTGTTCATCCAATAGGGAATCAGTAATTGAGATTGACGAATTCTTGGAGAGTAAAATAGATACCCCCTTAGACTTAGTTAAGGGAGAGGTGGCGTGGAAGCCCACAGGGAAGTATGGGTTAGATAATTTTGGTACATGTTTTGAACAAAAATGGGTCTCCTGGAGAAAGATTACTTCAGCTTTGGTTTGTCTCGCATAGGAAAGTACTCGGGAGCGTTTCTCGGGAATGTTCAGACCCCGGGCATTCAAGGATAAAATTTTTAGCGTGAGGGGGGCCGACTTGGATTGGGGGCGTGACATAGTAGCCGATTAGTGAGTCTTACCGTGAACGTGGAACAGACAGCGGGAGAGGGCCAGAGACCCTGGGAGAAAGAGGGGAAGGGGGGGAAAGAGAGGAAGAAAGGGCACAGAAACTTAAAGGGGAGAGGCAAGGAAGGGAGGGGGGGAGAGGCAAGGAAGGGAGGGGGGGAGAGGTAAGGAAGTGTGGGGGGGAGAGGTAAGGAAGGGTGGGGGGGAGGGATACTCCACAAGAAATTGCAGAGACTGCACCGGTTGACGGGTATGACCCGCACACCTTCGTCAGACAACAGATGTAACCGGGCAAGATCGGGAGAACTACTTGAGTTACCCGCTTGGGAGACAGAAGTCCGGACACGGATCGAGAGGGGAGTCATAGGTCCTACCGAGGCTTCTGTAGCAGAAGGGAGGTAGGGGGAGGGTAGCAAGGGCTAGGCCCAGGAAGGTATAAGAAGCCCACCCGGGTCAGCCTATCATGTATTCTAACTTACCCATGGTGAGGTGAACAAATCGTTCAAAAGGTATGCTAGTGTAGCCTCAGGACAGTCATGATAAAAAGATGAATAGTCATTATCTAAATAACCAGGATTAAATAGATAATATTTAGAGACATAACTACAGTGAATACAGTGAATAACAGAAGGTGTGGGGTTATTCCCAAATGGTATCTGGGAACATGCAATGAGGAAGAGAGGAAGAGAGCCGAGCGATGAAGCAATGGGGGTAAGGAAAAAAGAAAAAAAAATATTATATAGTAAAACCGTATAATAAATGTGGGAAGCCAAGAACAGAGATTAATGAACATAAAACAGTCGTTGGGAGCTTTTACTGCAAAAAACATAGTACCTGACACCACTGTGGAAAGCTACATCCCATCCGAACAACCAATAAGGGGCAGTCCCAGGAGTCAAGGGTGGTCCTAATGCAGTACTTCAATGTCTTAGGGAATCCAAGTTTGTTGTCCTGAAATGTTCCTGGTGTCTCTGCATACAAAATCCAGTGGAAAAGTGATAACGGTGAAATAGTAGAGACCTTCACATGAGGTGGTAGTGAGCTCATGACTTTAAAAATATAAAGGGCAGAGGGGCAGTGGGGGGAAGAGGAGAACAGGCAGAATACGGGAATCATAGTGCTTGAGGTTTAAAATGAGGGGGTTAGGGCAAGGGGCGAAATGGGGGCAAAAAAAAAAAAAAAGGGTCCAGGGTTAAGGTAATTAAAAGCAGATTGGGCATGACATGGCAAATCCTGATTGACATCGGGTAAGTCTCAATGTGCGGGGCAGTGTACAGAGAAATAAAAAAAAAGTAAGAACCAAAAACAATGGAGTAGAGACGAAGGGCAGAAAAACAAAAAGCCATAAACAGTACCTTAACTTCGGATGGGAGCAGTATGCAAAAGAGAAATGTAGATACTAATGGATTCTGGCCCTGCGGTGCGCAGGAGAGGCTGAGGGACTTCCATTTCTTGGCGCTCCGGCATCACGTGCAGGTGAACGAGGAGGAAGGGGGTGAGGGCGGCGGCGGCCTAGGTTGAAATTTCCCGCTTCTGCTATACCATCCATGGAGAACGATCGGGTAAGTGTGGAGAGGCGAAAGTCACTGTACCAATCTGGCAGATCCACGGGTGGTATATCCAGGGTAAAGAAGAAATGGTCTAGGTCCTCTGGCACTCTGAGCAACGCTGTTTTGCCATGATGGGATGCCGTCAGACCAAATGGAAACTTCCACCTGTATATTATAGACCTGGCCCTCAAGGCTTCCAGGAGGGGGCGGAGTTCCCTTCTCCTTTGTAGAGTGATACCGGACAAGTCCTGGTAAATTTTTACGGTAGCTCCCTGTACCATGACTCGATCATGTGTCCTGGCAGCATGGAGGATTTGCTCTTTGAGGTGAAACTCCATGAGGCAGCACACCACGTCCCGGGGGGGGTCTGTCTCTCTCCCTCTTGGGCGCAAAGCTCTGTGGATGCGTTCAAAGTTGATCTGGGTGTCAGGAGGGCGGTCTAAAATTTCATTAAACAGCATGGCAACAGTCTGGGACAGTTGAGAGGGCTCGATGGTCTCAGGTATACCTCTCACTCTGAGATTCCGGCGTCTTCCCCGGTTATCTAAGTCCTCCAAATGCCTGTTAATATCCCGGAGATGAACAGCGTGGGACTCTGTTATCTGTTGCACATGGCATAGAGCGTTGTCCTGCTTCACTTGATTCGCCTCTACTTCCTCAACCCTCAGTGTCATGGCGTGGATATCTGACCGCATGTCCGAAATCGCCGCCATGAGTGTGTTTTTAATATCCGCTGCCACGCTGCGGAGGTCGTCAATGCTCACCGCCGCAGCCTGGTTCGGAGGTCGGTCTGTCCTGGGGCTAGCGGCGAGCTGTGCCTCTGGTCTATTAGGGCTGGCGCTTGGAGATCTACCGCCACGCGCCTCTGCCTGAGAGGCCTGCATCCTGCCTGAGGGCCTCGCACGGAATATGTCCGGAATTGGCCGGGCGGAGAGGTCGTCGGATCCCCTGGGAGATCTGGACCGGGTAGCGGAGGTATCTCTGGGTGTCCTCACCATGTCAGGAGTATAGAAGAGGGCTATAAAGCTGAAGTTGCTGGCCT
This sequence comes from Lithobates pipiens, assembly GCF_037356315.1. Taxonomy (NCBI): domain Eukaryota; kingdom Metazoa; phylum Chordata; class Amphibia; order Anura; family Ranidae; genus Lithobates; species Lithobates pipiens. The sequence continues at coordinate 182,495,562 of NW_027507758.1, forward strand.
CGAGGACGGAGCTCCAGATCTAAGCGTCCATCTCGGATCGAATCCAGGCCACGCCAAGCGGCAAATTTTTATCACATGTTGGTGGCGGATTGAACACTTACCCTCTCATTGGACTAAGTGGCTGTTTTTTCCATGAATATGGTGGTTTAGTTTTGGAAGGACTTCATCTTCACACTTTATAATAATCGTTTTTGTAGTTTATGTATATGGACTCACTGTTTAAATACTGGATGTTTTTGTTTTATTTTCTTTTATGCCGATAGAGGCCCACATAACAGAAATTTATGTTGTAAGGGTTAATTTTTATGTTCAACGTTCTCTATATGTGCTTTACATTATGCACACATGTTCACTAATTTATATATGGTTATTATACTGTGTTTTCAATTTATAATTTTTTTGTGCACAATCAGTTGTCTGCATAAGTTAAGCGCGGCTTAGTAGTATATTTTTTTCATTTTTTCTGTATTTATGTGACACAGCAAAGCTGCAGCTAAACGTTCATTCCCACAGGTATCACTTTAGAGTACATATAATTTACACTTTTTCTTTTACCTTAGCGCAGTTTTTCACATTCTTTCTTTAGGCTCTCTATCTCGGTGCTGGCATCAGTGCTCTCTATCTCGGTGCTGTGTTAGTGCTCAGTCTCTATCGCGGTGCTGGTCTCAGTGTTCTATCTCAGTGCTGGTGTCAGTGAGGGAGATAGCAGCGGAGAAGCCAATCAGCACCATGGCTGCGGATCAGCACTGGACTGGCACCTCCGCACCACCACAGTGGAGCCCTGCATAGGTGGGGGTAAGGGCCGGGCAGAGGGAGGGGTCAGGGGCTCAAGCACAGGTTGGCACACTGGGACACTGGCACAGGACTGCGCTGCCCTGACTGTGGCACTGATCATCTCCTGCATCCCTTTCATAGCCTGGCCTGACCTTGCCTCTCCTCCATGGCCTTCATGCGCTCCTGAATTGACAAAATTGCACAGATAAAAAAAGAATGCTTGTCGTTGTCGATCCCAGATTCACTTAATACTTCTGGTATGTCAGTGTCCATGTTGTGGGACTATGTGTGCACAGCTAGTAAGTATTTTGTGGCTGAAAATATGACCTGGAGGTTTTTAAGGTTCGCCTGTCATTAAAGTGAATGGGGTCCGCCGCAAACCTTGCGGTTTCGTTAACATTTGGGCACGTTTGCGGATCGCGTTCGCGAAACGTCCCGTCGGAAGTTCGTACATTACTACTTGTGGCAAATTCCCTGCAGAGACCACTTTTATCAGTGGCGGGAGAGGGGGCACCCCTCAAAACCTCACTTTCGTCCCCATAGCTCTTAAAGGGACTTTATTTTTTTTTAAATGACATAAAAAATGTTTTATTGCATTTTAGTGTAAATATGAGATCTGAGGTCTTTTTGACACCAGATCTCATATTTAAGAAGTTCTGTCATGCTTTTTTTCTATTACATGGGATGTTTACATTCCTTGTAATAGCAATAACAGTGACAGTTTTTTAAAGAATAGTGTAAAAATTAAAAACAAAAGGTAATATAAATAATACAATTATTTTTTGTTTTAAACGCACCCCATCCCACCGAGCTCGCGTGCAGAAGCGTACACATACGTGAGTAGCACTCACATATGAAAACGGTATTAAAACCACACATGTGATGTATCGCTATGATCATTAGAGCAAGAGCAATAATTATAGCCCTAGACCTCCACTGTATCTCAAAACATGCAACCTGCAAAAAATTTTAAACATCACCTATGGAGATTTTTAAGGGTAAAAGTTTGTCCCAATTCCAACTGTCCCGGGCGCAACTTTTAATTATGACATGTTGGGTATCAATTTACTCTCCATAACATCATCTTTCACAATATAAAAAATTGGGCTAACTTTACTGTTGTATTATTTTTTGTCAAATAACTTTTTATTAGTTTAAAGTGAAACATTACACGTCAAACACTTCAGTTCAGCATTGGGGGAGCGAAAAAAAGGGATCAGAAAAATTACAGGGGAGAACATACCATAAAAACATATTGGCCTACGTAGTACAGCCACCTGGAGCAGGTACAAGCCAGGCCAGGTAGAGCTATTCACAGACAGCATGTTCTGCAACACATGTAAAACAGGGATACAGTCCAACCAGTAATAGACCTATCCTCAAGACTTAACCACCGATCCAGAGTTGCAATCCGAGGAGACGTGTGGCAACGAATAATGTAAGACACTTATAATACACTTTACCCCAAACAAACACCCCCCCTCGGGGGGGGGGGGGGGGTCTGGAAGAATGATAGACATAAAAAAAAGGAAGAAGGGAAAAAGAGAAAGGATAGAAAAAAAGAGAGAGGAAAGGGATACCTAAGGATAGAAAGAAAGGTAGAGAGGAAAGGGAGGGGGTAGGGGTGGGTAGTCATCCGAAAACTTCCGCTTGCCTGTCAGGGTCGTTCGTCCTTAAGATTCCAGGGGTTCCAGACTACGTCATGCGCTTCCAGCCGGTCCTGTATCCTGGCGGTCATCCTCTCCATAAGCTCCACATCTCTAATGCGGGCGTATAATGCGTCCGGGGTAGGGGGGTGTGTTTTTTTCCAGTGGAGAGCAACCAGACACCTCGCTGCGGTCAAGATATGGCGGGATAATTTCTGTAGGGATTTGGACAATTTGGGGAAAGGGACTCCCAGTAGAAAGTGCTTTGGGTGTAAGTCCAGGGGTTGGTCCAGGATACTGGCCAAGAGCGTACGGACTTCCGTCCAGAAAGGGACTATACGAGGGCATTGCCAGTATATATGCAAGAGGGTGCCCTTATGCCCCACACAGCGCCAGCACCGGTCTGTTGTAGAAGGGTAAATAGCGTGCAGGACATCCGGGGTCATGTACCAGAAGAACAATATTTTGTATGCATTCTCCCGGTAGAGCGTACACATGGAGCTCTTGGATGCCTGTGACCAAATCACCCGCCATTGCTCCTCCGTGAACACTTCACCCAGAGCCTCCTCCCATTTAAGCATATATGCATGTTTGCCGTTAAGACCCATAGGAAAGGCGTTAATTATTTTATAAATATCCGATATCATCCCCTTCTGTGCCGTACCTGATGAGACTACTATTTCAAACATGGTAGGCGGGGAGAAACGGAGGTCTGAGGAGATGGTCTGGGCAAAGTGACGGATTTGTAAGTAACTATAGAAGCTCTGCCGGGGGAGGTCAAACCGGGATTGGAGTTCAGTGTAAGTCAGTAGTCTCCTAGATCTGGGATCCACCAGAGATCTCAGCTGGAAAAGGTTCCGGGAGGACCAGGGGTGTTGCATCTGGCGAGATAGGCTATCTGGCACTCGAGGGTTGGATATAAAAGAGGTCAGGAGCGATTTAGCTGAGGTCAGGGCAAATGCCTTGGAAGACCTACGCCATAGGTTCTGCAGGTGGGACATAGGGCCCAACAATTGGGACTGAGGAATCACTGCCGCCGCACTCCAGAGCATACTATTAGGGTGTGTAGGGGCCAACCACCGGGATTCAATTTCCGACCAGCGATTGTGAGGCCTCTGGGTAGTCCAAGAAGCGACCGCGCGGAGTTGGGCAGCCTGATAATATCTGACTAGGTCCGGGAACGCTAACCCCCCATCCGATTTGGAGGCGGTCATGACCGAACGAGGTATCCTGTGCCTTTTATGATTCCATACAAATCGAAGTAGGTCCCTTTGCAATTTTTTCAGGTGAGAGGAGGGGACTGGAATGGGGAGGGTCTGAAAAAGATAGAGGAGTTTCGGGAGGATAGCCATCTTCACAGAGGCTATTCTACCAAGCAGAGATATCTGGTGTTTCCGCCACTGTAGCAAGAGACGCCTAATATCTCCATAGAGGGATGGGTAGTTTGCCTGATAAAGGGAGGTATAGGTTGGGGTGATGTTTACCCCCAGGTATCGAAGGGAGGTGGACCTCCAATGGTAGGGAAAGTTGGATCGTAGGTGTTCCACCTCCAACGGTGGAATGTTAATCGGAAGGGCTTCGGATTTCGACGCATTAAGTTTGTAACCCGATAGCGCACTGTAACGATCCAACTCCATATGCAGGTTGGGCAGGGATATCCTGGGTTGGGTAAGAGTGAGAATTACGTCGTCCGCAAATAGCGAGATCTTAAACTCCTGGCCTCGCACCGGAACCCCTCTTATAGCCTGATTCCGCCTGATAGACGCCGCCAGGGGTTCAATACAGAGGGCAAATAGTAGGGGTGACAGCGGGCATCCCTGACGCGTGCCGTTGGAGATGGAAAAGGGGGAAGAGGTGGCAAAGGGAGTCTTCACTTGAGAAGACGGGTCGGAGTAAAGATGTTGTATGGCTCGCAGAAAAGGTCCCTCCATCCCTATGTGGGTCAGGGTGGCGAAGAGGAAGGGCCAACCCAGTCTATCAAATGCTTTTTCTGCATCCAAGCTCAGGAGCAGGGACGGCACTCCCTCCCTGTTCGCCACCTCGACCAGGTCTATCACCTTCCGGGTGTTATCCCCCGCTTGTCGGAGGGGGACAAAGCCCACCTGGTCCTTATGGATCAAAGAGGGTAGGACCTTGTTAAGGCGCAGAGATAGCAATTTAGTGAAAATTTTTAGGTCCGCGTTCAGCAGCGCAATGGGTCTATAATTTGCACAGTGGATGGGGTCCTTATCTGGCTTGGGGATTAAGGTAAGGAAGGAACGTTGCATATCTGAGGGGACGGGTGTTTTCTGTAGAAAAGCATTAAAGAGTCTGCTCATATGCGGAGTTAAGAGGGGGGAAAATGCTTTGTAATATTCGTAGGGCAGCCCGTCTGGGCCTGGGGACTTATGTGCGGGGAGGGATTTAATGGTCTCTCCCACTTCGTCTTCCGTGACGGGCATGTTCAAAATGAGCAAGTCCGAATCTCTAATTTTGGGAATGGCGCTGTCGGACAAGTACTGCTGTATACGCTGTGAGACCTCCAGCGACACAGGGTCGCTAGGGATGTCAGGACTATTATAGAGCTCCGCGTAAAAGCCCGCAAACGTATCAACTATGTCTTTGGGGTGGGAGACAACCGCATTAGATCTAGTTTTTATCTGGTGTGGGGCAGAGAGAAGGGTTTTGTCTTTGAGCTTCTGCGCTAGAAGGGAGTGTGCTTTATTGCCCCTGTCATAGTATGTCTGTTTGATCCTCAGAAGGGCTTTCTCAACCCGGCGAAGCGCCAGGTCCGCCAGCGCCATTCGCAAATTAACAATTTTCCTAAGGAGTGGTACCGTCGGTGAGGCCTGCAGTTTCTGCTCTAACTGTCTAAGTTCCTTCTCGGTGTTAAGCTTGGTGACCGCGACGTCTCGCTTCAAGGCCGAGGAAAGCGCAATGCATCTACCCCGCATCACCGCCTTGTGGGCTTCCCACACAGTGGAGAGGGGGACGTCTGGGGTCAAATTCTCAGCAAAATAGTGACGCAGGGTCAAGGCTAATTCCGATTGGGAGGGAAGGTGCTGAAGAAGGAAAGTGTTCAGCTTCCAATTATATGGCCGAGTTATCGGGGGGCCTAAATCTAGGGTGAGTAAGATCGGGGCATGGTCCGACCAGGAGATCGGCAGGATAGATGCGGCACGCGTCGCTCTCAATGTAGCATTATTAGTGAAAAAATAGTCAATCCGAGAGTGCATGTGGTGAGGGGCTGAGTAGTATGTGTACTGCCGATCCCCGGGCCGGAGAGCTCGCCAAGCGTCAAACAGTGCATAGCGGCGAGTGAGTTGCCGAAAAAGCCTCGAATCCCGGAGGGCTCTAGGCGAGGGCACGCGGGTGGGCGCTGTCTGACGATCAGCCGTGGCCGAGTGAGCCAGATTAAAGTCTCCTCCCACCACCAAATAACCGTGGTCTTCCTTAAATAGCCGTGCAAAAACCCTGGAGAGGAAGTTATGCTGATGGACATTAGGGGCGTATAGCGTACACAGGGTGATCGGCCGTGACTGCCACGTACCCTTAAGTATCAGGAAGCCCCCCCGGGGATCGCTGTAGTGATCAACATAGGTAAAGGGTGCTCCTTGTCGGATCAGGACAGCCACCCCCGCTCTCTTGTGGGACCCCGAGGATAGATACACAAGCGGAAAGCTCCTGGAGGCGAAGGCAAAAGATCCCCCCCTGTCAAAGTGCGTTTCCTGAACCAGGATAATATCCGCTCCCGACTGTTTAAACTCCCTTAGTGCCAGATGCCGTTTCCTGTTTGAATTTAAGCCGTGAACATTCATAGATAGAATCTTAGCCATCAGTCAAGTCCGGGGGGGTGGGGGGGGGGGTAGGGGAGCGGTCTGTGTTTAATAAATCTTACCCGACCACCACGTCCAAGATGGACCACCAGGAGCCAGGAGCAGGCGCCGTCCGGTCGTAGGGCCCCGCCACTACGTGTCCGATCCCTGCAGGCAGCGGAAGGAAGACAGAGGAGAGAAGAGAGGGGGAGGTAGAAAGTGAGAGAAAGGAGAAAAACATTAGTACAACAAAAAAGGCATTGCAATGAAAACATGGGCCCATAACCGGACCAAACATAGGGCAATATACGGCCCCGGGTAAAAAAGTCATCCGGGACTACACGGATTCCCAGGGGGCCACCAGACCCAGCGCACGAGGCCTGGGCCTGGCGGCCGCATAGGAGTCCAGGTCTCCTCATTCAGGTCCTAAGGAGGAATAGAGGAGCGTAATATGTGTAAAAACTTGAACAGGAGCAAAATCACTAAAGTATAAATAAGATGAATAAAGTAACGAAAAAGGAAAAACAACCCAAAAAAAAAGGGTTAGAGGGAGGGTCGTGAGAGCAAGGGGGAACCCACTCTCCCGAATCTCCCAACCAGCAGCCTAAGTGCGGTAGATTGTTGAAAAGGCACCAAAGGGGAAAGGGTAATGAGTGCAACTAGAACCAGGGCAAAACAACGTCTGAGCACTGTGCCGCTAAGCGGTCAGGGACGCTGCAAATCTTCATCTCCACCAGCAACAGGTCGCGGAGGGCCAACCAGGCAGTGATGAGAAAAGTTAAGAGTCACTTGGAAAAGAAAAAAGGGGGATGAAGGGCCGGGATCCTCAGCCAGGGCCTTGTCTCTTAGGTTTGTTTTGCGTTTCCCGGTTTCTGGGTCGTTGGCGTGGGGGAACTTTTTGCCACAGCGTCGGAGGGGTGGGTTGAGTAGCGATGAGGTCCCAATCGGGAAGCCGGGGTGGGCGGATGCCCAGATCCTCACAAAAAGTCGGCAGATCTTCAGGGTACCTCAGAGAGGCCGATTTACCCTGATGTTTGGCAGTGAGGCTAAATGGGAAACCCCAGCGGTACTGGATCTGGGCGTCTTGCAGGGTACGGAGCAAGGGTTGGAGAAGTCTACGTTTTTGCAGCGTAATCCAGGAGAGGTCCGGAAAGAGTTGCACTGGGTGGTTCCGGAAAGACACCTCACGGGCTAAACGGGCTTGTCGCAGGATATCCTCCTTGAGGTGGAACGAGTTGACTCTGCAAATAAAGTCCCTGGGGCCAGAAGTAGCATTTTTGGGGCGTAGGGCCCTATGAGCTCTATCCATATCAATAAATTTAGTGGGGGGTTCTCCGAGGAGAGTGTTGAATAGTTCCTGCAAGATAATCTGAGCGTCCTCTGGGCCCTCCGACTCCGGGACCCCACGCACTCTGATGTTGTGCCGGCGCCCCCGGTTGTCTAAGTCCTCCACATGGCGCTGCATATCTCTCAGGAGCAGATGGTGTTCAGCCCCTTGCGTTTGGGTTTTGTGGACGGCAATTTTGGTTTCTTGTATCTCCTCTTCAGCCATCTCCACCCTGTCCGCAAGGTGCTTAAGGCCCGAATGGAGCGTTTGTATTTCCGCCCGACACGTGGATTTGACATCTTCAATCAATTGTTTAAAATCCTCTTTGGTAGGGATCGCTTGTAAGTATAATTGCCACTGAGGGTACGGTGGTGTTGTGGTCATGTCTCCCGGGTCGTCCCGGTCTGTGTGATGACGTGGCGACAGTGGCCTAGGGTCCACGGGGCCCGCAGTACGTGAGGGGGGGGCATGCTCAGGGAGAGAATCCCAGACCCCCGGCCCCTCTGAAGCACGGGCCAAGGGAGGTGGCTGGCGTCGTCCCCTGGTATCCTGGGGTGGAAGGGCTGCGGGTCCCCCCGGATATGCCGTCATCCCTGGTCGTTCCCCGCAACCGCGTGGGGGGGAGGGGTGCCCCGAGGTGCCCAGCCTCTGAGACTTAGGTGGGGGCGACCCTGAGTCAGGGTTCAGCAGGGGTCCGTCCATTCCCCCGGGCCCCCGGTACGCCCAGAACAGGGGCTCCTCAGGGGGGGGGAGGGCAGGAAAGTCCTCAGCTGCAAAAGAGAGGGGGGACCCCTCGGACCCAGCACTGGAGTCCGGGGGCGTCCGGAGCAGCCTGGGCAAAGCCAATGAACACTGAGTGTCCGGAGGTGGGGGGGACCTACTACCAGAGGGCCCCAGGCCTAGTCCACCCCCCTCCCTGATCTGTCCAGTCCCGCACAGGAACTCCTCGCCGGCGTCTAAAGCCTCGGGCGTGCGGTGGGGGGACTGCGGTGCCGTGCAGCATGGGGATAGAGAGGGTCCCAGGGAGGGCTTGGTCTTGTGCCCTGGCGGCGGCGTGGTAGGCCGCAGGCCTAGCTGGGCGGCCTCGGAGGCGGGCGGGACCGGGGTTCGACTCACCGCACCGGAGGCCTCCGGGCCCGGGGATGTCATCCGCGGTGGTCCTCGATCCCTCGGTCCGTGCTGAATGTGCGGATGGGCCCTGCGGGCCGGAGAAGGAGCCCGCGCCGGCGCGGCTGCGGCCGCCGGCGCCATTTTGGGAGGTCCATCGGTCGGGAGCTCCGTCGTGGAGAAGAAGGATCGGAGGTCCGTGGCAGTGCCCAACGACGCTGCGGGAGGTCCCCTGGAGCTGGAGGACCGTGTAGCCCTAGATTTCCCCATCGGATGGGGCTGGATTCTCCCCGTTGGTGCGGTGTAGCTGAGGCTGGTGGGAGAGCAGGAGACCTAGGCTGCCATCCGGGTCGACTTCCGGTCACGCCGCCCCGTTGTATTATTTTTAATAAAAAAAAAAAGTGAATTTTTCCCAAAAAAAGGGCGCTTGTAAGACTGCTGTGCAAAGACAGTGTGACAAAAAGTATTGCAACAACCACCATTTTATTCTCTAGGGTGTTAGAAAAAAATATATAATGTTTGGGGGTTCTAAGTAATTTTCTAGCAAAAAAAAACAGTTTTTAACTTGTAGTTAGACTAAGATTGAACTGTCTGACCTCAATTCTAAACATTATGTCAGGAGGAAACCAGGCACCGCTCATCACCTGCGCAATACCATCCCAACAGAGAAGCATGGTGGTGGCAGCATCAAGCTGTGGGGGTGATTTTTTATCAGCAGGGACTGGGAGACTGATCAGGGTTGAGGGAAAGCTGAATGGAGCAAAGTACAGAGATATTCACAATGAAAACCTGTTCCACAGCATTCAGGACCTCAGACTGGGCCGAAGGTTTACCTTCCAACGTGACAACAATCTTAAGCACACAGCAAAGGCCACACAGGAGTAGGGATGAGCCAAACACCCCCCTGTTCGGTTCGCATCCAGAACATGCGAACAAAATTTGTTCGAACGCGTGAACCCCGTTAAAGTCTATGGGACACGAACTTAAATAATCAAAAGTGCTCATTTTAATATATATTATATATAAATATAAATATTTAACACAACCTGTGCCTAAAATATATATATATATGCCGAAGCATGAGGGCATCTGCCCGCAACCGTTAGGAGCAAATCGCTCCTCGACCCCTGTTGCCCCCATGCTTTGGCATATATGCTCTTTTTTTAACTGTGGTGGTGAAATCACCTCCTACAGCATTGGAGTCACGGCTTTATCTATCGTGGGAGCAAACGCTGTCGCTGTCAAGATGAATAAATCTGCGCTGCAGCTGAATGGCGTACCTGAAAACAAAAAAATGGTTAACAATAAAACACAGTAAACAGTAAAGTATAAAAAAATTACATACCTGAAAAGCAAACATGATAAAACATAATAACAATAAGACATTGCAGAAAAGAATACAGTAAAAACGAGCAGACTAATAGAGAGAGAATAGAGAGATAGAGAACAATAAAACAACACTTTTTATTTGTAACTCTTGTAACTGTAATGCCCCGTACACACGAGCGGACTTTTCAACATCCAAAGTCCGTCAGACCGAGTCCGTCAGACTATCCGATCGTGTGTGGGCTGCAACGGACTTTAGCTTCGCAAAAGTCTGACGGACTTTAGAAATGAAGCATGCTTCAAATTTTCCCGACGGAACTCCGCCGGATCCGGTCCCCTTCGAAAAATCCGCTCGTGTGTATGCTACTCCGACGGACTAAAACCGACGCTAGGGCAGCTATTGGCTACTGGCTATGAACTTCCTTATTCGAGTCGGGTCGTACGTCATCACGTTCGAATCCGTCGGAGTTTAGTGTGATCGTGTGTGGCCAAGTCCGTTCGGCCGAAAAGTCTGTCAGAACTCCGTCGGAACTCCGGCGGAACTCCTTTGGAAGTCTGTCGGACATAAGTCCTCTCGTGTGTACGGGGCATAACAGTTCCAGGTTCGGGTCTCTCAAAATGCAATGCCATCTTGGGAGACCCTGTGAAAGTGTGCCTAGATTGTGCAGTGCTGTACCCTACGCTAATACTCAACTAGTGTATGGCAGCGTTCAAAACATTTACCAATACAAAGACCAGGAATGTGGAGACAATAATAGCGGGTGTCACGCCTCTATCCGCGATTGCTGCAGACACAACATCTTCTTTGGGTTGCTCGTTGGGTAAGGGTACTCGGGAGGACATACAGAAAATGCCCCTCATGCAGCCTGCTTATTGCATTTGGATTGGGAGGGTGTGGTGGAGCACCGTCTGGAAACAGAAGGGCTTCGATGATCTCTTCCTGGAATTTAAGGAAGGATCCAATCCATCCTGAAGCTCTGTATAGCACATGAGTGTTCAGCAAAGCCAATTGAAATAAATAAACAGACACTTTTTTTACCTCGTCTGGCCTTATGGGCAACTAGGTACTGCGCCAACAACTGGTCACTGAGGTCCACCCCTCCCATATTAAGGTTATATTCGTGGACACAGAGGGGTTTCTCCACAACACCAGTCGCCGTAGGAATTTGGACCGTCGTGTCTGCATGAAGGGAGGTAAGAACAAAAACATTCTTATTATCCCTCCACTTCACAGCAAATTATTACACTTGAAGCAGGCTCTCTCCCCCAGCCTAAGACGGAAATCTACAAGCCGCTGGGGAAAGCCCCAGCGATTAGGTCGCACACTGCCACACGCTCCAATCTGATGATCAAACAAGTGACTAAATAGTGGCACGCTTGTGTAATAATTGTCCACGTACAAGTGGTACCCCTTGCCGAATAAGGGCGACATCAAGTCCCACACAATCTTGCCAGTGCTCCCTATGTAATCTGGTCAGTTTGGTGGCTCTATGTGGCTATCTTTTACCCCGTAAACCATAAAACTACATGTATTGCCTGTGGCCCTGTCAGAGAGCATATACATTTTGACCCCGTATCTGGCACGCTTGCTGGGAAGATACTGTTTGAAAGACAAGCGGGCAGAAAACTTAATTGGGGACTCATCAATGCAGACAACTTGATGGGTAGTAAACAAGTCTGCAAAATGTTGGTTGAAGTGATTTACAATGGGCCGAATTTTGCTAAGGCTATGCCTCAAAGAACTCCTTTCACACTGGGGCGTTTTACAGGCGTTTTTCAGGCGCTTTAGCGTTAAAAAAGCGCCTGTGAAGCACTTGAAAGAAGCCTCATCTGCAATCCCAATGTGAAAGCCCAAGTGCTTTAACAATGTCAGCGCCCAAAAAACGCTTGTAAAGCGCTGCTTAAACTAGCAGCGCTTTACCAGCGTTTTTCGAGCGCGATTGGGGCACTTTTAACCCCTGCTAGTGGCCAAATAAAGGGTTAAAATCGCCCACAAAACGCTGCTGCCAAAATAGCTTTTCAGGCGCTTTTCAGGTGTTTTGCAGGTGCTTCCCATTGATTTCAATGGGAAGGGGCGCTTTAGGAGCGGTGTATTCACCGCTCCAAAATCGCTGCAAAGAAGCTGCTTGCAGGACTTTTTTTGACGCCCTGCCAGCGCAGCACCTCAATGTAAAAGCACTCGGGCTTATACATTGGGATTGCAGTTGGGACTTCTTTCAGGCGCTTTACAGGTGCTTTTTTTTAAAGCTAAAGTGCCTGAAAAACGCCCCAGTGTGAAAGGGATCTCAGTGTGAAAGCACTCAGGCTTTTACATTGGGATTGCAGTTGCGGCTTCTTTCAAGCTCTTTACAGACACTTTTGTTAACGCTAAAGCACCTGAAAAACGCCTGAAAAACGCCCCAGTGTGAAAGGGGTCTTAGGTGCAGACAAATCAGACACAGGCAGCTAGTCAGCTAAGTCTTTTCACCCAGCTGGGAAAGACAATGCAGGGGACATTCCATACTACACCAGAAAATGGTTGCGTACTTCCCAACTAAGGATGTGCCAAACACCCCCCTGTTCAGTTTGCAGGGGAAACATTCTAACCCACATGGCGAACCCCATTGAAGTCTATGGGAGTCAAACAGGAAACATCAAAAGTCCCCATTTTGAAGGCTTATTTGCAAGTAATTGGCCATTAGAGGGGTATGGGTGCCTGGATACTGCCCCTAGAGACATGTATCTATATATATTTTTATTTTTTTCATTTTTACTGTTTCACTGTAAGCATCATTAAATCATATTAAACAATTGTTTTTTCAGGAGCAGTGATTTTAATTATGCTTAAAGTGCAACAATAAATATTTAAAAAATAATTTAAATATAGTGCCCTTTTAAGGCCAATTACTTGTATATAAGCCTTCAAAAGTGGCACTTTTTTTCCTGTTTGGTTCCCATAGACTTCAATGGGGTTCGCCATTCAGGTTAGAACATTTTTCCTGTTCTGGAGTTCTGCTGCAAACCGAACAGGGGGGCTTTTGCCCCATCCCTAGCTATGAGATGAGCTATTTGCCTGCCAGACATACATTCATATTTTTGATTTGATCAACACCAGAAATAATCATAGCTTGTTCATATGTTGGAATACAATGTTTAACTGTTTAACAGAGTTGGAAATAGGTAACATTATTGAACAAATAAAAAAAAATTGCCACTATGCTTGTTTGATGATCTTACTGATAACATACATGGCTGACTGGTTTCCAGACTCCAAAATAGTAAAATCCTGCAGTTGTAAGTGTACCAAAGGGTTCATCCTAATCAAAAACATAATTGACAGGTGCAATAAGGAGGTGTTGTGCCTACCTGATAAAGCTTATCTGTAGGTAAAAGAAATATATCTCCTAAACGTGCACTATTTTTTAGTGAGCAGCAGCCAGTGATGTCACTGGTGCATGCTCTCTGAAGGAACGGCATACTCGTGTCATTCTGTTAGAGCTCTGTGCCGTGGCCAAAACTCCCGCTTCGGCCATTCAATCATCCACAACCTGCGAACCAGGAAGGGAGTCTGGGTGAAGATGAAAGCCTCTGCAGTGGTGACAGTGCACCATTAGCCCTTATACACACGGTCGGACATTCCGACAACAAAATCCATCGGATTTTGTCTGACGGATTTTGTCCGAAACTTGTGTTGCATACACACGGTCAGACAAAGTTGTCAGAAAATCTGATCGTACGTAACGTGATGACGTTATTTCGTTATGACGGGACTACGTTCAGGCTAGTAGCCAATAGCTTTGGTCTAGGAATTTGATCTGAGCATGCGTGGCACTTTGTCCGATCGGAATTCTCTACACACAATCAGACAAAGTCCGATCGGATCATGTTGTTGGAAAGACTTATAGCCCAGCTCTAAAACTTTGTCCGTCGGATATTCCGACGGAAACAGTCCGATGGAGCCCACACACAGTCGGATTATCCGACAACGCGGTCCGATCAGACATTTTCCGTCGGAATGTCTGACCATGTGTACAAAGGCTAAGGGGGCTTTGTTTCAAGGTAAGTCTTTCATAATGTGCTAGAATGCAATGCAGACTAGCACATTATACCTTTACCTTGCAGGGAGTGTTATATTTTTTTATTTAATTTATCCACGTTTACTTCACTTTAACCTATGCTCATTGTTTTCCAGGATAGGTTTTTTTTATGTTCTCACTAAAAAATATTGGAGGGTACAAGCCCAAAATCAGTTTTAATGCAAATTTTTTATGAAGTACCGGAGCATACATTTAAAATAAACATATGTAAATACAGAGCTAAGTTGTATTATAAAACCAAAATTGACAAAAACCAGCATTAGGTTTCTACAGGCCATATTTCACCATTGCTAATTAACATTTTTTCAAAGAAGATCTGTTGGTTGCTTTGTGCTGTGAGAATGATACTACAAACTATTGTAATATTCCCAATATTCTAAGCAGATCTCAGCATGTTGATTGATTAGAAGATGTTAGTGAGCAGCTATTACCTTGCAGACAATGGCCCACTGGTGTGAACAAAACACTGTTGCTATGGCAACTATTGCAATATTATTTTTTAATCCACATTCCAACTAGACTACATTATTAAATTCAGCATCATATTTCCATTCATTTTTAACTCTCAAAATGCTGAAGTATACTGATATGCACCCATAAACAAATGAAAAAATATACTTATTCATTTTATATATTAATTTTCTACACTGTCCTTGTCGCTGATATATCCTTTGATTCTGCTTAGCTTACTTGCTATCATTTTGCTGTTATGGGCAACATCTATCTTTTCACAATACAGCAGTAAAGATTTAATTTACAAATGTAAATGTTTTATAAGGACATTATTCCAAGTGTTTAAAATTATCATGCAATATTTGTTGAGCTTTGACTTGCATTTTTCTTCTGCAAAACTGTAATTGGGTCTTATTTTTTTGTACCTATAACTATAATATATTGATCTGATCAAATTGGTAATAGAATCATTTTCATATTCCATCACTGTTTATTATATTTTGATAAAATTGCAAGTGCTACAAAAAATGAGAATTGAAATTACTGTCACAGTCTCGCTGGTGTTCCTGCTGGAGCTCACATTGCATGTTGTAGTAAACCAGTCACTAGATGCACAGCAGCAGGGGGAAAAGAAAGATTCTCTGATTTCTCAGGAGTGGACCAGAATAATCTTTTGCCTCTTGACTTTATGCCTGTGAAAGCAAAGAAGTATAGGGAGAGTTAAGGTGCTGGCTGGTAGAATCTAAGAGGTAGATTGTTGTGCTGGCAGTGAGGAGGAGGTTTACATTAGGGGCAGCTTCAATAGGTTTTGGCTACAGGGATCTATGCCACCACCAGAGAGGAAGCAAAAAGTGCCCTGCTTTGAGACTGTGTGACAAAGAACCACTTAGCTACATTTTCTGATGGCAACTGGATTGACTGGTCTGTAAGCATAGCTGAAGGAAGAACACCTAATGAGTAAAGGCTGGCCACTTTCCCATAGTAACAATTTTGTATGTGGCATTTTACTGCACTCTTCAGTGCAACAATAGTGTGCTCTAGAGCACCACTTTTTTTTGTCCACATGTCTGCCATAGCTCTGCATGCATCTTATATCTGGCTCCACCACACTGGAGACGTGGCTGCAAGGGAATTAAGGGCCTTGGCTGGCCCGCCAAACACAAGTTGACTTTGATTTAACGCTTGTTTCCGACATAGGCGAAGTTGCACTGCAATTTTTTAATGTTTATTTTTTTCATCTCTTTTTTTTTTTTTCATTTTAAGGCCATCGCTGCCTAATTTAAAGTGTTACTAAACCCAGGACCCTGCATTCACTATATCTGGTCTCCCACAGTACATAGAACATGGAAATGAAATTTTTTAAGTAAATATAAACTGCTTTTCTCATCAGCAGTTAGAGCAGTCTTGTATCTATGAATAAAGAAAATAGTCTATCCAGTTCAACCCGTGTAGGTGTGTGTGTGTCAGTGTCGATTATCATTCCCATATTCCTGTATGTTGTGTTCTTTAACTACTTCAATACCAGGCACTTATACCCCTTTCCTGCCCAAGCCAATTTTCAGCTTTTAGCGCTGTCGCTGTTTAAATGACAATTGCGCGGTCATGCTACACCGTACCCAAACAGAATATTTATAATTTTGTTCCCACAAATAGAGCTATCTTTTGGTGGCATTTGATCACCTCTGCGTTTTTGGGTTGCACTGATATGCAGCACTGATGGGCATTGATAGGCAGCACTGATGGGCATTCATGGGTGGCACTGGTGGGCACTGATGGGCACTGATAGGCAACAATGATGTTCACTGAAATGCTGCATTGATGGGTTCCTATAGGTGGCACTGATAGGAGGCACTATTGGGCACCAATGGGCACTGATAGGCAGCACTGCTGGGCACTGATGGGCACTGATACATGGCACTGATGGGCACTGATATGCGGCCCTGATAGATGCCATTGGTAGGCATCACTGATGGCACTGGCAGGCATTGGGGTTGGGCACTGATTGGCAGCTGCCTGGGCACTGATTGACATTTCCCTGGTGGTCTAAGGTGGCATACCTGGTAGTCCAGTGTGGTGGCAATCCCTGGTGTTACTGGTGGCATCCTGGTGGTCCTGGATGTGCATCTGAGGGGGGGGGGCTGCACTGATAAACAATCAGCACAGACCCCATCTGTCAGGAGAGCAGCTGATCAGCTCTCCTCTACTCGTGTCTGTCAGACGAGAGTGAGGAAAAGCCGATCAACGGCTCTTCCTGTTAACATCGTGATCAGCCATGATTGGACATGGCTGATCACGTGGTAAAAAGCCTCCGACAGAGGCTCTTCGCCGAGAACGGTGTAGCGGTGTGTCAGGTTGACACACCACACCACTGATTGCCGCCATGCATGGACATTCTTGACATTCTGGGGAGACGTCATATGACGTCCACCCAGAATGAGATCCGCGCCACCCAGCCATCATTTGACAGCCGGTGGGTGGGAAGAGGTTAAAATGTACGTTCAAGAGAAAGCAATACTCCCTGCTGACACCACCAATTGTGGAAGTGTCAGGGCTGGGCTCAGCCCTTTCTTCTCAAAGCTGGCTGCTCAGCTGTCGGCTAATTGCCAGCTCCTATCTCTACACAATGACTCACCTGTTGATGATATCCTGCTCGTCAGTCCTGCCTACTTAAGCCGTCCAGCTCAGATGATCTCTGCCTTTGCCAACATCTCCTGCGTTCCTGTAAAAGACTTGATTGGCTTACATTCCTTCTGGCTCCAGATCCTGCTTGCTGTTCCACTATGCTGTTCCCTGGCTTCCTGACTTTCTGTTTTGTCTGACTATCCATTCCGGTTACTGAATTTTGGCTATGTTTTGACCACGTTTTTTCTATTTACTTTTATTATTAAACAAGTGTGATTTGACTGTACTTCTGTCTCAGTATGATTAATGGTTCCTGAAAGGAAGGGAGTTCCACATCCTTATTGCCCTGACAGTGAAAAACCCCCTGTGCAGTTTAGTGCCTGTAGTCGTTCCTCATAATTGAGGTCATCTAGTCTCCTTATTAATTTTGTTGCCCTTCTCTGGACTCTCTCCAGCTTCAGCACTTCCCTTCTGGGGACTGGTGACCAGAAATGGAAGGAATACTTCAGATGTGGCCTGGCCAGAGTTTTATAATGTGACGGGATTATAGTTTTATCTCTATTTTATATCCCCTTTTTTATGCATGATATTATTCTGTCAGCTTTGGTAGTCGCAGCTTGACAATGCATGCTGTTGCTCATTCTGTCTTCTACTAGGACCCCTAAATCTTTCTCCATCCTTGATTCCTCCAGAGTTTCTCCCCCTAGTGACTAGTTTGTGTTTAGGTTTTTAGCCCCCAAATGCATTACTTTAAATTTCAACACATTAAACCTCATTTGCCATGTTGTTTCCCACCCTATTATTATATTCAGGTCTTTCTGTAAAATGTCTATATCCTGATATAAACTTATTGCCCTGCTTATTTTTGTGCTGTCTGCAAAAACTGAGATTGAGTGATTTATCACATTATTTATCACCACCCTTTGTACATGTCCCGTAACCAGTTTTCTATCCAAGAACAGACTCTATGGTCCATGCTTACAGATCTCAGTTTGTAGATTAAGCATTTATGTGGAACTGTATTGAATGTTTTTTGAAAATCCAGATACCCCACATCCACAGACCTCCCTCTATCTAGATGGCAGCTCACTTCCTCGTAGAATGTTAACAGATTGGTCTGGCAGGAAATACCTATTGTAAAATCATGCTGATTACTACTAATGATACTGTTTTCATCAGCAAATTTTTGGATATAGTCACTTATTATCCCCTCCAATAATTGACCTACTATTGATGTTAGGCTGACTGGTCTGTAGTTTCCAGGAATATGTCTCTGCCTTTTTTTGAATATTGGTACCACATTGGCATTTCTCCAATCGGATGGTACAATTCCTGTCTGTATGCTGTCCCCAAAGATTAGGAATACTAGTCTAGCTATAACCTGACTGAGGTACATCTCCATACCCTCACTACTTCAATTGCTTTGAGGACTACCTGGTGTAAGCCATCTGGCCTCTTTCACACATATGGACTGTTTGTCCATTTTTCATCCATCCGTTGTCCGAAAAATGGACATTAATGCATTCCTATGGAAAAACAGATGCCAAAAAACTTAACGGACAGAAAATGGATGTTAGCAAATGACATCCACTTACATCTGATCCGCTGACATCTGTTTTTAAAATCTTTTTTTCCCCTCACTGTTTATTAGCTGATTGCAAAAGAGGGGGTTGGGAAGCCCCCTTCATCTTGCCATTAACAACTCATTAGCTGTCAGAAAAATAAATTGCAAAAAAAAAAAATGGCATGGGATCCCCCTATCACATACCAGGTGCTGGACGCCAATGGAGAGAGGGCTTCCTTTGCAGAAGTTCCAGACTCCCCTGAAGGTGAGACAGCAGGAGTCAGAAACAAAGTAGCACAGGTCGCCTGTGGGCTGGGGCCTTAGGCGCTTAGTGGATCTCAAATATTCTAAGTTCTTATGGTCAGTAAAGATCAGAACTGGGTGAGTAGCGCCCTCCAACAGATACCTTCACTCTTCAAATGCTACTTTAATTGGCAGGAGTTCTCTGTCACCTACATCATAATTCTTTTCGTGTTGGCTTATTTTTTTGGAGCAGAAGGCTACTGGGTGCAACAAGGCCTTTGGGCCCAGACACTGGGAGAGGACAGCTCTTGTAGCTATTTCGGAAGCATTAAATTCAAGAATGAAATTAAGTGCTGGGTCCGGGTGTTGCAATACTGGAGGGGAGGTAAACAAGATCTTCAGATGTTCAAAGGCTGCCTGGGCTTCCTGGTTCCAGAGGAAATGGGTATGAAGGCGAGTAAGCTGAATTATTGGGAAGATAATGGTCAAGAAGCCTTTGATAAACCTCCGGTAGAAGTTGGTGAAACCAGCAAATCTTTGAACTCCCTTTCTATCAGAGGGTGCAGGCCATTCAAGGATTCCTGAGACCTTTTGGGGGTCCATTGAAATCTCCTCAGTGGAGATTATGAGCCCTAAGAACTGGATGGACTGCTTTCTGCTTTAGCATACAAGTTATGACTTTGCAGGGTGTTTATTACGTCCTTGACATGGTCCCGGTGGAGGTCAAGTGAGGCTGAGAAGATCAAAATGTCATCCAGGTAAACGATCAGAAAAAGATCAAGGTACTCTCTGAACATATCATTCACGAACTAAATGAACTAAATTTTAGTTAAACATTTAGGCCAAAATGTATTCAGCCACATGTCTTTAGTAAAAAAAATGTCAATAAGCGTATATTTATTGGTTTGCGCAAAAGTTATAGCGTCTACAAACTAGAATAAATTTTCTGGAATTTACACAGCTTTTAATTTATGACTGCCTATCTCATTTCTTGAGGTGCTAAAATGGCAGGGCAGTACAACCCCCCCCCCCAAATGACCCCATTTTGGAAAGTAGACACCCCAAGGAAATTTCTGAGGGGCATGTTGAGCCCATTGAATATTTTTTTTGTCCCAAGTGATTGAATAATGACACAAAAAAAAAAAGTTTACAAAAAGCTGTCACTAAATGATATATTGCTCACACATGCCATAGTTATATGTGGAATTGCACCCCAAAATATATTCTGCTGCTTCTCCTGAGTACAGGGATACCACATATGTGGGACTTTTTGGGAGTCTAGCCGCGTACAGGACCCCGAAAACCAATCACTGCCTTCAGGATTTCTAAGGGTGCAATTTTTTGATTTCACTCCTCACTACCTATCACAGTTTCGAAGGCCATAAAATGCCAAAATAGCACAAACCCCCCCCAAATGACCCCATTTTGGAAAGTAGACACCCCAAGCTATTTACTGAGAGGCATGTTGAGTCCATTAAATATTTTATATTTTGCCACAAGTTGCAGGAATATTACAAATTTTTTTTTTTGCACAAAGTTGTCACTAAATGATATATTGCTCACACATGCTATGGGCATAAGTGAAATGACACCCCAAAATAAACTCTGGATCACTCCTGAAGCGAAACTGACTGCCGCAGCCAGTGGGAGGGGGTCCGATCGGACCCCCCACCTGCTGGAAGGCAAGCACGTACATGTACGTGCTTGTGCCTGTCGATGCTATTCTGCCGACGTACATTGCCATGCGGCGTTTCTTAAGTGGTTAACAAGGGGGCCCCCAGATCCTGCCCCCACCCTATGTGAATGGGTATCGGGTACATCATACCCCTACCCCTTCATCCCAAAAAAGAAGTGCAATGTAAAAAATAACAAGTCATGACAAGTCCTTTATTTAAAAAATAGCTCTGAGCCGACTTCTCCTCAAGATGTCTCTCCTGGTGCTGTCTTCTCCCTCTGCTGTCTTTTCCCACCGCCATTGTCTCACAGAGCCATCTTCTCCTGCACTATTGATGTATTCTTCCTCGCCGCCCCTGTCTTTTCATCACCACCCCTGTCTTATTTCTCACTGCTGGTTACCCGCTGAAAACAAAAAAAGATGCTCTTCTCCTGAGTCTATCTTCCTGCATTGTGTTGTCCCCCTCTGTCTGACATCTCTTATAAAGCCATGGGGCATGGCCCTCCAATGGCGGGTTAGCCCACCCCTTGTGACATCATTGGATGGCCACACCCCATCACTATATAAGAGATGTCAGACAGCAGGGAAAAACACAACAGAGGAAGACAGCCTAAGGAGAAGAGCATCTTTTTTGTTTTCAGTGGGTAACTGGCAAAGAAGAAGACAGCAACAGCGAGGAAGAAGACAGCGACGATGAGGAAGAAGACAGTGGCACGGAAGAAGACGGCTCTGTGAGAAGATGGCAGCAGGAGAAGACAGTGGCGGGAGAAGACGGCTTGGGGAGAAGATGGCTCGAGCTATTTTTTTAATAAAGGACTTGTCAAAAACTGGTTCTTCTTTTCTTCACATCTCACTGCTTTTTTGGGGTGAATGGGTAGGGGTACGATATACCCAATACCAATTCACATAAGTGAGGGCAGGATCTGGGGGCCCCTTGTTAAAGGGGGCTTCCGGATTCCGAAAGCCCCTCGCCCACAGACCATGACAACCACCGACCAGGGTTGTCGGGAAGAGGCCCTTGTCCTCATCAACATGGGGGCAAGTTGCTTTGGGCTCCGATTTCTCTTTATTACTGTTAATATATCTAAAAAAAATCTTTGGATTTTTTTACTCTCCTCTGCTATGTGTCTCCCGTAGTCTTTTTTAGCCACCCTGATTGCGTTCTTACACGTCTTATTGCATTACTTGCAGTGTTGGAATGCTCATAATGACCCAACTCCCTTATATTTTTTAAAAACTTTTTTTTTATTAAGACTTTTTACGTTTCAATTTAGCCACCCAGGATTAGCCTTAGCTTTTCTATATTTTTTGGCCATTGGAATGCACAGTACTTTTTTAATGTGTTCCTAAAGCATTCCCATTTTGCTTCCATGTTCAATGTTTCTAGGATTTGGTCCCAACTGATTTCTTGTCGTATTGAACACAGTTCAGAAAAATGTGCCCGTTTGAAATCAAGCGTTCTTGTGCTACCCTCATGTCTCCCTTTCCTATGATTTACGCTGAATGTGATCATCTTGTGATCACTAGATCCCAAGTTGTCCCATATTTCCACATCTGAGATCAATGTCTGGTTAAAGCTTGTAGGAGTTTTTATTCTCCTCTGTCTGTCCTATGAGGCTGTAGGACCCCTGACCCTCTGTCTGGGTAGTGCTGATTGGCCCTGTGCTGATTACATGCACCCTCCCAAGAAAAAAAAACTCTCTAGTAATATGCACCAAACTATGTATATGCAATTTGCCCTCAAGGCTCTGTTCTATCAGGAGATTGTTTTGGGACAGTGGAAGAAGGAGAGGATCAGAAAAGACTATCAAACAGCCTTTTACAGAATGCAGAAGATGAACCCCTTATGTTCGACAGTGAATATAACAAGCATGCTTTACTGCATATGCAGGTTTTACTGTTGTGGGTTTAGTTACACTTTAAACACATATAGGCACAGAACACAATGCAATCTGGGAGCCACATTAGACTAGACCTGAGCACCACCTTATACCTGTAAAAAAACTATGGGGTTCCTTCAAAGTATAGGCTGTCATCTGAGACACTTGCCTCACAAATGCAATGACTTTAAAGATTCCCACTTTGTAGGTGAGAGAAGAGAAAGGAATGTCTCAAATGTAAAAAAATGCCTTTGAGCGGTCAACAATCTCTAGAACAATATTTCAAGATTTGCATTTGTTTATCATTTTTAATTGTTTTTGTTTAATAAGGTTGTCCTTGCCTTGGTCAAACAAACACAATGGGAAAGGACAGAAATAAAAACTTACAAGCAGTGGTGTAGCCTACCTCCTTCCTATACTGGCCACTACACAGACCTACCTGTCCACTACCCTGACCACTACACTGCCTGATTTATACACTGTCCACTACGCTGATCCTTACACTACACTGACCTACCTGACCACTACACAGTCTACTACACTGTACTACACTGATCACTGCTATGTCCACTATACCACACTGTACACTACACTATTTTTTTAAAGATAAGGGAAGGGAAATGAAGGGGCTGGAGGGTAACCAACCCCCGGGACTTTTAAACGGTACCCTTGTGGAGGCAGAACAATCACATGCCAAAAATTGAATATATAAAGTTTTATTTTAGAATATAAACAAATGTTAAAAACATTGATAGAAAAAAATATGAATACACATATCAAACACTAATGTACAGAACCGGTACAGGATCACAGATGTCCATACATGTTACCAATCTATACAGAGAAATGCTGCACTTTTCAACATGTTTCGCTCTCTTGAGCTTCCTCAGGATGTTGCAGCTAGTGTTAAAAACTGAAAAGTAAATTAAGAAGTAAATAAATAAATTGCCAATATATTCCTGAGAATTTTTTTCGGGCAAAGTATGTTTATATTCGATGTCTATTGATCAAACTTGAGACTGAACAAACGACAGTTTATGACCAAAACAGAGGAAAACATATTAATATTTAAGCATAAATATGAACAATAGTTCAAGGGCGTAGACTGTCAGTGGGTATATAATATATACTGGTAAATATTTATACAAAAAAATGGATACATAGATTTTCTTATTTAAACAAAACAAGTAAAATAAAAAAATACAGTTACAACAATAAAATGACTTTAATCAAAGATAAAGAAAAACAACTAAGACAGAGCCACAGAAGAACATCGGCAGTCCCGGGCAATCTGCAGAGGCATGAGATGATAGTAGTGAGCAGAGAATTTTAATTTAAATATAAAGCCAATATCTGATAAGTCAGATACTGCTGATATAAAGACATACCTGGAAAATGACAGCGATATGATGTGTAGAGTCAATGCAGACTAACTAGGGCGATGTGCCTTTAAATGTCTGGGTGTTGTCAGATTAACTTTGAACAGGGTCCTCTGAATGTGCAAATAGCCTATAGGGGTCAAGGGCAAAAAAACAGATAGATAGTATCGGTCCGAGAGACCAGATAAAATCACACACAAAAATGGATTAAGGTTTTAAAATAATATATAAATCTCCTCTGGGTGCACCCAGATAGACTTAAAATGTACCTTTCATGTGAGGAAATCAGGGATGATGTAGCGCTGGATCGTGTTTGCTCTAGAGTAGCATAAGGTCCTTCTCAGTCAATTGCCATGTAGGCAATGACAGTAGCTCAGTTTAAATCTCATGCCTCCAGCCCGGCGGCGTCTGACATCACCGCAAGCTGCGGGCGTGTCATTTGAGGATTTTGCCCTTAGTACAGATGGGTTTAAATTGCTGCGCATGCGCGAGCCATCTTGAATGATGGCATACATCAGGCCGCAGCCCGGTTCTAGTGCTGCGCATGCGTGAACGACATGACTCACGTCAGTCTCGCGCAGCGGCCATCTTGGATAATGGCACACAGCCAACTCACACATACAAGCAAGGTGAGATGCCACACCACACTGCCCACTGCTCTGTCCACTACACTACTCTGACAAATACACTACACTGACCACTGCTCTGACCACTAAACTACACTGTCCACTACACTATACTGACCACTACACTACACTGACCACTGCTCTGACCACTACACTACACTAAACTGACCATTACACTGACCACTGCTTTGTCCACTACACTACACTGACCACTGCTCTGTCAACTACACTACACTGACCAGTACACTACACTACACTGACCAGTACACTACACTGCTCTGTCCACTACACTACATTGAGCACTGCTCTGTCCACTACACTACACTGACCATTGCTCTGTCCACTACACTGATCATTACACTCTACTGACCACTGCTCTGTCTACTACACTACACTATTCACTAAACTACACTGACCACTGCTCTGTTCACTACACTACACTGACCACTACACTGACCATTGCTCTGTCCACTACACTACACTGTTCACTAAACTACACTGACCACTGCTCTGTCCACTAGACTACAATGACTACTGCACTACACTGACCACTGCTCTGTCCACTACACTACAGTGTCAACTGCTCTTTCCACTACACCGCACTGTCCACTACACTACACTACACTGACCACTGCTCTTTCCATTACACTACAATGTCCACTACACTATACTGACCACTACACTGACCACTGCTCTGTCCACTACACTACATTGACCACTGCTCTGTCCACTACACTGTCCACTACACTACATTGACCACTACACTATACTGACCACTGCTCTGTCCACTACACTAACCCCTACACTATACTGATCACTGCTCTGTCCACTACACTTCACTGACCACTACACTACACTGACCACTACACTACTGTTCACTACACTACACTGACCACTGCTCTGTCCACTACACTACAGTATTCCTATACTGACCAATACTGACTCTAATGCCGCGTACACACGAGCGGACTGTATGGCCTACTTAGTCCGCCGAAACACATTTCAGCGGACAGTCCGCTCGTGTGTGGGCTTCAGCGGACTTTTTCAGCGTGCAGTCCGGCGTACTAAGAATTTCAGATTTTTCAAAATTCTGTCCGTCGTACTCGCATTTGGGCGGACAATCCGGCCGTGTGTATGCCAGTCCGCCGTACTTTTGAAATGAGTGGACTTTTCCCGCCCGGAGAAAAGTCCGCTCATTTCGAGCGGGTATCCAGGTAGGCGGGGCCCGCGAATGAGACGTCGCTGGCCCCGCCGCCTGGTATGGACTTAAAGGGGAACCCCAACGCCGAAAAAAATCGGCGTGGGGGTCCCCCCAAGTCCACAACAGACCCTTGTCCAAGCACGCTACCCGGCCGGCCAGGAAAGGGGGGCGAGCGAGCGCCCCCCCCCCCCCCTCCTGAGCCGTACCAGGCCGCGTGCCCTCAACATGGGGGGTGCCTTGGGGAAGGGGGGGCCTCGCGGCCCCACCACCCCAAAGCACCTTGTCCCCATGTTGATGAGGACAAGGGCCTCTTCCCGACAACCCTGGCCGTTGGTTGTCGGGGTCTGCGGGCGGGGGGCTTATCGGAATCCGGGAGCCCCCTTTAATAAGGGGGCCCCCGGATACCGGCCCCCCACCCTATGTGAATGAGTATGGGGTACAATGTACCCCTACCCATTCACCTGTAAAATAAAAGTACAAAAAAAAACACAACACACGAGATAAAATACTTTATTGCACAGCTCCGGGGGTCTTCCGTCTTCGGGGGTCTTCTCGCCGGACTCCTCCGCTATCTTCTTGTAGCTCTTTTGCTACCGGAGGAGTCCGGCTTTCTTCCTTGCCGCCGGCCTCTTCTCCCGACTTCGGGGGTCTTGTCCCCCTCTTCGGTTCTTCTGCCGGGCCACCGCGCCTTCTTATATCTCTTTTACAGGCGGTGGCCCGGTCTTCTGTCGCCACCGCCACCTTCCGTTCTTCTTCTTCTCCTTCTTCGACTCGACGTTCTCTCCGGCCACAATGCCAGGGCCGCGCTGCGCGGCCACTTATATAAGGACAAGGGGCGGTGTCACATGGCTTTATGTCACATGGGTTGGTCACATGGGTTGATGTCACATGGGGACTATGACATCGTAAGGGGGCGGGGTCACCATGTGACACCAACCCATGTGACATAAAGCCGTGTGACACCGCCCCTTGTCCCTATATAAGTGGCCGCGCAGCGCGGCCCTGGCATTGTGGCCGGAGAGATCGTCGAGTCAACATCTCCTGGAGAAGAAGGAGAAGAAGAAGAAGAAGAACGGAAGGCGGCGGCGGTGACAGAAGACCGGGCCACCGCCTGTAAAAGAGCTATAAGAAGGCGCGGTGGCATGGGGACAAGGTGCTTTGGGGTGGGGGGCCGCGAGGCCCCCCCTTCCCCAAGGCACCCCCCCATGTTGAGGGCACGTGGCCTGGTACGGCTCAGGAGGGGGGCGCTCGCTCGCCCCCCTTTCCTGGCCGGCCGGGTAGCGTGCTCGGACAAGGGTCTGTTGTGGACTTGGGGGGGGGACCCCCACGCCGATTTTTGTCGGCGTTGGGGTTCCCCTTTAAGTCCATACCAGGCTGCGGGGCCAGCGTTGTCTCCTTCGCGGGCCCCGCCTACCTGGAGACGCGCTCGAAATGAGCGGACTTTCCTCCGCGTGTGTGGGCAAGTCCGTTCATTTCAAAAGTAGGGCGGATAGTACGGCGGACTTAGTACGCCGTATTAGTCCGCTCAAAAAGTGCCGTGTGTGGGCAATAGCCCGTTCGGAAATTCCGACGGACAGTCTGGCGTACTTTTCCGCCAGACTAAGTACGTCATACAGTTTGACCGTGTGTACGCGGCATAACTGCTTGTCTAATCTTTCTAATCACTCTCTCTCTGTCTGGCTGCTCCCTCTCCCCAGACCATATTCATGATCTCCGGGACCAGCAACACGACCTGACTCTCACTACAGAGTCTCACCTGTAGCTTGTGTCTTCCATCAGCTTGGAGGAGGAGAAGACAGCACATCGGTCTGGAGGAGAGGGGGAGCCTGGAGGAGGTGAAGATAGCACATTGGTCCGGAGGCTAGGCGGAGGAGGGACTCCAGGAGCATCCGCGATTCGCAGATAGGCCAGCCCTGCCATGATTGCGGATAGGCCAGCCCACAGGGTTTGCGGATAGGACAGCCCCACTATGATCGCAGACAGGCCAGCCCCGCCGTGATCGCAGATAGGCCAGCCCCGCCATAGCCGCCGCACATGACCCCATTCCCCGGATCACAGGGCGCCAGCTGCAGGGACACAGGAAGTACAATATAGGGGGACAAAGCCAGCAGTGTCTGCCTGGCATGGGATTTTGCCCCCCTAAATGTTGTTCCCAGGGCCATGACCCCCTCCACACCCCCCACGCTACGCCACTGCTTACAAGTGATCATATCCATGAACTAATTGTTGTTAGTTTTGGACAACTGGCTGGTGGTGGCCAAACATGCACCTTAGATATTAGCCTGCATTGCTGCACTCATCATGTCAGAGAGGATCTTCACTGCTGAGGGGTGAATTTGTGACTGAGAAGTTTAATTTAATAACCTCTACTGAGGGTTTAGCCGTGTACCGCATTCATGAGCTACTGGGTGCACAGGCACAAAGCTGAATGTTGCCCTACATGCACTTTAGGTACCAAAGTGACCTGTTGCATGTGTCATGTCAGAAATGACCTTCAGTGCAGCAAGGTGAATTGTGACTGACCTTTTAATATTGTAAAATGAAAGGCATCCCAATATAAATCAAGTGCAACAACTACACCATATAAAAATTTAACTAAATCTACAATGTCATAAATACTAATAATGTGGCCAAATAACTAAAATCAATAGAATAATTTCAAATAAAAAGAGTCCAAAAAGAAAGTGCTTGAAGAATAAATAGTCCTCAAATAAAATGCTTCCAGTTGTAATAATGATAAAGTTCCACAAGAAAAATGTAATGTGCTTCTACACATGGGGGGTTATTTACAAAAGGCAAATCCACTTTGCACTGCAAGTGCACTTAAAGTGCATTTGGGTGCAAATGAGTGAAAGCTCTGCTGACTTTATCATCCAATCATGTGCAAGCTAAAATGCTGTTTTTTATTTTCCTTTCATGTCCCCCTCTGATCTACAGTGACTTTACTTCCAAGTGCACTTGCAGTGCAAAGTGGATTTGCCTTTAGTAAATAACACCCATATTGTAGAATGTGTACACTGATAGAGTTGAAAATGTGTCTCCCAGAAAGGAAAAAGAGTTCACAAATCCACCATGTGCATAGAAGAGCTCCGGAGAAGCTTACCAGAAAACCCTGACTCTCTAGATACGAGCAGTCATGGTATTGCCTTAAATTGCCTTAAAACTTCTTTCCCAAATGGAAATGATATTATGGCATATAAAAAGAAAGACCCTCAAATAGTGTAAAATCCTCAAGACACTTTAATAAAATAAATAATTGCACTTACATATAGAGCTAAATACAAGTGCATTTTGAATAGTGTCATCAGGAAACGGAGGGTTGTTCCCTCCAATTGAAACTGTGGCCAATCAGGCATTAAATGTATACGGCCATCCCACTATCCCACGATCAATTCCTACAAACCAATCAAAACGTATAAAAAGGAACTGAATAAATACTGATTAGTCCTCCAATATTAATAAAATTTATTTATGAGTGGAATTCTATGTAAATAGCAATTAATTAAAAAAATAGGAACAAAAAAAAAGTATATTATATAGTTATATGAAAGAGAGAAAAATAGAGAGGGAAAAAGAGAGAGAGAGAGAGAGAGAGAGAGAGAGAGAGAGAGAGAGAGAGAGAGAGAGAGAGAGAGAGAGAGAGAGAGAGAGAGAGAGAGAGAGAGACTGCTCCACATTGCCCACAGAGAGAGTGAGAAAATGATTGCTATTGTTATAAAATAAAAAATGTATTTTTGGGGCAGGAGCAATATTGGGCAATTTGAATTAATACATAAAATAGCAGTCACAGACATGAAACAAAGGACATACAGTAGGTACGAGAACCTAATATTGTCTCCGTTAAGGAGTAACCAGTGTTATACAAAAACACAGTCACTTCCAGTGCTAATAGGTCTTCCAAGGTGTGGAGTAACAGATGCTATATAAAATGGTGGTGTGATAGGTATATGTGGTATCCAAAACTGGGTGGATGCTGCCTTCCTCAGATGGGGTAATCCGAAAGGAACTACAAGAAAAACAGAAATGAAAGGCATGCATACCTAGTGCATTCCCAAAGATAATTTAACCACTTCCCGCCCGGTCAATAGCAGATTGACGCCCTGAAGGTGGTTTTGTTATCCTGACTGGGTGTCATATGATGTCCTTCAGGATAACATGCCGCCACGCGTGCATCGCGGCGATAGGTGGTGCGGTGTGTCAGTCTGACACACCGCTACACCGATCACGGTAAAGAGCCTCAGGCGGAGGCTCTTTACCACGTGATCAGCCGTGTCCAATCACGGCTGATCACGATGTAAACAGAAAAAGCCGTGGATCGGCTTTTCCTCACTCGTGTCTGACAGATGCGAGTAGAGGAGAGCCAATCGCTGGCTCTCCTGACAGGGGGGGGGGGTCTGTGCTGATTGTTTATCAGCGCAGCCCCCCATGGATGCCCACACTGGGCCACCAGGGAAGTGGGCAACATGTGAATGGCCAGGTATGTAACTCATGGCCATCCACATGTGCAAATGACAGCCCAATCTGTGCCAATCAGTGCCCACAAATGTGCCCATAAACACAGTGCATGGACATGCACAGAACACAGAGTACACAATTTGTCACTTTAACTGTCAATTGCGCACTCATGCAATGCTGTACCCAAAAGTAATTTGCTTCCTTTTTTTTCAGAAATAGAGCTTTCTTTTGGTGGTATTTGATCACTTCAACATTTTGTTTTTTTGCACATTAAACAAAAAAGAGCAACAATTGTGAAAAAAACTACCGTATATGTTTTTACTTTTTGCTATAATAAATATCCCCAAAAATATTTTTTCAAAACACATTTCTTCATCAGTTTAAGCCAATATATATTCTTCTACATATTTTTTGTAAATAAAAATCACAATAAGCGTATGTTGATTGATTTGCACAAAAGTTATAGTGTCTACAAACTATAGGAAAGATTTATGAATTTTTATTATTTATTTTTTACTAGTATTGGCGGCGATCTGCAATTTTTAACAGTATTGCGACATTGCAGCAGACAGATCAGACACTTTTGACACATTTTTGGGACTATTGACATTGATCAGAGCTATAAAAATGTACTGAATGCTGTGTAAATGTCACTGGTAGGGAAGGGGTCAACACTAGGGGGTGATCAAGGGGTTAAATGTGTGTTCCCTGGATGTGTTATAACTGTATGGGGATAGGACTGACTGGGGGAGGAGACATATCATTGTTCCTACTTAGTAGGAACATATGATATGTCTCCTCTCCCCTGACAGAACAGGGATTGTATGTTTACAGATACAGATCCCAGTGCTGTTTCTCATGCCCACAATCGAGGGTGGCCTGCGGGGATCGTGCCCACTGTTCACATGCATCGGGTCCCCCACCATGCGGCGGGCACACGCCTCTGGTGGCTCTTAAAGGGAACAATGTACCCATTCGTTGTTTTGTCCAGCCATACCATTCTACCGACGTAAATCAGCGTGAGCCAATTGGTAAGCAGTTAATGTGCATGAGTGCAATGCTGAGATTGTATGCAGCCTCTTGTTGCAATGGGAATAGTGGAAAATTCATATGTAAGTGCACACCTGTATACACAATTTAAAAAGCCTTGATTCTTCACATGAAAGTCAGCGGAGCAGGCAGCTGATATTCAAATCAGTCAGCAATATTAAATTTTGTTTTCATATGTTCACATTTTTTAAACAGTACACATTTAAAAAAAAATTATGTGTATTTATGTCATTATTTAATTTACAGATTTTACTGTAAACTGTACAACCAATTTCCAACATATTTGTTAAATTGGGAATGATCCACTGAAAGCAATAGCCCCTATCTTAGAGTGCCAACGCTTATTAGACAGCAAGTTTGTATGGTAGATGTTGTTTTAATACTCTAGCTATTTGAGTGAACCACTAAGGGGATATGTATTGCCTCTTTAGTGTATAATTTGGGTGATATGCACTGAAGTGTAGCTCATGAAATTTAAAGCTTTACATTCTCTTTTTTTTTGTTCACCCTCTAGCAGCCATTATCCATCTGCCATGGCATGATGTAATGCTTAAAAAGGAAAAAGATGCTGATACTGTTTCTAACAAAACTTTTCTAGAAATAAAGACACCCCACCATTTGTCAATGTATAAAATAAAATACATATTCCACCAGTTCTCCATTTTCTTCTAAAGTTAAGAAACAAATAACCTGCACTTATCGTTCTTATTGTACGGTTACAATGCAAATGCAAAAAATTGGGGACCCTTTGGGTCTGGTATGTATTTTAAACACTTCCCCACCGGTGCATTGTAAAATGAAGCCAGCAGGAACACTTCCTCCCTCCTGTACCCCATCAGAGTACTCGAGTATTTATCTGCAGCACATGCCTCATAGAATATACATTGGGGTGCTTTTTTTGCAAGATGGGGTCATTTTGGGTGTATTTGTACTGTCCTGACATTTCAGGGCCTCAAGAATATAGATAGGCCATCAGTATATCAGGTGTGATCAAATTTTTATGATTTGCACCATAGCTTGTACACTCTATAACTTTCATACAGACTAAATAATATCCACTAATTTGTTTTGTTTTTACCAAAGATATGTAGCAGTATAAATTTTAGCCCAAATTTATGAACAAAAATTACTTATTTGCAAAATTTTATAATAGAAAATTAAAAAAGTGTTTTTTTTTTCAAAATTTTTGCTCTTTTTTACTTATATCGCAAAAAGAAAAAAAAACACTGCATCCAGTTTAGCTATATGTGACTGCAGGCCATTCCTGGTGTACTTTTTTTAATATACTTCAGATAGGCAGGTTATTCAGTTAGTTGTAGTGCATTTAACCGGTTCCCGACCAGTGCACGCCAATGTACGTTGGCAGAATGGCACAGGCAGGCATATTGGCGTACAGGTACATCCAATCTTCAATGCCGCCCTGCCAGCGGCGCGCTCGCGCGTCGGTCGGGACCCCCTTGAGTCCGGTCGCGGGTCTCGCGGACTTGATCACCGCGGGCATACCCACGATCGTCTCACAGGATGGCTGAATAGAGGAAATGCCGTGTAAACAGCATTTCCCCATTCTGCCTAGCAACTAGTGACGCTGATCTCTGCTCCATGTGATTGGAGCAGAGATCAGTGTTCACTAAATGAAAGTCCAACCCCCCACAGTTAGTAACACACCCCTAGGAACACTTAACCCCTACACTGCCACCCACTGGTTAACCCCTTCACTGCCAGTGTCATTTACACAGGAATCACTGCATTTATATAGCAGTGATTACTGTATAAATGACAATGGTCCCAAAAATGTGTCAAAAATGTCTGATGTGTCCGCCGCAATGTCGCAGTCACAATAAAAATCGCTGATCGCCGCCATTACTAAAAAAAAAATAATAAAAAATTATTAATAAAAATGCCATAAAACTATCCCCTATAACTTTTGCGCAAACCAATCAATAATCGCTTATTGCGATTGTTTTCACCAAAAATATGTATCGGCCTAAACTGAGGGAAAACAATTTTTTTTATATATTTTTGGGGGATATTTATTATAACAAAAAGTAAAAAAGAATGTGTTTTTCAAAATTGACGCTCTATTTTTGTTTATAGCGCAAAAAATAAAAACCGCAGGGGTGATCAAATACCACCAAAGAAAAGCTCTATTTATGGGAAAAAAAGAACTTAAATTTTGTTTGGGAGCAACGGCGCACGACCGCGCAATTGTCAGTTAAAGCAACGCAGTGCCAAATCGCAAAAAGTGGTCTGGTCTTTGACCAGCAAAATGGTCCGGTCTGTAAGGGGTTAATATATATATATTAAATACACTACAGCTAAATGAATAACCTGACTACCCTGTATATTAGAAAAAGTACACCAGGAATGGCCTGCAGTCAGATATAGGCTTAGCTACACTGGATGCAGTATATATATATATATATATATATATATATATATATATATACATATACACACACAGTCAGTCTTCTATGATTTATATACTGCATACATGCACCCAGGGCAGCTACTTTTCTGGTGGTGTACACAATACGGTACACCCATAGTTGTAATTACACTTCTGTTGGTGTACACAGTACCGTGCACCCATAGTGCAGTTGCTTACTAATTTTCTGGTGGTGTACACAGTACACAATACATATAGTGCACCCATAGTTGCTATTAGACTTCTGATGGTGTACACAATACCGTGCACCCCTATTGCAGTTGCTACTACTTTTCTGGTGGTGTACACAATACATACAGTGCACCCATAGTTGTTATTACACTTCTGTTGGTGTGCACAGTACCGTGAACCCATAGTGCAGTTGCTACTACTTTTCTGGTGGTGTACACAATACAGTATAGTGTGGTTTTCCTAAACAACATTTACAGCATGTCCGGAAGGCCACCAAGGAGAGGAAGACACTCACAGGCCACTAAAAGAGGGCAAGCAGGCTCTGTGTCTGTAGTCAACAAGTGGACACAGTGCATCCTCGGCATGTGGCTGTGGGGCACGCTTGTCTTTTTTTCTGCAGCTGGCTGCGTTATTGAGCCACAACATGCAGAAGAGTTGGTGGAATGGATAACAAAGCTATCCTCATCCTCCTCATCCTCTGTCACCCAGGCTCAGAGTAGTTTGCCTGCCAATGTAGCTGCCAAAGTGGCCTATTCCAGCTGCTCCATGTCAACAGTCACTCCTTCCCTAGCCCCAACATCATGCACGGAAGACTCCCCCGAACTATTCGACCACAGTGTCGGGTACATGCTGCAGGAGGATGCACAGCGATTTGAAGGCTCCAATGATGGTACCCAAGTTGAGGAAGGGAGTAACGTGAGCCTATAGAGAAGGGGTGCCCAAGAAGGATAAGAAACTGGCAGTCATGTTCTACCAGCTGCAGCATACTGCCAAGTTTGCTCCAGTGACGGGGAGGGAGGGGATGATGAGGTCACTGACTCTACTTGGATACCTGATAGAAGAGAGGAAGAGGCACATTTCCAATAAAGCAGGAGGCCCTCCAGGGGGCAGCTTAAGGGCAGCCACCCTATTGCATCACACCGCAGAGTTAAGCAGGTGGATGGCGCTGCTGACTCCCCGCATATTTTGAAAAGTTCTTTGGTGTGGGCCTTTTTTGACACATCTGCAGCAGATTGCACCGCTGCTGTTTGCAACATATGTCTGAAGTGTATCAAGCATGGCCACAACAGCAGCCGCTTGGGCACCACATGCTTGACCAGACATATAATGACCTACCATGCAGTCCATTGGCAACAGCACTCAAAAGACCCACATCAAAGAACAAGGCAGGCCTCTCCTTGCTCACCTGGGATCTCCAACCCCACTATACCTCCAGTCCTCTCAGAAACCTGCACTGAGAGGAATGAAGGTATAGAAATAGGTTTCCCAAGTACTTGCAGCCAATCTGCTAGCGGTACACCAACATCCGATTTTAGCAGGCACATTTTTCTACCCCAGTTGCTAAACCATCAAAAGAAATTCAGTCCCAGACATCCAAATTCTCAGCGTCTGAATACTAGCATGGCCAAATTGCTAGCACTGCAATCAGCTGGTAGACTCTGCCCCCTTTCATGAATTTGTAGAATGTGCGGTACCTCAGTGGCAAATTCCTAAACGCCATTTATTTTCATGGAAGGCCATTCCAGCTCTCTACCGGCATGTGGAAGGCAATATCTTGGCCTCGTTGGACAGGGTAGTTAGCAGTAAGGTACATATTACCGCTAACTCATGGTCCAGCAGGCATGGACAGGGACATTACCTTTCTTTCACGGAACACTAGGTAACTGCTGGCAGCTGGTAAGGACTGGGTTCAGTATTGGGTTCAGTATTGTTGGAGCTTTTTCCGCCACCATGCCTCCAAAATGCTAGTGGTGATTCTGCCAAAGCTCTCTCCTCCACCCCCTCCTCGTCTTCTTCCTCTATGGCCTCTTCCTCTGCAGATTTGTCCTCTGAACCAACGTTGCTCCATAGGCATTCAAGGGGCTATGCAAGCACTCAGGCAAAAAGATGCCATGTGGTGCTTGAGTTTGTCTGCTTATGGGACAGGAGCCACTGGGGCAGCTCTGCAAGGGCAGGCTCAGAGTTGGTTGGCAGCTTCAACTAGGAATGGTTGTATGCATCAATGGCATTTACCTCCTCAATGCCTTTTGACAGGGACACTTGACCCATGTTCCCTGTTTGGCTCACGTCCTGAATTTGGTGGTACAACGGTTCTTGACCAGGTGCCCTGGCTTACAGGATCTCCTGAGGCAGGCCAGGAAAGTCTGTGGTCATTTCTGCCTGTCATATAATGACAGTGCTTGGCTGGCTGACCTTCAAAGGGAATGCAACCTGCCCAAGAACCGCCTCATTTGTGACATGCCCACCAGGTGGAACTCAACGTTGGCATTGCTGCAGCAGCTGTATACGCAGCAGAGGGCTATCAATGAGTACCTGTGTGAGTATGGCACCAGGACAGGTTCAGGGGAGCTTGTCTTTTTTTCGCCATGCCAGTGGCTACTGATCAAGGATGCATGCACTATCCTGTCACCATATGAGGATGGTGAGCAGTGACAGTGCATGCGTCAGTGATACTGTCCATCTTGTCTTCCTGTTGGAGGACATGCTTTGTGGAATAAGGGACAGGGCACTTGAGGTAGAACATCCAGAGGAAGAGAAGGACTTTCTTACCTCTCAAGGCCCCCTTTATACAGATAGTATTCCTTATTCCTGCGGGCTCGCCGATCACACAAGAAGAAGAAGAGGAGGAGGAGGAGGATTGTGTCAGCATGGAGGTGGAGGATAATACTCAGCATCAGCAGCAGTCTTCAAGGGATCGTTTTCAGTCCCCAGAAACCCATGAAGTTGTAGATAGCTGGGAGGAGGTGGTTGAGGATCATGTGATGCTTAGTGACCCAGAGGACTGAGGATCGAATGCCTCTACAAACTTACATGGCCTCCCTGACCCTGAAAAAGCCTGCAAAAGGACCCTAAGATTTGTGGTATCAAGGAGAGGGATCATTACTGGTTGGTAACCCTTCTTGATCCACGTTACAAGGATAAAGTTGCAGAACTTATCCAGCCTTTGCAGAGGGAGCAGAGGATGAAACATGTTTGGGAGGCCTTCTAGAAAGGTTTTTGCAATTCGTTTCCAGAGCCTGGGAGGTTACAACTTCCTGGTGCTGGACAACGTATTGCTGAGGCTTCGTTTTGGCACAGAAAGAGCGGTGGAGAAGGTGGCAGGCTGACCGATGATCAAACAAGATCAGACTTGGAGACATTTCCAAACAGAACATCCACTGGGTTACTGGATCTTGAGGATGGACCACTGACCAGAGCTTGCTCAATATGCAGTTGAGCTACTGACCTGTGGCTGTGGCCATTCAGTGCTGCTGGAGGCTTTGTAACTGATCACAGAGTGCTCCTGTCCACAGACTCTGCTGATCAGCTCACATTCATAAAAATGAATCAGTCTTGGATCACCAGCTACCAAGCACCTGATGCTGATGTAACGATTGATTTTTCTATGGATGTGGGATTCCTTAAAGACTGCATATGCTGAGTGACTATCCTATCCCTCCTCAATCTTCATGATGATAGCTTCTAAGAATATTTTTGGTTCAGGGCACCATCACCCCTGCCTATGACCTGATTTTTATGTCTGTGTTTAACAGGGGCATGTAATTACAATTTTTGATATAATATTTCACAGCAGAGCCCATTCCGGTGCCCACCAAGAGTAACTGTGAGGGCTTACAGTGTTCTGGTACCACCAACACTTAAGGCCCATTTTCTGCAGAGTGTATAGGGCAGTCCGTATAGTATATTGTCAGGTACTCACCAGGGCCCAAAGTGCTGAGAGCGGCTTCCCTTGCAACTGGGTGCACAGTACCCCTGAGGGTCGAAACAGCAAGTA
This sequence comes from Lithobates pipiens, assembly GCF_037356315.1. Lineage (NCBI taxonomy): Eukaryota > Metazoa > Chordata > Amphibia > Anura > Ranidae > Lithobates > Lithobates pipiens. The sequence continues at coordinate 182,533,152 of NW_027507758.1, forward strand.
CAGGGCACGAAGGGGCACGGGTTGCCAGCAGGTGACTGGTATGCAGGAAGTCTTCTGAAGGAAGAGATGCCCGTGCAGATGGCCTTGGGATATACTTGAAGAGAACGCCCGGCAGGGGTTCTAACACCTGACTTGTGTGAAGGTCTGGAAGAGGGCTCGTGCAGGATGGACCGGACCAGAAGGTAAGTAGCAAGCCAGTCTGTAAAACAGGTAAGAAAAGTGCATAAACAGGCCGAGGGTCAAACACAAGTAATCAGTCCGGGAGCCAGCAAGGCTGAATATAGAGGATAATCCAGAGGTAGGCCGAGGGTCAAACACAGGTATCAGTTCAGGAGCCAGCAAGACTAAGAGCAGAAAGTCCATTAAACAAGCCAGGGGTCAGGTCAGGAGAGAATCAGAGTAGTCTTCAGGCAATCCGGGTCACAACAGGAAGTGGTAAACAGGAACAGGAAGCAGAGGAACACGGGGGAGCTTGACGAGACAAGCCAGCAAAGACACAGAGCAAATGGTTGCCTTTTATAGGCCTGCCAGAGTGATCAGGTGATGTGCAAACCCGCCGTATCGCGCACCCCGTGTGCGAACAGGGAAGCACCGACGTTGAAGTCTGTTAATCCTCTGACAGTGCCTCCCCCAAGGGGCAGCCTCCGGATGCCAAATCTGGCTGGTAACTCAGGGTGTCTACGGTGGAAGTCCCGTATTAAGCAAGGAGCATGAATATTACTGGAGGGTTCCCAAGAATTTTCTTCAGGGGGGTACCCTTTCCACTTTACCAGGTATTGAGTCTGTCCCCCCCTCTTTCGACAATCCACTATGGCCTCCACCTCGAATTCTTCTTCGCCCTCAACTTCGATCGGTGGAGGTGGTGCCACTTCTCTTCCGGGAATGGAGCTGGGGATCACTGGTTTCAATAGGGATGCATGAAACACTGGGTGGATCTTGTATGAACTAGGTAGCGATAATTCAAAGACCACTGGGTTTACCACCATCTTGATCTCAAAGGGACCGATGAACTTGGGGCCGAGTTTTCATGATGGGTATGGTAATTTCAGGTTAATAGAGGATAACCAAACTTTTTCCCCGATCTTGAAACTCGGACAGTTCTTCCTCCCCCTATTATAATATTCCTCATAGTGCCTCTGCAGGAGTGGAGATTTCAGGACGGAATCTGGCAGGAAGGAAGGGTGATAGCCATAATTGGCCCAAAAGGGTGTTTGGTTGGTGGTGGAGTGTACTGAGTTATTGTAAGCAAATTCCGGACAGAGCAGGAGAGAGGACCAATTGTCTTGAGAGCAGGAGCAGAAACAATGAAGGTATTGCTCTAGTGTCTGATTTGTTCTTTCTGTTTGCCAGTTGCTTTGCGGGTGGTATGCGGAGGATAGTGAGGTCTTGATTTCCAGTGCTTTGCAGAGGTCTTTCCAGAATTTGGAGGTGAATTGGATCTCCAACCCGGCCACCAGAAAGAACGACTGATTAAATCGGCAGTTTTCTGGTTCCCAAAATGTCCTGCCATCTTGTGGTCATGAAAGGTCTGCAAAATCTGGGGTCTTACTGAAGTAGGAATGAATACCTTGCTGTGTGCCCATAGCAAACCATGTTTCCTTTCCAAGGAGGATGCTGTAGTTTCGGAGAGTTGGTTAGTGGCTTGTTTGATGGCAGTTTCTAGATCGGGCTGGATGATTTGGAGGAAGTTGTGTGGAGACAGAATAGTTGCGGGTTCAGGTGGTTCTTCGGCTTATGGAAACATTCGGGAGAATGCGTCTGCTTTCCCATTCTTGAACCTGGAGAAAAAGAGGGCCCAGCGTGCTTGTCGGGGTCGGAGGAATTAAGCAGCTCTGAGGTACTCCAGGTTCCTTTGATCTGTAAAGATCATGATGGGTTGAGACGCACCCTCCAGCAGGTACCTCCATTCTTCCAGTACAAACTTTATGGCGAGAAGTTCTCGATCTCCGACATCGTAATTCCTCTCTGGAGGACTGAGTTTCTGGGAAGCGAAGGCGACTGGATGAAGGAGAGCCTTCGGCCCACTTCTTTGGGAGAGGATAGCACTTAATGTGGATTCAGAGGCGTCCACCTCCAACACATAGGGAAGGCTTGGATTTAGATGTAGGAGGATAGGAGCTGATATAAAGAGTCTCTTTAATTCATCAAAGGCTTCCTGTGCTTGGGGAGACCATTGGAATTTGACCTGCTGGTGGGTCAGTTGGGTGATGGGGGAAATAATCGTGGAGAGACCCTGGATGAACCTGCGATAAAAATTGGCGAAGCCAACAAATCGCTGGACAGACCTTTTATCTGAAGGTGCCGGACACTCCTGGATGGCTTTGATCTTTTGTGGATCCATTGAGATTCCTCCAATGGTGATGATAAATCCAAGGAACTGGATGGTGTCTCTTTCAAATTCACACTTTTCTCCCTTTAGGTAGAGCCTATGTTCTCTGAGGAAGAGGAGGCCTTCCTGACGTGGGTACGGTGCAGTTCTAATGAATTGGAAAAAATCTGAATATCGTCAAGATATATTATCACAAAGTTGTCTAGATACTTACGGAATATATCGTTGACCAGATGCTGGAATGTGGACGGGGCATTGCAGAGCCCGAAGGGCATCACTAGATATTCAAAATGCCCGAATCTAGACCTGAAAGCTGTCTTCCACTCATCCCCATTGCGGATTCGGACTAAGTTATATGTACCCTGAAGATCTACTTTAGTAAATATCTTGGCAGTTCTTAGGCGTTGAAAAAGTTCAGGGATGAGAGTACCTGTTCTTAATGGTAATTTTATTAAGTTCCCTGTAGTCCACGCAAGGCCTAAGAGAACCGTCCTTCTTTTCAACAAAAAAGATGCCTGCACCAGCTGGAGAAGAGGATGGTCGGATGAATCCCTTTTCCAGATTTTCATCTATGTAAGAGCGTAGGGCTTCTTCATAATTTCATAGTTAATAAGGTTGAATAAAGACACCAGTCCATCCAGTTCAACCTGAGTGAGGTGTCTACAATTATCCCTATACATTGCACACTCACATCGGTCCCTACCCTCAGGGAGCCCACAATCCAAGGTCCCCATTCATATACTAGGGATAATTTTGGACAGAAGCCAATTAACCTACCTGCATGTCTTTGGATTGTGGGAGGAAATCGGAGTACCCGGAGGAAACCCATGCAGGCACAGGGAGAACATGCAAACTCCAGGCAGGTAGTGTCATGGTTGGGATTTGAACCAGTGACCCTTCTTACTGCTAGGTGGGAGTGCTAACCACTACACCCCTGTGCCGCTTCTAGTTCAGTCTCTGATAATGGAAAGATCCGACCAAACGGAATTTTGTAACTGGGTAGCAAGTCTATTGGGCAATCATAGGGCCGATGGGGTGGCAGAGTATCAGCCTTCTTTTTGTCAAAGATATCCAAAAAATTATGATAGGCTGAAGGGACATGTTGCAGGTTATCAGGAATAGTCTGTACAGTTATGCAGGAGGTGGACTTGTGGAAGGTCAGCAGGTGACAGGGCTGTGAACAGTAGGCAGATGAAAAGAGTACTTCTTTCTTGTTCCAGTTGATCTGTCGGTCGTGGGCTTGTAACCAAGAGAAACCAAGAATGATTGGAAACATAGGAAAATGGATAACGTCAAAGCAAAGAAATTGGCAGTGACCAGAGTCTGTGGATATCAAGATTGGTTCTGTTTCCTGGGTCACAGGACTGGAGCAGGGTAGGGAGCCATCAGCCAGATGAATCTGAAGGTGTTGTTTTTTAGAGCAGAGGGGAATGTGCAGGCTCTGAGCTAGGGTTATGTCCATAAAGCAACTGCAGGCCCCAGAGTCAATGATGGCTCCCAGCCAAACCTCCTCTTCCGCCACCTGTAATGAAACTGGGAGGACAAGGTGAGACTGGGTGGAAATCGCAATCTTAGAATTCACAGAAACAAGAGGATGGCACTTACTGGGTCTCACAGGGCAGCTGCGTAGGAAATGGCCCGCTTCACCACAATATAGACAAAGGTTGGCTTGGCGCCAACGGAGTCTCTCATCAGGGGTGAGTGGAGCCCGGACCAAGCCCAGCTGCATGGGTTCGCCATCAGTAGAGGAGGTGGGAGCTGGAAAAGGTGCGGGTACCGGGGGTACCCGGGGTAGCATCCACATGGGTCTAGGTGACTGGAGGCGTTTGGAGCGACGCTCCCGTAGACGTCGATCAAGTTTGGTAGCCAACTGGACCAGATCTTCCAAGGATGTAGGGGTGTGTACTCGGGCTAGTTCGTCTTTTAAGGTCTCAGACAGGCCCAGACGGAACTGATACTTAAGGGCAGCTTCATTCCAGTTAGTGTCCCCAGACCATTTCCGAAACTCCACAATGTAGTCCTCTACTGGTCTCTTTCCCTGGGTTAGGAAATGCAGGATGGCTTCGGCCTTAGCGGTGCGCTGGGGATCTTCATACAGTTGTGACATAGCTTCAAAAAAGGTCTCTACAGAATCAAGAAGGGGGCTCTTCTGTTCTAGGAGGTTATGGGCCCAGAACTGTGGCTCATCAGATAGCAGGGAAATGATGAAACCCATCTTTACCGATTCAGAATAGAAGGTCCTGGGCTGCAAAGCCAAGCACAGGAGGCATGCATTCCTAAATGTCCTAAACTTCTTCCGGCTGCCCAAAAAACACTCAGGAGTAGGGACCCTGGGTTCCGGAAGGGTCATGACTACCGCAGGTGTAGCACCGCCTTGGGCCTGCGAAGCGGAAGGGCTGCTGGCTGTGGACGGTGAAGAATCCGGTAGACTGGAAGAGATTGTCAAGTGCTGAAGGCGGCCCTCAATCTGGAAGTAGCCATCTTGGAGTCGCTGCACCGCCTGGGTGAGGGCTGCAAACTGCAGGCACAGGGCCTTCAAAGGTGAGCCAGCTCTGTCAGCCTCTGACATGGCTGGTTTGTACTGTCAGGTACTCACCAGGGGCCGAAGTTCTGAGAGCGGCTTCCCTTGCAATTGGGTGCACAGTACCCCTGAGGGTGGAACAGCGGGTACAGGGCACGAAGGGGCAAGGGTTGCCAGCAGGTGACTGGTATGCAGGAAGTCTTCTGAAGGAAGAGATGCCCATGCAGATGGCCTTGGGATATACTTGAAGAGAACGCCAGGCAGGGGTTCTAACAGCTGACTTGTGTGAAGGTCTGGAAGATGGCTCGTGCAGGATGGACCGGACCAGAAGGTAAGTAGCAAGCCAGTCTGTAAAATAGGTAAGAAAAGTGCAGAAACAGGCAGAGGGTCAAACACAAGTAATCAGTCCAGGAGCCAGCAAGGCTGAATGTAATGGATAATCCAGAGGCAGGCTGAGGGTCAAACACAGGTATCAGTCCGGGAGCCAGCAAGGCTAAGTGCAGAAGACAGAGGATATTCCAGAGGCAGGCCGAGGGTCAAACACAGGTATCAGTCCGGGAGCCAGCAAGGCTAAGAGCAGGAAGTCCGTTAAACAAGCCAGGGGTCAGGTCAGGAGAGAATCAGAGTAGTCTTCAGGCAATCCGGGTCACAACAGGAAGTGGTAAACAGGAACAGGAAGCAGAGGAACACAGGTGAGCTTGAGGAGACAAACCAGCAAAGACACAAAGCAAATGGTTGCCTTTTATAGGCCTGCCAGAGTGATCAGGTAATGTGCAAACCTGCCGTATCCCGCACCCGTGTGCGCCTCTGCACTGGTCTACCCCGCAGGCGCACAGGGAAGCACCAACGTTGAAGTCTGTTGATCCTCTGACATATATACAGTCAGTCCTCAATTTTCAAACAAACGACTTACAAACGACTCCTACTTACAAACGGAGGGAGACAACAGGAAGTGAGAGAAAATCTACCCGTAGGAAGCAAAATTCTCTTTCTCTTTTTCATTTCCCTAATAACCCAACGTTTTCAAAATCCAATTGTCATTGGGACAGAAAGTGAGGGGAAATATTCTGAACAGGGGCACAGACAGCAAAACATATGTTACAGGGCTGATAACCCTTCCCCATGTTATCCAAAAAACTTACAAATAGATTTTTTGACTGGAGCTACACTTAAAAAATGTACCTGTTCCAAATTACAAACAGATTCAACTTAAGAACAAACCAACAGTCCCTAACTTGTTTGTAAACTGGGGGAACGCCAACTGCTGTTCAGAGTATATAGGGCCCGGGGGACCCATGCTTTTTTTTGGGGTGCGGAGTTACCCTTAATATCCATACCAGACCCAAAGGGCTGGGGGGGTAGGGATCCATGCCGTTTTTCTCAATGATTTTCATCTATATTGCCGAGACCCGACATTACATTACAGCCGCAAGCAGTTTTAAATTACTTTTATTCCTTTAGAAATGTAATTTTGTGCAGGGACTGTTCTAAACGTGGAAAAAATGCGTCACTTTACAGGCATACTATAATCAGGCACGATATTTAAAGGAATATTTCACTTTTCTGGTTTCACTTTAAGCATTATTAAAATCACTGCTCCCAAAAAAACGTCCAATTTTAAAACTTTTTTTGCATTAACGCTTGTCCCCTGGGCAGGACCCAGGTGCCCAAATGCTTTTTATGACAATAACTTGCATACCCTGTTTCCCGAAAATAAGACCTAGCATGATTGTCTGTGATGGCTGCAATATAAGCCCTACTCCCCAAATAAGCCCTACCCTGTTTCCCTGAAAATAAGCCCTACCCTGAAAATAAGACCTACAAGGACTTTACCTGGGGCTTATTTGGGGGGTAGGGCTTATATTGCAGCCATCACCGACAATCACGCTAGGTCTTATTTTCGGGGAAACAAGGTATTAGCCTTTAAAATTAGCACTTTTGATTTTTCATGTTTGTGTCCCATAAACTTTAACGGTGTTCGCACAAATATTGTAAACATCCGCCATGCATTTCCAAGGCGTATCAAATGATTTGCTTGGGTGCAGGAAGATAAGGCTATGTGTAAACGAGTTGAGCCAATTGCATTCGTGATTGCAATAGGAGACAGATGGTCCCTGGGTGGGAACGTCCGAGCGCATCAGAACGTCCTCACTGAGTCCTTTGATGCAATGACGCGCAGAGCAAGCCCGTCCCTGGGGCGGGATCACGTCCACTCTCCGAGCTAGAAAATGGGGAAACATGGGGGAGGGAACCAATGACGCTGCGTTAAGGAACCCAAAGCCATAAGTAGTCCAGAGCCACCTCCCTGTGAAAGGAGGTAGGACAAAGGACCCACACGTGCAGGGCAGCAAAGCAAGAAGCACCAATAGATGCTCCATAAACCAGCGCCAATAGATGCTCCATAAACCATCGGGGTCAGAGCATAACTTTCGTTGCATGGGAGTCCATAATGCAATCACATTACATAATAAAGGCAAAATAACAACAATTGGCAGGTAACCTCTACTGGACATACATGAAATCACAGGCAACCAACAGTAGATATCAAGATCCAGCAAATTACTAAATAATAAAGCCCTATTCGGTGTAATAAAAAAATTACTTAATAAATATAGAATATACTAAGACTATATGCATTAGATTAGGATAATGCTTGAATGAAAAAATACATTTGAAAATATGATAACTTTATGTCATAAATCTAATTCACAGATTCCTGACTTGAATCCTGCCAAATACGGCTTGAAATTGAAACCTCATTGAGGCCGGGTGCCATCAAGGCTTTTAGATAGAAAATCCATCTGAGTTCACTTTTCAAAAGGGCTTCATTGAAATCTCCCCCTCTTGGGTTAACATAAATATGATCCAGTTCCAGGAATCTCACCTTAGGTGTACTCTCCCCGTGCACTAATAAGCTATGTCTTCCAAGAGGTAGGAAGGGATCTCTATGCTGACCATGTGATGATAAATATGACGCCACAGTTCTAATTTTGTTTTCCCCTCATAATAACAGCAGCACTGGCAGGATAATAAATATATTACCCCGGGAGTGCGGCAATTGACATAATGTTTAAGTTGGAAAGTTTCTCCATTAGGCAACATTATGTTTTACATGTGTCCATATACTGGTAATAGCCACAAGGAAATTTTCCCTTGTACAGTATTTAGCTGTATATAAGTTTATCCCTTAGATTTACTGTGAACAAGTTTGTCACATAATGATGAAGCCCTTCTATATGTAATTAGAGGACGATCTGTAACCAAAGGAGCAAAAGTGGCATCTGTACATAAAAGATGCCAGTGTTTGTTCAGAATATTTCTTATTTGTTTATGCTGGCAAGAGTACTTGGTAATAACTCTAGTAATATTATTTTCCTGAAAATTCCTTTTGTGAAAACAATAAGTCAATACATGTCTTATTTTTTCCCTTTTTGTAGGTTTTTAAGAATTTTGTTGGAATATCCTCTGGCATGTAATCTGGTACATAATATTAAGGCCTCCTTTTCAAAAAGGGTATCACTCAAGCAGTTATGCCTTGCACGAACATACCATCCATACGAAATGAGGATAACAGTGGTTTAGGATGGAAGCTGGATGCTTCCAAAATCGTATTGCCTGCTGTTGGTTTGTGAAAAGTTTGCTGTATAGATAACCATAGGGATGTTGGTATATGGTCAAGTCTAAAAAAGTGCAGGCTGACGGATTATGAGCCATTGTGAACTTCACAAGTTGACTTAACATGTTGTTACAATTGATGTATTCAAGGAATTTGTCAAGAAGTAACTGGTCCATCCCACAGAATCAAGATGTCATCTATATATTGATACCATGTTAACGTATGGTTTGTGTACACAGATGCAGCTTCATCTGAGAATAAGTGACGTTCCCACTCCCCCAGGTACAGGTTGACATAAGAGGGCATACATGAGGTGCCCATAGCTACCCCTTGTACCTGGAAGTAGTGGAAGTCTAGAAGTTAGAAAAAAAATATGCTTGAATATGAACACCAGAGATGCCAACACAAATTCAATTTGTGTAACACAAGACATCATATTCTGATTACACCTTTACCATGATCAGAGATGGGCAGGTGAGAATTAGGGCAGTTACCTCCCATATTTGGAACCAACCAATCACGAGATGGTAAACATGAGAAGAGGGAGGTAACCATCCAACAATTACATTGCACCCTACAAAAAGGAGAAACACAAATGATTGAAAGATGACTACAGCTTGGTAATAAGTGACCACTCCCCATCTTGTTGGACGATGCTGTTAGGACAAATCAAAAATACATTCTTTCCTTTAAACAGCGGTGAGATACTGACCATATAAATATTGATCAACTTTTTCTTCCCAAAATTATAGGAATCATATTTTACTGTTTATATTTTAATCTTATCAAGTACTGTGTGAAGAATAGTTTATTGTCCAATCCAATCTGGTAGCCTTTTTAAATTAAGACTTTAAAATTGATAATATCTATCTGTTGGCTCTTAAAGCCATATTTTCAGCCTTTCTTCCAGCCGGAGAAAGTCCGAAAATTGTTTTCCGAGTGGCAAGAGATATTGTGTTTTTGAATTTAAGGCGTGGTTAACCACACCCTTTTTAACAGTCGATTGGTTGCTACCCTAGGGTTATTTGTTAAATATTAAGGAAAATAGTATTATTGTTGCATTGATGTCTTTGGTAATGTGTATTAAATATTAATCACCAGAAATTCTGGTTATGTATGAAGTTGTATATGTATATTTGTAAATTAATAAAATGTATTTACTTATTAATTTAATTGTGAGATATATATACATTGGTAAGAATTCCCTATAGATGTCAGGGCTGGCTTAGCCCTTCCTCCTCTGGGCTGGCCGCTCAGCTGTCGGCTAATTGCCAGCTCTCTTCTCTTTCCACAGTTACCAGCTGTTCCCGATGATGCTCGTCTAACCTGCCTATTTAAAGCCTTCCAGCTCACTTTTTCCTTTGCCTTCGCGTTGGTCACATCACAAGGAACCATCTCCTGCTGTTTGTTTTAAGAATGGCTTGCTGACATCCCTCCTGGCTTCTTATCCTGCTTGCAGTTTCTCTCCTTGGATCCCTGACTTCTGGCCTGGCTGATGACCCGATCTGGTTAATGAACTTTGGACTGGCTGACTACCCGATTTGGCCACTGGACTCTGGACTTTCATTAATAAACAAGTGTGATTTGATTGTACTTCTGTCTCTGTCTGTTTCATGGTTTCTGACAATAGATCAGGGATATGCAATTAGCGGACCTCCAGCTGTTGCAGAACTACAAGTCCCATGAGGTATAGCAAGACTGACAGCCACAAGCATGACACCCAGAGGCAAAGGCATGATGGGACTTGTAGTTTTGCAACAGCTGGAGGTCTGCTAATTGCATATCCCTGCTATAGATTAACAAATATAGGAAAGTATTGTGGTATGTTATTGATTGTCTGAATAAAGTTCAATGTATTTTATTATTTGCCGCAAATGGCTGGAGGCACTGTAAATCCATTGTACTTATATTCCGACACTACCCTTTTATTTATAATTTACCATTCACCAAAACAATAAATTCTATTTAATTAAAATTCCCCATAATTATTATCATTAAAATTCCATACCACACTCACAACAGTGTCTGAAGGGATTATTGGGGGAGGGGGGTGCCAGCAATCCAATCCTGCCTTAGTCCCATTTCAATGCTCTGAAAAATGTCAAGAGAGTCCAGATGATGCAGCAAGTATAGCACAGGCAGACCAGAGGCTCAGGAGGAAATAAAATTGCAGTAGCACCGGGACAGGCAGCAAAGTTGGTATGAGCTCATGGAACAGGTTCACTTCACCACAGACTGGCTGCCATTACTGCTGATCAATCAACAATATTATTCTGCTATCTACATAGACACATTTCTTCGCTTGCAAACAAATTAAAGCTGAGACACTGAGTTGCAGAGACTAGCAGTAACAACAGAGGGGGCTGCTGCTGAGTGGGGAAATGCTTAGTTTGCCTTTCTGGATTAAGTATTCCACCTATCCTAAACAGTGCTAATGTAGTGATGTCAACACTTCTTGAGGTTGTTGGGTTCAAAAGGACTTGGCAGGAGTGACCCCCTTTATAGGAAGTTGTCTCCATGTATCAATGTCAAGGATGCATTAGTGGGATTATTGCATTTGATTATTACAGTTTACTGGAGCAAGCTAAAAAAGAAAGAGTGGTGTATTTGTGCTACGTCAGAGAGATGCATTGCAGTACAGTTTTATAACTGCCTGGAGTTTTGCTTTAACAACTACTGCTTATGACTATGCATTTGCTGTATATGGTGCATTTTATAAAACCCTCAAAGTACCTAAAGCCATTTTAAAAGATTGGAACTGCTAACAATGCTTTTCTAGCTGCCAATTCCTTTCTGCCTAATAACCACCCCACCCATTTCTGTCACAATAGTCAGAGACAAAAATAAATACTCTGATTATGCAGTTTTCAATCCTATTCCCTGCCTGAAAATTGTAGCAGTTTTCCACCTTCTCATACTAGTTTTAAAATCAGGTTTATAATTCAAGTATGTAATACTTTTTTTGCAATTTTGTTTCACAAAGCGAGCAATCAGAATTTAATAGTGTCTGGTCATCTAGCTGTCTTACATCAAATTGAAGCTGTCATATAATAATTAATCAATTTCCTCCTTATCTTCACCTAAATGCACTGTTCTGCAGGTGTTCAGAGAAAAATTAGCTTTAATTGCATCTTGGTAAATGATTTATAGGTAAATGAAATATTATTTGATTTAACCACTTGACCTCCGGAAGATTTAGACCCCTTCACGACAAGACCATTTTTTACAACTGTGTTAACTAACAATTGTACCGCCACGCAACACTTTATGTATTTCCCCACAAATTGTGCTTTCTTTTGGTGGTATTTGATCACCTCTGTGGTTCTTATTTTTTGCGCTATAAACGAAAAAATAAAAACAATTTTGAAAAAAAAAACTACATCTTTTACTTTCAGCTATAAAACATATCCAAAAAAAAAAATAATCAAATTTCTTTATCAATGTAGGCCAATATGTATTCTGCTACATATTTTTGGTAATATAAATCCCAATAAGCATATATTGATTGGTTTAAGCAAAAGTTCTAGAGCCTACAAACTATGGGATATTTGTATTTATTTATCTTTATTAGTAATTACAACGATCAGCGACTTTTAGCAGAACTGCGATATTGCGGCAGACAAATTGGACATTAACTGACACTTTTGACTAGGGATGACCCTGATGTTCGAGTTGAACATAAGTTCGACTCGAATATCGGCTGTTCGTCTGTTCACTGAATAGCGAACAATTTGGGGTGTTCGCGGCAAATTCGAAACACCATTTAAAAATCTATGGGAGAAATCAAAAGTGCAAATTTTTAAGGCTTAAATGCATGGTATTGTCATAAAAAGTGTTTGGGGACCTGGGTCCTGCCCCAGGGGACATTTATTAATTTAAAAAAGTTTTAAAAATTGCCTTTTTTTTTCCGGGACCAGTGATTTTAATCATGCTTATAGTGAAACAATAAAGGTGAAATATTCTTTTAAATTTGGTAAAAATGTTTTGCCTGTTCGCATGTTCTACTGCGAACCGAACCGGGGTGGAGGGGGGTGTTTGACTCATCCCTACTTTTGACACTTTTTTGGGATCAGTGACACTAATACGGCACAGTGGTGTAGTGGTTAGCACTCTCACCTAGCAGTAAAAAGGGTAGCTGGTTCAAATCCCAACCACAACACTACCTGTCTGGAGTTTTCATGTTCTCCCTGTGCCCACGTGGGTTTCCTCCAGGCACTCCAGTTTCCTCCCACACTCCAAAGACATGCAGGTAGGCTAACTGGCTTCTGTTCAAAATTGAGAGTACCCTCCTTGAGGGTAGGGATCAACATGAGTGTGCAATGTACAGGGATAGGGGTAGACATTCACCCAGGTTGAACTGGATGGACTAGTGTCTTTATTCAACCTTATTAACTATAAAACTAGGAATACAGTGATGAGTGCTAAAAAATATGCACTGTCACTGTGCTAATGGCACTAACTGTGAAGGGGTTAACACCAGGGGCAATCAAAGGGATAACTGTGTGCCTAGACTGTGCTTTCTCCCTGTAGAGGAGGTGCTTTTACTATGATAAGGCATTGAGCTATGTCCCTGCTTTGGAGAAACACAGGATCAATACCTTTCCTACTTACAGAACCGCAATCTGCCTTGTTAACATAGGCAGATCGCCTATGGAGTGTGGCCTGCTGAGTGATGGAGTGAGATGTGGGTAGAGAGAGCTCCCTGTGCTCAAACTCTTGAACGATATCCGATTCCTGCACACAAATCCGCGGCAGAATACACCCAGATATTGTCCCCCTGAGTCCCGGACAAGGGTGGGATTATGTCTCTGCCGAAAAGAACCACTGGAGTGGCCAACAAGCTAGCACACTATCGCTGAAATGATAAAGACCAGTAGGCCAAAGATGGCTGCGACACATGTGCTGATACGAAGCATCACACACCAGATACAGCCAAAGTGCTAGCGGCCCTGCAAGGCACCCTCATCGCCAAAATAGACAAGGTGAAAATAGACATCTCTCTTCTCCGTCAAGACCTCTCAAAACCGAAGGACCTAGTCACAGAGATAGGGACGGCGGAGGATCTCCTGCACCCACTGAGACACGCAACGGCAGACTTGCAGAGGCAAATTCATCAGCTGCACTTGCATCAGGACAACATAGAGTATCGCCTGTGAAGGTGCAATCTTCGGTTCATAGGTCTCCCAGAGAAGTCAGAAGGCACTGACCCAGCTGAATACCTGGAATCCCTGCTAACCAGAACCTATGGCAGAGAGGCCTTCTCCATGATGTTTGCAGTGGAGAGAGCTCACCTCATGCCGGCATGACCACCGCTACCTGGAGCGCCTCCTCGTACCTTTACAGCAAAGCATAGTTTTTAAACTTCCGAGACAGGAATAAAATATTGCGGCTTACCGGAGAAAAAGGCAACATCCAGATGGGAAATAATCAGATAGCGGTATTTCTGAACTTTTCTAATGAAGTACAGAGGAAGAGATCCCAATTCCAGGAGATCAAGCGTCGCATACGAGCTCAGCACCTCACATATGCAATGCTATTCCCCGCCAGACTACCGGTAGAGGAGGATGGCCTGCACAATTTTTTTAAGACCCAGCATGGCTTAACCATGTTCATTCTAACAGTCTGCTGGATATGAAACACCAGTGAGTATGACTTTTACCTTTGTTCAAGATATATTTACGGTTTCGGGTGGGGGAGGGAACCCACCGTTCCCTTTACCACTTTGTTACTAGGGTTCCGCATTTGTCTTGAGTTACAATATATGACCGAGGGACATGCAATGTCTCTATTATCTGGCCCCCTGCAGATCACCGTGCTCCCCCCTCTCAATTACCCTCCGGTTAACGGAACACGGACATCAGTAAAACTAGAGTCCTGTGGATCTAGACAAAATGTTAATTATGGAACCATGTACTTGTAGAACGAACTAGAACGCGCCTCATACAGAGGGACACAGCATCGAGGACTATCTCCATCCTAATACAGGATAGTGTATAAGCATTGGAGAGCATGCTTGAAAGGAGCTCAGAGGCTGTTTAGCCTGTTCTGCTCACACTTGACAGTGATTTTTTTTCGGCCCCATAGAAATGTTATTTAGTCTTGTTCTTTTTCTAGCAACAGTCTCAAGAACTGAACCTCCAGTCGAGCAGACAGGCTGGATGTTGGTTAACAGGACGGATGTTTGGGAATGTATGCTCTCACCATGTTGGGGAGGTGTAGAGCTGGGAGGAATGGGTTATGTTCAAAGTTTTTTCATTGTTATGGGAAATGCCATATTATTATAGACTGCTCTAGTAATGGTATGCACATCAGAAATGTTAGTAATATGGAATTTAGAATTCAGCTGCAAGAGCATAGTAACTGTACCATGTATAACAATTGGATACTACCCTGCTGGTCTTGCCACAGTGAAACTACTCCAGAGTTAACATAACTTCAGTTAAATTCCTAACATGGAATGTATGGGGCATGCGTGACAAGGTCAAAAGGACCACGGCCCTAGCATTCCTCAAATCGCAAAAAGCTGATGTTATAGCATTGGTGGAAACTCACATCACAGGCCACCTACAGACAGCATTGAAGCGACCTTGGGTGGGATGGGTATACCATAGTATGCATACGAACCAATCTAGGGGAGTGTCAATCCTTATAGCCAAAATAACCCTGTTTGAACTAATTGCTTTGAAATCAGACCAGCAGGGTGGATTTTTATTTCTCCATGCGCTTATCGGTGGGAAATCGTGTATTGGTGCTGGCATGTTACATCCCTTCCCCATTCTCATCAGAGGTGATTACGAGGGGACTGGCATATATGGTTCGGAACCCTACAGTCCCAGCGGTATGGATGGGAGACTTTAACATGATTATGAATCCAGCACTGGACAGACCGGTGTGGGACGGGTCTCCCACCAATATACCACAACAAACCAGACTAAGTCATTTAATAACTGAATTTGCACTGACCGACATTTGGAGACAGCAGAACCCAAATACAAGAGCATACACATGTAGTTCTGTTGGACGCAGTACAATGTCCAGGATAGACTTCATATTAGTGTCCAATACAATACTATCCTGGGTTACGGGATCTGGATTTGCCCCTAGGGCTCTCTCTGACCACTCTCCATGTTGGATGACAGTCTCTTTATTGAGATCCCCCCCATGCATATATGGAGACTTAATCTATTTTGGCTGACACGCATACCCGACCTTGAAGCTATTGCAAGGGAACTGGGGTATGCCCAATGATCAATGTACAGGGTCATTGAGAGACATGAATTGGAATGTATTCAAAGAACAGGCTTGTAGGATCATATCAACTAAGATAAATAGATACAAGCAGTCCTCTAAACTTATTATGCAACAGTCATCGGACAAAGTGCAAACTACTATCTACATACTGGGTGTGTGGTCTGAACATGGCAGAGTGAAGTCGCATGGTGCCTGAGCTCCCGACACCGGACCCATCGTTTGAGGCTGTTATGCCATTTATCCAGACCTTTTCTGCCTGACCATGAGCTATCGCAAAAGAGGCAGATACAGCGGATCCGCAAAGATGATTATGGTGACCCAGATCGACCAATTTCTCAGAGAAAAGACCAGATCCAACCCAGAGGCCCGAACCAAGGCAACACTTGGTGAGCCCCAACCAGCACCATTTTTACCAGAAGCAATGGCGCACTCTCGACAGCCGAGCTCGCAGCCCCGGATGGGAATCCTGGCATTGTTAAACCCATCATTTGGCAGCCAGTCGGGAGCCGGTCCTTCCCTGCAGTCAGTGGGGAAAGACTCAGACATACGGGCCTTGCAGGGCTCTCCCCACCAAAGCAGATATGGAAGTTCTCCCCACCAAGGCAGACATGGAGGCTTTAGTACTCAGAGTCGAAGAACAACACCGCAGTAACTTCCAGGAGACCCGCTCTGAGGTACATGAGATAGACGAGAGGCTAACCAGAGAGGAGGCCTCGTAGGAGCATCGGAGACCTGAGGGGCACAGCTGGAGAGAGTGCACCAGAGACACCAAGACCAGCTGGCGGAGGTGCACTTCCACGCCAAAGACTTGGAGAACCAGAGCCACTGCCAGAATATACTGTTTCGAGGAATACCCGAAGCGACTGGCCTGCAAAACAGTGAGGGCGATCATACACAAGCTATTCGGAGGAGACCTCCCTGCATCTTTTGAATACGACAGGATCCACAGGGCGCTCAGCCCCAAACAAGCAGATGTGAAACGGCCCCGCGATATCTGTCACATACACCGGTATAGCCACAAAGAACAGATTATGCGAATCAGAGGCCTGGTGGACTTTGACGGGGCACAAATTTCTGTATTCCCGGATATGGCCCGAGCGACCCTTCTGAGGCGAGCGATGTTGAAGCCCTTACTTGAGAGACTATGCAGAGCATAAATGACATACAGGTGGGGTTTCCCAATCCAACTAACCATCCGAAAGGGGGGCGTTTCCTTTACGCTATGGTGTCATGCCTAACTACCAGCTCTATTCACCTTCCTGGGGATGGAACCGTTCCCGCTACGGGACTGGTTGGGTCCCCTTCCGAGTAGAGAGCTACGTAACCTCTTCAGGGCACTCAGCTGGGTCTCCCCCATCGTTCCTCCAGGCACAGACAGCGAGAGTATACTCCGATCGGAAGGAACGACCCAGAGCCATGAAACCTAAGGACACTGACAAGTAAGTGATGGGCAGCTCGCGTTGTACTACGGGACTGCGACTGCAATATTCCCCCCAAAAGACCCAGTGTTTCCTGCACCACCCCCCTTCCCCCCCTCCAGCTGCCCAATCTCCCTCTTTGCCCTGCTCAGAATCCCGGGATGCCCCCCCTTTTTGCCATGCCCGCTACAGTAGGGAAGGACATGGCCCCCCCCCGGACTAGGACGCAGTGCCTCCCTAGCGGGGTCGAGCTCCCCCAGCCCCAGGAGATATCTATCGGGGCACCCCCAGAGGCGAATTTGCTCTGCCTTTTTATGATAAGGAGACTCAGGAATATACTGGGGAATTGGAACATATTGATGCCTTTCCGGCCTCGACAGCTGTGGGTTCGGATCCCCCTTGGGGGTTATGACGACAAGACCTGCAATGGGGAAACCCACTCATGGACTACAACCCAGCAAGCTGCGATGGGCCAATGTTAACCCGAGTGTACAGGGCTATGTATTCAGTATGTTTCGAACACATTGTGTCCGGGGGAGGTGGGATTCGGGCTAGGAGTGGGGTGGCTGATAGACAAGTGGGGGAGTAGGGACTGATATGCTTTTACTTTACAGCAACCGTGCGGCCTGGCGCTCTGAATCAACGTGCGACGGGGGGACCGCTCTATGTATGGGGTGGTCCCCTCCCCCCGTGGATATTTTAGCCGGTACTATAGCCAGATCCGCTGGGATGACAGACTGCATCCGGGAGGGGGCGGGCAGAGCTGGGCTGCACGGTGATCAATTTGGGATGACACACTGGTAGCCTGGAGGGAGGGTAATGTTAACGTTGAATGGATTTGTTTTTACTTAACTTTTTAGTTATTCATTCTCCTGGGTCCGATTATGCAGAATTATCTGTTGCTATACTCGGTGCTGCCAGGTCAAACTTCATTGATGTCCGCAAGGGAGGGGGCCCTCGCCTGCCACACACCTATTTCTCAGATATCCCTTTCCGATTCCCCCTGGGTCAGGGTCATCTGTATGCAGAGGAATGTGGGTGGCAGATGAAAGGAGTTCTCCATGTTTCTCATAAACACCTGATCTGCCTTATAGTTTTCTTGGTTATTGTTTAAGCTACCTTTGTTTGCACACCAGTTCTTTTAAGTAATGATATGGATCTGATTAGGGAGGTTAACACCCACGTAGGTGTTTTAGTTGTTCGGGCTTACTGTCATATCGGTGACCCGTTATTCATTCTCTGCCTTCCCTTTTTTTTTCTCCTACTAATTTCCCTTCACACATTATTTCCACACCTTTTCTTGCTTTCCTTCTTTTGGCATCTTTGGCATCTTTCCATGCTTTACCCCGGCATTCTTCACTCCCTTCCCCCTCGCTTTCCTTGTCTTCTTCACCCCCCCCTCCACCCTGCTTCCCCCCTTTTTTTTTTTTCCTTCCCTTACCCCCCTTCCTCCAGCCCAAACCCCAACATGTGTCCAATGGAAACCCTAATGCCTCGTACACACGACCAGACTTTTCGAGGGACTAAGTCTGACAGACTTTCGACGGAGTTCTGACGGAGTTCTGACAGAGTTCTGATGGACTTTCCGAATGAACGGACTTGGCCACACACAATCACACCAAAGTCCGACGGATTCGAACGTGATGACGTACGACTGGACTAGAATAAGGAAGTTCATAGCCAGTAGCCAATAGCTGCCCTAGCGTCGTTTTTTGTCCGTCGGACTAGCACACACACAAGCGGATTTCTCAGTAGGAACTGGGTCCGGCGGAGTTCTGTCGGAAAAATTTGAAACATGTTCCATTTCTAAAGTCTGTCAGACTTTTGCAAATCAAAAGTCCGCTGCAGCCCACACACGTTCGAATGGTCTGCCCGAATCATTCCGTCAGACTTTTGATGTTGAAAAGTCTGGTCGTGTGTACGGGGCATTCGATTAATGTCTATCAATGTGAGGGGACTCAACACCCCGGAGAAACGGTCTATGGTGTTATCAAACTTGAGACATGCGAAAGCCCACATATGCTTCCTCCAGGAGACTCATTTTCGAGCTGATAGAATACTGAAACTACAGAATCGCTGTTTCCCTGCTGCCTACCATGGGTGCTCCTTCGAGTCCAAATCTAAGGGGGTTAGCATACTGATACGTGCCACGGCACCGTGGAAGCTGCTTGATCAGTGGAGTGATAAAGAAGGGCGGGCTTTGTTTGTGAAGGGGATACTGAGCAGCTCATTGGTGACCTGGTGAACCTATATCTCCCCAATACTGGCCAGATTGGATTTCTTGAATCCACTATGACAAGGTTACAGGAATTTGGCAGTGATCCTAGGGGGTGACTTCAACTTTGCCTTGGACCCCTTCATGGACACATCCGGCAAACCTCACAGGTCTCATATGCAGCACTTAAACGCCTAAAGAGGAACCTATATGACTTCTACCTGGTGGACGTTTGGAGGGTCTTGAACCCGTCCCAGAGGGATTATACATTCTGCTTGCACCCTCACGATTCCTACACCAGAATCGACCTTCTCATGCTGTCCCTTCTAGAGAAAATTAGGACACTAGAATCCACCCATAAACAATCCCTAGCCACCCGAGCACTACAAGACTTAACGACCCTGAGAAACCAATTGAGATCCCTAGCCTTGGTCAGGTCTAAGGAACTTATCGCAAAATGTAGGCGCACTTTTTATGAGCACAGCAACAAGTGTGGTAAATTGTTAGCGAGAGCCCTGAGAGTACAACGAGCACAAGCCTTTATTCCTGAGCTGAAGGGGAAGGGGGGCACCAAGGTTCAAACCACTGAAGGGATTGCAGGCCAGTTCCATAAGTATTATGCTGGACTTTACAACTTGCCACATAAAACATCGTAAAAAGAGAAATCTAGGACTATATTCAAAAATCTGGCCTTCCCCGGTTGTCCGAAGAGGCTAGGTCGGCCTTGGAGGTGGCTCTAGCCATAGCCCACATGCAAAATGGCAAGGCACCAGGCCCTGGTGGATATTCGTTAGCATATTACAAGGTCTTTGGGGACATTCTGAAGCCACATTTACTAGAGGCCTATAATGACGCAGAGGAGGGGACGAGTCCACCAATGAGCCTTTATTTAAGTAATACCCAAGGAGGACAAAGATCCCCTACTCTGCCAAAACTACAGGCCAATATCCCTCCTCAACGTGGACCTAAAGATCTTTACTAAAGTCCTATAAATGCGGTTAGTGGAGTGGATTCCGTCACTCATCCATTCAGACCAGGTTGGTTTTGTGCCCTCAAGAGAGGCGAGGGATAATACCACAAAAGCATTTAAAGCGGGGTTCCACTGATCGGAACCCTCCCCCCCTCCGGTGTCACAATTGGCACCTTACAGGGGGGAGGGGGTGGAGATACCTGTCAAAGACAGGTATGTACACCCACTTTCGGGGATAGACTCTTATGGGAGTCTATGTCATTTCCTGTCCTGCCGCGCTGTCTGCTGGGACACACACAGGTCCCAGTGACAGCGCGGACAATTCCTATTGCGCTGCGCAACTCGCGCATGCGCAGTAGGGAACCGGGAAGTGAAGCCGATTCGCTTCACTTCCTGATTTCCTCACCTAGAATGGTGGCGGCAGCAGCCGAGAGCCGAGCGATCGATCGGCCTCGGCTGCTGGCATCGTTGGAACCCGGGACAGGTGAGTGTCCATTTATTAAAAGTCAGCAGCTGTAGTATTTATAGCTGCTGGCTTTTAATATTTTTTTTTTGTAGGTGGAATCCCTCTTTAACCTTATCCATGCTGCCAAGACACAGAAAACCCTGATGTTGCTTCTATCGACCGATGCCGAAAAGGCATTTGATAAGGTACACTGGCCCTTCCTGACCGAAACCCTTCGCCACAAAGGTTCAGGTTCAGGGATGATGAACTGGTTACAAGCCATCTATTTCAAGCTCTCAGCAAGTGAAAGTGAACGGTCAGCTCTCTTCCCCCTTTGACATAACCAATGGGATGAGACGGGGTGTTCTCTTTCCCCTTTGATATCTATCTTGTCAGTGCAGCCCTTCCTCCGCACCGTAAGAGATAGCCCTAACATACCGGGAACTCAACTTGGTGATTCCCTGCCCCCTAAAATAGCAGCTTTCGCTGACGACCAACGTTTCTTTATTTCCAATCCCCTGGTCTCCATACCAAACCTGATGTCGGAATTACAGAAATATGGAATGTTGTCCTTTTTTAAGGTTAATTTCCAGAAATTAGAAGCATTAAATATGTCCACGCCGACAACCTTGCATGACCTGTTGCATTCAGACTTCCCCTTTAAATGTGCAGGCTCCCACATCAAATACCTGGGCATTTGCCTGACTAGTAAGCTGGAGATATCTTCTCCCTCAACTTCCCGCCCTTTTGTCGGTCATCAAAAAGGACCTACAGAAGTGGCAGGCAGGGATGTTCTCCTGGTTCGGAAGGTGTAGTATAATAAAAAATGAATGTCATGCCCAGATTATTATACCACATCCAGGCTCTCCCGATTAGGATCCCGTATGCCTTCCTTAGAGCAGAGAACCGAGCGTTGGTCGGGTTTATTTGGGCTTAGAAGCACCCGAGGCTAGCTCAGTCAATTTTATCTACCCAAAACGCTGGGGGGGGGGGGGGGGGGTTTGACCTTGGCTCATGCGGCGTGCCACTTGACGAGAATCATCGATTGGTGTCACCACGGGCAATTAAAACAATGGATTCAAATAGAACGGCTTCTCTCGGGGGCAGACCTAGAGGGCTTAACTTGGTGCCAGAAGAACCCACCGCATAGTGTAATAAATCATCCGACAGTAGGAGAAACGTGCCGACTGGGCCAAAAAATCTTACATGATCACCAGATCGCACCCATTCCCTAACCTCTCACCCTAATAATAGGGCACTCTACCTTGCGCACAGAGAACAGAACTTTGGGCATTTGGCTATAACTACACCAGGAAGTCATAACAGGGTGTGGATATCTCTGCCCAGAAAAGTGGGATATTTTAAAATGTGAAACCTGTGTCATTGCACTGTCTTTGAGGTACATGCCTGATGTTTGTTGTATATTTGTGCATTTCCAATGAATAAAGTTGGTTTTCCCCCAAAAAATGTAAAAACATATGCAGATCGCCATTCTGCCTGTGAACTGTACAATTGGCGGGTGCCGGTGGACATCGAGTCCACAGTACCTGCCACTGCTCCCGCTGTGTGTGATCACAGCAGAAGTGGGCCACTGGTGCTACGCACATCAGACCCGGAAGTGTCAGATCAAGTATTAGGTACGTGATGTTGCACAGATTATATCTGCGGTGGGTGATCGGGAAGTGGTTAAAGCACTATTAAACCCAAAAGCAAAAGTGTTATATATCGCAGCTTGGCAATTCTTGAATGCGGTGACTGCTTTAGCTCTCTTTTTTAAATATTGTTTCCCCTCTGTTTACAGCTGGTGATCAGACCAGGAAAGCAACTCCTGTATATGTGTTTTGGGATAAAAGTTTTATATAAATAAATAAATAAATAAAAACTGATCATTGTAAGCACCTCTGTCAGTGTTATCTGGTTTGTCTCAACACACTTTGCTATATTTGCAGTATAGCTTAATCTGTTGAAAAACAACAGACTTATTGGCTGAATCACCAAATTAAAAAAATGAAATAAAGCCTTTAAAAAGAAAACTAATGCAGACATCACATATAAGAATTAGTAAGCTGCAATATAATAAATGTTTACTGGTGGGTTTAATATCGCTTTAAAGGATAATGAAGAGTAGAGAATAGTGCATGAATCTAGATCAATATCAGACAGATTATTTATTTTGATAAGGCTGAGTGAATTGTCCAGTGGGCCAAATCATAGACCATTTGGGGAACCAATTGTATAGTCCAAAACTGCTTAACTTTAATCCAACCTCCTATTGAAGTTTAACTGGGAGGTTCATCTTTGAACTCAATTCTAGCCACTTTGAGAGCTCATAGGCAAGTGACTGTCAAACAATGAGCACAGGGAACATGTACCAATGCAAAAAAAAATGTTTTTAAAAATATTGTACAGTGGGAAGGGTGCTCCTTTTTTGTGACTTTAAGGAAACATAATAAAAACATAATAAAAACACCATCCATTTCCATTACATAACTAGTATATGTGAACACTCACTGTTGTTTTCTAAAAAAAAACATTTAGAAATTTCAAGCAAAACATATACACATAAAAACAATATAACAACATGTGTTCCTTTTTTTTTAAATAATCACATCCCCTCTGTTCTCAGCTGCATAAGGAGCCTTGTGGTGGAGAACACCGGTCTTCCCAGTGAATAGCTGTGTAGGGGGAGGGGCATGACTGGAGGAGAGCAGACTGAGTTTCAGCACAGCCAGAAAACTGACCACATTGTGTTCTAATACGGAAGCATAGAGACTGGTAGGAACACAAGGTAGTTCATACAAAGAAAGCAATACAAAAAAAAAACAGGATGCCTCATATAAGTGCACAGCAGGCAGATATCAGGAATATGAAATGTTGGGTTTACATATTCTTTAAGCTGTAAAGCTGATACAGAACAGTAAGATTTTCATAGACAGAATCAGCGACTGCACTCCGAATCCACATATTTTGCATGTGCAATTGAATTGCTTTCTTTTACATTTATCTTGGTTTAAATACAGCAATAACAGCTCAATTTGGTTCATTTAAACTTGAAAAAAAAAATGGATGTTTGGGTACTTTTGGTAGATTTTTTTGTTAACCAGTAGTAACAGACCTAAACAGTCAATAGTAAAACAGTTTAATCGCATAGTTTGTATACTGTATTGTGTTAAAAGTTAACAAAAACATTTCAAAACAACAGCCCCACAATGCAGTGAGAGGGAAAGATGAGGCAATGTTTATCATGAAACAAGAATAAAGACAACTCCCAGAAATATTGTACAGATTTACTGCATGTTATGTAAGAAGTTTTATCGCAAAAGAAAAATTTGAGTTTATTATTTTTAAGGCAAAAGTTAGAAATATTGTACACACTGTCATCACTGACATCACTGTCAGCGATTTTACTAGGTCACAGTTTCAAAGATAGAGACTGGACCGATTTTATCATAAAATGGAAAGTAGAGAGCATTATTTCAGAGATCATAGGCAACAATATAACTCCATGCATAACGGAAAATTTATATCAAATACTTACCGTAATTTTCCTGACAGACTCCATGGCAGCCTATGTACGGGAAATAACTAGCCATACACACCCGGGTGGGCAATTTCTGGTTAACGAAAAAAAGGTTTAATTGGCACCGTCAACAGATAAGACATTCAAATCAAAGTTAACCGAAGACAAAGAAGCCGGTTCTACGCAATAGTGCGCCATAAATGTATTCATTGATGACTATGAGGCCGCTTTACAAATCACTTCCAGGGAAACATGACGGGAAGCCACCCATGATGTAGAAATGCTCCTAGTAGAATGAGCAGTCACCACTTCCGGAGGAGCCAAAGCCTTAGCCTTATAAGCCCTTTGTATGGCCTGAACAATCCAAGCTGCGATGGTTCTGGAAGAAACACGCAAACCCTTATTTTTCCCATGGAAATAAATGAACAGATGATCGGACTTCCGGAAAGGAGCTGTGGCTTCTAAGTATTGCTTTAAAACTTCCCCAACATCTAGAGGATGAGTACTGGAATCTTCAGTTTACTGGAAAATTGGAAGGACAATTTCTTGATTCTCATGAAATACAGTTGTTACCTTCGGATTTGATCCTAACATAGGAATCAAGACCGCCCGATCAGGAAAAAATGTGAGGAATGGCTCCTTGCAACCTAGAGAACTGATCTCAGAAACCCTCTTAGCCAACGTTATGGCTACTAGTATGGCAGTTTTGTTTAACTCGTTTTTTATTAATTTTGAAAAAAAATTGTCCATCACTTCAAACAGATATTACACATCATTTTGAAATGACATTTAACATAAGAAAATAAAACAATATTCCACACAAATTACGGTCCGTCATATAAGACATACAAAAATTGTATATTATTAATAACGATCTCAGATTCAGATTACTCCATCAATCGATCATCAATAAACTAAACAGTCAATCCTTCTAAACTCAAGTGTGACTACTTCTTCCGCTGACTTCAACCATTGTTCAAGTGAATAAGCCTAAACCAGTTATAGATCAGATTAACAACTAGAACCTATAAGTAAAGTGTTTTATTGCATTGCTGTACCACTTATATAACTGAGAGGAAACATGCAGCTGTACTATACCATCCCTGTAAACGCAGTCCACGGGGACCAGGAGACATTAAATTTCTCGGCGTTCCCATCTCTATATGCCAGAATCTAAGAGAGAGCTCTTTGTTAAATGCTTGCTCCATATGTATTTCTTTCCCTGAGAAGAAATCCAAGACAAACGGAAGATCCCTGTCAGGTCACCTTGAGGCGAGGTGACAGATGCACACCGTAGGGATCAGGAGTGCACCGCAAGGTTGTGGACCCTAAGGCTGACTGCTGCGGATGGAGACAGATCCCACCGAGGTTAGAGCGTAAGATTCCCTGGGGCGCTGTTGGATTGAATTCATATAATAATTCTGGTATTTGTTCATGGCTGAGGTAGCCACTTAGCCTCAGTTGAATGAAGCACATGAAAGCTTTGTAATCAGAAGAACAATAGCTGGACTCGGACCCACCTGCTGTGATGTGTGTGTGGTTGCAGGCTTCAAAGGGAGTAAGAGCAAGCTGTGTGGCTCATCGTTGGAGACACTGATCAATAGTGGACAATACAGCATGCTTCCTGAAGAATGGACATACATGTGAAGGAATGCCTCTTGGCGAAATCTATTGGATGGAAGGCAAATGGGGGTGGCTACGAGTGGGTGTGTATGTTTGAATGAAAAGGCTCACACACAGACAATGCTCTCTGTTTGCTGTAAGACCCTGCCATGGGGTGACTCGGCCTACTTTGGGAGATGGCTCCGGCCTAAACCTCATGGTGAAAGCCCTGTCCTGGTCTGAGCCTAGCCGATGCAGCAAAGCCTCACGGAGGACCGTGTGATAAGTATCTTTCATATTCTTGTATTATATGTTCTGATTGTAAGCTGCGTGATATTGTAATGTCCTTTTACTACTTTATGTTAGCTTTCCTAATTTCTTGGGAAATAAGATAGTGTTTTACTAGCAGTAATGTGTGTGTTTTCATAAGTAACTTTATATCAGTGTGCTTAGTAGGGTTTTATAAATTAGATAATTATGGGAAGAGACAAGGTAGTAATAGTTTGTAGAGCACATAATGTCTTTCAGGCGCGGAGTCTAAGAGCCAGCAGGTGTTCACCAGAGCCTCTAGTGGTGAGGATGGACTTGGCTGCAACTGGCTCCAGGTCGCGACCCCCAGGGTCCCCCAGCTCGCACTCACAGTAGGCAACAGGAGGATAGGGATAGTTAGGGATAAAGCCAAGGTCGGGGCAATAAGCAGACAGGAATAGTCAGGGACACGCCAAGTCAGGATCACAGGCAAACAGGGATAGTCAAGGACATGCCAAAGTCGGTAACGGAACAACAGAAATGCACACGGCAGGTAACAGGAAGCTAAACACACAAAGGAATACACAATTTTTGATCAGCAGGGTTGGCCTGCAGTGTACAGGTTAATATAGAGTTCTCTGATAGGAGCTAGGGTGGAGTCATGCCAGAGGATGGATTACAAAAGCAGTCAGGTGAGGGTCGGCTGGTCTCTAGAGATGAACACATGGAAACAGGTAAGCAGACAAACTCTATTGCATAACCATGACAATCACACTTGGAAAACCTTGGTTTTCTCTGAGATCTGAGCCCTATTGCTCCCTTGAAGAACTGCCTAGTGAGAGGGTGCCTGGCCCAGGAAACACCTGAAAAGCAGACATTGCAGAAACCTGAAACCGCAAGGAACTCACTGATAAGGACAAATCCAAGCCTGTTTGTAGAAAACCTATAATATCCTGTATCTTCAGATCTTTACACGAACAGTTGGTTGTAGACACATAGTCTGCAAACTTTGACCAGATTCTCTGATAAACTTTGTTGGTACCTAGTCTTCTGGCATTTAGTAAAGTAGCAATCGCTGTATCAGGACAGCCTAATGCTTCCAGCCTTTCCCTCTCAAAAACCAGGCCATCAGATGGAGCTGGGATGGGCATGGGTGAAGAGTTGTTCCCTGCAATAAGTTATCCGGTCTGGAAGGAAGAGGAACTGGATCCTGGTAACTGAGCTGTAACAGGAGTGGGAACGATGGTCCTTTGGGCCAGTACGGAACAACCAATATTATTTAAACTTCTTCCCACCTGAGCCTCGATAGAAATCAGAGAATGGCCGGAACTGGGGGAAAGGCATAAGCTTTGTGGAACCGCCACTGGTCCATCAGGGCAACCACTCCGAAGGCCTGGGGACAATGACACCTCGTGTAATATTTCTTTAGTTTGAAATTGCATGGGGAGGCAATCAGGTCTACCTCTGGCAGGATTCCCAGAGACAGAATCCAGTCGAACACCTCGTTGTGGAGAGACCATTCGTTGTTGTCCAGGGAAAACCTTGAGAGAAAATCTGCCTGGACATTTTGAATTCCAGGAAGATAAACCGCCGTCAGATTCATCAAATTCGACTGGGCCCAGGACATGATTGGACTTACTTCCTTCAGTAAGGAGAGACTGCGGGTGCCCCCCTGTCTCTTCATGGAAGACACAGCTGTCGTATTGTCCAGCCTTAGGAGAACTGAGGTTCCTGATGTTAGGTGGAGAAAAGCATGTAAGGCACGGAAGGCGTCACAAAGCTCCAGCACATTTGAGACTACCTTCTGGGATGGGAAATCCCATATGCCTTGGGCTACCTCCGTCATACACAGAGCACCCCAACCTCTACTGCTGGCATCCGTTGTCACTGTTATCCAGGAGACCGGAGCTATCGAATGGCAATTGAGAAGATTTCTCTGCTGTAGCCACCAGGGGAGGCTCTTTTCCGCATTGAAGAGGTTATCCGAACAGGAGGGTCTCAGGAGCCCGGATCCCACTGTTGGAGAAAACCCTTCTGAAAGGGCCGCATCTTCCATTGCGCCCATTTCACCATTGGAGCTGTGGCCACCATGGAACCTATTATCATAAGACATTGTGAGTCCCTGAGAAAGGGAGACGACATTGCAAGATAAATTCTGTCGTGAATCACCGGAATCTTCTCCGGAGGTAAGGAGATGGTACTCTTCACCATGTCGAATTGGGCTCCGAGGAAAATTAGAGACTGTGTTGGGATTAGATGACTTTTCTCCCTGTTCAACAGCCAACCGAATTCTGTCAGAGTAGAGATGACCTGATCTCGATGTATCAAGAGTTGCTCTCTGTCTTGGGAGCAAGAGTACGTCACAGTAGGAGTAAGTAAATAAGAGTAGCTCGTCCAGGTAATGGTGCAACCGGATACCTCTGACCCTGATTAGAGCCACGACAGGCAGTAAGAGCTTCAAAAACACTTGAGTCAATGTTGTAAGCCCGAACGGGAGACATGTAAATTGAAGGTGTATTTGATCCACCGCAAAACGAAAGGTTCTTCTGAAAATCCTTTGCAATTGGAACATGAAAGTAAGCGTCTTTCAGGTCTATGGAAACAAGCCAGTCGCCTGGCTGTATCGTCTGACGTATTGTTAGCAGTGTTTCCATCTTAAATTTTTCTTTCTTTATGAATGAGTTCAGGTGTGTCAAATCGATGACTGGCCTCCAGGAACCGTTCTTTTTGAGGACTATGAAAAGGGGGGAGTAAACCCCTTGGAACCTTTCCCCGGCTGGAACCAGAATGGCAGCACCTTGAGCCAACAGGGATTCTGTATAAGACAGCAGAATTTTTCTCTTTTCTTCTGAGTGTGGTAGAACTGTAGGAACAAACTGGTGTATGGGTGGGCTGCTGATGACCCATGAATGACCCGATGAGACTATTTTGACCGTCCAGTAGTCCCCGACCGAGGCTGCCCAGACGTGCTGAAAAAGGAGTAAACAAGCCCGAACTTGCTCCGCCTGGACAGGCTTTATATCAAAAGGACTTGAAAGCTTCCCATCCTCCGGACGGAGATGTCTTTGAGGACTTCTGGCCAGAAGGCTGATTTCTCCTCCAGTTCTTTCTAAATTCCAGGCCTGTAGCCACAGGCATCTCTAGCGCTTTGGATCTTGTCTGGGTTGAGGTGTTCTCTGTCCCAAAAGACGGCAGTCCTGGGGTAAGAACCCTGACTTACCTCCTGTAGCACGAGTAATGGCTGAATCAAGCTTGTTCCCGAAGAGGGAATCCTGCACCACGCCTGTTTAGAGGCAGGATCTGCAACCCATGGGCGTAGCTACAAGACACACTTAGCTGTAACCAAAGAAAGCATAACACGTGCTACTAGGCAAATAATATCAAGGGATGCTTCCCCCAGGAAGACCGATGCAAGCTTCAGCTCATGTATTGGTGACTTCCTGACCAAATCTTCAGACACACTTCCTAAGGCTGCGCCAACATCATCCGTCCAGGACTCCATAACTTTGGACAATGCTGCAAGGGCTAAGGCTGGTTTACAAGCCATACTGTACCTGCTGTGATATAAATATGTTTTAGATCCATATCAGTCTTCCTTTCTAAACCATCCTTGAAGGAAACAATATCTTCCAGAGGGAGTGTAACATGTCTCACTAACCTCATTAAAGCTGCATCAATAAGAGGAGCTGACTCTAGATGCTTTACGTCATCGCTCTTAAATGGGTACATTGTTGCTATCTTGGAAATCAAGGAGTTTTCCCTCTCAACTTTACCCCACTCATTCAAGATAATTTTGCAGAGTTCACCCAAGAAGGGGAAGTTTGGGCGTTCCTTCTTAAGGTGTTTGAAGTATTTCCTCTGCTTAGAGGGTGCTTCCACAGGTTCTTCCCATCTGAATGTGTCTTTAACCCTCTGACAAACTGCGGAACTAAAGAAAAGTCAAAACCTGCACCAGGTTCATCCACCTCTGCCTCGCTGTCCGATGATCCACTAAACGAGGGACTATGTCGAGAGGGACCAGGAATTTCCATTTCTGATATTTCAGTGGCTAAAGCTGTAACGGAAGGTGGGATATATGTCTGATCAGAATCTGTTTTGTTCAGCGATTCTTGAACTACTCTCCTGACCAGAGCTTCCACTTGCTGGTCCACAGCTCCTCTTTCCTTCTTTGCTCTATTGTAACATAGCTCACAGAGGGATTTACCCTCTGAGACCTGAGCATTACAACCCCAGCAAGCTTTTTTCTCTGCGTGGCCGCCGCCATCTCACCCCAATTGCGCATGTGCGAACCAAGCCTCGATCTCGATCAAGACTTGGCAACTGCGCAGTCAGGGACAGGGAGCGGCAAACTGGAACACAGATGCATCCCAGCCGCCATGGCCAGGAAACCCAAAAAACGAACGGACAAACAGACACACAAAAACTGCTGCTATAACAAGAAATAATGTATACATTACCAACCACAGCACAAGCGTGATCCGACCTGGACTGGGAGCTTGAAAGTACTCACTGCACAACCGGGGCATTCATAAGAAAGGGCCTCCCACTAATAGCTAGGACGTTTGGCCATGTTGCCGCTTCCCAGCCAATGACTAGACAGTAAGCTCTTCACGGCATCGCTTTAAAATCTCCCCTGTCCACCCTGCTAATAGCTGGGAAAGCTGAACTCCAGAAAAAACCGCCATCCTAATATTCATGTGCAAAATCACCAGGCCTGGATCAGAAAACTTTGTAAGGTAAGACACCTTGGTCCTAGGAGGAGGACAAAAAAGGAACGCGGTCTCTGACTAGAAGCAAAGATTTATGGGAGTGGGGTCCTATGAGGTATGAGAGGCAACAATAAACATGGCATCATGTCAGACATATAAAGGCACATTTACTACACATATATTTTTATGGGGGCAACCCCTGTTTTCATAAATAACCTTTTCATAGAGTAGAATCTAGTTGATAGCACATAACCATTGACAGACTGAAAGAGGAGAGGGCTGTAGCCATTACAATACAAAAAGCTTTTAGACAAAAAAAAATAGGAGTTTCTCTCAGCAATATTCTAGTATAATGTGGCCATTGCTCTTAAGCCTCGTACACACGATCGGATTGTTGGCCAACAAAACTGTGGACTTTTGCCCGAAGGGCGTCGGCCCAAACTTGTATTGCATATGCACGGCACACAATTGTTGGTCAACAATTACGAACGTAGTTATGTACTACATGGTTTTTCAGCTCTTTAGAACCACCCTTTGGGCTCTTTCTGCTAATTTCGTGTTAGTAGAAGTTTGGTGAGTGTTGATTCATGCTTTTCATTCTACCTTTTTCATTTTGCGCTTTTCACTTCATGCTTTTCAATTAGTGCTTTTCAGTTTGTTTCTGAATGGCCATTCGTCAACCAGACATGTTGCAGAATCGGAGGAGATAACGTGTTATTTATTATTGGCCTTGGAGTTATTGCTTTGACATTATTTATTTGGTTGAATAATAATTTGATTTGGTATATTTCCTATATTTTTGTATTCATAGAATGCATTTTTTGGTTAAGTTCTATTGGCAGATAGCATGTCTAATTTTATTTGATTTCTTTTTAAATGCACAATAAAAAAATTGTGGAGAATAATACTTTGCTATGTGTTTTACTTAACCACTTCAATACAGGGCACTTTCACCCCCTTCCTTCCCAGCCCAATTTTCAGCTTTCATCGCTCTAGCGCTTTCAGTGACAATTGCGCGGTCATGCTACACTGTACCCAAATGAAATTGTTATCATTTTGTTCGCACAAATAGAGCTTTATTTTGGTGGTATTTATTCACGACTCCGTTTTTTTTTTTTGCGATATAAGCGCAAAAAAAGCGGAAATTTGGGAAAAAAACAATATTTTCTTTTTTCTATTTGAAAAGAAATCCAATAAAATCAAATTTTGTCATAAATTTAAGCCAAAATGTATTCTGCTACATGTTTTTGGTAAAAAAAATTCCGTTAAGTGTATAATAATTGGTTTGTGTGATCACGGACATATGTACGCAAATGATCATGTACATATGTGTGCAGGTGATCACGTACATATGTGTGCAGATAATCATTGGGACATGTGATTTTAGTGGGACATATGTGGGGGACATGTTTTTATTATTAGGGACATGTGTTTTTATTATTTGGGGACATGTATGTTTTGGGACATGTGTGTTTTGGGGACATATGTGGGGACTGTGTTTGTACTGTGTGGTGTGTTGTGTGTTGACACTACACTGATGATCAGTGAGTAAAAAGCTGTGAAAAGCAGCCCATACTCACTGATCATCAGCCGGCAGGCGGCTCCCACCCAGCCGTATATATACATTGGCTGGGTGGGAA
Source organism: Lithobates pipiens (assembly GCF_037356315.1). NCBI lineage: Eukaryota > Metazoa > Chordata > Amphibia > Anura > Ranidae > Lithobates > Lithobates pipiens. The sequence continues at coordinate 182,565,637 of NW_027507758.1, forward strand.
GTGGTTAAAACAGTTTGGGAGTAGTTACATTTGGCAGTTACATTAAAAAAAATACTAAGTAAAATTGGCAAGGGACACCAACATAGTTGTATCTTTGATCTTAAAAACTATGGGATAATGGTGTTCTGGTAACTTGATCAAAAAAAAAATAATAATAATATTATTCCTGATGTCACTAGAAAAAAAAAGCCTTTGAAAATTTGTTTGCAATAACTCCATCAGTATCACCAGCAAAGCAGCTTCATTATTATCCCATTAAAGAAGAGAGAATGTGCGCTGCATTTCGAAATTTCATCATTTGCCACGTCACAAATATTAATTAACCACTACGAATGCTAGTTTACAAGACCGGCCGCTTCTGGTTCGTCCCTGCTTCCAAGCATGCGTGTTTGTACTTTGGACTTTGTCTGACGGACATTTGTACACACGCTCGGAAAATCCGACAACAGACATTTGTCCAAGGAAAATTTTAACACCCGCTATCCAACATTTGTCCGCGAAAAATCCGACAACAATTGTCCGATGGAGCGTACACACGGTCAAATTTTTCGCTAACAGCCTGTCATCACACATTTCCCATCGGAAAATCTGGTCGTGTTTACAAGGCTTTAGTTTAGGAGGCCCAAAAGACAGACATCAAGTGTAAATGGAACAGGAGTAATATAACAGTAGACAACAAGTCTACAATTTTAACAACTTAAGGACCGAGCCTCTTCCTGAGATTTGTTGTTTACAAGTTAAAAACATTTTTCTTTGCTAGAAAATTACTTAGAACCCCCAAAAATTATAATTTTTTTTCTAATATCCTAGAGAATAAAATGGAGGTGGTTACAATTAGACATGTGCAGACTAGAATATTTCGTTTCGTTTTTTCGTTTTCGTCCGTAAATTTTATTTATTTAGTTACTCCCGAAATTCGTTTTTATTTATTTTGTTTTTCGTGCAAAAATTGCATTCGTCCGAAAATCCACATGAATTACGGTCGAATCTGTCTTGGAAGGCTTATGGTATCTGTCGAATGGATAAAGAAGATTCGATGGAGCTGCTAAACTATATAGCCTATAGGCGGAGCATTCGATTGCCGAAATGTACGATTGCAGTGTCGTATAGTTGCGACGATCCCGTCGAATATTATTATAAACGTGCGACGATCCCGTCGAATATTATTATAAACGTGCAACGATCCCGTCGAATATTATTATAAACGTGCAACGATCCCGTCGAATATTATCATTATTTTTTTTTAATTTACTTCCCCCACCCAATTCCAGTATCGTTTCTCTCTGTCGATTCTGTTCTCTCTATGTCGAATATTTACTCTCTGTCGAAGCTTTTCTATATAATAGGACTAATAGAGGTAAACGAAACTTAGGCACATTCGACCACAGGTTCAATAGACATATGGAGTCACGTCGAATCTCCTATTCTATATCGAACTGTTGTAACAACGAAAACGAAAAAAAGCATTTATTTATGTCGGATCTTTCGTTTTTCGGAATCTGCACTTTCGTTATCGTTTGTCAAAACGAAAACGAAAATACCTGAAATTCGGACGAAAATGCATTCGGACGAAAACGAATGCACATGTCTAGTTACAATACTTTTTGTTGCACTGTATTTGCGCAGCAGTCTTTCAAGTGCACTTATTTGGGAAAAATTACCCTTTTTTGAATTAAAAAAATCAGACAACAGTAAAGTTAGCCCAATTGTTTTATTTCGTGAAAGATAATGTTACTCCGAGTAAATTGATACCCAACATGTCAGGCTTCAAAGTTGTGGAATGGCGACAAACTTTTACCCTAACTTTTATCTCCATCTATCTCCACTTTACCCTAACTGTTATCTCCATATGCAACGTTTAAAAAATTCTACAGGTTGCATATTTTGGGTTACAGAGGAGATCTAGAGTTAAAATTATTGCTCTCGCTCTACCAATCGTGGGGATCCCTCACATGTGTAGTTTGAACACTGTTTTCATATGCGGGCGGTACTCACGTATGCGTTTGCTTCTGCATGTGAACTCGTTGGGACGGGGTGCGTTTACATTTTTTTTTTCTTATTTATTTTACCTTTTATTTTTTTATTTTTACAATTTTCTTAAAAAAAAAATGGTGTCACTTTTATTCCTATTACAAGGAATGTAAACATCCCTTGTAATAGAAAAAAAGCATATCAGGACCTCTTAAATATGAGATCTGGAGTCAAAAAGACCTCAGATCTAATTTTTACACTAAAATGAAAAAAATAAAAATAAATTGTCATTTAAAAAAAAGGCCCTTTAAGAACTATGGGCGGAAATAACGTTTTGACGTCTCCATGTCAGGCTAGGGAGTGGATCTGATCACCTCGGTAAGCGGTGGAGGGCACCGGAGCGCAGCGGGGTGGCCACTCCCTCTACCAATAAAAGTGATTTTGCAGCGAATCCACAGAGACCACTTTTGTCTTGAAGCGGACTGTCCGCTGAAGAAGAGGATACTGGGGTTAGGGCAGCTAGCTGCTGCCATAACAATGATATTCCTCTTCAAAATACTGATGTATAATGACGGTGGGTGGTTTGGAAGTGGATAAAGATATGCAGAGCTAAATACAAACATCATTGAGCATAAAAAGTCCATGTTCCAGCTGAGGTGAACTATGAAGGCCTCCACTGCACATCAACACACCGGGCCTCTTACCACAGAAAACGGACCACAAGGTTATAGGTGGCCAGATAAGCACTATAGCACAACTTCACTCTGGTACCAGACAGATGAATCTCATAGGGTCATAACATGGAGTGAATCCACTGGTTCATATGTAGGATAAAAGAGAAGCAGCTCCTCATAGTGTAGTATGTTAAATCAAGATGAAGTTATTATGTAAAAAGCGTACTGGGTACTCACATTTAAAGGTTTAAAACAAGCATGTCAGGAACACAAAAAGTCCTTGGTTAACATTTGTTTCCAACCAACAAGATGGCCGTGGTCAGCACTTATAGCATTGTGACGTCAGATCTCCGACTTCACCCTACGCGGCGTTTCGTCGAATAAAGAACGTCATCAGGGACGTCGTCGGGGGCATCTAAAAAAAGCAGTATAAGGTGCTGCAGGAACTCAAAGCAATGTAAAACATTATTACAGTAAACATCTGCTAAAACATCAAAGCCCTAATGTTACCAAAAGAAAAAATTGTCTAAGGTCATCAGATGGGAAAACATAGGGTTATGCCATAGAGGCAATTCCAAAGGCACAAAAAAGATAAAGGAGTCAAATGTTTTACATTCACGGCATATTGATCATGCTAAGGTGAGTATAGCCAAATTTATCCTGGGCAATAGGGGTTTCCAGAGCAATGAAGAGATGGGGATGTTGCAATAATTCAGTCATATGGGCCTCTGCTGTATTAGGAAGTTCAGGAGTAAGCTAATCTGTCAGATGTCTCAACTGCCCCACTAGATAATATAAGTACAGGGTCGGTGCAAGCATTGGGCAGCTTAAGGAGCTGCCTGAGAGCACCAGGAGGGGGGGGGGGGACCCAAAGCTGAACCTCAGAGCCCAGTGTCGGGCTCCAGTCAAGGTCAGCCTGGGCAGGAGTGCAATTGCCCCCTGTGCCACTCTGATGCCCCTTGAAAAGTCACACTATGGCAGAGAGGAGGAAGGAGGACGCAGCTGGAGATCACTGGATTTGGGACAATGTGGATTGGTCAGAGGATCAGAGTTTGGAGGGTGAGTGCAGTCTGCTGGTGTAGCAGTAAGATCTGACATTGTAGCTCCAGATCAGCCTTGTGTCTGAGTCTGGAGAGGGGAGACCAGTGATGATTCCACCTGCTCTGTTTCATATAGGACCTGGGACCGCCCACCCCTCAACATCCTACCCAAAGTTTGCTGGGATCAGAGGTGGCAGGATGCTGGGGTGGCAGGCTGAGCTAAGGGATGGTAGGATACTGGAAGCAGGGATGGCAGGGTGCTAGTGTGGTAGGGTGCTGGGAGCAGGGATGGCAGGATGCTGGGAGCAGGGATGGCAGGATGCTGCAACGCTCTGTGAGCTAATATAGCTCATCTATTGCAATTTGTGAAACATAAACGAGTGTTCTCGACTCCCCTTATCAGTTGCAGTTCTAATTTCGTTTTCCAAGATCTCAACATCCAATACCGTGACTAGTGCCTCTAATAGATTGGGGAAAGTTCAATCAGCAAGGTAAACCTAAATCTCTGAGGTAGTATAACGGAGGGAAGAAAAATACATATCCACTTAGAAATGGGCCAAACACTCCCACCAGTTTGGTTTGTGCCAGAACTCTCGAGCACTACAAAAGTTCGGACACGAATGATAAACCCCATTGAAGTCTATGGGGCCCGAATTTTAAAAATCAAAAGTCCCCATTTGAAGGCTTATATGCAAGGCATTTACCATAATAAGGGTATGGGGCCTGGCTACTGCCCTGGGGGACATGTATCAATGCCAAAAAAACTTTTAAAAAACACAATTTTTAAAGGAGCAGGGGTTTTAATGATGCTTAACCATTTGCCGCCCTCCCTATAACAAATACATGGCGGCAAAGTGAGTTCAAAATCCTGACCGGACGTCATATGACATGATCAGGATTTTGAGCCTCTGCGTGGCGATCATTGTTGTGGGGTGTCAGTCTGACACCCTGCAACTACGATCTCAGTAAAGAGTCTCCGACGGAGACTCTTTACCACGTGATCAGCCGTGTCCAATCACGGCTGATCACAGTGTAAATAGGAAGAGCCGGTGATCGGCTTTTCCTCACTCGCGTCTGTCAGAGGAGAGTAGAGGAGAGCCGATCGGCTGACAGGGGGGGTCTGTGCTGATTTATTATCAGCGCAGCCCCCCCAAGGATGCCAACCCTGGACCGCCAGGGATGTCCAGGACAAGGTATGCTACCCTAGACCACCAGGGATTCCAGTCAGTGCCACAATGGATGCCAATCAGTGCCCATAATGGATGCCAATCAGTGCCCACAATGGGCATCACTGATTGGCATGCATTATTGTTTGGCACTGATTGGCATCCATTAGTACAGTATAATATAATACAATGCCGCCTATCAGTTCCCATCTGTGCCGCCTATCAGTGCCCATCTGTACCATCTATCAGTGCCCATCCATGCCCATATGTGCCACCTATCCATGCCCATCTGTGCCACCTATCCATGCCCACCTGTACCACCTAGTCATACCCATCCATGCTGCCCATCCATGCCAATCCGTGCCAGCTATCAGTGCCAATTTGTGCCACCTATCAGTGCCCATCTGTGTCGCCCATCAGTGCCACCCATCAGTGCTGCCTATCAGTGCCCATCAGTGCTGCCTATCAGTGCCACATATCAGTGTCTATCAATGCCACCTCATCAGTGCCACTTCATTGGTGACACCTCATCGGTGCCCATCAGTGCCGCCTTATCATTGCCCATCAGTGTAACCCCATCAGTGCCCATCAGTGAAGGAGAAAACTTACTTATTTACAAAGTTTTGAAACTGAAACAAAAAAAAACATTTTATTTTTCAAAATTTTCTGTATTTTTTTATTTGTTTAGCAAAAAATAAAAACCGTAGAGGTGATTAAGCACTTGAGATCCGCGCTATAGCCAAATGACGGCTACAGCGCGGATCTCCTTTTCGGTGTACGAGCGGCCTGCACGCCCCCTGAGGGGCGCGCGCTCTGTGATCGGCGAGTCCATGAGACTCGCCTGATCACCGATCCGTGTAAGGGGTCGATCCCGACCCCTTATCACGTGATCAGCTGTCAGCCAATGACAGCTGATCAGGTGATGTAACGGAGCCGGTAATCGGCTAGTATTCTAGAAAAAAAAAAAAGCCGATCACCGGCGGCCATGATCGGGACATCAGTCCCGATCACGGCCAGCAATGCAAGAGCCCACCTGCCCCCTGCCAGTGCCCACCTGTCCCCTGCAGTGCCACCCTAATAAAAAGTAAGTGCCCCCCGTCAGTGCCACCCAGCAGTGCCCACAGTGCCACCTAGCAGTGCCACCCACAGTGCCACCCACAGTGCCCACAATCTGCCTCAAAGGTGCTGCACCCCAGTGCCGCCCATCAGTGCCCAGCAGTGCCGCCCATCAGTGCCCAGCAGTGCCGCCCATCAGTGCCCAGCAGTGCCACCTATCAGAGCCACCTATCAGTGCCCATCAGTCCCATCTATCAGTGGTACCTATCAGTGCCCATCCGTGCCACCCATCCGTGCCACCCATCCGTGCCACCCATCCATGCCATCTTATCTGTGCCCATCTTTGCCCATCAGTGCCGCCTTATCTGTGCCCATCGGTGCCGCCTTATCTGTGCCTATTAGTGCCGCCTTAACTATGCCTATCAGTGCCCACCAGTGCAGCCTATCAGTGCCCACCAATGCAGCCTATCAGTGCCCACCAATGCAGCCTATCAGTGCCGCCTAATCAGCGCACTTCAATGAAGGAGAAAAATGACCCGTTTGCAAAATTTTATAACAAACTATTAAAACATGATTTTTTTTTTTTTTTGCATCTTTTTTTGTTTGTTTAGCAAAAAATAAAACTCCCAGCTGTAACTAAATACCACCAAAAGAAAGCTCTATTTGTGGGAAAAAAATGATAAAAATTTCATTTGGGTACAGTGTTGTATGCCCGCGCAATTGTCATTCAAAGTGCATCAGCGCTGAAAGCTGAAAATTGGTCTGGGACTGAGGGGGGTTTAAGTGCCCAGTAAGCAAGTGGTTAAATACCACCAAAAGAAAGCTCTATTTGTGGGAAAAAAATTATAAAAATTTCATTTGGGTACAGTGTAGCATGACCAAGCAATTTTCATTCAAAATGCGACATCGCTGAAAGCTCAAAATTGGTCTGGGCAGGAAGGTGTTTAAGTGCCTGGTATTGAAGTGGTTAAAGTGAAACAATAAAAATGAAAAATTCCTTTTAATGTAGGCTGCCTGTAAAGTGGCACAACCTACTGCAGTAAAACTGACATTTTTAAAGAAAAATAAATGACATGTAAATAGATTTTCCCTTCAAGCTCTCTTTATTTAGCCGCTTAAGCCCCAGGCCAATTTGAAGCCAAAGGTCCAGGCCCCTTTTTGCGATTCGGCACTACGTCGCTTTACATGACAATTGCGCGGTCGTGCAACGTGGCTCCCAACAAAATTGGCATCCTTTTTTCCCACAAATAGAGCTTTATTTTGGTGGTATTTGATCACCTCTGCGGTTTTTATTTTTTGCACTATAAACAAAAATAGAGTGACAGTTTTGAAAAAAATTCAATATTTTTTTACTTTTTGCTATAATAAATATCCAAAAATATATAAAAAAACATTTTTTTTCCTCAGTTTAGGCCGATACATATTCTTCTACATATTTTTGGTAAAAAAAAAAAACGCAATTAGCGATTATTGATTGGTTTGCGCAAAAGTTATAGCGTTTACAAAATAGGGGATAGTTTTATAGCATTTTATAAAAAAAAATGTTTTACTAGTAGTGGTGGCGATCAGCGATTTTTATTGTGACTGTGACATTATGGCGGACACATCGGACATTTTTGGGGCCATTGTCATTTATACAGCAATCAGTGCTATTTAAATGCACTGATTCCTGTGTAAATGACACTGGCAGTGAAGGAGTTAACCACTAGGGGGCAGTGTTGGGGTTATGTGTGACGTTATGGGGTTTTTTTTATTGTAGGGGAGTGGCCTGGCATGTGACATCACTGATCGTCTTTCCCTATAAAAGGGAACAGACGATCAGTGACAGTTTGTTTACACAGACCTCTCCTAGTTCTTCAGCTCTGTGACCCGATCACGGGACACCAGCGGCGATCGGATCTGCAGGTCCAGTGGCCACAGAGCTCAAGACCACGTCAGGAGCATGCCGCTGGCGGCGCGCTCCCGACCTACAGCTGGGCACTTAAAGAGTCACGGACAGGTACGTGATTGTGCCCAGCTGTGCCATTCTGCCGACGTATAACGGCGTGAGGCAGTCCTGAAGTGGTTAGTAAACAATGGCTTGGGGAGCTAGTCTGTATGATGAGGCCACAATTTAGTGCACTTGGAACAAAACTGGAGATTATTTTGGATAAACTCTGGTGTCTCTTTGGCAGACTTTGAATGGAAATAACACAATTTTGCACCACAATAAGCGAGCCTTATGTGAAGAAGCCAAATTATAGTACACTCAGGCCAAGATTTAAATTTTCTTTTTAGATAAAGTCTGGTGTATTTTTTTCAGACTTTGGATAGAAGTAACAGGTGTGGAAAAATTGGGCTTTGGGTGTTGGCGGTGCCTTCACAACGCAATCCTATAGAGGTACTCTTGGTAAAAGCAAGAATTGGCCTTGCTGTAAAAAGTTGAAAGGTGAAGCCCCTGTCAAACAGGTGTGGAAAAATCGGTCTTAGGTGTTAGTGGTTGCTTCAACCTGTAACCTTCTAGAGGTACTCTTGCTGTAAAAAAAATAATTTCAATCCCCTGTCACACAGTTGTGGAAAAATTGGTCTTTGGTTGTTGGGGTTCCTTCACCCTATAACCTTCTAGAGCTACTCTAGATGAAAGCAAAAAATGGGCCTTGCTATATAAAAAATGTATTATATGCACCTGTCAAACAGGTGCGGAAATATTGGTCCTTGGTTGTTAATTGTGCTCATGCAATCTATACCAAAAAATTACTTCAAGGTAAAATTAACACCCACAAAGCTAGGTAGCCTAGAAAGACATGCAGAGATTCCAGATCCCAATAACACTTAATCAGTGACATCGGGATCAGGGGGCTTGATAGCTGCTGCTAATCCTGGACTGATTCATTTTTACAAATAGCCAGTTAACGAAGTCTGTGGACAGATGCGATCTTTCTTCTGTCACAAAACTTCTGGCAGCACTGAATGCCCGTTCAAAAAGCACACTTGATGCAGGGCAGCCCAGTAGCTCAATTGCATACTGGGCATGTTCTGGCCAGTGGTCTACTCTCATAGCCCAGAAAACCAGTGGATCGTCTACTGCAAGGCTCACCATGTCTGTTTTTTCTCCTAAATAAGCTTCCACCATATGATGCATCTGCCAATGGGATCGTGAAGCTGACAGCCCTGGGTGCCAAGGACTAAAACATTTTTGAAATGCATCACTGAGGTTGCCGCCTTCTACGTTGTATCTCTTTTGACCAACAGAGGCCTCAAAACCAGCTTTTCCATTAGACTGTAAGCTACCGTAGCCTTTAAAGGTGTTACACAAACTCCTATTTAAATTGTCCTCAAGATATTTCATCCTGTGCTCCCTCTGCAAGGGCAGGATGAGTTCTGACACTTTCCTCTTGTAACAGTGGTCAAGGAGGGTTGCCACAATAATGATTCTTCTCCTTGATGCTACAATTTTTGGAGCCCTTTGTAGGCTTTGAAGAATAGGGGAGCCCATGCACCGCAACTTTGCAGAAGCATGAGAAGCAGAGTCTGCTGGATCACTGGTGATTACAGTATCTGGAACTGCCTTCTCTCAGCCACATACTACTCCCAAGGGTTTTGGGGACTAAAAACCATCTCTTAAAGTGTCATCTATGTCTTCCTCTTCTATGATTCTTCCAAAACTGCCAGAATCCTCCTCCTTCCTCTCCTTTTGTGTGTTCTGTTGCATCACAAGAATGGTGTCTGCATAAAGCGGGCCTTGAGAGGAAAGGAAGTCCTCCTTTTCCTCCCACTTCTCTGCCTCAAGTTACCTATCCATAATGGCATGCAGAGTATGTGTTGTAATATGAATGAACCAGAGTGACTCCATCTTCATAAGTTCATATAAGATTAACTAGGGTTAACCTATTAGTTAAGCATGCATATAAGAAAATGCTTGTAGTTTTATTCTGTACTGTCTAAATAAAGAAATTGTGTCACAATATGTCTGGGCCACAAGACTCATGACTGTGACTCATGAAAGCAGATGACATAATTAATGATATGTAATGATATGTAATGTACACCTCTGTATTAACCACACCCATGTTCTATGCAATGATTGGCTGATAATGGTGCATATAGATTGTAGACCCTCCCAGAATAAACCAGACAACCCCTGAACATCAATCTTGACTCATCTCTTCTTGTGTTCAGTAAGATGTTGTCTCCTTAGTACTGCAGTGGTAAGTAAAGGGTTTCGTGAGTATGGTAATTGCCGTAATTATACCTAGCTGGTCTTTGTCAGGTATATAGAAATACCATTTTAATCACAACAGATGGAGGCACTCACTGAGATTTGAATTTAGGAATTTAGAACTTGATGGGGTGATCAAACTTTGATTTTTAAGCAAACAAATAATTGTTTATTGCCTTAGCTTTGAGACAACCCTGGTCGGAATAAATTTTAATTAAGAAGAGAATTGTGAGACGGACCAGACTGTTAAGAAGAGGCTCTTGGGAAGCCTGTGTCCTGTGGGACTGTTGAGAAGTTTAAAACGTAATATTATGCTCTTTTTGGGAAAGAGAATAAGAAAAGGGTAATGGGGCAATTACCAATTACTACTGGAACCCACAAAACTTTTGCCCTATCTGGCTTTTCTTGTCTATCGCATTTGCATTAAAGTAATAAGATATCTGTTGTGTTGTGTGGGATACAGGGCTGTATGGGGTAAGGCAGCCCCTGTTTTCACTGTTATATGATGTCCCAAAAGTGGAAAATTAGATTAGAGTGAAGTACATTTCCCTTGTTATGTTTAGGTATTGTGGAAAGGGTGAGTACTGTTATAGGCATGTTCATATAAGTTTGCTAAGGTATTCTTTGAAGAGACAATGGTATAGTATATGAATAATATGACTTCTCCCCTTTGCTACTATGTTGGTTATAGGGCTCTGGAATGATAGGTGCTTGATTCTGCTTAACCACTTCCCGACCAGCGCACGACGATGTACGTCGACAGAATGGCACGGGCAGGCATATTGGCGTACATGTACGTCCAATATTCGTTGCCGCCGTGCCATCGGGAGCGCGCCGCCGGCGGCGCGCTCCCGCACTGGTCGGGACCCCCGTGAGTCCGGTCGTGGGACCCGCGGACTCGATCGCCGCGGGCATCCCCGCGATCGTCTCACGGAGCGGCCGAATGGAGGAAATGCTGTATAAACAACATTTTCCCATTCTGCCTAGCAACTAGTGACGCTGATCTCTGCTCCATGTGATTGGAGCAGAGATCAGTGTACACTAAATGACTGCCCAACCCCCCCACAGTTAGTAACACACCCCTAGGAACACTTAACCCCTACACTGCCACCCACTGGTTAACCCTTTCACTGCCAGTGTCATTTACACAGGAATCACTGCATTTATATAGCAGTGATTACTGTATAAATGACAATGGTCCCAAAAATGTGTCAAAAATGTCCGATGGGTCCCCCACAATGTCGCAGTCACAATAAAAATCGCAGATCGTCGCCATTACTAGTAAAAAAAAAAAAAAAAAAATTATTAATAAAAATGCTATAAAACTATCCCTATTTTGTAAACGCTATAACTTTTGTGCAAACCAATCAATAATCGCTTATTGCGATTTTTTTTACCAAAAAAATGTAGAAGAATACGTATCGGCCTAAACTGAGGGAAAAAAATGTTTTTTTATATATTTTTGGGGGATATTTATTATTACAAAAAGTAAAAAATAATGGGTTTTTTTCAAAATTATCGCTCTATTTTTGTTTATAGCGCAAAAAATAAAAACCGCAGGGGTGATCAAATACCACCAAAAGAAAGCTCTATTTGTGGGAAAAAAAGGACGTTAATTTTGTTTGGGAGCCACGTCGCACGACCGCGCAATTGTCAGTTAAAGTGATGCAGTGCCGAATCGCAAAAAGTGGTCTGGTCTTTGACCAGCAAATTCGTCCGGTCTGAAAGTGGTTAAAAAGTGCATAATTTGTTTGCACATGTTTAACATGTGTTTTGGTAACTCTTGGAAGGGTTTCGGAATGGTATTTGTTGCAGGTTGTAAAAGGGATGTGTTAGATGGGAGGGGGTTGAAGGTAGGTGGGTGTTTTTTTGAGAATGCCCAGGTGTGATGAGATTAGGTAAGTGAGTAGGGTGTTAATTAAGAACATCCTACATCGTTGAAGGTAAGGTAAGTGAAGTAAGAAGGTAAAAGAGAGATTTGAGTTATTTATTAAAGGAAGGTGTGCATTTTGCAAGGTTTTTCAATGCATTGTTCTTTTTAGACAAGCCAATTTCAAAGCCGTTTTAAAACTGACACATAGAGAAAGAAAAAAAGTGAAGGAAAATACTTTTAAAAAGGGTAAGTTAGCAAGTTTTGAGATTTAAAGGGGATATTTTACTGGCGTTGCATACCGAGCTTGAGGGATATTTTCTCATGTTTGCTGTAGCAATGTGGAGATATTTGTGATAATTTATGGATCATGAAGTATCTTTGAGGAAAAGATTTTAAAGGACAGCCGAGATAGGACGTTTTGAGCAGGTAAGGAAATTAACACAGAGAGAGTTTTGTTTAAAATAAGGATTTTTAAAGTGTCACAGCTAGTTTCATTTGCATTATCAGATAAAAGGTGTTGTTAGAATAAGGATTTTTTTGTAGACTTACCCTGTTACCCTGTTTGTCTGTTTGTTTGTTTGCTGATTATTTGTTTATTGTTGTTTGCTGAAGTTATAATGAGTCGGTACAGGTGGGTTGGTAGAATGTGCAGATCAGTGCAGATCCCTGTTTGGCAACAGGCACGGGAAAAGGTTCAACCAAGGGTAAAAAGAGAGAGAGCTGGTGGGGAGGCTAGAACCCTTGTTGAAAGCACCCCACCTCGTGCAATGAGCAGCCCTGGTGCTGGGGTCTCGTGAGACTTTTGCAGGATTATGGTACCAGAGATTCATAGAGACGCCATGATGTTGATTTATTGGGCAGTGATTAAATTGCTGCTGGATGCACTGACAGGGGGTCATGGTTACTGTTTTGGGAGGTCTGAATGAGGTAGAGGGAGATTTTTGAATCTTCCTCCTTCCCCCTCAGATTCCCCCAGATTCCCTCATCGCTCCCATGATTCTCCACCTCTGAGCTTGTGGGTTTGGGGGTGTGAATTCTGACATGGATCTCCAGTGAGGCGCTAGGGTCGCAGCTTCATGGACTGACTGTTTCTGTGTTGATCATTGAGGATTCTCAGAGTGCAGTGATCATCGGAGGGAGAACATGTTTAAACACTTCTCCCACGACTGTCTCTGTTTCATGAACTGTTTATGGACTGTGATCAGTGGCAGTCCTTGGGGTCTCCCTGTTCACAGTTTCATATGACAGACACCTAGGTAGAGGAAAGTTGTTAATAGAGAGAAATGCTTAATTTTACGTGTATGTGAATTTTTGTCTTGTCTTGGAATTCCAATTTAGAGTATAAGATTGTTTTTGTTTTCTGAATTCAGATAAATTGTTGGGTAGTTGATATATGTCCTATGATCCTGCCAAGACAGAGAGCGTTGCTAAAGTGGGCAGGTGAAAGGGACAGAGTAGGCTACTCATCTGTGTGTGGTGCTTTAAAAGGATTGAATTGTGTATTTGGAGAGAGATAGATTACTATTTGAGTGATCCCTCCTGTCCAAAGTACTGTTTAGCACAATGCACAGAGATACATATCCGCTCGCAGAGATCTGCTATTTTGTTTCGGGTGGAAGAGGGGAACAAACCACCAACTATGCCTTCACCACCGCTTTTGGGGGGAGCATACTTCTATATTTGCATTCCATAGTCAGCGAGTCAGAGAGACTTGCTGAGGTGGAGAATGAATGTTAAAAAAAGATTTGATTCAGAAAAGTTATCTATAAAGGTACATGTTTATTGTTAAAATGTTGCAACTAGTGTCAGTCTATTCATGAAATGTGTTGGGCACATATAAAGCCCATGCCCACTCCATAGTAAATTGGGAACATTAAAAGGGGAATGCGACATGTCACTGATAAAATTAAATGTATGCGCTGGTACCACATGTTTTTTTAAAGGAATCTGATCAGATACAAATTTTTAGAGTCTGACTTTAAGACTGTCTTGGGTGTGGTTGCCTATCCTTAAATTATTGAAGTTAAAATGTGTTTTTTTCTGATAACAGCAAATGTGCAAATTGTTTTAATAGTGTTTAAGCTGTATTAACAATGATTGGGGATTTTAAAATATTGATTTTGACAGGGTTGAGAATATTATAATTAAGAGTCCAGAATTTAAAAGTAAACAAAGGGAAGTTGTATATTCCAGGCGCTACTCCAGAGGAATTGTAGTTAGTAAAGAAAAAGAGAAGTAACTGTGTTGTTTAATTCCGGACACTAGAGTGAAAAATATTAAGGTTTGAAGGTGTTGAGAATATTATAATTAAGAGTCCAGAATTCGAAAGTAAACAAAGGGAAGTTGTATATTCCAGGAGCTACGCCAGAGGAATTGTAGTTAGTAAAGAAAAAGAGAAGTAACTTTGTGGTGTAATTCCGGACACTAGAGTGAAAAATATTAAGGTTTGAAGGTGTTATGGACAAATGAAGGATGAATGGAATGGCCAAATGAATGTGGAATGAGAGAGTGGTTGTATTGTGTCTAATGAACACACAGGGTATAATTTTGATTAGTAAAGTATTTCAAGTGTGCGTCTGGAATGTGCACAACTGGTTGTCTTATATTGTGTTTAGGCCCATATTATATTTTCCCTAAAAGTTTGGGGTTAAATTAAATCAAAAGAATTGATAAAGGGATTTTGGTAAAGGAAGGGTGAAATTTGAAAAAATGGTTGAAGAAGTTACTGAAATTAAATGACTGGAATATAGATACATTGCTGCATATATTGAGTCCATGGGGTACTAAAATGTGATGGGAAGGATTTATTTGAAATAAGCAATCAGAATGACTATTCTGGATATTTACCTTCTGAATTCCCAGGGTGTCAGTCATGAAGTGTTGATGATGAAATGTTGTTTATCCATCAATGTTTTGTTTGTTGCTGATGATCAGACATATTTTCAAAGTCGAGAGACTTCTGAGTCAGAATATGTGTTTGGGTAAAATGTTTGGTCCTAAGTCCCTCGGGTCCACTTGGGTCCCGGGAATAGAAGAAACTAAAGAGGTTTAAGTTTTGTTGAAGTTATGCTATAATACTGGATTTGGAAAAATGTTTAGTTAAATATATTGAATCTACATAATGAAAACCCTTGCTGAGAAACATTTTCATTCCTGCATGTTTTACTTATGTTTGAGTCAATTAAGAATATTATTTTTAATATCTCCAATGGTTAACGCCTGAATTGATCAGGTAGATTCTCTGATTACTCATGTCAGATGAGGAGTATCTGCCTCAGCCAGCCAGCATTCACCCACAGACCTGTGCGCATGAAGAAATGCCCACCTCAGTCAAACCTTACACCCCATTCATACCCTGCCCTATACCCTATCCGGATGAAGTGATGACTACAGCTTTAACATGGAAATCTTCTTTGTTCATCTTTGTTGTTCAAATACCATAGGAGGTGCTCAGATGACTAAAGGCGGACTCCTGCTGGAAAATGTTCCTGCGAATGATACCTCAAGGGGGAGCCACATGACGCAAACCTGGGGTACAAAATTCCCGTGAGCACCACATGAAAGAGATCCAGATGTGTCAGCCGAAAGTCCCCGGTCTCGCCCAACCCATCAGTTCCAGTCTGTCTGTGGATATCAAGTTCTGTCCTTACAAAGAGGCAGTGTTTTGGGGTAGAGAATTCATGTCTGTACATATAAGTGCTCAAAGAATTGAACCAAAAGGTTTTGGGAAAAGTTGAGCAGAATGAGAGTTATAATGTGGACATTTCCTTTTCCTTCCTTTTTTGCAAATTGAATGGACATTCAGAAGCCATCCAAGAGACTTTTCTTTTTGAGCTTTTCTTTGGGACTATTTTTATTTGGCCTAAAGGCTGTCATGCCCCTCCCACTTATTTCTATGGACTGTCAAGCCCCTTCCACCCTTTTGCATTCCATGGACAATTGCTATGCTGCTGAGATTACATGTTTGTTGTTTTCTATTTTTGCATGCTTAGAAGGTGGTCCGGGTGAGGGTCAGGGGGCATATTGGGATTGTTGTTGTAGTGTGCCCAGGACATGCTCGACCATTTCAGTGTATATACTGTTTGAAGGGATGCTGGCATAGGCACTGTATTATATATGTATTGGTTCACATGTCATCTACCAGCATCTGTGTTCTAGGGGGAGCCTTAAGGTTATATGTGGCCCACTCGGTAACATCACTAATAACACACTCATTGGACATAGAGGGGATGTGCATTCAGAGTCTACAGGAACTCCACAGTGTTTGACACCTTAGATCGTGCCCTACATCACACTTCTTGCATACCTCTGACCCCCATACTGAGATGGCCAAGCTACTTTCACAGCTTGCTCTTGCAGGATTCTCTGAGGGTGCCCAACAGGTCCTTAAGCAACCAGCCACTGGCCTTGGACAACAACACGTACATTTGTTGTGGAAGAACATGCCATCCATGGACTCTGAATCATTTCAAGGGATGATGTTACTTGGCCTCATTGGTTCCGATAGTGGTTATTCTCGGGGACAGTGAGGAACGTCACTTGCTCAAGGCTAGTGTTCATCCTGCATGCCCCCTCAAACACCGTTATGCTGGGTCATTGTTTCTGAAAAAGAACATGTCCTGGGCATGATTCCTCTCAAGAGCCTAAGGAGGTATTGACATGATGAAAAAGCAAAATAATTGCCTGGGAGCCCCCTGGGTAACATGGAGGGTTTGGTCTCAATGCTGAATCCTGGATTAATCCTGGATTAGGGATATTGCAATTTTTGTTGTACTGATTTTGCTTATGGTATTACTTTTATTTGCCTGCTTCAAGTTTATTATGTGCACAATTTCCAAGGTACTTGACCTTCCGACCCAGCTGCAGCTAATAGAATATATCTTAACTTTTACTATGGTCACCAGGAAGAGTATGTCACAATGAGAAGAAATAAGTCATGTTCATGATTTGATTTCATGACTTGAAGAGGGGATTTTTGTAATATGGCTGAACCAGAGTGACTCCATCTTTATAAATTCATATAAGATTAACTTGGATTAACCTATTAGTTAGTTAGTTTAAACTCTGTATTTACAGACTGTAGCAGTTTTCCTATAAAGCATACATATAAGAAAATATAGCTTGCATAAGTAGTTTTATTCTGTACTGTCTAAATAAAGAAATTGTGTCACAATATGTCTGGACCACAAGACTCATGACTGTGACTCATGAAAGCAGATGACATAATTAATGATATGTAATGATATGTAATGTACACCTCTGTATTAACCACACCCATGATCTATGCAATGATTGGCTGATAATGGTGCATATAGATTGTAGACCCACCCAGAATAAACCAGACAACCCCTGAACATCAATCTTGACTCATCTTCTCTTGTGTTCAGCAAGATGTTGTCTCCTTAGTACTGCAGTGCTAAGTAAAGGGTTTTGTGAGTATGGTAATTGCCTTAATTATACCTAGCTGGTCTTTGTCAGGTATATAGAAATACCATTTTAATCACAACAGTATGCAACAGCAAGAACACAAGAGGGATTGTGTCACTGATGCATGCATTATCACGGTTCACCATCCTTGTCGCCTTCTCAAATGGTGACAGTACAGTGCATGCATCCTTTATCAGCATTGGTGTGGGGGAAAAAAACAAGATGCCCTGAGCCTGTCCTTGTGCCATACTCACAAAGGTACTCATTAACTGCCCTCTGCTGCTGAGTTTCACCTAGTGGGCATGTCACAAATCAGTTTACGGGCAGGTGGAAATCCCGTTGAATTTCAGCCAACCGAACACTGGCTGTGTATGATCACCTGAAATGGCTACAGACTTTTCTGGCCTGCCGTAGAAGATCTTGCAAACTTGGATACCTGCGAGAGGAAGTAGAGAGAAGACATTGATGGAAGTGGCAGCAGAGGAGAGAAACCTGCATAGAGCACATGACCACATCAATGAGGATGAAGGAGGAATGGAGTCACATGACTGAGAGGATAATAAACCTCACCCTGGAGATCATCTACCTGCTGACCGGAGAGGAGCCCTCAGTAAAAGACACTGACATCTAGTGAATGGTATAAGTGGAGCAGTGGAAAAGTTTAGTATATTTAACCACTTCCCGACCAGCGCACGACGATGTACGTCGACAGAATGGCACGGGCAGGCATATTGGCGTACATGTACATCCAATATTCGTTGCCGCCGTGCCATCGGGAGCACGCCGGCGGCGGCGCGCTCCCGCGCTGGTCGGGACCCCCGTGAGTCCGGTCGCGGGACCCGCGGACTTGATTGCCGCGGGCATCCCCGCGATCGTCTCACGGAGCGGCCGAATGGAGGAAATGCTGTATAAACAACATTTTTCCATTCTGCCTAGCAACTAGTGACGCTGATCTCTGCTCCATGTGATTGGAGCAGAGATCAGTGTACACTAAATTAAAGCCCAACCCCCCCACAGTTAGTAACACACCCCTAGGAACACTTAACCCCTACACTGCCACCCACTGGTTAACCCTTTCACTGCCAGTGTCATTTACACAGGAATCACTGCATTTATATAGCAGTGATTACTGTATAAATGACAATGGTCCCAAAAATGTGTCAAAAATGTCCGATGGGTCCCCCACAATGTCGCAGTCACAATAAAAATTGCAGATCGCCGCCATTACTAGTAAAAAAAAAAATAATAAAAAATTATTAATAAAAATGCTATAAAACTTTCCCTATTTTGTAAACGCTATAACTTTTGCGCAAACCAATCAATAATCGCTTATTGCGATTTTTTTTACCAAAAATATGTAGAAGAATACGTATCGGCCTAAACTGAGGGAAAAAAATGTTTTTTTATATATTTTTGGGGGATATTTATTATTACAAAAAGTAAAAAATAATGGGTTTTTTTCAAAATTATCGCTCTATTTTTGTTTATAGCGCAAAAAATAAAAACCACAGGGGTGATCAAATACCACCAAAAGAAAGCTCTATTTGTGGGAAAAAAAGGACGTTAATTTTGTTTGGGAGCCACGTCGCACGACCGCGCAATTGTCAGTTAAAGCGACGCAGTGCCGAATCGCAAAAAGTGGTCTGGTCTTTGACCAGCAAATTGGTCCGGTCTGAAAGTGGTTAAAGACTCAATATTGCTGGTTTTCTGGTGAGTGCATTCCCGCACGTGGTGAAGTTTTGGTGGTAGCTTTCTACAGATCACAGCAAAGACTTTTTTCCTTGCCACTATATATTCTTTTCTCATTTATTGACTTTATGTGAGATTTTGTGTTTACACTTTAATGTGGACAAAAAGCGCTGCTACAATATTTTAAAAGGACATTTATTTGGAACTTTTTAATATTGTCTTTTTCACAAACTTGGGTACCTGTTTAAGAAACACTTCACCACCAAATTGAGGACATGTGCCAGGCATGGCATGTGTGTCAACTTTCCCTGTCAAAGGTCGGACAGAAGGTCAACCTCTGGCCCTGTCCCTGCAAAGTTGAAAGAATGTCTGTCGCGGTGTGACTCCTGTTCCTTAGACAGACCAGCTGAAGCACTGCATGGCATCTTTTAGCCTGATTCCTTGAATGGAATCAGGCTAAAAGAACTAAACAGGTAGGGATTGGCCCCCCTCTTCAATAATCTATATTTTTGAGGTTTCAGGGGTCCAATTACAGTCATGATATAATATAGGTTGTTTGTTACTGTTTTCCTACGGTTTTAAATCCCCAAGCATACTCATTTCTTAGGGGCTGTTTCCCTGAAGGAGATGCACCTTCGCACACCATGTCTCCCATGCACTACACCAGTCTTTCCAAGAATGTGCGTGCAAGATACTGTTTTGTCTTGTTCTGACATGGTTACTGAATCCTGTTTAGATTCTATCTTATACTGTCTCATGTGATTGCTCTTTAATTGTTGTACATGATACATGATGTATTTGTTAAAACTCAATAAAAACTATCAAAAGAGAAGAACTAAACAGGCTAAAGAACTAAACAGGTTAAAATGAATGCTTACGTACACTGATGGTTCATAGGACAATCCAGCACAGGGAGAAGGGGGTGGAGCTGACAGATCTTGCATCATCACCACCAGCTTTATGGAGATGTGGTGGCAAAACAAGCTCCAGCACTGATCCCTGTCTTGCATCCTTCTGAGTTGCAAGCAGAGTTACCCAGTGTGCTGTGAACTAAATATATCATTCCAGTCCGTGCTAGCTGGACCACATGTGAGCAGTAATGTGGGCCTTGTGGCTTACTGCCTTGTCCAACAATGTCAAAACATTGCCTTCCACAGGATGGTACAGAACTTGAATGGCCTTACATGAAAAGAAATAGCGACTAGGAACCTGCCAATGAGATACAGCACATTCTGCAAATTCACGGAAGGAGCAGAATACATCAGACAGAAAGGCAGGAGTTGTAAAGCCAGCAATTTGGATAAGCTGAACATTTAGACGCTTGGCATGTGTGTGGAAGGGAGTGTATTTTTTTTTCTTCGATGCAGCAGCTGGGGCAGAGAAATTTACCTGCTATACTCTACAACTGGTGGTATGCTGCTGGCAGGCATGTTCCAAAGACCTGTGATACCTTTGCTATACCAGCATCCCTTTTAGTGGAGGCTGCTGGGAGGTAATGAGATCCAGCGTGAGTAGACATGAGCCATGAGAAGAATTGTGTCTCTTGTATGTGGCTTTCAGGTGCTCTTACCAACGAGCAGAGTGGTGGGAAGTTAAATGCCATGTCAAGCATGTGGTACCCAAATGGCTGGTGTTTTTGCCCCACCACAGGGGTTTCTCATTTCCCCACCCCCTCTGATGCATCACGAGAAACCCCTGTTGCGTCAGAGGGGACGGGGTCACCCGTACATGTCACTAGGTAACCCCGGCATTCCCCCTTGCATCAGAGGAGGTGGGGTCACCCATTCACACATTAAGAGTGGCCCCGTCCTCGGTTATGTAAGAACTGTCATCCGAGTCAGGCGTCATTCTGCCGGGCGGCTCCTATGGAGGAGGCTGTGTCGTTCATGGATCGTAGAAAGATTACATCGCTGGAATTTTAGTTTTTTTTGTTTTTATTAAAGGACTTGTGCTAAACTATGTGTGTGTTTTTTTTACCTTTTTTGTCACTTTTTTGGGTGAAATGGTAGGAGTACAATGTACCCATTACCATTTCACATGGGGGGGCAGGATCCAGGAGTCCCCTTTGTTAAAGGGGGCTTCCAGATTCTGATAAGCCCCCTGCCCGCAGACCCTCACAACCACTGGGCAAGGGTTGTGGGGATAAGGCCTTTCTCCCGATCAACATGAGGACAAGGTGCTTTGGGGGCTACCTCAAAGCACCCACCCAATGTTGAGGACATGTGGCCTGGTACAGTTCAGGAGGGGGGCGCTCACTCGCCCCCTCTCTTTTCCTGCAGCCTGCCATGTTGCGTGCTCAGATAAGGGTCTGGTATGGATTTTTGGGGGGAACCCCACACCATTTTTTTTTATTTTGTCGCGGGTTCCCCTTAAAATCCATGCCAGACCTGAAGGGTCTGGTATGGATTTTGAGGGGGACCCCTACGCCATTTTTTTTTATTTGGTGCAGAGTTCCCCTTAATATCCATACCAGACCTGAAGAGCCTGGTAATGGAATTTGGGGGGACCCCCACGGAATTTTTTTTTTTAATTTGGTTCGGGGTTCCCCTTAATATTCATACCTGACCCAAAGGGCATGGTAATGGACTGGGAGGAATCCCCATGCTGTTTTTTTTTATTAATATCATCTATATTGCCAAGACCTGACAATTTATTATAGCTGTGAGTACTTTTAAATTACTTTTTTTCCTTTAAAAATTACATTTTGTGCAGGGACTTTTCCAAATACGGGAAACATGCGCCCCTTTACAGACATACCATAGACACCCCCCAGGTATGAAAAATTTAAAGGAATATTACACTTTTATTGTTTCACTTTAAGCATTATTAAAATCACTGCTCCTGAAAAAACTGCCATTTTTAAAACTTTTTTTGCATTGATAAATGTCCCCTGGGGCAGGACCCGGGTCCCCAAACACTTTTTATGACAATAACTTGCATATTAGCCTTTAATATTAGCACTTTCGATTTTTCATGTTCGAGTCCCATAGACTTTAACGGTGTTCAGGTGTTCGAACAAATTTTTTGCCTGTTCGCATGCTCTGGATGCGAACCGAACAGGGGGGTGTTTGGCTCATCCCTACTCAGGAAACTTTCCCTACTCATCAGAGCAGATCCACAACTAAACTTAAAATGATTCACAGCTACTAAAAATCCTAATTGAACAATAATAATTACAACCCATTATCTATTCAATTATAGTTAGCACCGAACAGTAACTAAAAAGGAGGAACAATATAATACCAGAATGGGATTTTAACTGGATATTATTAGAGCGGTCCCTAATTTAGTTCGATATGTTGGATCAAATATATAAATACAAAATAAACTTAAATTACATAACAATGTGATACCTCTGGGTCTTAATGGGAGGAAGTGTTAACAAAATCCCACCGGGCTCACTAATGCTGTAAGATCACTATTGACACACCACAGTGGACCCCAATGGTCAAAGTGAAAAAGGACACCCAAATAAATTGACTTATATGGAGTGTTAATTAAAAAAAAATTATCAAAACTAAAATAAAAATGACATACTAAAAACCAATGAAAAAAATGTTGAGCCAGTGATGTTGAGCCACATCCAATATTAAAAGAGAAAAAAAAAATCCCCTGTGCGGTGGACTATTAAGGCACGATAATATTTCAAAGGATTATCCTTGCACCCAACTCTAAAATGCGTCGGGTGAAAGGAATCACAAACTGTATTGTACATTTATGCATATGACGGTGTACAGGGCCGGGCCGGTGCTACCACTAGGCGGACTAGGCAGCCGCCTAGGGCGCACTTCCGCCTAGGGCGCCCCGCCACTGGTGACCCTCTTCCCCCTCTGTCTGCAGCCAGCAACTATGTCCGTCTCCACACAGCAGGTAGCCGCTCCCGAGGCCCTCCGTACAGTCTCAGAGGCGCAGTGGCTGCGGGTGGAGAACTCTGGTGCTGCCTGTGACCATCTAAAGGGATGCCGGGGATGCTCTTTGCTGATGTTCTCACTTCATCCGGAGAACAGATATCCCACTAACACTAATCACTGTAGGAGGAGGGGGAGGGCGGGGGACTGAGCACACTTCACCTCTCCTTCCCGGGATCCTATTCAGTCTGGTGCAGGCTGGAGCTCTGTGGGAATCCACTGATAAGAGCCGCATGTGTGATCTCCTGAGAGCCAGAGAGACACAGAGTCCTCCCGCTGGTTGTCATCCGCAGCTGACTGACTACCCATCACCATGGGGTAAGTGTGTGCCAGGACAACCCCCCCCCCCCACCAGGCTGTATATGGTTCAGTCCTCCCACTATCACTTCTATGCAACTTTGTCTACTTTTGGTCACCGATGTGTAATAATGGGGGGGGGAGTCACCCTGTGTGGTAATATGTAATAATGGGGTTCCTCCTGTGTAGTGATGGAGTATTACTACCTTGTGTATTAATGTGGGGTTATCTGTAATAATGGGGGCAACTCTGTGCAGTAATTAAGGGGTCACCCCCGTGTAATAATGTGGGGTCACCCATATGTAATAATGGGGGTCAACTATTGTGTCGTGACGAGGGTTACCCCTGTATATTAATGTGGGGGTCACCGCTATGTATAAATGTAGGGTCACTCCATGTGTACTGATATGTAATAATGGGGTCACCCCATGTGTAGTGATGGAGGTCACATTCCCTTTTCACTTTATTGAGGACTTGCTCCCCCCGAGGTGTTTTAGAGTGTGTGTGTTCCCACCTATCGTGTTTTAGTGCCGGGTCACACTTGTGCGATGCCAGACATCACATGTAATTCGCAGCGCACGGCTGTTCACATTACATGCGATGTCTGTGTGGGTGCGATGTCAGCCATACAGATAGTATGGCTGATATCGCACCGCATTCGGTCCAAACACGCACAGGACACTTTTTTCTGTTCGGACCAGAATCGGATCGCATGTGTGTTCACACATATGCGATCCGATTCATGTCCGAACTGTCAGTTCGCAGTGCGATACACAAGCTGAAATGGGGGTGTCGTTAACATATAATGACACTCCCCAGCAGTTGGCATACGGCGGTGTGAACTGCTGTGCGTGTCGAGTGCGATGTGGGAACCCGCAGTTGATTTGCAGGGTTCTCGCATCGCACTAGTGTGAACCGGCACTTAAGGAAGCCTATTAATATCAATGGGCAGCCGTGTTTGCATGAAACGTGCAATAAAGGTGCAAATGTGATTTTTGAAATCGCTTCACACCAATCTGCATTATATTGCAGTGCGGTCTGTTTTGGTGGGTGTGTTTGCTGCATGTGTGGGGATGCCATTAAAAAAAAAAAATCAATGGATCCCATAAATTTCTGTATTTTCATGTGGTGTGGGAAAAGTGCAGAAATCATACAATCTGGTATCGTACGAAGAAATTTTTCAAGCATGTCCGATCGTATATATCAGATGAACTATCATGATTGGCTCTGGAACGCTGTGTACAATCAGATTATCATACGATCGATTCAAAAGCAATATTTTTTGCTCTGATCATGTGTATGGGGGCTTAAATAAACAAAATATTGACTATCTGCTGCTGCCTCTGCAGCTGAAGAGGGTAGCAGTTGAGTGCTCAACCATGGAGATTTATAGTTATGTAGCGGGAACAGGGCCGGTGCTACCACTAGGCAAACTAAACAGCCCCCTAGGGCGCACTGTTGCCTAGGGGCACCTGGTCACTGGTGTTCTACTCTTTTCTCTCTGCAGCAAGCAACTTAGCCTCAGCATCACCAGGCCGCCACTGCTCCGTTTGCACAAAGTGTCAGAGGCGCAGCGTTGGCAGAGGACTGTGTCTGTGTCCCAACTCCTGAATGAATGCAAGCAAACATTCATTGGTAGGCTGCATTGATGGGCGCTTCATTAAAAAGGTGGGGTATACATGGGCAGGGCAAAGGGGGTGGGGTCAGGGGTGGAGCCAAGGGGGCGGCAAAATGAGGTTTCGCCTAGGGTGTCAAAAATCCTTGCACCAGCCCTGACGGTGTATATGTTTTAGACGTGTTCAAATATTCCATGTTTGTATATATCCTTTCTATATATTTCCTAAATAAATATTTTTTGAAACTATCAAAATATTTTACTAAAATCCTTTGAAATATTATTGTGCCTTAAAAGTCCACCACACGGTGGATTTTTTTATTTTCTACTAAAAACCAATATACTTTTATGTTTAAACTAAATATGTTTTACATAAAGGCTGAAATCCGAGATTCAAACCGAGTTATAAAGTTATAAACATCCATGGAATCTAAATATATTGGACCCAGAAGTTAAATGCTCAGGAATTGTAGCATTATATAAAAATCAATGTTCTGTCTATGGTTACGCTTCATTGATGATATTTTTATCCTTTGGCAGAGCCAAAGGGAAGATTTGAGGAATTTTTAGCATGTTTATATAATAATGATATTGATATGTTTTTTCACCAGTGAGATTAACCATGACAGCATCAATTTCCTGGATCTTAAGATTGGGAGTGATGTGGATGGTACCATTAATACAACCATCTAACGGAAACCTACCTCCACCAATAATTTGCTACATTGGGAGAGAGAACACACTACATGCCCTAAAAAGGGCATTCCCACTGGGCAATTTATGAGAGCTAAAAGAAACTGCTCTACTGAGGCAGCCTTTCAAAATGAAATATAAAATAATGTATCCGCGCTTAGGCCAAAGGGGAAATAAGATATGCAGACTAGTATGCTAAGTCCCCCAATAGGGGACTAGAATGATAATAGTGCAAGTATAAGGGTAAATGTCGCTACCTATATAATGAAAGGCGACAGACCCTGTTCACTTGTTAGGTGCTTTGTGCCTCTATAGTGACTAATAAAAGTGCATATACCAATAGTGCAATCCTAATAAATTATCAATGTGCATATACCAGTGGTACAACTTCACTCGGTTGCCAAATAAATATGAACTTGATATAAATAAATGTTTAAAAGTGATACATATACCATGATGCTCCAATAATAACAAAAATGCAAGGATATAAAAAATAAAAAAAATAAAAAAAATAAGTGCATACATAAAAATAGTCCCAAAAGTGTAAGACAAATATTAAATAATAAAAATTGTTGAAATTATATAAAATGACCCCAAAAAATTTGCATGCTAAGGCCAAAAAATACATTAAAATAATCAATCCAACCAAAGTCTTTTGTGATAATTAAGACATGCTTGGTGACGATAAACACAGGAACCACTTCCAGGTGACATCTTGGGTCCCCACTCACTGGCTCCAATAACCCCTACAGGGGTATCTCGCATCGCATATAGGCTTGATGTACTGATACTGTTTCCCAAGATAGATCATGCAGCCAGGCTCCAACCTTTCCATGAAATTATATGCTCGCCACAACAATGGACTGTCACCAATCAGAAATACCCAAATACCTATCCAAAGGCTCCCCGAACGCAGGTAAGGAACCAAAGCCACCCAGAGACTATCGGGCATCAATTGCCGCACTATCTGGGGCTGCAGAGTGCTATTGGAGACCTAGCATGTAGGAGAGAAAAAAATCAAACAATTGTATACATAGAGTACAGATTTTGGGGGGTTTTCTGACGGGTGGCGGTCCCTTGTTGTGGCGAGCATATCATTTCATGCTAGGCTCTCATCACAGTATTTATAGCTTTTGACATGATTATGATTATTGTTTCTTGTGTGTATTTGAGTGTTCCGAAAAGTTTTTCAGATTATCAATCTTTTTATTTTTCTCTACATACATATATGGTTTTTTAATATAGTGTTCCCCTGAAGGAGCCAATGTTTTGGCGAAATTGTAAAAACGTGTGTTTATATGGTTACTTGGTTTATTTTGTTTTTTTCACAAGACATTTCAAGTGGACTCAATATTGTGTAAGCTATGGCTGAATTCTGTGGTGAGGCTTGGGAGGGCTTTATGACTAAAATTCAATTATCCAAGAATGTGTCCATCACAGATGCCGAACTTGACCAAGCATTTATGAGACTTCAACATCTCTTAGAAAAGAAAGTCCATATTTATTGGCATAAATATTATTTTGAGAAATATTCAGACAACCAAATAGTCCTTTGGGGTCTGAGGATACAGATCTTTCCAAACATTAGAAAAGTTAATGACCTTCTTAAGTTATCTTGGGAGAGTAATCTTCAGTCCTGCTCCCTCAACATGAGTTCCATTCTTTGTAAACCACATGAGCATGAGCTTGATTTACTCAATGCTCAAATCAACAGTTGGTATCTTGACCACATACAGGACTAGATGTTGTCAACTTATCTTTGATCACTTTAACCAAAGACCAGGTTGATGTACTTCAACTTGGTCTTTATTTCTGCCCATCTGTTGATTAGTGATGGACGAACGTTTCGCCCGGCGGTCGTTTCGCGGCGAATTTCCGACATTCGCGGTCCGCACGTTCGAACGCCTTTTTCCGTCGTTCGCCGCGGCGGACTTACGTGTTTAATGTATACAAGAACTTTAACCTTTGGTGACACGTTTATCATGTGATACAGGACAGCCAATTGAGACATGACAGCACATGGACACTTGGACATTCCCCCTAACCTATAAATACACCCGATCCGGTGGCCATTTTACATTCTTTCTTCTGTTACGATAGGGACAGGTTCCTGTGTGGAGTAGGGAGAGATAAACCACTAGCTATTTGGTACACAAAAGTTCTTTTCAGGACTGGTATAGGTGTTAGGTGTTGATAGGTTTGCTGTGCTGCTGATTCTTGCAGCAGCCTGAGTGTCTTTTGTTAGTTTAGAGAAAGGGAAAGGACGGTGTATGCTACAGGGACAGCCAGATTAGTCTTTCATCATCATCATCATCATCATCATCATTAGCTGTTACTATCAAGGTCCACAAAAGAGCTGTTCCAGTAACCACTAATCGTTCTCTTTTTTTGCCAATTTGTATAGGGACAGGAAGGAAGCAGTGTTGTCAGGCAGTGAGGGTAATTTTAAAGACTTGCTGTTATTATTAGTTCCACAAAGGTTCTTTTCAGGACTGGTATCAGTGGTACAGTAATAGGCTTGTACATGTATAATATTCTTTCTTCCAAATATAGAAAGGATATTATACTTGACTGCTGCCCTTCTGCTGCAGTCTGCTAAACATTCACAACTCACTTGTTCCACAAAAGTTCTTATAAGGACTGGTAACTTGGTATAGGGTGCTACGGTACATAGGCTTGAGTGCGGTACAGTCTGCTGTTCTGTAAGGACCGCTATCGGTCCACAATAGATAGGGTTGACGTGCACCACTGCTGACCGCTGCCCTATACTGCAGCAGTCCTTCAGCGGTATAGGGACTGACGTACAGTCTGCTAATCACTAACACACAACCTGCTTGTTCCACAAAAGTTCTTATAAGGACTGGTAACTTGGTATAGGGTGCTACGGTACATAGGCTTGAGTGCGGTACAGTCTGCTGTTCTGTAAGGACCGCTATCGGTCCACAATAGATAGGGTTGACGTGCACCACTGCTGACCGCTGCCCTATACTGCAGCAGTCCTTCAGCGGTATAGGGACTGACGTACAGTCTGCTAAACACTAATACACAACCTGCTTGGTCCACAAAAGTTCTTATAAGGACTGGTAACTTGGTATAGGGTGCTACGGTACATAGGCTTGAGTGCGGTACAGTCTGCTGTTCTGTAAGGACCGCTATCGGTCCACAATAGATAGGGTTGACGTGCACCACTGCTGACCGCTGCCCTATACTGCAGCAGTCCTTCAGCGGTATAGGGACTGACGTACAGTCTGCTAAACACTAATACACAACCTGCTTGGTCCACAAAAGTTCTTATAAGGACTGGTAACTTGGTATAGGGTGCTACGGTACATAGGCTTGAGTGCGGTACAGTCTGCTGTTCTGTAAGGACCGCTATCGGTCCACAATAGATAGGGTTGACGTGCACCACTGCTGACCGCTCACCTATACTGCAGCAGTCCTTCAGCGGTATAGGGACTGACGTACAGTCTGCTAATCACTAACACACAACCTGCTTGTTCCACAAAAGTTCTTATAAGGACTGGTAACTTGGTATAGGGTGCTACGGTACATAGGCTTGAGTGCGGTACAGTCTGCTGTTCTGTAAGGACCGCTATCGGTCCACAATAGATAGGGTTGACGTGCACCACTGCTGACCGCTGCCCTATACTGCAGCAGTCCTTCAGCGGTATAGGGACTGACGTACAGTCTGCTAAACACTAATACACAACCTGCTTGGTCCACAAAAGTTCTTATAAGGACTGGTAACTTGGTATAGGGTGCTACGGTACATAGGCTTGAGTGCGGTACAGTCTGCTGTTCTGTAAGGACCGCTATCGGTCCACAATAGATAGGGTTGACGTGCACCACTGCTGACCGCTGCCCTATACTGCAGCAGTCCTTCAGCGGTATAGGGACTGACGTACAGTCTGCTAAACACTAATACACAACCTGCTTGGTCCACAAAAGTTCTTATAAGGACTGGTAACTTGGTATAGGGTGCTACGGTACATAGGCTTGAGTGCGGTACAGTCTGCTGTTCTGTAAGGACCGCTATCGGTCCACAATAGATAGGGTTGACGTGCACCACTGCTGACCGCTCACCTATACTGCAGCAGTCCTTCAGCGGTATAGGGACTGACGTACAGTCTGCTAATCACTAACACACAACCTGCTTGTTCCACAAAAGTTCTTATAAGGACTGGTAACTTGGTATAGGGTGCTACGGTACATAGGCTTGAGTGCGGTACAGTCTGCTGTTCTGTAAGGACCGCTATCGGTCCACAATAGATAGGGTTGACGTGCACCACTGCTGACCGCTGCCCTATACTGCAGCAGTCCTTCAGCGGTATAGGGACTGACGTACAGTCTGCTAAACACTAATACACAACCTGCTTGGTCCACAAAAGTTCTTATAAGGACTGGTAACTTGGTATAGGGTGCTACGGTACATAGGCTTGAGTGCGGTACAGTCTGCTGTTCTGTAAGGACCGCTATCGGTCCACAATAGATAGGGTTGACGTGCACCACTGCTGACCGCTGCCCTATACTGCAGCAGTCCTTCAGCGGTATAGGGACTGACGTACAGTCTGCTAAACACTAATACACAACCTGCTTGGTCCACAAAATCTCTTATAAGGACTGGTAACTTGGTATAGGGTGCTACGGTACATAGGCTTGAGTGCGGTACAGTCTGCTGTTCTGTAAGGACCGCTATCGGTCCACAATAGATAGGGTTGACGTGCACCACTGCTGACCGCTCACCTATACTGCAGCAGTCCTTCAGCGGTATAGGGACTGACGTACAGTCTGCTAATCACTAACACACAACCTGCTTGTTCCACAAAAGTTCTTATAAGGACTGGTAACTTGGTATAGGGTGCTACGGTACATAGGCTTGAGTGCGGTACAGTCTGCTGTTCTGTAAGGACCGCTATCGGTCCACAATAGATAGGGTTGACGTGCACCACTGCTGACCGCTGCCCTATACTGCAGCAGTCCTTCAGCGGTATAGGGACTGACGTACAGTCTGCTAAACACTAATACACAACCTGCTTGGTCCACAAAAGTTCTTATAAGGACTGGTAACTTGGTATAGGGTGCTACGGTACATAGGCTTGAGTGCGGTACAGTCTGCTGTTCTGTAAGGACCGCTATCGGTCCACAATAGATAGGGTTGACGTGCACCACTGCTGACCGCTGCCCTATACTGCAGCAGTCCTTCAGCGGTATAGGGACTGACGTACAGTCTGCTAAACACTAATACACAACCTGCTTGGTCCACAAAAGTTCTTATAAGGACTGGTAACTTGGTATAGGGTGCTACGGTACATAGGCTTGAGTGCGGTACAGTCTGCTGTTCTGTAAGGACCGCTATAGGTCCACAATAGATAGGGTTGACGTGCACCACTGCTGACCGCTCACCTATACTGCAGCAGTCCTTCAGCGGTATAGGGACTGACGTACAGTCTGCTAATCACTAACACACAACCTGCTTGTTCCACAAAAGTTCTTATAAGGACTGGTAACTTGGTATAGGGTGCTACGGTACATAGGCTTGAGTGCGGTACAGTCTGCTGTTCTGTAAGGACCGCTATCGGTCCACAATAGATAGGGTTGACGTGCACCACTGCTGACCGCTGCCCTATACTGCAGCAGTCCTTCAGCGGTATAGGGACTGACGTACAGTCTGCTAAACACTAATACACAACCTGCTTGGTCCACAAAAGTTCTTATAAGGACTGGTAACTTGGTATAGGGTGCTACGGTACATAGGCTTGAGTGCGGTACAGTCTGCTGTTCTGTAAGGACCGCTATCGGTCCACAATAGATAGGGTTGACGTGCACCACTGCTGACCGCTGCCCTATACTGCAGCAGTCCTTCATCGGTATAGGGACTAAGAGTTTTGTCACAGGGTCATTTAAAAAATGACAGGCAGAGGAAGAGGCAGGCCCTTCCGCAGGGGTGGTAGGGGTAGGGCAGGAGCAACAGGCTTGAGCCAAAGTGGGAAGTTGCAGAAGGTGCGTTCAATTACTTTAAAGGATGCACCAGACTTGGTTGAGTGGCTCGCTCAGCCTTACTCTTCTGCACCCTCCTCATCCTCTCGATCTGCACCCTCTTCTTCACTCTCTGCTATGTGCACCCCCAAAGACACTACCACCAACAACACGACCACCACCACCACCACCACATACCTTCCGCTTGAGTCACTGGAATTATTTTCCGATCCATATCAAGAGGACATTTCTGATGCGCAGCCACTCTTGGTATTGGATCAGGAAGAGGAGGTAGCAACAAGCGCTACTCAGCAGTCTGACGCCAGTACCCAGATCAGCCCAAGGAGGAGGTTGGTCCCCGGTGTTGCTGCCTACTCCGAGATCTCTACTTATAGCGGTGGGGAAGGTGACGTTGATGATGACGTGTCTAGTGATGTCACGTGGGTGCCCACAAGAGAGGAAGAGGAGGGGAGTTCAGAGGGAGATATGGACCAGCAGATAGGGAGGAGAAGCAGCAATGACTTACATTGCACAGCAGGGACAAAGCAGACTGCAAATGTATCAGGAGCGAGTCATCGACCATGTACGGTCACATCTGGCGCTCCCAGGACACCGGCACATGGCTCCGCAGTGTGGGCTTTTTTTAACGTGTCCGCTGCTGACAATAGCGTTGCCATCTGCAATCTTTGCAGTCAACGCGTTAGTCGCGGTAAGCCCAATACTCACCTAGGGACGACCGCCTTAAGAAGGCACATGAGCAGCCATCACCGAGCCCAGTGGGAGCAACGGAACACACAAAGCCACACTGCAGGCTCTCACCGTCCAGCCTCGTCTTCTACTTCTCCTTCTCCTCTCTCCTCACAATTGTCCTCCACTCCACCTTCCATCACGCCAAGCTCACATTTTTCTGCAAAAAGGCAGGCTTCCGTGGGCCTAATGTTTGAGCGTAAAAAAATGATGACGCCGGATAACCCTCTTGCCCAACGGTTGGCGGCTGGCTTGTCAGAACTCATAGCCCGCCAACTACTGCCATATAAACTGGTGGACTCGGAGGCCTTTCGCAAATTTGTGGCCATTGGAACACCACAATGGAAGGTCCCAGGAAGGAAGTATTTCTCAGAGAAGGGCATCCCAGAGCTATATGGCCATGTTCAGCGGCAAGTGAATGTATCTCTGGCACACAGTGTCGGTGCCAAGATACATCTGACCACAGACACGTGGTCTAGCAAACACGGGCAGGGAAGGTATATCAGTTTTACTGCCCACTGGGTGAACCTTCTGACGGCCGTCAAGCATGTAACCCGTGGCACCCGTGTAGATTTGGTTTTACCGCCACGGATTGCATGCAGGCCTGACTCTTCTTCTCCTCCTCCTACTCCATCCTCCTCCCTCTCCTCCTCAGCTGCCTCCTCCTTTTCCGCTGCTAGCGTCTCTTCCACTGCACCGCCCAAGCTCCCCAGAACCTATTCCACATGCCAGGTGAGACGTTGCCATGCCGTGCTGCGTCTGTTGTGCCTGGAAGCAAAGAGCCACACTGGCCCGGCACTCCTTTCAGCTTTGCGTTCACAGGCAGATGAGTGGCTAACACCGCTCAATTTGACAGTTGGTAAAGTGGTGTGTGACAACGGTGCCAATCTGCTTAGCGCATTGAAACAGGGCAAAATCACGCACGTGCCGTGCATGGCACACGTCTTAAACTTGGTCGTGCAGCGATTCCTTGTCAAATACCCTGGGGTCCAGGACATCTTGCGGCAGGCAAGGAAAATCTCGGCCCATTTCAGAAGATCTTACACGGCCATGGCTCGCCTTGCTGACATTCAGCGGCGACACCATCTGCCGGTCAGACGTCTTATTTGCGATTGCCCGACGCGATGGAACTCAACCTTCTATATGCTTGATAGGCTGCTCCAGCAGAAACGTGCAGTTAACGTCTACCTGTATGAACTCTGCGAAAGAAACGGTTCTGGGGAGCTGGGTTTTTTTTCACCGCGCCAGTGGCTGCTCATGCGCGACACATGCAGACTTCTGCGGCCATTTGAGGAGATCACCAAACTGGTCAGTCGCAGCCATGGCGCCATCAGTGACATGGTACCTTATGCCTTCTTTCTGGAGCGTGCATTGCGTCGTGTCATTGATCAGGCTGTGGAGGAGCAGGAGCGGGAAGATGAGGAAGTCGCAATGCTGGATGAATTCCCAGGGGGGGCTACTCTATCTGAGACAAGTCAACAACAGGAGTCTGATGAGGAGTCAGAGGAGGATGGTGCCGGGGCGGATGAGCAGGAGCAAGAAGAGCATGCTTTAAACCTTTCTGGGATCCCTGTTGTGCGAGGATGGGGAGAGGAGAATGAAGAGGACGACATTATCCTGGATGATGAGCAGGAGCCAGGCCACCACACCGCTTCCACTTTAGTGCAAATGGGGGCCTTCATGCTCCAGTGTTTTAATAGGGACCCCCGTATAAAAAGCATGAGGGTCAAGGACCAGTACTGGGTGGCAACGTACTTAGACCCCCGGTACAAACACAAAATGGCGGAAATGTTACCGCCGTCGCAGAGGGCTGTCAGAATGCAGCACTTCCAGGCCTTGCTTCGAGAAATGCTGAATTCTGCTTTTGCGTGCGCTGGCAGAGGAGCAATTCCCACTCCCAGAGAAGGATTTGCGGGTACCAATCCAACAGCGCCTGCAAGAAGAGGCCGGTTTGAAGATGTGTTGGTGACTTCGGATATGAGGTCATTCTTTCAGCCGACCCATCGACAGGTGTCATCCGGATCCAGCATCAGGGAACGCCTAGACCGTCAGGTGTCCGACTACATTGGGTTAACGGCCGATGTGGACGCTCTGAGGAGTGATGAACCCCTAGACTACTGGGTGGGCAGGCTTGACCTCTGGCCAGAGCTTGCCCAATTTGCAATCGAACTGTTGGCTTGCCCCTCATCCAGTGTCCTGTCCGAAAGGACGTTCAGCGCAGCAGGGGGGATTGTGACCGATAAGCGTACTCGCCTAGCTCACCACAGTGTTAACTACCTCACATTTCTAAAAATGAATGAGGCATGGATCTCGGAGGAATTCAACACATGTGACCAGTAGACCATGTATATGTCTATAAACTATTTTTTTAATCAAGCACACAGACCTTCTTAATTCATTTGGCTCACTTCCTTGACCCAAAAAAGCACACCGTACTATATGCCCCTACCCTCCTCTTTGAAGAGGTTGAGCGGTGTCATATTTCTACTGGGGCTGCTTATGATATCCCTGTGCTGTGCTGACTTCCTCCTGGGGGTTCTTATTATGAAGGGATCACACTATCCCTGTGCTGTGCTGACTTCCTCCTGGGGGTTCTTATTATGAGGGGATCACACCATCCCTGTGCTGTGCTGACTTCCTCCTGGGGCTGCTTACGGTGCTGCTGTCAGTGCTGTATGTCACGGTGCTGCTGTCAGCGCTGTATGTCACGGTGCTGCTGTCAGCGCTGTATGTCACGGTGCTGCTGTCAGCGCTGTATGTCACGGTGCTGCTGTCAGCGCTGTATGTCACGGTGCTGCTGTCAGCGCTGTATGTCACGGTGCTGCTGTCAGCGCTGTATGTCACGGTGCTGCTGTCAGCGCTGTATGTCACGGTGCTGCTGTCAGCGCTGTATGTCACGGTGCTGCTGTCAGCGCTGTATGTCACGGTGCTGCTGTCAGCGCTGTATGTCACGGTGCTGCTGTCAGTGCTCTGTATTACGGTGCTGCTGTCAGATGCCTCTATCACGGTGCATGTGTCATTCCGGTATGTCACGCTGCTGGTGATCATCTCCTGCACCCTCTTCTTTGCCTACCCTGGTCCCTGACCTTCCCTCTCCTCCATTGCCTTCATTAGCTCCATAGTCCTGAATTGTTAGAACAATTTCCCAAATAAAATAAAAATGCTTGTAGTTATCGATCCCAAATTCACCTCATACATGTATTATGTCATTGTCCAGATGGTGGGACTACGTTTTACCCCCTAATAATTACCATGTGGCCGCAAATTCGACATGAAGGTTTGCAAAGTTCGCCTCCCATTGAAGTCAATGGGGCCCGCGGCGAACGTTCGGTTTCGCGAACGTTTGGGTCCGTTCGCATTTCGCTTTCGCGAAACGTCCCGTCGGAAGTTCGTCCATCACTACTGTTGATGTTGACAGATTCCAATTTGTCAAAGACATTAATCTTTTTGCAAGAAAGCTAATGTATAAAGTAATCTATGATAATTCATCATCAATAGCCACCTCCCCATTTACTAACTACATACCCGCTTGAGCTGAAATTCAGGCCATAGAGGAATTGATATCACTGTGGGAGGAGAGATACGCTGATGACAACGACATTCAGTCAGTGGGAGTGGCTGGTGTTGTCGTCTCTGGTGTCTCCCCCCCCAACTTCTTTCAAATTAAAATCACATGCCTTTCCTATGCTTTCAGCAAATCCTAACATTTGGGCATTTGTTCAAGAAATGACCACAGCTATTAAAAACATGGATCTTGAGAATCAGCACCTTTTTAATCGATCTGCTAAGAAGAGCTTTAATCTATCTGTCAAAGAAGAGCTTTAAAATCTCTTCAAAATGACTCGAGGCTGGTTATTAAACCAGCCGATCAAGGCTGAAATGTTGTTGTCATGGATGTCGCGGCCTACCTTAATTTGATTTTTACAGCCTATCAACAAGGCATTATTGACTGTGATACCTGGAATTTTCTTAATGTCAAGGAGCCTAACATGCCAAAAATGTGTGCACTGCCAAAATTACATAAGTCACTCCTTAATCCACCGGCCCGACCAATCATGTCCGGATGTAAATATCTTACAGAAAATGCCATTGCACTGGTTGACAAGTATTTAGCTCCCCCATGTCACATCATTTTCCTCTTATGTGAAGGACACAATTGATCTTCTCCACATTCTTGAAGGCAAAAAATTATTTTAAAACACTTGGCTTGTTGCCCTTGACATGGAAAGTTTGTATAACACCATTCCAAGGCATCACAGTTATTTTTAGCCAACTCCAGGAGAGAGGTCACGGATCTTACCCTTATAGCCAGTTTGTTCTTAAATTATAGATGATGTGCTCTTTTTCTGGTCTGGTACTCGAGATGAACTGTCACAATTTATTGACTCACTGGCCTTTAATGATTATAATTTAAGATTTACTATGGAGTTTAGTCAATCAAAAATCACTTTTATTGACCTTGAAGATTCTGAAGGATTATTATATTCTGCTCTCCATTGTAAACCTTCTTTGGGCAACACTATCCTTCATGCCAGTGGTGCACATCCCAAGCCCCTGCTGGACAGTATTCCTTACAGCCAGCACTTGAGAATCAAGAGGAATTGCACATTAGAAGCCGATTTTCACAAAGCATCAAATGATCTTTATCTTAGATTAAAAAGTAGAGGCTACAGCGACTCCTTTTAAAAAAAAGCATATAATTACGTTAAAAAACGAACTAGAAAGGATCAAATTTTTTTCAAACAAGGCCACTAATAGACACGTGCGATTCATTTCGTATGAATCGAAAATTCCTACGAATTTCCAAAAAATCGTACATTCGGAAGCATCCAAAATACGAATTGCTATGCTTCCCGAATTTTATACAAAATACGAAATTTCGTTGACGAATTTTATATCCAAATTCCGTTACAACGTAAACGTGACTGGTATTTTGTTAATCAATCAGAGGTTTTCGTCTGCTGCTGAGTGAGGTTTGGGAAAATTACCTTTTTTAATATGAGA
This sequence comes from Lithobates pipiens, assembly GCF_037356315.1. Classification (NCBI taxonomy): domain Eukaryota; kingdom Metazoa; phylum Chordata; class Amphibia; order Anura; family Ranidae; genus Lithobates; species Lithobates pipiens. The sequence goes on from NW_027507758.1 coordinate 182,602,971, forward strand.
GTGGGAGACTGGTTCTGGTAGTAGATGGGAGACTCAGAATCAGACAAAATAAATATTGTTTTATTATTGTCATAATAATTATGATTATTCGTTATGATGAAATTAAAAACCTAGGAAGTCAGCACAGTACAGGGGTAGTGGGAGCTCCTCATAATGAGCACAGCAGGGATACAACCCCAGGAGGAAGTCAGCACAGCACAGGGATGGTGGGAGCCCCTCATAATGAGCACAGCAGGGGTACAAACCCAGGAAGTCAGCACAGCACAGGGATGTGAGAGCCCCTCATAATGAGCACAGCAGGGGTACAGCCCCAGGAGGAAGTCAGAACAGCACGGGAATGGTGGGAGCCCCTCATATTGAGCATAATGAGTCCGACGACTGCCATATTGAGAAAGGTATTTTTTGCTTTTTAAATTCATCATAACAAACGTTCATAATTGTAACAAAAATGTAACAAACCTAAGGAAAATTCATATTTCGTACAAATCAAAATTGAATTTTGGATACAAATTACGAAATACGAATTAACGACTAATACGAAATGGAACGGAACGCAACAAAACATATTTATTGACGGCGCACATGTCTAGCCACTAATAATCAACAGCATGTTCGCCTGATTAATCAATACTCTAGACAACATAAACAGGTCAAGGATAGGTTTGAGCGAACCCGAACAATTTACTGTATGTTCGGGTTCGGTGTTCGGTAATGTAATGCTGCTTTTTTAAAAGCTGCAGGGCAGCCAATTAACATTCATTTAACTTGTCTGCCCTTAGAAGCCATCACAGGGATGCCTACTAATGGCATAGCTGTGATTGGCCAGTGCAGCATGTGACCCAGCCTCTATATAAGCTAGAGGCACACAGCACAGCACGTCACTCTGTAGGGAAAGGTTGCTGCTGCTGGTTTGAGGGAGAGAATTAGATAGGAGTCCTGCTGCAGAAATCTAATTACTCAGCGATCTTCCTTGATTTTCTTGTGTGGGTGCAGTGCACAATCTTTTTACACTGCCCTGAGCCCAGTGCCAGAGAAAAGATAGATAGTGTAGGGAAAGGTTGCTGCTGCTGTTTTGAGGGAGAGAATTAGATAGGAGTCCTGCTTCAGAAATCGAATTACTCAACGATCTACCTTGATTTAGTTGTGTGGGTGCAGCGCACAATCTTTTTACACTGCCCTGAGCCCAGTGCCAGAGAAAATATAAATTTTATCCATCTGTTAGTTAGGTTGTTGTCAGCAGGCATTTTATGCAAGCTCAGTGCACCAGCACTGCATAGGTTACTGTGAGATACATCCTTTAGATACTGTTGCTATATTCTGCTATTCTAAAACCCATTTAGGGGAAAAACTATTTGACAGTGTTTTCTGCATATCTGTACATGTGAGATACACACTTTAGATACTGCTCTTCTATTGTGCTATTCCAAAAAAAATTATTTAGAGCAACATTTTTTTTTTTTTTGAATAGCATTTTTTTCGTATCTGTACGTGTGAAATACACCCTTTAGATACTGTTGCTCTATTCTGCTATTCTAAAAACACCCATTTAGGGCAAAAAATATATTTTGCAGTGTTGCCTGCATATCTGTAGGTGTGAGATACACACTTTAGATACTGTTCTTCTATTCTGCTATTCTAAAAAAAAAAAAAAAAAAAAATTAGGGCAAAAATATTTTTTTTTGAATAGCAATTTCTTCATATCTGTATGTGTGAGATACACCATTTAGATACTGTTGCACTATTCTGCTATTCTAAAAACACCCATTTAGGGCAAAAAATATATATTTTGCAGTGTTTCCTGCAAATCTGTACATGTGAGATACACACTTTAGATACTGTTCTTCTATTCTGCTATTCCAAAAAAAATTATTTAGGGCAAAATTATTATTTTTTGGTGCATTTCCTGCATAGCTGTACGTTTGAGATACACCATTTAGCTACTGTTGCTCTATTCTACTATTCTAAAAACACCCATTTAGGGCAAAACAAATATTTGTGTTTCCTGCATATCATGTGAGATACACACTTTAGATACTGTTCTTCTGTTCTGCTATTCCAAAAAAAAAAAAAATAGGGCAAATTTTGTTTTTTTTAATAGCATTTTCTTCATATCTGTACGTGTGAGATACACCCTTTAGATACTGTTCTTCTATTCAAAAAACACCCATTTAGGGCAAGATCCTAAATTTGAGAAATATGAGGAGAACGTGGTGCTGCTGGTGGAGCTCCTGTTGCAGGGAGAGGACGTGGTCGATCTGTGCCAGCTACACGCACAAATGAAACACCTTCCTCAGGTGCGAGTAGGTGACAGAGCCTGCAGCGGTATTTGGTCGGGCCTAATGCAGCTCTATGAACGTTGAGGCCAGGACAAGTACAGGTGATATTAGATTGGGTTGCTGACAGTGCCTCCAGTTCCTTCACATTGTCTCCCAACAAGTCTACTGCTGAAAGATCAGAGTTGGCACCTGCAGCCGATGTCCATCAGTCTTTCACCTCACCCACTTGCCCCCTTGCCTCGCCCCCTTGCAAATCAGCCAAGCAGTCTGAGCCCCAGATCATGCAGCAGTCTCTGCTTTTTTGATGACTCTGTTAGCAGGTTTTCCCAGGGCCATCCACCTAGCCCTGCCCCAGAAGTGGAAGAGATTGAGTGCACTGATGCCCAACCACTTATGTTTGAAGATGAGTACATGGGAGGACCATAGCAGCACATCTCGGATGATGATGAAACACAGGTGCCAACTGCTGCTGCTTTCACAATTGTGCGGACCAACAAGGACAGGGGTGAAGACTGGGTGGAAGATGATGTGGAGGATGATGAGGTCCTCAACCCCACATGGAATTAATGTCATGCAGGTGACCTGTGTAGTTTGGAGGAAGAGGCGGTGGTCACACAGAGCCACCAGCACAGCAGAAGAGGGAGCAGGGTGCAAAAGCGGAGCGTCCATCCCTTAGACAGTATGCCTGCTATCGCCCAATGCAGCACGGGACCAAGCACACCAAAGCCAGGTCCAAGGAGTTCCCTAGCGTGGCAGTTCTTCAGACAGTGTGCTGATGACAAGAAACAAGTGGTTTGCAAGCTGTGCAATCAGAGCCTGAAGCAAGGCATAAACGTTCTCAACCTGAGCACAACCTGCATGACCAGGCATGTAATGGCAAAGCACAAGCTGCAGTGGAGTAGACACCTTAAAAACCAAGAAAGGTCTCTGACTCCTCCTGCTTCCTTTTCTGCTGCAGTCTCGGCCTCTTCATCCACCTCTGTAGTGACAGTGGCACCTGCCAACCCGCAAACAGAGGATCTGCCAGCAACACTACCACCTGGGTCACCAACCATCTCCGCAATGTCCCATGGAGGCGTTCAGCTCTCTATCTCCCAAACACAGCGGAAGAGGAAGTACCCCCCTACACACTCGTGGTGCCTGGCCTTGAATGCCAGCATTTCAAAATTCCTGGCCTTTGAAATGCTGTCATTCCGTCTGGTGGAGACGTAGAGTTTTAAAAGTCTGATGGCATTGGCTGTCCCACAGTACGTCATGCCCAGCCGTCACTACTTTTCCAGGTGAGCCATCCCTTCCCTGCACAAGTGGGGGACAAAATCAGGTGTGCACTGCGCAATGCCATCTGTGGCAAGGTCCACCTAACTACGGATACGTGGACCAGTAAGCACGATCAGGGACATTATATCTCCCTAACAGCACACTGGGTAAATGCAGTGGCGGCTGAGCCTGAGGCGGATAGCAGTTTGGTGCATGTCTTTCCACCACCGAGGATTGCAGGGTGCTTCAGTTTTCCTCCTGTTGCTAACTCCTCCCACTCCGCTTCCTCCTCCTCTACCGCCTCCTCATCCGGTCAGCGTAACACCTTTACCACCAACTTCAGCACAGCCAGGGGTAAACGACAGCAGGCAGTTTTAAAACTTTCCTGTTTGGGGAAAAAAAAACACACCACACAGGAGTTGTGGAGGGGCATGGAACAACAGACCGATGAGTGGTTGGTGGCAGTGAGCCTCAAGCCCAGCCTGGTGGTGTGCGATAATGGGCGAAATCTCGTAGCAGCTCTGGGCCTATCCAATTTGACGCACATCCCTTGCCTGGCACATGTGCTGAACTTGGTGGTCCAGAGGTTCCTTAAAAATTACCCCCATATGCCAGAGCTGCTGCAGAAAGTGTGGGCCATCTGTGGGCACTTTCGGCATTCTCACCCTACTGCTGCTCAACTGTCAGTGCTGCAGCGTAACTTTGGTCTTTCCGCTCACCGCCTCATATGTGAACTCCACCTTGCACATGCTGGCCAGGCTGTGCGAGCAGCAGCAGGCGATAGTGGAGTTTCAGCTGCAGCATGCACGTGTGAGTCGCTCTGCGGAACAGCACCACTTCACCAATAACTGGGCCTCTATGCGAGACCTGTGTGCCTTGTTGCGCTGTTTTGAGTACTCCACCAACATGGCCAGTGCCGATGACGCCATTCTCATCGCTACTATCCCAGTTCTATGCAGAAAGTGTGGGCCATCTGTGCGCACTTTCGGCATTCTCACCCTACTGCTGCTCAACTGTCAGTGCTGCAGCGTAACTTTGGTCTTTCCGCTCACCGCCTCATATGTGAACTCCACCTTGCACATGCTGGCCAGGCTGTGCGAGCAGCAGCAGGCGATAGTGGAGGTTCAGCTGCAGCATGCACGTGTGAGTCGCTCTGCGGAACAGCACCACTTCACCAATAACTGGGCCTCTATGCGAGACCTGTGTGCCTTGTTGCGCTGTTTTGAGTACTCCACCAACATGGCCAGTGCTGATGACGCCATTCTCATCGCTACTATCCCAGTTCTATGCCTGCTTGAAAAAAATGCTTTGGGCGATGATGGAAGAGGATGTGGCACAGGAGGAGGAGGAGGAAGAGGGATCATTTCAAAGACTTTCAAAAGGCTTTCAGGGCAGTCATTCACAAGTGGCTCCAAGGGTGGGTTCCTGCACCAAAAAACGCCAGGTACACAATTGTCCAACAAGGGCACAGTTCTGTAAGATAACGAGGTGGAGGATGAGGAGGAGGAAATGGAGGAGGAGGAACCATGTTCACAGCAGGGTGGCACCCAGACCAGCTCATGGCCATCACTGGTGCATGGCTGGGGGGATACAGAGGACACAGACGATCAGGGCTGGTGCAAGGATCTTTGACACCCTAGGCAAAACCTAATTTTGCGACCCCCCCACCCCCGGCTGCGCCCCTGACTCCACTTTACCCTGCCCTTGCTACACATGTGACCTATCTGACCCCTACACTGACCCCCTGACACATACACTAATCCACCTGACTCCTACTTCCTGCACTACTCACATCACATTGACCCCTACACTGACCTACCTGATAATTACACTGACCTACCTGGCACTTACACTAACCCACCTGACACCTACACTGACAATTACACTGACACCTACACTGACCATCACACTGACCATCACACTGACACCTACACTGACCATCACACTGACACCTACACTTACACATACACTGACCATCACACTGACCATCACACTGACACATACATTGACACTGACACCTACACTGACCATCACACTGACACCTACACTGACCATCACACTGACACATACACTGACACTGGCCATCACACTGACCATCACACTGACACCTACACTGACCATCACACTGACACATACATTGACACTGACACCTACACTGACCATCACACTGACACATACACTGACACTGGCCGTCACACTGACCATCACACTGACACCTACACTGACACATACACTGACCATCACACTGACCATCACATTGACACATACATTGTAAAATGTAATAATGCATTAAAGTGTTTGTACACCAATGCCAGAAGTCTGCCAAGCAAAATAGGTGAGTTGGAAGCTGTGGTGCATGAGGAGAGCTATGATGTAATCGGTATTGCTGAAACTTGGCTTCAATCCTCACATGACTGGGCTATTAATATTCCCGGCTATGCACTCTTTCGGAGAGACAGGATAATAAGGAAAGGTGGCGGGGTCTGTCTCTATGTGAGAAGTGATCTCAAAGCAAGTGTGAAAGAGGACCTGGTGGATGGAGAGTGTGATGAGTCTGAAGCATTATGGTTGGAACTGCATTTAGTTGGGTGTAGTTCAAAGTTAATCATTGGAGTTTGTTATAGACCACCCAATGTTAATGAGGAGGTGGAGACTCAGCTCCTTGCACAGATGGAAAGGGCTGCAAGGGCTGGGACAGTGATAATAATGGGGGATTTTAACTACCCAGAAATTGACTGGAGTAATGGCACTGCTGGGACAGTTAAAGGGCAAAAAATGATAAACCTATTGCATGACAATTTTATGGTCCAGTTTATTGAGGCTCCAACTAGGAATGAAGCTCTGTTGGACCTGGTAATCTCAAACCATGCAGAGCTTATTACTAATGTCCAGATAAAGGAACACCTGGGTAGCAGTGATCATAACATGATTTCCTTTGATGTTAGCGCTAAACAAGAAATACATACGGGTAAGATAAAAACACTTAACTTCAAGAGAGCAAATTTTCCAAGGATGAGGGCTGCTCTCCAGGACTTAGACTGGGAGAGAATATTTGCTTCAATGGGCACAGCACAGAAATGGGAATTCTTCAAAAAGACTGTTTGGGACCTCACTGCAAAGTATATTCCCATGGGCAATAAGTTTAAAAGGCTAAAAACAAAACCTATGTGGCTCACAGCCAAAGTTAAAAAAGCTATAAACTATAAGAGAAGAGCTTTTAAAAAATATAAAAATGAAGGATCACTAGTGACATTTAAATGTTACAAAGAATTTAACAGAATATGTAAAAAGGAAATCAAGGATGCAAAAATTCAAAACGAACGACAAATTGCAAAAGATAGTAGGACAAACCCCAAAAAATTCTTCAAATATATTAATAGTAAAAAGGTCAAGTCTGAGCATGTAGGCCCTTTACAAAATAATCTAGAGTGGGTGACTGGGGACAAAGAGAAGGCTAATTTATTAAATACTTTCTTCAGCTCTGTGTACACAAAAGAGCATGGGGGAGAGCATGTCCATAATGGGGGTGATAGTGACACAGCCCCAAATGATCCACAATGGCTCAAAAGTGATATGGTCCAGAAATATTTAGACAGAATAAAGGTGGATAAAGCACCTGGCCCTGATGGCATCCACCCACGGATCCTAAAAGAATTTAGCTCTGTAATTTCAGAGCCATTGTATCTAATTTTTAGGGACTCATTAATGATGGGAATAGTCCCACTGGATTGGTGCAGGGCGAACGTGGTGCCTATATTTAAAAAGGGATCAAAGTCTTTACCAAGTAACTATAGACCTGTTAGCTTAACTTCTATAGCTGGGAAGATACTGTAACGTTTAATAAAAGACCACATTGACGAGTTCTTGCTGAACAAAAACACTTTAAGCAACAGACAACATGGATTCATGAAAGACAGAAGTTGTCAGACAAATCTGATTTCTTTTTATGAGGAGATAAGTAAAACCTTGGACAGAGGGGTGGCGGTGGACGTGGTATACTTGGATTTTGCAAAAGCGTTCGATACAGTTCCCCACACACGGCTCATGTGTAAGGTAAAGTCTACAGGTTTGGAAATATCAGTTTGTAAATGGATAGAAAATTGGCTAAAAGACAGAATTCAGAGAGTAGTGATTAATGATTCTAAAGCCCCGTACACACGAGAGGACTTATGTCCGACAGACTTCCGAAGGAGTTCCGTCGGAGTTCTGCCGGAGTTCCGACGGAGTTCTGACGGACTTTTCGGCGGAGCGGACTTGGCCACACACAATCACACTAAACTCCGACGGATTCTAACGTGATGACGTACGACTGGATTCGAATACGGAAGTTCATAGCCAGTAGCCAATAGCTGCCCTAGCGTCGGTTTTAGTCCGTCGGAATAGCATACACACGAGCGGAGTTTTCGAAGGGACCTGGGTCCGGCGGAGTTCCGTCGGGAAAATTTGAAGCATGTTCCATATTCTAAAGTCCTTCGGACTTTGGCGAGTCAAAAGTCCGTTGCAGCCCACACACGATCGAATAGTCTGACGGACTCAGTCCGTCGGACTTTGGATGTTGAAAAGTCCGCTCGTGTGTACGCGGCATTACTCTGAATGGTCTAAGGTTATCATGGTGTACTCCAAGGTTCAGTGCTGGGACCCTTACTTTTTAACATCTTTATAAATGATATTGGGTCTGGGATCAAAAGTAACATTTCTGTCTTTGCAGATGACACCAAGATATGCAGTGGAATAACGTCCTTACAGGATGTCTCCAATTTACAAGCCGACCTCAATACACTGTCTAATTGGGCAACTATGTGGCAGATGAGGTTTAATGTTGATAAATGTAAAGTTATGCACTTGGGGGCTAAGAATATGCATGCATCATACATGCTAGGGGGAGTACAACTGGGGGGATCCATAGTGGAGAAGGATCTGGGGGTTTTAGTAGATCATAAGCTCAATAATAGCATGCAATGCCAAGCTGCTGTTTCCAAAGCGAGCAAAGTCCTTTCTTGTATTAAGAGAGGTATGGACTCCAGAGAGAGAGATATCATTTTTCCCCTATTCAAATCATTAGTAAGACCTCACCTGGAATATGCAGTTCAGTTTTGGGCACCAGTTCTCAAAAAGGATATCGGGGAACTGGAGAAAGTGCAGAGAAGGGCAACCAAACTGATAAGAGGCATGAAGGAACTCCGCTATGAGGAAAGATTAGAGGAACTGAATTTATTCACTCTTGAGAAGAGGAGAATAAGGGGGGATATGATCAACATGTTCAAATATATTAGGGGTCCATATAGTGAACTTGGTGTTGAGTTGTTCTCTGTACGGTCAACCCAGAGGACAAGGGGGCACTCTTTACGTCTAGAGGAAAAGAGATTTCATCTTCAAGTACGGAAAGGTTTCTTCACAGTTAGAGCTGTGAAAATGTGGAATAGACTCCTGCCAGAGGTGGTTCTGGCCAGCTCAGTAGATTGCTTTAAGAAAGGCCTGGATACTTTCCTGAATGTACATAATATAACTGGGTACTAACATAGGTAAAGTTGATCCAGGGAAAATCCGATCGCCTCTTGGGGGATCAGGAAGGAATTTTTTTCCCCTGCTGTAGCAAATTGGAGCATGCTCTGCTGGGGGTTTTTTTCGCCTTCCTCTGGATCAATTGTGGGCATAAAATTGGGTATTTGGATTGTACGATTATTTTTTATTTTATTTATTTGTTTTTAAGGTTGAACTGGATGGACTTGTGTCTTTTTTCAACCTGACTAACTATGTAACTATGTAACTATGTAACTATTGCCACTGACACCTACACTGACCATCACACTGACACCTACACTGACCATCACACTGACACCTACACTGACCATCACACTGACACCTACACTGACACTGGCCATCACACTGACACTGACCATCACACTGACACATACACTGACACTGGCCATCACACTGACACATACACTGACACTGACCATCACACTGACACATACACTGACACTGACACATACACTGACCATCACACTGACACATACAATGACCATCACACTGACACATACACTGACACTGGCCATCACACTGACCATCACACTGACATCTACACTGACCATCACACTGACACATACACTGACACTGGCCATCACACTGACACATACACTGACACATACATTTACACTGACACCTACACTGACCATCACACTGACACATACACTGACACTGGCCATCACACTGACCATCACACTGACACCTACACTGACACACACACTGACCATCACACTGACACATACATTGCCACTAACACCTACACTGACCATCACACTGACACCTACACTGACCATCACACTGACACATACACTGACACTGGCCATCATACTGACACATACACTGACACTGACCATCACACTGACACATACACTGACACTGGCCATCACACTGACACATACACTGACACTGGCCATCACACTGACACATACACTGACACTGGCCATCACACTGACACATACACTGACACTGACCATCACACTGACACATACACTGACACTGGCCATCACACTGACACATACACTGACACTGACCATCACACTGACACATACACTGACACTGGCCATCACACTGACACATACACTGACACTGACCATCACACTGACACATACACTGACACTGACACATTCACTGACCATCACACTGACACATACACTGACCATCACACTGACACATACACTGACACATTCGCTGACCATCACACTGACACATACACTGACACTGACACATGCACTGACCATCACACTGACACATTCGCTGACCATCACACTGACACATACACTGACACTGACCATCACACTGACACATACAGTGACACTAACACATACACTGACACATATACTAACACATACACTGACCATCACACTGACACATACACTGACACTGACCAATCACACTGACACATACACTGAGACTGACCATCACACTGACACATACACTGACACATACACTGACCATCACACTGACACATACGCTGACACATACGCTGACCATCACACTCACATATACACTGACACATACACTGACACTGACACATACACTGACCATCACACTGACACTGACACATACACTGACCATCACACTGACACATTCGCTGACCATCACACTGACACATACAGTGACACATACACTGACACCACACTGACACATACAGTGACACTGACACATACACTGACACATATACTAACACATACACTGACCATCACACTGACACATACACTGACGCATACACTGACCATCACACTGACACATACACTGACCATCACACTGACACATAAACTGACACATACACTGACCATCACACTGACACATACACTGACACATACACTGACCATCACACTGACACATACACTGACCATCACACTGACACATACACTGACACATACACTGACCATCACACTGACACATACACTGACCATCACACTGACACATACACTGACACATACACTGACCATCACACTGACACATACACTGACCATCACACTGACCATCACACTGACACATATACTGACCATCACCCTGACCATCACACTGACACATACACTAACCATCACACTGACACATACACTGACACATACACTGACCATCACACTGACACATACACTGACCATCACACTGACACATACCCTGACCATCACACTGACCATCACACTGACACATACACTGACCATCACACTGACCATCACACTGACAATCACACTGACACATACACTGACCTACCTGACTTCTAGTTCCTGCATTACTCACACACAAACTCCCTCCATACAGCTCAATGTAGATCAGGGAAGAACCACCCTCCTCCTTACCTCTGCTCTTTGATGCTTCAGCGACCAAAATCAGGGCCTCTCCTCAGCACTGGGTGTGCAGAATTGTTCAGGAGTCCACGCCAGCGCCGTCCACCCGCTTCGCCTCCACGATGTCCTGCCGGGGCCAGGCCAGCGCCGTCCACCCGCTCCACAATGTCCCCGCCCTGGGCGGGAGGTCAGCTGACAGACTTCTCAATGCTCCCATCTCCGCCGAGCCCCGCCCCTCCGCTGCACTCACAGAGACACACAGCACCACTCCACAGGGACAGGATGGAGCAAAGGAGTCCTGGAGTGGCGCTGTGAGATAAACCCGGGAAACATGGGGGATTGGTGGCGCCGGCTGAGCTCACACTGGACAGAGGCCGTGGTTGCGCCCTAGGTGGTAGTGCGCCCTAGGCGGCTGCCTACTTCACCTAGTGGTAGCGCCGGCCCTGCAGACGATACACCTCCCACAGAGGACAGCTTTTCGTTGCCTCTGGGCAGCTTGGCACACATGAGTGATTGCATGTTGCTGTGTCTCCACAATGACCGCCGAGTTGCTCACATTCTAACTGGTGCTGATTACTGGGTGGCCACGCTGCTGGATCCCCATTACATGGACAATGTACCCTCCTTAATTCCCTCACTGGAGCATGATCATAAGATGTGTGAGTACAAGCGCAATCTGGTAGACGCGCTGCTGGTGACATTCCCACCTGACAGTGGGGACACAGTGGAAGCACAAGGCGAAGGCAGAGGAGGAGGAAGAGGTCACCAACGCAGCCGGGGCACCGCCAGCACCTCAGAAGCCAGGGTTAGCATGGCTGAAATGTGGAAAAGCTTTGTCAGCACGCCACAAGAACCAGCACCACCAGCTGATATAGAACGTATTAGCAGGAGGCAGCATTTCACCAACATGGTGGAGCAGTATGTGTGCACACGCCTACATGTACTGAATGACGGGTCTGCCCCTTCAACTTCTGGGTCTCCAAATTGGGCACATGGCCTGAGCTTGAACTTTATGCCTTGGAGGTGCTGGCCTGCCCTGCAGCCAGTGAATTATCTGAACGTGTATTTAGCACGGCAGGGGGCGTTATCACAGACAAGCGCAGCTGCCTGTCCAGAGCCAATGTGGACAAGCTCACGTTCATTAAAAGGAACCAGGCATGGATCCCACAGGACTTGTCCGTACCTTGTGCAGAATAGACATGTATACCGGCCTTACCCAGCCATTGTTGTATTTTTGATCTTTCTCACTCCTTTGGGGTGCACCCTAATTTAAAAAAAAAATTAAATTAAATTAAAAAAACAGTGTTGGCTACCTCGTCCTCCTCCACCGCAGCTTCCACCTACACCGCCACATCCACCGCCATCTCAGCCTCCTACTCCATATGGACCTCGTCCTCCTAGGTCAAGATAATTATTTTTTATTTTTTAAATTTCAAAGTATTTTATTTTGTATCACAACAAGAATAATACATTTGAAAGTGAGATTCAGAATATTGATTCAGTCAAAACATAGAAAGGTTAAGGCCCGTACACACGGTCGGACTTTTTGACAACAAACATGCAAATTAGCTGTTTTGGAGCAACATCCGACTGTGTGTACGCTCCATCGGACAAACTTTTTCTGTTTTCATCGGACTTTTGTTGGCTGTGCGAACGGACAAACTTTTTGACAACAGAAGTCCGATGGAGCAAAGTCCGACCGTGTGTATGCAAAAGCATCGGACTTTTGTACAAGGTACAAACACGCATGCTCAGAGCCTATGCAAACGATCAGACTACAATACAGAAGTTGACCAAAGGTGGCGCAGGAGTCATTGAACGTCCTCTTTTGAAGCGGCGTCAGTACGTTGTGACGTCATTACGTTCGTGTTTGTTGTCAAAAAGTCCGACCGTGTGTATGCAATACAAACTTGTGGACCACGCCCTTTGTACAAAAGTCCACGGGAAAGTTTGTACAAAGTCCGATCGTGTGTATGGGGCTTTACAGGCAGCGCAACAAGATGAATCGAGTGTAAAGGCCCGTACACACGGTCGGACTTTTTGACAACAAACATGCAAATTAGCTGTTTTGGAGCAACATCCGACTGTGTGTACGCTCCATCGGACAAACTTTTTCTGTTTTCATCGGACTTTTGTTGGCTCTGCGAACGGACAAACTTTTTGACAACAGAAGTCCGATGGAGCAAAGTCCGACCGTGTGTATGCAAAAGCATCGGACTTTTGTACAAGGTACAAACACGCATGCTCAGAACCATTGCAAACGATCAGACTACAATACAGAAGTTGACCAAAGGTGGCGCTGGAGTCATTGAACGTCCTCTTTTGAAGTGGCGTCCGTACGTTGTGACGTCACCACGTTCGTGTTTGTTGTCAAAAAGTCCGACCGTGTGTATGCAATACAAACTTGTGGACAACACACTTTGTACAAAAGTCCACGGAAAAGTTTGTACAAGTCCGACCGTGTGTATGGGGCTTTACACGTCAGCGATATAAAATGTAAAATAATTTTAGACAGACATGGTAGTGTTAGAGTGAAGGGTTGGTATTCCTGTCAATGGCCAGAGGTGTACCTCCTCCCTGGACACCCTCAATGGGAGCCAGCTGTGCCTGAGAGGAGAAACTTAACCACCGACCCCTAGGTGTGAATGTAAGGAGAGGGGTGGAAATGACCATGTGTCTTTTTCCCTAAGATAGGAATCCATGACTAGGCATCAGTGTTTGTCATCTGCAAACAGGCCACATTTGTGAACCTGAGAGCCACATTGAACGCCTTGTATGTTGAGGACTGGAGATGGTAAGTGTCTCAATTGCTATTGCAAAGATTAGCGGAGATAAAGGACAGCCTTGTCTGGTGCCTTTGGCTATATGTATTGGTTTATAGTAGTGGCCATGAAGCCACTATAGGCTTTAGGATTTGAATAAAGAGCTCAGATCAGGCCCATAAACTTGTCGCCAAAGCCCAACGTCCAAGGATTGTAAAGATGTATGGCCAGGAGACCGAATCAAAGGCCTTTTGAAGGTCCAGTGACAAAAGCATGCCTGATTGTTTTGGAATTCCTGGCCAGTTTGTCTGGAGGATGGAGACTATATCTATGGCTCTTCTGATCTGATAAGGGCCCTGTCTGCCTGGGATGAACCCCACTTGAACCTTATGAACATATCGGTTAATGAAGGAAGCTAGACGATTTGCAAGGAGTTTGGTAAGGATTTTTAAGTTCGTATTGATGAGGGAGATGAGTCTATAATTATTGACTTCTTCCGGTTTTGGTATTACTGCAATGTAGGCTGTGTTTAGGTGAGGATCAAGTGGGGTTCCCTTTGTCTTTGCATTAAAAAACTGTGTCAAATGTGGAGTCAGGGTGGTGGTAAATGTATTGTTAGGAGCCTGGAGCAGAACCTGATTTGAGGTTCTTAATGACTTCCTATACCTCTTCTTCTGAGAAGGGGGCCTCCAGCATATTATTTTTATTTTAAGTTATTTGCCATCCACATTTGTTTGCAGAGCACTTGCCATGCTCTTAACAACATTTTGCTGCCATGTGCAGCCCTCTAGCCCTTTCCATTACTTTTTACAAAGGTGAATGGTCAGCCCCAACCCCCCCCCCCCCCCCCCCAGGGAAATGGGTAACAGAGAACACCATAGGGAGCAATTTATCACTACCAAAAGCCAAGTCAATACGGTACAAATAACCATAGCTAGGGATAAACCATGAGTATGCCCTGGTATGTGGGTGGAGGGCTTGCCATATGCTACATGCACCTTATTTATCTAGCTCCAGTTGGTTGCAGTTTTGGCAGGAGATGGGAGCCAGCTTTTAACCACTTGCCACCTAAGTCAATCCTGCCATTACTCTTTTTTCTCATCTTTTCATCAAAACCCCCAAACATTATATATATATATATATATATATATATATATATATATATTTATATACATATGTATGTATGTATATGTATATATATATATATATATATATATATATATATATATATTATGTAGACATGTCACTGGAGAAGTGATCGAGGGGGTGTACATCTCACCTAGGTTGCGACATAGTGTGAGATGGTAAATCCAGGATGGATCAGTTTCTCAGCAGCGATATGCTGTTGAGTGGTTAAGTAATTTTGCCGGGCCTGGGTTTATATGGAATGGCAGGTAGGTTTGGTAGAGGGACCTGTCATTCCACATCCCCCGATCCAGTTCTGGGTTTGGGATCAGGTGAGCTTTGATCCTAATTAGCCTGGGAAGGTAAAGGCTCTGCAAGGCCTGCAGGTGATTGCTCCCAGCCAGGGAATGAACAGCCTGTATGTTGAAGGAAGCTGCAAGCACAGACACTGCTGGAGCTAAAACCCACCCTGCGATATCCAGACGAAAAGACGCTGTCTTTATAAATGTCAGATAGGTGAGAAGAACCTGTTAGTAAGCGCCCAGCCGGGCTAGGTCTTTTGTTTATTTTGTTGTACTTAGAAAGCACGGTGTTGCTGTATGTTTTGTTTGCTGGACTGTTTGTACCACGAATAAACGCCAAGATCTGCTTCATATATTCCAAGTCTGCTGTGAACTGTGTCCAAACACACCCTACCCCGGGAAGATCCCTTACAATTGGTGTTCGAATGCGGGCAACAGACGGTTGCTAGGGGCAACGGTGTGGACAGACTTGGCTACAGCTGCTTATGTCCTGGGTGAAAGCTGCATCTAAACTCCAAGAACAGTCCAGCAACATGGAGGAGATGCTGAAGCAGTTTATGCAAGTGAGTTTGCAACAACAGCAGGCTCAGACAGAGGCCAATAGACGACATGAACAGTCCATGGCTGCACAACAGCAGATGATGGCTGCACAACAACAACTTCTCGAGCACCTGATAGCAAATCGAGAGGCGCCTGTGGTTGCTAATCCACCCACAGTGGAGGGAGCCGCTCCAGAAAATTTTTTTGGGAGAAGGACTGTGCAGAAAGCGCTGCAAAAGATGACTGCTGAGGACGATGTTGAGGCCTTTCTAACAATATTTGAGCGCGTGGCTG
This sequence comes from Lithobates pipiens, assembly GCF_037356315.1. Classification (NCBI taxonomy): domain Eukaryota; kingdom Metazoa; phylum Chordata; class Amphibia; order Anura; family Ranidae; genus Lithobates; species Lithobates pipiens. Next base: position 182,619,344 of record NW_027507758.1, read on the forward strand.
AGCGAGAGAAATTACCAGCCGCTGAATGGGCAGAGGTAATTGCGCCCTATTTAACAGGTGAACCTCAAAAGGCCTACTATGACCTCAGTGAGCAAGAGGTCAAGGACTATACTCGGCTAAAAGCAGAGATACTTGCCCGACTAGGAGTTACTACTGCGGTCCGTGCCCGGAGGGTACGCAACTGGAGCTACAGTCTGGACCAATCAGCGAGGTCCCAGATGTATGACCTAATCCATTTGGCAAGAAAGTGGTTGGAGCCAGATACTTCTACTCCTGCACAAATCCTAGAGAAGATCGTGATGGATCGCTACCTCCGAGCACTTCCTACTGACCTGCAACGCTGGGTGGGACAAGGTGATCCTAAGGATGCAAACGAACTTGTCAACCTTGTGGAGAGGTTCCAGGCGACTGAGGACTACCTCCGTGATGTTCCTGCAGCATCTTCACCTCCCCGGAGCGCCAGACCTGTGCCGTCAGCTGGTAAGAGACTTCCATCTATTGGGGGAGTGTGGAGGGCTGCTGATGGAGGGATAAGGGCTCAAGTGGTGTCTCAGGGACAAAAGACTGGTGATGGTCCCGGGTGGCTAAGGGGCTCTAAAAAGGACTCCTTGCCAAGGAGACCAGCCCCTATCCAGTGTTGGAGATGCCATGAGGCGGGACACGTGTCTGCCCATTGCCCTCTTACCTCTGAACCCATGGAATGTGACGCTAGCCGGCGCCAGTCGCTATTTGCGGAACCATCTTGTGCTGCAGTTCCTGGACTAGAGACTGAACCGCAAATCTGCAACATCACAATCAATGACTTTCCTGTTAAAGCGTTAATGGACTCAGGAAGCCTCGTAACCTTGGTGCATGCTAGCCTGGTGGCTGGGGACTTAGAGCCTAACAAGCATATGAGTGTTGTGTGCATACATGGTGATACAAAAGTGTACCCTATAGTGCGGGCTAAAGTCGGGACTAAACAAGGCACCGTACAATATGAAGTGGGTGTGGTTAAAAACCTCATGCATGATGTAATATTGGGCCGCGATTTTCCGTTATTCTGGGCTCTCTGGGAAAAAAGAGAAATCCCCAAAAGGAGTGAGGATACCTCTAAGGAGGTTGCCTTGTCCGCTGTGAATGATAAAAGTATGCAGGATGAAAATGATTGTTTTCCTTTGCAGGTCCTGGTTGGGGAGGAGGATCCTCCCACTGAGCAAAATATACTAGACTTAGAGGTGTCTAGGGATAATTTTGGGGCTGCACAATTACAGGACCCCACTCTCAAAAATGCGAGAGAGCAGGTTACTGTTATGAATGGGGTACCTCAGGAACCAGATGCTGAAAAAAGATTTCCACATTTTTCGGTGACTAATGATCTTTTCTATAGAGTCAATAAGATTAAGGATGAGATTGTGGAACAGCTTCTGGTACCTAAGCCGTACCGGCGTCAGGTGCTTGACATGGCTCATAACCATGTTCTTGGGGGACACTTGGGGACTGACAAAACGAGAGAGAGGGTTCTCCAGAGATTTTTTTGGCCGGCCATATATGATGACATTAAAAAATACTGTGAGTCGTGCCCCACATGTCAGGTTAATGCCCCAGTGTCTCATTTTCGCAGTCCTTTGGTTTCGCTCCCTATTATAGAGGTGCCTTTTGAGCGTATTGCCATGGATTTAGTGGGTCCCATTGTAAAGTCAGCTAGAGGACACCAGTATATTTTGGTAGTCCTGGATTATGCGACCCGCTATCCTGAGGCTGTACCCTTAAGAAACACTGCATCTAAAACAATTGCACGTGAGTTGTTTTATATGTTCTCTAGGACTGGGATCCCCAAAGAAATCCTAACTGACCATGGTACGCCATTTATGTCGAAAGTAATGAAGGAGTTATGCAAACTATTTAAAATCTCACACATCCGTACCTCTGTATACCACCCCCAGACGGACGGATTGGTGGAGAGATTTAATAAAACTTTGAAACATATGTTGAAGAAAGTGGTGGAAAAAGATGGTCGTGACTGGGATCATTTATTACCCTACCTCATGTTTGCTATTAGGGAAGTGCCCCAAGCGTCCACCGGGTTCTCACCATTCGAGTTGGTCTATGGTCGTCACCCTAGGGGTCTACTGGACATCGCAAAAGAGACATGGGAGAATGAGTCCACCCCATACAAGAGTGTTATTGAACATGTAGCACAAATGCAGGACCGTATAGCCACTGTAATGCCCCTCGTAAGGGAACACCTCCAGAGGGCTCAAGAGGCCCAAAGTAGGATTTACAACCGGTCCGCAAGAATCAGGACATTCAACCCAGGCGATAGGGTCCTTATACTAGTCCCCACTGTTGAGAGTAAATTCTTGGCGAAGTGGCAAGGTCCCTATGAAATTGTTGAAAAGATCAGTGAGGTGAACTACAAGGTGCACCAACCAGGTAGAAGGAAGCCTTTCCAAGTTTATCACATAAACTTGATCAAGCCCTGGAAAGACAGGGAATCCTTGGTGGCGACAAATACTGTTAATAATTTGTCACAACCAATCCCTCCAGTCAAGGTAGGTGATACTCTATCAGTGTCACAGAAACAGGAGGCTCAGGAATTTCTACAGAAAAACAAAAACAAGTTCTCTGACCTCCCAGGGCGTACACACCTCATCCATCATCACATTGAAACTGAGCCTAGAAGCAGAGTAAACCTTAAGCCCTATAGGATACCGGAGGCACGTAGGGAAGCCGTATCTGCCGAGGTAAAACGTATGCTTGCTCTGGGGGTAATTGAGGTGTCCCAGAGTGAATGGTCCAGCCCAATTGTGCTAATCCCAAAGCCCAATGGAACTTGGAGGTTCTGTAACGATTTCAGAAAGTTGAATGAGATCTCCAAGTTCGATGCGTATCCTATGCCCAGGGTAGATGAGTTAATTGAGAAGTTGGGTAACGCCAGGTACATAACCACCCTCGATCTCACAAAGGGCTACTGGCAGATTCCACTGTCTGCTGAGGCTAAAGAGAAAACGGCATTCTCTACCCCTGATGGACTATTCCAGTATGTAGTGATGCCATTCGGGTTACATGGAGCGCCTGCAACCTTCCAGAGGTTGATGGACTTAATTCTGCGACCACATCGTGATTACTCAGCTGCCTACCTCGATGATGTGGTCATTTTTAGCCCTGATTGGGAAAGTCACCTCTGTAAGGTACAGGCCGTGTTGGATGCCATAAGTGATGCGGGGTTGACCATAAATGCCGAGAAGTGTGCTCTAGCCCTAGAAGAGGCCAAATATCTGGGCTACATTATTGGGAGAGGGTTGATTAAGCCACAGCTAAATAAGATTGAGGCAATACAGAATTGGCCTAGACCCCTGACAAGGAAACAGGTTAGAGCTTTCCTGGGTATTACGGGGTATTACCGTAGATTTGTGCCGAACTTTGCCTCAGTTGCTGCTCCACTAACTGACTTGACAAAGGGCGGAAAGACAGCAATGGTCACGTGGACCCCAGAGGCCGAGAAGGCTTTCCAAAGCCTTAAGTCTGCCTTGTGCCAACCACCTGTGTTAATCACCCCCGATTTCAGGCGAGAATTTCTGGTCCAGACAGATGCCTCTAACACAGGCTTAGGTGCAGTACTCTCACAAGTAGTGAATGGTGAGGAGCATCCAGTGACGTACTTGAGTAGGAAACTAACCCCGGCCGAGAAAAATTATGCCATTGTGGAGCGAGAATGTTTGGCAGTAAAGTGGGCTCTAGAAGCTTTAAAGTATTACTTGCTAGGCAGGAAATTCAAGTTGGTGACAGACCATGCCCCCCTAACATGGATGAAGTTAAACAAGGAGAGAAATGCAAGAGTGACTAGATGGTTTCTGTCCCTACAAAACTTTAATTTCACTGTGGAACACAGGCCAGGGAAATTACAGGCAAATGCTGATGCATTGTCGAGGGTAAGTTGTCTGTGGGGACAAAAGGCTCAGCCCTCCGGTCTGAAAAAGAGGGGGGGGATATGTAGACATGTCACTGGAGAAGTGATCGAGGGGGTGTACATCTCACCTAGGTTGCGACATAGTGTGAGATGGTAAATCCAGGATGGATCAGTTTCTCAGCAGCGATATGCTGTTGAGTGGTTAAGTAATTTTGCCGGGCCTGGGTTTATATGGAATGGCAGGTAGGTTTGGTAGAGGGACCTGTCATTCCACATCCCCCGATCCAGTTCTGGGTTTGGGATCAGGTGAGCTTTGATCCTAATTAGCCTGGGAAGGTAAAGGCTCTGCAAGGCCTGCAGGTGATTGCTCCCAGCCAGGGAATGAACAGCCTGTATGTTGAAGGAAGCTGCAAGCACAGACACTGCTGGAGCTAAAACCCACCCTGCGATATCCAGACGAAAAGACGCTGTCTTTATAAATGTCAGATAGGTGAGAAGAACCTGTTAGTAAGCGCCCAGCCGGGCTAGGTCTTTTGTTTATTTTGTTGTACTTAGAAAGCACGGTGTTGCTGTATGTTTTGTTTGCTGGACTGTTTGTACCACGAATAAACGCCAAGATCTGCTTCATATATTCCAAGTCTGCTGTGAACTGTGTCCAAACACACCCTACCCCGGGAAGATCCCTTACAATATATATATATATATATATATATATATATATATATATTGCCTTGCGAAAGTATTCGGCCCCCTTGAACTTTTCAACCTTTTGCCACATTTCAGGCTTCAAACATAAAGATATAAAATTTTAATTTTTTGTGAAGAATCGCCAACAAGTGGGACACAATTGTGAAGTGGAACTAAATCTATTGGATATTTTAAACTTTTTTAGCAAATAAAAAACGGAAAAGTGGTGCGTGCAAAATTATTCAGCCCCTTTACTTTCAGTGCAGCAAACTCACTCCAGAAGTTCAGCGAGGATCTCTGAATGATCCAATGTTGTCCTAAATGACTGATGGTGATAAATAGAATCCACCTGTGTGTAATCAAGTCTCTGTATAAATGTACCTGCTCTACGATAGTCTCAGGGTTCTGTTGAAAGCGCAGAGAGCATCATGAAGACCAAGGAACACACCAGGCAGGTCCGTAATACTGTTGTGGAGAAGTTTAAAGCTGGATTTGGATACAAAAAGATTTCCCAAGCTTTAAACATCCCAAGGAGCACTGTGCAAGCGATCATTTTGAAATGGAAGGAGTTTCAGACCACTGCAAATCTACCAAGACTTGGCCGTCCCTCTAAACTTTCAGCTCAGACAAGGAGAAGACTGATCAGAGATGCAGCCAAGAGGCCCATGATCACTCTGGATGAGCTGCAGAGAACTACAGCTGAGATGGGAGAGTCTGTCCATAGGACAACAATCAGTCGTACACTGCACAAATCTGGCCTTTATGGAAGAGTGGCAAGAAGAAAGCCATTTCTCAAAGATATCCATAAAAAGTCTCATCTAAAGTTTGCCACAAGCCACCTGGGAGACACACCAAACATGTGGAAGAAGGTGCTCTGGTCAGATGAAACCAAAATCAAACTTTTTGTCCACAATGCAAAACGATATGTTTGGCGTAAAAGCAACACAGCTCATCACCCTTAACACACCATCCCCACTGTCAAACATGGTGGTGGCAGCATCATGGTTTGGGCCTGCTTTTCTTCAGCAGGGACAGGGAAGATGGTTAAAATTGAGGGGAAGATGGATGCAGCCAAATACAGGACCATTCTGGATGAAAACCTGTTGGAGTCTGCAAAAGACCTGAAACTGGGATGGAGATTTATCTTCCAACAAGACAATGATCCCAAACATACAGCAAAATCTACAAAGGAATGGTTCACAAATAAACGTATCCAGGTGTTAGAATGGCCAAGTCAAAGTCCAGACCTGAATCCAATCGAGAATCTGTGGAAAGAGCTGAAAACTGCTGTTCACAAACGCTCTCCAGCCAACCTCACTGAGCTCGAGCTGTTTTGCAAGGAAGAATGGGCAAGAATTTCAGTCTCTCGATGTGCAAAACTGATAGAGACTAGTGATGGCCGAACGGTTCGCCCGGCGGTCGTTTCGCGGCGAATTTCCGACATTCGCGGTCCGCACGTTCGAACGCCTTTTTCCGTCGTTCGCCGCGGCGGACTTACGTGTTTAATGTATACAAGAACTTTAACCTTTGGTGACACGTTTATCATGTGATACAGGACAGCCAATTGAGACATGACAGCACATGGACACTTGTACATTCCCCCTAACCTATAAATACACCCGATCCGGTGGCCATTTTACATTCTTTCTTCTGTTACGATAGGGACAGGTTCCTGTGTGGAGTAGGGAGAGATAAACCACTAGCTATTTGGTACACAAAAGTTCTTTTCAGGACTGGTATAGGTGTTAGGTGTTGATAGGTTTGCTGTGCTGCTGATTCTTGCAGCAGCCTGAGTGTCTTTTGTTAGTTTAGAGAAAGGGAAAGGACGGTGTATGCTACAGGGACAGCCAGATTAGTCTTTCATCATCATCATCATCATCATCATCATTAGCTGTTACTATCAAGGTCCACAAAAGAGCTGTTCCAGTAACCACTAATCGTTCTCTTTTTTTGCCAATTTGTATAGGGACAGGAAGGAAGCAGTGTTGTCAGGCAGTGAGGGTAATTTTAAAGACTTGCTGTTATTATTAGTTCCACAAAGGTTCTTTTCAGGACTGGTATCAGTGGTACAGTAATAGGCTTGTACATGTATAATATTCTTTCTTCCAAATATAGAAAGGATATTATACTTGACTGCTGCCCTTCTGCTGCAGTCTGCTAAACATTCACAACTCACTTGTTCCACAAAAGTTCTTATAAGGACTGGTAACTTGGTATAGGGTGCTACGGTACATAGGCTTGAGTGCGGTACAGTCTGCTGTTCTGTAAGGACCGCTATCGGTCCACAATAGATAGGGTTGACGTGCACCACTGCTGACCGCTCACCTATACTGCAGCAGTCCTTCAGCGGTATAGGGACTGACGTACAGTCTGCTAATCACTAACACACAACCTGCTTGTTCCACAAAAGTTCTTATAAGGACTGGTAACTTGGTATAGGGTGCTACGGTACATAGGCTTGAGTGCGGTACAGTCTGCTGTTCTGTAAGGACCGCTATCGGTCCACAATAGATAGGGTTGACGTGCACCACTGCTGACCGCTGCCCTATACTGCAGCAGTCCTTCAGCGGTATAGGGACTGACGTACAGTCTGCTAAACACTAATACACAACCTGCTTGGTCCACAAAAGTTCTTATAAGGACTGGTAACTTGGTATAGGGTGCTACGGTACATAGGCTTGAGTGCGGTACAGTCTGCTGTTCTGTAAGGACCGCTATCGGTCCACAATAGATAGGGTTGACGTGCACCACTGCTGACCGCTCACCTATACTGCAGCAGTCCTTCAGCGGTATAGGGACTGACGTACAGTCTGCTAATCACTAACACACAACCTGCTTGTTCCACAAAAGTTCTTATAAGGACTGGTAACTTGGTATAGGGTGCTACGGTACATAGGCTTGAGTGCGGTACAGTCTGCTGTTCTGTAAGGACCGCTATCGGTCCACAATAGATAGGGTTGACGTGCACCACTGCTGACCGCTGCCCTATACTGCAGCAGTCCTTCAGCGGTATAGGGACTGACGTACAGTCTGCTAATCACTAACACACAACCTGCTTGTTCCACAAAAGTTCTTATAAGGACTGGTAACTTGGTATAGGGTGCTACGGTACATAGGCTTGAGTGCGGTACAGTCTGCTGTTCTGTAAGGACCGCTATCGGTCCACAATAGATAGGGTTGACGTGCACCACTGCTGACCGCTGCCCTATACTGCAGCAGTCCTTCAGCGGTATAGGGACTGACGTACAGTCTGCTAAACACTAATACACAACCTGCTTGGTCCACAAAAGTTCTTATAAGGACTGGTAACTTGGTATAGGGTGCTACGGTACATAGGCTTGAGTGCGGTACAGTCTGCTGTTCTGTAAGGACCGCTATAGGTCCACAATAGATAGGGTTGACGTGCACCACTGCTGACCGCTCACCTATACTGCAGCAGTCCTTCAGCGGTATAGGGACTGACGTACAGTCTGCTAATCACTAACACACAACCTGCTTGTTCCACAAAAGTTCTTATAAGGACTGGTAACTTGGTATAGGGTGCTACGGTACATAGGCTTGAGTGCGGTACAGTCTGCTGTTCTGTAAGGACCGCTATCGGTCCACAATAGATAGGGTTGACGTGCACCACTGCTGACCGCTGCCCTATACTGCAGCAGTCCTTCATCGGTATAGGGACTAAGAGTTTTGTCACAGGGTCATTTAAAAAATGACAGGCAGAGGAAGAGGCAGGCCCTTCCGCAGGGGTGGTAGGGGTAGGGCAGGAGCAACAGGCTTGAGCCAAAGTGGGAAGTTGCAGAAGGTGCGTTCAATTACTTTAAAGGATGCACCAGACTTGGTTGAGTGGCTCGCTCAGCCTTACTCTTCTGCACCCTCCTCATCCTCTCGATCTGCACCCTCTTCTTCACTCTCTGCTATGTGCACCCCCAAAGACACTACCACCAACAACACGACCACCACCACCACCACCACATACCTTCCGCTTGAGTCACTGGAATTATTTTCCGATCCATATCAAGAGGACATTTCTGATGCGCAGCCACTCTTGGTATTGGATCAGGAAGAGGAGGTAGCAACAAGCGCTACTCAGCAGTCTGACGCCAGTACCCAGATCAGCCCAAGGAGGAGGTTGGTCCCCGGTGTTGCTGCCTACTCCGAGATCTCTACTTATAGCGGTGGGGAAGGTGACGTTGATGATGACGTGTCTAGTGATGTCACGTGGGTGCCCACAAGAGAGGAAGAGGAGGGGAGTTCAGAGGGAGATATGGACCAGCAGATAGGGAGGAGAAGCAGCAATGACTTACATTGCACAGCAGGGACAAAGCAGACTGCAAATGTATCAGGAGCGAGTCATCGACCATGTACGGTCACATCTGGCGCTCCCAGGACACCGGCACATGGCTCCGCAGTGTGGGCTTTTTTTAACGTGTCCGCTGCTGACAATAGCGTTGCCATCTGCAATCTTTGCAGTCAACGCGTTAGTCGCGGTAAGCCCAATACTCACCTAGGGACGACCGCCTTAAGAAGGCACATGAGCAGCCATCACCGAGCCCAGTGGGAGCAACGGAACACACAAAGCCACACTGCAGGCTCTCACCGTCCAGCCTCGTCTTCTACTTCTCCTTCTCCTCTCTCCTCACAATTGTCCTCCACTCCACCTTCCATCACGCCAAGCTCACATTTTTCTGCAAAAAGGCAGGCTTCCGTGGGCCTAATGTTTGAGCGTAAAAAAATGATGACGCCGGATAACCCTCTTGCCCAACGGTTGGCGGCTGGCTTGTCAGAACTCATAGCCCGCCAACTACTGCCATATAAACTGGTGGACTCGGAGGCCTTTCGCAAATTTGTGGCCATTGGAACACCACAATGGAAGGTCCCAGGAAGGAAGTATTTCTCAGAGAAGGGCATCCCAGAGCTATATGGCCATGTTCAGCGGCAAGTGAATGTATCTCTGGCACACAGTGTCGGTGCCAAGATACATCTGACCACAGACACGTGGTCTAGCAAACACGGGCAGGGAAGGTATATCAGTTTTACTGCCCACTGGGTGAACCTTCTGACGGCCGTCAAGCATGTAACCCGTGGCACCCGTGTAGATTTGGTTTTACCGCCACGGATTGCATGCAGGCCTGACTCTTCTTCTCCTCCTCCTACTCCATCCTCCTCCCTCTCCTCCTCAGCTGCCTCCTCCTTTTCCGCTGCTAGCGTCTCTTCCACTGCACCGCCCAAGCTCCCCAGAACCTATTCCACATGCCAGGTGAGACGTTGCCATGCCGTGCTGCGTCTGTTGTGCCTGGAAGCAAAGAGCCACACTGGCCCGGCACTCCTTTCAGCTTTGCGTTCACAGGCAGATGAGTGGCTAACACCGCTCAATTTGACAGTTGGTAAAGTGGTGTGTGACAACGGTGCCAATCTGCTTAGCGCATTGAAACAGGGCAAAATCACGCACGTGCCGTGCATGGCACACGTCTTAAACTTGGTCGTGCAGCGATTCCTTGTCAAATACCCTGGGGTCCAGGACATCTTGCGGCAGGCAAGGAAAATCTCGGCCCATTTCAGAAGATCTTACACGGCCATGGCTCGCCTTGCTGACATTCAGCGGCGACACCATCTGCCGGTCAGACGTCTTATTTGCGATTGCCCGACGCGATGGAACTCAACCTTCTATATGCTTGATAGGCTGCTCCAGCAGAAACGTGCAGTTAACGTCTACCTGTATGAACTCTGCGAAAGAAACGGTTCTGGGGAGCTGGGTTTTTTTTCACCGCGCCAGTGGCTGCTCATGCGCGACACATGCAGACTTCTGCGGCCATTTGAGGAGATCACCAAACTGGTCAGTCGCAGCCATGGCGCCATCAGTGACATGGTACCTTATGCCTTCTTTCTGGAGCGTGCATTGCGTCGTGTCATTGATCAGGCTGTGGAGGAGCAGGAGCGGGAAGATGAGGAAGTCGCAATGCTGGATGAATTCCCAGGGGGGGCTACTCTATCTGAGACAAGTCAACAACAGGAGTCTGATGAGGAGTCAGAGGAGGATGGTGCCGGGGCGGATGAGCAGGAGCAAGAAGAGCATGCTTTAAACCTTTCTGGGATCCCTGTTGTGCGAGGATGGGGAGAGGAGAATGAAGAGGACGACATTATCCTGGATGATGAGCAGGAGCCAGGCCACCACACCGCTTCCACTTTAGTGCAAATGGGGGCCTTCATGCTCCAGTGTTTTAATAGGGACCCCCGTATAAAAAGCATGAGGGTCAAGGACCAGTACTGGGTGGCAACGTACTTAGACCCCCGGTACAAACACAAAATGGCGGAAATGTTACCGCCGTCGCAGAGGGCTGTCAGAATGCAGCACTTCCAGGCCTTGCTTCGAGAAATGCTGCATTCTGCTTTTGCGTGCGCTGGCAGAGGAGCAATTCCCACTCCCAGAGAAGGATTTGCGGGTACCAATCCAACAGCGCCTGCAAGAAGAGGCCGGTTTGAAGATGTGTTGGTGACTTCGGATATGAGGTCATTCTTTCAGCCGACCCATCGACAGGTGTCATCCGGATCCAGCATCAGGGAACGCCTAGACCGTCAGGTGTCCGACTACATTGGGTTAACGGCCGATGTGGACGCTCTGAGGAGTGATGAACCCCTAGACTACTGGGTGGGCAGGCTTGACCTCTGGCCAGAGCTTGCCCAATTTGCAATCGAACTGTTGGCTTGCCCCTCATCCAGTGTCCTGTCCGAAAGGACGTTCAGCGCAGCAGGGGGGATTGTGACCGATAAGCGTACTCGCCTAGCTCACCACAGTGTTAACTACCTCACATTTCTAAAAATGAATGAGGCATGGATCTCGGAGGAATTCAACACATGTGACCAGTAGACCATGTATATGTCTATAAACTATTTTTTTAATCAAGCACACAGACCTTCTTAATTCATTTGGCTCACTTCCTTGACCCAAAAAAGCACACCGTACTATATGCCCCTACCCTCCTCTTTGAAGAGGTTGAGCGGTGTCATATTTCTACTGGGGCTGCTTATGATATCCCTGTGCTGTGCTGACTTCCTCCTGGGGGTTCTTATTATGAAGGGATCACACTATCCCTGTGCTGTGCTGACTTCCTCCTGGGGGTTCTTATTATGAGGGGATCACACCATCCCTGTGCTGTGCTGACTTCCTCCTGGGGCTGCTTACGGTGCTGCTGTCAGTGCTGTATGTCACGGTGCTGCTGTCAGCGCTGTATGTCACGGTGCTGCTGTCAGCGCTGTATGTCACGGTGCTGCTGTCAGCGCTGTATGTCACGGTGCTGCTGTCAGCGCTGTATGTCACGGTGCTGCTGTCAGCGCTGTATGTCACGGTGCTGCTGTCAGCGCTGTATGTCACGGTGCTGCTGTCAGCGCTGTATGTCACGGTGCTGCTGTCAGCGCTGTATGTCACGGTGCTGCTGTCAGCGCTGTATGTCACGGTGCTGCTGTCAGCGCTGTATGTCACGGTGCTGCTGTCAGTGCTCTGTATTACGGTGCTGCTGTCAGATGCCTCTATCACGGTGCATGTGTCATTCCGGTATGTCACGCTGCTGGTGATCATCTCCTGCACCCTCTTCTTTGCCTACCCTGGTCCCTGACCTTCCCTCTCCTCCATTGCCTTCATTAGCTCCATAGTCCTGAATTGTTAGAACAATTTCCCAAATAAAATAAAAATGCTTGTAGTTATCGATCCCAAATTCACCTCATACATGTATTATGTCATTGTCCAGATGGTGGGACTACGTTTTACCCCCTAATAATTACCACGTGGCCGCAAATTCGACATGAAGGTTTGCAAAGTTCGCCTCCCATTGAAGTCAATGGGGCCCGCGGCGAACGTTCGGTTTCGCGAACGTTTGGGTCCGTTCGCATTTCGCGTTCGCGAAACGTCCCGTCGGAAGTTCGTCCATCACTAATAGAGACATACCCCAAGCAACTTGCAGCTGTAATCGCAGCAAAAGGTGGCTCTACAAAGTATTAACACAAGGGGGCTGAATAATTTTGCACACCCCACTTTTCATTTTTTTATTAGTTAAAAAAGTTTAAAAAATCCAATAGATTTTGTTCCACTTCACAATTGTGTCCCACTTGTTGGTGATTCTTCACAAAAAATAAAAATTTTATATCTTTATGTTTGAAGCCTGAAATGTGGCAAAAGGTTGAAAAGTTCAAGGGGGCCGAATACTTTCGCAAGGCACTGTATATATATATATATATATATATATATATATATAGCAGATACCCTGGGGAATACAATGGTGGTCATTGCAATTTCTTATGTCTCATGGTATTTGCATAGCAATTTTTCAAATATTTTTTTTATTTGGAAAAAATACACTTTCATGAATTTTAATGCAAGAAAACAAGAGAAATAATCAATTTTTTGCTAAAATAGAAAAGATAATGTTACACCAAGTAAAAAGATACCAGTTAGTGTAGTTAATAAGATAAGATGGGCCACGGTATAGTTGATGGTTAGCATTGTCTACTATTGAGGCAACTGAAGATTAATCAAGACTAATACACCAGTTAACCGCTTGCCGACTGCCTCACGTCGATATATACGTCGGCAGAAGGGCTCATACAGGCAAACTAAGGTACCTGTACGTTGCCCTTTAAGAGGCAGCCTGCGGACGCGCACGTGCACCCACGGCAAGCTCCATGAGTAGGGTCACAGGTCCCATGGATTTGATGTCTGCGGGGATACCCACGATCGGCTCATGGAGCAGAAGAATGGGGAGATGCCAATGTAAACAAGCATCTCCTCGTTCTGCCTAGTGACAATGTCACTGATCTCTGCTCCCTGTGATCGGGAGCAGAGATCAGTGACGTGCCACAAGTAGCCACGCCCCCCACCGTTAGAATCACTCCCCAGGACATACTTAACCCCTACACTGCCCCCTAGTGGTTAATCCCTTCACTGCCAGTGTCATTTACACAGGAATCAGTGCATTTGTATGGCACTGATTGCTGCATAAATGACAATGGTCCCAAAAATGTGTCAAAAATGTCTGATGTGTCCACCATAATGTCACAGTCACAATAAAAATCGCTGATCTCTGCAATTACTAGTAAAAACATTATTTTAAAAAATGCCATAAAACTATCCCCTTTATAAAAGCTATAACTTTTGCGCAAACGAATCAATAAATGCTTATTGCGATTTTTTTTTAACAAAAATATGTAGAAGAATATGTATCGGCCTAAACTGAGAAAAAAAAGGTTTTTATATATATTTTTTGGGGATATTTATTATAGCAAAATCTAAAAAATAATGTGTTTTTTTCAAAATTGTTGCTCTTTTTTTGTTTATAGCGCAAATAATAAAAACCACATGGGTGATCAAATACCACCACAAGAAAGCTCAATTTGTGAGAAAAAAAGGACGTCAATTTTCTTTGGGAGCAACGTCGCACGACTGCACAATTGTCAGTTAAAAAGACGCAGTGCCGAATCGCAAAAAGTGTTCTGGTCTTTGGCCAGCAAAATGGTCCAGGGCTTAAGTGGTTAAGCCAACAGGCCTTCAATTACACTTTTGTGGCATTCTATGTCATAGAAACGACATCTTTCCTGGTGTTACTGTAATGTGGTATACTATCTATAATGTTTTTCTATGACTGTACTCATTTTTGTAACCAATGAATGCCTAATTCATTACAATAGTCTGCCTTATGTTTGTTGTGCAATTTGTTTCTTTGTTTAATGAATAAGCAATTTGACAGATAATGTCCTGGCCAGATATCCAAACAAAAATGAAAGGGACATATCAGCTATAGAGCTAGAGGCCCGGAATGGAGAGGCAGGGAAATAAAAGTAATGAAGGGCCGGGCATGACAAAGGGGAAAGGAGAGACAACGAGAGGGTTAAACAGGAGAAGGAAGTGAAGTGAAGGGGAAGAGGCAGGTGAAAATGAACCAGGAGGGAGGAGCAATATAAAAAAGGTAGGCGGGTATCTTCGGGAGCAGTGTGGGGATAGGCAGAGAAAGAGAAGTTTGGACATGGTAGAGCTTGGGGGAAGGGCTACGGGCCATAATGGCACCCGCGCCTCACCTAAGAGGACAGAGCAGAGAGAGAAAGAGGGATCCCCCCTCAATACATGTGGCAGCAAGGGGGGTAAATTCAGCGTGGAAGGAGCAGTGCAATGCCCGCAGGGCCGCTTCCAGATGCGGCTAGCGGGTCGGTGGAGCAGGGTGGCTGGAGAGACACAAGGCAAGACAGAGGAAGACTGGGCGTGCCCAGCCGGGGTGCCACATGTGCAGGACTGTGCAGCAGGGAGATGGAGAGATGATCCATAGTGCGAGGGCAAGCTGCAGCGGGACAGGAATCCACGGCCTCCAGGCCTGATTCGCCTGGGGGGCTGATAATGCCAATGCTTCCAGGTGCAGTCATAGGGTGAGGTATCGGGATCAGGAGAGGAGGATCCCCGGCATATCATGAGGGGCTTATGGGCATAAGGGAGGTTGGGGGATGAGGGGCTTATGGGCATAAGGGAGGTTGCACCGGAGGCCAATACAGGGTGGTGTCTGGCCTGCGGGAGGCAGGCAGTACGCCTGTTACCCCTGGGGAAAGGGAGCCACTGCAGGACTTATGGGGGGGGCTGAGTGATTTGATCCAGCTCTTCGCAGTCAGCCAAGAGGTGCCCGTGGGTTGGGTGGCAAACAGGGAAGACGGGGACCAGGGGGACCCCCAGGGCACCCGTAGAGCCCCCTGCTATGCCAGCAGGAGGAGTGATGGCGAATACGGCGGTCAGGGAGAAAACTGGGTAAAGTAGCTACGATAAGGGCGGGCGTTGTCGGGTTGGCAGATGCGGCGAAATGTGAAGAGTATTTTTTCTACAAGGGGCCTTTGGGGGCACGTTTGAAGCAAGATGAGAGATAAGATCGGAAAAGGTGAGTATGTGGAAATCTTCTCACTGTTACCCCTCGAAAAATTTAATTTGGACAGGGTTAAACCAGATGATTCCAAAAAGGAGGATGAGGAGAAGAGGCAGTATCATTTAATCCCTAAGACATTTGTGAAATGGCTGCAGGTGTTCGCCATCATGGCCAGTGTAATAGGCGAAAATGTGGCTATATGGATGCTATAGGCGAGGCTTATGGAGTTTACAGAGGGAACGCATGGCTGCGGTATGATGAACAGTTTAGGCAGTGTAGGGCAGTCTGTTCAGCTCTCCGGTGGGATCATAAGGATATCAGCCTATGGATGTGTTTGATGTCTTCGGCTCGGGCCCCGAACCAGTTTTTTCGGGGAGAGGAAATACCCGCCTCTGGCCTGCTGGCTGTAAATAAATGTATGTTGGAAATTCAACAAAGGATCCTGTAAGTTTGGGGGGTCCTGTCATTTTAAGCACGAGTGCTCCGAATGCAGGGGGGAAACCACCCATTGTCTCCATGCTTCAAGAAAGGAAAACACATTCACAACTCTTGTGAAGAAGGTAAGGATGCAGCCTTTCCTAAATAGGTACCCAGATAGGGAGGCGGTGGGGTTGTTGGCTGAGGGGTTTTCTGTGGGTTTTAAGATATCATGCTCATTGGTGGTAGTACCTTCTATGGCACGGAATTTGAGATCCACACTTCCGAATCCGGGGGTGGTTTCGGAGAAATTGGCAAAAGAAGTGGCATTGAGGTGCATGAGTGTGCCTTTTACGAAGAAAACGATGCGGGATTTGGTAGTGTCACCTTTGGGAGTGGTGCCTAAGGCCGCGTACACACGGGCGGATTGTCTGCCCAACTTAGTCCGCTGAACCGTGTTTCAGCGGACAATCCGCTCGTGTGTGGGCTTCAGCGGACTTTTTCAGCGGACAGTCTGACGGACTTTGTCTTTCGGAATTTCCGTAATTTTGTCCGTCCAAACTTGGTTTTGTCCGTCCAAACTTGGTTTCAGCGGACAGTCCGCTCGTGTGTAGGCAAGATGGACGGACTAAGTATGGCGCATGCTCAGAAAGGATTTACACGGCCGAAGGTTGCATTGCAGTGTATTGGACGTCGTTTTTCTAGTCCCGTCGTACGTACTGTACACGTCATCGCGCAAGTTTTCAGCGGACTGTCTGTTCATCGTGTGTGGTCAAGTCCGTTCATTCAAAATTTGGACGGACTGTCTGTCGGATTGTCTGACGAACTTAGTTGGGCAGACAATCCGCCCGTGTGTACGCGGCCTAAGAAGGAACTGAACAAGTTTCACCACCTCTTATTTTCAAAAGGGGGTTCCGTGAATGATGCCATAGATTCCGAAGCTTGAACGGTGTCTTATACATTTTTTGATGTGGCTGTTAGGTGGGTTAGGCACTATGGACAGGGGGCACTCATAGCAAAGTCAGACATTTCGCTTGCTACCAGTACACACGGATAGTTTTTGGCTGTTGGGGTGCTGTTGGCAGGAGAAGTTTAATGTGGATCAATGTTTGCCCATGGGTTGCTCCATTTCCTGTGCCATGTTTGAATTATTCAGCTTGTTGCTGGAATGGGTGGTACAGGATGTGTTTGGAATGGATTCAATGATCCATTATCTAGATGATTTCCTGTTTGTGGGTCCTCCAGCCTCCAATGTGTGTGCGATTTTCTTGTCTACGTTGCAGCACATCGCGGATAAGTTTGGTGTCCCCGTTAGCAGCAGACAAAACGAAGGGCCCAACAACAGAACTTAGTTTTCTAGGCATCGAGATTGATACCAGTGCCTTGGAGTGTAGGTTGCTGTAAGTGTAAGGGCTCAAAGTGGAAATCAGGGAGATGATGGGGCAGAAGAAGGTGCAGATGTGGAGGTTACCGTCTGTGTTAGGTAAGTTGAATGTTGCATTATTCCAATGGGCAGGGTTTTTTGCAGATGGCTGTCGGCAGCTACAGCGGGGGTGCAGGCCCTGACCCATTTCGTTAGACTTACTAGGGAGCATAAGGAGGGTTTAAATGTTTGGCACATGTTCCTGGAGACCTACAATGGATGATCGATCTGGATGGAGGGGCCGGTAAGTAATTTTGATCTGGAACTGGTTATGTATGCGGCAGGATCTACCGGTTATGGGGTGTTCTTTCAAGGGCAATGGAGGGCGGGGGTTTGGCCTGAGTCTTGGGTGGAGGCAGGTTTTACTTGTAACCTGATACTTTTGGAATTGTTTCCGGTGGTCCTGGCTATGGAGTTGTGGGGTACGGCCTGACAGAATTTGAAGATTAGGTTAAATTGTGACAATATGAAAGTGGTGCAAGTCATTAATCAGATCTCTGCATCATCTAGGCCGGTGATATGGTTGCTGCGCCATCTGGTGTTGTGGTCTTTACAGCAAAACATTTTTCTATATGCTGTACATATCCTGGGCATTGACAATAATCTGGCTGATTCCTTGTCTCGGGTTTCAGTGGGACAGGTTCAGAGAAATGGTGCTAGCTGCAGAGAAGGAAGGGATTCCTTGCCCGGGGTGGCTTTGGGAGATTGCCTTGGAGTCACTGCAGGATGGATCAGGAGGTCGGTAAGTGGGTCAACTTGGGCGGTCTACACCAAGGTATGGAAAGAGTGATTAGCTTTTATATGGATGGTGGGTTCCGAGCTGGATGGGTCCGATTTGAGGTTAGTGAAGGTGTATTTTGTTTCCAGGCACATGGAGGGTGGGGGGGTCATTATCTGCCATTGAAAGGAAGCTGGCGGCCCTGGCCTTTTTGTTCAAACTTCAGGGTCTGATGGATTTCACTAAACACTTCTGGGTGAGACAAGTGGTAAAAGGGTATCGTGGGTGCCATTCTCAGAAAGATGCTAGCAGGCCAGTCTCTTTTTCAATCCTACGGGTCATTTGTGAAAAATTTGGAGGCATGTGATCTTCAGGTTATGAGGTACTGTTGTTCACCGCGGCATTTTGCATTGCATTTTTTTGGAGCATTTTGGGTAGGGGAGCTGGTGAGCACAGCAAAGTGGGTAGAACAGGGTCTGATGGTACAAGATGTGGATCTCAGGGAGGATAGGGTGGTGTTAACATTACGCAAGTCAAAAATGGATCAAGGAGGAAGAGGGGTGCACGTGCAACTGTTTACTTTCCCGGGGTCACAGGTTTGCCCAGTAAGGGTGGTAAGGGCCATTTTTGTTGCATGGGGATGGGACCTATTTATCTAGGTTTCAGTTTGTTGCAGTTTTCCACAAATGCCTTAGGGCAGCGGGGCTGGATAGTTCACAATTTGCCTCACACTCCTTCCGCATCGGGGCGGCTACAGAGGCTGCCAGGTGTGAGTTGGATGAGACGGTTGTGAAAAGGATTGGGAGGTGGGAATCCAGGAGGCTCCGGTCTTATGTGCCCCCTCAATTGTTAACGGAAGGTTTTTTGTTTTTTTTAAAAGAGGGGAAAATAATAATAATGCAGAGGTTTCATGTTTGGTATGCTGTGTTGGTAATTTTCATATCTATCGTTTATGTCATTGCAGATGGAGGTCAGATACGCCTCATCTGGATCCTAGGGCATTCTTGGAGACTCAATGCCCATAAATCGATGCCCACATTAATCTCAAGCTCCCTGTGCCTAATTACCAGTCCCCCATTATGGGCAACAAATCTACCCACCGTCTTATTTACTTTAATTCATGCCTTGTTAATCCTGAACACTGATCTCGCTATACACCAAGAGGTCCGTGTGACTATGTCGAAACCATACCAATACCATCCCCGGGAAAGCCTGACGAAGTGTCATAAAATCACACGTCACATCAGAAATCAGGTCCCTGGTAGACCTGGTCGTTCCCTCCCACATGTAGCACCAACGCGTCCGGTGGCCTATCTAGCCAAGCGTACTGTTGTACCTACGGCACTACTCTGCTCCATCCCATTCCAGGGATTCCTAACCACCTAATGCATGTCTTCCTGCGAGATCCCCAGCTGCTTACCTTCTGGACTGACATCCGCTCTGGATGTCAGTCCAGAAGGTAAGCAGCTGGGGATCTCGCAGGAAGACATGCATTAGGTGGTTAGGAATCCCTGGAATGGGATGGAGCAGAGTAGTGCCGTAGGTACAACAGTACGCTTGGCTAGATAGGCCACCGGACGCGTTGGTGCTACATGTGGGAGGGAACGACCAGGTCTACCAGGGACCTGATTTCTGATGTGACGTGGAATTTTTTGACACTTCGTCAGGCTTTCCCGGGGATGGTATTGGTATGGTTTCGACATAGTCACACGGACCTCTTGGTGTATAGCGAGATCAGTGTTCAGGATTAACAAGGCATGAATTAAAGTAAATAAGACGGTGGGTAGATTTGTTGCCCATAATGGGGGACTGGTAATTAGGCACAGGGAGCTTGAGATTAATGTGGGCATCGATTTATGGACATTGAGTCTCCAAGACGGTATTGAACTGGCCCTGCGGGTGTGGAGGGGCCTTTAAGGCTAAGGGTGATCATCCTTTTTGGGCTGTGGTGGTGTCTTTGGTCTTTAATGGAGGCAGAAAAACAGATGTGATGGAAGTGGTGGGGGCTCATTGGTGGTATGTACCCCTCTGGTTTATTTCAGCGGAAGGGTAGGTTGGAATACAGGAATGGTTGTACTGTGGGAAGGGGGATGTCTCCAAGCTGATAATATGGCTGGAGGCCTGGTATGGTAAAATATGGTCCCGCAGTGTAATGGTGGAAAGTGTAAAGTCTGAAGTTCGGGGTGCCCTCAAAGACCAACAGACTGGGAGTTAAAATTGTCCTTACAAAGGTTGTATATATGTTAATTGGACATTATTTAATATTGGATTGAATAGTTTTGTTAATAAAAGGCTGCTATGGTCAGTTATACTCCAAACTCTTGCGTGGTCTATTTATTTTGGTAAAGGGGGGTAATATAAAGGTGACAAAGGTTAATGGAGGGTTTTTGAAGGTTTAGGAGTGTTATGGGAGAGTTGGGGATATCTTGAATACACTGGTCAAGGATAATTATCCCACGGTCAGGAACAGCAGAAAAAGTGAAACATCAAATGGCATATTGTCTATTTAAAAAGTTAAGAGCAGCGTTGAAAAGCTGGGGAGCATGGGGCATGGGGACTATTTACTATAGTGCATCCAGAAGGTAGTAGAGGGAGAGGATATTATATCAGTGGAATACATGCATTGTACTGACCAAATCATTGCTTCCTATTCACTATGATATCTGTCCAGCCAGTTAGAAGCCATCACTGGTATATCAAAAAAGTGAGAGTCATTGTCAGCAACCAAGCAGAGCCTGGTTGGATATATAATTAACTATTGAAAGTGCAGTGGTTTGGGTGTTTTTTGACTTTCTGGAATCAATCCCTGCATTGTTTGGACCTTGGGGGAAAAAATCATAGGATGCATTTCCAAAGAAAATACCTTAATGAGCAAAGGGGGGGGGGGGGGGGGGCATTGGCAGCAGGATCCTTTGCTGGATTATTTTAGGATGCCATGCAAGAGCAGGAGAGCACTTGTCTGCTCACCTATTGCTGGCCTCTCAGAATTCAATTTTATTTTTTTTATTTCTTATTGGTATATGTCCCTATGGGCAGCGCCAAGCTCCCTATGTTGTTTGTTTGACCATCCCTTGCTATTAGTCTTAGAGAATTATATTTCAGGATTCAGCTCCCATTGACTTCCATGCAGTTTGCATTAACATTCACAATTCCCAAATTTTGATTAGTCATTCAGAGAATTTCCATTCTAAACAGTCTTCAAATCCAGTAGCAAAACAGGTAAGGTTTGTGCTTAGTTCACTCCCTGGCTGCTGTAATAAATTACATTGATAACACTTGTCTTTTTTATTCTATATGTTTTCAAATGAATATTGATTGCTTTCTTATACTGTTACATACCTTGAAAACCAGGGCCCTTGGTCTCATAGAAATATTTTTTTTTTCAGCTTAAATTTGATCGAAGAAAGATATTATTATTCTAAATTTACTTACATTTAATTTCATTCCACTTTTATAGTAAGAGGTACATAGCACTGGGAATTATCAGCTGTGCAAAAATTGTGTTAAGACTTTGAAAGGCCAATTTTTGCAAGTCCAGGATTGTAAACAGCTGAAATCCTATTGTTGTGTAGTTAATTATTTATACTTGAGACTATTCATGCAGTCTTTCTCTCATTAAGACATCTAATTAAAACTGTGACAAGTATTGTTTCTTATTTATTGTGTTAACATTGAGTTTATTCACAAATGTATGGTATATTGATTATAGCGATAGCATCAGTGCACAGTGAGCTGTATAATTGTTTAGTTCTAAAAATGGCAGTGTCTAATGACTCTTTTAAAAAAAAAAAAAAAAAGCATTGATATGTAAATTATGGTATTTTAAAGGAGAGAGCATAGCTGGTATCATTTAAAGCAATGAAGGTCACCTATTTGCTCATTAAGGAGATTTATATGAGCCAAACATTATCTATCTTTATGATAGTATTTGCATGTTGAGAATTCTCCTGTTTAATAAATTAACATTTCAGATAGTTCAACTGCAATCTTTAATACTTTTGACCATACTTGAATAGGGCATCAAGGTCAAGAACAGGTAGTAGAATCACCACAGATTTGTATGTCAAGAACAAACTTTCTATTCTATAATTTAATCAACATACAAATGCAAATGTTTTGGTTAGATGTCGGGGGTCTAAACAGACCCCCGACATCTCCCCTTTGAGACAGGGAAAGGGACTGAGGACATGGATTCCCCAGTCCCTTTCTCAGCAGCCTCAGCTGCATTGAACATGAATGGACAGGAGACAGTGGCTCCTCTCCATTCATAAACTGAAGCACAGTTTATGATGCTCAGTTATGAATGGACAGTCAGTGATCACTGACTTTGTTCATTCAAAAAAAGGAAGGAGTCGGTAAATTACATTTTTCCTGGCTCCTTCCTCTGCTCTCCATCCTGAAAGATCTGGGAAAGGGGGGACCAGAGGAGCACACAGAGGGGAACCGAAGGAGGACAGGGGAACCAGAAAAGCCCACAGAGGAGCACAGAGGAGGACGATACAGAGGACACCCAGGAATGATTGGTGCAGGGGTGAGGGAAGTTATAATCCCCGATCTCCCTGTGTGTCCTCTCCCCTCGGTGGCTGTCAGCTTCTTCATTGAAAGCCACACAGGGAGATCAGTAATTATAACTTCCCCCACTGCCGCACCGATCATCTCTGAGTGGCCAAGTATCGGACCAGGCATCGGGAGATAGTATCGGTATCGGCATCGATACTAGTATTGGTGAAACCCTAATCCTAATAAATTTTTCTCATAGTTCATGTATGCTTCTTCCCTTCTACTTAAAGCTGAATTAAACCCTAAACCAATATTAATATATTACAGCTTACCAGCCATTAGATGTGAAGGCTGCATCAGTTTTTCTAGGCTTTTTTCTCTCTGTTTTTGCCTGGTAATCTGGCCAGTAATTTACCTTAATGTCAATCTGTGTGGAAGGGAGTGTAAGATGTACTGGTAGATTTAAATACACTAACATAGTTGCATAGTTAGTCTGGTTGAAAAAAAGTCCATCTAATTCAACTAATAAAAGGGGAAAATATATATATATACAAAAAAATTAAAAATAAATAACCATACAATCCTAAATACACAATCCTATACCCATAGCTGATCCAGAGGAAGGCAAAAAAGCCCCAGCAAAGCGTGACCCAATTTGCTCCAGCAGAGGAAAAAAATCTATCCAAATCACCCAAGAGGCAATCAGAAAAAACCTGGATCAACTTTACCTATAAATTGAAGCATCCAGTTATTTTATTTACATTTAGGAAAGAATCCAGGCCATTTTTAAAAGCAATTTACTGAGCCGGCCAGACCAGTCTATTCCACATTTTCACAGGTCTGTCAGATTTTTTCCGATGGATTTTGGCCCAAACTTGTCTTGCATACACAATGTCGCACAAAGTTGTCGGAAAATCCGATCGCTCAGAACGAAGTGACGTATATCACGTGCGACGGGACTATAAAAAAGCCAGTAGCCAATAGCTTTCGTCTCGTAATTTATTCTGAGCATGCGTGGCACTTGTCTACACACGATCGGAATTTAAATGATCGGATTTTGTTGTTGGAAAATTTTAGATCTAGCTCTCAAACTTTGTGTGTCAAAAATTCAGACGGAAAAAGTCTGATGGAGTCCGCACACGTCGGAAAGTCTGACCGTGTGTACAGGGCATTACTGTGAAGAAATCTTTCTGTATTTCGAGACTAAATCTCTTTTCCTCTAGATGTAAAGAGTGCCCCCTTCTCATCTGTGATGACCTTAAAGTGAATAACTCAACACCAAGTTCACTATATGGACAACTAATGTTGATGCCTAACATCTCAACCCTATGTAATGCCGTGTACACACGGCCAGACTTTCCGGCAGAAAAAGTCAGACGGAATCTTTTCATCGGATATTCTGATCGTGTGTCTGCCTCATCAGACTACTTTTTTTATGAAAATTCTGACGGACCTTGAAAAAGAACATGTTTTAAATCTTTCCGACGGAATCAATTCCCTTTGGGAAAACCGTTCGTCTGTATGCTGTTCCGACGGACCAAAAACGACGCATGGGCAGTTATTGGCTACTGGCTATTGAACTTCCTTTTTCTAGTCCCGTCATATGTGTTGTACATCACTGCATTCTAGATGAATGGACTTTGGTGTGATCATGCGTAGGCAAGACCGTTACAGTGGAACTCGGTCAGAACTCCGTCATAAAAACCGTCAGAGTTTATTCTGATGGAAAAGCCAGTCATGTGTACACGGCATAAAACATTAAACCCAACTTTATTTTTTATATATTTTATTAACCTAACTGATAGTAAAAAAAAAAAATATATATATATATATATATATATATATATATATATATATATATATATATATATATATATATATATATATATATGGTCCAGAGCCCTCTGACCGATACGGATAAGGATGACAAACAAGGTTAACATAAACTCGCTTACTTGAAATGGACCTGAAAGTGTGCCCTGGTCTAACGTACGGTATACCAAAATAAGGGGGCATACCTTAGATAGAGAAGTGGGTGATAAATGAAATGAATATGAATGGAGTGAAATGAGTACTCTCATGAGGAGTATAATGCTTGAGAAATGCCCTGAAAAAGGGGATGGGTGGGTGGGTATCGCGCACCGGAACCGACGAGGAAGATACTCCACCGGGCTCCTCCCATAATTCCAGGCCACCATACTGGCCTTTCTATTTATGGTCCAGAGCCCTCTGACCGATACGGATAAGGATGACAAACAAGGTTAACATAAACTCGCTTACTTGAAATGGACCTGAAAGTGTGCCCTGGTCTAACGTACGGTATACCAAAATAAGGGGGCAAAAACATTCAGGTAGGGGTTGCATTTTATTGATTCAAGTTTGTTACTGGGTGAGCTTGACAAAGGCCTGGGCCATCTCCAGTTGCGGATTGGGTATGTAGCGGGCGAAACAGGTGGACCTCCATCTGCCCAACTTCTTGATAATGTGGTCCGGGACCCCTTGGCGGGATGCTGTTGAAGCTGCTCCGATACAGAATGAAAGTCCGGAGTAGTGAGTAGGATAGAGGTGAAGGATACCCAGGAGTATCCTGACATGTTCCATAAAGCGGGCAACGTTTCAGAGGTTTAGTGTGAAATGGCAGAAGCGGACTAGTTCCTGGTTGATCAGCCAAAAGGGTCAACAAGCGGGTGAGAATGGCGACCGGGTACCAGCGGTTGTTGGACTTATAGAAGTGTATGTCCATACCCGAGCCAAGCTGCTGTGTCTTGGAGACTGCTAAGTGTAAGACGAAATGGTCTTCGTATCGGACCAGGTGGTGCTTGCACAGCATGCGTGCTGTGAGGCTACTACAAGTAAACTCGCTTGGCCGAAAGAAGCCGTAGAAGGCCAGGTGTATGGCTGTTTGTAAATGACACTAATGTGGAGACCGAAAGGTGAAGTGGCCAGGATATCTGACATATTTCTAAAACGTCTCCTGTGATAGGCAGTCGTTTGGTGCCGGCCATCGGCTGGCGCTTCTGGATACCGCGCATAACAGCCCGAACGGCGTGGTAAGAAAATAAGGAGGGTACGGTAGGGTCCTGGAGGGACGTGAAATGTTGTACACCGGTCAGGTATAACCGGATCGTATTAAAGGATAACGCCAACTGCGAGTGGCAGTAGGAAATGAAGGCTATGACTTGCTTGACACGGGACGTCTCTGTGCTGTGATACGTGATGATGCGGTTAAAGGCCCTCCAGGCTGATTGATAGGCCTTGAGGGTATTGCGGGAAAGGGAGTGATTGATGCGTTGGGTAGCCGCTAGGAGGTGAGGGGCTAATCCAGGGTCAGTTGAGACCAGTCCGGGATAGCTGCTGATGTTGGTCCGGCTCCGGGTACCTGATCGAAAAACGAGACAAGGTTAAAGCGGGAGAGGGCGTCCGCTGCCTGATTGAATTTACCGGGGATAAAGGAACAATGGATGTTGAACTGAAACAACAACAAGAGCTGGACCAGTCGACGTAGGAAGGACATAATCAACAGAGAGGACGCCTTGGCGCAGCCAGGAATTGCCAGTAACTGGGGAGGCCAGGGAGCTGTGAGCCAGAGGTGGCCAAAAACAGCCGCAAGCCCGTGGAGGCCGCTGCGTCAGTCATCACCTGGGGAGAAAGGGAAGACACGGAGGGAATGAACAGGGAGACGCCATTCCCAGACGCTAGGAATTCCTCCCGCATAGCAAGGACTGCTATTGCCGCGGGATCCAGGCTGAGGACTTGCTCTGGATCCTGTGAGAGGGACAGTAAGACCAATAGGCGTGACACAAAGGCGCGACCCTGAGGGATGATGCGCATAGCGAAACTCGACATGCCGTGTAGGGACTGTAGGTGTTTTTTGGATGACTAGACTGGGGAATATGCGAGGATATTATATGCCCCTAAAGATGGCAGTTGTGATGGGCGAGCGTTTGCCGTTGGCTATGGGCTGATGCCTCTGGATGCCTCGTAGTGGGGATCTTGCTGTATGGGCCTTAACGACAGATGGCTCTCCGTGCACTGTAAGGATAAGAAATGCTGAACGCTGGCTAGAAATAGCCTGGGCGTGCTACAGGAAGAAGCCAGTTGCGTGTGTCAACATGATCCTGGTGCGGGACGGAAGTTGACCTCAACTGTCCTAAGGAAGAGACGGGTAGGCAGACAACAGTGAGTGGTTTGTAAGAAAAGCCACAGGAGACGAGTGGCCAATTAAGTGCTGCTGAAAATGACGTGTAGCCAGTTTGTGTGCCACTGAGAACGTGCTTGCCAACGAATGATTGCAAGAAGTTATGCTAAGTCGCGAGCCTTGGCATGACTAAAAGTTGTGTTAACGTGTGCTTGCAACAATTGCCCGGGAGTTTGTCACTGGAGATGTGTACGTAGTAACTGTGAGCAATTCGTGTTACCGCATGTGCACTGCGAAGACTGCAGGAGTTGTGCTTGAATGTATGTTTGGACGCGTGCTTGCGATGATTGCAAGATGTTACCCCGGATGCGTGCTTGCTATGATTGCAAGATGTTATGCTAGGATGCGTGCCTGCGACTAATGCAAGGAGTTATGCCAGGACTCGTGCCTGCAACGATTGCAAGGAATTATGGTAGGTTACATGGGTAGCCAGGCCGGAAAAGACAGAAGTCCATCCGGTCCCACCACAAATCAAAATAAATAAGGTATCACACAACCCGACACACCCAATTCTACGCCCGCAGCTGATCCAGAGGAAGGCAAAAACCCCCAACAGAGCATAGCCCAATTTGCTACAGCAGGGGAAAAAATTCCTTCCTGACCCCTCGAGAGGCAATCGGATTTTTTCCCTGGATCAACTATACCTATAAATATAAGTACCCCGTAATACAACGTACCTTTAGGAAGGTATCCAGGCTTTCCCCAAAGCAATCTATTGAGCAGCCAGAAGTGCCTGCCAGCAATGATTGCCATAAGTTGTGCCTGGACATCTGCTTGCAACGATTGGAAGAGGTCTATGCTCGAATGCGTGCTTGCCATGATTGCAAGAGGTCTATGCTCGAATGCGTGCTTGCAATGATCGCAAGAGGTCTATGCTCGAATGCGTGCTTGCAATGATTGCAAGAGGTCTATACTCGAGTGCGTGCTTGAAATGAGTGCAAGAGGTCTATGCTCGAATGCGTGCTTGCAATGGTTGCAAGAGGTCTATGCTCGAATGCGTGCTTGCAACGATTGCAAGAGGTCTATGCTCGAATGCGTGCTTGCAATGAGTGCAAGAGGTCTATGCTCGAATGTGTGCTTGCAATGATTGCGAGAAGTCTATGTCTGGATGCGTGCTTGCAATGATTGCAAGCAGTCTACGCTTGGATGTGTGTTTGCAACGATTGCAAGAAGTCTACGCTTGTATGTGGAGAAAACAGCGAGACATGCCTAAACGAAGCTGTGTTTTTTCCCTTTCGAGGCAATTTATAATGAAATAAAATGAGGCCGAGGAGCGAGGCCCCCGGTAGGCATCCAAACATTGAAGAATCAACTGGACCCAAACCGGGAAGCGGTATGTGACAGTGAAATGAGAGAACCTGCCATGACAGAGATCCAGATCGCCATGCCACAACTTGCGACCGAGCACGAAACGGATTCTGGAGCATGTACTGAAATGAGGCCATTCCTGGGGCACACCGAGACGAATTTGGTACACAGATGTGACTATTCGTACCAGAACGTGATAGGTGAAATGAAATGAAAACCCATGACAAAGACAAGAATCAGAGGACGAGCCCATGAACCAAACAGATGAATCCTGTCTTTGGAGCATGTACTGAAATGAGGCGTAGCAGCTGGGCACACCAGAACGAATCAGTGCATAAAGAATGCGACAGGATTCGAATTGGAGCGTAATAAGTGACAGAAATGATATGCCATGACAGAGACAAGATTCAACGACTGGTCTGATAGTTACAACAAAGAATCCGTCTCTGGAGCATGTACTGAAATGAGGCGTAGCAGCTGGGCACACCAGAACGAATCAGTGCATAAAGGAATGCGACAGGATTCGAATTGGAGCGTAATAAGTGACAGAAATGATATGCCATGACAGAGACAAGATTCAACGACTGGACTGATGGTTATAACAAAGAATCCGTCTCTGGAGCATGTACTGAAATGAGGCATAGCAGCTGGGCACACCAGAACGAATCAGTGCATAAAAGAATGCGACAGGATTCAAATTGGAGCGTAATAAGTGACAGAAATGATATGCCATGACAGAGACAAGATTCAACGACTGGACTGATGGTTACAACAAAGAATCCGTCTCTGGAGCATGTACTGAAATGAGGCGTAACAGCTGGGCACACCAGAACGAATCGGTGCATAAAAGAATGCGACAGGATTCGAATTGGAGCGTAATAAGTGACAGAAATGGTATGCCATGACAAAGACTAGAGTCAGGGACCGTGCCTGAACCTGCGTGTGACTCAGTCTCTGGAGCATGTACAGAAATGAGGCCGAACCCTGGGGCACTTCGAAGCGAATCGGTGCATCGGAGATGCGACAGGATTCGCACCGGAGCGCGGTAAGTGACAGAAATGATGAAATGATTTAGAAATGGTAGAAATGAATCGATCTGACATAACAGACTGAAATGATTTGAAATTAGATGAAATGACAGGCATAAATCAAACGGCATGAAATGATTGAAATGGCATGAATTTATTCGAATTGGAACTGTCCGACTGGTTTACGGTTTGAAAACAACGTGAAATTGCCATTGTCCGGACTGCTTGATTTAACGAACGAGCAGTCGGCTGTGATTTCGAAATGATTCGATCGATTCGAATATAGAGAAATGATCGGGGAGTCGTTCGGCTTAGAAATGATGTGCCTACGAAACGAAGTGCCTGATGTGGCACGATCGACATGTCCCGAAAAGGTGACAACGACTTCTTCCGAAAGAAAGGGGGTAGTGACATGAGGTAACGAGTACGAGTGCCACAGTAAAACGTTCGTGAAATGAAAGTGAGAGGTTCGTGAGTTCAGGGAATCTCGTTTACGTGACATTGTAACACGTGAACTGAAAAGGGTGCCGAAGCCCTACCTGCGACAGCCGGCCCAGACGTGTTGTACGATAACAGAAAATTTCGTTGAGTATAGCGACACTCGGACGGCAAACAC
This sequence comes from Lithobates pipiens, assembly GCF_037356315.1. Classification (NCBI taxonomy): domain Eukaryota; kingdom Metazoa; phylum Chordata; class Amphibia; order Anura; family Ranidae; genus Lithobates; species Lithobates pipiens. The sequence goes on from NW_027507758.1 coordinate 182,649,017, forward strand.
ACGGACGCTGACAAATGACAAGACGACTTGCAAATGCGAAGGCGAACGGACAACGCGGGAACTCACGAACACGGCTCACTACGTTTTGGTCTCGAGGATAGTCGGCCCTTGATTTCTGACGTATCAGATATCGCGCACCGGAACCGACGAGGAAGATAGGCGAACGGGCTGGTTATATACTCCACCGGGCTCCTCCCATAATTCCAGGCCACCATACTGGCCTTTCTATATATATATATATATATATATATATATATATATATATAAACTGAATTAAATAAAAGAAAAAGAAAACCAAATTATTTAAAAAAATAACCTACTAGGGTGAGGGGCACCAGCTAAACAGCAACTGAAGTTGTTAATTACACACACATACTTACTAAACTTACTAAAGGTAAATAGGTTGTTCACTTTGCGAGGGAATTTTCTCAAGATGTAAAATTTCACTTTGCAAATAATGCCCAATTGCATTCAAGCAAGAATAAAACATAGATAATTTTTGCTTGCACATTAGTTGATGGAAGCCAGCAGAACTTCAACTCATACAAAAAGCTCTGTGGAAAAATAACTTGCAAATTTCAACTTCCCATGCAAAGTGAACAACCTATTTTCCTTTAGACATGTGTGATTAGTTTTGCGTGAAACGAAAATTCGTACATTTGGGAGGATCCAAAATACGAATTGCTATGCTTCCGAATTCTGTACAAAATGGAAAATTTAGTTTACAAATTTCAGATCCAAATTCCTAACAAAACATCGTAATTGTTACGAAAAGTTAACAAACCTAAAGGTTAAAAACCCAGGCTGTCAGCACAGGGATGGTGGGAGCCCCTCATAATGATAAATTCATCATAACGAACATTCATAATTGTTACGAAAAGTTAACAAACCTAATGAAAATTTGTATTTCAAATGAAATTTCGGACACAAACAGAATGGAATGAAACAAAACAAATTTATTGACGATGCACACGTATATTTTCCTTTACATAGTCACAAATCCATCTAGTTCAACCAATAAAAGGGAAAAAAATCATACAATCCCATACACACAATATACACATACAATCCCAAATGCACATTTCCTTACCCACAGTTGATCCAGAGGAAAGCAAAAAAAAAAGAAGAAAAACCAGGCAACGCATGATCCAATTCGCTCCAGGGAAAACATTCCTTCCTTCCTGTTCCCCGAGAGGCAATTCGATTTTACCTAGATCAACTATACCTATAAATGTTAGTATCCACTTATATCATGTACATTCAGAAAATAGTCCTGGCCTTTAAAGCAATTTACTGGACAGAGCAAGTTTTTGAGGTCTATTCCACATTTTCACAGCTCTTACTGGCATTCCAGATGACTCCAATTTTAGGGAAACTCATAGGGAAGAGCTAACGCAGGGGTAGGGAACCTAGGCTCTCTAGCTGTTTTGAAACTACACGTCCCATGAGACAATGCAAGACTCTGACAATCACAGGCATGACTCCTAGACGCAGAGGCATGATGGGATTTGTAGTTTTGAAAACAGCTGGAGAGCCGAGGTTCCCTACCCCTGATGCAAACGTCTGATGTCATTACACGTTATCCAGTCGGATGATCCCCTGGCCATGCTTTCTAAGATTGTGATTTTATTGCTAGATACATATAAGCACATTTTATTTAGAATTACAGATTCTTTTAATTGTATTACAGTATGTATCTTCTCCTTTTTTATATCTAATATGCCTGGCTATTGTATGGATGTAGTGAGTGAAATACCAGACATACATTCCATTCTATCTTACTGACAGGGTCATTAGCCAATTTGATGCCTGATGGTAAGAGCATTGACTATCTGGGAGATATAGGTGAAACTCGAAAAATTTGAATATTGTGAAAAGTTCATTTATTTCACTAATGCAACTTAAAAGGTGAAACTAATATATGAGATAGACTCATCACATGCAAAGCAAGAGAGTTCAAGTCGTGATTTGTCCTAATTGTGATGATTATGGCTTACAGCTCATGAACCTCAAATCCACAATCTCAGAAAATTTGAATATTGTGAAAAGGTGCAATATGCTAGGCTCAAGGTACCCCACTCTAATCAGCCAATTAATCCATAACACCTGCAAAGGGTTCCTGAGCCTTTAAATGATCTATCAGTCTGGTTCAGTAGGAATCACAATCATGGGAAAGACTGCTGACCTGACAGTTGTGCAGAAAACCATCATTGACACCCTCCATAAAGAGGAAAACCTCAAAAGGTAATTGCAAAGGAAGTTGGATGTTCTCAAAGTGCTGTATCAAAGCACATTAAAAGAAAGTTATGTGGAAGGGAAAAGTGTGGAAGAAAAAGGTGCACAAGCAGCAGGGATAACCGCAGCCTGGAGAGGATTGCAGGTAAAGGCCATTCAAAAGTGTTGGGGACTTTCACAAGAAGTGGACTGAGGCTGGAGTCAGTGCATCAAGAGCCACCACACACAGACGGATCCTGAACATGCGCTTCAAATGTCATATTCCTCTTGTCAAGCCACTCCTGAACAACAAACAACATCAGAAATGTCTTACCTGGGCTAAACAAAAACAGACCTGGTCTTTTGCTCAGTGGTCCAAAGTCCTCTTTTCTGATGAGAGCAAATTCTGCATTTCATTTGGAAACCAAGGACCCAGCGTATGGAGGAAGAATGGAGAGGCACACACTGCAAGATGCTTGATGTCCAGTGTGAAGTTTCCACAGTCTGTGTTGATTTGTGGAGCCATGTCATCTGCTGGTGTTGATCCACTGTGCTTCATTGAGTCCAGGGTCAACGCAGCCGTCTCTACCAGGAGGTTTTGGTGCACTTCATGCTTCCTTCCACAGATGAGCTCTATGGGGATGCTGACTTAATTTTCCAGCAAGACTTGGCAGCTGCCCACACTGCCAAAAGCACCAAAACCTGGTTCAATGACTGTGGGATTACTGTGCTTGATTGGCCAGCAAACTCACCTGGCCATTGCTATAGCCAAGCGAAAGATGAGAGACATGAGACCAAAAAATGCAGAAGAACTGAAGGCTGCTATTGAAGCATTCTGGTCTTCCATAACACCTCAGCAGTGTCACAGGCTGATAGCTTCCATGCCATGCCGCATTGAGGCAGTAATTGCTGCAAAAGGGGCCCAAACCAAGTATTAAGTACATATACATGCTTATACTCTTCAGAGGTCCGAAATAGTTCTATGTACAATCCTTTTTTTTATTGATTGCCTGTAGGGATGAGCCAAACACCCCCCGGTTCGGTTTGCACCAGAACTTTTGAACGGACTGCAAATTCGTGCGAACTTTAGAACCCCATTGAAGTCTATGGGACTCGAACGTTCGAAAAAAAATCAATTTTTAAGCTTTTTGGAAAACATAGGGAAGGGTTATCACCCCTGTATAATTTTTTTTTTTGCCGTACATCTTTTTTCATCTCATTTCCTGTTGTCTCCTTCCGTTTGCAAGTAGGAGACGTTTGTAAGTTGGATGTTTGAAAGTAGGGGCCTGCCCTATATGCTCTGCAGAAATGGCAGAACAAGGTGTTGGTGTTGCCACAACATTGTAAGCCCTCAAAGTGACTCTTGGTGGGCGCTGGAGCACCCTGCTGTGAACGATTATATCAAGAATTGTAATTAAATGCCATTGTTGAACAGTGGTAGAAAAATTGGGCCTTTGGTGGTTGTGGTGGTGCTGGTGCCATAACACTATAAGTCCTCACAGTTACTCTCGGTGGACACAGGAACGGGCCCTGCTGTGAAATATTATATCAAGAATTGTAATTGCGTGCCCCTGTTAAACAGGGGCTAAAAAATTGGGCCTTAGACACTGGTGCTGGTGCCACGACACTGCGACCTTTCCCATATACTCTAGTTGTAGTGCAGGAATGAGCCCTGCTGCAAAGCATTGCATAAACATTTGTAACTACATGCCCCTGTTAAACAGGGGCTGAAAAATTGGGCCTTAGGCACTGCAACCTCTCCCATATACTCTAGTTGTAGTGCAGAAATTAGCCCTGCTGCAAAGTAGACATGGGCGCCGTCAATAAATTTGTTTCGTTCTGTTAAGTTTCGATTCGTAATAAAATGAATTCGTACTTTGTATTTCATGTCCGAAATTCCGCTCTGGAATTGTTGTTAGGTTCGTTAACGCGTACGAACGTTTCTTTACGATGAATTTAAAGGCAAAAATATACCTCAATATGACAGTCGATGCTGATGGAAGTTTGGTTTTTATCCGAAATACGAAATTCCGTTGAAGAATTTCCTATCTGAAATACGAAGTTTCATTAGATGAGAAGAGGATTGTCTGCCATGCACCGCTGGTCCAGTTTGCCCCTGCTCCTCCTGGGGCTGCTTATTATGAGGGGCTCCCACCATCCCTGTGCTATGCTGACTTCCTCCTGGGGCTGCTTATTATGAGGGGCTCCCACCATCCCTGTGCTATGCTGATTTCTTCCGGGTGCTGTACCTCTGCTGTGCATATTATGAGGGGCTCCCACCATCCCTTTGCTGTGCTGACTTCCTCCTGGGGCTGCTTATTATGAGGGGCTCCCACCATCCCTGTGCTGTGCTGACTTCCTCCTGGGAGCCCCTCATAATATGCACAGCAGAGGTACAGCACCCGGAAGAAATCAGCATAGCACAGGGATGGTGGGAGCCCCTCATAATAAGCAGCCCCCAGGAGGAAGTCAGCATAGCACAGGGATGGTGGGAGCCCCTCATAATAAGCAGCCCCAGGAGGAAGTCGGCACAGCACAGGGATGGTGGGAGCCCCTCATAATATGCACAGCAGAGGTACAGCCCCAGGAGGAAGTCAGCACAGCACAGGGATGGTGGGAACCCCTCATAATAAGCAGCCCCAGGAGGAAGTCAGCACAGCACAGGGATGGTGGGAGCCCCTCATAATATGCACAGCAGAGGTACAGCACCCGTAAGAAATCAGCATAGCACAGGGATGGTGGGAGCCCCTCATAATAAGCAGCCCCAGGAGGAAGTCAGCACAGCACAGGGATGGTGGGAGCCCCTCATAATATGCACAGCAGAGGTACAGCCCCAGGAGGAAGTCAGCACAGCACAGGGGTGGTGGGAGCCCCTCATAATAAGCAGCCCCAGGAGGAAGTCAGCACAGCACAGGGATGGTGGGAGCCCCTCATAATATGCACAGCAGAGGTACAGCCCCAGCAGGAAGTCAACACAGCACAGGGATGGTGGGAGTCCCTCATAATAAGCAGCCCCAGGAGGAAGTCAGCATAGCACAGGGATGGTGGGAGCCCCTCATAATAAGCAGCCCCAGGAGGAAGTCAGCACAGCACAGGGATGGTGGGAGCCCCTCATAATATGCACAGCAGAGGTACAGCCCCAGGAGGAAGTCAGCACAGCACAGGGATGGTGGGAGCCCCTCATAATAAGCAGCCCCAGGAGGAAGTCAGCATATCACAGGGATGGTGGGAGTCCCTTATAATAAGCAGCCCCAGGAGGAAGTCAGCACAGCACAGGGATGGTGGGAGCCCCTCATAATATGCACAGCAGAGATACAGCCCCAGGAGGAAGTCAGCACAGCACAGGGATGGTGGGAGCCCCTCATAATAAGCAGCCCCAGGAGGAAGTCAGCACAGCACAGGGATGGTGGGAGCCCCTCATAATATGCACAGCAGAGGTACAGCACCCAGAAGAAATCAGCATAGCACAGGGATGGTGGGAGCCCCTCATACTAAGCAGCCCCAGGAGGAAGTCAGCATAGCACAGGGATGGTGGGAGCCCCTCATAATAAGCAGCCCCAGGAGGAAGTCAGCACAGCACATGGATGGTAGGAGCCCTTCATAATATGCACAGCAGAGGTACAGCCCCAGGAGAAAGTCAGCACAGCACAGGGATGGTGGGAGCCCCTCATAATAAGCATAATGACTGAGTCGTCGTCGATTCGACGACAACTGATCCGAAATTCGTAAACAAAAGTTCGTATTCCGTACAGAATTCGGACGCATGGCAATTCATATTTCGGATCCTCCCGAACGTACGAATTTTGGGAAATTCGTACGAATTTGAGATTCGTACGAAACGAATCGCACATGTCTACTGCAAAGTGTAATGGAAATTTGTAGGGGCTGTATATAATTGTATTCTATTTTATATGTATTGCGCAATGACCTCACTGTGCACACGGCACTAATAATGTTTTCAGTACATGTTTTGCATTCTTTCGAGTCCTGATTAGAATTAGCCTGCCTATGATACGCCCCTTGTTACCATAAACGTACAATTGTAATATTAATGTGATACCTACGTAATCATGTGTATAAAAACCTTCAAATGCATCATAATAAAGGAGAACTGTTATTTGGAAAGATGCTGATTGTATCTTTTGTGTCTGTTCCCTACTGCAGTAGTTATTATTAATTTGGAACCACTAATCAATATGAGGATAGGAGTTGCCTATCTATAAAATATCAATTTCAGGTGGCGAGAAAGCCAGGAGGGGTTACCAGGTGACCCTGAGTATCCGAAACGAGAAGCTTGAGACGATCCGGGAATTTCTGATAATCAGCCGGCTGAGGTGAGCCTTTTGCTTACATTTGAGTTATCAGACTTCCTTGATCGGTAAGGCATTTTCGAGACAAAGGGTACCTATTTTACTCCCCTTAATCGAACTGTATTGATTGGTGGTTATATGTTATGTTGTCACTGTCTACTGTCCATCGGAGTGTTAGAGATAAGAAAGGGAAGAATAGTGCTGTTCACAGGTATATGTAGTACATCTGCTAGATAAAGTAGTTTAGAGGCAAGAGGGTATAGGCACACATAGAGAAGACTGGCCAGTCATTATGAGCATTAAATTAAGTAAGGGAAGGAAGGGTAAGAGACCCTCAAAAATGCCCAGAGCAAGAGGAGCGCTATATATGAACCGAAGGTGCGGGTCCGCCTATACTGAGCCCCTAGATTAATGGTTAAAGTGGACAGGGATCCACAAAGGGTAACTGGGTTACCACCAAAGTCCGTAGGGACAAAGAATCATGCAGAGTATATAGCTAGAGAAACAGCTATCTATATGAGCAGGATGTATCAAGGGTGACAATTAACACGGGACAGAAAGCGACTTTTTGATGTTAAGTTGTGGGATGAATTTGGGGTCAGGCACTACAACTAGTAATCAAGAAACAGTAATGAGAGTTAAAACAGAATGCTTTATATGTTGTCAGAGAGGGAAGATAGGATGAGCACTATGGCTGCCCGTCTGATCATAGAAGGTACAGTATGTGCATCAAAAATTGTAATTAAACGCCCCTGTTAAACAGGGGCTGAAAAATTGGGCTGGTGGCACTGGTGCTGGTGCCACGACACTGAAACCTTTCCCATATACTCTAGTTGTAGTGCAGGAATGAGCCCTGCTGCAAAGCATTGCATCAAAAATTGTAACTACATGCCCCTGTTAAACAGGGGCAGAAAAATTGGGCCTTAGGCACTGCAACCTCTCCCATATACTCTAGTTGTAGTGCAGGAATGAGCCCTGCTGCAAAGCATTGCATCAAAAATTGTAATTAAACGCCCCTGTTGAACAGGGGCTGTAAAATTGGGCTGGTGGCACTGGTGCTGGTGCCACGACACTGCAACCTTTCCCATATACTCTAGTTGTAGTGCAGGAATGAGCTCTGCTGCAAAGCATTGCATCAAAAATTGTAATTACATGCCCCTGTTAAACAGGGGCTGAAAAGTTGGGCCTTAGGCACTGGTGCTGGTGCCACGACACTGCAACTTCTCCCATATACTCGAGTTGTAGTGCAGGAATGAGCCCTGCTGCAAAGCATTGCATCAAAAATTGTAATTATATGCCCCTGTTAAACAGGGGCTGAAAAATTGGGCCTTAGGCACTGCAACCTCTCCCATATACTCTAGTTGTAGTGCAGGAATGAGCCCTGCTGCAAAGCATTGCATCAACAATTGTAATTAAACGACCCTGTTAAACAGGGGCAGAAAAATTGGGCTGATGGCATCACCCATGACCAAAAATGTTCTTCCAAGATATCAGCGGATGAGGAATAGGATAGACAGTCAACATAACAGGACAGTCACTCAGCATCAGCATAGGCAGTCTTGAAGTGATGTGATATTTCAAAAAAAAAAATATTCGGTTACATCAGCTTCAGGTGCTTGGTAGCTCTGAGTGATCCAAGATTGATTCATCTTTATGAAGGTCAGTCGATCAACCGAGTCGGTGGACAGGCGCACCCTGTGATTGGTAACAAAGCCACCAGCAGCACTGAAGGTGCGTTCCGAAAGAACGCTGGATGCGGGACAGGCCAGTAGCTCAATTGCATACTGTGCAAGCTCTGGCCAGTAATCCATCCTCAAGACCCAGTAAGCCAGAGGATTTTCAGTGGGAAAGGTGTCCAAGTCTGACCTTGCCCCTAGGTATTCCTGCACCATATAAATCAGACGCTGGCGATGATTGCTGGAACCGATCATACCTTGGGGCTGCGGACTAAAAAATTGTCTGAATGCATCGGTCAGACGGCCACCTTCTCCACCGCTCCTTCTGACCGATGCCTCAGCAACACGTTGTCCAGGACCAGGAGTTTGTAACCTCCCAGTCTCTGGGAACGCATTGCACAGACCTTTCTTCAAGGCCTCCCGGAGTTGTCTCATCCTCTGATCCCTCTGCGATGGCAAGATAAGATCGGCAACCTTACCTTTGTACCGTAGTTCAAGGAGAGTGGCCAGCCAGTAATGTTCCCTCTCCTTGATCCGAAGAATACGAGGATCCTTCCGCAGGCGTTGCAGGATCAGGGATGCCATGCAGCATAGGTTAGCTGAGGCATTCGGTCCGGAGTCCTCTGGGTCACTATGGACAACATGATCCGCAGCTACCTCCTCCCAGCCACGTAAGTCCATGGGTTTCTTGGGACTGTAAATCATCCCTACAAGACTGCTGCTGATGCTGAGTGTCAGCCTCCACCTCCATGCTGACACAATCATCCTCCTCCTCCTCCTCGTCCTCTTCCTGTGTGATGGGTGGGACAGCAGGGACACTGTCTGGATAAAGGGGGCCTTGGGAGGCAAGGAAGTCCTCCTCTTCCTGCCTCTGTTCTGCCTCAAGTGCCCTGTCCATTATTCCACGCAGCGTATGCTCCAAGAGGTGGACAAGAGGTACAATGTCACTGATGCATGCACTGTCACTGCTCACCATCCTTGTGGCCTTCTCAAACGGTGACAGGACAGTGAATGCATCCCTGATCATGCCCCACTGGCGTGGTGAGAAAAAACTGAGCTCCCCTGACCCTGTCCTGGTGCCGTGGTCACACAGGTACTCATTGATGGCCTTCTGCTGCGTATGCAGCCGCTGCAGCATGGCCAACGTTGAGTTCCACCTGGTGGGCATGTCACATATAAGGCGGTTCTTGGGCAGATTCAACTCCTTTTGGAGCTCAGCCAGCCAAGCACAGGCATTACATGATCGGCGGAAATGCACACAGACTTTCCTGGCCTGCTTCAGGACATCCTGTAAGCCCGGGTACCTGCCCAAGAACCGCTGCACCACCAGGTTAAGGACGTGAGCTACACAGGGCACATGGGTCAGTTGTCCCTATCGGAGGGCGGAGAGGAGGTTGGTGCCATTGTCGCAAACCACCAATCCTGGCTTAAGCTGGCATGGCATCAACCCCCTCTTGGCCTGCCCCTGCAGAGCTGACAAAATATTTGTCCCAGTGTGGCTCCTGTCCCCCAAACAAACCAGCGCAAGCACGGCATGGCATAGTTTTGCCTGTGTACTTGCTTAGCCCCTTGAACGCCTACGAAGTACCGCTGATTCCAAGGACAGAGCACTGTAAAAGGCCATGGAGGAAGAAGAAGAGGAGGGGCTGGAGGAGAGAGGTGTGTCACAACCAGTAGTAGCATTTTGGAGGCGTGGTGGCAAAACAACCTCCAACACTACTGCACCTTGTCCTGCATCCTTCCCTGCTGCCAGAAGAGTGACCCAATGGGCCTTGAAAGACAGGTAACGTCCCTGTCCATGGCTGCTGGACCATGAGTCAGCGGTAATATGCACCTTAACGCTGACCGCCCTGTCCATCGAGGCAAGGACATTGCTTTCCATATGCCGGTAGAGAGCCGGAATCGACTTCTGTGAGAAAAAGTGGCATTTGGGGACCAGCCAATGAGGAACCGCACATTGCACAAACTCACGGAAGGGAGCCGAGTCTACCAACTGAAAAGTTAGCAGTTGAAGTGCTAGCAATTTAGCCAAGCTAGCATTCAACCGTTGGGCATGTAGATGGCTGGGAGTGAACTTCTTTCGACGGTCAAGTAGCTGGGGCAGGGAAATTTGCCTGCTCCAATCGGACGTGGGTTTACTGCTAGCAGAGTGCCCGCAAGCACTTGGCTGTGACACACCTAATTCTACACCTTCATTCCTCTCAACGCAGGTTTCAGAGAGGACTGAAGGTCTAGTGGGGTTGGAGATCCCAGCTGATGAGGAGCAAGGAGAGGTCTGCTTTGTTCTTTGGTGTGGGTCTTTGAGGTACGCTTGCCAACGAGCTGCATGGCAGGTCAACATATGCCTGGTCAAGCATGTGGTGCCCAAGCGGCTGATGTATTGGCCACACGAGATACGCTTGAGACATATGTTGCAAATAGCAGTGGGGCGATCTGATGCACTCGTCTTAAAAAAGGCCCACACCAAAGAACTTTTAGAATAACGCGCAGAGGCGGTGCCCTGCACAGGCGGAGCTCTGCGGTGTAATTCAGTCGGTGTGCTGCCCCTAAGCTGGCCTCCGGAGGGCATCCTGCCTCGTTGGAGATGTGCCTCCTCCTCCTCCTCCTTCTCTCTCCTACCAGGTGCCCACATGGAGTCAGTGCCCTCATCATCCCCTCCCTCTTCATAGCTGGAGCAAACCTGGCAGTATGCTACAGCTTGTGGAACAGGACTGCCAGATTGCTGTCCTTCTTGAGCATCCCCTCTCTCTGAGCTCACGCTACTGGCTTCCTCTAACTGAGTATCATCATCAAAGCCTACAAAACACTGGGCATCCTCCTGGAGCATGTACCCAACACTGTGCTCAAAGAGTTCAGGGGACTCCTCAGGAGGATGTGGTGGGTCTAGGGAAGGAGTCACTGATGATGACATTGAGATGAGGGAAGACGATGCATTGGCAGCTGCTTTGCTAGTACCCTGAGCCTGGGTGAGAGAGGATGAGGCAGATGAAGAGGGCTTGGTCATCCACTCTACCAAGTCTTCGGGATGATGCGGCTCAACACGTCCAGCTGCTGAAAATAAGGACAAGCGTGTTCCATGGCCACGTGCTGATGACGATGCACCACGTCCATGACCAACACTGTTGTCTCTAGACACAGAGCCTGCTTGCCCTCTTTTATTGGCTCGTGCCTGTCTGCCTCTCCTTGTTGGCCTTCCAGACATGGTAATGGACTGAAGGGAGATGGGAAAACCAGAAATTGGGTAGTGTATATTGTGCTGGAGGCACACAACACCCACTAACTCCTGCAGATGCCTTTATTATAGAACAACAGGAATTAAAGGGTAGATACCGGTGTATACTGTGCTGTGCTGGAGGCACACAACACCAACTAACTCCTGCAGATGGCAGATGGCTCAATTAGAGAAGAGCAAAATAGGTACAGACAGGTGTATACTGCGCTCAGGGCACACAGTCAACATCCTGCAGATGGCTGAAAGCTCAATTACAGAAGATCAATATAGCTATATAGGTGGATAATGGTGTATACTGCATCAGGGCCCACAGACAACACCCACAAACTCCTGCAGATGGCTGAAAGCTCAATTACAGAAGATCAATATAATTAGCTATATAGGTGGATAATGGTGTATACTGCACTCAGGTCACACAGACAACACCCAGAAACTCCTGCAGATGGCTGAAAGCTCAATTACAGAAGATCAATATAATTAGCTATATAGGTGGATAATGGTGTATACTGCACTCAGGTCACACAGACAACACCCAGAAACTCCTGCAGATGGCTGAAAGCTCAATTACAGAAGATCAATATAATTAGCTATATAGGTGGATAATGGTGTATACTGCACTCAGGGCACACAGACAAAACCCACAAACGCCTGCAGATGGCTGAAAGCTCAATTACAGAAGATAAACATAGCTATATAGGTGGATAATGGTGTATACTGCGCTCAGGGCACACAGACAACACCCACAAACTTCTGCAGATGGCTGAAAGCTCAATTACAGAAGAGCAATATAGCTATATAGGTGGATAATGGTGTATACTGCGCTCAGGGCACAGAGACAACACCCACAAACTCCTGCAGATGGCTGAAAGCTCAATTACAGAAGAGCAAGAACGCTAAATAGGTGGACAACAGATGGTGTATACTGCATTGAAGGTACACAGAGAACACCCACTAATTCCTGCAGATGCCAACACACTACACAAGGCTGCTGCGCTGGCGGCTTTATATAGTGTGGGGTGTGTACTACACAGCCTGAGCATCCTGCTTGTGGCCAATCATGGCTCTCCTCGCTGCCGGCGCTGTGATTGGCCAAGCATGCGGGGTCACAGTGCATGCTTGGCCAATCATGAGCCAGCAATGCACTGTGATGGCACAGTGCATTGTGGGCCGTGAGCGCCACACAAATTTGTCGCGAACGGCCCAAAGAGTTCTGGCTTCGCCGAACGGGTGAACAGCTGGTGTTCGAGTCGAACATGCATTCGACTCGAACACCAAGCTCATACCTAATTGCGTGTAATGTTCTCATTTTCTGAGATTGTGGATTTGGGGTTTTCATCAAAATTATGACAAATCAGGGCTTGAACTATCTTGCTTTGCATGTAATGAGTCTATCTCATATATTAGTTTAATCTTTTAAGTTGGATTAGTGAAATAAATAACCTATTGCGCAATATTCAAATTTTTCGAGTATTACCTGTATGTTAAACACTTTTTGACCTCTATAATCTGAGATGTCCCCTGTTTGGTAAGAGACCGATATTAATACACTTTGGAAGAGCACCATATTTGCACTGGAGCACTTTTATATACATTTGGAGCACTAAGCGCTTTGGAAGCACTTGGAGATATTATGATTTAGTATGAAGTCATCAATTTTGGACTTCTTTTGATTATATGGTTATTTATTTTGCACACATATTAATTTTAACTGTGCACATTAATGAGGTGCATTTGTATGCTATTGTGTATAGTGAATTATTTTGTTGCATGTGTTTAGTTATTTAATTTAAGGGATAGCGCACTCATTTTTTTATTGTTGTTTATTATTGTTTATTTTTTTTTAAATCTAGTAGTCAGGATTTTGTTGCAGACACCCCATCCTAATGTTATCTAGTGTAAGGTTTACCTTTTATTAAGTATTTAAAAATATTTCTGCTGACACTAATTCCAATCAAGTTTTAAAAACCAGTATAAAGATTAGTATACATAAACAAATAAACATTCTTTTCCAGTAAAATTAAATTGATTGATTATTTTCTAAGTAAAGAAGACGTATGCTTGCCATACATGGTTGTGGGTGGTCCTGTCAGCACCAACTGGTTCTACAAATTGTGGAAAATAGACAGCGAAACAGTGACTGTATCCAGTCAGGTTTTGCGGCTCTGTAAATAAAACAGTCTACAGGGAAGATGAGAAAAGATGGGAAAATGAGGAGACTTCTCTTGGGACTGAATAGGATAAAGCAATGACTAGTGGCCATATCTAGACAGTGATATCACCAATATCTTTGCCCCTTTGCTTACATGGCCAGGAATTCCCAGACGTGTAAGTTAATGGTGCTGGCAGCATCAGCAGTTGCTAGGGACGTGGCAGGTGCCAGCACCCAATGCTTGCTTAGCAACTGTTGACAATGGGAAGCTATTTTATATAGAAGCTGTAGAAATACTGCATCTACAGTATATATGATGTCTGGCCGTTCATCTGAACAGCCAAAGTGTAGTCTGAACCAAAATGCTAAAATAGGATTTGCTGACTACTAGAATAAAATCTAAGAGACCATGCTGCTTAAATAAAACAAATGGGCTACTTAAAGAAGTACAAGCTGCTGAAATAAGACTATTTACTGTAACTTCCTAAATAAATACTAATGCCCCGTACACACAATCAGAAATTCCACCAGCAAAAGTACGATGATAGCTTTTAGTCGGAAAATGCAATCATGTGTATGCTCCCTCAGACTTTTGCTGGTGGAATTTTGGCCAGCAAAAGATTGAGAGGATGTTCTCAATTTTTCGGTCAGAAAAAGTTCAGATCGCAAATTCCGATCGTCTGTATAAATTCCGATGCATACAATTCCTACGCATGCTCGGAAACAATTTGACGCATGCTCAGAAGCATTGAACTTCATTTTCTTGGCTCATCGTAGTGTTGTTCGTCACCGTGTTCTTGACGGTCGAAAGTTCTGAGAACTTTTGTGTGACCGTGTGTATAAAGCCAAGCTTGAGCGGAATTCAGTCGGAAAAACCATCCAATTTTTTTCCCACGGAAAATCCGCTCATGTGTATGGGGAATAAGAGAACAAATTGCTAAAATAAGATTAGTTGGCTACTAGAATGAATGCTAAAAAAAAAACTTATTTGCTACTGAATTAAGTAATACAAAAACAAGGCAGTGATCGGATTTGTTTCAGAACCGATCACTCAACAGGTTCAGGCCAATCATTTATGGCCTGGATCTGCTGATCAGTTTTGACCAATGGACACACTTCCTATGCCTGTGCAATGTAAACACAGGCACAGGAAGTGATGCAATCTCTACTCCTGGAGCCCTTTCAGTTCTGGAGCCCTTTCGGTGTGCTGGAGAGAAGCATCTAACAGTGAGTACACCAACACTACAATAACACCAGTACATGTAGGCACGTATTTTCACCCCCTGATTACCCCTCCAGTTGACCTTTTCACTCCCACACCAAGTACAGTGTTCATATTTTTTACTGATCACTTTATTGGTGTCACTTGTGATGCTAAACTGCGTTAGGGCAGCTAATGGTAGGCCCAGATAGGTGTAGGATACCCCCATATATCCCCAAAGGTTTAACCCCTTGATCACCCCCCCAGTTAACCCTTTCACTCCCTGTCATTAGTATAGTGTACAGATTTTTTTACTGATCACTGTATTAGTGTCAGGGGTAACACTAGTTAGCTAGTTAGTGTTAATTAGCTAGTTATCTTTGATCTGATCAGATCTATACTAGCATCCCCAGTAGTATAGTGTTCCCAAAAATGCGGCATTAGCAGGATCAGCCCAGACACCTGACAGCAACTGTGTTTAGCCCCTCCGCCAAGCCCAACCCAGCCCACCCAAGTGCAGTATCAGAAGATCATTGTGACTTCCAAAGCACATCACAAAAAACCGCAGCATTTAGCAAAATCAGGCCGGATCCCTGCTAGCTCTAGCAGTTCATTTTTTTGTAGTAGTACAAACAGTCCTCAGACAACTAGGTTCTTTTTTACCTGTGAGTCACACTAGTTACCTCTAAATTTATTGACTAATATGTCAAACAAATGGTACACTAGTGAAGAGGCGTACAGGATGCTGAGCATGACAGATGAGAGCGGGGAGTCCTCACTGTCAGATTCAGGCTCAGTATTTAGAAATACCTACAGGTATATAGTATACCTGTAGTGAGTGACATATAGCTCTGATTACAGATTAGTGGTCCCTGTCAAGGTCAGGCATACCCAACCCCGTTCTTCTGTTGCTGAGGTGCAACAGCCATATGATACTCATATGCAGTGTCAGTACTAGAGCCGCTCAACCTTCTGGTGAACTGGCAAGCACCAGTAGCCTAGTACACCATGGTCAAAGACAAACCAGCACTGCAGTATCACTTGGGGATGTGGTGAGTCCCATAAGTGCAGTTCAAGCTGGTGTGGTGGCTAGCACCAGTAGTGCCCCACAGCCCCCAAGAGTTCAAACACAGACCTATAGAGCTCATAGTGCCCTTCCTGATGTACTTGCAAATCCTGATTGGCACCCCACAGATTCTGCAGCGCCTGTACTTCCCACATTCACTGGCCAACCCAGATTTCAGGTGGAAACAGCAGATTTAACACTCCTTGAATTTTTTGAGCTTTTTTTCACAGAATATCTGTACGGCTCTTTTGTGGACCAAAGCAATTTATGCACAGGTCAATTTATCACCCCGAATCCAAATGCACCCCATGCCAGACAATTTGGCTTGAAAACTGTAACAGTTTCTGAATTTAGGACCATTCTGGGCCTATCCCTCAACATAGGCATTACTAAAAATTGTGAGTTGTGGTCATATTGTTCCTCTGATCCAATTAACCATACTGTATGTCTGGGTTCCCTGCTGCCATGGTCAGGGCTAGGTAGGAGCAGATATTTTGCATTCATGTATTTTAATGACAATGAACTCTGTCATCCTTATTCGGAAAGGGGTACCATTTATACGTGGACAATTTTCATTTAAGTGTGCCGCTTTTTAGACACCTCTATCAATCAGGAATTGGTGCATGTGGCACTCTGCGATCTAATCATCGGGGGTTCCCCCAATGGCTTGTAAATGTCCAACTTAGTCAGGGGGAGAGAGCTTGCTTGAGGTGCAATTAATTACTTGCAGTGAGATGGAAGGACAAACGAAACGTTTTCATTCTGTCTTCCATTCATTTAGATATGACAGTGCAAATTCCTACGAAGACTGGTGTTCCTAAAAAGCTCCTCTGTGTCCACGACTACAACAGTAAAATGGGAGAGGTGGACTTCAATGACCAGATGATGGGGCCATACTTAGTTGCTTGTAAGGTCAGACGATGGTGTAAAAAAGCATCTGTATGAACTGGATCCTTCCTAAAATTCCAGGAAGAGGTCATTGTGACCCTTCTGCATCCAGCAGATGATGTGGCCCAAATTCACAACCCAGATGCAGTGAGCTGGCTGCATAAAAGGCATTTTCCAGATGTCTTTCATGGTACCCCTACCCAATGAGCACCCCAAAAAAGATTTCCCATCTGTAGCAAGCACGGATACAGGCGTGACACCCACTATTTTTGTCCCTCCTGTCCATGCCTCTGCATCAGGGATTGTTTCTGTTGCTACCACACACTAGTGGAGTATTAGAATAGGATACAGCACAGCAAAGTCCTAGGGCACACTTTCACACAGGGTCTCAAAAGATGTTAGATGGCCATTGCATTTTTATTAAGGAGGAGCCAAACACCCCTCAGTTCGGTTCGCACTTGCGAACAGGTAAAAAATTTGGACAAACACACAAACACAGTTAAAGTCTATGGGAGACGAACATGAAAAATCAAAAGTGCTAATTTTCAAGGCTATATGCAAGTATATAAAAGTGTTTGGGGACCCGGGTCCTGCCCCAGGGGACATGTATCAATGCAAAAAAAGTTTTAAAAATGCCTGTTTTTTCGGGAGCGATGATTTTAATAATGCTTAAAGTTAAACAACAAAAATTATATATTCCTTTAAATATTGTGTCTGGGAGTGTCTATAGTATGCCTGTAAATTGGCGCAATTTTCCCATGTTTATTGTTTAGAACAGTATTGCAGCAAAATGCCAGGTTGCGTGCTCAGATAAGGATCTGGTATTGATTATGGGTGGAACCTCTACGCCATTTTCTTTTTAATTTTGGCACAGGGCTCCCCTTAAAGCTGTAGTAAACCCATCCTGTGCTTTTTCCACCATATCAAGCTTTCCTACCTCATGAACGAGTTGCTCTGTGTAAAACGCATCCTACTTTATCCCTTTCTATGTAATCTGTCCTTTTCTAATCAATGACATAATCGGCACATGCACAGCTTGTCACGTTTTTCCGGCAGGCTCTTCTTGCCGAAAAATTGCTGTGTGCATGCCGGGGCTGCTTCATTTCCTTTGGCTGACGTCAGCCCCGAGATCCCGCGACACTCCCCCGCTGAGAAGCTGAGATTCGCTACATCACGAGTTGGAGCGCAGCGTCGAGGACAGAGCCTGTCTGTCTGAAATGAAAACGAGGCTTGGCTTCAGGAACGAATGCGCACGTGCGGGATTATGGGCACAGAAGAAGAGTGAGGGCGGAAATAAAATACAACTGAGACGAGGAAGACAGGAGTTATAATGGCAGCGGCTGAGTACAAGCAGAAGTGATCATAAAAAGGACATTTTTTCAATAAAGAAAGTTCTATTTGCATAATGTATGTGGCACATAGCTACTAAACAGCAACATGAAACTGCATATTGCTGATTTGGGGTAACATTATCTGAGTTTACTACCGCTTTAATATCCATACCTGAAGGGCCTGGTATGGATTTTGGGGGGACCCCCACACAATTTTTTTTTACATTTCTGGTTCAATTTTTTCAATGAGTTTTATCCATATTGCTGAGACCCAACAATTCATTACAGCAGTGATCAATTTTAACCACTTAAAGACTTGCTCTTGTAGAAATACTTTGGCAGAATGGCATGGGTGAGCAAAGTAACGTACCTGTACCTTACTTTGAATTTCCCGCTGTGCGTGCGTGTGCTTGCCGCAAGCTCCATGAACGTGTCCGGGGGACCCGCGGACTCAATGTCTGCTGGGTGCCCTCGAAGGCCTCATGGAGCTGAGGAACAAGGAGATGCCGATGTAAAACAGCATCTCCCCGTTCTGCCTAGTGGCAGGACACTGATCGTCTGCTCCTTGTCATTGGAAGCAGCGATCAGTGTCATGTCACTGGTAGCCCGTCCCCCAGACAGTTAGAATCACTCCCCAGGACACACTTAACCCCTCCCCTGCCCCCTAGGGGTTAACCCCTTCACTGCCCGTGACATTTTTACAGTAATCAATGCAATTTTATAGCATTGGTTGCTGTATTAATGCCAATGGTTCCAAAAATGTGTCAAAATTGGCCGATGTGTCGGCCATAATGTCGCAGTCATGATAAAAATCGCTGATCGCCGCCATTACTAATCAAAATAATTTATTAAATTAATAAAAATACCATAAAACTATCCCCTATTTTGTAGACGCCAAACCAATCAATAAACACTTATTGCAATTTTTTTACCAAAAATATGTAGAAGAATACGTATCGGCCTAAATGGAGGAAAAAAAAATCGTTTTTTTATATATTTTTGGGGGATATTTATTATAGCAAAAAGTAAAAAATAATGCATTTTTTTCAAATTGTTGCTCATGGGAAAATGTGACACTTTACAGGTATACTATAGACACCCCCAGGCATGATATTTAAAGGAATATTTAATTTTTATTGTTTCACTTTAAGCATTTTTAAAATCACTGCTCCCGAAAAAACGTCAGTTTTTAAAACTTTTTTTTGTATTGATACATGTCCCCTGGGGCAGGACCCAGGTCCTCAAACAATTTTTATGACAATAACTTGCATATAAGCCTTTAAAATTAGCACTTTTAATTTTTCATGTTAGGGTCCCATAGACTTTAATAGGGTTCCGTGGCTTTGTCGCAAAAATCGCATAATGTTTGTTGTTCACCGAATATCTGAACAACCAATGTACGGCACGAACTTATGCTCGGGCTGAACTGTTCACCCATCCCTAATTTTGAGAGATCCTAAGCTGTAGCATTTAAAGTTATAATGAAAGTGAAAAAACAAACAAAAAAAAATAGTTGTCATTTTATTGTTCTTCTCTCTCTATTGTTCTGGTTTGTTTTACTGTATTCTATGCTATACTGTAATGTTTTATTGTTTCTGTGTTTTATCATGTTTGCTTTGCAGGTATGTTCTACGGTTTTACTGTACTGTTACTATGATTTATGCTATAATGTAATGTTTTATTGTGTTTGCCTTGCAGGTATGTCCTACTACTTTACAGTACTGTTACTATGATTTATTAACTTTTGCTTTGCAGGTACACCATTCAACTGCAGCACAGATTTATTTATTTTGACAGGAACAGTGTTTGCTTTCACGATACGTAAATCTATGACTCCAACGCTGTAAGAGGTGATTTCACCACCACAGTTAAAGAAAAAACATATATGCCAAAGCATAGGGGCAGGGGTGGACATTAGGGATGGATTGCCCCTATGCTTTGGCATATATTTTTTACTCTTTTTTGGCACAGATTGCAATAAAAAGGTTGTTTTATCCTGCTAATGTTTTATTGATAATGTGATTTATTGTTACTATTGTTTGCTTTGCAAGTATGCCATTCAGCTGCAGCACTGATTTATTTATTTTGACAGCAACAGGGTTTGCTCTCATGATACGTAAATCCGTGACTCCAGTGCTGTAGGAGGTTATTTTACCACCACATTTAAAAAAAGAGCATACATTATCTCACAAAAGTGAGTACACCCCTCACACTTTTGTTAATATTTTATTATAACTTTTCATGTGACAAGACTGAAGAATTGACACTTTGCTACAAAGTAAATTAGTGAGTGTACAGCTTGTATAAATTTGCTGTCCCCTCAAAATAACTCAACACACAGCCATTAATGTCTAAACCGCTGGCAACAAAAGTGAGTACACTCCTAAGTCAAAATGTCCAAATTGGGCCCAAAGTGTGTGGCAACCATTATTTTCCAGCACTGCCTTAACCCTCTTGGGCATGGAGCTCACCAGAACTTCACAGGTTACCACTGGAGTCCTCTTCCACTCCTCCATGAGGACATCACAGAGCTGTGGATTTTAGAGACCTTGTGCTCCTCCACCTTCCATTTGAGGAGGCCCCACAGATGCTCAATAGGCTTTAGGTCTGGAGACATGCTTGGCCAGTCCATCACCTTTACCATCAGCTTCTTTAGCAAGGTAGTGGCCATCTTGGAGGTATGTTTGGGGTCCTTATCATGTTGGAATACTGCCAGTCTCTGAAAGGAGAGGACTGTGCTCTGCTTCAGTATGTCACAATACATGTTTGCATTCATGGTTCCCTCAATGAACTGTAGCTCCCCAGTGCCAGCAGCACTCATGCAGCCCCAAACCATGACACTCCCACCACCATGCTTGACTGTAGGCAAGACACACTTGTCTTTGTACTCTTCACCTGGTTTCTGCCACATACGCTTGACACCATCTGAACCAAATAAGTTTATTTTGGTCTCATCAGGTTCCAGTAATCCCTGTCCTTAGTCTGCTTAACTTCAGTAAACTGTTTGCAGGCTTTCTTGTGCATCATCTTTAGAAGAGGTTTCCTTCTGGGATGACAGCCATGCAGACCAATTTGATGCAGTGTGAGGCGTATAGTCTGAGCACTGACAGGCTGACCCCCACCCCCCTTTCAACCTCTGCAACAATGCTGGCAGCACTCATACATCTATTTTCCAAAGATAACCTCTGGATATGACGCTAAGCATGTGCACTCAACTTCTTTGGTCGACCATGGCGAGGTCTGTTCTGAGTGGAACCTGTCCTGTTAAACTGCTGTATGGTCTTGGCCACCATGCCGCAGCTCAGTTTCAGGGTCTTGGCAATCTTCTTATAGCCTAGGCCATCTTTATGTAGAGCAACAATTCTTTTTTTTCAGATCCTCAGAGAGTTCTTTGCCATGAAGTGCCATGTTAAACTTTCAGTGACCAGTATGAGAGAGTGAGAGCGATAACAACACATTTAACACACCAGCTCCCCATTCACACCTGAGACCTTGTAACACTAATGAGTCACTTGACACCGGGGAAGAAAAATGGCTAAAGGGGTGTACTCACTTTTGTTGCCAGCGATATAAACATTAATGGCCGTGTGTTGAGTCATTTTGAGGGGACAGCAAATTTACACTGCTATACAAGCTGAACACTCACTACTTTACATTGTAGCAAAGTGTAATTTCTTCAGTGTTGTCACATGAAAAGATAGAATAAAATAGTTACAAAAATGTGAGGGGTGTACTCACTTTTGTGAGATATTGTATATGCCAAAGGATTAGGGCAGGGATGGATATAGGGGAAGATCGCCCCTGTGCTTCGGCATATATTTTTATTTACTTTTCTTGGCAGAGATTTTTTCATCTACATTGATCGATGTGAATGGAGGAATCTGGGTTGAATGAAAAAAAAAAAAACAGTACATGTATGCCCATCTTTAGAAGTAGGTGGATGCGTAGTATTCTAATGATGGGCATACTACTGATCAATCAATGTGAATGGAGGAATCTGTTAGGTTCTCTTTTTTCAAGTAACCCACAGGCTGCGGGAAAGAAAAAAGAACATAAGAATATACACCCAGGACCAGGATCGGATGCCTTTTCAAGGTACAGACTGTGCCCCTCTACCTTCAGTTCACTCTCCCTCTTCCACTGAGTCATTGCTAGGGGGATTGACTGCAGGATATCCCACTACACCTATGAGGGATCCCCATACAGGCATGCTGCTGGCAGTCAGTGAGGCACAGGAAGATTTCCCTCCCCCCACAGACTTTCCTTCCATGATGACAGCTTTCTCACATATGCTTTCCAAAAGCCTTGCTATTCAGGCTAATCAGATCACTACCTCCATACATGCAGATCTGCAGCAAATAGGTCTGAGACTGGACACTGTGGAACGGAAAACTGACCAGGCTGTATTACGGATCAATCAAAATTCGGCTAGATTGGAGGAGGTTCAGGACCAACTAGAGACTGCGTTTGCAAAAATCGATGACCTCGAAAACAGGTCAAGAAGATACAATTTTAGGGTACGGGGGATACCAGAATCTGAAAAAGAGGTTCACAAGGTGGTGAGATCTCTCATTAAGAATTTGATCCCTGACATCCCGGATCGTCATCTAGAACTGGATAGAGCACATAGGGCTCTCCAGGCCCCCCGCTCTGACGGTTTACCCAGGGACATTATAGTCAAGCCGCACTATTACTCGGTGAAGGAGGAGGTCATGCGAAAATCCAGATATGCAGAAAATCTCTCGTTCCAGGGTCACAAGATCCAGCTATTCGCTGACCTCTCCCCATACACTATACAGAGGAGAAGGTCGTTTAAACCTTTGCTACAAGTTTTGTTGGACAAAGAAATCGCATACAGATGGTCGTTCCCTTTGAGGCTGAACTTTTCTTACAAGAACAAAAGCTTTGGATTCTCCTCGTTCCAGGAAGGCGAAAAACTTTTGACTCGACTAGGTCTGATACAACTGGAACCCGCAATGGAAACTTCCAGCAGGGGCACCCCAGCTTCAACCAAGAGGCCTCCCCCAGCGAGCCCGCTGCAACAGATCTGGCTGACACAAAGTTCCAAACGATCCAAAGAAAATCTACCACCTTGAGACTATTTTAGTTTCCCCATATGGGGGCTGAACTCACACTTTTTCGGGGTTCCCATGGTTGAGGCCCGGGCTACGGGACTCGGGGGTCTTACGGGACTCTCTTGGCCCCCTCCTCTACCTAGAGGGTTATGGTTGGGAAGTCTTCCCATGTTCTGAAATGTTCTTTTTGGGGGACTTCTTCCCCTCCCTAAGTTGTCTGATGTTCTGCTCTCCTTTCGCCATGTATCTGTATGGAGGAGGGCTTTGGCACTTTTTGCATTTTTTACATTTTTGGTATTTTTATAACTCTTGTTATACATTTTCTCTTTGCATAATAACTTTGGTCCAGGTTAACTTTTTTTTTAGTTTCAGGTCGAGGTCTCAGGCCTTGCTATTATGGACTCGAATGACCGGTACAACGAACTCTTCTCATATCAGACGGGCCTGTACAGTATATGCATTATCGGGAAAGTTACTAGGTTAACTGTATATGGTAGCAGGGAATGTTTTCAGGGATATGCTCATTTTCACAATCCTTGTTTTGAAGAGTCCTCTACGGTCATTAGATACTGGTATGATAAGGGTATGGCCATTTCTCCACCATCTCTATTTGGGGGGAGGGGGGGTGGGGGAAGGTGGGTCTGAATAGAGAATTGGGCCATTATCTTTCCCATAGGTACAGGAGTGTTACTCCATGGTCAGAACTCTTGAGGGGCGCTCGGTTTAAATTCTCGATAGGAGCTGGTGACAGCTCCACAGTGTATATATTTAAGGTGGCGGGGCGGTGGTGGATTTAGTGCGCTCCCCCTGGCTCAGAGGTAATGTTTACGCTTCTGGGCCATTTTCAGGATAACCTTATCTGGGGTTGTCCCGTTCATTTACGAAGGAGAGTTGATTGGAGGGGTTCCGATCGCTCAGGGGGGAGAAAGGGGACGGGGGTCCCCTGTATGTATTTTTCTGTCAACGCAAAGATGTTACAACATGGTTCTCCTCATGCTGATGTTCTCTCTCTCTATGATGGTTTATTCTTTTTCTTTTTCATCTCTTTCTTTCTCCTTTCTCCTCATGTTTCTTGTAGACAAGACAACTTCACATACGACATCCGGCCTGCACTCCTGGACATTTATAGGATCTCTTGGTGGTTCGTGCTTCGCACACAGCGTGGCTCTCCTCATGTGAGCGGTGAGTTATTTTTCAGTTGCGTGGGTTCCCCCCCTCTGGTCCATGGCTGACACACCTGCTAAAGTGCCCACCCTTAAACTAGTTTCGCATAACACTCAGGGCCTTAACTCTCCACTAAAACGCAGGAAGATTCTAGAACATTACCGATCCATACATGCAGACATTTTATTACTACAGGAGACGCACTTCCCTTCCTCTTTCAAACCCACATTTTTACATCAGCACTATCCTCAGTTTTTTTTGGCATCCGCGGAAAACAAGACTAGAGGTGTGGCAGTGTGTTTCTCCAAACATATAAACCTCTCTCAACCTGAGCTTGTTCAGGACCCACAGGGGCGATATATTCTGGTTTCGGGATACATAGATGGAGAACGCTACACATTTGTTTCCTACTATGCACCCAATAAGGGCCAAAGCTCCTTTTTTGCATCAATGCTGAGGAAGCTTCAGATCCATCTTCAGGGCACGGTATTTATTGGAGGTGACTCAAATGTAGCATTTGACTTCTCTCTGGATAAATCGGGATCTGGGGGGTCAAAACCCAAGCGTCCGTCAAAACAGAGCAATAGCATAGCTCGCATGCTCCACGCGGAAGGTCTGATTGACTCTTGGCGGGAGATGAACCCTCGGGCGAAGGACTATACGCATTTTTCGGCGCCGCACCACACCTATGCCAGAATAGATCACATATTTACGAAATCCCAGACGGTTCCTCTGCTGGTTACTGCCAGGATTTTGGACTCGTCCTTATCGGACCACTCCATGGTGGTGGTAGTGTCCAGGAGACCTGTGGGCTCCGGGAGCCGCCCATGTTGGCGTCTCCGGGAATCCATTTTGAGTGACCCTGCACATAGCGCAGTGTTGGAGGCTGCTATTCGGGAATACTTTGAGCTGAATGATACCGGGGAGGTTACGCCAGTTACTTTGTGGGCTGCACATAAAACTGTAATGAGAGGCAAATTGATCCAGTTATCCTCTAATCTCAAAGCGCAACATCGGGCTGACACCCTCAAACTCACGGAGGAGTTCCGTTCCCTAGCTAAAACACACAAACAGCGTCCTACGGCAGATTCATTAGCCAAACTAGACGAGGTCAAGGCCCGACTGAATATGTCCTTAACTACAGCGGCTGCTCAACATCTTTCTTGGACGGGGGCTAAATTTTATGCACAAAAGGACAGGGTGGGCTCACGCCTAGCAGTAAAACTGACTCCCAAGCCACGATCTCAGTCCTTCCCTAAGATTAGGATTCACTCAGGGGACCTCTCTCAGAATCCTGTTAAAGTCATGGACACCTTTTTGCAGTTCTACTCGGACTTATACAAGCAGGGGACTAGTCCCTCCAAGGGTGCTCGGGAGAGGCTCCTGAGTGATCTCCCACTGCCCAAGCTCTCGGAGGATCACAGGGACCTTATGGAGGATCCGTTCACTCAGGCAGAAGTACTTGACACTATTAAAATGCTTTCGGTGGGTTCTGCCCCGGGTCCGGACGGATTCTCCAATGGTTATTATAAGAAGTTTGGCCCTTCTCTGGCTCCTTATCTGGTGAAAATGTTTAACTCTCTCAGGGATGGTACTGCCATGCCTTTGGACATGAACTCGGCATTTATATCGGTGATTCCAAAACCTGGTAAAGATGCCAGCGTGGTAGGCAATTTTAGGCCTATATCGCTTATCAATAATGATATTAAGATAATGACGAAAATACTGGCGAATAGGCTCTCAAGCTTTATCTCCCGGTACATCCACAAAGATCAGGTGGGGTTCATCCCTGGGAGACAAGGACCAGACCAGATTAGACGCGCAGTAGATGTTATTTCACTCCTAAAGGCACAATGGGACGGGGGATCCCCGCAACAGGGGTTCCTGCTGTCCATTGACCTTCATAAGGCCTTTGACTCTATTGATTGGCGGTACCTTACGGATATTTTGGAGAGGTGGGGGTGCGGTACATACTTTCTTAACCTCATATCGGCTCTGTATTCTAATCCTTCGGCTCAGGTGCGTCTGTTGGGCAGATATTCTAACAAGTTTGGTATTGGTAGGGGGACAAGACAGGGGTGCCCATTATCTCCACTTCTTTTTGCCATAGCCATAGAAACTTTAGCCATTGCCTTACGTTCTAACCCCGACATTAGGGGGGTCAGGTGCGGGTCTGGCGAACATAAATGCGCCCTCTATGCGGATGACCTTCTTCTTTTTGTTACATCGCCCCTGACCTCTATGCCCATCATTAATCGGACTTTATCAGATTTTAGTAAGATCTCGGGACTCCGGGTCAATATGGAGAAATCTTTAGCCCTGAATGTTACGCTACCTACCGATGTGCTAGCACAACTTTCGAATAATTTTACCTTCTCCTGGGCACAATCCCAGCTCCCATACTTGGGAATAAAACTCACTTCAGATATACACACTCTATTCAAAGCTAATTATCCCTACATGGCGCAAAAATGCAGAGAGGATTTAGTACGTTGGTCTGGTTGTGGCATCTCCTGGATGGGTAGGATTAATGCAGTGAAAATGACACTTCTACCACGACTATTGTACTTGTTCCGCTCGCTCCCAATTCCAGTCCCCAAAACATTTCTTGACAAAATGCAAACGGATATAGTGAGGTTTGTCTGGGGGAAGAAAGGCTATAGGTGCTCCTCAGCCACACTCTACCGATTGAAATCTCAAGGAGGGTTGGGCCTTCCCAATTTATGGGGTTATTATCAAGCGGCACAACTGGCCCAGATATCAATGGCTTTCTCGGTTTCTGTAAAACCGGACTGGTTATTGATGGAAAGGCAATCTATTCCCCACCACACAATAGATTTCCTGATGGGATGTTGTCCCAAACGCAGACCAGCGATTCTAGCTCCCACTCTCTCGCATTCATTGGCGCTTTGTTCCAACCTATTCAAACGGGGCTCTTTGATCTCTCCACTGAAACCTCTGACTCACATTTTCCATAACGGGGATTTTCCTCCGGGGGAAAATATAGAAGCTTTTAAATGGTGGACGGATAAGGGGTTATACAGAATCGGACACTTCTTTTCTCCTTCCGGCCCTCTTTCTTTATCACATTGCAAAAAGAAACTAGATATGCCTGATTCGGAAATGTTCAGATTCACACAAATTTCACACTTTTTGAATTCCATTTGGACTTCAAAACCTCTTCCTCCTTTTATAACGCAATATGAGCAATGGTGTGCGCAGGTCGAGGACCAGAGGGGGGGCATTTCCCTGATTTACGCGGCTCTCATGGGGAAGGACAACAAACCCCCCTACGCTCTCGCGTGGGAAGCTGATTTGGACAGCTCATGGGACTTGAAACAGTGGTTCGGGGCCTCGATGAGAGCTCACAAAGGTATACTTAATATTTCGCTAATAGAGGCAGGTATCAAAGTACTGTTTCGATGGTACTATGTTCCTTCCAGGCTGGCAAGAATTTTTCCGGGTTCCTCACCAGGGTGTTTCAGAGGATGTGATCTGGGAGGAGATATGTTTCATATCTGGTGGTCTTGTCCACGCATCCGTTCCTTCTGGAGGAAAGTGTTTCGCACAGTTAGTTCAATTACGGGGACCGCTGTACTACCACACCCCATTTGATTCAGCTTTTTACACTGCCTTTCTTTCTCCTCTCCCCCCTGTTTTTTTTTTTTTTTTTTTTTTTTCTTTCCCCCCCCCGTTTTTGTTTCCCTTTTTCTCACGTTTTCTCTCTTCTCTTCTTCTTCGCCTCCCTTGGTGTTTTGGGATGGGCCCCAATTGGGGTTCTAAGGGAGATGGCAGTGAAGTTGTTGGCCGGTCTTGGCCCGATATTTCTTTGGGTATCCCAGGTTTCTGAACTTTGTTGGGATGAGTGGGGGGGTGTCCTGGTCTTTGCGGGCGGGCCTAGCCCTTGGATTGCAGCTTGATCCCGTTTGGGGCACCAGGGGGTCCGTGGCTCGTGGGCTTTGATTAGACATAACACCCCACGGGGGCATAATTGCTTGGTATGGGTACAAGATAATACTAATGTTTTTACAATGCACTTCCTGTTGGCTTTATTGTTTAATTTGTCAATATTCTGATCTAGAGACATATATGTCTAGCTCTGCGTAGCCTATGTATGAGTGGACTTAGCTTGTATTGTATTGAGGAGTATTTTCCTCTTTTTTTTTGTTCTGTTCTGATGCAAATCTTCAATAAACATTATTAAATCTAAGAATATACACCCAACAAGGACCAGCGACATACTGGTATGTTGCTGGATTTTTGGGTGGTTATACTTAAATGATACCTACAGGTTTGGGTATCATCTTGGTGTAATTTTTTTCAACCAGCAGTTGCCTTTCAAAGCAATCCTAGGAGCTAATTTGCCACTAGACTGCTTTTACAAGCAGCGGTAGGTATTGTCCCCCCTCCCGGCATCTTCAATGGTTATCTCAGTCTCTCCTGTCCCACACGGGAACCCAAGAATGCAGCCGGTCGTTTCGCCAGCTGACCATGGAGCTGATCGGAGACCAGAATGGCTCCAATCATCTCTATGGCTTAAGAAACCAGAAGCTACAAGCATTTTATGACTTTTGTCGGATATAAACAGCGCCATTGAGAAATTGGGAAAGCATCTTATCACAGCGATCTTGATGTGGTCATATGTTTTAAGAGCAGAGGAGTGATCTAGAGTCTAGTAGACCCCACATTTTTCAAAAAAAGAGTACCTGTCACTACCTATTGTTATCATAGGGGATATTTACATTCCCTGTGATAACAATAAAAATTATTTAAAAAAATTAAAATGAAAGGAACAGTGTAAAAATAAAATAAAAAGCAAATTAAATAATAATAATAAAAAAAATTAAAGCACTCCTGTCCCCCCCCACCGTGCTTGCGTGCAAAGGTAAAAGCAAGCATCAGTCTCATTTCGTATGTAGGTGTCAATGCGAACATCTGATTAAGGGCAGTGATTCTAGCAGTGGACCTCTTCTGTAAATCTAAAGTGTTAACCTGTAAAGGCATTAAAAATGTATGTAGTTTTTCGCAGCTGCACAGTTGTGTGTAATTTTAAAGCATGTCGTGTTTGATGTCTATGTACTCGGCATAAGATCATGTTTTATATTGTACCAAACATTTTGGCAATATAGTGTTTTTTTTTATTAAAAAAAGTGTTTACTTTCCACAAAAAATGCATTTGAAAAATTGCTGCACAAATACTGTATGAAAAAAAAAAAAAAAATTGCAACACCCACCATTTTAATCTGTAGGGCCTCTGCATTAAAAAAAAAAAGATATACAGATATATACAGATATTGTACAGAAGAGTGGGTGATGTGTGGCATAAGCATCTAATGTTTGGCATAAAATGACAGGACAGGGTGGGCGTGGCTAGCCGCGGATGAAGGAAGCAGCTTAAAAGCGGAGCTCCTTGCCACAGGGACAACCAGCGGCACAAAACCGCTTCCTTAGAGGCATCTACCCGCCCAAGACCAGTGACAACCTACCACTTAGAGCCGTGGCATGATGCTGAAATTAAAGGAGAACTGCAAGCCTCAAAAATTTACAGAGTTCTACTCCTACAGGTAGCAGGAAGGTAGGCAAGATGGTGCCGGCATCTCGTCCACGCCGGCACACCATACAGACCCCATCCTTCCCACAGCCACTGCACACAGCAGTAAGAGTTACTCCCCGGCGAGCCTTCGCTCCAGCCCTAGCACATCCCTGTCTACTAGCCCAGCTAAGGCTAGATTTAAGCTGGATGGCCCAGGATGTAGTCCAGAGTTGGGGTTTGAGGCAGAGATGGAAGATGACACCAGGGAGCTCCCGGACAGAATAGAGCAATTCCCCACAAACAACCAGCCTGTCCTGGACATTGTTTTGAAGGACATGTTGCTATCCTTACGCAGCATGATCCAGGCAGACATGCTAGCATGCGTTGGCAGATTTCATACAGACATGCAAGAGGTGGAAGCTAGAGTAGAGCATGTGGAAACAAAATGGGGGAATTTGCAACCACAATAAACGACCTTGTAGACGCACAAGAAGAACATGAGGAGGAGATGGAAGGTATCAAAGCAAAGATCGCTGATTTAGAAGACAGGAGTAGGAGGAACAATCTAAAAATAAGGGGTATTCCAGAAACTGCCCAACAGTCAGATCTGAGAACCTACGCTACTACTTTATTCTCATACCTCTTACCAGGCCTTACAGAGATGGACATCACTATTGATCGCATATATCAGTTGCCAAAACCATTGTTTCTCCCCCGAACAAATACCCAGGGATGTAATTTTGAGACTACACTTTTTCCATGTGAAAGCTCAACTGATGACGGCCATGCAAGCTAAAGACCGTGTCCCAGCCAAATACCAGCACCTGCAATGTTATGCGGACTTATCGCAGTACACGCCTAAAAAGCGGAGTATCTTGGTTACCATAACCAAGGCACTCAGAAATCACCAGATATCCTGTAGTGGGTATACCCGACCAACATCACAATCACCAGGGACAGTAATACCCATATTGCGTCGTCACTAGAAAAGGGCATTTTATTACTCAAGGAATGGGGTATTGTCCCTGATCCAGACAACAACTCCACCTCCTCCAAGAAAGAGCAGCCAATGGAGGCGGATTGGAGAGTGGAATGCTAAAAGACATGACTCAGATTGCCTCGCTCAGGAAACAAAGTCCCGTGGCGAGGGTGTATCTCTACCAAACCACAAACTTGACCCCCTTGATTTCTACCTGAGCAGCATATAGCTGCATCTGTTTGATCCAGAACTGCAGCAACCCGAGCCGGTCCCAGCCGGATTGATGCCCCAGTTATTCCAAGAAGTGGACTTATGGTCCCATTGGAACCTTGTTGTTTGTTATGGTTATGTTGTAATTTTGTTGACTCTTACTTTTTTTTGTTCACCGCCTGCAGCACAATTCAAGGAAGGACTTCTTCCCAAGCAGATTACCCGGGTCCACTAGAGGGGTTTGCTCTCCCACTGGAAAAGGTGCAGCAACCTTAACTGGCACGTAACCAACCCACCTAGCCGTTACACCAGAGCAATTCTTCAAACTGTGAGTACCTTGCCTATAGTTTCCCCACAACATGTCCCTTATAACAGAAAGCATCATTTCTCTATGAAAAAAGAAAACTCCCAGACACTGGAATCAGGCATATTGTGTCGTAGAGAGAAACAACCTAGCACACCTGGTCACATCTTATGGGAGTAACCTTTTTAACTGTTAATGCAAAGGGCCTCAATCACACGGCTAAGCGCAAATCAATGTGATAACAGTGATTAGGTGCGCTCTACAGAAAAATATTACCTAAACCACTAATTTACAAAAACTGTGGAAAAAATATTTAAGACAATATAATAATCACTAGAGTGAAAATATGCACATATAATGATAACATTCATTACACTGAAAATGTAATAATGGTGAACATTGGTGAACCACCATAAATAATTCAAATAATTAGCAAAGTAAAGTCCAAAATGATGTGTCTCTACAATAAATTCTGCTGATCCAGAATATGGAAAACAAATATTGATCGTGATAAAACAGTAAGTCGGGAAAAAGGCTGGTACGTCTCTCTTCACAGACTCAAGCGAAAATGTAGAAAAATACAAAAAGATCCATAGCATAATACTGTATTCTTCCACATTCTCCGCTTGAGTCTGTGAAGAGAGTCGTACCAGCTACTGTCATTTGCATCACTATCCATATGAGCAGGCATTATCCTGTACAAGCGATATTTGACTTACTTTTTAATTAAAGTGGTCAAACGGATCTGGTAAGCAGTTTGGACTTGCATCTTCACAACTGGTGTAGTGCTGCGTTTATGGTGGAGGGAGTCGCAAGCCTTTTTCCCGACTTACTGTTTTATCACGATCAATATTTGTTTTCCATATTCTGGATCAGCAGAATTTATTGTAGAGACACGTCATTTTGGGCTTTACTTTGCTACTTATTTGAATTATTTATGGTGGTTCACCAATGTTCACTATTATTACTTTTTCAGTGTAATGAATGTTATTATTATATGTGCATATTTTCACTCTAGTGATTATTATACTGTCTTAATTTTTTTCCACAGTTTTTGTAAATTAGTGGTTTAGGTAATATTTTTCTGTAGAGCGCCCCTAATCACTGTTATCACTCTATAGGTGTTTCTCTCACTTTTCTAGGGAACTGCTTTTTATTGTTTATTTTCATTCGTTTTTTTCACATGGCGCGGAATTTGAACAGCTGAATTTCAACTGTTTTGTTCACTTCACGCAAATCAATGTGGTCGGAAGCACTACAATACAAGATCAACGTCTTGTGTGTACAGGAGACACACTTTTGCGCCCACGCACAACCCACATTTTCCCACAGGAGTTTCCCCTATGTCTACACTGCAAATGCCGAGTCAAAAAAAAGAGGAGTTCTCATAGCGATCAGGGATACAGTTTCTTTCCAGCTGCATGAGAATATAGATGACTCCAATGGCAGGTATCTCCTGATCTGTGACATTAACTCATCAAGGCATCAAATTAAATTTCTCCCCTTGTTAAATGTCGTTTTCAACCCAGACTTACCTGATAGCCTCTCCCTGAAGAATATGTTACCTTGGTTCAGTTCGGGTATCTTCCAACTTCGCCACCTGGTGCACCCGATATCTAGTAAATTCCTATCCTTTCTAGAGCTTCAGAATAAATATGATATCCCGAACCAACTCCTTTTTTCATACCTCCAATTTAAACACTATTTTCATTCCAAATCCCCTGACCTGGCTCTGGTCAACCCTACTACCTTTGAAACTTTATGCTCCCAGGGTCCTTGCCAGAAGGGCCTCATATCCTCTATATACAGCATACTTCATAATTCAACCGTCCCCACCGCGGAGGCTCACCTCTATATGAGGAGATGGGCCACTATTTTACAAACTCCCTTAACTCTCTCTCAATGGCAAGAAGTCTGGTTGTCTACCTCCAAGGTCTCTAGGTGTGTGGAGCAGAGAGAGACAGCCTACAAGATACTGATGTTTTGGTACAAAACTCCTGAAATGTTACACAAATACGACCCCTCTATATCTAAGATGTGTTGGAGGTGCCTACGACATGAGGGCACTCATTATCACATTTTTTTGAGTTGCCCTTTGATTGTACTTTTTTGGTCTATGGTCCAATCCCTGCTCCATACCGTGTTGGGAGTCGTTATCCCTTTAGACCCTAGGCATTACTTACTGGGCCTGCCTGTTGCAACGCTATCAAAATGCGCTAAGAAGCTGACAGCATATATCCTCCTAGCTGCCAAGAGAGTGATTCCTGCTCTCTGGTTGTCCTCCTCCCCCCCAACTCACTCACAGTTGATTTCCGCTATTGCAAATATACGCAGGATGGAACATATGACTGCTTTGGTACAGGACTCCCTACCTAAATTTTCTAAAATATGTGACAGATGGGACAACTCCATATCTAATCCTGAGGCAACACCCTGATGTATAGATATGAGCTTCCAGGAAATTTTTCCCATGGCTCTCTCCCGGGATCCTATCCCTACGTTCCCTATATAACATATGGCACTTGGTTTAACTATGTATTTCTTTTATTTGCGAATCCGTGGTGTATCCTTTTCCTTTCCCCTTAATGTGATATATTAAGATACCAACATTTGATATCCCGCCTGCGGCGGTATTTGCTGTTACAGTTGCAATGTTAATTTTGATTGTATGTATCGGAAGCATAAATACTTTGTTCTGTGAAAGAAAACTTTTTCTCAATAAATATACATTTAAAAAAAAAAAAATGTATCAAATTAAATTTCTCAATAAGCTGTTCCAAAAGATCACCAAAATCAGGAAAGGAAATCTAGTGACCTGTGGAGATTTCAACCTCACTCCAGATAAGGATATAGACACTACCTCTGCAACCACGCGCATGGCCCCATCACTTCAAAATTTGCTATACCAATACAACTTGTATGATGTGTGGAGATGCTACCATGCAGGCGAGAGAGACTTCACCTTTTTCTCCACACCAAACTGTTCATACTCACAAATTGATCTCTTCTCAGTAGAGCAGTCTCTCCTAACCCGTACCACAGCAGCAACGATCAATAATATCACCTGGTCAGATCATGCATCTGTGACGCTAGAGGTAGCAGACTCCCTCATGTCTAGAGACAATCCGGTGTGGAGAGAAAACCCATATCTCTTACAAAGAGAGGACACTAGAAAGGTCTTGCACTCTGACTTATCAGAATATTTTGCTACAAACCTTGACTCTGTTTCTGATTATTCTATTATATGGAATGCCCATAAGACATTTTTTAGGGGTGTTGTGATTAACATGAAAAACAGACCAGCCAATATTACAGTTCAGCAGTTGTCTGATTTATTCTGGGAGGGGCTGCATTTTATATGCACCCTTATCAGCCAATCATTGTATAGAACATGGGTGTGGTTAATACAGAGGCGTACATTACACATCATCATTACATATCATTACATATCATTACTCATGTCATCTGCTTCTGAATCACAGTCATGGGATATGTGGCTCAGACATATTGTGACACAATTTCTTTATTTAGACAGCATAGAATGAAACTGCCTATGCAAGCTATATTTCCCTATGTGCATGTCCTGCCTATGTCTGCAGATACAGAGTTTAAGCATAATCCCATATGAACTTACAAAGATGGAGTCACTCTGGTTCAGCCATATCACAACAAGGGGTATATTTATCAAGTTGGGAGCTGAGATGAAGAGGTGGAGGCAGAGGCGAATTAAAGAACTTACAGATAGCATCCATGACCTAGACACTCAAAACAAGGGAAAGCCTTTCCCGTCTTTTTCCCACAAACTGTCACAGCTCAGAAGTGACTTTGAAAAGTTGGCCAGGAGGCTAAAAATGACCTACTATGCCAATGGTAACAAAGCGGGGAAAGTTCTAGCCCAGCGTCTTTGTGGATGCAGATATAAGACCCTGTCACGTACGTGGTAGAGGAGCCCAGAATGCAGGAAGCGGCCTCTCGTAAGCCTCTGGCTCAAGAATCCCTGGAAGTGGGGACAGGAATTCTAGAGTTCAGAGGGCACAAGTGCCGAGCTGGTGAAGGATAGAACCAGATCTAGAGCTGACAGCTGACAACGACAAGCACAGGTGGTCAGACTGGAACAGCTGGAAGGCAGGCAGCAGACAGCAGCAGGCACAGATGGTCAGACTGGAACAGCTGGTAGGCAGTCAGCAGACAGCAGCAGGCACAGGTGGTCAGACTGGAACAGCTGGTAGGCAGGCAGCAGACAGCAACAGACACAGGTGGTCAGACTGGAACAGCTGGTAGGCAGTAGCGAGGTCAAGGTACAAGCCAGGTCAGTAACAGGAAGGCAGCAACGGTACACAGGAGAAGACAGAAGCGTGGTCAACAGTCCGGAGGTCAGAGGCTGGCAGCAAGCAGGCGTCGTCAGGAACAGGCCAGGTAACAAGAATCAGGAGCAATCAGGTAAGCAGGAGACAGAGTAACCGGACACGCTGTAGACTGGACAGCACCGGGACACTGTAACAGGTTCCTTAAGTAGCCCCTTGGGCGCCAAGAACGGTCGCACGGCGTGTCTGCGTACGCCCGCGTGAAACCGTGCAGCCGTTCGTGACCCCGCGCACCCGCGTGCGCCCGTTCATACCATCGCGCACCCGCGTGCGCTCGTTTGCAACATCGCGCACCCGCGTGCGCCCGTTCGTACCTACACGCACCCTCGTGCGTCCGTTCGCGCCAGCGCGCGCCCATGGATACCTGTTAATTCTCAACGAGGGGATTCCATGGGCAGGCCTTCCATAAGCCACTGGATTCCGGGGACGACCATGACAGACCCGAATCTCACTCCTAACCCACCCTACTACGGGTGTTAAACATTACCACCCTAAAGACATTGCAGACATATTCATTAGCTATTATGGTTCTCTATACAATCTTGAGAGAGACCCACTTACCCCCCAGTCACAACCGCAAAAAAAACAGACAACTTCTTAATCGAGTTACCCCTCCCTCAATTATCAGAAGAACAACTCCATAGACTAAATTCGCCTTTCACTCTGAAGTTGTGACAGCTGTAGCCTCCTTACCACCTAACAAGTCCCCAGGAGCTGATGGTCTTATTGGAG
Organism: Lithobates pipiens; assembly: GCF_037356315.1. NCBI lineage: Eukaryota > Metazoa > Chordata > Amphibia > Anura > Ranidae > Lithobates > Lithobates pipiens. Next base: position 182,685,445 of record NW_027507758.1, read on the forward strand.
AATACTATAAAGCATTCCAAAACACTTTAGCACCTCACCTCCTCCGTTTGTTCAATGACGCTGTTGCCTCTTCCTCCTTCTCCACAGAAATGGGAATGCATTAATAATAACTATACCGAAGCCGGGGAAAGACCCATCTGCTCCTCAAAACTATCGACCGATATCACTTCTCAACAGCAACATCAAACTTTATGCTAAAATGATAGCGCAACGTTTAGCAGATATACTCCCAGACCTTATACACCCGGATCAATTGGGATTTACTAAAGGGTGCCAAATGTCGGATGCCACTCGTTCACAATGCAAACCTGATGGGAATGCCTTCTCTGCTCCTATCTCTGGATGCAGAGAAGGCATTCGATCACATCCACTGGGGATATTTGCCCAGTGTACTAACTAAATTTGGATTCAAGGGCCCTATTTTTTCTGCAATCATGGCCCTCTATACCAAACCAACAGCTGCGGGTGTTCACTTCTGGTGCTGTCTCATCTCCCTTTTCTATCATGAACGGGACACGCCAGGGCTGTCCGCTGTCGCCTCTAATATTTAACTTACTGATGGAACCCCTGGCTTGTCACATCATCCCCATATTACAGGGTTCAACACTCAAAATGCCTCGCACTCTATCAACCTATTTGCTGATGATGTTATCTTAATGGTCACAGATGTGGAGAAATCCCTGGCTTCGGTACATCATACCCTGCAAGTGTCTTACTACAAGGTGAACGATTCTAAGTCTTAGATCTTGGGTTTGAACATCCCTCCTGCATTGCAACAGACGCTAGAGACAACATACCCATATATGTGGGAAAAAGTAGGCATAAAATACCTCGGTACCATTTTGACACCCAAAGTAAGGGACCTATACAAGATTAATTATGTTCCATTTCTAGACAAATTAAAAATACAACTTCGTAATCTAGCTAAAACTGAACTTTCCTGGACAGGCAGGCTAGCGGCCTTTAATATGATGATTCTACCCCAGCTGATATACCTGTTTAGAACTCTCCCGATACCGGAACCTAGCTCTTTCTTTTCTACTGCCCAATCCACAATCAACCAATATATCTGGCAGGGGAAAATAGCGAGATGTTCTTTCTCAAGGCTGGTCAAAACCCGGAGAGTGGGAGGGGTGGGTATGGTAAACCTGCAGGACTATTATATAGCCACCATGTTAACCCAACTCAAGGCATGGTTTCCAGGACCTAACAAGCACAGATGGTTGGACCTAGAGAGCTCTCAAATCTAGGGCCATAATCTACACCACCTATTGTTCACAAGTAGATACTTGTCCTAAAGCCTAAAACCCTGTCCCCCACGGTCCTTGCATCTTTAAAAGCATAGGAAATACTGGTCGCCTCCCATTACCAACACACAATGAGAGTACCCATCCCCATTACACTACAAAGTCTGTCCACTGTAATACCCAACTTGAATGTTAAGAGGTGAGCTGCAAAAGGCCTCAGGGTCGTGGGTGATATGATGGTGGGGCCAAAAACGTTTAGGACCCTACAAATAGAATTTCAGTTAACAACCAGTGATTATTTTACCTACTTGCAGGTTGCCCACTTCCTCTACGCACACGTGGACTCTACCATATCCCTACCTTGGAATATAGCACAATACTACTCTAGCCCTAATATCAAAACCAAAGGTATAACACTGTTTTACGGGATGTTAAACAATAAAGATGTGTATACTAAGACGTCAGCTATGTCAGCATGGCAGGAGGATGTGGAACTTTCCTTCACTCCCGAACAATGGCAAAAGGCTTACAGCATGACATATATGGCCACAAAAAGCACCAATCTGTGGGAACTAGCCCAAAAATTATCACGTATAAGATAGCAAAATTCGTCCCACATGCCTCTTCACTATGCTGGAGATGGTGTGGAACAGTAGGAACCCTCTATCGAATCCTTTGGTCCTGTCCAGTTATAGATACTTACTGGAAAGAGGCCTTCCAATTACTTAGCCAAATTCTGAAAGTCCATATGCCCAGGTCTCCAGAACTGGCTCTTCTATCTCTAACAGTTGAGACGCTTTCACCAGAATTCAGAACAGTAGCTATTAATATACTGCTTAGTGCCAGGCTCGTCCTGGCCTGACACAGGATCACACTGCCCCCTCTTTAAATGAAATAATTAGGACAACCCACACCCATGCCACATATGAACTGCTGTTTGCCTTGTCACAAAATCGCTATGGAACTGCTGTCATGCAATGGAAGTTGTGGTTGGAATGGTATAGAGCAGTGGTCATCAACCCTGTCCTCAGGGCCCACTAACAGGCCAGGTTTGCAAGATAACTGAAATACATCACAGGTGATATAATGTGCTGCTCAGTGATTGCAGTATTCTAGTCTGCATCTCCCCAAGGTAATACATAAAACCTGGCCTGTTAGTGGGCCCTGAGGACAGGGTTGATGACCACTGATATAGAGTACATGACAAATGATTGTACTACCCACTTATTTAGCAAGGAGATGCTTTTCTGTGAATCCTGCTTAATGCTGAGTGCAGTGAACGATTAGTATGTTCAGTATGTTTAGTAGGCTTAGTCTGTTATATTTGTTCTGGTTCGACTGGTCTAGTCTGTATATCCGAGCTACGAATTTCAAACTGACAAAGTTTGGGAGAGGATATAAACAATTAAAACCAAGAAACGCATTTCTGGTAGTTGACATGTCACAACATTGTAGACTACTGTATGTTATAAACTGCTAAAGAAACCTCTTACAAATTTGTTAATTGGCTTTTTAAAGAAAAGAAGATCATGTCTGCATTTGTCTTTGGCCTTTTTGTATGCTTTTTTAAGGATACCATGAGAGTATCCTCTATTGGGTATATGTGAAATTACACCCCAAAATACATTTTGCTGCTTCTCATGAGTACGTGGTTAGCACATGTGTGAGACTTTTTGGGAGCCTAGCTGTGTAAAGGACCCAGAAACCAATCTCCATCTGAGTATTTTTGGGGTCCTGTACGTGGCTAGGCTCCCAAAAAGTGTCATACGTGATATCCCCATACTCACGAGAAGCAGCAGAATGGATTTGGGGTATAATTTTACATATACCCAATAGAGGATACTCTCACAGTATCCTTAAAAAAGCATACAAAAAGGCCAAAGACAAATGCAGACAGGATCTTCTTTTCTTTAAAAAGCCAACTAACAAATCCCCCCCATTACGGATCATTACAAAATATTGCCAACAACATCAACAAATCAAAGATGTACTGTCAAAATACTGGCACATGCTCAGTATGGACAGTACATTGGCACTCTTTGTTCCTACACAACCTCTTATTACTTATCTAAGAGCCCCCTCTCTGCGAGATAAATTGGTTCATAGCGAGTTTAAGACTAATACATTAAAGTAAAGTAAGTTAACAGACACATTTAGATGTGGAAACTGTAATTATTGTAAGTACATGGACACAAACAGAGCTGCAGTGTTACCCAATGGAGAGATATTTAGATCCAAACATTGTTGACTGTCGCACTGTGGAGGTAGTATACCTCATGCAGTGTGAGTGTAGTTGTTTTTACATAGGCAATACAAAATTGCCCCTGTGGCAACTAATTTATCGACATACTGTAAGTATTAATACCAAGGATCCTGATCTCCATATTGACGACACTGCAGCTTAGTGCACCCCGATTGTACACCTAAGGTGTGATTTTTAGCTTTGGATCATATCCCCCCGAGTCCTAGAGGGGGAAAGTCTAATAAAACACTTCTACAAAGCAAATTGAGGTGAATATTCCACCTCAATGCCACTATACCTCCAGGCCTTAACGAGGCCTTTCATTTTAAGCCTTTTCTGGAGGGTTTTCAATCAGGGGTCTGTGAGCTGGACCTTTAGTTGTCCACATCTGTAGTGCCCTTTTTGGTTTTATTATATCATTACACATTCAAGCCATGTGCCTTATGTAATTATTTCAATTTTTGTGTTCGTATTTATATCTCTGTATTGTAAATGCCATTGTTATCATTTTTTGTTTACCGATATTTACTGATGCAAAAACAAAAAAAAAATTCATTTCAGGTATATTTGTACACAGTTCTCTGCCTGAGCTGACCGCCTTCCACCACTGAGTGGTGTAATTTTTTCATATCGTGGTTTGATCATCTGCCTGTCAACATTGCTACTGAGCTGCAGAATCAATATAGATTTTTATTTTTTTATTTTTGTGGCCCGACCTGGGGTTCCACTTTACTGCCTGAGAGACTCACTGATTCTTGCTGTCATGGCGGGGGTCTGGTGGTCCCCCCGCCCTTTGGAGCTCAGCCATCGGCTGTGCTTCTTCCTGTTTGCGCTCCAGCCTGGAGCTCAGAGGGGAGGGCTTCACTCTCGTTGGGGCAGAGTGACGCGGGAAGTGGCCCCGTGCCACTCTTCCAGGGAACACTGAGACAGATGGTTGCAGCACTCTGTCTCATTGGCTGCAGCTGAGACTGGTGCTGATTGTGACTGCCTTCAGCTGTGTGCTAAACAGCCTCACAGGCTATTTAAGCTATCTTCCAGCAGCAGGACACACGCATTGCTGGTGCTTGCTGTCTGGGCTTTATGGATTTTTTTCATATACAATCTATACTAAAGTGAGCCTTTAATCTCATTATTGCAAACATTTTGGTACTTTGATATTTCACATTTATGACCAATACCTACTACATATGCTTACTCTTTGCATTTATGTTTGCACACAGATAGGAATAACCATTTATACCTGTATACATCAGACGACCATTACTCCAATCAGAGGGAGTTCCTGCAGTTAATAGTGGTTCCTCAAGTTCTGTGTGCGCCACCTTTTGGCCTTGTTATTTCTGCACCACATTTCTGCATTAATACAAGCCTCAACTACACCGTTAGCCCCCTTTTGCATGTTATGGAGGTCAGCTTGTGCATGTGAGTACTTTTTACCGTTGTCATTTTCTATTCTATATACATATGGATGCCTTGTCTGAGCTGTAAAATAATTTTCACTGCAATTATACAATTGTACTAATGTTAATATTTTTATTGTAGAACATGTACATTTGAGATGACATAAATGCCTGTGAAAAAGAACGTATAGTCTGAAACATGTCAGCGTCATCTTCAGCAATTACCTGTTCTAGCCCTCATGCAGGGCAACCACTGTGATGTATACGTTTCTGTATTGATTGATCTTATCTTTTTCTACTAATGTATATTATGTGATTTTTTTTTCTAATAAAAATATATTTTTTTATATACCCATTGGTCTGTCCGCAAATATCCTGAGTAGGGATGAGCTTAGTGTTCGAACATCGGCTGTTCGCCCGTTTGGTGAAGCTAGAACTCTGTGGGCCGTTCGCGCAAAATTCGTGTGGCGCTCACAGCCCACAATGCACTGCACCATCGCAGTGCATTGCTGGCTCATGATTGGCCAAGCATGCACTATGAATCACAGCGCCGGCAGCGAGGAGAGCCATCCTGCCTGTGGCCAATCATAGCTCAGGCTATGTAGTACACGCCCCACACTATATAAAGCCGCCAGCGCGGCGGCCTTGGGTAGTGTGTTGGCGTCTGTAGGAGTTAGTGGGTGTTCTCTGTGTACCTTCAACGCAGTATACACCGTCCATTATCCACCGATGTAGCGTTCCTGCTCTTCTGTAATTGAGCTTTCAGCCAGCTGCAGGAGTTTGTGGGTGTTGTCTGTGTGCCCTGAGCGCAGTATACACCATTATCCACTTATATAGCTATATTGCTCTTCTGTAATTGAGCTTTCAGCCAGCTGCAGGAGTTTGTGGATGTTGTCTGTGTGCCCTGAGTGCAGAATATACCATTATTCACCTATATGGCTATATTGCTCTTCTGTAATTGAACTTTCAGCCAGCTGCAGGAGTTTGTGGGTGTTGTCTGTGTGCCCTGAGCGCAGTATATACCTTTATCCACCTATATAGCTATATTGCTCTTCTGTAATTGAGCTTTCAGCCAGATGCAGGAGTTTGTGGGTGTTGTCTGTGTGTCCTGACCGTAGTATACACCATTATCCACCTATTTTGCTCTTCTCTGATTGAGCCATCTGCCATCTGCAGGAGTTAGTTGGTGTTGTGTGCCTCCAGCACAGCACAGTATACACCGGTATCTACCCTTTAATTCCTGTTGTTCTATAATAAAGGCATCTGCAGGAGTTATTGGGTGTTGTGTGCCTCCAGCACAATATACACTACCCAATTGCTGGTTTTCCCATCTCCCTTCAGGCCATTACCATGTCTGAATGGCCAACAAGGACAGACAGGCACGAGCCGATAAAAGAGGACAAGCAGGCTCTGTGTCTAGAGACAACAGTGCTGGTCATGGACGCGGTGCATCGCCATCTGCACGTGGCAATGGGACACGCTTGTCCTTATTTTCGGCAGCTGGACATGCTGAGCCGCATCATGCCGAAGACTTGGTAGAGTGGATGACCAAGCCCTCTTCATCCTCCTCATCCTCTCTCACCCAGGCTCAGGGTACTAGCAAAGCAGCTGCCAACGCATCGTCTTCCCTCGTCTCAATGTCATCATCAGTGACTCCTTCCCTAGACCCACCACATCCTCCTGAGGAGTCCCCTGAACTCTTTGAGCACAGTGTTGGGTACATGCTCCAGGAGGATGCCCAGTGTTTTGTAGGCTCTGATGATGATACTCAGCTAGAGGTAGGCAGTAGAGTGAGCGCAGAGAGAGAGGATGCTCAAGAAGGACAGCAATCTGGCAGTCATGTTCCACAAGCTTCAGCATACAGCCAGGTTTGCTCCAGCGATGAAGAGGGAGGGGGGGTGATGAGGGCACTGACTCCACATGGGTGCCTGGTAGGAGAGAGGAGGAGGAGGAGGAGGAGGTACATCTCCTAAAGGATCCAGCTTAGGGGCAGCACACCGACTGAATCACACCACAGAGCTCCAGCTGTGCAGGGTGCTGCCTCTGCTCGTTGCCAAGCGTACCTCAAAGACCCACACCAAAGAACAAAGCGAACCTCTCCTTGCTCCTCATCAGCTGGGATCTCCAACCCCACTAGACCTTCAGTCCTCTCTGAAACCTGCACTGAGAGAAATGAAGGTGTAGAATTAAGTGTGTCACAGCCAAGTGCTTGCGGGCACTTTGCTAGCAGTACACCAACCACCGATTATAGCAGGCAAATGTCCCTGCCCCAGCTGCTGGACCATCGAAAGAAGTTCACTCCCAGCCATCCACATGCCCAGCGGTTGAATGCTAGCTTGGCTAACTTGCTAGCACTTCAACTGCTGCCTTTTCAGTTGGTAGACTCGGCCCCCTTCCGTGAGTTTGTGCAATGTGCGGTTCCTCAGTGGCAGGTCCCCAAACTTTTTCTCACGGTAGGCGATTCCGACTCTCTACCGGCATGTGGAAGGCAATATCCTTGCCTCGCTGGACAGGGCGGTCAGCGGTAAGGTGCATATTACCAGTGACTCATGGTCCAGCAGACATGGACAGGGACCTTACCTGTCTTTCACGGCCCATTGGGTCACTCTTCTGGCAGCTGGGAAGGATGCAGGACAAGTTGCAGTAGTGTTGGAGGTTTTTCCGCCACCATGCCTCCAAAATGCTACTACTGGTTGTGACACACCTCTCTCCTCCACCCCCTCCTCTTCTTCTTCCTCCATGGCCTCTTCAAGTGCTCTGTCCTCGGAACCAGCGGTGCTCCGTAGGTGTTCAAGGGGCTATGCAATACGCAGGCAAAATTATGCCATGCCGTGCTTGCGATGGTTTGTTTGGGGGGACAGGAGCCACACTGGGGCAAATATGGTCAGCTCTGCAGGGGCAGGCCGAGAGGTGGTGTATGCCATGCCAGCTTAAGCCAGGATTGGTGGTTTGCGACAATGGCACCAACCTTCTCTCCACCCTCCGACAGGGACAACTGACCCATGTGCCCTGTGTGGCTCACGTCCTTGACCTGGTGGTGCAGCGGTTCTTGGGCAGGTACCCGAGCTTACACGATGTCTTCAAGCAGGCCAGGAAAGTCTGGTGGAACTCAACGTTGGCCATGCTGCAGCGGCTGCACACGCAGCAGAAAGCCATCAATGAGTACCTGTGCGACTACGGCACCAGGACAGGGTCAGGTGAGCTTGTTTTTTTCTCACCACATCAGTGGGACATGTTAACCTATATTACTATTTTTTTTTCTTGTTTGACTCCACAATTTCCTTCAACGCCACAGGAAAGGCAGACTGTGGCCTCCCACTTTGCCAGCCGTTGGGACTTTCCCAATTGTGGAGATGCAATTGATGGGAAACATGTCCGCATTGTCCCACCCCCCAACTCGGGGTCCTACTATTATAATTACAAGGGGTTTAATAGTATCGTGATGTTGGCGGTGGTGTCAGCGACATATGACTTCCTGTATGTGGACGTGGGGCAAAATGGCCGGATGTCCGATGGTGGAGTGTTCGCACAGACGGAATTCTACTGGCGTCTCCTGAGTGGCAGTCTGGGCTTGCCACCTCCAGAGGAGATTGTATAAGAACTCCCGTTAAATTTCGTCACGAGTGAGGCATTTGCTCTGGCAAACCATCTGATGCGGCCTTTCCCGATGAGGACCCTCAATCCGGATCAGAGGATTTGTCAGAGCCAGAAGCCAGAGCCAGAAGAGTAGTGGAGAACACTTTCGGGATAATGGCAAGCCGGTTCAGCCTATTTTTGACGCTTGCCTGCTGCATTCTGCACAATTTTTTTAAAAAACATTCCGTAAACGATGTGGCCTCAGTTGGCCCTGATGCAGACTTGCCGGAAAATGTGAACCTCACGGGCCTTGAAGCTGCTCGTCCTGGCTTGCCCCCCCAAGCGTTTGCGAGGTCAGAAACCAATACATGGAGTACTTTGTGGGTAGGAGGGCCATTGATATGCCAGACAATGTCTGAGAGGCATTTTTTTAATACATTTTTCTTTGAAACTGCAATAATCTTTGTTTTCATTTACTGCTTGGCTGTGTTTTAGGTGTCTCCTAGGTATTTTTGCATTTATTTTTTGATGCCTTTTTCTACAACAGTGCAAACCCAAGTTCAGAGTGGTATGAGGTGACAGTCTCTTTTTCAGATAATCTTATTATGTTGTGGGTCTGCTACACACACACCTTGTTTTTGTTGATAACATATATAGTGCATTACTGACAAAAATATTGCTCATTTTCAGCACCATGGCAGAAATATGTGGGGTCATGAAAATGGCAAAAATGCACGGGAAACTGTACTTGGAGTGTAAAGTGGATTTGCCTTTAGTAAATACCACCCATTGCCACAGAAAACAACAACTTTACTACAAATACTACAAATACTGCTTTTGCACATTAAAAAGGAAGCCACGCATTGTTGATAATTCAAATTTTTACTCAAAGCACATTCACATGTGCATTTAGAAAAGGGTTTTACAACAAACCAACATATTTGGTGTATAGAAAACATTATTTTGGGTAACATTTTTTTAACTTGGGATTTTGGTGTAAACAGGCATGTATCAAAGCATAACATACAGAACACAGGAACTTACAAAGTTCAACTTTGAAAAGTGAAGAAAATATCAGACATTAGTATGTACAAACTGTGCTGATATTGCCTTCATCGGATGGGGTGTCATCCCTGGAAAAGCCAAATTTGGAACATGCACACAAATTGAGAATCAAAAAGTGGCCATTTTCCTCCTGTTCCCAGGCCTAATTTCAACATATGCTATTTCCCATCATGGGGTATCAATGTACATGTTTTGGAGATGCAACCTCTTCATCTAAGCCACTTTAGTAGTAAGGAAGGGGTTGCACCCACAAAACACGTGCATTGATCCCCCGTGATGGGCGATAGTACATGTCGACACACTGTGTGCATCTTCCAAATTTGGCTTTTTAAAAAATATAAAAGTGTTTTTGAAAATTAAAAAACTATCCTAGCTAGTTTGGGGTGTTTCAGACTCCCCCCAAAACATCATTGATGTTTTTCTGTATATGCTCTAAATCGCGATTGCACCCCATTATCTCCCCAATGAGGATCTGGGCACTTTCAATGGTAAAATATGATTCTTCTGCCACATCATCTAAAAAACAAAACAAAACACACCATGTATTATAAATATGCAGGCATACATTGATTAGCTTACAAGAAGCTGTGGTCTCCGACACTCAACTGGTGTGGTGACAATTTCGCAAATTTCAACAATCTCTCCTTCCTCCTCCTCCTCTGCTTCTGGTGTTGGTATTTCCCCTTCTTTGGGAGGTGTGGGGTCCCTGGTGTCCTCAGATGTCCTGAGTCTTCTCTCCCCTATGAGAATGTAAAAAAGGAATACTTAGCATACAGAGGGCAGAAATGGGAATATGAAACATTGCTTGGAAGTGTCGTACAATTGTGTTTTTTGGCAGAGTTCAAAGGTGAGAACATTATTTTTGACACTTTCTAAAGCTGCAATACTTACCTGTAGTGTGAAAAAATGTAGTCAAGTGCAATTTGGCAAAACATAGTTTTGGGAGTGGGCTAACGAACGATGTTTATTACGCACGATTGAACCCAGGAACTTGAAAATGGCCATTTTAAACTCTACAACATTAAATCAAAGCACATGGAGCAGTATGCAAGCAATAATAATCATATGAACACACGACAACTACTTACTTTTTTGAAGAACTCACTTGATCCTTCTGTACTGATCATGCTCTCTCAGTTTCAGGTCTGACCAGCGTTATCTCAGTTGATCCTTGGATCGTCGTACCCCAAAATTCTTCTGAAGACTCTTTACAACTTTAGTCATGATCTTGGCCTTTCTGATATTTGGGTTTGGGTAAGGTCCATACTTGCCATCATAGTCGTTCCTCTTCAACATGTCCACCATCTCCAACATCTCTCCAAAAGACATATTTGAGGCCTTAAATCTTCTCCTCTGGGATCGGGACGTTTCAGGCTCCGGGCTTTCCTCGTCTTCCTCCTCATTAGTGGAAGAATTATTGCGCACCTGCTGTGTCTCTGCCATGTGCTCTCCCCACTGCGCTGAAAGAAAAGGGGCGGAAATAGTCTAGAAAGAACATCAAGGGCAGGAGGAGTTTCACGCATGCGCACTGTATATAAAACACAACATGCGTGTGTCGTGAGTACAATCTGTGTACAGAGGGAGAAGATGACACGCCGATCGTGCAAACGAAGGTACAATTTTTAACTTTGCACATCACTAGCCTATACTGCTTCTAGATTGAGGCCTGCATTGGGACAAGATTTAGTCGAGTTTAGTCTGACATTAGGGTTTGTCTTGTGTTGTGTCTTGCAGAGAATATGAATGGGTTTAACGACCATAGTTTCCTCCCTCTGTTCATCGATAAGTAAGGGGGGCTGCCCTGCCTGTGGAAAGCTACGCATCCACACTACAGTAACAAATTAAAGAGGCAGGCAGCGATGGAGAAACTGCTGGAGTTTGTGAAGCCGGTGGTCCCCAGGGCAGACACCACCTATTTAAAAAATAAAATTGGTGGCCTGAGGAGTACATATTTGAGCGAGCGAAAGAAGGTGCTGAAGTCCATGCAATCTGGAGCTGCAGCAGACGACGTTTATGTCCTCAGGCGGTACTACGAAAGGATGCATTTTCTGTCAGACCAGGCTGATGTCAGGGAATCCCTCTCTACCTTTCCTTCCACGCGTCCTTCTATGCTACATTACACACCTGCTGAGTCTTCCGACGCCCAACCTGGGCCTTCCACTCAGGAAGAATTGGAGGAGCCCAGCTTGAGCCAGGTATAGTATTGTTTTACATATTTTGGCATTAAAAATGAATGATGTTAACTTGATTTTTGCTCACTAATTGCTAATTTGAGAAAGTGTTTCACATATCAATAGATAGTAGTGGCCAAAACCACTGGGTCAAGAATGAAAAATGCTGGGCTCAGAATGATAGTCTTTTCTATTTGTTAACAATTTGCAACAGTCAAGAGCTGAAAATTGTGTGTATTTGATGATCCAAAAACTAAAACCATGTCCCTTTTTCATACACAGGAAGACATCAACCAGGAGGAGGGTGTTAAATGCCTGACTGAATCACAGGTCTCTCCCCTCCACCTTCCACACAAAAGGGCCAGAAAGGGGAGGAATGTGGAGGATTCAGCGGCCCTCAAAGCCACCCCCACCTATCAAGAGGCCTTTGCCACCTTGGCTGCCTGAAAACTCCAGCAAATGGAGGAGGGTCAACAGATCTTGTATGAGGAGCTAATTATCCACACCCTCAACAAGGGGCTGTTGGGCCAAATCACACAAGCAACACACTTGTGTGATTTGGCCCATGTTCCTCCTCCTCCTCCTCCTTCTGCCACACCTCCAGCACCACAGCCACAGCCTGGAAGGAAGCATGGAAGGAAGACCAGAGTGTGATAACCTGGGTTCAGTCTGGTCTGAGAGAAGATGCAGCCTCTTGTAGGACCACAGCCTGGGAACATAGATGTCATCTACTGCTGTTTCTTGGACTTCAGGACCAGACTGCTCTCTCTCAAATATGTACTCCTTGACCTACCAATTTTTGCCTTTAAATAGTTGATGTGTGCCCTGGGGGCCAAAGGCTTCGCTAATCTCCCCAGTTTCTCCAGCGCTGCCTCCCTCTTTATTTGTTAATGACACCTAAATAAAGTTTTTTTTGGTTGAAGAAATACTTGCCTATGAGTTTTGCTTCAAAAAGGACAGTTTATTTGTGAGTAGGCAGGTACATTTCAAAAATGCAAAGTGAAATGAATAACGAGGGGCACCAAAACCAAACAACCTCCTCTAGATTAAAAAAGAAAACAATAAAATGAAAAGATAATAATGGTGTTGTGGTAAGTTGACATACAAAACACAACAAAAAAACTGCGAAGATGAGCAAACTGTCAAAAAAGGAGATGTTGATTAAAAAAACCAACCACAAAATTATAAAAAAAAAAAAAAAGATTAGGGAGATGTGACAAATTAAAATATTGCATTGATGAAATGTGTAAAAAGAATAAAGAAAGAAGTTTGGGAGATGTGTGTGTGAATATGAGCTGCAAAACAACTACATTCAAAAGAGAATTCGCTGCATTAAAGAATTTTTAACATTGCAGCGTGACGAATGTGCTATATCGATTACCAGCGGTAGTTTTACCTGACGCTTCCGTCTCAGAATTTTATTGTGAGCATGCGTAGCACCTAGTCCGTCGGACTAGGCTACACACGATCGGAACTGACGCGATCGGATCATGTTGTTGGAAATTTTTTATAGCCAAGCTCTCAAACTTGGTCCGTCGGATATTCCGACGGAAACAGTCCGATGGATCCCACACACTGTTGGATTTTCCGACAACACGGTCCGATCGGACATTTTCCATCGGAATATCCGACCGTGTGTACAAGGGCTTAGATGGATGTTTTCCCAACCTAAAGACAACTGTGCTGTGACTTTGGAGGCAGCTATTGTGGGCTCGTACACAACACTTAGTAATCTGGCCTTTAGAGGTCCTAAGGCCCACCCTGAGATTATGACCTTAATGCATACTACCACATTGGTCTGGCATAGAACTTGGGCCAAATATCGCGACCTTCTTCCCTCATATCCCTATGTGAGATAATCCGTCTCTCCCACATATGCGTAAAATCCTGGATTCCAGCATCTGTAGTGGGTCTAAAATATGTAGTAACGGAGGGCCGTCTGAGAATGTTCCCTGAACTCAAGATGGCTTTCCACTTACCTAACTGGATGTTTTTATGTACCTGCAGCTTAGGCATGCTTTTGGCTGACACTTCCCCTTATGGATTACATAACCCTATTGAAAAGTTGTTGACCTCCAGTGTGATGGATAAACCTCTTTCTTGTCGCTACCTGTGCTTGACCATGGCTTGAGCAGCCAAAGCAAGTCAGCTATATTCCAGATGGCATGCTGATATCCCTACTTTAGGGAAGGATGAATGGGAGGATTGCATGGGCTCTTATATCACAAGCATGATCTCAGCCAGGGATAGGTTTGTCCACCTCAAGTTCCTGCATAGCGTTTATGTCTCTTGTTCTTGTCCACGGCGTCAGGCCTCCTTTCCATATGGTGTGGTCTTGTACATCCTTAACCACTTCAAAACCGGGCACTTATACACCTTCCTGCCCAGCCCAATTTCCAGCTTTCAGAGCTATCGCACTTGAATGCCAATTGCACGGTCATGCTACACTATATCCAAAATACATTTTTATAATTTTGTTCCCACAAATAGAGATTTCTTTTGGTGGTATTTTATCACCTCTGGGATTTTTATTTTCTGCTAACACAAATAAAAAAAGACCGAAAATTCTGAAAAAAATATGTTATTTTTTTTTTTTGTTACATAACTTTGTAAATAAGTACATTTTCTCATTCACTGATGGCCACTGATGGGGCTGCACTGACGTGCACTGATAAGGCAGCACTGATGGGCACAGATAAGGTGGCACCAATGAGGTGGCACTGATAAGGTGGCATGGATGGGCACTGATGATGGGCACTAATATGGGGCACTGATAGGCAGCACTGATGGGCACTGATAGGTGGCACTGATATGCAGCATTTATGGATATCTTAGGCGGCACTGATGGGCACTGAAAGGTGGCACAGATGGGCACTGATAGGTGGCATGGATGGGCACTGATAGGTGGCACTGACGTACACTAATGGATGGTACTGATGGATGCCAATCAGTGCCAAACAATAATGCCTGCAAATCAGTGATGCCCATTGTGGGCACCGATTGACATCCATTGTGGGCACTGATTGGCATCCCTGTTGGTCTAGGGTGGCATACCTGGTGGTGACTAGTGTGGCATCCCTGGTGGTCCTGGTGGTGTCCCTGGTGGTCCAGTGTGTGCATTCTCGGGCGGCTGCGGTGATAATCAATCAGCAGAGACCCACCTGACAGACGCGAATGAGGAAAAGCCAATCAACGACTCTTCCTGTTTACATCATGATCAGCCATGATTGGACACCCACACGTCATTGGGGAAGCCAGGCTTTCCCACTTGCGTCAGAAGGGGGCAGGGTCAGGTAACGGGTGGCCCCGCCCTCCTCATATAAGAAATGTCAGGCTGTCGGGATCCCCGCAGTGTCTCCGCCAGTGGAGACAGAGGATGGATGCGCTGTGCTGGAGAGAGAGATCACCCGTCGTTAGATCAGATCAGCCATCGCTGGACCCCGGAGAGATGATCATCCATCGCTGGATAGCAAGAGTGGATTACCACCACTGGAATCTTTTTTTAAAAAAATTTTTTTTAATAAAGGACATTTGCAACGGTTTGTGTGTCTTTTTTATCATTCCTTTACACTTTCTTTGTGAAATGGTAGGGGTACTTTTGTACCCCCCTTACCATTTCAAACAGGGGGTCTCATTGTTAAAGGGGGCTTCCAGATTCTGATAAGCCCCCCATCCGCAAAGCCCCACTACCACCGGCCAGGGTTGTGGGGATGAGGCCCTTGTCCTCATCAACATGGGGGCAAGGTGCTTTGAGGGGTCACAGACCCCCAAAGCATCCCCCCAATGTTGAGGGCATGTGGCCTGGTACGGTTCAGGAGGGGGGGAGCTCCCTCGTCCCCCCTCTTTTCCTGCGGCCTGCCAGGTTGCGTGCTCGGATTAAGGGTCTGGTATGGATTTTATAGGTGGAACTCCATGCTATTTTTTTTATTTGGCATGGAGTTCCCCTAAAAACCCATACCAGACCTGAAGGGCTTGGTAATTGAATTTGGGGGAACCCCACGCTTTTTTTTTTATCAATGACTGTTCTCTGTATTACGGGGAGCTGACAATTAATTATAGCCGCAAGTGATTTTAAATGACTTTTTTTCCTGCAGAAATGGCAGGGACAGTTCTAAGCACGGGAAACATACGCCCCTTCACAGGCATACTATAGACAGCCCCCAGGTATGACATTTAAAGGAATATTACACTTTTATTGTTTCACTTTAAGCATTGTTAAAATCCCTGCTCCTGAAAAAACAGCCATTTTTAAACTTTTTTTTGCATTGATAAATGTCCCCTTGGGCAGGACCCAGGTCCCCAAACACTTTTTAGGACAATAATTTGCATATTAGCCTTTAAAATTAGCACTTTAGATTTCTCCTATAGACTTGTACAGGGTGTTCCGCAGCTTTTCGAATTTGCCGCGAACACCCCAAATTGTGCACTGTTTGTTGAACATGAGTTAGACTCAAACTCAAAGCTCATCCCTACTGGTGACCCCACAAAACTTTTTCACAGAAGGGAGTTTAACAAGACACATGGCCACTCATTAAAATTAGAAGAAAGGAGGTTTAACCTTAAACAAAGTAGAGGGTTCTTTACTGTTATGCCTTGTACACACGGTCGGACATTCCAACCACAAAATCTGTTGGATTTTTTCCGACGGATTGTCTCCAAAACTGGTGTTGCATACACATGGTCGGACAAAGTTGTCGGAAAATCTGATCGTTCGGAACGTGGTGACATTTGTTGCATACAACGGGACTACTAGCATGCGTGGCACTTTGTGCGTCGGTATTCTCTACAAATGATCGGAAAAACTCTGACCTGATTTTTTTGTTGGAAAATTTTAGATCCTGCTCTCAAATTTTTATCCGGCGGAATTTCCGACGGAAAAAGTCCGATAGAGCCCACACACGATCGGATTTTCCGACAGTATAATCTGATCGGACCTTTTCCTTCGGAATTTCCAACTGTGTGTACAGGGCATAAGAGTGGCAAGGATGTGGAATTCCCTTCCAGGTGGTAGTCTCAGCGGGGAGCATCATTAGTTTAAAAAAACGATTAGATAAGCACCTGAACGACCGCAACATACAGGGATATACAATGTAATACTGGCACATAATCACACACATAGGTTGGACTTTTCTCTTCTTTTTATAACCTCACCTACTATAACTATGTAACATAAAACCTCCCTGTGCATTTTCTCAATTCACTGAATTCTTGTCAGTAACCCGAGAAAGTAAGTTGATAAAACAACTTTCAGTTGACTAGGTCGATATTAATATACCTTGTGCATTTTCTTAATCACATAGAGATTAAATTATCAGACCCGAACACTGTTAAAACTGATGCCTTCATAGAAAGGTAAGACATACCTCCTGGAATTTTAATGTTATTAAACTCTGGTTAATCACACTTTCATTTAAATTAATCTAGAAGTGAAATCTAGGTCAAATGAGAATGAACTGTTTCCAGATTACAATTTTGCAGACAAGAAATTAAAAGAGCAACAAGATAAAGTGATATTCTGACTTTTAGAGTAATATGCTGTATTTTTTATTTTAAAAATATATAAGCCATAATTTAACAGCAATATTGTATTGTTTTTATTGTGTATTTAAAATGCATATTTTAAATGTTTCCCCTATTATTGTACCACATCTGCAAAACAGTTATTAGTAAATTTAGTAATAATACAAGTCTGTAGTTTCTTCAAACTTTTTGCCCATGGAGATCCAAGCATTGGTGAGGAAGGAAGTGTGGGGGTGAGGGGTGTACCAAGTAGTAGTGTGGTGTGAACCCGTAGGAAATGTGGGTGTGAATTATCTACAGTGGATTGAACAGACATGGTAAAAGTATTGATGATTAATCATACTGAGCATGTGAACATAGTAATGCAGAGGTGTGTTGATGGGCTTTTGTTCAGGTTTTCCATTCCCATACAAGTTAAAAGGAAAGCAAACCTCTTTTAACCACTTTCAGACCGGACCATTTTGCTGGTAAATGACCAGAGGTCTTTTTACAATTTGGCACTGCGCTGCTTTAACTGGTAATTGCGCGGTCATGCAATGTTGTACCCAAACAAAATTTGCGTCCTTTTCTTCCCACAAATAGAGCTTTCTTTTGATGGTATTTGATTGCCTCTGCGATTTTAATATTTTTTTTTTACACAAAGTTGTCACTAAATTATATTTTGCTCACACATGCTATGGGCATATGTGAAATGACACCCCAAAATAAATTCTGCTGCTTCTCCTGAGTACGGGGATACCACATATGTTGGACTTTTTGTGAGCCTAGCCGCGTACGGGGCCCCGAAAACCAAGCACCGCCTTCAGGCTTTCTAAGGGCGTAAATTTTTGATTTCACTTCTCACTACCTATTACAGTTTTGAAGGCCATAAAATGCCAAGATGGCACAAAACCCCCACAAATGACCCCATTTTAGAAAGTAGACACCCCAAGCTATTTGCTGAGAGGCATTTTGAGTCCATGGAATATTTTATATTTTGCCACAAGTTGCGGGAAAATTACAAACTTTAATTTTTTTTATTTTTTTCACAAAGTTGTCACTAAATGATATATTGCTCACACATGCTATGGGCATATGTGAAATGACACCCCAAAATAAATTTTGCTGCTTCTCCTGAGTACGGGGATACCACATATGTGGGACTTTTTGGGAGCCTAGCCGCGTACGGGGCCCCGAAAACCAAGCACCGCCTTCAGGTTTTCTAAGAGCGTAAATATTTGACTTCACTCCTCACTACCTATTACAGTTTTGAAGGCCATAAAATGCCAAGATGGCACAAAACCCCCACAAATGACCCCATTTTAGAAAGTAGACACCCCAAGCTATTTGCTGAGAGGCATGTTGAGTCCATGGAATATTTTATATTTTGCCACAAGTTGCGGGAAAATTACAAACTTTTTTTTTTCTTTCACAAAGTTGTCACTAAATGATATATTGCTCACGCATGCCATGGGCATATGTGAAATGACACCCCAAAATAAATTCTGCTGCTTCTCCTGAGTACGGGGATACCACATATGTGGGACTTTTTGGGAGCCTAGCCGCGTACGGGGCCCCGAAAACCAAGCACCGCCTTCAGGCTTTCTAAGGGCGTTACAGTTTTGAAGGCCATAAAATGCCAAGATGGCACAAACCCCCCCCAAATGACCCCATTTTGGAAAGTAGACACCCCTAAATTTAGGGGTACACTAGTGAGACTAGGTAATAAATGGCGGGTGCCCTGAAACTATAAAAAAATAACTAACCAACCAGCGTCACCTGTAACAGTTATATGGTGATCACTGGTGAAAGGGTTAACTAGGGGGCAATCAGGGGGCTTTATGCGGTAGTATATGGGGGTCCCTGGCGCTATAAAAAGCTGCGGCGAACCTAAATACCTACCTGCCTAACTAGCGTCACCTGTGACACTAATACAGCGATCAGAAAAACGATCGCTTATTAGGCTGGGTTCACACTGGAGCGATGCAGGAACGCCACAAATCCGCGGCGGGTTCCCGCATCACATGCCTCCCGGCGGCAGGTCACACTGCCCTATGCGAACTGCTGGGAGTGTCAGTGAAATGTTAATGACACCCCCAGATCAGTTCGCATATCGCAGTGCGATCTGCAAACTCGGATCGCATGGTGTGAACACCCATGCGATCCGATTCTGCTGCGGACCAAAAAAAGGGTCCCGTGCGAGTTTGTGGCGGGTGCGACACGAATTCAGCCATACTATCTGTATGGCTGAACTCGAATCGCACAGAGATCGGATGTGATTTGCACTGCAGTGCGGTGCGAATCACATCCGTTCTCATAAACCGCTGCAATGTGAACCCAGCCTTAGTGACACTGGCGACGGGGGGTGATCACGGGGTTAAACCTTTATTGGGGGGGTTAGGGGGGTACCTTAGAACTAAAGGGGGCTAACCCTAACTGCCCTAACAGTTATTACAGTCACAAATGACACCCGCCGGGTGATCAGGGGGTTAAACCTTTATTAGGTAATAAATGGCGGGTGCCCTGAAACTATAAAAAAAATAACTAACCAACCAGCGTCACCTGTAACAGTTATATGGTGATCACTGGTGAAAGGGTTAACTAGGGGGCAATCAGGGGGCTTTATGCGGTAGTATATGGGGGTCCCTGGCGCTATAAAAAGCTGCGGCGAACCTAAATACCTACCTGCCTAACTAGCGTCACCTGTGACACTAATACAGCGATCAGAAAAACGATCGCTTATTAGGCTGGGTTCACACTGGAGCGATGCGGGAACGCCACGAATCCGCGGCGGGTTCCCGCATCGCATGCCTCCCGGCGGCAGTTCACGCTGCCCTATGCGAACTGCTGGGAGTGTCAGTGAAATGTTAATGACATCCCCCAGATCAGTTCGCATATCGCAGTGCGATCTGCAAACTCGGATCGCATGGTGTGAACACCCATGCGATCCGATTCTGCTGCGGGCCAAAAAAAGGGTCCCGTGCGAATTTGTGGCGGGTGCGATGCGAATTCAGCCATACTATCTGTATGGCTGAACTCGAATCGCACAGAGATCGGATGTGATTTGCACTGCAGTGCGGTGCGAATCACATTCGTTCTCATAAACCGCTGCAATGTGAACCCAGCCTTAGTGACACTGGCGACGGGGGGTGATCACGGGGTTAAACCTTTATTGGGGGGGTTAGGGGGGTACATTAGAACTAAAGGGGGCTAACCCTAACTGCCCTAACAGTTATTACAGTCACAAATGACACCAATGCAAAAAAAAAAAA
Source organism: Lithobates pipiens (assembly GCF_037356315.1). Classification (NCBI taxonomy): domain Eukaryota; kingdom Metazoa; phylum Chordata; class Amphibia; order Anura; family Ranidae; genus Lithobates; species Lithobates pipiens. The sequence goes on from NW_027507758.1 coordinate 182,705,917, forward strand.
AAAAAATTACATTGGTGTCACTGTGACTGGGGGGCAGGGGTAAGTGGGGGGGTGATCGGGGGGGGTGTGAGTGTGCCTGGCATGTTCTACTGTGTAGTGTCGTGTTGGTGCAACTCACCGATCCTCTCTCCTCGGTGTCGGAACGAAAAATACCGACACGGAGGAGAGATTACATCACTTCCTCTCCTGTGTTTACATTACAGGAGAGGAAGTGATGTCACGGAGGATTTTCATTCGTCGGGAGCGATCGCGAGGGGGTGGCCATGAATGAATGGCCGTCCCCTCATCCGGGATCGCTCCCGAACGAATACCGACCGCCGAAGGCACCGGGCAGGGGCCCGATCGGGCCCCCGACCCGCGGGAAGGCAAGGACGTACATGTAAGCCCTTATGCCTGCCCGTGCCATTCTGTCGACGTACATCGTCGTGCGGCGGTCGGGAAGTGGTTAAGCACGTTAAATGCAGGCTACAAGGAGGTCATCTGCAGGTCAAATGCACCGTTTAATGAATTCTGAATGATCTTAGGAAAATCAGAACTCCTGATCAGCATGCTTGTTCATGGTCATAAAGGCTTGGTTCACACTGCAGCGATGCAGGGACCCTTCAAATCCACTGCAGGTTTCCGCATCACGTCTCCCGGTGGCAGTTCACACTGCCATATGCAAACTGCTGGGAGATTAAATCGAAAGTTAATGACACCTCCAAATCAGTTTTCATATTGCAGTGCGAACTGCAAATTCAGACAGGAATTGGATCACATGGGTGTGAACACCCATGCGATCTGATTCTGAGGCAGACCAAAAAAAAGGTTTCTGTGCGAGTTTGGTCCGAATACGGTGTAAATTCAGCCATACTATCTGTATGGCTGAAATTGCATCACACAGAGATTGCATGTGATTTGCACTGCAGTGTGGTGTGAATCACATCCGATGTTGGACATCACACCAGTGGGAACTGGCCGTAATTCAGAAATATAAACAAGACAGTAGGAATGAGCTTTGAGTTCGAGTCAAATTAATGTTCGACTCGAACATTGCCTGTTTGCCGAACAGCGAGCAATTTGGGATGTTCGTGGCAAATTCGAAAAGCCGTGTAACACCCTGTACAAGTCTATGGGATAAATCTAACGTGCTCATTTTAAAGACTTATATGCAAGTTATTGTCATAAAATGTTTTTTACGGACCTGGGTCCTGCCCCAGGGGACATGTATCAATCCAACATTTTTTTTAAAAAAATTGAAGTTTTTTTCGGGAGCAGTGATTTTAATAATGCTTAAAGTGAAACAATAAAACTGAAATATTTCTTTACATTTCTTACCTAGGGGTGTGTATAGTATGCCTGTAAAGTAGCGCTTGTTTCCCATGCTTAGAACTGTCCCTGCAGAAAGTGTAATTTCTGAAGGAAAAAAGTCATTTAAAAGTACTCGCGGCTATAATGAATTGTCAGCTCCCGGTAATACAGAGAACAGTCATTGAAAGTCATTGATACAAAAAAATGTGTGGGGGTTGAAAGGGTTAATCCTGTGTCTAGGGTGGTCCCTTCAACCTCTCAGACCTTAGATCCAATGTATTGTATAAATTCAGAGTACTCTGGAATCAATTCTCAAAGGACAAATAAAACCACACACACACCATGGCGTCCTTCGAGAACTAATTGTATTGGGTTATTACAAAGCGATTGATATAGTAAATTTCACGTCACACAGAATAAGACATGCGCAGTAGACATCAAGACAATTACAGCTGGTCAAGACAAAACGCTATTGTTCTTTGTTCTTCTAAGCTAGCTAAATTAATATAAGAAAAAGATAAGAGACGGTACATAATTTCTTCTGTAGCTAAAGGAATGCTGAGAAACAGTGTGAAGGTTATAGATAAGTGTGTGAGAACAAATGAGTTAGGAGAATCTCATGTTGAGACAGTTATCTGAGAAGTTAAAGGGGTGTTCAAACTGTACATATTGTAAAATGGAAGTTTGTGAATATTAAGATGGCTGACAGAAACAAGATGGATGCTTAACATAACCTTTCAACCCCCTCTTAAGTCATGGAATGACTTTCTACAGATCCGCAGCCTCCTGAAATCTACGGTTCCTCCTACGTTTGTTATATTCATTTACATAAAGCTGCAGATATTGTGTATATGCGTGAGAAGGTTGGTCTGGTGTAGTACACTTGCTAATACAAAGTAGAATAAGCTTGAAAATCAGGTAGCCTATCAATCCTAACAATAGTACTATGATAATCATAATCACTATGTCCTTTAATCATGAAAACATTCCACCTAAACCCAAACTAGAAAAGGGGTTCCATCCATAATTACCTATGTCCCTTGCTTGTTTCATTAATTCATTTACCTGTGTTCGGTGTTGATTAATAACATCATAGCAGTCTGGGATTTCCAGGCTGGTATTGTGAAACCATGTACAACATTCATAATCTTGGGTCATTTCGCATAAACCTGTCAGAGCTGCACTCATGCTTTCAATAGCCAATTCGTGTAACTCTAGTTGTCTTCTAATTGCTTTGAGCTCAACATTGAGTAGTCCTATATCTTGAGAGTTTTTTTTTCCATAACATCATTTATTAAACTAGTGTAGTTATTTAATTTGTCCATCATGGTTATGCCCCATCCTGTCCAGGATGGAAACCATGTCCATGACTTATCTGAAGTAGAAAACATAGGTGGGGTTTCTCTCTTGTATTTATAAGTTAACCTATGTACTGGACTTGAAGTCACTTGTATGTGATGTTCCTGATTCTGGCCTAGGGCTGACATGACTGGTACCAACTGTGCTAAATAACACCATCCTTTCACTCCTGCGGGGATCCATGGGTAACAAATTTTAGCACAGCATATGTATGTATTGTTTCCCAATGAAAAACTTCTTAGAGAACTAAGTTGGGGCTCAGTTCCAGCCTCAAATGCAGCACTAACAAGTTTACTCACAAGTATCCCAGAGGTTGTGTTCCTGTATGTAGTAAGTTCACTAATGGTGTTGTTAAGGGATTGACTTTTGTAACTACACATATGACCTATGATAATGTTACTGGTGTGGAAGGGAATACCCTTTTTCAAATGTTAAATACTGACTTGGAACACATACCTATTCCGTTGGATGTATTGCCTAACTGAACACACCACTCAGGTTCATGTGTCTTTCCTAAAGTGTAAAACATAATACTCTGATTGCGGTACCCTTCCGAGACATTCTTAATACTTAAGACTAGAGTATTTTCCAATAATGACTTGAGGTTTAGAGGGACAGCTAAAAGTGAGATTTTAGCAGTTTCTGGGTGCAACTTACTACAAATCCAGCATTTTTCATATCCTGACTTTCTAGCGTAAGCATATTTAAATTTTAACAGTAACATTTTTCCAGAAAAAACTTGTTTCTTTGATCAATTCATTAGAGACATCTCGTTTACTGCGATTTCTGAGGTGAAAGTCAGTATGGTTGGTGTGTATTTCGCTTTTACCACATATGAGTTTCAAGGCACCTAAGTCTTCAGGATGAAAGATACAGTTAGTTATTATCCACACTGGGACAAAGATCAGAAGTAGAAACATCACCAGAAGGCAAAAGGCTTTCCCAGAAGTCTGTGGTGAAATGAGTGACATCACTGTCCTTTATGTCTGTGCTTGTCTTTTGAGGACTTAAAACACCTGCTTCACCTCTTTTCAGCCTTTCTTGAATTCCTGGGCTTAGATCAACCTTCTTTACTCTGCTGGCATGGATCCAAGTAGGACTTTCCTCTGTAAGGATGGCGGTCCTGGTGACGGCTACCACTTTGGTCACTGGTCCGAATGGAACCTCTTGCGGCTTTCGACCTTTCTGAAGCCTCTGGACCACAACTTGATCACCGACCTGGAACGGGTGGGTTGGTACCTGTGAAGAAGAAGGAGAGGTGCGAGCAACTCTTCTTTCAACAATATCAAGAGTTTCAATCAGTTTTTTTACATATTCCTCCTGTATTTGTTCCAAATCACCTTTCTCAACCATCAAGGGATGATTAGCCCACGGTGTGGGGAATGGCCTACCCATGAGTACCTCAAAGGGGGAATAACCCGTCACACTGTGAGGGGTCATTCTGATTTCAGCTAATACAGCTGGGAGAACTTTTTTCCACTTGCCAAAATTCCCACCCGTAGCTTTCCTTATCCTGTCTTTAATTGTTCTATTCATTCTCTCTACAATTCCTGAACTCTGTGGATGGTAGGGGAGGTGAAATTTCCAGTCTATTTTTAGTACTTTTACAAGATCTTGGCAAATTTTAGCTGTGAAAGCTGGGCCATTGTCTGAATTTATTTGCAATGGACATCCCCATCTAGGAATAATTTCCTGTGTGAGGATCTTCACTACAGTTTGTGCGTTTTCATTGTTGGTGACAAAAATTTCTGGCCAGCGTGACATCATGATCACTATGACCAAAAGGTATTGTTGTTTCTTTCCTTCTTTGGGCATATGTGTAAAGTCTATCTGTAAATGGGTAAATGGTGTTGTTGGGTACTCAAGATGTTCATGCTTTGATTTCTTTGGGTTTGTTGGATTGTTCCTAATGCAAGTGACACATCTCCTTACAAAAGCTTTGACTAGATTAGGTAATCCTGCAATGAAAAAATCTGCATCTAGAAGTTCACATGTGGCCTGCCATCCCTTGTGACCCAGTCCATGGTATTGTGCAATGAACAGGGGGGGCGCTAGCAACAGGAATACACGGCTTCCCCTCTTTGCAGATTAATCCTGTTTTAGGATCCTTTTGTACCATCCCATCACAGTTCCATTGCGCAATATCATCAGGGGTGGCAAAAGCCTGTAGTTCCGTGAGCCAATGTGTCTCTTTCAGGGAATATGGCTGAGGTGTTAGCATGGGCATTTGAATGTTTGCCTTTTGTGTAGATGCAGCTTCTTTAGCTATTCTGTCAGCTAGTGCATTACCTTTGGCTATATCAGTCATTTGGCCTGTATGTGCCTTACAGTGCATGATAGCTAGTTTTGAAGGCAACTGAATTGCATCTAGTAATGCTGTGACTAGGTCAGAGTGTGAGATGCTCCTTCCATCTGCTGCCACATATCCTCTGCGAAGCCATATTACACCATGGTCCCAAACCACACCATGAGCATACCTGGAATCGGTGTAAATGTTTACCTCTTTTCCTGCAAACAGCTGGCATGCACAGGTTAATGCTATCAATTCAGCAGCCTGTGCAGACTGATAGGGTATTGGATTGGCCTCGAGGACAGTATCCGGCAGTTGGACAACAGCATATCCTGCATGATAGACATTATCACTTGGTCTGCTGCAAGAGCCATCAATAAAAACTGTTTGTGCAGTAGGAATTGGTACTGAAAGCATATCTGCTCTAGGTGAAGTGTCCTGATGTATTGATTGTGTACAGTCATGAGGTGGTGGTAAGTCATCCTGTTCTCCTTTAAGACCTAATAAGGCATTCAAAATTGGAGCTGGGCCAGAGTTTATGTTTGAACTTTTTATTTTCAGGTTTGGATTGGACAGGAGGATGACTTCATACCCACTCAATCTTTGTGCTGACATATGCTGAGTATGTAAAGTTTTGAGGAGTGTGGTAACGTTGTGTGAGGTGTGTAAAGTAGTGTTATGGCCCAAGGTAAATGGTGCTGCCAACTCTACAACCATAGAAGAAGAAGCCAACGCTCTGAGACAAGCAGGCATGCCTTGCACCTGTACTGGAACCACCTTTGAGAAAAAAGCTACAGGGCGCAGTCTCCCACCATGTTCCTGGGCCAGTACTCCTGCCATGGTTCTGCAATTTTCCCTAGCAAACAAGTGAAACATTTTGCTAAAATCAGGGAGGCCGAGGCTCGGGCTGGTAACCATTGCACTTTTCAACATGGTAAAAGCATTTAACATTTCATCAGACCATTTTACAATATCAGACATTTCAGAGAGGCTTGCTTGTCCCAATATATTGTCATAGAAAGAACAGTCAGGTATCCATTGGCGGCAGTAACCAATCATTCCAAGAAAGGTTAGCAGGTCTTTCTTGGTAAGTGGACGGGGCAGACCCACTATAGCAACAGTTCTTTTGTGACTGACTTTCCTAACTCCTGGAGACAGCACAAACCCTAGGTACTCAACCTCCTGTTTACACCATTGTAATTTTTTCTTAGACACTTTGTGACCACACGTATGTAACCATTTCAATAAGGATAAGCTATCAGCTCGGCAGTCCTCCTCTGAAGAACTACAAATCAAAAGATCATCAACATATTGCAACAGTACAGAACCATGAGGGGCAGTCCAAGGCCTGAGGGTGGCTTGGAGTACTATAGAATAGACCACAGGTGAGTCTATACATCCCTGGGGCATTCTACACCAGGTAAACTGGCGATTGTGTTGGTCAATCGACTCAGTAAAAGCAAAGAGTGGCCTTGTCTCCTTGTCTACAAGGACAGAGAAAAAAGCATTCTTTAAATCAATTACAGTAAAACATTTGGCTGTTGCTGGAATGGAGGACAGTAGTGATGGAACATCAGGTACAATGGGTGCTATTGGGACTATGAGGTCATTTATGGCCCTCAAGTCCTGTACAAATCTGAAGGAGCCATCCGGCTTCTTTACAGGGTTAACAGGTGTGTTGTATGGAGAAATAATTTCCTCCAGGATTCCATCCTGCAGAAACTTTTTCACCATTGGCACTATGCCATCCATCTTTTCTTTAGAGAGTGGATACTGTTTGTGATAGATAGGAAATGCACCTTCTTTGAGAGTGGCCTTGTATGGTGTGCATGAAACAAGTCCTACATCCAGATCTGATGTAGACCAGACCTGGGGGTCTATATCCTCAAAATCTTCTTCACTATTTTGTTGTGACAGCATCAATAAACCTGGTTTGCATGCTACTATAGTGATTTTATCTGAGGAAATGTCTAGACCTCCTTCTGAGTTGGTTCTAATTGTGATTCCTAGTGGCCCAAACAAGTCTCTTCCCAACAAATTTACAGGACACCTTGGTATTATCCTAAAAGAATGTGTGCATATGGTGTACCCTTCATCATCTTCTATTGGTAGGGGTGGAGTCCTATATGTTTTTGTCAGTATCCCATTAATTCTCAAAGAGGATTCCGCTGGTTCCCACTTGCCTCTGAAATGATCTTCACAAATAGTACTCCTAGTGGCCCCGCTATCAACGAGATAGGGGATGAGTCTCCCATTTATTGAAATAGCAACCATTGGACTGTCAGTGAAATCATCTGAGACAAAAGGAAAAGCTGGGACACTACCCTCCGGGCCCCATCATTGTTGTTGATTTCCCCATTTGATTGGAAATGTTGGACCTTGTTGGATGGATGCCTGTGGTTGTTGTGTCTGGTTAGGGACAGAGCTGGAATCGGGAGTCTGAGGAGGGGTGGGGTGAGGACACTGACTCACCCAGTGATCCTCAGCACCGCAATTGAAACATCCATTGTTTCTAGAGCGACTCATCCCTCTTCCATTTCTGCCTTTAAATCTGCCTCTAAAATTTCCTCTGCCACTAAAGTTTCCTTTTGTATTCCCTTGGAAATGTTGTGTGGAGACAGGCGACAGCTTTGGTATATCAAAACAACCTGCTGCATCTTTCTGTGAAAGAGCTTTGCCAAAGTCAGTTCTAGAAAGTGTTGACCATTCAGTAATCATTTGTTTGACTGGGACCACTAAATGGGGTTTGAGATTACTCAGGAAAGTCTGGATCAATAATGGATCCAAAGTTGTCAGAATACCCAAACCGGCTTTCTGTCCATCCTGCCATATGATCCACCCAAGGGTTAACTAGGTATTGCTCCATTTAATTTTCCTATGAAAACAAAACAATTTATCATGCTTGACTGCCACCTAACAGTGCAGACAATCAGACAACGGTGTGAATCAGACAATTAGACAATACTTCAACTTAGATTCCTTTAACAAAAAATATCAGTACTGTCCGTGATACTTTTTTATACTAATACAGCTACAATCACTTCAAGACTGTAACAGAATAAATTTGGAACAAGTTCAAGAGTATTTCAGATACAATAAACGCACAATCTTGCTCATGGAGCTGCTGTTTTGTTTCAGACAAATTTAAACTACAGATGAATTTAACTTGCAATGTACATTAATCTGTTTACCTTTCACAAAATAACTTTACCCAAATTGTAACTTTATAACCTCCGGGAATACCACTCACCAAGTATGCCTTTTGGTTCTGGAAACAAAATAGCAGTTCACATATACACACTCAGCGCAATTCATTCAGCGTGATACTTTTAAAGCAAAGCAGTTATACAATCATACACAAAGTTTACACAATACATTGATCATCAGTCACCAGTTCTGTCCCGAACAGAACTAAAACTCTAGAGTACTCTGTAAATTTTTCTAAGGTCACCAAAACCTTTTCAAGTGTCCCCAAAACACTATATGACCCCTAAGGTCATGACCGGTCAACTTATCTATACTTATGAGAGGTTCTATAACCCAACAGCAATCTCTGTGGGATGGAAGCCAAGTCACACACCTGACACCCAGACCCCGGCAAGTCAATTTCACTCAATAAGAATAGAATTCACTTACCGAGCCGTTAAAAGTAGCTTTCCAAGTCCGTTAAGGGTAAATAAACATCCATCCCAGGACAAGCCCCCAGTGCTGAAAGGGTTAATCCTGTGTCTAGGGTGGTCCCTTCAACCTCTCAGACCTTAGATCCAATGTATTGTATAAATTCAGAGTACTCTGGAATCAATTCTCAAAGGACAAATAAAACCACATACACACCATGGCGTCCTTCGAGAACTAATTGTATTGGGTTATTACAAAGCGATTGATATAGTAAATTTCACGTCACACAGAATAAGACATGCGCAGTAGACATCAAGACGATTACAGCTGGTCAAGACAAAACGCTATTGTTCTTTGTTCTTCTAAGCTAGCTAAATTAATATAAGAAAAAGATAAGAGACGGTACATAATTTCTTCTGTAGCTAAAGGAATGCTGAGAAACAGTGTGAAGGTTATAGATAAGTGTGTGAGAACAAATGAGTTAGAAGAATCTCATGTTGAGACAGTTATCTGAGAAGTTAAAGGGGTGTTCAAACTGTACATATTGTAAAATGGAAGTTTGTGAATATTAAGATGGCTGACAGAAACAAGATGGATGCTTAACATAACCTTTCAGGGGTCCCCCCAAATTCAATTACCAGGCTCCTGAAAAAACAGTTGTTTTTAAAAAAAATTGCATTGATACATGTCCCCTGAGGCAGGACCCAGGTCCCCAAACACTTTTTATGACAATAACTTGCATATAAGCCTTTAAAATGAGCACTTTAGATTTCTCCCATAGACTTTTACAGGGTGTTCCACAGCTTTTTGAATTTGCCACAAACACCCCAAAATGTTCGCTGTTCGGCGAACAGGCAATGTTTCAGTCGAGCACAAAGCTCACCCCTAATGCACACGTGCAAACACAAGTTTCCTTTTTTTAAACATTTTCCCAATGACAGGGCCTCAAACTATCACAGGAACTCATTGTGATGAGCAGAGCTGATGCAGATGACAGCCGAATAGGCACTTGAACCAGATGTGAGAGCAGAGCCAGAAACGGAAGCATGATCACAGGGATAGCCGAGGCCAGCAGCAGGTGGGCTGTGAGGTACCAAGACATAAGACAGAGGTGTGGTCAAAAATGGAGCTGGGGTCAGGAACTGTCAACAGAGCAGAGGCAGGATCCAAGTTCCAGTGAGAGGCAAGCCAAGTCAGCAACAAGGGAACAAGCAGAGTAAAAGCAGGACACAGGGAACAGCTGAAAGACCAGCCAGCACTGGAGCATTAAAGGAGCCCCTTTAAATAGTCCCACTAGCACCACCATGCACTAAGTGCACGCCCACCCATGCTAGTGTGCATTCCTATATATATATATATACACACACACACACATACACATAGATACACACAGTATTTCACAAAAGTGAGTACACCCCTCACATTTTTGTAAATATTTAATTACATCTTTTCATGTGACAACACTGCATAAATGATACTTTGCTACAATGTAAAGTAGTGAGTGTATAGCTTGTATAACAGTGTAAATTTGCTGCCCACTCAAAATAACTATTTCTAAACTGCTGGCAACAAAAATGAGTACATCCCTGAGCGAAAATGTCCAAATTGGACCCAATTAGCCATCTCCCTCCCCGGCGTTATGTGACTCGTTAATGTTATAAGGTCTCGGGTGTGAATGAAGAACAGGTCTGTTAACCCCCCCTGGTGGTATTCCCGAGTGTGGCTAGGGGTGAGATTTTTGTACCATTAGCGGTAACCCCGAGCCACACTTGGGATTGCATCGCTGGATCCAGAAATACATAACTTACCTTGTCTCAGGGATCCCGCCATGTATCCCCGCTGTGTGCGGTGGCCGGATCTTCCGGATCTTTCACCCGATGCACTGTGTGCCCTGGCTTCCGTTCCATGCGAGCGAAGCGACGCAGGGAGGTGGAACCAGCGCCAAATTCAAAAAGTATAAACACACTGATACATTGTAATCCTATTGGATTACATTACTAAAATAGAATAACATTGACCTTAGTTTGCCCCCATTACTTTATCCAGTGCCCTTGCCTGCAGTTTTACTGTACTTTGTGTCTGGAAACTGCAGAGCGACCATGGCATCAAAAAAGCACGCCTCTACCTCAAAAGCAGCATATGACCTGTTTGAAAACAGCGACAGCGATACAGAATCACTTGCAGAAGTGAGTGATAGCGATTCGTGGGGAAGTTCGTCATCAGGCACAGAAAGCGATTTTAGCGATGATCCTGCGACTTTGCCCAGTGATGTGCGGACTTGGTGCTCGATTGATTGTGGTACAGAGCACGCAGCGCCCCCAAGATTTCCATTTACTGGAACACCTTGTATCAAAGTGGATGTGGATGACAACCCATTGGCATACCTCCAATTCTTTTTGACCGATGAGGTTATAGAAAAAATTGTTATGGAGACAAATCGGTACCACGAACAACAAGCTGCTACGCATCAGAGGTTTGCAAGGAGCAGAAAGTGGGAACCAGTAACCAAGGAGGACATCTGGAAGTTTCTGGGCCTCATAATTCTTCAGGGAGTGGTTGGGAAACCCCTGAATAAGTGGTACTGGACAACCAACAAATTGCTAGCAACTCCTTTTTTTGGCACCGTCATGTCGGAGTACAAATTTTCCCTTATTAGGAAGTATTTGAACTTTGAGAATAATGAGGAATTCGACGAGACTTCTCATCCAGCACGAAAACTCAAAAAGATTTGGGGGCTATATCAAATGATTCAGCAAAATTTCCAGAAGACCTATGTACCCGATAGAGACATCAGTATCGACGAAAGTCTGATGGCCTACAAAGGAAGACTCAGTTGGATACAGTTTATTGCGTCCAAGAGGGCACGTTTTGGCATAAAATCATTCATGCTCTGTGAATCCAGCACTGGTTACATATGGAATTCCATACTTTACACCGGGAAAGGAACCAAGTTCAATGAAAGATTCGGTAACTATGGAATGGTAACCGCTTCCGTTCTTACTCTGATTGAACCACTGCTGAATCAGGGCTACTGTGTAACCACATATTTTTTTACAGTTCTCCAGAACTCTATGAGTTCCTTTTACAGCATAAGACAAATGCATACGGGACCGTTAGAGCTAACCGGCGTGAATTGCCACCAACCTTTGGCAATAAAAAAGCTCAAGGCAGGAGAAATAGTTGCCTGGCAAAAAGGCAAAATTATGGCAATGAGATGGCACGACAAAAAAGATGTCTGCCTAATGAGTACCATTCACAACACCTCTACTGTCATGGTACAAACAAAAGGTGGAAAAGACCTAATGAAGCCCCAAGTCGTGATGGACTACAACCATACTATGGGAGGTGCTGACCGAGCTGACCAGGCCATGACTTTTTACCCAGCCATGAGGAAGTAACAGAAAAAATATTACAAAAAAATCTTTAGGCACCTTCTGGAGCAGTGCCTGTGGAATGCTTTCATTCTTCTAAAAAAAAAGAGTGACAAGCCTGTTGTTCATGCGGACTTTGTTTGGAAAGTTGCTGAACTTATATTCCTCAAGCACCAAACACCAACGTCTGTAAACAGATCTGGCCGTCGTGCTGCTGGCGTTGTGAACCCAGAACGCCTGACTGGTCGGGACTTTATGGACCACATTCCACCAATAGAAAAGAAGGCAGCACCCACAAGGATGTGAGTTGTGTGCTGCTCTAAGCGTGATGACACTGGAAGGAAAATTAGAAAAGAAACCAGGTTCTACTGTCCTGATTGTGATGTTGGACTTTGTGCTGTGCCATGTTTTAAAATTTTCCATACCAGAGATGTTTACTGAAGCAATATGACTACCAATATTGCACCCTTGTTTGGCAAAAAAAAAAGTCAGTGTTTTTGATTATATTATTTACTAAAATGCATTGAATAAAAACTATTATTATTATTATTATTATTATTATATTATTATTTGTTATTATTTACAGTTATTTATTATATTATAATTTATGATTTTGTGTTTCAAACTTTATCCTAACCGGGATGTCTACTTGACTTTAGTTTGAACAGATTTCAGTGAGTTATTCCTAAAGCCGCGTACTGTCTGGCCTACTTAGTCCGCCGAAACACATTTCAGCGGACAGTCCGCTCGTGTGTGGGCTTCAGCGGACTTTTTCAGCGTGCAGTCTGGCGGACTAAGTATTTCGGAATTTCCATAATACTGTCCGTTGGACTCGCATTTCGGCGGACAATCCGCCCGTGTGTGTGCCAGTCCGCCGTACTTTTGAAATAAGCGGACTTTTCCCGCCCGGAGAAAAGTCCGCTCATTTCGAGCTGGTATCCAGGTAGGCGGGGCCCGCGAAGGAGACGCCGCTGGCCCCGCCGCCTGGTATGGACTTAAAGGGGAACCCCAACGCCGAAAAAAATCGGCGTGGGGGTCCCCCCCAAGTCCACAACAGACCCTTGTCCGAGCACGCTACCCGGCCGGCCAGGAAAGGAGGGCGAGCGAGCGCCCCCCCTACTGAGCCGTACCAGGCCGCGTGCCCTCAACATGGGGGGGTGCCTTGGGGAAGGGGGGCCGCGCGGCCCCCCCACCCCAAAGCACCTTGTCCCCATGTTGATGAGGACAAGGGCCTCTTCCCGACAACCCTGGCCTTTGGTTGTCGGGGTCTGCGGGCGGGGGGCTTATTGGAATCCGGGAGCCCCCTTTAATAAGGGGGCCCCCGGATACCGGCCCCCCACCCTATGTGAATGAGTATGGGGTACAATGTACCCCTACCCATTCACCTGTAAAATAAAAGTACAAAAAAACACACCACACGAGATAAAATACTTTATTGCACAGCTCCGGGGGTCTTCCGTCTTCGGGGTCTTCTCGCCGGACTCCTCCGCTATCTTCTTGTAGCTCTTTTGCTAGCGGAGGAGTCCGGCTTTCTTCCTCGCCGCCGGCCTCTTCTCCCGACGTCGGGGGTCTTGTCCCCCTCTTCGGTTCTTCTGCCGGGCCACCGCGCCTTCTTATAGCTCTTTTACAGGCGGTGGCCCGAAGTCGGGAGAAGAGGCCGGCGGCGAGGAAGAAAGCCGGACTCCTCCGCTAGCAAAAGAGCTACAAGAAGATAGCGGAGGAGTCCGGCGAGAAGACCCCCGAAGACGGAAGACCCCCGGAGCTGTGCAATAAAGTATTTTATCTCGTGTGTTGTGTTTTTTTTGTACTTTTATTTTACAGGTGAATGGGTAGGGGTACATTGTACCCCATACTCATTCACATAGGGTAGGGGGCCGGTATCCGGGGGCCCCCTTATTAAAGGGGGCTCCCGGATTCCGATAAGCCCCCCGCCCGCAGACCCCGACAACCAACGGCCAAGGTTGTCGGGAAGAGTCCTCATCAACATGGGGACAAGGTGCCTTGGGGTGGGGGGGCCGCGCGGCCCCCCCTTCCCCAAGGCACCCCCCCATGTTGAGGGCACGCGGCCTGGTACGGCTCAGGTAGCGTGCTCGGACAAGGGTCTGTTGTGGACTTGGGGGGGACCCCCACGCCAATTTTTTTCGGCGTTGGGGTTCCCCTTTAAGTTCATTCCAGGCGGCGGGGTCAGCGACGTCTCCTTCGCGGGCCCCGCCTACCTGGAGACACGCTCGAAATGAGCGGACTTTCCTCCGCGTGTGTGGGCGAGTCCGTCATTTCAAAAGTAGGGCGGATAGTATGGCGGACCTAGTACGTCGTATTAGTCCGCTCAAAAAGTGCCGTGTTCGAAAGTATGACGGACTGTCCGTCGGATTGTCTCATGGACTAAGTTGGCCAGACAGTCCGCCCCGTGTGTATGCGGCTTAAGAATTTCAGGCCTACAATATAAAACGCCAAATTTCCATGCAAAATAATGGTACCGCTTTCAGCGCCTAAAATCCGAAAATAATCATACCGTTAGGGAGGTTAAGTTTGGTGTTAGCGCTCTCACTTTCTCCTACTGGTCACTGGAAGTTCAACATGGCACCTCATGGCAAAGAAATCTCTGAGGATCTGAAAAAGCAATTGTTGCTCTACATAAAGATGGCCCAGGCTATAAAAAGATTACCAAGACCCTGAAACTGAGCTACAGCACAGTGGCCAAGACCATACAGAGGTTAAACAGGACAAGTTCCACTCAGAACAGGCCTCGCCATGATGGACCAAAGAAGTTGAGTGCACGTGCTCAGTGTCATATCCAGAGGTTATCTTTGGGAAATAGACATACGAGTGCTGCCAGCATTGCTGCAGAGGTTGAAGGATTGGGGGAACAATGACCTATGGTAACAACACTACAACAATAAGCTGCTGATCACTACTCCGAGTCCTCAGCATACAATATTACTTGCCTTAGCAGGTACTTAGCAGAGAGCCCCTATACTCTGCATACACTCCTCACACTGACCCTAAATACCTCCTAATTTCTGTTCTTCAAAAATCGTACAGATATGAATAAACTCAAAGACAAAGGATATTATGTGTTTTTATAGATATAGAATAATGCCCTGTACACACGGTCGAAAATTCCGATGGAAAAAGTCAGATCGGATTATGTTGTCGGAAAATCCGATTATGTGTATGCTCTATCAGACTTTTTTCTGTCGGATTTTCCGACGCACAAAGTTTGAGGGCATGATCTAACATTTTCTGACAACAAAATTCGGTCGCATAAATTCCGATTGTGTGCAGACAATTCCGACGGATGAACACAAGTTTCAGACAAAATCCGTCTGAAAAAATCAGACGGATTTTGTGGTCGGAATGTCCGACCGTGTGTACAGGGCATAAGACATAGAAATTAACACATCAGGAACAGAAGTACCAGTATTTCACATATAAGTGCCCTTTCACACTGCCAGCACCCGGCCGTTGGCGGTAAAGCGGCACTAGGTTTAGCGGTGCTTTACCGTAATTTTTGCAACGCTTTTTCGGTGCTAGCAGGGTGCTTTTAACCCCCGCTAGCGGCCGATAAAGGGTTAAAAGCAACCGCAAAGCGTTGCTGCCAAGGCGCTCTGTAAGTGTTTCGGCGACGCTGCCCATTGATTTCAATGAGCAGATGTGTTTTAGGAGAGGCGTATACACCGCTTCCAAAGCTCTGCAAAGAAACTGCTTGCAGGACTTTTTTATGACGTCCTGCCAGCGCAGCACCCCAGTGTGAAAGCCCTCAGGCTTTCACACTGGGATTGCAGATGAGGCTTTTTTCAGGCGATTTACATGATTATGATATTTTTTGCGCTAAAGTGCCTGAAAAACGCCTCCAGTGTGAAAGAGGTCTAAGATAGTGCTTAGAGTGAAGTGATTGGTAAAATGTAACCTGCACTATAGCATATAGAGTACATGCTTTAGAAGTATAATAAACAGTGCAGTGTGCATGGGTCAGGAGCATTTAACATATACAGTACCTTACAAAAGTGAGTACGCCCCTCACATTTTTGTAAATATTTTATTATATCTTTTCATGTGACAACACTGAAGAAATTACACTTTGCTACAATGTAAAGTAGTGAGTGTACAGCTTGTATAACAGTGTAAATTAACTGTCCCCTCAAAATAACTCAACACATAGCCATTAATGTCTAAATCACTGGCAACAAAATTGAGTACACCCTTAAATGAAAATGTCCAAATTGGGCCCAAAGTGTCAATATTTTGTGTGGCCCCCATTATTTTCCAGCACTGCCTTAACCCTCTTGGGAATGGAGTTTTCCAGAGCTTCACAGGTTGCCACTGGATTCCTCTTCCACTCTTCCATGGTGACATCATGGAGCTGGTGGATGTTAGAGACCTTGTGCTCCTCAACCTTCTGTTTGAGGATGCTCCACAGATGCTCAATAGGGTTTAGGTCTGGAGATATGCTTGGCTAGTCCATTACCTTTACCCTCAACTTCTTTAGCAAGAAAGTGGTCATCTTTGAAGTGTGTTTGGGGTAAATATCGTGTAGGAATACTGCTCTGTAGCCCAGTCTCCAAAGGGAGGGGATAATGCTCTGGTTAAGTATCATGGTTCCCTCAATAAACTGTAGCTCCCTATTGTCAGCAACACCCATGCTGCCCCAGACCATGACACTCCCACCACCATGCTCGACTATAGGTAAGACACACTTGTCTTTGTACTCCTTACCTGGTTGCTACCACACATGCTTGACACCATCTGAACCAAATATGTTTATCTTGGTCTCATCAGACCACAGGACATGGTTCCAGTAATCCATGTCCTTAGTCTACTTGTCTTCAGCAAACTGTTTGCAGGCTTTCTCGTGCATCATCTTTAGAAGAGGCTTCCTTCTGGGACAAGAGCCATGCAGACCAATTTGATGCAGTGTGAGGCATATGGTCTGAGCACTGAAGAGCTGGCCCGCCACCCCTTAAACCTCTGCAGCAATGCTGGCAGCATTCATACATATATTTCCCAAAGACAATCTCTGGATATGACGCTGAGCATGTGCACTCAACTTCTTTGATCGACCATGGCGAGGCCTGGTCGGAGTGGAACCTGTCCTGTTAAAACGCTATATTGTCTTGGCCACCATGCTGCAGCTTAGTTTCAGGGTCTTGCAAATCTTCTTATAGCCTAGGCCATCTTTATGTAGAGCAACAATTCTTTTTTTCAGATCCTCAGAGAGTTCTTTGCCATGAGGTACCATGTTGAACTTCCAGTGACCAGCATGAGAGAGTGAGAGCGATGACACCAAATTTAACACACCTGCTCCCCATTCACAACTGAGACCTTATAACACTAACTAGTCACATGACACCAGGGAGGGAAAATGGCTAAATGATCCCAATTTGGACATTTTCACTTAGGCATGTACTCACTTTTGTTGCCAGTGATTTAGACATTAATGGCTTTGTGTTGAGTTATTTTGAGGGAACGGAAAATTGACACTGTTATACAAGCTGTACACTCACTACTAGGGATGAGCTTCGTGTTCGAGTCGAACATACGTTCGACTCGAACATCGGCTGTTCGTCCGTTCGGCGAAGTCCGAACATTTTGGTCCGTTCGCGCCAATTCGTGTGGCGCTCACGGCCCACAATGCACTGCGATGGCGCAGTGCATTGCTGGCTCATGATTGGCCAAGCATGCACTGTGACCCCGCATGCTTGGCCAATCGCAGCGCCAGCAGCGAGGAGAGCCATGATTGCCTGTGGCCAATCATAGCTCAGGCTGTGTAGTGCACGCCCCACACTATATAAGGCCGCCAGCGCGGCGGCCTTGTGTAGTGTGTTGCCGTTTGAAGCAGTGGGTGTTCTGTGTACCTTCAACACAGTACACACCGATCGTTTTCGGCCGATTTTCGATCTTGCTGTTGTGTAGTGGTTGTTGTCTGCGTGCCCTGACCGCAGTATACACCGCTATATTCACCTCACCTTGTGCGCGCTGTCTGCGTGCTCTGTACCCAGTACATACCGCTATATCCACCTACATAGCTGTTCTCTATTTGAGCCCACTTGCCATCTGCAGGAGTTATTGGAAGTTGTGTGTGCCTCCAGCACAGCACAGTATACATCTGTATATACCCCTTTATCTCTGGTGTTCTATAATAAAGGCATCTGCAGGAGTTAGTGGGTGTTCTGTGTACCTTCAACACAGTACACACCGATCGTTTTCGGACGATTTTCGATCTTGCTGTTGTGTAGTGGTTGTTGTCTGCGTGCCCTGACCGCAGTATACACCGCTATATTTACCTCACCTATATAGCTAGTGATCTATCTTTTATAATAGAGCTTGCAGTCAGTAGTGTTAGGAGCTTGTGCGTGCTGTCTGTGTGCTCTGTACCCAGTACATACCACTATATCCACCTACATAGCTCTTCTCTATTTGAGACCACTTGCCATCTGCAGGAGTTATTGGAAGTTGTGTGTGCCTCCAGCACAGCACAGTATACATCTGTATATACCCCTTTATCTCTGGTGTTCTATAAAAAAAAGGCATCTGCAGGAGTTAGTGGGTGTTGTGTGCCTCTAGCACAATATACACTACCCAACTGCTTTTTTACCCAACTCCCTTCAGTCCATTACCATGTCTGGAAGGCCAGCAAGGAGAGGCAGACAGGCGCGAGCCGATAAAAGAGGGCAAGCAGGCTCTGTGTCTAGAGACAACAGTGCTGGTCGTGGATGCGGTGCATTGTCATCAGCACGTGGCCATGGGACACGCTTGTCCTTCTTTTCGGCAGCAGGACATGTTGAGCCGCAACATGCCAACGACTTGGTAGAGTGGATGACCAAGCCCTCTTCACCCCCCTCATCCTCTCTCACCCAGTCTCAGGGTACTAGCAAAGCAGCTGCCAACGCATCTTCTTCCCTCCTCTCAATGTCATCATCAGTGACTCCTTCCCTAGACCCACCACGTCCTCCTGAGGAGTCTCCTGAACTCTTTGAGCACAGTGTTGGGTACATGCTCCAGGAGGATGCCCAGTGTTTTGTGGGCTCTGATGATGACTCAGCTAGAGGAAGGCAGTAGCGTGAGCGCAGAGAGAGGGGATGCTCAAGAAGGACAGCAATCTGGCAGTCATGTTCCACAAGCTGCAGCATACTGCCAGGTTTGCTACAGCGATGAAGAGGGAGGGGATGATGAGGGCACTGACTCCACGTGGGTGCATGGAAGGAGAGAGGAGGAGGAGGAGGAGGAGGAGGCACATGTCCAAAGAAGCAGGATGCCCTCCGGGGGCCAGCTTAGGGGCAGCACACCGACTGAATCACACCGCAGAGCTCCGCCTGTGCAGGGCGCTGCCTCTGCGCGTTATTCTAAAAGTGCTTTGGTGTGGGCCTTTTTTGAGACGAGTGCATCAGATCGCACCGCTGCTATTTGCAACATATGTCTCAAGCGTATCTCGCGTGGCCAAAACATCAGTCGCTTGGGCACCACATGCTTGACCAGACATATGTTGACCTGCCATGCAGCTTGGCAAGCGTACCTCAAAGACCCACACCAAAGAACAAGGCGGACCTCTCCTTGCTCCTCATCAGCTGGCATCTCCAACCCCACTAGACCTTCAGTCCTCTCTGAAACCTGCTCTGAGAGGAATGAAGGTGTAGAATTAGGTGTGTCACAGCCAAGTGCTTCCGGGAACTCTGCTAGCGGTACACCCACGTCCGATTATAGCAGGCAAATGTCCCTGCCCCAGCTGCTGGACCGGCGAAAGAAGTTCACTCCCAGCCATCCACATGCCCAGCGCTTGAATGCTAGCTTGGCTAAATTGCTAGCACTTCAACTGCTGCCTTTTCAGTTGGTAGACTCGGCCCCCTTCCGTGAGTTTGTACAATGTGCGGTTCCTCAGTGGCAGGTCCCCAAACACCACTTTTTCTCACGGAAGGCGATTCCGGCTCTCTACCGGCATGTGGAAGGCAATGTCCTTGCCTCGCTGGACAGGGTGGTCAGCGGTAAGGTGCATATTACGGCTGACTCATGGTCCAGCAGGCATGTACAGGGACGTTACCTGTCTTTCACGGCCCATTGGGTCACTCTTCTGGCAGCTGGGAAGGATGCAGGACAAGGTGCAGTAGTGTTGGAGGTTGTTCCGCCACCACGCCTCCAAAATGCTACTATTGGTTGTGACACACCTCTCTCCTCCACCCCCTCCTCTTCTTCTTCCTCCATGGCCTCTTACAGTGCTCTGTCCTCAGAACCAGCGGTGCTTCATAGGCGTTCCAGGGGCTACGCAAGTATGCAGGCAAAACGATGTCATGCCGTGCTTGCGCTGGTTTGTTTGGGGGACAGGAGCCGCACTGGGGCAGATGTTTTGTCAGCTCTGCAGGGGCAGGCCGAGAGGTGGTTGACGCCACGCCAGCTTAAGCCAGGAATGGTGGTTTGTGACAATGGCACCAACCTCCTCTCCGCCCTCCGACAGGGACAACTGACCCATGTGCCCTGTGTAGCTCACGTCCTTAACCTGGTGGTGCAGCGGTTCTTGGGCAGGTACCCCGGCTTACAGGATGTCCTGAAGCAGGCCAGGAAAGTCTGTGTGCATTTCTGCCGATCATTTAATGCCTGTGCTCGGCTGGCTGAGCTCCAAAAGGAGTTGAACCTGCCCAAGAACCGCCTTATATGTGACATGCCCACCAGATGGAACTCAACGTTGGCCATGCTGCAGCGGCTGCACACGCAGCAGAGGGCCATCAATGAGTACCTGTGCGACTACGGCACCAGGACAGGGTCAGGGGAGCTCGGTTTTTTCTCACCACGCCAGTGGGGCATGATCAGGGATGCATGCACTGTCCTGTCACCGTTTGAGGAGGCCACAAGGATGGTGAGCAGTGACAGTGCATGCATCAGTGACACTGTACCTCTTGTCCACCTCTTGGAGCATACACTGCGTGGAATAATGGACAGGGCACTTGAGGCAGAACAGAGGCAGGAAGAGGAGGACTTCCTTGCCTCTCAAGGCCCCCTTTATCCAGACAGTGTTCCTGCTGTGCCACCCATCACACAGGAAGAGGATGAGGAGGAGGAAGAGGAGGAGGAGGATGATTGTGTCAGCATGGAGGTGGAGGCTGGCACTCAGCATCAGCAGCAGCAGCAGCAGCAGCAGCAGCAGTCTTGTAGGGATGATTTACAGTCCCAAGAATCACGTGGACTTGTACGTGGCTGGGAGGAGGTAGCTGCGGATCATGTTGTCCTTAGTGACCCAGAGGACTCCGGACCGAATGCCTCAGCTAACCTACGCTGCATGGCCTCCCTGATCCTGCAAAGCCTGCGGAAGGATCCTCGTATTCTTCGGATCAAGGAGAGGGACCATTATTGCTGGCCACTCTCCTTGATCCACGGTACAAGGGTAAGGTTGCCGACCTTATCTTGCCATCGCAGAGGGAGCAGAGGATGAGACATCTCCGGGAGGCCTTGCAGAAAGGTCTGTGCAACGCGTTCCCAGAGACTGGGAGGTTACAAACTCCTGGTCCTGGACAACGTGTTGCTGAGGCATCGGTCAGAAGGAGCGGTGGAGAAGGTGGCCGTCTGACTGATGCTTTCAGACAATTTTTTAGTCCGCAGCCCCAAGGTATGATCGGTTCCAGCACCCATCACCAGCGTCTGATTTACATGGTGCAGGAATACCTAGGGGCAAGGTCAGACTTGGACACCTTTCCCACCGAAAATCCTCTGGCTTACTGGGTCTTGAGGATGGATCACTGGCCAGAGCTTGCACAGTATGCAATTGAGCTACTGGCCTGTCCTGCATCCAGCGTTCTTTCGGAACGCACCTTCAGTGCTGCTGGTGGCTTTGTTACCGATCACAGGGTGTGCCTGTCCACCGAATCAGTTGATCGACTGACCTTCATCAAGATGAATCAGTCTTGGGGGCGTGGCTTGGCGCGCAGCGTGGATGGACACTGAATAGGAGAGCTCTGGTGTGCCAGGGGATCGTTTGCCGAAAACAGCCTTAAAGCAGGACGAATATGCCCAACCACAATAAGAAGGGACCCCACAATCACTCCTTGCGGTCATCTGGAACCCCTAAGGGCAAACAGTCAGCGCACAGCCTCAACAAATACCGCTACAGCGGCGAACACAGCGGCCCCAAGATGGCGCCGACATACAGAGCGGCCGGGAGAGAAGACAGGGAGGATGATGAAATATCCCTACCAGCGTCGGAAGACTCCAGCAGAGGTAATACCGCTACTGACCCACCTCTGACATATGCTACCATGACCGAAATAGCAGCAGATATTAAAAGCTCTTTCTCTGCAGCTATAACTGACATTAAAACTGAGTTACTCAGACTCACAGAGCAAATAGCGGTGACAGAAAGAGCAGGAAGGAGGAGAGACAGAGATCTAGTGAGACTGGATGATATTTCAGAAACGCACACCTCACAGATGCTGGAAATGAACAGACAGATCAAGGACCTTGACAATAGGGGAAGGAGACACAACATTAGAGTGAGAGGTGTCCCTGAGACCATCACCCCTGAGCAGATTAAACCTGCTTTATCCTCCATCTTCAACGGCCTCCTGGGCAGGCCTGCTGATTCACCCATAGAATACGATAGAGCTCACAGAGCTCTGCGGCCTAGAGCACAGGATAACAATCCCCCCAGAGACATCATATGCTGCCTGCCAAACTTCCCCCTGAAAGAGGAGATACTGCAGAAAGCCAGGACAAATGACCAAGTGCTTTTTAATGATGACGCAGTCCAGATCTTCCAGGACTTATCACCAATTACTCTGAGAAATAGAAGAGCTCTGAGACCGTTACTGGCAGTTCTCCAGGAAAAAAGGATTGCTTACAGGTGGAAATTCCCCTTTGCTCTCCAAGCCACCTTTAATGGCAAACAACACTTACTTAGAGTTCCGGAAGAACTACCCAAATTCTTTGAAAACCTACATATCGCCCCAATGGATCTACCTGACTGGTACTCCGAGTACAGACTGCCGCCCCTCATCAATAATGTGATTCCCACATCAGACCCTTCCCCAGCAAAATCTCCCTATCACCTCGGGAGAAACAGAGGAAGTTCCTCCTACTCCTCACCCTCCACCAAGGGCCCTAGAATGTGATTACTGCGCAAAGATTGCAGTAAATCCCCTTTAACCTTAGCTGGACGCCATGCTGCAAATGAAAACAACCCTGTTTAATTCAGGCCACAAAGTCATCAGGCGAACCATAGATTGAACCACCCGTTTTAACTGAAGTCCTGAACATGGGTTGTCTACATACACAACGGCTCATACCTCAGACTTCACACCACTAAAGGGAGATTTGGGCGTCACAGTTGGTTACGTTAACCCGGTTAATACAGTTTGGTATACCCGCTCATCTCCTTTAACGAGAGCTCCCATGTGTGGTTGTATGTAATGACTCACCTGTAGCTAAATTGCAACTGGCTGAAGCTGAGGTAACATACATTGCCTAGTTGCAGAAAGGGAATCGCTAACCTACACCAATCTGTAATTACAGTTGGGACGAACGCTCAAATACCGTTGACGATTGTTTTTCTCCTTTTTTGTCCCTTGTTTTTCTTACCAACCCCTTAGTTACTCTCCTCATGCGATGATGGAGAGAAAGTTACACTGGTAAAGTTGATCTTTTTGAATTTAAACTGGCCTGCGCGTAGGCAACCTCTGTGTTAGTACTTTGCTGTGAAGAACCCTCACACACTGTTCCTTACTTTTGAAACCAGCCCAACAAACCAGATCATCACACCAACGGACCGACACTTGCGGTAACAGATGGTAGTTTACCCAGCAGACGTTTTTCACTGCGCAGCTATCAGGTGCCGTCGGTTACTTTACATGATCTTTCTCGCCTCCAGAGCGGGACAAGCTTATAGCTCCTAGGGCTGAGATCTATTGGTAAGCAATGGATAAGGTAACATGTGCATTTGGTCCTCTGACCTACACGCTGCCCTGACTTTGCAGTAGCATGGACATGAAGGTCTCCAAACCTAAAGTTACCTACGCTACACTGCTGCAGTACTGCCGAAGTGACGATCAGATGGGCCGAGATGTGTGATACATGCTTCATGATCCTTTGCCTTACTAAAAACTGTACCTGCAGATTGTATTTTTGCGACTAAAGTTAAGATGTTACGGTTTAAGTATATGATGCCTTATCACATTTGTTGCTTCTTTGTACATTTCTAGATAGCTCCTTCTCTCGAACTAACCTATGCTTCTATTCAGGCCTTTCACTATACAATAGAATTTGAAGGTGGATACCCCACAGACAAGAAATGTGAGTGTTTACCATGTTAACAAGGAGTTCAGCTCGGTTCTCTCTTTTTTAAACTAGTTAGGGTCTTCTGGGCTGTGTGACCATACTATTGCAGAGCACACCATATCCTAAGGTCTTATTCTATAGGTTTTCAGAATTGCAATTCGTTAGCTGCAACTAATACCCCCAACAGCCCCAATTGCTAACCCCAGACGTATCGATGGAAGAACACGCACAACAAGGCTACAGATTTATATTAATTTCTACCCAAGCCTTCATATAGGTCCCCCTGGCAGACCAACCCCCGGAGACACATTCATAAATCGAATCTCTCTATGCACACTCACGGGCGCACCTCCCACCAACCCCCCAGAGTCGTTTTCGGTGTGCACCTACCCACACCGTGTAATTGGCTCAGGACCACTAGACAGTGCTTCTGAGCGGAGACTCGTGGAGGGTTACCTCACTCCCTCCAATCTACCCCCACCCCACCATTCCTGGGTAAACCCGATCGCTACCTCTTCCGCTACCTTTCCCCCCCGATAAATTTTCATACCACAGATACCCACCCCTCTAGGCAACCCCAACCCCCTTTTGTTGTTTTTTTGTTTTCTATAATTTTTTATATCCTCCCACCTCACTCACCCCCCCCCCCCTCCCCCACTAAGCTATAACTACAATGGCATACTCCTCATTGGGAAAATCCCCTGTATTAATATCGCACAACATAAACTGACTCAATACTCCAGAAAAACGAACTAAAGTACTTAGAGAGCTAAAAAAATCGAACCCTGCTATAGTTTTTTTACAGGAAACTCATTTTAAAGGCCAAAACATACCCAGACTTACTGACAACACCTTCTCATATGCATACCATGCCACAAATCCATTAGCCAAGACCAAAGGGGTGTCTATTCTAGTAAATAAAAACTCCCCATTTCAAATATCTGACCGACTTGCGGACCCGGAAGGCCGTTACCTCTTTCTCAAGGGCACATGGGAAGGCAACCCAATCACCTTTGCGAATGTCTATTTTCCGAACAAAGCACATATTACTTTTTGCAACAAGATAATAACGGAACTTAAATGGTTCGCCACCGGATGCATTGTATTAGGAGGCAATTTCAATATACCATTATCACCGCTACAAGACACTTCGACAGGGTACTCTCACATATCCTATAAAATATTGAAGAGAATCAAAATCCTATTACAGTCCCTAGCATTAGTTGACTCATGGAGGTTTCTACATCCCACCGGGAGAGATTTCACATATTTCTCACCGCCACACCAAAGACACTCAAGGATTGACCTGATTTTTATTTCCCAAAGAGACCTTATTAACTTAACCACAGCTGATATAGGAATCATTACTGTCTCAGACCATGCCCCCACGGCAATCACCTTAAAACTTGACCGGCCCAAAAAGACACCCTTCAACTGGAGACTTAATGCTGCACTTCTCACTGACAAGACGATAACGGAAGACATACACAACTCCATTACCAACTACTTCACGAACAACAAAGACTCTGACACCAACCCTCTCACTAATTGGGAAGCCCATAAGAGCGTGATAAGGGGAGATCTTATAAAATGGGGAGCGCGCAAGAAAAAAGAAAGAAACAAAGAAATAGAGGACCTGTCCCTTAAAATTGCCAGGCTAGAGACACTACATAAACCATCCCTTATGGCTAAAGCTGCGGATGATCTAACTCAACACAGGCAATCCCTGTTACAAATACTACATTTCCAATCCCAGAAATCTCTTTTCTTCCGTAAAGGTATATTTTACGAGTTTGGTGATAAGAGTGGGAAACAATTGGCTAGAGCCCTAAGGGATGCAAAGACACAGAATCACATACATGCGATAAGGAACAAAAGAGGCACCTTGGAGCACAATCCAGAAAAAATAGCAACACTCTTCCATGATTTCTACACAAAACTTTATAACTTACCCCCTCAGCACAAACCGATACACATATCGCAGCCAAGAGCAGATGTTATCGCACACTTCCTTTC
Organism: Lithobates pipiens; assembly: GCF_037356315.1. Lineage (NCBI taxonomy): Eukaryota > Metazoa > Chordata > Amphibia > Anura > Ranidae > Lithobates > Lithobates pipiens. The sequence goes on from NW_027507758.1 coordinate 182,732,113, forward strand.
AGATAGCAAATTACCCTCACTACAAACCTCAGACAAAGAGATTTTGAATGAACCAATCACCACAACCGAAATAATGGACGCGATCAAACAGTTAAAAACGGGCAAAATCCCCGGCCCAGACGGCTTCACGACACAATATTACAAAACCTTTACACAACTTTTAGCCAAACCCCTACTTAAAGCTTTTAATCATCTAGCTAAAAACGAACACGACTCTAACACCCTTTTATCGGCACACATAGCGATTATACCTAAACCAGATAAAGACCACACAGACTGTGCGAATTTTTGGCCTATATCCCTATTAAACATTGACATCAAATTACTAGCGAAAATCATGGCCAACAGACTAAAACCCCTACTCCCGAAAATCATAGGACCTGAGCAAGTCGGCTTCATGCCCGGCAGGGAGGCCAGGGATAACATTATTAAGTCTCTAAACCTGATTCACTATGCACGCAATTCCAAACTGGAGGGCCTTCTGGTTTCTACGGATGCCGAGAAGGCCTTCAATAGGGTCTCTTGGGACTATATGTTCGCCACATGTACCCATATTGGTCTTGAAGGTAACATGCTAAATTGGATAAAAGCCCTTTACCGAAACCCACAGGCCAAAATAAAAGTAAATAACACATTGTCAGATCCGATCCAAATCCGCAACGGTACTAGACAAGGGTGCCCCCTGTCACCACTCCTCTTTATCCTGAAGCTAGAGCCGCTCATAAGAACTATAAACCTATCCCCTGACATCAAAGGCTTCACCCTACACAAAAGAGATTACAAATTGGCCGCCTATGCGGGTGACTTACTATTTTTTATTACCCAACCACACCTATCACTGCCCAACCTTATGAAAATCTTCTCCATCTTTGGACATATATCTAATTTTAAAGTGAATCAAACCAAGTCCGAAGCACTTAATCTAAACCTCCCTACTGAAAAGCTTAGCACAATTATAGGTAACTACAAATTCAAATGGGAACAGGATACGCTTAAATATTTAGGAATAAAATTAACGCCCAACATAGAATCCCTCTTTTCAGCCAACTTCATCCCTCTGTTGAGATGAATACATAAAGATCTCCAGAATTGAACTTCAAAAGGATTCTCCTGGTTTGGTAGAGCCGCTATTTTAAAAATGACGATACTCCCGAGACTGCTGTATTTTTTTAGCGCATTGCCCATCCCAATACCTAAGGCCGCGTACACACGCGCGGACTGTTCGCCCAACCTTGTCCGCTGAACAGTGTTTGGGCGGACAGTCCGCTCGTGTGTGGGGCTTCAGCGGACAGTTTCAGCGGACAGTTGGCCGAACAAGGTCTTACGGAAATTCCGAAAAACTGTCCGCTGAAACAAGGTTTCAGCGGACTGTTCGCTCGTGTGTAGGCTTGTTCGGCCAACTAAGTCTCGCGCATGCTCAGAAAGGATTTCCACGTCGGAAGGTTGCATTGCAGTGTATAGGACGTCGTATTTTTCGTCCCGTCGTACGTGCCGTTCACGTCATCGCGCACGGTTTCAGCAAACTGTTCGTCCGTCGTGTGTGGCCATGTCCGTCCATGCTAAGTTTGAGCGGACTGTTCGCTCAAACTGTTGGACGGACAAAGTTGGGCCAACAGTCCGCGCGTGTGTACGTGGCCTTACTCCTTTTTCTCCAAATTATTAGCAATGCAAAGAAAATTCCTACGGGCTAATAAGAATCCCAGAATAAACTTCCACCTTCTATCATGGCCCAAACACAAAGGAGGATTGGGTCTACCCGACTTCAAAAAATATTACTACGCCACAAATATTGCCAGACTGATTGACTGGCACTGCCATGCCAAAACAAAAGACTGGGTCCACTTGGAATATCAACACGGCGAACCACAGTTATTATATTACCCTTGGTCCGCACACTCCAAAAACACTAAACGAATCACACACCCACTGGTGGCCAATACTTTACATATATGGCATAAAATTGTCTCCCGACATAGGCTTGCCACCGTACCAGGCCCACTGACCCCGCTGGCAAATAATCCTGACTTCTTACCAGGTCTTAATCAGAGGATACTACCAACCCCTGGCCCGAATTCCAGCTTCTTGGTTATGCATTGTATACAGGGAACTAGGGTCAAATCACTGAACACCCTAAAATCAGAACTAGGCAGCGCTGCCCCGAACCCATGGTTCTACCTACAGATACAAAACTTTTTACTTAACAATAAACACAAGCTGTCATTTTTTCAAAGGCTGACCCAGCTCGAAGACATTTGCTACAAGGGCACCCAAATTTTTGGAACCATGTCCACAGCGTACAAGTGGCTAGCCTCCCCACCACCAAATAGTAACAACAAACATAAAGAAAAATGGGAAATGGATCTAGGCATCCAGATTAACGATGCCCAATGGGAAAAAGCGTGTATCTTAACACACAAGTGTTCCCTTAGTTCAAGGTATCAAGAAATATCTTACAAAATACTCACGCAGTGGTATATAACACCGGTCAAAACTAATAAATGGTTACACACATCCTCTGATATATGTTGGCGTTGTGAAAAAGAAGTAGGCACATTTGTGCACGTGTGGTGGGGGTGTCCCCTGATCCAAGACTACTGGAACAAAATAATTTACTGGATTAAACATATCACGAATTCCAAGATCAAATTTGACGCGGCTGCTTGTTTGCTACACATGAACTCACTTTCTATAGGCAAATATAAGAAGGCGTTATCAAGGCATTTATTGACAGCAGCCAAGAGTTTAATTCCACTTCATTGGAAATCAAAGCATGTTCCAGGGGTCAGGGATTGGCTGGACAGAGTCCACTATATGTATAAAATGGAAGAAGTGGTGGCCATGAAAAAGGAAAACTGTAACTATTTTCATGAAACTTGGCAACCCTGGCTGCTATTTACGCTCTTGAGGGAATATCTGTCTTTTCAGTTATAAAAAATGAAGTATCACATTTTGTAACTATCTTCTGAGATTCTCTGTCCTGTATAGACCTAGTATAGATATGAGGTAAACAACATGAACATGGACTCCTCCGAGTCCAACCCAGCTCCCTACCCCGATGCCTGGTATACCATTGTTGATGCGAATACTATCACTTATTTCTATCATATTACCCCCTCTTGTATCCCCTTCCGTCCCCCCCCCCTTTCTTTTTTTTTTTTTTGTTCTTCTCCCCCACTATCCCCCTACCTCCCACCTGCCACCACCATCTCCTGACTACTACCCCTTAAAAATCGTATTGCAACCTTCTACTGAATTTGCTGTAATAATTTAATTTACATGCCATGTTCTATGCCATGTGTATGCATACCGCTGGTTTATCTTGTGTTTTCATTGTATATTGCATTTTTATTAAATAAAAACCTTTGATTGAGAAAAAAAAAAAAAGAATCAGTCTTGGATCACCCACAGCTACCAAGCACCTGAAGCTGATGTAACAGAATAATTTTTTTTTTGAAATATCACATCCCTTCAAGACTGCCTATGCTGATGCTGAGTGACTGTCCTGTTATGTTGATTGTCTATCCTCTTCCTCCTCCGCTGATATGTTGGAAGAACATTTCTGGTTCTGGTTGATGCCATCAGCCCAATTTGTCTGCCCCTGTTTAACAGGGGCGTTTAAGTACAATTTTTGATGCAATGCTTTGCAGCAGGGCTAATTCCTGCAATCAAACAAGAGTATATGGGAGAGGTTGCAGTGTGGTGGCACCAGCACCAGTGCCTAAGGCCCAATTTTTCTGCCCCTGTTTAACAGGGGCGTTTAATTACAATTTTTGATGCAATGCTTTGCAGCAGGGCTAATTCCTGCAATAAAACTAGAGTATATGGCAGAGGTTGCAGTGTGGTGGCACCAGCACCAGTGCCTAAGGCCCAATTTTTCTGCCCCTGTTTAACAGGGGCGTTTAATTACAATTTTTGATGCAATGCTTTGCAGCAGGGCTAATTCCTGCAATAAAACTAGAGTATATGGCAGAGGTTGCAGTGTGGTGGCACCAGCACCAGTGCCTAAGGCCCAATTTTTCTGCCCCTGTTTAACAGGGGCGTTTAATTACAATTTTTGATGCAATGCTTTGCAGCAAGGCTAATTCCTGCAATAAAACTAGAGTATATGGCAGAGGTTGCAGTGTGGTGGCACCAGCACCAGTGCCTAAGGCCCAATTTTTCTGCGCCTGTTTAACAGGGGCGTTTAAGTACAATTTTTGATGCAATGCTTTGCAGCAGGGCTAATTCCTGCAATAAAACTAGAGTATATGGGGGAGGTTGCAGTGTGGTGGCACAAGCAGCAGTGCCTAAGGCCACATTTTTCTGCCCCTGTTTAACAGGGACATGTAATTACAATTCTTGGTATAATATTTCACAGGAGGGCCTCTTCCTGTGCCCACCCAGAGTAACGGTGAGGACTTATAGTGTTGTGGCACCATCACCACAACCACCAAAGGTCAATTTTTCTACCACTGTTCAATAATGGCATGTAATTACAATTCTTGATATAATCGTTCACAGCAGGGCGCTCCAGCGCCCACCAAGAGTCACTTTGAGGGCTTACAATGTTGTGGCAAAACCAACACCTTGTTCCGCCATTTCTGCAGAGCTTATAGGGCAGGCCCCTACTTTCAAACATCCAATTTACAAACATCTCCTACTTGCAAACGGAAGGAGACAACAGCAAGTGAGATGAAAAAAGATGTACGACAAAACAAATTATACAGGGGTGATAACCCTTCCCTATGTTTTCCAAAAAGCTTAAAAATAGTTTTTTTGACTGGAGCTACACTTTAAAAATGTACCAGTTGAAAATTACAAACAGATTCAACTTAACACAACAAACCTACACAGTCCCTGTCTTGTTTGCACCGCCTGTATACTGCTGTTCTGAGTATATAGGGCCTGGGGGCCACACGCATTTCCTTTTTTTAATATGGGGTTCCCCTTAATATGCGTACAAGACCCAAATAGGCTGGTAATGGGCAGGGAGGGCTACCCATGCCATTTTTCTCAATGATTTTCAACCATATTGCAGGAACCAGATATAACATTAAAACCGCAAGTAGTTTTAAATGGTGTTATTTCCGTTTAATGTCATTTTGTGCAGGGACTGTTCTAAACACAGGAAACACGTGGCACTTCACAGGCATACTACAGACACCCCCCAGGCACCATATTTAAAGGAATATTTCACTTTTTTTTCACTTTAATCGTCATTAAAATCAGTGCTCCCGCCAAAACGGCCATTTTTAAAAACATTTTAGGCATTGACCCATGTCCCCTGGGGCAGGAGCCAGGTCCCCAAACCCTTTTTAGGACAGTATCTTGCATATTAGCCGTTAAAATTAGCACTTTTAATTTCAAATGTTCGAGTCCCATAGACTTCAATGGGGTTCTAAAGTTTGTTCGAATTTGGGGTCCGTTCGAAAGTTCTGGTGCGAACCGAACCGGGGGGTGTTCGGCTCATCCCTACTCACTATTTTACATTGTAGCGAAATGTCATTTCTTCAGTTTTGTCAGGCGGAGGTCAAGGAGAAGGTTCAGGTGTAGCCGGGTAAAGACACAGAAAGCTGGAACAGATCAAGTAAGCAGGCACTAGCTGAAAGACCACTCAGCAATGTTCATGTGTCAGTGTTCAGTTTAAATAGGCTTACTTGGAGCCAATATGTGCACGTGCGTGCGTGCGCATTGGCACGCACCCGTGCATGCCCACGCATGCGTTCCTCTTTGTACACACACTTGTGTGCTCATGCTTGTGTGCAGGTGTGCATCTGTTAGCCGGACTTCTCTTACACTATGTACAGTGGTGTGAAAAAGTGTTTGCCCCCTTCCTCATTTCCTGTTCCTTTGCATGTTCGTCACACTTAAGTGTTTCGGAACATCAAACCAATTTAAACAATAGTCAAGGACAACACAAGTAAACACAAAATGCAATTTGTAAATGAAGGTGTTTATTATTAAAGGTGAAAAAAAATCCAAACCATCATGGCCCTGTGTGAAAAAGTGATTGCCCCCTAAACCTAATAACTGGTTGGGCCACCCTTAGCAGCAACAACTGCAACCAAGCGTTTGCGATAACGTGCAATGAGGCTTTTACAGCGTCCTGGAGGAATTTTGGCCCACTCATCTTTGCAGAATTGTCCTAATTCAGTTACATTAGAGGGTTTTCGAGCATGAACGGCCTTTTTAAGGTCATACCACAACATCTCAATAGGATTCAGGTCAGGACTTTGGCTAGGCCACTCCAAAGTCTTCATTTTGTTTTTCTTCAGCCATTCGGTGGTGGACTTGCTGGTGTGTTTAGGATCATTGTCCTGCTGCAGAACCCAAGTTCGTTTCAGCTTGAGTACACGAACAGATGGTCGGACATTCTCCTTCAGGATCTCTTGGTAGACAGCAGAATTCATAGTTCCTTTTATCACGGCAAGTCTTCCAGGTCCTGAAGCAGCAAAACAGCCCCAGACCATCACACTACCACCAACATATTTTACTGTTGGTATAATGTTCTTTTTATGAAATGCAGTGTTCCTTCTACGCCAGATATACTTGGACACACACCTTCCAAAGAGTTCCACTTTTGTCTCATCGGTCCACAGAATGTTGTCCCAAAAGTCTTGGGGATCATCAAGATGTGTTGTGGAGAAATTGAGACGAGCTTTGATGTTCTTTTTGCTCAGCAGTGGTTTTCTCCTTGGAACTCTGCCATGCAGGCCATTTTTGCCCAGTCTTTTCCTGATGGTGGAGGCATGAACGCTGACCTTAACTGAGGCAAGTGAGGCCGGCAGTTCCTTGGACGTTGTTGTGGGGTCTTTTGTGACCTCTTGGATGAGTCGTCGCTGCGCTCTTGGGGTAATTTTGGGCGGCCGGCCACTCCTGGGAAGGTTCACCACTGTTCCATGTCTTCGATATTTGTGGATAATGGCTCTCACTGTGGTTCGCTGGATTCCCAAAACTTTGGAAATGGCTTTATAACCCTTTCCAGACTGATCGATCTCAATTACTTTCTTTCTCAATTGTTCCTGAATTTCTTTGGGTCTCGGCATGATGTGTAGCTTTTAAGGATCTTCTGGTGGACCTTACTGTGTCAAGCAGCTCCTATTTAAGTGATGCCTTGATTGTGAACAGGTGTGGCAATAATCAGGCCTGGGTGTGGCTAGAGAAATTGAACTCAGGTGTGGACAACCACAGTTATAGTATGTTTTAACAAGGGGGGCAATCACTTTTTCACACAGGGCCATGATGGTTTGGATTGTTTTTCACCTTTAATAGTAAACACCTTCATTTACAAATTGCATTTTGTGTTTACTTGTGTTGTCCTTGACTATTGTTTAAATTGGTTTGATGTTCCGAAACACTAAAGTGTGACAAACATGCAAAGGAACAGGAAATGAGGAAGGGGGCAAACACTTTTTCACACCACTGTAACTATTAAAAAGCAATACACTTCCTCAGCCTATCAATGGAGGCTTAGGCCTAGGCATTCCATCAGCTATTCTGTTACCCACTCCTATAAATTGTGCTTGCTGAACTCTGGTAGATCTGACTTCTGGTAGATATGACCCGTGTTTTTTATCTTCAACTTCACCTATTTACCAGCTGCTGTTCTAATTCTTATATCTACTGTATACCTTTAGCACAGTTTTACACAGTTCCCTGGCCTCCATCCAGTGTATGTCCTTGCTGACCCCAGCTAGTACCCATTTGTTGCCATCATACAAGGCATACGTGGGATGAGCTTGATAATGCAGTTAAAGTGGAGGGCCGGTTATAAAAAAAAAAAAAAGTCAGCAGCTGCAAACACTGCAGCTGCTGACTTAATAAACACACTCACCTGTCCAGGGCGCCCGCGATGCCGGCCGCCCGAGGCCGACCCGTCTCTCGGCTCTCGGGTCCCGGCGCCGCCATCCCTTGTAAGGGAAACAGGCAGCGGAGCCTTATGGCTTCACTGCCCGTTTCCTACTGCGCATGCGCGAGTCCCGCAGCTACTGCGCATGCGCGAGTCCCGCAGCGCTTTCTGAATGGGACGCGCTGTGTTCTGGAACACACAGTTCCCAGAACACAGCGCGACTCATTACCCAGAAGACGCCGCGACGAAGACAGAAGATCTCCGCGGAGGAGGAAGAGGAAGATTAGGAGAAAGTGCCTAGCAACAGGCATTTCTGGTAAGTAAAAAAAAAAATTTTTTTTCATTTTTTTTTTTTAGATTTTTTGTAATTTTTAAAAAATTTTTGTTTTTCAGGGTGGCCCTCCCCTTTAAGGGGCTATCTTGTAGCTAAGCTCTATCCCCCACCTCTAAGAGCTCTGGTGAATTCTTACTACTCATTAGACTCTATGTTCCACAGGAGACTATGCTAACCTGTGGTAATACTTGTGATTGTCTTGTTGGATCTTCATTTACAATACTTGACTGCACATCTATCAGGAAACTGATAACAAGGTAAATGGAGACATGTAAAGTTTCCTGTATATGATACTGTATGCATTCCACTTGACAGAAAATTATGCCCATATTACCAAAATCGTTTTTATATGTTAATAGAGTTTCATTTGAATTAGAAATACTAATTAGCCTTGTAATTGTAGCTCCAGCTCCTGAAGAGCATGCGCTATGTGTTTTTCAAATTTAAGGTTACACCTGAACTGCAGTTTGGTTTGGGTACAATTGTTTAAATTGGGACCTCAGCATAAGTCTGACTTGACTGTGGGATGTTTAGCCTGGCCACAGGGGGCACTGTCTCTTGTGGCAGGCATGGAACTATGGTCTGGTTGGGTGCTTAAGTTACTCTCTCTCGGAGCCCGTCCAGTGGGAGTGGTGCTCTTGCTGTGCTTTCTGGGAGAGGTTATTTAAGATGCGGATGTCACGTGGTTTGGGGTTCCGGTCCAGAAGGATGTACTGACTTCATGGTCCTGATCCTCCTGACCAGCCCCCAGGAAGGCTATGGCCTGGGGTGTGGATCCACCCGATCTTGTTGTCTCTGTGCTGGCTAGCCGAGGCAAGGAAATTAAAGCAGGATTCTGAGGTGCTTGGGTGCCGTCTCTGGTTTGAGAGAGACCCAGTGACTTCACTCTATGCAGGGGAGGACTCTTCAGAAGAAGGCCACGTATGGGTTCGTTTCTTAGCAAGAGCCTGGAGGAGCTGAAGTACCCAAGAGAATCCGGTCTCGTGGATATCACCAAGCTGGCTGAAAGATCCAGGTATCACACGAGTGTTCTATAGGTTTAGTTTTCCTACGTGTTCTACAACAACGTCTGTGGCAGAGACTTATCCTTGTATGTTCTACAACAATGTCTGTGGCAGAGACTTGTTCCTGAGTAAGCAACTTGTTGGCTGCTAGGCCTTGTGAGAGAGGGACTATCCAACTTGAGTGAACATCCAGTTGTGAATGGCTATTCTCTGGATGCAGTCAAAGTAAGCAAGTTCTTCAATATTGATTTTGACACTAATGCCGCGTACACACGGGCGGACTGTATGGCCTACTTAGTCCGTCGAAACACATTTCAGCGGACAGTCCGCTCGTGTGTGGGCTTCAGCGGACTTTTTCAGCGTGCAGTCTGGTGTACTAAGTATTTCGGATTTTTCAAAATTCTGTCCGTCATACTTTGGTTTCAGCGGACAATCCGCTCGTCAGTGTGCTAGTTCGACGGACTAAGAATGGCGCATGCCCAGAAAGGATTTACACGGCGGAAAGGTGCTTTGCTGTGTATTGGACTTCCTATTTCTAGTCCCGTCGTACGTGCTGTACACGTCATCGCGCAAGCTTTCGACGGACTGTTTGTGCATCTGTGTGTGGTCAAGTCCTTTCAGTGGAAAGTATGACGGACTGTCCGTCGGATTGTATGACGGACTAAGTACGCCATACAGTCCGCTCGTGTGTACGCGGCATAAGAGTACCTGAACTTCCTTTCCAACCTTCTGATCCCATTTTAAGAGACTGTTCATTGTCTAAGTTTTTGCAAATAAAATCCATTTAAGTGGATCTGTCGTCAGTCTCTCAAGTTGCTGGGCCATCTACCACGGGACACGCCTAGACGTGAAGTGAGGAAAAATAAGGTAACGGTAAGCCCAATCTAACCAGCAGCTCCTTTGGGGGTTAGTGCTACATAAACATGTATTATTATTTCAGTTACGTATATAGCGCCATCAATTTATGCAGTGCTTAACATATACATTGTACATTCACATCAGTTCATACCCTCAAGGAGCTTACAATCTAAGGTCCCTAACTCACATTCATAAATGCTAGGGACAATTTAGACAGGATCCAATTAACCTACCAACATGTCTTTGGAGTGTGAGAGGAAGCTGGATTAAACCCACACAGGCACAGGGAGAACATGAAAAATTCCAAGTAGGTAGTGTTGTGGTTGGGATTCAAACCAGCAACCCTCCTTACTGATAGGCGAAAGTGGTATCCACTACACCACTGTGCTGCCCACATTAGGATTACGTTTATCATACTTCTAACTATGCATATGAAAAATGTGCATTTCTGCTGTTAGCTGACATTTTTGTTTTTACATTTTTCAGAAAATGTTAGATCCAGTTTATAAATTATTGCTAACTTTTCCAAATGCCAAAAAATATGTTATAAAATGCTGTCAGTTATACTGAAGAATATTATATTTTTATCAGACTTTCCTTTTCATTTTTTTTAGAGTAGAACATTTACATTTCCTGCAAACCAGATTTTTTTTCCCCTAATATGACTTCTTGGTTGTTTAACTATTCATATGAAGACAAATTCAGCAAAAGTACAATCCACTTGTCCAAATTTCACTACAAATTGTATGAAAAGAAGCCCAGTTTGAAAGAATGATTAGATACATAAAAAATGGTTTTAAAAGCTAATGTGCTGGAATGACCACCTTAAGAAAGAAATGTTAACTTAGTCAAGTGTTAGAACTCAAACAAATTGACTCATTATTTACTTGGACAGACATATAGGTAGAAAAGAACAAAAGAATATAAAGAAAAAAGACTCAATAATGAGTTTAGAATGTATTTGCAATACAGTATATAGTCTGTAATAGTGTTTACTTCAAATTACTTAAACATATAATCTGAATAACCCTGTAAAAATGTAGGTATAACTATGTAGGGCAATAGCAATGTTAGGTTTGTATGCAAAAATACTTTGCACATTCTAAAATTTATAGCAAGCCACCATACATTGATAAATATGATAAAAGCCACTGCCAAGAAATTAAAAAGGTAGCTAAAGTCTATTGATCCCTTCCTATAGGTTATTTTAACTATCTAGACCAGGGGCAGGGAACCTTCTTGGCTGCGAGAGCCATGAACGCCACATATTTTAAAATGTAATTCCACAAGAGCCATACAATATGTTTAAAACGAATTTATTTATTTTTTTATCGATTAATCGACTAATTTCAATTATAACTGTAATATCCACGTCATCTCCCCTACTATAATATCCACATCTCCCCTACGATTGTCTGCTTGCTTACCACTACACAGGCAGGCAGATCCACGAGCAGTTGAGGCGGGTGATGATGACGTCAGCACGTCGCTCACCTAGGCCACCACCGGGTGTACCAAGATGGCCACAGCTCCAGAGCTAGGCAGAAGCTGCGGCCTTTCCTATGGGCTCAATCCACAGAACGGAACACCACGCAATCTGCGGATTGAGAGGTGAGAGCCAGATGCAGCCATCAAAAGAGCCACATCTGGCACGAGAGCCCTAGCTTCCCTACCCCTGATCTAGACATTGATCAAGACAATTCGACTACAATTAGACTACATTCACATGTAGGTGTCCAACATACATACAGTGTATAAATATATATATATATGTATATATATATATATATATATATATATATATATATATATATATATATATATATATATATATATATATTGTATCCATAGTATCCATAGTATATACAAGAGTAATACATATAATCATATTCCATTATTTTTACTAAGATACTAACAACACTATACTGTTAGGTAGACATTATATAAGATTGAGCATTTCTACAAAATATTATTTAGAAGATATTTCAGGTTAAATATTTCTGCTCTATGATGACCATTGGTGGTTTAAAGGAGCAGTGATAATCCAAACAAAAGGATTTCCTGGAAGGTAGATTATTAGCTACCTCAACCAATGGAAATTAATGCCACGTACACACGATCAGACTATCCGGCGGACTTAGTCTGGAGGACAAACCGCCGTAAAGTCCGCCGGACTGTCTGAACGAGCGGACCTGCCCACACACCTGACTTTTCCGGAGTACTAGGATTATCCGCCGTACTTTTGAAATGAACGGACTTGTCCACACACACGGAGGAAAGTTTGTTCATTTTGAGCATGGCTCAAGGAAGCGTCGCTGGCCCCGTCACCTTGTATGGACTTAAAGGCGTGGGGGTCCCCCCAGGTCATATCAGACCCTTATCCGATCTGGCAACCCGGCCCATCAGGAAAGGGGGTGGGGACTCCTGAGCGCCCCCCACTCCTGAGCTGTACCAGGCCGCGTGCCCTCAACATGTCCCCATGTTGATGAGCACAAGAGCCTCTTCCCAACAACCCTGGTAGTTGGTTGTCGGGGTCTGCGGGCGGGGGGCTTATCGGAATCCGTGAGCTCCCTTTAATAAGGGGGCCCCTGGATCCCGGCCCCCCACCCTATGTGAATGAGTATGGGGTACAATGTACCCCTACCAATTCACCTGTGAAGAAAATGTAAAAAAAACACAACACACAAGGGTTAAAATAGTTTATTGCACAGCTCTGGGGGTCTTCTTCCGTCTTCGGGGGTCTTCTCGCCGGACTCCTCCGCTATCTTCTGCTCTTTTGCTAGCTCTTTTACTAGGCACGGAGGCCCGGCAAGAAGAACCGAAGAGGGGGACAAGACCCCCGAAGTCGGAAGAAGAGGGCGGCGACGAAGAAGAAATCCGGGCTCCTCCGCTAGTAAAAGAGCTAGCAAAAGAGCAGAAGATAGCGGAGGAGTCCAGCGAGAAGACCCCCGAAGATGGAAGAAGACCCCCGGAGCTGTGCAATAAACTATTTTAACCCTTGTGTGCTGTGTTTTTTTTTTACATTTTTTTCACAGGTGAATGGGTAGGGGTACATTGTACCCCATACCCATTCACATAGGGTGGGGGGCCGGGATCCGGGGGACCCCTTATTAAAGGGGGCTCACGGATTCCGATAAGCCCCCTGTCCGCAGACCCCAACAACCAATGGCCAGGGTTGTCGGGAAGAGGCTCTTGTCCTCATCAACATGGGGACAAGGTGCTCTGGGGTGGGGGGGCCACACGGCCTGGTACGGCACAGGAGAGGGGCGCTTGCTCGTCCCCATCCCCTTTCCTGACCGGCTGGGTTGCGTGCTCGGATAAGGGTCTGATATGGACCTGGGGGGACCCCACGCTGCTTTTTTGGCGTAAGCCTTCCCCTTTAAGTCCATACCAGGTGACGGGGCCAGCGACGCTTCCTTTGCTGGTTCCGGCTTCCTGGAGCTGCTCTCAAAATGAAAGGACTTTTCTCCGTGCGGGAAAAGTCTGTTCCTTTCAAGTACGGCAGACTAGCACACACCCAGCTGTATTGTCTGCCGGACTGCGAGTCCGCCGGACATATTTTGGTGCAAAACTACTTTCTTAGTCCGCCGGACTTTTGGGTAAAAAAAAGTCCGCTGGAGCCCACACACTTGAGTCCGCCAGACTTTTCCACCGGATTGTTTGATCATGTGTACGCGGCATTAGTCACACCTTGTGGGCCAGGTTATGAAAATTTTTGCTTTCAAAGATTTTTTATCAGTTTTCATAAAAGTAACAGAGCATATGGATGCAATGCCCTAAAAAACACAAAGATAACATCCATAAAGACTTAAGTAAAGGATATGGCTAGAGTAATAGGTCTGTAGCGAGGGTGTTGAACAGCCAGTAAGTGAAATGTAGTAATGGTTTAGTATTAGGTTGACTCGAGGGAGTACCTGAATCCCCCCCACCAACTGCACCCCCAAAGGGAGCTAGCTGAACCTCCCTTCCGGCCTTGTCCTCTGTAGACCAACCAGCTTGTATAACGAGAAATAAAAAACAAAACTTTGTCCCATATTGTGCTTGGGGATTTGAAGAATATGGGAGTGGAAGTGTCTCATGCAAAAATTATTATCATCATATGTCAATAACTAAACTGCAACTTGGGGAAGATACCCCAGTGGGGTGGAGATAGGGAAGATAGAGGACAGGGTCCAAAAGAAGAACTTAGGATTGGGAGAGACTAGGGAATAGATGAACTCCTACATAGATGGTCCAAGGTTCTCAGGTCTCCCGAAACTTGTTAGAGGTGTCCAATAAGGAGCTCACTAGTTTCTCCTGTGACTTGCACTTGGCGGCCTGAATGGAGACTTTGGTGAGTTTCCAGGCTTTAGCTGTGGGAAGTTTGGAGCCTAGGATATGGATGTTCAGGGGGGATGTTTTAGGAGACTTGGGAATTGCAATCCCTGTTACCTTGTATATTATTTGGAAAAACTTCTGATTTTGGGACAGTCCCACCATATGTGTAACATGGATCCTATCATCCTTGGAAACATAAAGGAACACTGAAGGAAAGATAATTGAGAGTTTTAATAGAGTCATGTACCATCTGGTAAGAACTTTCAGGCTAGCTTCTGTTAGGGAAGTGTTGAGGATACCTTTATAAGATCTTGAGAAGGCCCAATGCCATGTTTCTAGGTCTAGGTTCTAGGTCCCATTGTTCCTGGAGGTCAGTTTCCCAAGCTAGCAAGTGGGGGGACTTCCACTGGGTGTGAGCAAGTGAGGAGTAAATTATGGATATGTCTCCCCTCTGCTACATGACCTGACCACACCATAGTTCATATGGTGTTATTTGAGGGGGTTTAGGTTTTGTTGACCAGATAGAGTGAAGGAAATGGGACATTTGCTGGAACCTGAACCTTTCTGAGTCAGGTAGTTCCAGTTTGCTAACACAGTAGGCAAGCAAGATAGGTCCCACTGGGTTGAAAAAGTGGCCTATCCGGTACATCCCATTATCCAACCACCACTTGAAGGCCTTCATTTTCATTCTCAGGCTAAAGTCTGGATTGTGTAATAAGTGAGCCAGGGGTGAGCTATCTGATACCCGAGATGGGGCCCGCTTGAGCTTATTCCATAGGGCAATAGAGTAAGAAAGGGAGGGGGATAGGATAGGAGGGCAATTTAAAGAGATAGTCTAGGGTATATGAGGGAACCGCCTGTCTTTCAATGTCTATCCAGTCTGGCTTAACCATCTTGGAATATACTGTGGATAGCTAAGCTATTCTTGCACCTTGGTAGTACCAAAACAGGTCTGGTAGGCCCAAACCCCCTCTAGTCCCTAATCTAAATAGTGTGTGTCATGAGAATCGGTGTCCTGACTTCCCCCAGACAAATTTAACAAGAATGAGCCCAAGTGGTCCTTCCTGATTAGAATTGGGAGGGAGTGGAAAATATATAAAGGTCTCAGGAAGAGAGTCATTTTAACAGAGTTAATTCTGCCCAACCAGGAAAGTTCATGCTGAGCTCAAGCTTTGAGGTCAGTTTCTAGTTTCTGGTACATGGGGGATAGTTAGTGGAGTACATCTGTTCAAACTTGGGAGTGAGATTTATCACCAGATACCGAATATTGGAATCACTCCATTCAAATTTAAAGGATTCCTTCAGCTGTGCCACCAGTAATGGTACATTAAATGCTTGTGATTTGGTATAATTAACCAGCAGCCTAAGACCTTGGAGAATTCTTCTAATGCCGTAAGCACAGGATCAGACAATCCGCCATGTGTGGGCTCCGGCTGACTTTTTTTCCCCAAAAGTCTGGCTGTCTGTGCGCTAGTCTGCCGGACTTTTGAAATTAATGGACTTTCCTGCACACGGAGAAAGGAAGAATGGAGAAAGGGAGAAGAGGAAGAAGAAGAGAAGAAGAAAAGAGAAGGCAACGGCGGTGATGACGACGATGACAGAAGACCAGGCCACCGCTAGTAAAAGAGCTGGAAGAAGGAGCGGAGGCCTGGCAAGAAGAACCGAAGAGGGGGACAAGACCCCTGAAGTTGGAAGAAGAGGCGGCAGCGACAGAAGACCAGGCCACCACTAGTAAAAGAGCTATAGGAAGAAAGCGGAGGCCCGGCAAGAAGAACCGAAGAGGGGGACAAGACCCCCGAAGTCAGAAGGAGACCCCCAGACGGTGACGAAGAAGAAAGCCGGGTTCCTCCGCTAGTAAAAGAGATAGCAAAAGAGCAAAAGATAGCGGAGGAGTCCGGGGAGAAGACCCCCCAAGACGGAAGAAGACCCCAGAGCTGTGCAATAAATTATTTTAAAACCTTGTGTTGTGTTTTATTTACATTTTTTTCACCAGGTGAATGGGTAGGGGTACATTGTATCCCATACTCATTCACATAGGGTGGGGGGCCTGTATCTGGGGGCCCCCTTATTAAAGAGGGCTCCCGGATTCCGATAAGCCCCCCACCCGCAGACCCCGACAACTAACGGCCAGGGTTGACCCCCATGCTGTTTTTTCAGCGTAAGCCTTCCCCTTTAAGTCCATACTAGGTGACGGGACCAGCAACGTGTCAATCTCACCGCCAAAGGCAGCGACATTGACTTCCTTCGCTAGTTCCGGCTACCTTGAGCCACATTCAAAATGAACGGACTTTCCTCCGTTTGTGGGCAAGTCCGTTCATTTCAAAAGTACGGCAGACTCCCGCCATAGTTTAGCGGACCTAGTCTGCCGTGAAAGTCCGGTTGTGTGTGGGCAGGTCCGCTCGTTCAAGACTTTCCGGTGGTTTGTCCTCCAGACTAAGTCCGCCATATAGTCTGATCGTGTGTACGTGGCATTAGAGTTTGCATATGACAGGGAGGGAGGTGACCAGGGCGGTGATGAAGAGGAGTAGGTCATCTGCAAAGAGACCACATTTATGTGTGTTGGGTCCGCACTTAACCCCCTCTTTTTTATCTTCTGTGTTTGACAAGAAGAATAGGAGAAAATGAGTGTGGATAAAGGAAGGTTTGTGGTTATGAAAAATGTTATGGGTTCATTGTTCATTGTGGTGTTTAAGACCACTGACCATTACCCAAAGGACAGACAAACAGTCACTTCATCCATCAACTTCATACATTCCATAAACTTTGCAATGATATGCACCTGTCAATCAGATGCCGAAAAATTGGTCTTTGGGTGTTGGTGGTGCATTCATACCGTAACCCTATAGAGATACTCTTGATGAAAGCAAGAATTGACCTTGCTGTCAAAAATTTAATTTTAGGTTCTATAAGTTTTTATTAATCTTTTTTTATCCGAATATAGGCAATTAAAGATTGTAAAGTCAATAAGAAAAAACATAAGGCTGGAACAGGGCCAGGTGTCCGACAATGTTAAACACGGTATATACTTTACAGGTAATGATAGAATAAGGCATACTGTTACAGTCATGTAGCACATTGGGGTTCCCATCTATATTCACAGTAGTAAGCATGTAAATTATACAATACGGGTATCCTACTCCCTGGACTGGGCGCCCCTATGGGAACCTGCTGCGTCCAGTACCAGAGGAGGGTGGATATTAAAGCTAAGTCTCCTATGACGAGCCTGACCGAAATGACAAGGTCCATATGGAACCCTCAATGTGCAGCGGTTACAAGTTAGTGAACCAGGATGCCTGGAAGCACGTACAAAGGCCAAGAGAGGCCTGATATGATAGGAAAGAAGAAAGAGGTGGGGGAAAGTAGTGGGGGGGGGGGGGAAGGCAGACAAAGGAGAAAGGAGGGACAGGAGGGGAAAGGGGCCGGGCAAAGGGACAGTGAGCTTCATTGAGACTAAGAGTTTCAGTGCATAAGACCTAAGGTCTTCCAGAGGGATTAGATCAATAGCTCAGCTGGATGTGAATGCTAAGAGTCTACGTTTTAATTCCTCTGAAGTAGAGTAATGCCTCCATATACAGTACTCCAGGTAAAGGAGAATTTAGCATGTTTATCAAGTACCTTTGCTTGCATGTCCTCCATGAGCATCACAAAAATTTAATTTTGATGCTCCGCTAAAACAATTGCGAAAAAATTGGTCTTTGGTTGTCAGTGGTACCTTCACACCGTAGCTCTATCAAGGTATTCTTGATGAAAGCAAGAATTGGCCTTGCTGTCAAAAACTGCAATGATATGCACCTGTTAAACAGCAGCTCTATTTTATACTGGGAAAGTTTTGGGCAGTGGCCTATTCTCATGACCCAGTAAGCCAGTGGATTGCTAACGGAAAAGCTCTCCATATCTGTTTTCGCCACGGGATAATTTCCCACCATATGATGAAGATGCTGCCAATGGGATATGGAAACTGACAGCCCTGGGCACTGAAGACTAAAAACATGTTGAAAGGCATCACTGACTTGGCTCTCTTCTCCACCACTCCTCTCTTGACCAACACAAGCCTCAAAACAACGTTTTCCACCAGACTGTAGCCTACCAGAGTCCGGAAAGGTGTTAAATAAACTCCTCTATAAGGTGTCCTCAAAAGATCTTCTGCTCCCTCTGTGGGAACGGGATGATTTTTAAGAATTTCCATTTATAAAGGTGGTGAAGGAGGGTTGCCAATCAATAGTGATGTCATGTATTTCCGGGGTCCTTTTGCAGGCTTTGAAAAATAAGGGAGGCAATGCACAGCAAGTTTGCAGAGGCATGACAAGCAGACTCCTCAGGGTCACTGAGGATTACAGTATCTGATTCTGGAACTGCCAGCTCCAAGCCACGTACTATTTCCAGGGGTTCTGGGGATGGCAAACGATCTGTTAAGGGTTGATGTATGTCTTGCTATGCTTCAAATGCCTCAAAGCTGCCAGAATTCTCCTCCTCCCTCTCCTCTTGTATCTTCTGTGGTGTAAAAAGAACGGTGTCTGCATAAAGCGGGCCTTGAAAGGAGAGAAATTCCTCCTCCTACTCCTGCTGCTCTGCCTCAAGTGCCCTGTCCATAATGCCACCCAGAGTCTGCTCCAGCAGGAACACAACAGGGATTGTGTCACTAATGCATGCATTGTCACAGCTCACCATCCTTGTGGCCTCCTTAACTGGTGACAGAACAGTGCATGTATCCTTTTATCAGCAGCCATTGGCATGGGAAATTAAATCTGAGCCAGCCAGAGCTTGTCACTGTGCCATACTCACACTCTGCTGCATGTGTAGCCGCTGCAGCATTGTCAAAGTCAAGTTCCATCTTGTGGGTATGTCACAAATCAGGCGGTTTACAGACAGGTGGAATTTCCGCTGAATTTTAGCCAACTGAGCACTGGCTGTGTATGAGCACCTGAAATGGCTACAGACTCTTCTGGCCTGCTTCAGCAGATTTTCCAACTCTGGGTACCTATTTAAAAAACCATGCACCACCAAATTCAGGACATGTGCCAGGCATGTCAACTTTCCCTGTCTAAATGCGGACAGGAGGTTTGTGCCATTATCACACACCACCATTCCTGGCTCCAACTAGGGTGGTGTGAACCACTTCTGGACTTGTCCATGCAGAGCTGCCAGAATCAATGCTCAGGTGTGGCTCCAGTGCCCTAGACAGACCAAATGAAGCACTGCATAGCAGCTTTCATCCTGACTCATTGAATAGCCCCCTGAACGCTTAGAAGGTACTTGTAGTTGGCGGGACAATTCAGGAGAGGAGGGCATGAAGGAGAAGGAGGGAGGGTTGGAGCTAACAAATCCCGCATCATCACCACTAGCTGCGTGAAGATGTGGTAGCACAACAAGCTGCAGCACTATGTCTTGCATGCTTCTGAGTTGCAAACAAAGTTACCCAGTGTGCTGTGAACAAAATATATTGTTCCTGACCATGCTTGCTGGACCATGTGTCAGCAGCAACATGGACCTTGCAGCTGACTGCCTTGTCCATTGATGCCACAACATTGCCTTCCATGTGATGGTAGAGAGCTGGAATAGCCTTGCATGAAAAGAAATAGCGACTGGGAACCTGCCATTGTGGTACAGCACATTCGGCAAATTCACAGAAAGGGGCAGAATCCACCAGATGGAAAGGCAGGCTTGAATTTAGATGCTGGGCGTATGAGTGACAGTGACTTTTTTTGCTGCAGCAGATGGGGCAGAGCAATGTGCCTGCTGTGGTCTACAGCTTGTGGTGTGCTACTGACAGATGTGCTGCGAGGACCTGAGATACCCTGTGCTATGCCATCATCCCTGTCAGTGGAGGTCGCTGAGAGGTCATGAGGTATAGCAGAGGTAAGAGGATTGGAAAGGTGGAGAGTGAGGAGGAGCAGAATTGAATCCCTTATGTGTGGCTTTCAGGTGCTCTTACCAAGGGGCTGAGTGGCGGGAGGTTAAATGCCTTATCAAGCATGTAGTACCCAAATGGCTGGTGTTTTTGCCACGCTTGATGTGCTTGAGGCAAATTTTGCAAATTGCAACAGTGCAATTGGCTGCACATGTACTAAAAAAGGCCCATACAGCTGAGCTGTGGGAAGTGGATCGGGAGAAACAGCTCCACAATCTGGTGGAATAGGGTGGCTGCTCCCTACTCTTCCATGATGGTTGCCTCTTTGGGGTTGTGCTTCCCCCTCACTTTTCTCATCTGGCACCCAAGTCTCATCAGTGATTTCATCATCATCCCCTCCATTCTCATTATCACTAGAGACAACTTGGCAATACCCTGTGGCTTGGGATGACTGTTAATTTATTGTTTAGCAGTGTTCTTTCCTCTCTGTAGGCTCATGTTCCTACCTTCCTCAACCTCAGAACTAGGGATGAGCCGAACACCCCCCGTTCGGTTTGCAACAGAACTTGCGAACAGGCAAAATAATTTGTGTGAACACCATTAAAGTCTATGGGACACAAACATGAAAAATCAAATGTGTTCATTTTAAAAGGTTTATGTGCATGTTATTGCCATAAAAAGTGTTTGGGGACCCGGATCCTGCCCCAGGGGCAGGTATCAATGGGGACAATGGCCTCTTCCCCACAACCCTTGTGGTTCTAGGGGTTTGTGGGCAGGGGGGCTTATCGGAATCTGGAAGTCCCTTTAACAAGGGGACTCCCAGATTCGTCCCATGTGAATGGGTATCAGGTACATTGTACCCCTACACAGTCACCAAAAAAAGTGTCAAAAAGTAAAAATGACAGTAGACAGTTTGAGACAATTACTTTATTTAAAAAAAAAAAAAAAAAAATGTCCCGCAATCTCCATTCATTTTTGTTCACAGCACTGATGAACTGAAAAACAAACAAAAAAAAATGGAAAAACTCTACCTCGATGAGAGGCTCCCGCCAACTGCAGCCTTTTTGCTTTGACAGCTGTTATATAGCTGAGGGCGGGGCCACTCGGTGATTTAAGTGGGTGACCCCACCCCCTCTGACGTCATGTGATGTCACATAACGCATCTATATAACAGCTATATAATGCCCTCAGCTATATAACAGTTGTCAAAGCAAAAGGGCTGCAAACTTGGGGCCGTCTCTCATCGAGGCAGAGTTTTTATATGTTTTTTTCTCTCGTTCCATTGATACTGTGATGGAAGATGGATGGACATTGCGGGACTTTTTTTTTTTTAAATAAAGGACTGTGTACTGTCATTTTAACTTTTTTTAAATTTTTTGGGCAAATGTGTAGTGATACAATGTACCCGATACCCATTCACATGTGGCGGTGGGATCTGGGGGTCCCCTTGTTAAAGGGAGCTTCCAGATTGAGATACGCCCCCCACCCACAGACCCCCACAACCACCGGGCAAGGGTTGTGGGGAAGAGGCCCTTGCCCCAAAAACAGAGAGGACCCCAAAACACCCTCACTATGTTGAGGGCATGTGGTCTGGTACGGTTCAGGTGGGGCGTCCCCCCTTTACTGCAGCCTTCCAGGTTGCATGCTCCAATAAGGGTCTGGTATGGATCCTGGGAGGACCCCCACGTCTTTTTGTTTTTAATTTTGGTGCATTTTGGAGTTCCCCTTAAAATCCATACCAGACCTGAAGGGCCTGGTATGGATTTTGGGGGGGGGGGCATTATTTTTTTTGGCGCAGGGTTCCCATTAATATCCATACCAGACCCTAAGGGTCTGGTAATGGACTGGGGAGGGGAACCCATGCCATTTTTTTTCAATGATTTTTATCTATATTACCAGGAGCAGTTTTAAATGACAATTTGTCCTTTACAAATGTCATTTTGCTGATCTCATTCATTAAACTATGTACGGCTGCTATGTAATCAGCCTTATATAGTGTGGGGCATGGACTCAGCCCCCTGAGACATGATTGGTCAAAGGCACCCTGCCTTTGGCCAATCATGGCAATCACAGCAGAGCGTGTGATTGGCCAAAGCATGCAGGTTTGGTGCATGTTTTACCCAATCAGCAGTCGTCAATGTATGATCTTGCAGTGCAATGAGGGTCTCGCCACTCATTATGGAGCATTTCGCAGGCACTAGAATTTACCGCAAGCGCCCCATAGTGTTTTAAATTCAGAGAACGGGCGAACATTGGTCTCATCCCTACTCAGAGCCAACATCAGAATCAAGTAATACCTGTGCATCATCATGGAGCAAGTGGCTGACACTGTTTAAATAACTCAACTATCTCCTCCATGCCTGATGCTGGGACTATGGCAGGAGTAGCTGGGGACAAGGAGGCGGAAAAAGCCACTCTGGCAGCTGCGCACTAGTCTCTGCTGGGTGACAGAGGATGAGGAGGAGGATGATGTTTTAGTAAGACAGTCAACCACCACCTCTGCATGCTGTGGCCGGATAGAGTGGGCATCACTAAACAAATGGAATGATGCCCTGCCTGAGGATACATACGTTGCTGGCCAGCTCACAGTGCCATGGGAACATCTGCCTCTCCTTGTTGGCCTCCCTGACACGATGGGGTGGGGGGGGGGGGGCGGTTATTAACAAAATGTAATAAAGATGTGGAAATGTGTATGTGAATGCAATTTAGTCATTGAAGTAGTGTTTGGTGCACTTTAACTTGCGTACTCACTACACAGACACACTCCACTAACACTACAATATACTGCAGTAAACCTGCACCAATGCACTGCAATATACTGTGGTAAATGTGTGCTAACGCACTTAAATATACTGCGTTAATCATGCAGTAATGCACTGATATATACTGTGTTTAATGTATAGTAACCCACAAATGCGTTAAACGTGCAGTAGCGTGCTGATATATACTGCATTTTTTCCCCACTAGGATAGAGTAGTGCAATGGTGGTTAAATACTTTGCATGTGGACATGGTCATCAGGGTGGAATTGGGGTGATAGCTATATATAGCTGTATCAGCATCCACTCCTAATCAATAATTATTAAATAATTTATCCTTTTATATGTATCCAATGTTTTTTTTGTTTTGCAATGAAAGTTTTGACCAATCAGGGATTCCAATGCACTGTGCATCGGCCTAGTGCATTGTGGTCATTCGGTGGGCTGAACAAAACAATTGAAAGCCCCAATAATTTGGGTTTTCCATTGAATGGGCAAACAGCCACGTTCAGCCCAATCTCATGCTTGGGCTGAACAATTCGCCCAACTCTAGTCCCTACGGTTTAATCTCTTGGATGTTTAATACCGACCCGGGAGCTAGATAAGAGCTGATTCATGTTTTCATAGTGGATATTGCTTTTGTGACAGTGGGTTTGTATTTGCCGCCTCATGCTCACATTATGCTATTGGACTCCATAGTGCATCTGGCGGCTCAGCATGGGGTTCCTAATGTACTAGTAATAGGGGAATTTAATTTGACACCTTACTGACACCTGGACAGACTCCATCTCTCTGCCGCTTGGACTCCCAGCCTCCCTCAATGGGCATCCACCTTTGTTCTTACAGATGTTTGGCACCATTTTTGCAAATCTTCAGTTAACCTGATTTTGCAACATACTTTACCTTCTCCAGCATTGATTTAGTTAATGCCTCCTCATGTGCGCTGCAGCGGGTGGTGGCAGTGAATATAATGGCTAGAGGTATCTCTGATCATACCCTGCTTCTGGTTTTGATGCAGCTGGCTACTCCTGAGTAGGGATGAGCTGAACACCCCCCAGTTCGGTTCGCACCAGAACGGACCAAAAATTTGCATGAACTTTAGAACCCCATTAAAGTCTATGGGACTCGAACGTTCAAAATCAAAAGTGATATTTTTAAAGGCTAATATGCAAGTTATTGTCCTAAAAAGAACTTTTAAAAATGGCAGTTTTTTTGGGAGCACTAATTTTAATGATGCTTAAAGTGAAAAAAAGGTTAAATATTCCTTTAAATATCATGCCTGGGGGGTGTCTATAGTATGCCTGTGAAGTGGCACGTGTTTCCCGTGTTCAGAACAGTCCCTGCACAAAATGACATTTCTAGCAAAAAATAAAAAAGTCATTTAAAACTACTTGCGGTTTTAATGTAATGTTTGGTTCTGGCAATATATATATACTCAGAACAGCAGTATACAGGCGGTGCAAAAAAATTTGAGACTGTGTAGGTTTGTTGTAAAGTAGAATCTGTTTGTAATTTTGAACTGGTACATTTTTAAAGTGTAGCTCCAGTCAAAAAATCTTTTTGGAAAACATAGGGAAGGGTTATCACACCTGTAACATTCTTTTTCAGTCCGTCTTTTTTCATCTCACTTCCTGTTGTCTCCTTCCGTTTGCAAGTAGGAGATGTTTGCAAGTTGGATGTTTTAAAGTAGGGGCCTGCAGAAATTTTGGCCTAAGGTATTGGTGTTGCCACAACACTGTAAGCCCTCAAAGTGACCCTTGGTGGGCACTGGAACGCCCTGCTGTGAACTATTATATCAAGAATTGTAATTACATGCCATTGTTGAACAGTGGTAGAAAAATTGGGCTTTTGGTGGTGGTGGTGCTGGTGCCATAACACTGTAAGTCCTCACAGTTACTCTTGGTGGGTGCTGGAACAGGCCCTGCTGGGAAATATTATATCATAAATTGTAATTACATGCATCTGTTGAACAGGGACAGAAAAAAAGGGCCTTTGGCACTGGTGCCACAACACTGCAACACCTCACAGAAACTCTAGTTGGAGAGCAGGAATGAGCCCTGCTGCAAAGTATTGCATCAAAAATTGTAATTGCACGCCCCTGTTAAACAGGGGCTAAAAAATTGGGCCTTTGGCACTGGTGCTGGTGCCACAACACTGCAACCCCTCACAGATACTCTAGTTGGAGCGCAGGAATGAGCCCTGCTGCAAAGTATTGCATCAAAAATTGTAATTGCACGCCCCTGTTAAACAGGGGCTAAAAAATTGAACCTTAGCCACTGGTGGCTGTGCCCAGAACAAAAAATGTTCTTCCAAGCTATAAGCAGGATCATTGAGGAGGAAGAGGATAGGCAGTTGGCATAACAGGGTAGTTACTCAGCATCAGCACAGGCAGTCTTGAAGGGATTTGACATTTCAAAAAAAATGATTTGGTTATATCAGCTTCAGGTGCTTGGTAGCTGGTGATGATCCAAAACTGATTCATCTTTATAAAGGTCAGTCGATCAACCGAGTCAGAGGACAGGCGGAACCCTGTGATTGGTTACAAAGCCTCCAGCAGCACTGAATGTGCGTTCTCGAAAGAACGCTGGATGCAAGACAGGCCATTAGCTCAATTGCATACTGTGCAAGCTCTGGCCAGTGATCCATCCTCAAGACCCAGTAACCCAGAGGATTTTCGGTGGGAAAGGTGTCCAAATCTGATCTTGCCCCTAGGTATTTTTGCACCATGTAAATCAGACGCTGCTGATGGTTGCTGGAACCGATCATACCTTGGGGCTGCGGACTAAAAAATTGTCTGAACGCATCGGTCAGATGGCCACCTTCTCCAATGCTACTTCTGTGACTGACCGAAGCCTCAGCAACACGTTGTCCAGGACCAGGAATTTGTAACCTCCCAGTCTCTGGGAACGCGTTGCACAGACCTTTCTGCAAGGCCTCCCGAAGATGTCTCATCCTCTGCTCCCTCTGCGACAGCAAGATAAGGTCTGCAACCTTACCCTTGTACCATGGATCAAGGAGAGTTTTCAGCCAGTAATGATCCCTCTCCTTGATCCGCTGAATACAAGGATCCTTCCGCAGGCTTTGCAGGATCAGGGAGGCCTTGCAGCGTAGGTTAGCTGAGGCATTTGGTCCGGAGTCCTCTGGGTCACTAAAGACGACATGATCCGCAGCCACCTCCTCCCAGCCACGTACAAGTCCACGGGTTTCTTAGGACTTTAAATGATCCCTAAAAGAATGCTGCTGATGCTGAGTGCCAGGCTCCAGCTTCATGCTGATACAATCCTCCTCCTCCTCCTCTTCCTGTGTGATCGGAACAGCAGAAACACTGTCTGGATAAAGGGGCCTTGAGAGGCAAGGAAGTCCTCCTCTTCCTGCCTCTTTTCTGCCTCAAGTGCCCTGTCCATTATTCCATGCAGTGTGTGCTCCAACAAGTGGACAAGAGGACCCTGTCCTGGTGCCGTAGTCGCACAGGTACTCATTGATTGCCCTCTGTTGCATGTGAAGCTGCTGCTGCATGGTCAACGTTGAGTTTCACCTGGTGGGCATGTCACAGATTAGGCGGTTCTTGGGAAGGTTCATTCCATTTGGAGCCACAGACTTTCCTGGCCTACTTTAGGACATCCTGTAAGCCCGGGTACCTGCCCAAGAATCGCTGCACCACCAATTTAAGGACGATAGCCACACAGGGCACATGGGTCAGTTGTCCCTGTCGGAGGACGGAGAGGTGGTTGGTGCCATTGTCGCAAATCACCATTCCTAGCTTAAGCTGGCGTGGTGTCAACCACCTCTCAGCCTGCCCCTGCAAAGCTGACAGAATCTCTGCCCCAGTGTGGCTTCTGTCCCACAAGCACACCAGCGCAAGCATGGCATGGCATCTTTTTGTCTGTGCACTTGCGTAGCCCCTTGAACGCCTATGGAGCACCGCTGGTTCAGAGGACAAAGCACAGGAATAGGCTATGGAGGAAGAAGAAGAGGAGGGGTTGGAGGAGAGAGGTGTGTCACAATCACCAGTAGTAGCATTTTTTATAGGTGTGGTGGCAGAACAACCTCCAACACTACTGCACCTTGTCCTGCATTCCTCCCAGCTGCCAGAGTCACCCAATGCGCCGTGAATGATAAGTAACATCCCTGTCCATGCCTGCTGGACCATGAGTCAGTGGTAATATGCACTTTACCACTGACCGTCCTGTCCAGTGAGGCATGGGCATTGCCTTCCACATGCTGGTAGAGAGCCGGAATCGCCTGAGAAAAAGTGGAGTTTGGGAACCTGCCACTGAGGAACCGCATGCTGAACAAACTCACGGAAGGGGGCCGAGTCTACCAACTGAAAAGGCAGCAGTTGAAGTACTAGCAATTTAGCCAAGCTAGCATTCAATCACTGGGCATGTTGATGGCTGGGAGCAAACTTCTTTCGACGGTTCAGCAGTTGGGGAAGGGAAATTTGCCTGGTACAATCGGACGTTGGTGTACTGATAGCAGATTGCCCTCAAGTACTTGGCTGTGACAAACCTAATTCTACACCTTCATTCCTCTCAGTGCAGGTTTCAGAGATGACTGAAGGTATAGTGGGGTTGGAGATCCCAGCTGATGAGGAGCAAGGAGAGGTCCGCTTTTTTCTTTGGTGTGGGTCTTTTAGGTATGCTTGCCAACGAACTGCATGGCAGGTCGAAATATGTCTGGTCAAGAATGTGGTGCCTAAGCGGCTGATGTTTTATCTTTGAGACATATGTTGCAAATAGCAGTGGGTCGATCTCGTCTCAAAAAAAAGGGTCACACTAAAGAACTTTTGGAATAACGCGCAGAGGCAGCACCCTGCACAGGCGGATCTTCTCGGTGTGATTCAGTCGGTGTGCTGCCAGATTGCTGTCCTTCTTGGGCATCCCCTCTCTCTGGGCTCATGTTACTGCCTTCCTCTCTCTGGGTATCATCATCAGAGCCTTCAAAATGCTGGGCATCCTCCTGGAGCATGTACCCAACACTGCGCTCAAACAGTTCGGGGAACTCCTCAGGCGGACATGGGGCTAGTGAAGGAGTGACTGATGCCACTGAGATGAGGAAAGAGGCTGCTTTGCAAGTACCCTGAGCCTGGGTAAGAGAGGATGAGGATGGCTTGGTCATCCACTCTGCCAAGTCTTCAGCATGTTGCGGCTCAACACGTCCAGCTGCCGAAAATAAGGACAAGGGTGTTCCATGGCCATGTGCTGATGAGGATGCACCGCGGCCATGACCAGCACTGTTGCCTCTAGACACAGAGAATGCTTGCCCTCTTTTATTGGCTCGTGACTGTCTGCCTCTCCTTGTTGGCCTTCCAGACATACTGTCAGACTTCCACTTACCAGACCATGGTAATGGAGTATGCAGCAGACCTAAATAGGGCGATTGGCGCCAAACACTGTGCACGCGTCAACGCGCACAGGCGCCCGCATATTTGCACGCGCATATGTGCACGTGCACGCGCCCGAGCACCCGCAAGCACACCAGTGCCACCAGGAGTGCACACAACAGCGCGCACTGGCGCTAACAGGAGCACGCACAGGCGCACACTAGCGTGCACCAGCGCCCACAGGGGCGCGCACCACAGCGCGCACAGGAACGCGCTCGCTAGCACGCACCATGACACATTGACGCACACCAGCACAACCAACCAGGTAACTTCTCTGACAGTGCCCCCTCCTTAAGGGCAGACTCCGGCTGCCCAATTGGGCCAATCTGGAAGCATGGCGGTTCTTGAAAGCCTGTAAAAGTTCCTGAGCATGCCAGTTGCTCTCGAGCTCCCAGGAGTTGTCTTCAGGGCCATACCCTTTCCATTTAATGAGGTATTGAATTACGTTACCCTTCTTTCTGCAATCGGGAATTGCTTCGAACTCCTCTTCGTTGTCAATTATGACAGGTTCGGGTGGGCCGGTAGTGTGGCCAGCAAAGGGGTTTGGGGTAACCGGTTTCAGTAAGGTCACGTGAAAGACCGGGTGCACTTTAAGAGAGTCAGGTAGATCAAGTTCATAGGTGACATCATTTATTTTTCTCTTCACTGTGAAAGGACCCATGAATTTAGGGCCTAATTTCCTAGAGGGATGGGCCATTTTCAGGTTAACTGTGGACAACCACACTTGGTTTCCGGGCTCCAGGATAAGTTCTCCACGTCTCTTCTTATCATACATCTTTTTATAGTACTCCTGAGACTTGGCCATAGTCTCCCTTAGGAGTTTGTTGTTGGTGGAGAAAAAATCCATAGTTTCGGAAACTGCAGGAACAGTACATTCTGGTATTGAACTGGGTAGGAAAGCTGGGTGGAAGCCGTAATTGGCAAAGAATGGTGTTTGATTGATGGCGGAATGTAAGGAGTTGTTATACGAGAACTCCGCCTCGGGTAATAAGGAGACTCAGTCGTCCTGAGAGAAGGAGGAAAAACAGCGGATGTATTGCTCCAAGGATTGATTCGTTCTTTCAGTTTGTCCATTTGTCTGGGGGTGATAGGCTGATAAAAATGCCAAATCGATTTCAAGGGATCCGCAGAGCACCTTCCAAAACCTTGAGGTGAATTGGACACCGCGATCGGACACGATGCTCGCTGGGACCCCATGCAACCTTACGATTTCCTTAACAAAGATCTTGGCCATCTCCATGGCCGAGGGAGTGCCCCTCATTGGGAGGAAGTAAGCCATCTTGGACAACCTGTCCACCACAACGAAGATGGTAGAGAACCCCTCGGATGGGGGAAGTCCCACAATGAAATCCATTGAGATCATTTTCCATGGTCTCTCAGGAACAGGTAAGGGTTTCAATAGACCCCAAGCTCGGGTCCAGCTGTTCTTACTTCGGGCACAAGTGTTACATGAGTCCACATAATTCTTGCAATCATTGAGTAGTTGGGGCCACCAGAAGGTGCGTTGGACCAGCTCGGCAATCTTCAGGGTACCAAAGTGTCCGGCCATTTTATGGTCGTGGCAGAGCTCCAATACATTCACCTTTAAGGCCTCAGGAACCACAATCTTGCCTTTATGCCAGAATAAACCTTCTCTTAATCTGGCTTCAGGAACCGGGGGAATTCCCACAGAAGCCTGTCTGATCTGGGAGATAAGGTCCCCTTGGAGGAGCAGGAAGTTCCCAGAAGGGAGGATTGTATCGGGAGGCAGAGTCTTTTCAGAATCAGAAAACATGCGAGACAGCGCATCCGGCTTAACATTCTTAGAATCATGTCTGTAGGTGATATGAAATTGGAATCGGGAAAAAAAGGGCCCATCTGGCTTGCCATGCTCTTAGTCTTTTGGCTGTTCTCAAATATTCCAAATTCTTATGGTCGGTGTAGACCAAGATGGGATGTGCAGAACCCTCCAATAGGTAACGCCACTCCTCCAGAGCCGCCTTAATGGGCAGAAGTTCTCGATCTCCTACATCATAGTTCCTCTCAGACATCGAGAGTTTACGGGAAAAGAACGCTACCGGGTAGAGAAGGGCCTTGGCACCCTGCCGCTGAGAAAGCACTGCCCCAACAGTGATTTCCGAAGCATCAACCTCAAGGACGAAGGGCAGAGCTGGATCTGGATGTTTCAGAATAGTAGCTGAAGTAAACAACTCCTTAAGTTTTTCAAAGGCCTCCTGGGCCTTGGGGGTCCAAGAGAATTGGGTACCCTGCCTGGTCAGTTTGGTAATAGGGGCAATAATTGCGGAAAAGCCTCTGATGAACTTCCGGTAAAAGTTATAGAAGCCAATGAAGCGCTGTACACCCTTCTTATCCACAGGCGCAGGCCAGTCCAGGATGGCAGACAGCTTTTGGGGGTCCATTTTGATGCCCTCGACCGATATGACCAATCCCAAGAATTGGATAGAATGGAGTTCAAACTCACATTTTTCGAGTTTTGCATAAAGCCCGTGTTGCCTGAGTCGGGTTAGAACATTCCGGACGTGTCTACGGTGATCATCTAATGACGAGGGGAAGATTAGGATATCGTCCAGGTACACGATTACGTATAAGTCCAGGTAGTCACGAAAAATGTCGTTGACAAAATGTTGAAAAGTTGCAGGGGCGTTACACAACCCGAAGGGCATGACAAGGTACTCGAAGTGCTCAAATCGAGTACGGAAAGCCGTCTTCCACTCATCTCCTTCTCGGATACGGATTAAATTGTAAGCTCCGCGAAGATCTAATTTCGTGAAGATGACTGCGGTTCCAAGCCTTTGAAATAGTTCAGGTACTAGGGGTAAGGGATAACGGTTTTTAATAATTATCTTGTTCAACTCCCGATAGTCGATGCATGGACGCAGAGAATGGTCTTTCTTTTCGACAAACAAAATGCCAGCACCGGCTGGGGAGGTGGAAGGGCGGATAAACCCCTTTTTCAGGTTTTCATCGATATAGTCTTTCAGAGTATCTAGCTCCTGCTCCGTTAGTGAGAAAATTCTTCCAAAAGGAACTTCGGTGGCTGGTAACAGTTCTATAGGGCAGTCATAAGGCCTGTGAGTGGCAAGTGTCTCTGCTCCTTTCTTGCTGAATACGTCTAGAAAGTCTCTATAAGGTTCGGGGATGGACTGACATAGTTTTGGATCAACATCCAAGCAGAGAAGTTGGGAGGGTTTATCAGACGGCCGGCCTGAGCAGTGTTGCTGGCAATACTCCGAAAGGAATTTGACTTCTCCTGTGGCCCAGTTTATGCTGGGATTGTGGGCCTGCAGCCAAGGCATTGCCAGGATTATGGGAAAAAGAGGGGAAGAGATGGCATCCAGAAGTAGGTGCTCCTGGTGACAGGTGCCCATAGTAGCCAACAAAGGGATGGTCTCTTGTGTGACTGGACTGGACCTAAGGGCGGAGCCATCCGCAAGGTGTACAGCAAGCCCCTGGGCCTTGGGTTGAAGCAGGATATGATGGTTGGCAGCGAAGGTCTGATCGATAAAACAGCTGCATGCTCCAGAATCAATGATAGCTGACACTGGAATATTCCCTCCTGGAAGCTGTAATGTGATGAGAAGAGCAAGGTGAGAACTGGGTTTATGCAGAACAGATGCACACATGGAAAAAGTGGTTACACACTTAAGCCCCATACACACTATCAGTTTTTCTGCTGACTTTTTCCTTCAGATTTACCAAAACCATATAATATGAGGTCAAACCTTAGGAGTTTCCATTTGCATGCAATCAGGCAGGCCCTTCTACTACATGGTTTTGGTAAATCTGAAGGAAAAACTCAGCAGAAAAATTGCTAGTGTGTATGGGGCTTTACGTGTCTTGTTGGGGCAGGCCCTTACACAGTGCCCAGGTTCCCCACAGTAGAGGCACAGGTTGTGGGTACGTCTGCGCTGTTTTTCTTCAGGGGTCAGCAAGGGCCGGAGCAAACCAAGCTGCATTGGTTCGGGAGCTTCTTGAGCTGGAGCAGTAGAGGTGGGTGGAAACTGACCGGCAGAACTTTGAACCTTGGGGAACATCCAAGTGGGGCGGAAATGGCTGGAAGATCTCTCCGACCGACGCTCCCTTAAGTGACGATCAATCTGGATGGAGAGATTGATAACCTCATGCAAGGTTTGTGGTATCCCCACTCGTGCCAACTCATCCTTCAGTGGGTCAGATAGCCCCATCCGGAATTGGTGGCACAGGGTGGTGTCGTTCCAATCCGTGTCGGAACTCCAGCGGCGGAACTCAACCGCATAGTCCTCGGCCGCTCTGCGACCTTGTTGGAGAGAGTGCAGTGTGGCTTCTGCAGTTGCAGTCAATTGGGGGTCCTCATATAGCTGGGACATTGCCAAGAAGAAGTTATCAAGACTATCCAGGGACCCAGACTTCTGCTCCAGTAGGCGGTGGGCCCAGGTCTGGGGCTCCCCGGACAACAGGGATATCACAAAGCCCACCTTAGTTGCTTCAAGAGAGAATGTGCGAGGTTGTAGTGCAAAATAAAGCTCGCAGGAATTGCGGAATGCATGGTACTTGTTGCGATCTCTGGTAAATCTCTCGGGCGTAGGTACTCGTGGCTCTGGAGGAAGCATCACTACGGAGGGTGCGGGTGAAAGGCCGGCTGAAGATGTTCCCTGGGGATTAGATGAAGAGGATAAGGCTTGAACTTGCTCCTCCAATCTTGAGTAACCTTCCTGGAGGTTCTTTACGGCTTGAGTCAGACCAGCCAGATTACTGCATAGTTCGTCCATGGGGGAGGCCCCCTGCCCGGACTCGGTCATGGCTGCCTGATACTGTCAGACTTCCACTTACCAGACCAGTGAGTCCGCTTGGGCAGAGGGTGGTATCCCGTACGTGTCCGACTTACAACCCCTGGTAGAGTAGACAGGTGACTGGGAGTGCGGAGTGGTATGAGAGCCTATGATGAGGGCCCAGGAGCTGGAAGCAGGAGAAACCCCGAAGCAGCAGGTGAGTAGGCTGGAACACAGGAAATTGGGGTGCGGAGCAGGGGCTGAGCAGGCGGGTCCGGGTACAGGCAGGATTCGGCAACAGGCGGGCAGCAATGGTACAATAGGAACAGGCAGGAGCGAGGTCTGAACAGGCCGAGGTCAGGTGCAGGCGGAGATCAGGGGTGTCCAAGAGCAAGCCGGATCGTCAGGAGATCGGAGATACAGGAATGCAGATACAGGCAATGGAGCAGGGACCGGGGGAGCTGATGATCAGGCAGCACTTGAATGGAGTATGCAGCAAACCTAAATAGGCTGATTGGCGCCAAACACCCTGCACGTGCGTGCGTCAACTAGGGCACAGGCGCGCGCATAAGCGCGCGCGCACTTGTACACGCCCGAGTGCCAGCATGCACACCAGTGCCACCAGGAGTGCACACAACAGCGCGCACCGGCGCGCTCCGCCGCTAACAGGAGCACGTACAGGCACACACTGGCGCGCACAGGAACACACGCGCCAGCATGCACCATCGCACATCGACGAACACCAGCACGGCCAGCACCGTGACCAACCAGGTAACTTCTCTGACACATCCTAATGGCCTGCAGGGAGATGTAGCTGCACAAAGCTGAGACGTATATACTGATTATACTGCAGCTAGCAGAATCAACTGCCTGCCTGTACTATAATTACTATGAGAACACCAGCAATTGGGGTAGCTTTAGGTGCACACTGAGCAGATGACACAGTACACCAACTGTAATTACCGCAGCTGCCTGTGGTATAGGATCAGCAGAGCACCAGCAATTAGGGTAGCTTTAGGTGCACACTCTGCAGATGACACAGTACACCTACTGTAATTACTGCAGCTGCCTGCCTGCGGTATAGGATCAGCTGAACACCAGCAATTGAGGTAGCTTTAGGTGCACATTGTGCAGATGACACAATACTCCAACTGTAATTACTGGAGCTGCCTGCCTGCGGTATAGGATCAGCAGAACACCAGCAATTGGGGTAGCTTTAGCTGTACACTGTGCAGGTGGCACAATACACCAACTGTAATTACTGTAGCTGCCTGCCTGTGGTATAGGATCAGCAGAACACCAGCAATTGGGGTAGCTTTAGGCGTGCACTTTGCAGATGACACAATACACCAACTGTAATTACTGGAGCTGCCTGCGGTATAGGATCAGCAGAACACCAGCAATTGGGGTAGCTTTAGCTTTACACTGTGCAGGGGGCACAATACACTGGCTGTAATTTCTGGAACTGCTTGCGGTATAGGATCAGCTGAACACCAGCAATTGGGGTAGATTTAGGCGTACACTGTGCAGATGACACAATACACCAACTGTAATTACTGGAGCTGCCTGTGGTATAGGATCAGCAGAACACCAGCAATTGGGGTAGATTTAGGTACAAACTGTGCAGATGACACAATACACCGACTGTAATTGCTACAGCTGCCTGTCTTATAGGACCAGAAGAACACCAGCAATTGGGGTAGCTTCAGGTTTACACTGTGCAGGTGGCACAATACACCGACTGTAACTGCTACAGCTGCCTGTGATATAGGACCAGAAGAACACCAGAAATTGGGGTAGCTTTAGGTGCAAACTGTGCAGATGACACAGTACACCGACTGTAATTGCTACAGCTGCCTGCGGATAGAATCAGCAGAGCACCAGCAATTGGGGTAGCTTTAGGCGTACACTGTGCAGGTGGCACAATACACCGACTGTAACTGCTGCAAATGCTTGTGGTTTGGGACCAGAAGAACATCCGCAATTTGGGTAGCTTCAGGCGTACACTGTGCAGGTGGCACAATACACCAACTGTAACTGCTACAGCTGCCTGTGGTATAGGACCAGAAGAACCCCAGCAATTGGGGGATCTTCAGGTGTACACTGTGCAGGTGGCACAATACACCGACTGTAACTACTACAGCTGCCTGTGGTATAGGACCAGAAGAACACCAGCAATTGGGGTAGCTTCAGGTGCATACTGTGCAGATGGCACAATACACCGACTGTAACTGCAATAGCTTAAAGGAAATTCAGACACTGTCTCTCCATCTATCTCTCTTTCTCTCTTAGCGGTGCAACACACTATGCAAGGCCACAGCGCAAGTGGCCTTATATAGTGTGGGGTGTGTACTAAAGCCCCTGAGCCATAATTGTCCACAGGCATCCTGCCTGTTGCCAATTATGGCTCTCTTCGCTGACGGCGCTGTGATTGGCCAAGCATGCGGGTCATAGTGCATGCTTGTCCAATCATCAGCCAGCAATGCACTGCGATGCCGCAGTGCATTATGGGCCGTGAGCGCCACTCGAATTTGGCACTAACGGCCCATAATGTTCGGATTTCAGTGAACGGGCGAACAACCGGTGTTTGAGTCGAACATGGGTTTTTCTCAAACACTCAGCTCATCCCTACTCCTGGGGATCAGGGGCTTTGGAGGTTGGTCAGGTTCTGGTTTATAAACCAGAAAATTCAGGAAGCTATCCCTAAGGCTATGCGTGTTTTTTTGTTTATCAAATGAGGACACTACCAGCCCTTTAATAGTTGGGGATACTTTTAAGTCTTGGCTCCGGGGAGAATACATATCTTGTGTTTCAGCTGTAAAAAGGGACTCCAGTCGTGATCTTGAACAACTGGAGGAAGCCCTACAACACAAGGAGGCTGCCTGTGTTGAAAGCCCTAATTGAGCTGGCTATGAAGCGTGACAGCACATCTTGTGAGGGGCAAGAATGGTAGGTTATTAGCCTGGCTAGCTAGAGGTCAGTTTTCTGCCACACATACGACAGGAGGTTGTCGACGAACCCAGATAATATTATTCACAGATTCTTGTATTTTTATGCCTCGCTCTATTCAACCAGGGTTGACTATGATGCCTCTGAGCTTAGTGCCTATTTAGTTCATATCTCCTTTCCCTCTCTTGACCTTGAGGCACAAGACCAGTTAGATGAGGTCATCACTCTTGAAGAATTCCAGGATGCCCTAGGGCATATGCAGTTTGGTAAGGCTCCATACTTATATAGTAGGTGAGATTGAAAAAAGACACAAGTCCATCAAGTCCACCTCTCTGTGCTCTGGGTCCTGATGGGATTCCTATCAAATTATACTCACAGTAGCAGGATTTGTTGGCACCCAGGCTCACGGCCCGCTTTGCCCAGTTTACTTCCTTGAATTCTCTTCCGGATTTTATGTCAGATGCCCTTATTGTGTTGGTCCGTCTGCCATCAGCTCAACCCCCCCTTCCCCCCTCACAGTTATCTTTTGTACTACGAGCCCCACCCAATTAGATTGTAAGCTCTTCAGAGCAGGGCCCTCTAAGCTCTCTTGCATTTTACTGTTTTGTAACTGTTCTGTCTCCCGTTACAAGTGTTGCACAAACTGCTGGCGCTATGTAAATCCTGTACAATAACAATAATCATAATAATACACAGACATTAAAAAAAGCCACTGGCCAGGTCAGGTCAGATGAAAGTTAATAAAGGGGCAGGGTCTAGAGATGAAGTCAGTGATCAATTATGGACATAAACTGGCAGTCAGTCATCTGGAGAGCATCATGTCAGAGGTGTGCAGGTTTTTTTTGTGTATCAGTGGGTGTTTGATATCAGGTCTGAGGACAACTTGTACCACTGGATGACACGACTGATGATGGGTTTACATCATGGGACATTTTTTTTTCTTTTCATTTTTATTAAGGAACTTGCCAAACGTGTGCCTATGTGTTTATTTGCAATAGTAATACCAAATTGTTGCTTTTCAGCATTGGGTGAATACTATTGTAGTATTAATATATATATGCCCTGAGCACAAAAATGAACTGCTATCATTAGTTTATTCTAAGAGTGCTCATATTTGTTGTCCTGCATGCAAGTATGATTAGTATATCATTGGTAAATATCAGGAATGTTTAGCAACATTTAATTTATTATCGTAACATATATTAAACATTTTCCCTAAGTCTTTCCAAAATCTCAGCAAAAAGAGTTTTACTTTTCTTAACAAAGCTATTTCCTGGGTGTGGCCCTTGCACTTTAAAAGTTAAATGATCTCAGGAAGTGAGATCAATGTTGCCTGCCAAAAATTACTTAACATCACAACAGAGCAGAAATATCGATCCCCGTCACTTAAACAAATGGTTCCAGAGTGCAATGTACAATAGCCAAACCTGTCTGTAAAGCTCTTGAATTATTGTTTAATCATTTAACTCAAAATAAAAAATGAAATAGGAGGAGTAGGACAACTCAGTCCGGATATAATCATTTTAAGTATATACTCTGGATTGTGTTTTACCGGAACATTCTGGGGGAAGAGTATGAAATTGTAAGATCTTGTAACTAGCACATTCACTAAACCAGACTCCTAACATTCAAACGTACAAAAATGGATGTATAGCACTCCTTGCATATCATTCTCTCTGTGCCTCATCACTATAACAATTCTTGTCTGTTTCCATGGAACAAATCACACTACACATCTGCTATAAAGCCACGAGTATAAACCCACCCTGCAGTTGCATTACATAAGTTGTACTGATAAAAATGAAGATAATTGAAGTATGAAGTAAACATTTTGATCTACTATGTTGAAAGTAGGGTTGTCCCAATACCACTTTTTTAAGACCGAGTACAAGTACCGATACTTTTTTCACGTACTCGCCGATACCGATTACCAATACTTTTTTTACATGCACTGATAGGTGGCACGCACTGATGAGCACTGATAGGTGGCACACACTGATGGCTGGCAAACACTGATGGCTGGCAGTGGCACTGGCTAGATGGGCACTGGCAAGATGGGCAGGATTTTCAAGCAAGCAGCGGTGTAACGACATATTCGATGACCCATCGCAGTTTGCTACGGAAGTGATGTTCCGTCGCTGCCATCTTGCTACACCCCACACTCGTCCACACTAAGGATACACTAAGAAAGCGGAAAGTGACCTGTTGTTACACCCACCAGAGTTTTTCATTTTACACGTATTTATAACAGTAAAGTGCATTTATATAGTGAAATATAGTACTTAGAACTCCGTCTGACTGGTTAGATGTTGAGTTTTAAAAGCAGTGAACTTCTGTCAGATTAGTAAACCTGTGAGATGAGCAGGGATGCCGCTGCTTTTAAAATTAAACATCTAACTAGTCAAACAGAGTTCTAAGTACTGTTTTTCACTATATAAACGCAGTTTACTGTTATAAATATGTGTAAAATGCAAAACCCCCCTGGGTGTAACAACATGTCCCCCTGCTTAGTGTGGACAAGTGTGGGGTGTAGCAAGATGGCGGTGACAGAATGTAACTTCCGTAGCAAACGGCGATGTGTCGCCGAATATGTCGTCTGCCCGACAACACGGATCGTCACTTCCATTACCGAATGTGACGGCTCTGGTCGCAAAGCCCAAAGCCCTCTGTTTGAGGACTCACACTCTGCTCCGTTCTCCACTACGCGTCCACCCGCTGACTTCCTGTGTCTCCCATCACAGGTATCGGCTAAGGCATCGGGAATACAAATGACCATTAAATTAATCTCTATTAATGCGAATGGGTTAAACAGCGCATTCAAAAGGAGAGCATTATGGCAAGAAGCAAAAAAGCTAAAAGGAGACATACTGTGTATTCAGGAGACCCACTTTTCCAGAAATAACCAACCCAAATGCTCGGATAAATCCTATCCACATATATTTCAGGCATGTGCCACATCCAAGAAAAGGAGCACACTAATTGTAGTAATTAAAAATGTGGCATTTACCCAGCACGAGGTCATACTGAACTTCCAGTACAAAGTGTATTTTCCTTTAGTAAATAATCCCCATTTGTGCAAAAAAAGTATAAACAGATCTGGCTGTGAACAAGCACACAAAATAGGAACTGTGAAAGATAAGCTTATTTCAGCTCCACTTACTCTGACTTTAATTAATTGCAAAAAAACCTTATGTTTGGTAGCACCCCAGAAAACAAAACTTATGCAGAAAAAAATGTCACAATGGCAGCAATAGCAGGATTTCTGTGTTCCACCCTATTCTAGTTCACTTGCAATCCATAATGGGATGAACCATGACGCAAAAAGTCACCTACGGATTTAGAAAACAATACAACACCTACCAGATACATTTATTTAATGTAAATAACGATTAACACTGTTTAAAAACTGGTTCTAAAGCCTTAAGAGTTTTACCTTATTGTACTCTATGCATTAAGGTAAACAATCTTCTGTGCAGCAGGATTCCCTCAACCCCTCCTTATACTTACGTGAGCCAGATTTAAATCTAGTACTGTGCATAGAGCAGCAGCTCTCTCAGCTCTCATCCTCCTCAGTTGGCAGATTGATAGCAGCAGGAGCCATGGACTGCTGCTGCTGTCAATAAGATTCTATGATGAAGGAGATGGGGCCTAGCCACACTGTCTGTGTCGATAGATGCAGACAGGGCGACTCTGGAGCGAGCACGTATGAGTGACCCCATAGAAATGAGCTTTAGCAGATCAAATCACCTTCCAAAAAGGTATGTATATTTATTTTTTCTTAACAGGGATAAATTGTAGCTGATCATGTCTAATTTTTTTTTGAGATCATACTGCTATGTTTAGCATTAGAACAACAGGCATGTTCTAAAACATTAGATACACAGCGCAAGATCAGGAACTTATAAAGTTCAATTTTGGTAAGGTGAAGGCCAAATGAGACATTAGTATCCCAAGACTGTGTGGATGTTGCCTTCCTCAGATGGGGTGATCTCAACCCTCTAAAAAGCCAAAATTTGAAGCCATGTAAACGTAGAGACATAACAATTAAATGTCCCTTATGATCCCATGCCAAAAATGTGTGTAGTTACAAACATATTTTTTTTTTAAACCACAAAACAAACATGTGCTATCTTCCACCATGGGGTATCAATGGATGTGTTTTGGGGGTGCAACCCCTTCCTCTGAGTTACTTTAGCTATGAGGAAGGGGTTGCACCTCCATTGATACCCAGTGATGGTAGATAGCACATGTTAACACACTGTGTGTTTTGGGGCTTTAGAAAACTAGATGTAGGGAAATACACACATTTTAGGCATGGGATCATGAGGGAAATAAGAATGTTAAGGCCCAATTTGGGGGCACCTTCAAATTTGGAGTTTTATATTCTTAAAAACACAGAAACATTACAATTCACATTAGTTAGGGCAGTGTTTCCCAACTCTCCTCCTGAAGATGCAAACCCAGGTCACGTTCTCTATATTTGTATAATTTGGAACAGGTGATGTTGTCATTTGCACTGTTAGTAATTTGCACAGTCGTTTTTAGACTGAGGAAAATACAGAACACTCAACATGTACACACACTTGAAGCTAGATTTCAAGAATACTTATTTGCAAAAACAAGAGCCTCCCGAATACTTTCTTCCTCTTCTGGGTCACTTTGACCCTCACTGTGACTCGCGTCAGGGCATTTGACGTCCACAATTGCGATGTTTGTGCTGGGTCCAGGAGTCAGATCCTATGGCTCCAAAGGAACATCTTGGTTGAGCTGACCACACTCACTTTTCTCTAAAAATAAACAATACACCATTCATTAAGCCACCTCAATTCACATCTGTTTCTAGCATCCATTTTGCTACATTAGTTGACCAACCTTGCACTTGGTCTGATGTCAGTGTTTGCTCCTGACTAGTGCACTCCACCATGCTGCACTCTGGGCTTTTTTCTGTGAAAAGTGCATAGAAAAGGAAAGGTGATGGCATTTTACAGAGGTCAATCACTTGACAAGTACCAACATTAAAAAAGACTCTGTGTGACTGGGAGCCACGGGGCCTCTCCTCTACCCATGTCTACACTGGCAAGGTTGCATTAATGGGCACTGATGAGCCAGGCAGCAACCAGAAAGTGTTTTTAACCCCTTAAGTTCTGCCCTAAATCCATGCCCCCCCCCCTAAAAACACCCCTGTTGGTAGCTAAATCAGTGTGTTTGAAGTTGGCACTTAAGTTTTTGGGTGGAAGATGACCTTTTGCCTCCCCTGTTGGGGCCCGAACAAGGGTAGCCTCCCTTTGTCTCTTGTGGTGGCTTGGCTGGTCTTTTTTTTGGGCCCTCCCTGTTGAAAGAGAAAAAAAATTGTTCCAAAAATAAAGAAATGTCCGAAAACATGACCAAATACGAATGTTCATATCTGCTTTATATTTATCTTCATCTTCAGAATACCAAGTCATACAAAGATTTTATAAAACCTTATATATAATTCTCTAGAGCTACTTGGATAAAGAACATATACAGACAGCTAATTTACACATATACATATTTGTTAGATACAAATATTGCTTACTTTTTTATAATCTGATGTATGTACTCCATCTGGTCTTGTTCACGGTGTTTGCGATCAGACCATTGATTTCTGATTTGATCCTTTGATCGTTCAACCGAAAATTCACACTGCAAAATGGTAATGACCTTCTCCAAAATGAGGTCATTTCAGCTGTTGAGCCTTTCGTAATTGTGCAGCTTGCAGTTTTAATCATGCTTCTCTAGGATGCACACCATCTCACCCTTGCTCATGGGAGTTGCTTTGTGCCTCCTATGAGCTCCACCACCGCAGGGCTGCCTGGAATCCGCCAAATTGACCATGTTGTCCATCCTGAATGCTCCGCCATGTGTTTTGCTTGCAGAAGAGAGAAGGTCACGCCCCAGCATCATGGCGCACTGAGAGCGGCGCTTCACGCATGCGCAGTGTATATAAAGACAGAACACACGGTCGATGGAATGGTCGATGGAACGGCTGTAGAAAAGATCTTGGAGTGGAGGACGAATGATCGCCAATGCAAGAACAGAGCCATGATAGGAAGGTAGAATTGGAAATTGGGGTATAGGTGGTTAGTGCCCTATACTGCTTAGATTGATGTCTATATTGGGACCAGAGTATGAGTTAAGCCAGACATGATGTCTTGTGTTCTGTCTTGCAGGCATCATATAATTTATCATGATGGGTACATTTACTTTGCCTGATTTTCTACCGCAATTCATTGACCTGTACCGGGAGCTGCCATGTCTCTGAAAGGTCAAGAGTAGAGAATACTCCAATAAAATATTGAAGAAGGCATCTTTGGAGAAACTGCTTGAGTTCGTGAAATCTGTGTAGCCAAGGCAGACAACAAATGTCAAGATAAAAATTTCAAACCTGAGGAGTACTTTTAAAAAGGGAGCTGAACAAGGTCCTTGACTCAGA
The DNA here is from genome assembly GCF_037356315.1 of Lithobates pipiens. Lineage (NCBI taxonomy): Eukaryota > Metazoa > Chordata > Amphibia > Anura > Ranidae > Lithobates > Lithobates pipiens. Next base: position 182,774,594 of record NW_027507758.1, read on the forward strand.
GAGATCCGGAGCAGCAGCAGATAACCTATATGTCCCCAGGCTGTGGTATTACAACAGCCTGAGGTTTTTAACTGACCAGAAAGATGCCAGGCCATTGCTGACATACATTCCCTTCGATATCTCCTGAGGTCACAGCTCTCAATGTCCACACAGTTCCTGCTGCACAGGATGAAGGTGTGGAGGAGCCCAGCTTCACCCAGGTATAGCATTGTTGAACATATTTGTATTCAAAAATGCAATGATGATAACTAGATGTTATTGTTAAAATATTTCTGCCTTAACAGACTGATTTCCATATCAATAGACAGTAGTGACCAAAAATGATTTGAACAAGAATGAAAAATGCTGGGGTCAGAGTGATAATCTTTTCTATTTCTCCACATTCAATTTGCAACAGTGAGAAGATCAAAATTGTGTGTGATTGATGATCAAACCCTAAAAAAGATTATAATTATGTCCCATTTTCATACACAGGAAAGTGTCAGTCTAGAGGAGACAGCGTCAGCAGCCAGATGGGGTCACAGATCCCTCCCCTACTCCCTCCTACTAAACGGGACAATAAGAGCAGGTATCTGGAGGTAGCCACAGCTTCCTTCCTCAGCCAGGCCACTACAGCACTCTGTACAGACCCAGATGAGGCTGAGGGATTTGCCGTGGTGACGGACAATAAATTAAGGGAGATGGCAATCAGAATCAGTGGAAATACCAGCCACATGACCCCCAACAAGGCCGCTGGACTGGGGATTTTCACCCTTTCACCACTTACTAATTATTATTTTTTTAATAATGATTTTATTTGTTATTTTTTTGTATGCATAGAATGCACTTTTTGGTTAAGTTCTTTGTATTTTTTTTATGCACAATAAAAAAATTGTGTAGGATAATGCTTGGCTATGTGTTTTACTTAAAATGACAGTTTGGGAGTAGGCAGTTATATTTAAAAAAAAATACAATGTAAAATTAACAAGGGACACCAACATAGTTGTATCTTTGATCTTAAAAACCACGGGATAATGGTGTTGTGGTAACTTGCCCAAAAAAACAAAAAACAAGCATAATAATATTCTTGATATCACTTGAAAACAAAAGAATATGTTTGCCATAACTCCATCAGTATCACCAGCAAAGCAGCTTCATTACTATCCCATTAAAGAAGAAGAGAATGTGCGTTGCATTTCGACATTTCATAATTTGCCGCATCACAAATGTTAATTCTCTTTTGCAAACACTCGTTCCTGGCTTGTTCCTTGCTTCTGATCATGCGTATTTGTACTTTCAACTTTTGTGTGATGGACTTGTGTACTGACGATACGAAAATCAGACAACAGACCATTGTCCGCTGAAAATTTACTAGCCTGCCATCCAACATTTGCTGGTCAAAAGTTGGACAACAGTTGTCTGAAGGAGCATACGAATGGTCAGATTTTATGACAACACACAATCCTCTGCCAACAATTGGATCGTGTGTACAAGGCTTAACACAGAGCTCCTTTTCTCAACTTGGTGCTTACCATTTGGCTGCACCAGGTGGGGTATAAATACACAGATACTATGATCAATCATTCAATCCCTTGTCGGGCTATCGGAAACAGCTGTTTGTATGATGGACTTGCAGGTATATCACTGAACCAAAAAAATTTCCATCATATATAAACAAATAGTAAGATTATAGTCATTATAAGGCTACAATATCATGCATCTCAAAGCATTACATCAAATCATGTTAGATATAAAGAAATGGCTGCATGCCTGCAAAGGACATGTGACCAATAATATGTAGTAACAGAATAAAATAATCTAGCTGTTATTCCTGTGCCTCAAGTGCTTAGATTTAACACAGAACTCCTCTTCCCAACTTGGTGCTTACTATTTGGCTGCACCAGGTATAGATATAATGACTCAATCACTTGTCTGGTGATTAGAAACAGCTGTCAGTATTATGGACTTGCAGGTATGTACACTACATCAGGAAAAGTCCATCATGGGTCCCTCTGTGCCATAGTGTGCGGCGTGAGCCCGCCCAGGGTGGGGGGAGTGGCGTCTCAAATCACAGTGCCACCATTGCATGTATGCCCATAGCCTGCGCCCCAGGCTGGAGCGCAAACAGGAAGGGAAGTCAGGGAAGTATCATGTATCCCCAGGCCAGAAAAGAGTCCAGAGCAGCCTACACATAGGGAGAGTGGGTGCCGCAAAGGACCCACGCGTGACGGGCTGTGCCGCCAGGATGCCCCCCCAAAGGTGAAAAAAAGCCCACGTAGGGCAACTAGTTTTGTTTAGTACAATAAAACATCACATGAGAAATATTGTGCATGATTGCAAAAAAATTACAACCCAGAAGAACATGCAGCCACTCATAACCACAAAGTAAATATCATAGTCATAATAATAATTCATAAAAATATGTACATTACAATATGTTTGACACAATGTCTTATAATTGCAATGAGAGTCATGCAGCAGCATGTTTGGCTTCTTCTTTCTGTCATCCTAAAGAGCAGTATGGAGCTGAAAATAGGTTCTACCCTATTTGACCAGCACTCTTGAAATTAGCGCACCCAATATATATATATATATATATATATATATATATATATATATATATATATATATATATATATTATTATTATTATTATTATTTAGATTTTTTTTACAATGGTCTAGTTTGATCTTTAAGAGTTTGCTGTTTCTACAATGTATGTATGCCACTGTTGTTTATTATTCTCAAACTGTGTCTGTTTCAGGGCAATGGCCTGGAAAACTCTCCTTGCTACACATTTGTGCATCTCCCACTTCATCAAAGTTCCAGGTGTGATAGCATATCTGCCATATCTTGTTTTGTTGGAAGAGCTTGTAAATCTTCAGAGTCTATTGTCTGTTGTAATTATCCTCCTGGGGGTGTCTGGTCTATTATATTACTTTTAGCTTGTGGGGGTTGGGCACTTTTACCCTTTTGTATCTCATCTATCATCATTTTTCCTCCCTCTGCTTTCCCTTCTATGCTCCCCTAGGTTTCTACTGGTTCTACTGACATTGTTAGATTTTTATTTGCGTTTTCTACTGCCTGATCTGTCCCATCCTGAACCAGATATGGTTTTATAGTGATACAACTCCCTCCTTCCAACTGGTTAGATTTTGCATCCCTTCTGATCATTAATCCACTCCTGCGCTGATTGCTGCACGCAGTGCCCTCTACGCTATGTAATTTATTGTATTTTCTATGGCTTATGGCTTATGGGTCCATGCTAATAGCAAGGGTGGAAATATTGTAAATATACTATCCTTGCTAAGTGTCCAAATAAAGAGAGAGTCTCACGAATCACAAAAAAAAAAAAAGAAAAGCAGAGCCTGTCGTACACTGACACAAGTACTCGTTGACAGCCCTCTGCAGCATGTGCAGCTGCTACAACATTGCCAAAGTTGAGTTCCACCTGGTAGGCATGTCAGAAATCAAGCGGTTTATTTGCAGGTGGAATTCCCGCTGAATTTCAGACAACCGAGCACTGGCTGTGTATGACCGCCTGAAATGGCTAAAGACTCTTCTGGCCTGCTTTAACACATTTTCCAACCCTGGGTACCTATTTAAGAAATGTTACCCCACCAAATTGAGGACATGTGCCGAGCATGGTACATGTGTCAACTTTCCCTGTCTAAAGGGCGGACAGGAGGTTAGTGCTCTCTACTCTTCCATGATGGCTGCCTCATTGGGGTTGGGCCTCACCCTCGCTTTCCTTCTCTGCTCTATCTGGCACCCAAGTCATTTCAGTGACCTCATCATCCCCTCTATTATCATAATCACTGGAGCCAACTAGGCAATACCCTGTGGCTGGGGGAACATGACTGCCAATTTGCTGTTTACCAGCATTCTCCCCTCTCTGTATGCTCATTGTACTACCTTCTTCAACCTCAGAACCAACATCAGAATCAAGTAATGCCTGTGCATTGTCAAGGAGCAAGTGGCTGATGCTGTGTTCAAATAAATTAGCTGACTACTCCATTCATGATGCTGAGGATATGGCAGGAGTAGCTGTGGGCAAGGAGGCTAAAAAAGCTGATCTAGCAGCTGTAGTTGACTGCGCACTAGTCTCTGCTTGGGTGATAGAGAATGAGGAGGATGAGGATGGTTTAGTAAGCCAGTCCACTGCCTTCTCTGCATGCTTTGGCTATATAGCATAGGAAAAAAAATCACTAAACAGAGGAAGTGGTGCCCTCCCTGAGGACAGACCATGTCCACCTTTGCGTGTGGACACAGACTCTGCTGGCCCCCACACAGTGCCATGGGGATGCCTGCCTCTCCTTGTTGGCCTCCCAGACATGACGGGGGGCTTATTACCAACATGTAATAGAGAAGGAGAAATGTGTACTTGGATGCATTTTAATCAATGGAAAGTGGTGTTTGGTACACTTTAACTTGAGTACTCACTACACAGACATACTCCACTGACAGACTACAACATACTGCAGTAAAACTGCACTGACGCATGTCAATATACTGCAGTAAATGTGCACTAAAGCACGTCAATATACTGCAACAAATATGCACTAATGCAGTTCAATATTCTGCAGTAAACATGTACTAATGCACGTTTAACATTGATGTTTCATCATATTTATACCATTACTATTGTGCACCATAATAGTCCACTTGCTCTCTCTGTTTTGGTACCTCTATGGTTGGGGACTTGAGTTACCACTATTTATTTTATATAATTTGGATGATGGTGCATTTTATTTATTTAGTCTAGTTAATAATGTTATCGTTTACGGCCATTGTCACTATTTAATTTAGGGTGGACAACACACCTGCTGCTTGGTGTGTGACCTATTTGGACCCACTTGCTGTTTTGGTTGATGTTTAAGTATTTTTATTTCATTTTCCACATTTACAAAAAACAGTAAAAAAATATTTCTTATACATACTATTACAAATCACTTTGTTTAGCATTCATGTTATTTCCACATTATCAACATTCATAAAAAAATAAGGGATAAGAAAGTTCACATTGGGTACCTGACCGGATCGATCCTTAATAAAAAAAAAAAATGGAACAAGCATTTCCAGGGATCCAGTTCTATTTCCGTCCCATCAATCTCTTTAATTAGGCCCAGCACTTCTTCCCAGTATGACTGAATTAAGCTACATTGCCACCATATATGGGCATGAGTTCCCTCCTTCCCACATTCTCTCCAACATAAGTGTGATAGGTCATGATTCATTTTATGCATTTTAGATGGGACATAATACCACTTACCCATTAATTTATAATTCATTTCTTTTGTCCTTGTATCCATTGAAGTGGAATGGATATAGTCCATGACTTTCCCTTTCAATTTTTCCAAATTTAATTGATTCAGTTCGCCTTCGCATCTCCCCAGAGGTGACATAGCCTCATCCTCCATCAAAGTTATTAAGATCCTATATATTTTAGAGATCCCCTGTCTACCCAATCCCCCTCGGTCAATCAGTTTTTCCCAGGGATTTAGGCTATCTCCTAAGCGGAGAGGTTTAGGGAGGGACTCTACAAAGTGTTGGAGTTGTCTATACCTCCATCCGTCCCACGGTGTTCTACCATATTTCTCTCGTAACTCCGCTAGAGAACACAAGCTATTTACTTTTATCACGTCCCTTAATCTCAGTTGGTCCCTATGGGTCCATTTTAAGAACATTTTATTTTCTTTCCCCGGGGGAAAATAATTATTTCCTGACAGGGGCATTAGGGGGCTATTATTTTGTCCTACTGTACCTTTAAGTACCCCATCCCATGTTCTTAATGTTTCCATTGTAATCGGGGATATTCCTCTAGGGAGACCTCTGAACTTCATTGGAATCCAGATGGTCTGATTCAGGACAACTTTACTCATGTTATCTTCCAGTAATACCCATGACAGTCTATGTGCTGGATATCCTTTAAGATCTTGTTTAATTCTATTTAGGAGAGGGAGATAGTTATCCAGATATAAATCTGCTACTGATGTCGATAAGTATACTCCCAGATACTTTAGGCCCCTCTCTTTCCACACAAAGGGGAAGAGAGGTCTAAGTTCTCTTCTCTCCTTTGGGGAAGTATAGACATTTAGTATCTCAGTTTTCTCCCTATTTATCTTAAAATTCGAGACACACCCCAGTATTCGTCTAACTCCTGCAGGATCCTAGGGAGAGACTGCTTAGGATTCATTATATAAAGCATAATATCATCTGCGAATGCAGATATCTTATGCTCGTTCCCTAAGACCTTTGTTCCTTCAATTTATTCCTTCAATTTCATGATTCGCTCTTATAGATGCCAAAAGAGGTTCCAAAGAGAATATGAAAAGTGAAGGAGAAAGTGGGCATCCCTGACGTGTCCCATTATAGAGCCCAAAAGAATTTGATAGAGTTCCATTCACCTGAATCTGAGCTGTGGGGTTGGAGTATAAAGCCTCTATCCACCTTAACATTCTTGGGCCACAGCCAAATTTATGTAGTGTCTGCAGCATATATCAAAGGCCTTTTCAGCGTCCACCGATAGAAAAAGGGAAGACTGCTTCCTCTTTTTAGCTTCATGCATTAAAAGGGTTGTCCTCAAAATATTGTCCCTCGCCTCCCTCCCTGGTACAAAACCTGCCTGATCTCCTTCTATGCAATCTGTCATATATTGTTTCTGTCTCTCCGCCAGGATCCTTGCATACATTTTTACATCCTCATTAATCAGAGAGATGGGTCTAAAGCTGGAACATAATGTTGGGTCTTTCCCTTCCTTTGCTAGTATAGTTATAAAGGCCCCCAGAGCTTCCTTACGTATCTCTCTTCCTCCCCCAATTGAATTCATATACTGATAGAAATAAGGTGTCAAAGGTCCCATAAACTTTTTAAAGTATAGTGACGTGTACCCATTGGGCCCTGGACTTTTCCCATTCTTGCTATCCTTAATTGCCCTCTCTATTTCCTCCATAGAAATATCCCTATCGAGTATACCAGCATCCTCCTCTTTTATCCTCGGTAGCTCTATCTTCCGAAGATATTGCTCGATTTTTCCCCTTCTATTTTGTTTATCCTTGGGGTCCTGACTGTCATTCACCTTATATAATAGCTGATAGTATTCTGAGAAGATGTTACTAATGTCTCTTGTTGAATATTTCATTACTCCCTTCTAGTCTTATATAGTTATAGTTTCTTCTAGGTTTAATAACCCCTGCTAGAACTCTCCCCGGTTTGTTACCAAATTCATATTGCCTTTTGGCAGACTTCAAAAAGACCTGCCTAGTTTTCTGCTCTAATAGCTCTCTCAATGCTTCCCGTTTTCCTGTTAATTTGACCATAATTTTATGGTCGTTTAACCCTTTATGTAACTGTTCCAACTCCTGGATTTCCTGTAAGATAAGTAGTTTTCGCGCTATCCATATTTTCCTTCTTTTGGCTGCTTCCGCTATCAATCTCCCTCTCATATATACCTTATGAGTCTCCCACAAAACCGTTGGTGTAATATTCTCTACATTGTTTTCTTTAAAAAATAAATTCAAATCCATTTCTAAAACCTTGAATATTTTATGGTCATGTAAGAGAGACTCATCCAACCTCCATAATCTTTGCCTATCCGGTATATCTTCTAAGTCCAGTGTGGCCATCACAGGAGCATGATCCGATAGGGTTATTGACTTCACTTCTACTTCCCTTAACCCCTCTAGGAGCTGATGATCTAAAAAAATATAGTAAATTCTTGAATAAGAACAATGCGCCTGAGAGTAATAAGTGAAATCCTTCACCCTTGGATGCACAATTCTTCATACCTCAACCAATTGCTGCTGGTGCAATTTTTGTTTCATTACCTTAAAATAATTCCCTTCTGACCGTGAAGATGGAGGTTGGGCGTCCAGGGCCGGGTCAAATACAAAGTTAAGATCCCCTGCCATGATCACCCCTCCCTCCTTAAAACGTTCTAATTTATTCAATACTTTCCCAAAAAACGGGCAGGGAAGAGAATTAGGGCAGTAAACATTAACCAATGTGTACATTTTATTAAAGATAGAGCCTTTAATAAGTAAGTACCTCCCTTCAAAATCCGATTCCATGGCTTTTAGAATAAAGGGAGTATTTCTATCAAATCCGATGGCAATTCCTCTAGACCTCTTACTAGAGGAATATCCATGGAACCAGGTTGGGTAATTTTTAGAATTCAAACCACTACTATGTGACCATTTAAGGTGAGTCTCTTGTAAAAAACAATATTTGAAGACCACTTTTTCAATTCCTGTGAGATCTAGTATCTCTTGTTAGGGCTGTTTAGTCCTCTCACATTATATGTAACAATCTTCAGGGGGGCCATTTTTCACAGGAATTAAATGTTACCATCCGTAAACGTTCCATCATGATGCCAAAATCAAAAAGAAAAATATTTTTTTTTACCAGGATCGATCCAGTCAATACACCGTACAATAACCAATGTGAAAAAACATATTCTTCCCTAACCATATTATCTCCCCTCCCTCCCTGCCCCCCGCCCCTCCCTCCTCCCTACCCTCTGTACATTGAATATCAATGTTATCGTCCTCCAGGCTAGCACCTATTACAAGATCCCAGCCCTGGTTGGACCTTCCTTGAGGGATTATAAGTGCCCGCACGGGCCCCCGGGCCTCACCCCCTTTCGGGGGTGGTCCCGGGGGAGCGTGCGGGCACAGCCCGGCCCTGCCGCACTCCTGCCCCCCGAGGCGAGCCTACTTAAATTCGTCCCTGCCCAAAGAATTCTATCTCTTCCCTTTTTTTTTTTTTCTTTCCCTTCCTGCCTTATTCATACCCCAAAACCTATTATATATTTGTACATTTGCCCAGATTTTTTCCTCTTCCTACCCCTTCTCCTCCCCTCTTAGGAGCGCTATACTCTATTCCAAGACTGGTCTCTCAATTTTAGCCAATCTGGGGGCTTCTTCTCCCAGTTTTCTAGATTGACACATGGCATATCTAATTTATTACAGAATTCTTTCAAGTCCTCTGGGAATCGTAAAGTAGCTGATACTCCCTGATTTGTAGCTATCAGGCATGCTGGAAAACCCCATCTGTAAGTAATCTTCTTCTCTTGTAGTTGATTTATTAAAGGTTTAAGGGCCCTTCTGCGGCTCAGTGTCTCTTGTGAAAGGTCTGAAAAAAATAAGCAATGTAGCTCCCTCATATTTAATGGCTTCAGAACTTCTCGAGTCTTGCAGGACTTGTTGTTTTACTTCATACTGGGTAAATCTCACTATTACATCTCTCTCCATCTCAGATCTTAACTTCACCTTTGTTTGTATTCTATGTAGTCTATCAAAAGCTATGTGAGATGTTACTTCTCTTTTCATTATTTTGTTAAACACTTCACAAAGCGCTGTCTCCAGCTCAGTACTTCTTACGGATTCTGGCAAGCCGCGGATTCTTAGGTTATTTCCTGTTTTCCTGGTCCTCCAATTTATATCTAATGTCTCTCATTTCTGTCAAATCCAAGTCCGCCCTTTTCTGTAGTTCCAAGATGGCTTTTTTTGTTCTTCTAATTGTATTTCCGATTCTTCTACCCTCTTTAAGACATTCTGAATATCTGCACGAGTTGCTTTTAGTTCACCTTTAATCATACCTTCCAGATGTGACAACATTTCCGCCATGTCCTGTTTAGTAGGGAGTGATTGGGGGTTAACTCCTTCCTTTTCTAATTCCCAAATTTTTCCAAACTACTTTTGCTGGTATCGTTCTCTCGAACCTTTCTGTGGGGTTATTCCTTCTTCTATATTGGGATTTATGCTTGTCTGTCCTTCCTGGGCAGGGGGCATTCCCTCCCCCCTCTCCACGTCCTGTTCCCCCCTCTGATCTCCTCTGCCCTGGGCCATATAAGTTTTTATAGAATTCCCTTTCCCACTATCTGTTTGACCCGCTTTAGCTCCCCTCCTTACCATTGTACCCTCTTACCCCTCTCTCCACAATATAGCTTTCGAATTTACGCTGATGAGTGTTAATGCTGTCTTACTTTGTTCACCTACCTAAACTCCTCCAGAAGCTATAGTTATTATAATCTCTAGGTAACAGATACCTTTTCCCTGTCTACTCCCTTTCTTCTCTCCCTCCCTGCCCGGTACTAAAGTGCTGAAGTGCTATGTGCTATGTGCTATATACGACCAATTGTACAGAATATTTTCTTGGTGGTTTGCAATTTTAAATTTTCCAAAAACACGAATTATAAATCATAATATATACCCCAACAGTTATAAATCATTTATATACATATACATATATACATATACATATATACATATACATATATACTATATATATATATATATATATATATATATATATATATATATATATATATATATATATATATATACAAAGAGCAAGAAAAGAGAAAAAAAAAAAAAAAGCTCAGGCACAGCTAGTGTAGGTCCACTAAAGTGTAAAAAAAAAAAAAAAAAAAAACACCTTTGCAAAAGTGAATAAGTGAAAAAAGTGCAACGCATGCAAAAAGTGCAAGATGTCGCTAAAAATGTGCGAAAAAAAATAAAAAAGGTGGAGGGGGAGAAAAACAAGGCACTGTCAGTGCAAAATCCGCAAAACGTGCAGAAAGTGCAGGTAATGCTCAAGATGCAAAAGTGCAAAGATGTGCAGATCCAAAAAAAAAGGGGGATGCTGAAGGTGCAAAATAGTGCACAAAATGCAAAAAATGCAGAATATTCAAAAATAAATAAACTTTTTGGGGTGAAGGGAGATAAATCGAACCTAGGGCTAGGGGAGGGGAAAGGGAGGGGGGAGCGGAGTGGAGGGGGAGCACTTGTAAGGATTAAAGAGTTATTTATTACCTCCCTTACTAGGGCGTACCTAAACCGAATCATACGCCTTTTTATCTACCAAAAAAAAACGGGGGGGGGGGGGAACAAAAAAAAATGCAGGGGAGAAAAAACATTCCCATATAAATAACAATAAACAATTATATCACATGTCCACATATCCAATCAGTTGATAATTTTAAGAAAGTGATATCCAGTAATGTCCAGAGATTTCATCTGTAGGAAAAAAAAAAATATCAGATATTCATGTGTCCTAATGTCTGATCATCCGGGAGGGAAAGAAAGAGGATATTGTCCAGTAGTTTCACCAGGAACCTGCGCCCACAATTTATATTTAATTCATAAATGGCTACTTCAGACAATAAATGTTTATAATTTATAATTCATACATTCATATAGGTTCCACAGCTCAAACTCCCCCAATCTCTGTCTTTCCTGCAGCAGTATGTCATATATTCCACTAAAAAGGAAGGGGGGTTTTTGTATAGATCAATGCGTTCTTACTTCAGCTATCTCCAGCTATCTCTGCACTTCAATACAGTTCGTCTCAATTCACATCCCCCTGAAACTCAGCAAGAAAGAAGGGGAGAAAGATAGTGGCGGCAATAGAAACATATGCTGGTTTTAATTGATTGATCTATAGGCAGGAGAAATTTCAACCTCATCCAGCCTCTCGCAGCAGTCAGTGGAAAGTAATCGGAGTAAGCAGAGATTTCTTGTTTTCCCCCAAACTTCAAATCTCAAGACCACCGTAATACAACTGTATAGCTATGGCTGCTATCTGCTTTCTCTCCCTTTACCACCTCTATGCCGCCTCGCTGACGTCCTTTTCTCGTTTTGGGTTTCGGAGTCAGATGCTCTCTCACATGGGGGAGGCTCGGTAGGCAATCTTCATGCTGGTCCACGTCCCTCACACCGGGGGTCCCGGATCACTCCTCCTTCCGCCGACCTCCGTCGCCTCCTTCACCTCCCACCTCCGCTTCAGCTATGCTCGTCTAGCAGTCTTGCATCTGGCTCTATACAGGAATCTGGCGGCAGGTACTTTGGGCTCCGGGAACTCCTTGTCACTAGTACGCTACAGACATGCTTTCAGCTCGCCTCTGGGGATGCGCGCCCCTGTTTTGGTTGATGGCCACACTCCTTTTCAAGCTTTGAGCAATCATTTTCTGCTCTTTTGCACAAGCAGAAAATCTTTGGCCCGTGTTTATATTTATTTTTGGATATTTTAGGCACTAACTCAGATACAGGAAACCTGCTTAAGTACCAGTAATAGATCTGACCAGGAACTTAAAACATTCCTGGATTGTATGTATAATCTGTTATAAAGTAAATCCCATCTCCACTGGCATTTAGAATATTTCAGACAGTACATCAAGGAGGGGGTTTGTCCATTGGGTTTGAGAATCCAATTATTCCCTACAATTAAAGATCCTTCCCCTTCCTTTAAACTTGCCTTCCTTTTTAACCCATTGCAGTCTAGAACTCATGGATACTCTCATCACACAATATACCCTGGACATGATCACTTTGGATGGTGAAATCAACAGTTTGAATACACAATTTAAACATCTTTTAGATCTGCCCTCCTTTGTAACTCAATGGAAGGATATTCGTGAACGGTTAGAACTAATGAATAAGGAAATTATTATGGGCAAACAGATTAAGTTTGCCAAAGACAAATTGGCCTTCTCTGAGGGCATTGCTTACAGATGGACAGGTAGATTGAGAGGTAGAAGAAGAAATCCACATGATACAACTTCAGTAGGCGCAATTATCCAATACACTGAATCTGATTCCTCTTTATCGTCCACTGTTTCTTGCTCGACAGGCTCTCGTCCCATGGACTCGTCTAAATCTACTCATAAATGTAACCGATATAGCGGAGGTACATCCCCCGCAGCTCCTAGCAAAGGTAAAAAAACTTCTACTAAACAAAAATCGGCACATGCAATGAGTAATCCTTCCCCACCTCTGACCACAACTGCACCCAGTACTTCTACACTACATAATGCTATTCCCAAGGCTCTTGCAGCCATTTCTAATAACCCAAAGAAATCTTTATTCAGGGTCCACTGTTAAACTCCCAGATGGAAAATTATACACGCCTCGTTTTTCTGTTGATTGCAGTACCATGGGTGTGGTATATTTGATGCTTTGTACCTGTGGTGCTTTCTATGTTGGGAAGACTATACGGGAGCTCAGGCAGAGGGTAGGAGATCATATATATTGTTCCACCAATGGTAAATTGACTTTGGTCGGGTGACACATCGGCTTTCACCACAGATTTGACTCATCGGCAGTCAAGTTTGTGGTGTTGGATGTGGTACCCAGTGACGCCAGGGGCGGTAATCGAGATCAAATTATTTTACAAAAAGAGGCACTCTGGATTGAGCAATTAAATGCTCTGGTGCCCCCCGGCCTCAACTAAACCAATTCATTTAAATCCTTTTTATAACATACCCTACACTGCCCTCATGCTGAGGTCCCTTTCTTCCCTTCTTAATTTTTTCCCCCTTTTTTTCCCTTCAATGGTATCAATGATTATGGACTGTCTTTGCTTATACTTGCCATCCAATTTTGATACCAATAACCTTACATTGCAGTAAACATGCACTAACACAGTTCAATATACTGCAGCAAATGTGCACTAAGGCACCCTGATTTATTGCAGTAAACAAGCACTAATGCTGTTCAATATACTGCAGTAAACTTGCACTCATGCACATCAATATAGTGCCGGAAACCTGCCCTAAAACACGAAACTGACACATAAAAATGAACGATCACACTGATCTCACACTGCACTATCGTGCACAGTGCATTGTGGGGGCTTGGCAGGCTGAACAAATAGTTGAATGCCCCAACAATTTGGGTGTTCATTAAAGGGGTGAAAAGCCAATGTTTGGCCTGAATTCATGTTTGGGCCATCCCGTTCACCCAACACTAAATCCAAGTATACCATGTCCACAACCACCCCTCTGTGAAAGGTTTTACTTACCTCCTCATAAAATGAAATCAGGTTTGTTTGACCGCTTCAGTCTTTCATGAATCCATGCTGTCTGTTGCTTAAAATACTTTTTTCCAGCAAGAACTCATCTACAGTATGTGGTATTTTATTAAACTCTCCAATATCATCCCAACTATATAAGTTAAACTAATGCCGCGTACACACGACCGGATAGAAAAAGTCAAACGGAATCATTCTGCCGGATATTACGATCATGTGTGGGCTTCATCTGACTTTTTTCTTCAAACATTCTGATGGACCTAGAAATAGAACATGTTTCAAATCTGTCCGACAGAATCAATTTCTATCGGGAAAACCATTCGCCTGTATGCTGGTCCAATGGACCAAATAAGACGCAAGGGCAGCTATTGGCTACTGAATTTCCTTTTCTAGTCCCATCATACGTCATCACGTTCAAAACTAATGGACTTTAGTCCGTGTGTGTGTGGGCAAGTTTGTTCGGTCGGAAGTCCGTCGGAACTCTGTCGGGAAGACCGTCGAACCTTTTTTGCCAACGGGTCTATAGTTACCTGGTAAAGACTTTGATACCTTTTTAAATATAGGCACCACTTTGGCCTTATGCCAATCCAGTGGTACTATGCCATTCCTTAAAAATTAAAAACAATGGCTTTAAAATTACAGAGCTCAATACTTTTAGGATCTGATTTGTCTTCAGATTCAATTTACGCATTGGAAAGTAAATCCTCCTATCAGCCCAACATAGTCTTACAGAATCTTTTAGCATCCCAGCCACAGCATATACAGTAAAGAAAGTCCCAGTTACAGGCCAGCTCACCTAGCATGTCAAAGTCAGAATATGGGAGCTTGCATGCAGCATGCAGGTCTCCTCACCACAGACAGTAAAACAGCCATCAACCAGCCTTTCTGAATAGTTGCTTAACAAACAGGCCTTAAGGGAAAGTACCTGCCCTCTTCAATTAACCCTATCTTAAGCCTGCCCCAGGCTGACTCTCTACACCCCAAAAATGACCCCTTTTTGAAAGTAAACAGTCCAAGGTATTTAGAAAGGGGCATGGTGAGTTGTTTGAATTTGTAATTTTTTTCATCATCATTTTGGGAAAATGAAGGAACACCCCAACACTTTTTATTCCTGATATGTGCCTGCTGTACCATGTATGAGAAAGTATCCTGTTCTCATTGTATACTACCTTTATGTGAAATCCCTGCTGTTCCTGCCTGTCCCTCTGCTTTCCTATTAAATACTGACCACACTAAGCAGAAGAAAACATTGTGGTCAGTTCTATAGCTATGCTGGGAACTCAGTGTGCTCTCCTCCAATAATTGTCCCGATATGCCCTCACTGCACATCCATTCATTGGTAAGCTCAGTGTGCTGCTGCTTCTCCTCCCCCCAGCTCTTATGCAGCTGAGAACAGAGGGAATGTGATCATTTATTTAAAAAAAATGGAAAAAACTTTTACAAGATGATTGCTTATAATCACTTTAGCTAAAATTAGAAAATTACACAAGTTGTAATTTTAAAGTAATTTCTCACACACAGCATAGGCAAACTGACAATTATGTGGATAACACGTGTGAGACTTTTTCACCTAGATGCATAGTGGGGCCCAAAGAGAGCACCTATGGGCTTTCAATGAGCATAAATTATATGTCTAATTTCCTACTATGTATCATATTTCTTAAGTCCTTGAAGTGCCAGGACTGGAGACACACCCACAAAATTACTACATTTTGAAAAACAAAACAAACACCCCAAGGTATTTTATTAAAGACAGTAGTTAATCTTTTGAAAATGTTATTTTTTGCCACAAGTTTTTGGGAAATACAAGGAAAAATATGAAAATTTATTTTGTTACACAAAGTTGTCAATGAATTAGATATTTATAACACACAGCACTGGCATACTTAGAATTACATACCAAAGTGCATTCTATTGCTTCTCCTGACTATGGTGATAACC
Source organism: Lithobates pipiens (assembly GCF_037356315.1). NCBI lineage: Eukaryota > Metazoa > Chordata > Amphibia > Anura > Ranidae > Lithobates > Lithobates pipiens. The sequence continues at coordinate 182,790,321 of NW_027507758.1, forward strand.
ACATGCGTGAGACTTTCACAGCCTAACCACATGGAGAAGCCCAAAATCCAAAGAGCACCTTCAGGTGTTCTAGGGGCATGAATTACTCATCTAATTTCCTGGCTGCCTATCACATTTTTGGAGTCTCTGGAGCTGAAGAACAGTAGAAACACAAACACACAAACGGTCCATATTTTAAAAAGAAATCACCTCAAGATATCTAAGAGGCATGGCGTGTCTGTTGAAGATTTATTTTATCATAGGATTGTATGATTTTTTTTTTTTATATTGGTTGAAGTAGATGGACTTATGTCTTTTTTCAAATTGAACAACTATGTAACTATGACAACACTACATGTCTGAGACTTTTTGACAACTTAGCACAAAAGAGAGGCTCAAAATCCAAGTACCTTCAGTCTTTCTAGGGTCATAAGTAAGTATCTAATTTCTTGATTACCTATCACATTTTTGACAGCTCTGGAGTGCTAGGAGAGTGAAAAATCCAACAAAATGACCACATTTTTAAGTGTAAACACCCCAACATATTTTTAAGAGTCATGGTATGTTCCTTGTAGACTTTATATTTTTGCCACAATTTTTTGGAAAATGTGTAAAGAGAATGATTTTTTCTTTTTTTTACACAAAGTAGTCAATTCAACAGGGTAAATTTTCACACACAGAATGGGCATACCTATGTTACACCCAAAAACACATTCTGATACTCCTTCTACTGATATGTGGCTGCCCCAGGAATGCCATGTTCATTGGCCAGGAAGCACAGAATGCTGGAGAAAGGAAGAGCAAACACCCCAACATATTTTTAAGAGTCATGGTATGTTCCTTGTAGACTTTATATTTTTGCCACAATTTTTTGGAAAATGTGTAAAGAGAATGATTTTTTCTTTTTTTTACACAAAGTAGTCAATTCAACAGGGTACATTTTCACACACAGAATGGGCATACCTATGTTACACCCAAAAACACATTCTGATACTCCTTCTACTGATATGTGGCTGCCCCAGGAATGCCATGTTCATTGGCCAGGAAGCACAGAATGCTGGAGAAAGGAAGAGCAAAATAGTTCCTCTGGCTCCAAGAGGGCAGTTGTCCACAGGGGGTGGCTGGGACTGGTATCTCACAGAAACATTAATGGGACATGGAGATGGGTGTGTTCATTTGACAGGCAGAGATATGGTCAGCAAACAGGCAAAGCATGTGTCCAGGCAACGGACAGAAACATGATCAATAAATATTGGCTAGGGTCAGTACAAGTGGCAGGTGGAGGCAACACTGCACTGGTGTGGTGGTGATCAGGAAAACTGTTGCTGGCTGCACTGGTCTGGTCTGGGCACAGTTTCTAGCTGCACTGGTCTATCAGCACTGTGACTGGTATGATAGTTATCAAAAAAAAAGACAACTTCTTCTGCGCTCTGGTGTCCCGGTCTTCAAAGTGTGATACCGACAGTTTAAGATGGTAGTGTCAAAAAGGTCTTGCAGCCCTCCTTAGAATATTGGGTATTAAAATACTGGAAAAACAAAACAAAAAAGGAAGGCGCACTGACCTAGTGCATTACCATAAAAAAAGCTTTATTCAAAACAGAACAAATAGCAAAATGGCTACTCACAAACGAGTATTGATAAAAGATATGATCAATACAAATGGATCCATCGCACCAAACATCAACACATGGACCATTGCTTGTTTTGGCTCTGAAGAAAGGGATTCTCCCCTGAAACACGTCAGCCGTTTACGTTGGGGTATTCATCAATCAATCTACCTGACATCAGATCTGGATGTGTCGGTGTTTGGTGCGATGGATCCATTTGTATTGATCATGCCTTTTATCAATACTTGTTTGTGAGTAGCCATTTTGCTATTTGTTCTGTTCTGAATAAAGCCTTTTTTACGGTAATGCGCTAAGTCAGTGCGCCTTCCTTTTTTTTTTATGATGATTGTCAAAGACACTGTGACTGGCTGCACTATTAGGGCATATGCAAATGTGAGGTTGGGGGCAGTAAAGCCTTCCTTTTAAGCCACAGTTTTATCACCCTCCAACAGCTATCTCCTATTGCTCCAGAGGCAGCAGCTGGGGTGTACACATGCTACCACCATAGCTCTCAATTGTCCCTGATTTTGAGGGACTGTCCCTGATTTGGAGCTATGTCCCTCTGTTCCTCTTTCTCTCCTCATTTTGTTCTGATATATATAGTTGTATATAAAATGCACTTTTTATCTATTAAAAGGTGTTTTCTTTTCTTTTTTTTTTTGAAAAAAAAATGGTATACTTTATATATGATTTGGTGCATTATAAACATTTTAAATAGTAAGTTCATTGTTGTCACTGTACTTTTTGGTAATAAATTGGTTACATAAACATATTGTCAAGCCATTTTTTCATACGTAAAATACATTGTTGAAATACATATAAGGATATTATTTTTCATGCCAAATGACTTCTTCTGTTCATCCTGTTCTGAGATTTATACAGCTCTGCAACACAGACTGTCTAGCAGGGCAGATGACTTGATTTTTGCTCTGCTGCTGCTCTAATACACTTACAGTTCTTATCTCTACCCCAACCTGTGACTGGACTGTGAAAGGTCAAGCAGAAGACTGATGAGCTTATCTCTCTGCTTTCTGCTATTAGCACATCCCTTGTTAGTGCATTGCACTGGCATTTTAAGCAGTTTTTTTTCCTCATTCAGTCTGAGCTCAGCTGTAAGAGACTTATAAGTCAAAATCAGGTACAAATTAAATCTAAAAAAATAATACATTTAAGGATGTGAAGTGAGTACATGGCAGCATAAACCGCCTGGAATTAAGCTGTAATTATTTTATAAAAAGTAAGAATTTATTCAAACCTTATGACAGTTTAAAGAATTTTGCTCGAAGTTTGCTAAATTTGCTTTGAACTTCATTGAAGTCCTTTGAGGAAGAATCATTAAGATTTAATTATGGCTATTTGTAGGGCTAATAAGCAAGCTATTTTTACATAAAAGGCATAGGTAGTTAGGAACTACCATGAGATTGTGGGGGGGGGGACAGGTACCAATGTCAAAATAAAAAGCAAAAAAAATATATATATATATATACGTTTTTCCCTAATTTTTGGCTGCAAACCTGCACATTTTGGGGGCAAACATTGGTGATTTTTAAACCTCGCAAATCATGGGGATTCACAATGAACCCATGGCATTGGCAAACCCAACATGTATCCCTATTTATTTATTTATTTTTTTAAGTTTTGAAAAAGATTTTCCACCTTGTCCTCTTGCATCTTTTCTCCTAGAGTAATTAGAACATGGCAAAGTTCAGCCCCCATTACACATCCATTGCCTTCCTTGTCAAACACTTTCAGACCCTCAATGAAATCCTCAATTGTGCACTGGTCCTTGTTTTTAGCGATTGTTTGCAACATGGGAAGGAACTGCTCAAAGTCAAGCATCTTGGTGTTCATTTCAACCATCTTCGGGTTTCCCAAAACTTTCATGACTTCTGTATTTGTCGGGTTTTGTCCCAAAGCTCGTAAGACATCCTCACACTGGAAATAGAAAGATTTTACCATCTCCAGTCTTGTCAAAGAGGTTAAAAGCATCTTTGTAGGAGCGCATGCGCGGCTCGGAGCAAGATGGACGTTTGAGTTCTTAGCTCCGCTCCGTCCGGGACTTCTGCTTATCCCCGAGGGCCGTAAACACCGCGATTCGCTTTTTTTTTAGCATCCCTCAACCCGCGGAACCTTGGTGCATGCCGGCGAAGAAGAAAAAAGCACGGGGCATCGCTCAAAAGACCCTCACGCAGTATCTTCTCCACTCTCAGGAACAATCCGGCATGGCGCAAGATGGCGCCGACAGGAGAGGCCTCTCCCCGGGTCCCGCCACCTCTCCACGTCCGCCGTGTCCATCCTCACTTGCTCCTCCATCTAACAGTGAGTGCCCTGGCTCCCTCTCTAAAGCGGATCTAGAGGAAACTCTGGAAACCATGTACAACAGGTTGGCATCTAAATTCCAATCGGAACTGCACAAAACTTCACATGCCCTATCACAGGAAATCTCTGCCCTGGGAGCTAGAACGGAGAGGTTAGAGACTAAGCATGATGAGTTGGCGATTGCTCATAATGACCTTAGCAGAGAACATGAAGCACTATCCTCTACAGTCAAGTTGCTGCAGACTCAGATCGAAGACCTCGACAACAGAAACAGGTGCAATGATCTGCGCCTCCGTGGAATTCCTGAGTCTGAGTCTGAGCTCATTCCTGTGGTGATTAGATTGTTTAAATCCCTGCTCCCTGACCATGATTCCAACATGTTTAAATGTGATCGTATTCATAGGGCTCTTCGCCCCAAACCCCTGGAAGACAAACCCCCTAGGGATGTCATCCTTTGCATGAAGGACTTTCTCGTTAAGGAAGAAATATTGAGAGCAGCCCGTAACAAGCAGAGGATAACTCTTGATGACCACTTTATCCAGATTTTCCCTGATATTGCCCTGGCGACTTTGGAGAGGAGGAGGAACCTGAAGGAGATTACCACTGTCTTGCAAACAGCCCGTATCAGATACCAGTGGGGATTCCCGTTTCGCCTGGTGATCCCCCATAATGGCACAACGTACTCCGCCACTACCGTCCTGGAGGGTCAGGAGATCCTGGTAAAACTTGGCTTGTTGGATGCCTCTGCGATTCGCAGGCTACCCTCCACTCCCAGAGCTACACCTATATGGCAAACACCCCCTACCAGGAGAGACAGACGGAGGATCCGGTATGATGTTGGAGACCGGGTGGAAGATAGCCCTCGTTAATGGTACCTTACTCCGGCCCATCTTGAGGTTCTATATGCGGTTAACATTGACTCCCAGAGGACAATCACGCTATGTTTTTTTTGTTTTCTCAAGAGATACTCTTTTTTTCTCCTTTTTTTTAGGTTTTTTTTTCTCTCTTCCTCTTCCCTTTTTTTTGGGGGGGGGGGGAGGAGAGGGAGAGGAAAAGCATATTTTTTCTAATGTTTTCTGCCCACTCCTCTGGGATTCTGCATGTCCCTAGGAGCTGTGTCATGGCTCCCCCTCCCAGTGGTTGGTTGCTTCTCTGGTGGGTGCTCCCTACCATTGCGCAACCCTACTGGGCGCGAGACCTAGTTGTCTCGGTGTATGACTTTCTCTCCAGTGTGGGAACTCTCTCCCACAGGCTACCACATCTGTCATTAATGTTGTTCCCCAAGTCTATGTTAGAGGCTGGGATTGATTTTCAAATGTTAGTTTTATTTTTCTATGTTTTTTGGTTCTCTCTTATATAGGTCGATCATTTTTCAAATCCTACGATTCTTCTACAGCATATGTTCTTTTTATGTTCCGGTTCTGTGATCTAATCATACCCTCAGTGTTACTGCATGGTACCCTACTCCTGTGGACTTTGTAGGATGCTGTGGGGACTCCCCTGACATTCTTGGACTTGGTGGACGAGTGTTCATTTGTGATACCCCTCCCCCCTCCCTCCATCAGATCTGATTCCCCAACTATCTACGCATTACCTCATACGCCATGGCAATAACATGTATTTCACACAACGTTAAAGGATTTAACTCCCCTTCCAAACGGCGTAAAGCCTTTACCTTTTATAAACAACTTGGAGCTAAAATCCTTCTTCTCCAAGAAACGCATTTCTCCCGCTCTTCCCATCCCAAATTTTTCCATAAAGATTTCCCTCAAGCCTTTTACTCGCTCCACTCATCCAAGACCAGGGGTGCCGCCATACTCCTCCACTCATCCCTCCCGATGGAGGTTAAGCAAATGTTCAGGGATCCTGAAAGTCGGTATATGATTGTGAAAGGGATTGTCCACAACAGGGAACTTACTATTGCTAGTGTTTATGCACCCAATGACGGCTCAGCACCCTTTTTTAGGTCATTTTTTGAGAAATTAGCACAATACCACTCCCCCCATATGATCATAGGTGGAGATTTTAACTCAGTAGCTAACGCCACTCTAGACCGCTCGTCGACTACGGTCGCATCTAGAGCATTCCCAAAATCTCTCACTAGTGGCTTACAGGATTTTCAACTCACTGACACCTGGAGGGCACATAACGTGGGTTGCAGGGAATTCACCTTTTTCTCCCATCCTCATAACAGTTATGCGAGATTAGACTACATATACACATCCCCAATCATACTTGCCAATTCTTTAGATGCCTCCATCCACCCCTGTGTATGGTCAGACCATCAGGTTACATCTTTCACTACAGGATTTATTAGGCTCGCCCCCACACCCCACTCCTGGAGATTAAATTAATCCATTCTCTCTATGTTTGCTAGAAGATTGTCAAACTCGATTCGCCCCCCTCATTTATACCGGCTGTCTAATAAGGACGGATTTGTATCCTCACATCCCAAGGATGTACTCAAAATCTTAGAGCAATTTTATACCAAACTCTTAGAGCCCCCCCCACACTCTCCCCTCCCCTGAAGACTTGTCATGGCTTCATGACATCCCCGTCCCGACTCTTTCCACCTCTCAACTAGACTAACTCAACGCCCCTATCAAAACTCCGGAAATCTTAGGGGTCATCAAATCACTGAAAACAGGTTCTGCCCCAGGCCCTGATGGCTTTTCGGCCCTTTATTACAAAAAATACTCCATGATCCTGGCCCCTAGAATGGTACACCTCTTTAACTCAATCCTACTTGGCAATATCTTCCCGGAGGAAATGTTGTTAGCCAACATGTCACTAATCCCGAAACCCAATAAGAATCATAATTTGCCCCAAAATTTTAGGCCTATCTCGGTTATAAACAATGATATCAAAATATTTAGTAGAGTTTTAGCTGACAGACTAGCAAAGTTTATCCCCTTCTTGATATCCCCCTTCCAATCTGGATTTTAGTTCAATAATGTTTATTGAAGATTTTCATCAGAACAGAAAAGATAAACAATCCTCAAAACACACAAGCTAAATCCACCCGTACATAAGTACAGCCGAGCTAGACATACATGGATCTAGACCAGAATATAACAAAACCAAACTATAAAGTCAACAGGAAGTACATTGACAAAACATTGGTAATATCTTGAACCCATAACCGCCAGTTCATCCCCCAAGAGGGAGTATGTCTGGTCGAAGCACACGAGCCTCAGATCCCCCGGCGCCCCAAACGGGATCAATCTGCAGACCAGAGGCTAGGCCCGTCCGCCAAGACCAGGACACTCCCACCCCATCCCTACAAAGTTCAATTACCTGAGATGCCTAAAGGAATTTTGGGCCAATAACCAGCCCATTACATGGCTGCCGTCTTTCTTAGAACCCCCTGTGGGGCACATCCCGTTACACCAAGGGAGGTGAAGAAGAAGAGAAGAGAGAAAACGTGTGAAAAAAAGGAAAGGGGGGAAAGGAGAAAGAGAGGCAATGTAAGAAGCTTAATCAAGTGTTACCTGCCCTAGAAGACAAAGTACCAGGGTGCACTCCTGGAATAAGAGAAATATTACACAATGTCGCCCAAGGTTCCCAGATCAACCGGAATCTCTCCGTTTTGTCAAGCCACTTGGCCACTACTTGTTCTTGCACCATAATCCATGTTACCTTAGATCTAAACATCTTATAGGAAACCATGTGTTTCTTCCAGGCCTTGGCTATCGTAATTTTAGCCCCAAGAAAAACAAAAAACGCCAATTGCTGTAAATGTTTGGATAGAGCCGGGACGGAAAGATTTAGTAAGGCTAAACTGGGGTGTGGTAGTAAGGCAGTCCCCGTAATAGAACTAACCGTACAAAACACTTTCCGCCAAAAGGAGCGGATGCGTGGACAGGACCACCAGACATGAAACATATCTCCTCCCAGACCGCAACCTCTGAAGCACACTGACGAGGAACCCGGAAACATTTTTGCCAGCCTGGAAGGAACATAGTACCATCTAAACAAGACTTTGATACCTGCTTCAATTAGCGAAACATTAAGGATACCTTTGTGAGCTCTCGTCGATGCCCCAAACCACTGTTTCGATTCCCATGAGCAGCCCAAATCAGCTTCCCATGCTCGAGCATAAGGGGGCTTGTCATCCTTCCCCATAAGAGCCGTGTAGATCAGGGACCTGGTCCGTAGCCCGTGCACACCAATGCTCGTATTGCGTTATAAAAGGAGGAAGTGGTTTAGAAGTCCAAATGGAATTCAAATACTGTGAGATTTGTGTAAATCTGAAGATTTCCGAATCGGGCATATCCAGTTTCTTTTTGCAGTGTGTTAAAGAAAGAGGGCCGGTAGGGGAAAAAAAATGTCCAATTCTGTATAGCCCCTTATCCGTCCACCATTTAAAGGCTTCTATATTTTCCCCCGGGGGAAAATCCCCATTATGAAAAATGTGTGTTAGTGGTTTCAGAGGGGAGATCAACGAGGCCCGTTTGAATAGGTTGGAGCTAAGCACCATGGAATGCGAAAGGGTGGGAGCCAGAATCGCAGGTCTGCGTTTGGGGTTGCAACCCATCAGGAAATCTATTGTGTGGTGGGGAATAGACTGCCGTTCCATCAATAACCAGTCCGGTTTTACAGAACCAGAGAAAGCCATTGATATCTGGGCCAGTTGTGCCGCTTGATAATAACCCCACAAATTGGGAAGACCCAACCCCCCTTGAGATTTCAATCGGTAGAGTGTGGCTGAGGGGCACCTATAACCTTTCTTCCCCCAGACAAACCGTGCAATGTCCGTTTGTATTTTGTTCAGGAATGTTTTGGGGACCGGAATTGGGAGTGAACGGAACAAGTATAATAATCGTTGTAGAAGTGTCATTTTCACCGCATTAATCCTACCCAGCCAAGAGATGCCACAACCGGACCAGCGAACTAAATCCTCTCTACATTTTTGCGCCATGTAGGGATAGTTAGCTTTGAATAATGTGTGTATATCTGAAGTGAGTTTGATTCCTAAGTATGGAAGCTGGGATTGTGCCCATGAGAAGGTAAAATTCTTCGAAAGTTGTGATAGCTTATCTGTGGAGAGCGTAACATTCAGAGCTAAAGATTTCTCCATATTGACCCGAAGTCCCGAAATCTTACTAAAATCCAATAAAGTCCGGTTAATTATGGGCATGGAGGTCAGGGGCGAAGTGACAAAAAGAAGGAGGTCGTCCGCATAAAGGGCGCATTTATGTTCGCAGGACCCACACATGACCCCCCTAATGTCGGGGTTAGAACGTAAGGCAATGGCTAAAGTTTCTATGGCTATGGCAAAAAGAAGCGGGGATAGTGGGCACCCCTGTCTTGTCCCCCTACCAATACCGAACGTGTTAGAATATCTGCCCAACAGACGCACCTGAGCCGAAGGATTAGAATAAAGTGCCGATATGAGATTAAGAAAGTATTTTCCGCACCCCCATCTCTCCAGAATATCCGTAAGGTATGACCAATCAATAGAGTCAAAGGCCTTATGAAGGTCAATGGACAGCAGAAACCCCTGTTGCGGGGAACCCCCGTCCCATTGTGCCTTTAGGAGTGAAATAATATCAACTGCGTGCCTAATCTGGTCTGGTCCTTGTCTCCCAGGGATGAACCCCACCTGATCTTTGTGTATATACCGAGAGATAAAGCTTGAAAGTCTGTTCGCCAATATTTTCGTCATTATCTTAATGTCATTATTGATAAGCGATATAGGCCTAAAATTGCCTACCTCGCTGGCATCTTTACCAGGTTTTGGAATCACCGAGATAAATGCTGAGTTCATGTCTGGAAGCATGGCGGTACCACCCCTGAGAGAGTTAAACATTTTCACCAGATAAGGAGCCAGAGAAGGGCCAAACTTCTTATAATAACCATTGGAGAATCCGTCCGGACCCAGAGCAGAACCCACTGAGAGAGTTTTAATAGTGTCAAGGACTTCTGCCTGAGTGAACGGATCCTCCATAATATCCCTGTGTTCCTCCGAGAGCTTGGGCAGTGGGAGAACATTCAGGAGCGTCTCTCGAGCACCCTTGGAGGGACTAGGCCCCTGCTTGTATAAGTCCGAGTAGAACCGCAAAAAAGTGTCCATGACTTTAACAGGATTCTGAGAGATCCCTGTTAAGACTGAGAGCGTGGCTTGGGTGTCAGTTTTACTGCTAAACGTGAGCCCACCCTGTCTTTTTGTGCATAGAATTTAGCCCCCGTCCAAGTAAGATGTTGAGCAGCCGCTGTAGTTAAAGACATATTCAGTCGGGCCTTAACCTCATCTAGTTTGGCTAATGAATCTGCCGTAGGGCGTTGTTTATGTGCTTTAGCTAGTGAACGGAACTCCTCCGTGAGATTGAGTGTGTCAGCCCGGTGTTGTGCTTTGAGATTAGAGGACAACTGTATCAATTTGCCTCTCATTACAGTTTTATGTGCAGCCCACAAAGTAACCGGCGTTACCTCCCCGGTATCATTCAGCTCAAAGTATTCTCGAATAGCAGCCTCCAAAGCTGCGCTATGTGCAGGATCGTTCAAAATGGATTCCCGGAGACGCCAACATGGGCGGCTCCCGGAGCCCATAGGTCTCCTGGATACTACAACCACCATGGAGTGATCCGACAAGGACGAGTCCAAGATTTTTGCAGTAACTAACAGAGGGACCGTCCGGGGTTTCATAAAAACGTGATCTATTCTGGCATAGGTGTGGTGTGGCGCCGAAAAATGTGTATAGTCCTTCGCCCGAGGATTCATCTCTCGCCAGGAATCTATCAGACCTCCTGAGTGGAGCATGCGGGCAATGCTAACGCTCTGTTTCGATGGACGCTTGGGTTTTGAACCACCAGATCCCGATTTATCCAGAGAAAAGTCAAATGCTACATTCGAGTCACCTCCAATAAACACCGTGCCCTGAAGGCGGTTCTGTAGCTTCCCCAGCATGGATGCAAAGAAGGAGCTTTGGCCCTTGTTGGGTGCATAATAGGAAACAAAAGTGTAGCATTCCCCATCTATGTGTCCTGAAACCAGAATATAACGGCCCTGGGGGTCCTGAACAATCTCAGGTTGAGAGAGGTTTATATGTTTGGAGAAACACACTGCCACCCCTCTAGTCTTGTTCTCCGCGGAAGCTAAAAAGAACTGAGGATAATGCTGATGTAAAAATGTGGGTTTGAAAGAGGAAGGGAAGTGCGTCTCCTGTAGTAAGAGAATATCCGCGTGTATGGAGCGGTAATGCTCTAGTAGCTTCCTACGTTTGAGTAGGGAGTTAAGGCCCTGAGTGTTGTGTGAGACAAGTTTAAGGGTGGGCGCTTTAGCAGGTGTGTCAGTCATGGACCAGAGGGGGGAGACCCACGCAATTGATCAAGAACTCACCGCTCCCATGAAGAGGGCCACGCTGTTGTCGAATCCAGAGCCACCAATAGTTCCCATAAACGTCCAGGAGTGCAGGCTGGATGTCGTAGCTAGAGTCACGTTGTCTGCAATATACATGTGGAGAAAGAGGAAGGAAAGAGATGAACAAGAAGAGGGACAAACAATCATAGGGAGAAAGGACAGCAGCATGAGGAAAACCATGTTGTAATACCATTGTGTTGTCAGAAAAATACATACAGGGGACCCCCGTCCCCATCCACCCCCCTGAGTGGTCGGAACCCCTCCAACCAACTCTCATCCGTGAATGGACGGGGTAACCCCAGACAAGGTTACCCCGTAAGTGGCTCAGAAGCTGTGAAAGTGCCTCTGAACCAGGGGGAGCGCACTAAATCCACCACCGCCCCGCCACCTTTAACTATATAAACTGTTGAGCCGCCACGGGCTCATATCAAAATGCTAACAAAGCACCTATCATGAACTATAACAGGGGAACAGCAATCCTATACCTATGGCAAGGGGTATGACCCCCATGTCTCGCTCCAGACCCACTATCACCCACCCCCCCCCAAAAAAAACAGGGATGGTGGAGAAATGGCGATACCCTTATCAAACCATTACCTAGAGCCCGTATAGGACTATTGCAAACAAAATTTGAAAATAAGCAGATCCCTTAAAGCATTCCCTGCTTCCGCAGACAGGAGACCTAAAATTAACCCCGACAAGGCAATCACATGTCAGGCCCTTCCGATGTGAGAAAAGTCCGCTGTACCGACTGCTCGAGTCCTGAATAGCACGATCTGAGACCTCAACCTGAATATAAAAGAGGTTAACCTGGATCAAGGTCAAAATGCAAAAATACTAAAACCCCCCCTAAAAAGATATGTGGCGAAAGGAAAACAAAAAACCAGACAGCATAGGGTGGGGAAGAAGGCCCTAATACACATTTCAAAATATGGGAAGACTTCCCACCCGTTACCCTCTATAAAGAGGAGGGGGCCTAGAGAGCCCCGAAGGACCCCTGTGCCCCGTGGCCCATGCCACAATCAGGGGATCCCCAAAAAAGAGAAAGCTCATCTCCATATGGGGAAACTAAAAAAGTCTCAAGGTGGCAGATTTTCTTTGGATCGTTTGGAGCTTTGTGTCAGCCAGATCTGCTGCAGTGGGCTCGCTGGGGAAGGTCTCTTGGTTGACGCTGGAGTACCCCTGTTGGAGTGTTCCGTTGTGGGTTCCAATTGTAACAGACCTAGTCGGAGCAAAAGTTTTTCACCTTCCTGGAACGAGGAGAATCCGAAGCTTTTATTCTTGTAAGAAAAATTCAGCCTCAAAGGAAACGACCATCTGTAAGCGATTTCTCTTTCCAACAAAACTTGTAGCAAGGGTTTAAACGATCATCTCTTCTGTATAGTGTATGGGGAGAGGTCAGCGAATAGCTGGATCTTGTGACCCTGAAACGAGAGATTATCCGCATATCTGGATTTTCGCATGACCTCCTCCTTCACTGAGTAATAGTGTGGTTTGACGATAATGTCCCTGGGTAAACCGTCAGAACGGGGGGCCTGGAGAGCCCTATGTGCTCTATCCAATTCCAAATGGCGATCCGGGATGTCAGGGATCAAATTCTTTATGAGAGATCTCACCACCTTGTGTACCTCTTTTTCAGATTCTGGGATCCCCCGTACCCTGAAATTGTATCTTCTCGACCGGTTTTGAGGTCATCGATTTTTGCAAATGCGGTCTCTAGCTGGTCCTGAACCTCTTCCAATCTAGCCGAATTCTGATTGATCCGGGATATTGCCTGGTCAGTTTTCCATTCCACAGTGTCCAGCCTCAGTCCTATTTGCTGCAGATCTGCATGTATAGAGGTAGTGATCTGATTTGCCTGAATAGCTAGGCTTTTGGAAAGCATGTGTGAGAAAGCAGTCATCATGGAAGGAAAGTCTGTGGGGGGAGGGAAATCTTCCTGTGCCTCACTGACTGCCAGCAGCAGGCCTGTATGTGGATCCCTCATAGGTGTAGTGGGATATCCTGCACTTAATCCGCCCAGCAGAGATTCAGTGGAAGAGGGAGAATTAACTGATTGTAAAGGGGCACAGTCTGTACCTTGAAAAGGCAGCCGCTCTTGGTCCTGGTCCGCTATGGATGCTTCCTGGGGAGCTGTGACTGGGAGGCCTCGTGTAGCCGCCGCCATCTTGGCATAGCTGACAGGGCCGTTTTCGGCTTTCATGCGGCCGGACAAATCCTTTCTGGCGCTCGGGGACGCCATCCGCGGGATCCCTGAGTGTTCCCCCACTCGAATCCGCTGTCCGGTACAGTGTTAGTGCGCTCTGGAAGCTCCGGTGGTTAATGCAGGGCTGCGGTGGAGCAGAGCTCTAGATGCCGGCGGCCATCTTGGGAGACTCCGCGCATGCGCTCCTCCAATCTGGATTTACCCCACACCGCTTAATAACAGACAACATCCGGTTAGCGACTGACGTTATCCAAGACGCTAACCTATTTTCCCGCAAGCTCCTCCTGTTAAGCCTAGACATACAGAAGGCGTTTGATAGCGTTACGTGGGATTACATCCACACGCTTCTGCCACGCATGGGATTTCAGGGGAAATTCCTAGTAGGTTTCAAAGCCCTTTATGATAACCCTATGACCCGTATTAAGCTACCTGGCTGTTGCTCTGAGTTCTTCCCAATAGGTAGAGGCACTAGACAAGGGTGTCCCCTTTCCCCTTTAATTTTTGCTTTAGCCCTGGAACCCCTCGCGATTGCCCTTTTAAGACATCCTGATATTACTGGTTACACTAAGGGTGACGAAATGTACAAATTTTGCATTTATGCAGATGATGTTTTGATGTTCATAACCAATCCCCATGTTTCACTCCCCAACCTTTTTCTGACACTGTCAAGTTTCGCGAAGGTCTCTGGTCTATCCATTAATGTCTCCAAATCTGTTGCCCTTCCTATAGGTTTTGCTCCCACTGATTTAGCCCTTATTAAACAAAACTACTCCTTTACGTGGGCCACTTCCCACATACCCTACTTGGGAGTAGGACTGCCCAGAAATTTTCGCGATCTCTTTGGGGTTAATTACCCCCCATTGATTAGAAAACTTAAAAATACTATTAAGAGCTGGCTTTCTTTACATATTCCCTTTATAGGGAGAATCACAGCGCTCAAAATGGTCATCCTTCCCAGGCTGTTATATCTGTTTCGCTCCCTACCAGTTAAGCTTTCTAAATCTTTTCTCCTCAACCTTCAGTCCCATTTTAACAGATTCATTTGGAGTAATAGGTCGCCTAGGTTTGCCAAGGGAGTCCTATACAGCTCTATGAGAAGTGGAGGCCTAGGGGTTCCTCAAATTTGGTTGTATTATCTTACCTGCAGATTTACGCAACAAGAACAGTGGTCGATCCCTAACTCCAGAGTTCCTTGGGTGCGATTTGAGAGTGATTCGATAGCACCCCTTTATCTCCCTGGCCTTATGTAGTCAACGCATTGACCTCACTCAATCTTATGCACGCTTAATATTATAGTTGCGAACAGTCTACTACTGTGGCACCGCTACAAACACAAATACAACCTCACTTCGGAGAGCTCTATGGGCGCCTCTTACCTGGGCAATCCTGGGTTCCCCCCAGCCTATCTCCATCCTGAGTCTTTCAGATTGTGGGTTCAATGCAAACTTACTCAGTTAAGGGACTTTGTGACGGGTTCTGATTTCACTCCTTTCTCGGTATTACAGACCCAGCACCAACTCCCCGATGGGGAACTTTTTAGATACCTGCAAATCCGTCACTTCTTTCTCTCCCATTACAGACTCCGGTCCCCGGTCCAACTCACCATCTTTGAGGATTTATGTTTTAACTTCCCACGCCAAAAAGGCCTGATTTCCCTGATCTACAAAGCTCTTGAGGGACTTACAGTTGTCCAGACTCTGAATTATAGATCACAATGGGAACAGGAGCTTGCACTGGGGGCCGGTGTTGTGGACTGGGAGGAGGGATGGGACAACATGTGTAAATGCACCAGATCCTTAACAATTAGGGAAACGGCTATTAAAGTAATTACCAGATGGTACTACACTCCGGTACGTTTGCACAAGATTTACGTTCATACATCCCCCAGCTGTTTTAGAGGTTGCAATCACCTGGGCACCTTTGTTCACATTTTTTGGGACTGTGAGTTGATTCGACCAGTTTGGCAGGAGGTTTTGAGAATGATGGACAAGCTCGCTGGTCGTGAGTTGTCCCTTACCTACCACCACTGTCTTCTCTTCCAAACCCCACCGGACACCCCTAAACCCCTAGTAAGGCTCGTTCATTCCATCTGTGTCTCTATGCTATGGACTATATCATTACATTGGAAGTCCCCGTCGATCCCTTTATCTCAGGTTCTCTCACGCATTGATCAAGTAATGCTGACTGAAAAGATTTTACATACTCTGCAGGACACGACTCATATATATGACCTAAAGTGGAACCCATGGTTCCTATTCCGATTACAAACATGATCACACCTTGGGTTTTTTCTCTTGGCTAGGGATGAGCCGAACACCCCCCGGTTCGGTTCGCACCAGAACTTTCGAACGGACCCCAAATTCTAATGAACTTTAGAACCCCATTGAAGTCTATGGGACTCGAACGTTCGAAATGAAAAGTGCTAATTTTAACGGCTAAAATGCAAGATACTGTCCTAAAAAGGGTTTGGGGACCTGGCTCCTGCCCCAGGGGACATGGGTCAATGCCTAAAATGTTTTTCAAAATGGCCGTTTTGGCGGGAGCACTGATTTTAATGACGATTAAAGTGAAAAAAAAAAGTGAAATATTCCTTTAAATATGGTGCCTGGGGGGTGTCTGTAGTATGCCTGTGAAGTGCCATGTGTTTCCCGTGTTTAGAACAGTCCCTGCACAAAATGACATTAAACGGAAATAACACCATTTAAAACTGCTTGCGGTTTTAATGTTATATCTGGTTCCTGCAATATGGTTGAAAATCATTGAGAAAAATGGCATGGGTAGCCCTCCCTGCCCATTACCAGCCCCTTTGGGTCTTGTACGCATATTAAGGGGAACCCCGTACCCATATTAAAAAAAGGAAATGCGTGTGGCCCCCAGGCCCTATATACTCAGAACAGCAGTATACAGGCGGTGCAAACAAGACAGGGACTGTGTAGGTTTGTTGTGTTAAGTTGAATCTGTTTGTAATTTTCAACTGGTACATTTTTAAAGTGTAGCTCCAGTCAAAAAAACTATTTTTAAGCTTTTTGGAAAACATAGGGAAGGGTTATCACCCCTGTATAATTTGTTTTGTCGTCCATCTTTTTTCATCTCACTTGCTGTTGTCTCCTTCCGTTTGTAAGTAGGAGATGTTTGTAAATTGGATGTTTGAAAGTAGGGGCCTGCCCTATATGCTCTGCAGAAATGGCGGAACAAGGTGTTGGTTTTGCCACAACATTGTAAGCCCTTAAAGTGACTCTTGGTGTTCGCTGGAGCGCCCTGCTGTGAACGATTATATCAAGAATTGTAATTACATGCCATTGTTGAACAGTGGTAGAAAAATTGACCTTTGGTGGTTGTGGTGCTGGTGCCACAACACTATAAGTCCTCACCGTTACTCTGGGTGGGCACAGGAAGGGGCCCTCCTGTGAAATATTATATCAAGAATTGTAATTACATGTCCCTGTTAAACAGGGGCAGAAAAAATTGGCCTTAGGCACTGGTGCTGGTGCCACCACACTGCAACCTCTCCCATATACTCTAGTTTTATTGCAGGAATTAGCCCTGCTGCAAAGCATTGCATCAAAAATTGTACTTAAACGCCCCTGTTAAACAGGGGCAGAAAGATTGGGCCTTAGGCACTGGTGCTGGTGCCACCACACTGCAACCTCTGCCATATACTCTAGTTTTATTGCAGGAATTAGCCCTGCTGCAAAGCATTGCATCAAAAATTTTAATTAAACGCCCCTGTTAAACAGGGGCAGAAAAATTGGGCCTTAGGCACTGGTGCTGGTGCCCCCACACTGCAACCTCTGCCATATACTCTAGTTTTATTGCAGGAATTAGCCCTGCTGCAAAGCATTGCATCAAAAATTGTAATTAAACGCCCCTGTTAAACAGGGGCAGAAAAATTGGGCCTTAGGCACTGGTGCTGGTGCCACCACACTGCAACCTCTGCCATATACTCTAGTTTTATTGCAGGAATTAGCCCTGCTGCAAAGCATTGCATCAAAAATTGCAATTAAACGCCCCTGTTAAACAGGGGCAGAAAAATTGGGCTTTAGGCACTGGTGCTGGTGCCACCACACTGCAACCTCTGCCATATACTCTTGTTTGATTGCAGGAATTAGCCCTGCTGCAAAGCATTGCATCAAAAATTTTACTTAAACGCCCCTGTTAAACAGGGGCAGAAAAATTGGGCCTTAGGCACTGGTGCTGGTGCCACCACACTGCAACCTCTCCCATATACTCTTGTTTGATTGCAGGAATTAGCCCTGCTGCAAAGCATTGCATCAAAAATTGTACTTAAACGCCCCTGTTAAACAGGGGCAGAAAAATTGGGCTGATGGCATCAACCGGAACCAGAAATGTTCTTCCAACATATCAGCGGAGGAGGAAGAGGATAGATAATCAACATAACAGGACAGTCACTCAGCATCAGCATAGGCAGTCTTGAAGGGATGTGATATTTCAAAAAAAATTATTCTGTTACATCAGCTTCAGGTGCTTGGTAGCTGTGGGTGATCCAAGACTGATTCATCTTGATGAAGGTCAGCCGATCAACTGATTCGGTGGACAGGCGCACCCTGTGATCAGTAACAAAGCCACCAGCAGCACTGAAGGTGCGTTACGAAAGAACGCTGGATGCAGGACAGGCCAGTAGCTCAATTGCATACTGTGCAAGCTCTGGCCAGTGATCCATCCTCAAGACCCAGTAAGCCAGAGGATTTTCGGTGGGAAAGGTGTCCAAGTCTGACCTTGCCCCTAGGTATTCCTGCACCATGTAAATCAGACGCTGGCGATGGGTGCTGGAACCGATCATACCTTTGGGCTGCGGACTAAAAAATTGTCTGAAAGTATCAGTCAGACGGCCGCCTTCTCCACCGCTCCTTCTGACCGATGCCTCAGCAACACGTTGTCCAGGACCAGGAGTTTGTAACCTCCCAGTCTCTGAGAACGCGTTGCACAGACCTTTCTGCAAGGCCTCCCGGAGATGTCTCATCCTCTGCTCCCTCTGCGATGCCAAGATAAGGTCGGCAACCTTACCCTTGTACCGTGGATCAAGGAGAGTGGCCAGCCAGTAATGGTCCCTCTCCTTGATCCGAAGAATACGAGGATCCTTCCGCAGGCTTTGCAGGATCAGGGAGGCCATGCAGCGTAGGTTAGCTGAGGCATTCGGTCCGGAGTCCTCTGGGTCACTAAGGACAACATGATCCGCAGCTACCTCCCCCCAGCCACGTACAAGTCCACGTGTTTATTGGGACTGTAAATCATCCCTACAAGACTGCTGCTGCTGATGCTGAGTGCCAGCCTCCACCTCCATGCTGACACAATCATCCTCCTCCTCCTCTTCCTCCTCCTCATCCTCTTCCTGTGTGATGGGTGGCACAGCAGGAAAACTGTCTGGATAAAGGGGGCCTTGAGAGGCAAGGAAGTCCTCCTCTTCCTGCCTCTGTTCTGCCTCAAGTGCCCTGTCCATTATTCCACGCAGCGTATGCTCCAAGAGGTGGACAAGAGGTACAGTGTCACTGATGCATGCACTGTCACTGCTCACCATCCTTGTGGCCTCCTCAAATGGTGACAGGACAGTGCATGCATCCCTGATCATGCCCCACTGGTGTGGTGAGAAAAAACCAAGCTCCCCTGACCCTGTCCTGGTGCCGTAGTCGCACAGGTACTCATTGATGGCCCTCTGCTGCGTGTGCAGCCGCTGCAGCATGGCCAATGTTGAGTTCCATCTGGTGGGCATGTCACATATAAGGCGGTTCTTGGGCAGGTTCAACTCCTTTTGGAGCTCAGCCAGCCGAGCACAGGCATTAAATGATCGGCGGAAATGCACACAGACTTTCCTGGCCTGCTTCAGGACATCCTGTAAGCCGGGGTACCTGCCCAAGAACCGCTGCACCACCAGGTTAAGGACGTGAGCTACACAGGGCACATGGGTCAGTTGTCCCTGTCAGAGGGTGGAGAGGAGGTTGGTGCCATTGTCACAAACCACCATTCCTGGCTTGAGCTGGCGTGGCGTCAACCACCTCTCGGCCTGCCCCTGCAAAGCTGACAAAACATCCGCCCCAGTGTGGTTCCTGTCCCCCAAACAAACCAGCGCAAGCACGGCATGGCATCGTTTTGCCTGCGTACTTGCGTAGCCCCTGGAACGCCTACGAAGCACCGCTGGTTCTGAGGACAGAGAACTGGAAGAGGCCATGGAGGAAGAAGAAGTGGAGGGGGTGGAGGAGAGAGGTGTGTCACAACCAATAGTAGCATTGTGGAGGCGTGTTGGCGGAACAACCTCCAACACTACTGCACCTTGTCCTGCATCCTTCCCAGCTGCCAGAAGAGTGACCCAATGGGCCGTGAAAGACAGGTAACGTCCCTGTCCATGCCTGCTGGACCATGAGTCAGCGGTAATATGCACCTTACCGCTGACCGCCCTGTCCAGCGAGGCAAGGACATTGCCTTCCACATGCCGGTAGAGAGCCGGAATCGCCTTCCGTGAGAAAAAGTGCCGTTTGGGGACTTGCCACTGAGGAACCGCACATTGTACAAACTCACGGAAGGGGGCCGAGTCTACCAACTGAAAAGGCAGCAGTTGAAGTGCTAGCAATTTAGCCAAGCTAGCATTCAACCGCTGGGCATGTGGATGGCTGGGAGTGAACTTCTTTCGCCGGTCCAGCAGCTGGGGCAGGGACATTTGCCTGCTATAATCGGACGTGGGTGTACCGCTAGCAGAGTTCCCGGAAGCACTTGGCTGTGATACACCCTATTCTACACCTTCATTCCTCTCAGAGCAGGTTTCAGAGAGGACTGAAGGTCTAGTGGGGTTGGAGATGCCAGCTGATGAGGAGCAAGGAGAGGTCCGCTTTGTTCTTTGGTGTGGGTCTTTGAGGTACGCTTGCCAACGAGCTGCATGGCAGGTCAACATATGTCTGGTCAAGCATGTGGTGCCCAAGCGGCTGATGTTTTGGCCACGTGAGATACGCTTGAGACATATTTTGCAAATAGCAGCGGTGCGATCTGATGCACTCGTCTCAAAAAAGGCCCACACCAAAGAACTTTTAGAATAACGCACAGAGGCAGCGCTCTGCACAGGCGGAGCTCTGCGGTGTGATTCAGTCGGTGTGCTGCCCCTAAGCTGGCCCCCGGAGGGCATCCTGCCTCGTTGGACATGTGCCTCCTCCTCCTCCTCCACCTCCTCCTCCTCTCTCCTTCCAGGCACCCACGTGGAGTCAGTGCCCTCATTATCCCCTCCCTCTTCATCGCTGTAGCAAACCTGGCAGTATGCTGCAGCTTGTGGAACATGACTGCCAGATTGCTGTCCTTCTTGAGCATCCCCTCTCTCTGCGCTCACGCTACTGCCTTCCTCTAGCTGAGTGTCATCATCAGAGCCCACTAAACACTGGGCATCCTCCTGGAGCATGTACCCAACACTGTGCTCAAAGAGTTCAGGAGACTCCTCTGGAGGACGTGGTGGGTCTAGGGAAGGAGTCACTGATGATGACATTGAGAGGAGGGAAGACGATGCGTTGGCAGCTGCTTTGCTAGTACCCTGAGACTGGGTGAGAGAGGATGAGGAGGATGAAGAGGGCTTGGTCATCCACTCTACCAAGTCGTTGGCATGTTGCGGTTCAACATGTCCAGCTGCCGAAAAGAAGGACAAGCGTGTCCCATGGCCACGTGCTGATGACAATGCACCGCGTCCACGACCAGCACTGTTGTCTCTAGACAGAGAGCCTGCTTGCCCTCTTTTATCGGCTCGCGCCTGTCTGCCTCTCCTTGCTGGCCTTCCAGACATGGTAATGGCCTGAAGGGAGTTGGGTAAAAAAGCAGTTGGGTAGTGTATATTGTGCTAGAGGCACACAACACCCACTAACTCCTGCAGATGCCTTTATTATAGAACACCAGAGATAAAGGGGTATATACAGATGTATACTGTGCTGTGCTGGAGGCACACACAACTTCCAATAACTCCTGCAGATGGCAAGTGGGCTCAAATAGAGAAGAGCTATGTAGGTGGATATAGCGGTATGTACTGGGTACGGAGCACGCAGACAGCACGCACTATCTCCTAACACTACTGACTGCAAGCTCTATTATAAAATATAGATCACTAGCTATATAGGTGAGGTGAATATAGCGGTGTATACTGCGGTCAGGGCATGCAGACAATAACCACTACACAACAGCAAGATCGAAAATCAGCCGAAAATGATCGGTGTGTACTGTGTTGAAGGTACACAGAACACCCACTGCTTCATCACGCCAACACACTACACAAGGCCTTATATAGTGTGGGGCGTGCACTACACAGCCTGAGCTATGATTGGCCACAGGCATCCTGCCTGTGGCCAATCATGGCTCTCCTCGCTGCTGGCGCTGCGATTGGCCAAGCATGCGGGGTCACAGTGCATGCTTGGCCAATCATGAGCCAGCAATGCACTGCGCCATCGCCGTGCATTGTGGGCCGTGAGCGCCACACGAATTTGGCGCAAACGGACCAAAATGTTCGGACTTCGCCGAACGGACGAACAGCCAATATTCGAGTCGAACGTATGTTCGACTCGAACACGAAGCTCATCCCTACTCTTGGCTATCTGAAAAAAAAATTTTTTTTTTTTTTTTCTCTTTCTTTCTAGACTTTTCTCATTTCTTTCTTAGTGTTGTCTATTTTTATACATTACAAATATGAAGGTCAGGACATTGAATATTTTAGCTTCCCCTTTCTTGCAGTCTTTTGTTGGATGTAAGATCTATACCAATATTTATATTCTTTGTATGGTCCGTAGAGTCCTATGGTCTGTTTGCCATTTTATTATAATCTTGTCATCCAACTGCTTATGATGTATATGTCATGTGATCCTTTTTGCTGACGCTGTTTTCTATTTATCGCTTTAATAAACTTTTTTGAAAACAAAAAAAAAGCATCTTTGTAATCAATGAGCCGATATTCTGAAAAGTCACCCATGTCTCCTGCCGGTTTCTCTTCCGGAATGTTATTTATTTTTTTAAGTATAATTCTTTATTCAGAATTTTTTTCAATTATGGCCAAACAAAACATTTAAAAATAACAAATAAAAGAATAAACCTATTTTAGAATCAAAGAAAAAGTCCCAACCAAGTTCGCTAAGCATATGTAACAAATAAGCCAACAATGACACATATTAAATTTATAAACTAAAGATAGGAGGTTAATACAGATCATAAATGAATACACCACCCTAGTGAAAAGTCACTATCAAAAATTATAACCTCCAAAGTATATCTAATATGCTACAATTACAACCATTGTTAACCTATATTACATATACCTTGACTTAACTACATTAGGAAGAAAAACCTTTATCCTGACCCCAACAATGGTGGTCTGAAGACAAAATCTACAAAAAAAAGAAAAACACAACCCCGACTGTGTTTTCCAGCGCTAACCTTTCATCTGATTTGTAAATTGGTGCACTTGTAAATTCCAAAAGCCAATATAAAAAGGAATAGTAGTGGTAAAAAAGCACTTGTGGGTTGAACCAATCTTGTTTATTTGTTCAATTCTCCTTTAAAGTGGTTGTAAACCCTTACAAACCATTTTGACCTACAGGTAAGCCTAGATTAAGGCTTACCTGTAGGTCCAAGAAATATCTCCTAAGCCTATACGGTTTAGGAGATATTTGCCTGAAGACAGGCACCGCTGTCTACGGCGCATGCGTCGTAGACAGTGGCGCACAGGCGCACTGAGCGTAGCATCGTCGATAACGAAGATGCCGCGCGTCTCTGCTCCCGTGCGCATGCTCGGGAGTGACGTCATCGCGGCTTGGCCGAATGACAGCGGCGGAGCTGTGAGACCCCAACGAGAAGATGGATGCGCCGGACTACAGGGGACAGCGGTGACTTCGCTGGCTCCTGTGTCAGGTAAGTGACACATAATGGGCTACTTTGCGATGCATAGTAGTCCATTATGCTTTGCCTTTGCAGGGAATGAAAGAGGAAGTAAACTCATCAGGGTTTACTTCCTCTTTAAGGGGGCATGGCAAGGATTGTATCTTATGCCTGCATACAATTTCTGATTATTCCCATCGCAAAAAAGTTGGGAGGTATGCTACCATTGCAATGATTTCTAGTAAGTTGACTTTGCCAAGACTTAGATCAGAAGCGGCTCTAGGCTTTATGAGGCCTTAGGCAAAACCTAGACATGAGGCCCCACTCACGCTCAGCTTGGGAAAAATATTTTAAGTGGAAAAAAATATTAACTGTAGAAATTTCTTATATTAAGAGCTTTAAAGTGCTGGTGTCAGTGCTCTCCACCTCAGTGCTGGTGTCAGTGCTCTCCATCTCGATGCTGGTGTCAGTGCCTTCTATCTCGATGCTAGTGTCAGTACCCTCCATCTCGATACTGATGTCAGTGCGCTCCATTTCGGGGCTGGTGTCAGTGATCTCTATCTCGGTACTGGTGTCAATGATCACTATCTCAGTGCTGAAGTCAGTGTTTTCAATCTTGTTGCTAGTGTCAGCACTCTCTATCTCAGTGCTGGTGTCAGTGCTCTCTATCTTGGTGCTTGTGTCAGTGAGGGAGATAGCAGCGGAGAAGCCAATCTGCAGGCAGTGCCAGCACAGGATGGACTGGACTGGAACCTCTCAATCCCCTCATAGTGGAGCCATGCATAGGTGGGTGTAAGGACAGGGCAGAGGGAGGGTCAGGGGCTGTCAATCACAGGTGGGGACACTGGCACAGGACTGAACTGTCCTTACTGTTAGTGACACTGAAGATCAGGAGGAAGGGCGTGGAGGGGATGGGACAGGGAGTGGCATAAAGGCCAGTCTATGACTGTGGCTGAGGGATGCTGCAGGAACAAGAAAAGGGGGCTGGCTCTCTCTCATGTTGATGGTTGCTGGCTGAAGAAGAAGGTTGTAGCTGTGCCTCTTCCTGCAGCTGGAGACCCTTCTTGCCACTGCATACCAGACAGCAGATGCTGTTGTGGAAAATTTGATTGTATAACATTTTATTCTAGGATGTGTGTTTTATAGTTTGCCATCTGTCTCCCTGTGTCTGGTTTGATAGAGGAGCGCTCTATCAGAGCGCACTTGGGTCAAATTGAGACCAGTGGTAAAAAGTCAGTATGAAAACCTTCTCATCGGATTTGAGACGTGTTCTCTGTGTCTGTGGATGTTTGTAGGCATCAAGCGCAATGCGCTGGGCTTTTTGCCTTCAAATGAATATGGGCATTAGAGAAGCGAAGTCTACATAACGAGATAGACATATTATTTTATCTCTGTGTGGCTACGTTATCCTTTTTGGATACATATCTGCTTTAATGAGAGGACATTGGTATCTGCCTTGTTAAAATACTTGTACCGTATGTTAACAACACCAGTAGCAAAGTCCCCGCAGATTGTCTCAAGCTTTTAAGAATCATAATGAGCTCACCCCATACTGTTTACTTTAAAAGCACTATGGTCTGTGCTCCATTCTGACTAAAAGGGGGCGTGTGCATTTCCTCTTGTGAATGGCCTCCCCTTTAATGTATGTCATTTCCTGTGATGTCATTTTCTGTACTAAGGAAGTCCAGCCTGTTGAGGGCAGGACTTCCTGTTTGTCATCCTTTGGGAGATAATAAAAGGCGATGTTGAGCCCCCGGGGGGGGGGGGGGGGCAGAAGCATGGAACTGAGAACGTAGAAGGATGGTTGAGTCTGTTCATTGGGATGAATGTGTTGGAAGGTAACCTGAAAGCATTATATCATTAAGACGGAAATTGGTGCTTATTGGAAGCACAAAGTAGGTAGTGGGGCTGTGTGCAGAGCATAGCAGCCAAATTTCTACGACAGTTATGGCGACCATGAAGGGACCAAACAGAGCCCCCCATCTGCACAGGCAGAAAAGGGGAGAACAGAAATACGTCTTCTCTGCCTGATGCATTGGGGAGGTTCTGCTTTGTGAAAAGATTAATTTTCCATCTTTTTGAGATAATGCTGGAAGTTTGATTGTGTCTGTGTGTGTGCGCGCGCGTTTTGGATCAGTTTGAGTGTATGTGTTTGAAAACTGCATGTTGTGCAAGTAACTGAATGAGAAATGGATTTTTACCTATGTATGGAACATGTAGAACAGTTTGTAGCAAGTTTCTTGTGTGCCATGTGGCCTGGGGGAGGGGCGACCAGGCATATATTGTATCAGATACAATGGGAACTGTTGGCTATTCCCTGTGGATAATAGGAAGGTTTTGTTTTTAGACGAAAAGACCATGCAAGCATTCGCTGTGGGTGGGATTGTCTTGGTTTTTAGGGTGGCTGTTTGTATTTCTGAAATGTTTTTGTTTCTGTGAAAGCTGATGCCGGAATAAGTATTGAACTTTGTTTGAGAAAAGAAGCTATGTTTGAGCTGGCCTGGGATATATTGTGTTATATTGTGGTTTTATGTGGTGTTTTTGTTTCATTGAATAACATGTGTTACTAAGAGTGCATTCTCAATTGTGTAGTAAGATTACGTACTTTTCAGTGAAACTGTTCCTAAACTGTGTGTCTGTTTAAATGTGCATTTCCAAGTGTGTGGGTTTGTGGGGAGAAGTTGTGGTTTTGGCGGGAAAGGGCACCATTTTGTTGGGGCCTAGCTTTTGTTGTCTGCCATGTGACCAAGCTTGGTGGCCATTTTTGAAAATCTGAACATTCCTATAGGGGAAGGTGCAGACACCATTCCCTTGTGTGTGAAACCATGTGACATGAGCCACCATCTTGTTCTTAGACCATGTGGTCTGGGCACCTCACTCTAGGCACCATCTCCTTTAAGTGAATTCTACTTTTGTACCTTTTATGTGATTTTTCAGTTAAGCTATTGGATTTTCTGTAGTGAATTTTTGGTTTTCAGTGTAAATCTCTATTTTGCGTTTAATTTCAGTGGATGGTGAAACTAGCTTGAACTGAGGTTTTGTACACAGCAGTGTGTTATTTTTATTACAAATGTATGGAAGTTTCACAGAGGGCAATTCATTTGCTTTGTTTTTTGTTAAGTTTGTATTGTATAGCCTGCATATGGGGCGAGGCTCCCTCTCCCTTTTCCTGTAACATTGATATGTAAATGAACTTGTTTGCTGGGTTCATGCTGCAACCTTTTAGAGACACAGGAAGTTGGTGGGAGGAGTCGGGGGTCTTCTGACTCATGTTTGGAAGCAGAATGGAAAATAATGGCATTTGAAAGAGTGTTTTAAATTAGAATTTCAGTTTTTTTAAGGTTTATACTGTAATACAGTTTTGGGTAGAGAGCAAACAGGAGGCATCCATGTTGTTTGTTGTAATATCTAGATACAGAGAGAGAGAAGCCACATTGTTCTGTAGAGTAAGCAGGAGTAATTGTGTTTTCTGTGCGGCTAAATCTGGCGACGCAATGTATGGGCGTACAAAGGAAATGCTTGTTTACGCATACACTGTGAGGGGTAGAGACTTAATTCGGGGGGTGATAACACCTCAGGTGGAGTTTCTAGTTGAGGGACTAGGTGTAGTCCGTTAATCCACCGCACAAGATGGCACCTGGCGGTGGTCCCCAAAGTAGGTGCAACGGTTTACCTGGACGCAGGGGTAAGACGATAAGCCGTTTCGAATCGCCATGGGCACTAGGAGGTTCATGCAAGGGAAGGATTGGAGGCTTCCCGCAGTCAGACTGCTGCACAGTACATAAGGATCCTAGTTTTGGGGCTAAAGGCCATTAGCCCTTCAAAGATTGACATAGGTGGTCCAAGGATACTATTTTGTGTATCCCTCTGGAAGTTGATGTATCGCAACTGAGGCTTCAGAAATCTGTAAGGCTGAGTGAGCTGATGGATGTGTAGTACTTGCTTTTGTGATTTTCAGAGGAGGAACTGTGGTTATTGGTTCAAATTCTCATGCCCGTTTTAGAACTTTGTGTGGCTGGTCCATACAATATTCTGAGATGTCCTTGTGTCTTTCCCATTGTGTGTATTTCATTTTTTTTTCTATCGCTAAGAGTGAAGACAGAATTCCATTTGGTTGTTTTTAAATTTGTAATTTTTGATTTGGAACTATGAAATATCTCCCCCACATTTGTATCTAAGTGTTTGTCTCAGGTTTTAGTATTCTCATTGTTTGTATGTGGTAACAAGAAGATGTCTGAACCCACCGCGGCAGCTCTCTTACGTGTCGCCGGTGTTGTATTTTTAGTAAGAACGTAAAAGTAAGGGTTACAGAGGGTTTAGTTATTATCGGTTTTGAGGAATGTCAATGGCAATTTACCAATGTACACGAATGTTGTATTGTCTATGAAGGACAGAGTAATAACTTTTGTTTATAAGTATCTTTTCAGGTCCAAAGAGTTTCTGAAAGTGTATATGAAGGTAAAAGTATCATAGGCTATTTCACATTTTACCCTGGGTGTTTTCCTCCAGTTTGTAATGAGGAAAAAGGGGGGATGAGAGAGGTGAGAATGACAAATTTTTCAAACCAATAATACTAACTACTCTAATTCTAGCCAAGTTTGTGACAGGTGACTGGGTCGTTGTAAAGAAGATTGAAGAAGGAGAAAAGGATGAGAAGTATCTTTTTATTTATATTTTTAAAGTGTATTTTCCAACTAGCTAAGGAAGTGAACAGGACACATGGTTGCTTCTACTCTGAGTCTCCACTGAGCTCTAAGTGCCCCAGCAATGACAGCGGTGTATGAGATATATAGGCATATTGGTGTGAGGAGTTTTTGACAAACTAGTACAATCCAAACAGACACATGACAATAGAATTTAATGAGACCTTTCTAGAGGGTAAAATTTATTATAATTTTAAAAATAGCTCTGGTTCTTGCCAGTTTTGGTATTGGGTTAACAAGCGTGTTTCAGCTCTAGTTTGGTATTAATGTGGATCTACAGCTTATAAGGTAATTCCCCTAAGGCAAGAGGTTCATGTGTGCTGGTGAATTTCGTCCCAGCATCTTATGTCACAGCCGATTCTGATGGCGCGAGAGACGGTGAGGATGGCAGGGACAGCTGGAAGGGAATTGCTTGTACACGGTGGGGCTTGAGCTTATGAAACAATTGAACAATTTCTCATCCATTGAGGATGGGATGTTTTCATGTAACTGTTGAAGCTACAAGGAAGTTCCCACAATCCAAGGGTGGTTCCTGGGATTTTATAAGTAAAGATTGCTATACCTGGATCGGGGATACTGGTGACAAAGTTACGACCCATATGGATAAGGCTAAGAAACCTAAAAGGCAAAGCTAGAGCTATAGCTAGTGAAGGTTGGAATCTTCTTAAGGGTCTGGGAATCTGGGGGCATTTCATTTTTATTTTTGCAGCGGATCATATTTGAAGGAATTAGGGGTATATTTACTCATGTTGTTTTTGTTTCTATTCTTCTATATTCCGCGATGAGGTGTTCCTGTTGCCTGATTGGACGCGTGACCAGAGCCCGAGCAGATGAGCCCAAGATGCCTGACCCAAGAAAAAGACACAGAGGATCCCAGACCGACCAGCGACTACTACAGCTCACCATGTCATCCCTCCTGAGGAAAAGTCTACATGTCAAGCCGTGTTTTCCTTTTTATGGACTCATATGGACTGTAAGGCCAGGTGTTAGAAGAAGATCAAGATTCATCGAGGGACACATGGGAGCATATGACAAAAAAGGAAGGACTGTTGTGGAAAATTTGATTGTATAACATTTTATTCTAGGATGTGTGTTTTATAGTTTGCCATCTGTCTCCCTGTGTCTGGTTTGGTAGAGGAGCGCTCTATCAGAGCGCACTTGGGTCAAATTGAGACCAGTGGTAAAAAGTCAGTATAAAACCTTCTCATCGGATTTGAAACGTGTTCTCTGTGTCTGTGGATGTTTGTAGGCATCAAGCGCAATGCGCTGGGCTTTTTGCCTTCAAATGAATATGGGCATTAGAGAAGCGAAGTCTACATAACGAGATAGACATATTATTTTATCTCTGTGTGGCTACGTTATCCTTTTTGGATACATATCTGCTTTAATGAGAGGACATTGGTATCTGCCTTGTTAAAATACTTGTACCGTATGTTAACAACACCAGTAGCAAAGTCCCCGCAGATTGTCTCAAGCTTTTAAGAATCATAATGAGCTCACCCCATACTGTTTACTTTAAAAGCACTCTCCTCTTGTGAATGCCCTCCCCTTTAATGTATGTCATTTCCTGTGATGTCATTTTCTGTACTAAGGAAGTCCAGCCTGTTGGGGGCAGGACTTCCTGTTTGTCATCCTTTGGGAGATAATAAAAGGCGATGTTGAGCCCCCAGGGGGGGCAGAAGCATGGAACTGAGAACGTAGAAGGATGGTTGAGTCTGTTCATTGGGATGAATGTGTTGGAAGGTAACCTGAAAGCATTATATCATTAAGACGGAAATGGGTGCTTATTGGAAGCACAAAGTAGGTAGTGGGGCTGTGTGCATAGCATAGCAGCCAAATTTCTACGACAATGCCTCCTCCGGGTGTGTGGGGACTGCTCCATAGAGCATTCCAGTGGTGGGGGGTCACAATCTGCATCTCCAGAGCAGCGGGAATCGTGACAACATTTTGCTCTGGCTGCTGGAATGAGTCCCATCCCCTTCTCCTCCCCCCAGACAACACAGTGCTGGCCCCGCCTCCTCCCCAAGACACAGCTACTGCTCCGTCCCCTCTCTCCACTGCTTGACCGTGGAGCTCACAGGCAGCATTAATCCGCAGTGCAGCGCCATTGTTGTCAGCAGAGGTGACTTTTCAATTAGGCGGTCGTGAGGCCCCTGTGAGTGTGAGGCCTTACGTGACCCCCTTATTTTTTTTATGTGATCGCCTTTGCCTAATTAGAGAGCCGCCTCTGACTTAGATAATGCCACTGACCTGCTGCAGTCAAGAGACACCATTTCCACTACTTATTGATTAGACTGCATTAGATTAGACTGCAACATTGTTACTTTGCAGAAAGTCACAAAGTGACAGGAGCATCATTGTCTCTCAGTGACCTGTGTCAGACATTCATGGATATAGCTAAAAATTATACATGATTGTGTCAAATCTGAGCCAGCATCTCAGTTACATAGATAGTAAGGTTGAATAAAGCCCATCCTGAGTGAGTGTGCATCCCTACAATTGTCCCTATCCCTATACATTGTGTCTCATTAAAAAGCTCATCTATTATTCTTATTTTTTTAAGGTACCCATATAGCAGTGCCAATTTACGCAGCGCTCCACATATACATCACACACTCACATCGGTCCCTACCCTTAAGGAGCCCACAATCCAAGGACCCCAACTCACATTCATATACTAGGGCTGATTTTGGACAGAAGCCAATTAACCTACCAGCATGTCTTTGGAGCGTGGGAGGAAACCGGAGTACCCGGAGGAAACCCACGCAGGCACAGGGAGAACATACAAACTCCAGGCAGGTAGTGTCGTGGTCAGGATTTAAACCAGTGACCCTTTTTACTGCCTGGTGAGAGTGCTACCCACTACACCACTGTGCCACTGTGCTGCCCAGTTCAGATGTAGATGTTGACCCTGGCTAATGCCTGAACAAGGATGAAACCGTTTTGAAAAAGAAAGCCATATAAGGGCATTTTCAGGAGGAGTAATGTGATCTCTCCAAAGGAAATAAATACTTGAAGGTAGTACAATTACATATCAATTACATATTACTATGCTTTTAATATGAAAACCTAATGTATAACTGATGTTAGGTCTGCTTGAAAAAATCAAGTTGCCAGAACCATCTACAATTTGTCTATTACATTGTATGGATACTGTTTTCTATTTATATCCAAATGCTGGAATATATATTTATCTTTTTATAGTTTCCTTGCAATACAATTTTTCAAATAAATTATACTATTCAGTGGCTTTGAAAATGTTCCAGCTAAAGTGACTGCCTTCAATGAGCTGAGCTCTGTGGTGTTTTGTATGGACGAAATGTTATGTGTGGCTCTGAACATTTTTAATGTACCAAACCTATCCAAAGTTTAGCTGCAGCTGGGTCCCAGATTTAAAAAAAAACATGCCGCTACTGCCTACATAAATACTTTGAATGAGCAACCTTCACATGAGATTTTATTGACAAATCCATGGATACTTGGCAGATCATGACTGCCTTTTTCCTTTTTTTTACATTTATTGCACAATACAATACAGTTATAGCACAGTGTTAACCATGTGAAACTTTATTGCAAAATACATGGCCTTTTATTAAACAATCAACATTGCACATGTTACATAATTGTATTTGTTAACTTAACCACTTCAGCTCTGGAAGGATTTACCCCCTTCCTGACCAGATCGTTTTTTGCGATTCGGCACTGCGTCGCTTTAACTGACAATTGCGCGGTCGTGTGACATGGCTCCCAAACAAAATTGGCGTAATTTTTTCCCACAAATAGAGCTTTCTTTTGGTGGCATTTGATCACCTCAACGGTTTTTATTTTTTGTGCTATAAACAAAAAAAGAGCTCTAATAAATATCCCCCAAAAATATATATTAAAAAAAAATATCCCTCAGTTTAGGCCGATACGTATTCTTCTACATATTTTTCGTAAAAAAAATCTCAATAAGCATTTATTGATTGGTTTGAGCAAAAGTTATAGCGTCTACAAAATAGGGGATAGTTTTATGGCATTTTTATTAATTTTTTTTTCTAGTAATGGCGGTAATCAGCGATTTTTATCATGACTGTGACATTATGGCAGACACATTGGACACTTTTGACAAATTTTTGGGACCATTGGCATTAATACAGGGATCGATGCTATAAAATTGCATTGAGTACTGTAAAAATGTCACTGGCAGTGAAAGAGTTAACCACAAGGTGGCAGTGTAGGGCTAAAGTGTTCCTAGGGGTGTGTTTCTAACTGTATGGGGGTGTGGCTGTTTGTGACACCACACTGATCGCTGCTCCCGATGACAGGTATCAGGTATCCCAGCGATCGAGTCCGTGGGACCCGCGACCACGGTCACGGAGCCCTCGGCAGGCACGCGCGGCTCGTCGGCGGGGAATTCAAAGTAACATATGGGTACGTTACTTTGCCCAGCCATGCCATTCTGCCGACGTATGTGTGCAGGAGCCGGTCGGGAACCGGTTAACCACTCTCATGAGCAGAAGTCAATTAAAGCATAGAAGCCTACTGTAGATATGTCAGTATCTGTATCAGTCTTATAAATTGGCAATAACTCTATGACTAATCTGCCTACATTTTACATTGACCCAACTGTGTTAGTGGTGACAAACATTGGTATGTATGCTGGAACTTCTATGTTTCCTTTTTCATGTACTCTACAAAGCATATAGGTCCCTCCCTTTCGGGAGGGACCTGCAGTATATGCTGCCATGTTTTGTATCAGGAAAGGAAAATTACCACCAGGTAAGTACAAAATTTTCCTCTTTCCTGACACAGCACGACAACATATACGTATGGAATGCACCAAATCACCAAACAACAATGGTGAGTAATGCTGAAGTATTTAAGTTGAGAATTAGATCTATCCCCACTAACGACTGAAATTTATTGTAGCTAAGGCCACTGGGTCCACTTTAAAATGGGCCCCCAACGTGTTGAATGTAAACCAGGTCATCGTTTACATATTAGCTCTGGAGAGACTCCTTTGGAGTTCTGTCCCTGGATGCGCAATTCGTCTGGAAAAGCGGTTGCGCATGTTCAAGTGCTCTGGTTCACTGAGCCAACAAAATCTTAGAAAATGTCAAGCCGCCTAGATTCATTTGAATAAGTTGAACAGACGCACCTCTCAACTTTTTTTTTGCGCTGGTTCACTTCTATGGGTTTTTTTTTAAGGCTATTTGCACACAGGTCATTTTAGCATTAAGAAAAAAAAATGTGTGGGGGTCCTCCGAAATTCCATACCATGCCCTTCAGGTCTGGTATGGATATTAAGGGGAACCCCACGCCAAAAAAAATAGCGTGGGAATCCCCCTCAAAATCCATACCAGGCCCTTCAGGTCTGGAATAGATTTTAAGGGAACCCTGCGCCCCCAAAAAAATGGCGTGGAGGTCCCCATCAAAATCCATACCAGACCCTTCAGGTATTAAAAAGGACAAGAGACAGTTTTTGACAATTCCTTTATTTCAGGACGCTGTGTGACGCTTCTCTTCTTCTGACACTTATATAACGGAACCAATGCGTCAGAGGGGGTGGGCCCGCCCCCGCCCCCGCCCTCCGTTATATAAGAACTGTCAGAAAAAGAGAAGCGCTACACAGCGGGAGCCTCCCATTGCGCGGAGTGGCCCGAGAATGAAGAGAGGAAGAAGAGACGCCATGGAGGAAGATGCCGGATGAGAACACCAGAGCAAGAAGCAGAGGATCGGAGGAAGAAGAAGATGGAGGAAGAAACCAAAGGATGAAGGAAAGAAGAAGGAAGAAGACAAGAAGAAAGAAGATGAAATAAGAAGACTTTAATAAAGGAATTGTCAAAAACTGTCTCTTGTCCTTTTTAACACTTTTGATACGTTTTTTGGTGAAATGGTAGGGGTTCTTTTGTACCCCCTTACCATTTCACACAGGGGGGAGGCCGGGATCTGGGGGTCCCCTTGTTAAAGGGGGCTTCCAGATTCCGATAAGCCCCCTACCCACAGACCCCCACAACCACCAGCCAGGGTTGTGGGGATGAGGCCCTTGTAATCATCAACATGGGGACAAGGTGATTTGGGGGGGACCCCAAAGCACCCTCCCAATGTTGAGGGCATGTGGCCTGGTATGGTTCAGGAGGGGGTGCTCTCTCATCCCACCTCTTTTCTTGCGGCCTGCCAGGTTGCGTGCTCGGATAAGGGCCTGGTATGGATTTTGAGGGGATACCCCACGCCATTTTTTTTAGTGCGGGGTTCCCCTTAAAATCCATGACAGACCTGAAGAGCCTGGTATGGATTTTGAGAGGTGTGGGATTCACCTTAATATCTATACCAGACCTGAAGGGCCTGGTATGCTCTTGGAGGGGAACCCATGCTGGTTTTTTTTTTAATGAAAGTTGCCTGGCCTGGGGGCTACTTAAAATCGTGTTGCAAGTCATCCCATGTCGTGTTGTAAGTCATGTTGTAAGTCACGCTGTGATTCACACTCAAGTCGTTTCCAAGTTGCCTCCCAAAGTCGCGCTGGAAGTCGCGTTGCCCCTGTGTGAATGGACTATTAATGATACGGCGTGCACTATTATCAATGGGAGATTATTATCGCGTGCGCATATTACCTGTTGCGCTAATGCGTGTGCCGGTTCATACGCTCACTTAACAATTTATCTGGCACACAAATTGAGGTATGAACTGGCACAGCACATTCATCTTAGTAAATCAGCCCCATTGTGTCTCAGACTATTTGGAAGTCCCCTGGGGGGGGGGGGGGGGGGGTTGGGGGAATGAACAACCTGCCCAGGTCTTTCAGAATTGGTTTGCCAAGATATACAACAGTTACTGGCTCCCAGAGAGTGAGGAAACGATGAATCCTCATCTATCC
Source organism: Lithobates pipiens (assembly GCF_037356315.1). NCBI lineage: Eukaryota > Metazoa > Chordata > Amphibia > Anura > Ranidae > Lithobates > Lithobates pipiens. Next base: position 182,825,196 of record NW_027507758.1, read on the forward strand.
TTTAATGTCGTCTCTAGGCTTACTTGTAAACAATTCAATCCTTACTGTAGGGAACAGAGGATTCCATCCTTTAAATTCTGTAGGGTTTCCCATGATTTAATGTACTTGAAGTTTGGAGTAGGCATGACTTCCAAAAGATTTCAAATGCTAAATGTGAGACCTCCATGTGAGCCTTCACTTCTTGGTCTCCACCACTCACTCCTCCAGGGCAATCCGGCTTCCGAGGGGGCCACTTGCCCGCTTCTCCCAGTGCTCAGGTGAATCGGCCATCCACCCACTCATTTCTCTAGTGCATCATCCGGCTTCCACGGGGTGGCGGCCGCCAGCCCGGTTCTCACACTGGCTTATGGGGGGGTGGGGCGTCCTCCTCTTCTTCTCCAAGTTCATGTCGGCTTCATGGGGGGGTTTGCAGGCATCACATGGTAGGTTACATGAAGGTGTGCTAATTACCATTACCATCAGGTGAGCAGGATATTAGCATGTGCAGAATTGAAGATTGGTCATGAATTTACACATGCAGTAATGTCAAGGTACTTCAGAACGGTGTCTCAAGCTGATCAATGAGAGTTAAGATGTGCGAGTCATCTGTTGCCATTAGTGTATGGACATGCAATGCGGAAGCGACACCGACAGCCATAAGTTACGTGGTTATCACGGGAGAGGTGTCATTTTTTGGAAGTTTAATGCCCCGTACACACAATCGGACTATCTGGTGGACTTGGTCCGGCGGACCAGAGTCTGCCGGACAATCCGCCCGTGTGTGGGCTCTGGCGGACTTTTTTTCCCCAAAAGTCCGGCGGACTTAGAAAGAAGTTTTGACTCAAAATTGTCCGGTGGACTGCAAGTCCGGCGGACAATCTGTATGCTAGTCCACCGGAATTTGAAATGAACGGACTTGCCCACACACGGAGAAAAGTCAGTTCATTTTGAACGCGGCTCCAGGTAGACGGGACTAGCGAAGGAGAACAATGTCACCTCCTTCAGGGAGATTGACACCTCGCTGGCCCCGTCACCTGGTATGGACTTGAAGGGGAAGCCCTGCGCTGAAAAAACGGCACGTGGGTCCCCCCAAGGTCCATATCACACCCTTATCCCAGCACACAGCCCGGCCGGTCAGGAAAGGGGGTGGGGACGAGCGAGCGCCCCCCTCCTAAGCCGTACCAGGCCGCATGCCCTCAACATGGGGGGTGCTTTTTCCTCATGTTGATGAGGACAAGGGCCTCTTCCCGACAACCCTGGTTGTTGGTTGTCGGGATCTGCGAGCGGGTGGCTTATCGGAATCCGGGAGCCCCTTTAATAAGGGGGCCCCCAGATACTGGCCCCCCACCCTATGTGAATGAGTATGGGGTACAATGTACCCCTACCCATTCACCTGGTAAAAAAAATGTAAATAAAACACAATACAAGGTTTTAAAATAATTTATTGCACAGCTCCGGGGGTCTTCTTCCGTCTTGGGGGGTCTTCTCGCCGGACTCCTCCGCTATCTTCTGCTAGCTCTTTTACTAGTGGAGGAGCCTGGCTTTCTTCTTCGTTGCCGACTTCGGGGGTCTTGTACCCCTCTTCGCCTCTTGTTGCCGGGCCTACTCTTTCCTCTCTCAGCTCTTATATTAGCGGTGGACCGGTCTTCTGTTGCCGCCGCCTCTTCTTCCAACTTTGGGGGTCTTTTCCCCCTCTTCGGTTCTTCTTGCCATTGTTCCCATGTCTGGGATTTCTTGAAGTTGGGCTTAATCCAAATCGGTTACGGGATATTATTTGGGTTCTGGGCAGTTGCGGGTTACAAGCAGGGGGGTCCCTTCTTACAATCAATTCATGGGACGTTGGTGTTTATCCTGTTGTAATTGATACACCAGATCCATATACTGAAGCCATCTGGGCATGCGCTACCCTATCAGATGGTTTGTTACCTACCTTTCATCTAGCTTTTCATCACAACTACGTTTGTGTCTTTTTGCCCTCTTTTTCAGGCGTACTGACAAGCTAGGCGAAGGCACACTTCAGGCCTTGGTAGTTAGGGTATCACATTTCCAATTGAAGACTCTGACTACAAGTAAGAAAGCTGCCCAAAAGCTAGCCTGCATTTGTGGGAGGAGTCTGAGGGGTATATATGCCTCCTCCTCTCCCTGTTCCAAGGCCGTGGGACTGAGCGGATAATATCTTTGGGAGATTCCCCTTTACACTGCTCAATGTGTAGATGAGAATCCCTTTGCACTCTGTCTGGGGTGGACACTCTGGGGTGTAAAGTACTACCTTTCTACGCAGCTCTGCAAACTTTGGATGACTCAGCGAATCAACACAGACACCATTATCCCTTACACACAAATTTATTAAGTGCATCCCACTAAATATCAAAAATGGAAAGCTGGTATGTAGAACTGAAAACATCTCAAGATGTTACATGATTGTCTACAAGGGCTGAGAGATAATTACCTTTAATGTTAGGGTGAAGCAGCTATATATATATATATATTGTATTATTTAATTTTTTTTCTTTTCTTCACAGGTGAAGTCTTCATCCTTCACCTCCACGCGTTGGACGAAGCCCCGGACCTGTCTGCGTCTGGTTCGGCTCACTATCTTTCCTCCCCAGTGGCTTCTCTGGTGCAGGTTCTTCTTTACCCTGCACTATCCCCCCACCTGGGCCCACCCATTGGTGATTTTTCCCCAGTGCGTCCTGGTGAGGATTCTCCACCCACTCTTGTACATATGCCCCTCCAGAGCCACATGTGAATGCATATCTGAGAGGCACTGTGGAGGTCCAAGAGTGACAATATGCTCTAACCAGAAGGCTATTTTGCTCTGTGGCCTGACACAATCACCAACAGTGCTGTCACAATGTTGCTTTGGAGAGGACCCAATGTAGGCTTTGGAGGCAACTGGAGGCTTGTAGGTCCTACCTTGGTTGATTAATGGGTCCCTACATCTACTGCTCATCAGGATGGGGAGAATCAGCTTTCCTAATTCATTTTTACAAAAATGTTATGTTCAAAATAAAAATGTTTTTGTTCAGAACATTTCAGAAGAAAGAATTGTTTTCTTGAGTTTTGCTTTCCTTGGTAGGCCGCGTACACACGGGCGGACAGTCTGTCCAACTTAGTCCGCTGAAACGTGTTTCAGCGGACAGTCCACTCGTGTGTGGGCTTCAGCGGACTTTTTCAGCGGACAGTCTGGCGGACTAAGTCTTTCGGAATTTCCGTAATACAGTCCGTCCAACTTTGGTTTCAGCGGACAGTCCGCTCGTGAGTAGGCAAGTTGGACGGACTAAGTATGGCGCATGCTCAGAAAGGATTTACACGGCCGAAGGTTGCATTGCAGTATATTGGACGTCGTATTTCTAGTCCCGTCGTACGTGCTGTACACGTCATCGCGCAAGCTTTCAGCGGACTGTCTGTTCATCGTGTGTGGTCAAGTCCGTTCATTCAAAAGTAGGACGGACTGTCTGTCGGATTGTTTGACGGACTTAGTTGGCCAGACAGTCCGCCCGTGTGTACGCGGCCTTAGGTTCATTATGTGAGGTTTATCTAAATTTACTAGTTATTTTTTATCATTTATTGTAACTAACTTACTAGAGGCCTTTGTAGATTTTCTACATTTAACCGTCAGGCTGAACTGAGAAAATGTAAGAGATTTCTCTTTAAACTATTTCAATGTGTAAAGGGCAATCCCATTGTATATTGTGTCCAGTCATGCAGTTCGCATGCTCCCCACCAGAATACACACCAGTTAGTTACAGCAGGGGTTAACAACATAAGTTGCAGGCTTGCAGTCACAAGAGCAATGGTTAACCAGCCAGAGGTTCACAGGCTAGCAATCACAAGGGGCAACAGTTCAAAGGCAGGTCCATAGGTAACAGTTCATAGGGCAGTCATCATTTCCAGGGCTTGAGTAACATGGCAGCAGGGTAGGTTACTCACATTGGTGACTTTAAACAATTGCGGATGGTCATGAAAAAGGTGGAGGATCAGAGAGGGTACTGGTGTCCCCAGGGTCAGAGGAGGCAAATGGGATCACGTTTCCAGCTTCCAGCTGTATGCCTCTTTGTGCTATGTTGGTAACATATTCTGATCCTTGAGTTGACAGTCTCTCTCCATCAAGAGGAACTGTCATGCTGTTGAGGTTAGTTTCCCCAAACATCTTTAATCATTGTCTCTTAATCCCAGACCATTATACAAAAATTGTTAAGTTAGCATGAGCTGCTATTTGTATATGCAAAGACAGCAACACATGAGAAGTAGCGCCACGTCAAGGCTTCAACCCTTGCTACTGTCCATTCACACAGCATTCATACATGCAATCACACTCACTCACACAACACTCATCATTGTATTCTCCAAAAAATGGCATTGGAAGGAAAAAAAGGGAACATTTTGGATTGCTTAAAACAATATAATTCAATTTAAATCTTGTGGTCACTCCAAAGACAACTGAAATTGTCAAGTTGTAAGAAAATTCAAAAGTTCAATTTTCCTCAACATTTAGATTGTACCTCCGAGAGTCCCATCTATCTTCACATAATGATAACATTTCTGGTCTCACAAGTTAAGGGTAGGGTAACTCAGCTTGGGAAGGTTAAATTTGAGGAAAATGATTTGTTCCATCAAATGAGGTGTCTGTTGTGCACAGGATGTTTTCAGTAATAGAGAAAACTCTCTCACTTTGCACAGTGGTTGGAGGACAGGATAGTAGCTGCTGGGCAACCAGGCAAAGGGAAGGCCATACACTTTTCTTACCATACCAATAGGTCAAAGGGTCCGCTGTAGGAAAGGTGTTTCATATAGATAGGCCCTGACCTTTCCAGAGGCACTGCTTTCCTCTCGATTACCTGCTGCTTGACTTGTACCCACCAGATTTTCAAGTGCCTCTATCCAAAATGCACATGCTGCACTCTGTTGTTTTTGAGTGATGGTTCCAGGCCTTGGAATAGCAGATATGGCATGTGAATCTTCCAAACTGGCATCATCCGGCATACATCTCTGTTGCTGCAAATTACAGAACCTTTCAATCAGTTTTTTTTTTCCAGTAATAGGGAGCTGTTGTCTCTGAGTGCAAGTTGACTTTTGATCCTAGGATCACACAGGAAAGCCAGCATGAGTTCAGGGCTTTTGTGGACATGGTCATTAAGCTGATCTTTTAAGTTAAGTTAAGTCTTGTAGCTTTCTGATAAAAGAGGCTACATCGGCAAGTAGTGGATTGCCATAAAGAGGCTCCCTGTTTTCTAGGAACAATCTTATCTTCTCAGTGAGATAGGTGAACAAGGGTATGACCTGTCCTAGGCTAGCATTGCTCTGACTCAAGTTTTCCATCACATCCTGAAAGGGTTTTAAGACAGAAACGAGCCGCCCAATTATACACCAGTCATCATGTTCCAGTGTGGAATCAATCCCAATGCTGTGGCGGGATGATAGATTGTGGATGGCCGTCTTTGGCTTCAAAATGTGTTAAAGCATTTCCAGGGTATAGTTCAACCAGGTGCTGACATCTTGTTTCAGGCAATGTGTAGGGAACCCTGATTGTTCTTGCCCCTCTCTCAACAGCTAACTAGGCCCTACGCTGCGGTGGCAATGCCCTGCAATCTTCCTGCAAAGGTCCAAGATAATCTTGTTGTTTTTCTCCACTGGGATTGCACCCTTGACCACTAAATGCAGAATGTGTGCAGAACAGCGCACACCAACAAAAGATTCATCTTTGATCGTTTTAACCATATTTAAACCTCCGTCTGTCACTATGAACCCAACAGAAACATTGATTGACTGCCCTCTCTCCAAACCAATTGGCCAACATCAATCTAATTGCCCGCAAATGTTGGCAGAGCCGTGTTTATCATCACAGACTTCTGTATGGAGCAGTAAAGCTTGGTAGCCCTGCACTGCAGACCTGCTTTCTGATGAAGTTTGACCTCTTACACTTGTGCAACCACCAACAGGCACAGTTGCCTGCCACCAGTGTGCAGTCAAAGACATGAAAGCATGTTGACCGCTGGCAGCTGTACACAAATCAGTGGTCAAATTAATTGTCTGACCCTCTGCTTTGGCCATTTTTTCCTTCAATATTGCAACACACAAATGATATAGTGCCGGAACAATCTTTTTGTTGAAAGTTATTAATGCAGGAACAACATATTGTGGAGCAAGGGCATGCATGAGCTTTTTAAATGGCTTCCCTTCAATCATGCAAAAAGAGGCTCCTCCAACAGAAATAAATTGGCCGATGAGGCGAGTGATCTTGTTGGCCTGCTGTTTTGACATGTCCTTGGAACTAAAGCCAACAGAACTATCAAGAGTAGGCTGATGATGTCCTTGGGAGGATGAGGAGCCTTATTGGGTCTGCAGTGGAACTATTGCACATAGACAATTTGTCTTATTTGAACCCCCTCTATTGGCTGTGCTCTGAGTAATTGGTTGAGGAGATACCAACAGTACAGTCAGAGTTCTTAACAATGCCGCTTCCTGCTCTACCACCTTCTTTTTCTGTCTCTGCCCGCAGTAAAGTAGATTGGTGGTAATTTTTAAGGTGTAGGTTCATATCAGTATTGGTTACATGTCCCAACTTTTTCCCCCTACTCCCTTGCTTCCCACACAATTTTCACTTTCCAGAGAACCCGCCTTCCAATCTGTGAAAGTATTTTTGAAACGTTGCTAGCCCCTTGACTCTGTTTATCTCTAGTATTTAGGGCTGAGGAAGCTGCAGCAGGTAGCAGACCAATGGTGGAAACTGTTGCCACTGCAGTTCCACTTGATGAACTAGTGTTAATGGCAGGGGCACTGGGGAAGTCGGTGTTATCATCCCAGGATTCTTACTCCATAATAACAAAGGGAGAAGGGAAGTTAGCAGCAGATGAAAAAGGTGAACTGCTACCTGTCCTACTCCTCACAGAATACCCCTCTTGTACTTCCTCTAGGTCATACTGTAAGTCTTGTGGGGTAAGAGTGTATAATATGTCTGCAGTGGTTGGGCAAAGAGAAGGATCACATTCAAAATCATCATCACCACCAAAACCAGTTATTGCTGAAACTTGTTGCATAGAGTCGTCTACCTCAGTAGAACTTTTCTCTTGGGGCAATGAAAAAAATGTCTCACGCTGTCTCTGCTGGTGTCTCCCTCAACTGCTTCTTTGGGGGGATGGGCAGTTGCAATGGCAGTGTCATTGGTGGTGGTGAGTGTAAAGGTAACTCCATTAGTTTAATATTAGTTTTCTTGCCCATACCATAAAAATAAAGCCGCGTACACACGAGCAGACTGTATGACGTACTTAGTCTGGCGTACTTTCCACCAGACTGTCCGTCGGACTTTCCGAACGGGCTACTTGCCCACACACGGCACTTTTTGAGCGGACTAATACGGCGTACTAAGTCCACCATACTATCCGCCCTACTTTTGAAATGAACGGACTCGCCCACACACGCGGAGGAAAGTCTGCTCATTTGGAGCGCGTCTCCAGGTAGGCGGGGCCCACGAAGGAGACATCGCTTGCCCCGCCGCCTGGTATGGACTTAAAGGGGAACCCCAACGCCGAAAAAAATCAGCGTGGGGGTCCCCCCAAGTCCACAACAGACCCTTGTCCGAGCACGCTACCCGGCCGGCCAGGAAAGGGGGGCGAGCGGGCGCCCCCCCCCCTCCTGAGCCGTACCAGGCCACGTGCCCTCAACATGGGGGGTGCCTTGGGGAAGGGGGGGCCTCGCGGCCCCCCCACCCCAAAGCACCTTGTCCCCATGTTGATGAGGACAAGGGCCTCTTCCCGACAACCCTGGCCGTTGGTTGTCGGGGTCTGCGGGCGGGGGGGGGCTTATCGGAATCCGGGAGCCCCCCACCCTATGTGAATGAGTATGGGGTACAATGTACCCCTACCCATTCACCTGTAAAATAAAAGTACAAAAAAAAAACACAACACACGAGATAAAATACTTTATTGCACAGCTCCAGGGGTCTTCCGTCTTCGGGGGTCTTCTCGCCGGACTCCCCCGCTATCTTCTTGTAGCTCTTTTGCTAGCGGAGGAGTCCGGCTTTCTTCCTTGCCGCCGGCCTCTTCTCCCGACTTCGGGGGTCTTGTCCCCCTCTTCGGTTCTTCTGCCGGGCCACCGCGCCTTCTTCTAGCTCTTTTACAGGCGGTGGCCCGGTCTTCTGTCGCCGCCGCCGCCGCCTTCCGTTCTTCTTCTTCTTCTTCTTCTCCTTCTTCTCCAGGAGATGTTGACTCGACGGTCTCTCCGGCCACAATGCCAGGGCCGTGCTGCGCGGCCACTTATATAGGGACAAGGGGCGGTGTCACATGGCTTTATGTCACATGGGTTGGTGTCACATGGTGACCCCGCCCCCTTACGATGTCATAGTCCCCATGTGACATCAACCCATGTGACCAACCCATGTGACATAAAGCCATGTGACACCGCCCCTTGTTCCTATATAAGTGCCCGCGCAGCACGGCCCTGGCATTGTGGCCGGAGAGACCGTCGAGTCAACATCTCCTGGAGAAGAAGGAGAAGAAGAAGAAGAAGAACAGAAGGCGGCGGCGGCGACAGAAGACCTGGCCACCGCCTGTAAAAGAGCTAGAAGAAGGCGCGGTGGCCCGGCAGAAGAACCGAAGAGGGGGACAAGACCCCCGAAGTCGGGAGAAGAGGCCAGCGGCGAGGAAGAAAGCCGGACTCCTCTGCTAGCAAAAGAGCTACAAGAAGATAGCGGAGGAGTCCGGCGAGAAGACCCCCGAAGACGGAAGACCCCCGGAGCTGTGCAATAAAGTATTTTATCTCGTGTGTTGTGTTTTTTTTTGTACTTTTATTTTACAGGTGAATGGGTAGGGGTACATTGTACCCCATACTCATTCACATAGGGTGGGGGGCCGGTATCCGGGGGCCCCCTTATTAAAGGGGGCTCCCGGATTCCGATAAGCCCCCCGCCCGCAGACCCCGACAACCAACGGCCAGGGTTGTCGGGAAGAGGCCCTTGTCCTCATCAACATGGGGACAAGGTGCTTTGGGGTGGGGGGTCCGCGCGGCCCCCCCTTCCCCAAGGCACCCCCCATGTTGAGGGCACGCGGCCTGGTACGGCTCAGGAGGGGGGCGCTCGCTCGCCCCCCTTTCCTGGCCGGCCGGGTAGCGTGCTCGGACAAGGGTCTGTTGTGGACTTGGGGGGGACCCCCACAACGATTTTTTTTGGCGTTGGGGTTCTCCTTTAAGTCCATACCAGGTGGCGGGGCCAGCGACGTCTCCTTCGCGGGCCCCGCCTACCTGGATAGCCGCTCAAAATGAGCGGACTTTTCTCCGGGCGGGAAAAGTCCGCTCATTTCAAAAGTACGGCGGACTGGCATACACACGGCCGGATTGTCCGCCGAAATGCGGGTACGACGGACAGAATTTCGAAAAATTCAAAATTCTTAGTACGCCGGACTGCACGCTGAAAAAGTCCGCTGAAGCCCACACACGAGCGGACTGTCCGCTGAAATGTGTTTCGACGGACTAAGTAGGCCATACAGTCCGCCCGTGTGTACGTGGCATTAGATGCCATGACACCTGTAGAACTAGAAGGAGCTGCACTGGCAGTGGAAGCGGCAGCAGATGTTGGTGGTCTGGCAGGAAAACTAGTATAACTGGTGGTGGGGGAACTAGCTTTGCTGGTGGCAGTGGTGGTGACACTCACAGTTGTGGGTGACATGTTTGTGGTAGCAGAATTGTCAGCAGTACCTAAGGAAGAGCTAATAGAGACCTTGCCACTTTTTTTTAGCAAGGCATTCACCACTAGGGATGGCCGAACGGTTCGCCCAGCGGTCGGTTCGCGGCAAATTTCGTCTGTTCGCGGTCAGCCCGATTGTCGGACTATTGCCGCTGTTCGCCCAGCGGACTTACGTGTTTACTGTGTAAAAGAACTTTGACCTATGATGACACATCCATCATGGGGTACAGGACAGCCAATTGAGACATTACAGCACATGGACACTTGGACATTCCCCCTAACTTATAAATAGACCCGATCTGGCGGCCATTTTACATTCTTTCTACTGTCACTATAGGGAGAAGTTGCTGTGTGGAGCAGGGAGAGACTGCAGTGACCCAAATCGCTAGCATATTAGGTCCACAATAGTCCTTTTAAGGACTGGTATGGCGTAGATGTAGTTCAGGATATAGGTTTGAGGCACTGCTATTCAAGTCATTGTTGCAGCAGATTGTCTTTTGTCAGTGCAGATAGGGACAGACAGGACGCTGTGTGTTGCAGAGAGGGACAGTCAGTTTAATCATTAGCTGTTACTATTAGGTCCACAAAAGTCCTTTTTCAGGACTGGTATGGTGTAGTAGTACAGGATATAGTTTTGAGTGCAGTGCTATTCAAGTTATTGTTGCAGCAGCCTTTGTTTTGTCAGTTTAAATAGGGACAGACAGGAAGCTGTGTGCAGCAGTGAGGGACAGTCAGTTTAATCATTAGCTGTTACTATTAGGTCCACAAAGGACCTTTTCAGGACTGGTATGGTAATAGAGTTGTACACGTATAATATTCTTTCTTCCAAATATAGAAAGAATATTATACTTGACTGCTGCCCTTCTGCTGCAGTAGTCCTTTATGAGTATAGGGACTGAGGTACAGTCTGCTAATCACAACCTACTAGTTCCACAAAGGTCCTTCTAAGAACTGGTAAGGTATAGCGTTCTACAGTATATAGGGTTGAGTGAGGTACAGTCTGCTAATCCTTAAGGACTGGTATAGGTCCACAATATATAGGGTTGAGGTGCACTACTACTGACTGCTGCCCTATTCTGCAGCAGTCCTTTATGAGTATAGGGACTGAGGTACAGTCTGCTAATCACAACCTACTAGTTCCACAAAGGTCCTTCTAAGGACTGGTAAGGTATAGCGTACTACAGTATATAGGGTTGAGCGAGGTACAGTCTGCTAATCACAACCTACTAGTTCCACAAAGGTTCTTCTAAGGACCGGTAAGGTATAGCGTACTACAGTATATAGGGTTGAGTGAGGTACAGTCTGCTAATTCTTAAGGACTGGTATAGGTCCACAATATATAGGGTTGAGGTGCACTACTGCTGACTGCTGCCCTATTCTGCAGCAGTCCTTTATGAGTATAGGGACTGAGGTACAGTCTGCTAATCACAACCTACTAGTTCCACAAAGGTCCTTATAAGGACTGGTAAGGTATAGTGTACTACAGTATATAGGGTTGAGTGAGGTACAGTCTGCTAATCACAACCTACTAGTTCCACAAAGGTCCTTCTAAGGACTGGTAAGGTATAGCATACTACAGTATATAGGGTTGAGTGAGGTACAGTCTGCTAATCCTTAAGGACTGGTATAGGTCCACAATATATAGGGTTGAGGTGCACTACTGCTGACTGCTGCTCTATTCTGCAGCAGTCCTTTATGAGTATAGGGACTGAGGTACAGTCTGCTAATCACAACCTACTAGTTCCACAAAGGTCCTTATAAGGACTGGTAAGGTATAGTGTACTACAGTATATAGGGTTGAGTGAGGTACAGTCTGCTAATCCTTAAGGACTGGTATAGGTCCACAATATATAGGGTTGAGGTGCACTACTCAACCCTTGACCTCTGGCCAGAGCTTGCCCAATTTGCAATCGAACTGTTGGCTTGCCCCTCGTCCAGTGTCCTGTCCGAAAGGACGTTCAGCGCAGCAGGGGGGATCGTGACCGATAAGCGTACTCGCCTAGCTCACGACAGTGTTAACTACCTCACATTTCTAAAAATGAATGAGGCATGGATCTCGGAGGAATTCAACACATGTAACCAGTAGACCATGTATATGTCTATAAACGATTTTTTTAATCGAGCACACAGACCTTCTTTCTTCATTTGGCTCACTTCCTTGTCCAAAAAAAGCAAACCGTACTATATGCCCGTACCCTCCTTTGAAGAGGATGAGCTTTGTCATATTTCTCCTGGGGCTGCTTAATATGAGGGGCTCCCACCATCCCTGCGCTGTGCTGACTTCCTCCTGGGGCTGCTTATTATGAGGGGCTCCCACCATCCCTGTGCTGTGCTGACTTCCTCCTGGGGCTGTACCTCTGCTGTGCATATTATGAGGGGCTCCCACCATCCCTGTGCTATGCTCATTATGAGGGGCTCCCACCATCCCTGTGCTATGCTCATTATGAGGGGCTCCCACCATCCCTGTGCTGTGCTGACTTCCTCCTGGGGCTGTACCTCTGCTGTGCATATTATGAGGGGCTCCCACCATCCCTGTGCTATGCTCATTATGAGGGGCTCCCACCATCCCTGTGCTGTGCTGACTTCCTCCTGGGGCTGTACCTCTGTTGTGCATATTATGAGGGGCTCCCACGATCCCTGTGCTATGCTCATTATGAGGGGCTCCCACCATCCCTATGCTATGCTGACTTCCTCCTGGGGCTGCTTATTATGAGGGGCTCCCACCATCCCTGTGATGTGCTGACTTCCTCCTGGGGCTGTACCTCTGCCATGCATATTATGAGAGGCTCCCACCATCCCTGTGCTATGCTCATTATGAGGGGCTCCCACCATCCCTGGGCTATGCTGACTTCCTCCTGGGGCTGCTTACGGTGCAGGTGTCAGTGCTGTATATCACGGTGCTGGTGTCAGTGCTTTATGTCACGCTGCTGATGTCAGTGCTCTCTATCACGGTGCTGGTGTCAGATCACTCTATCACAGTGCAGGTGTCAGTGCTGTATATCACGGTGCTGGTGTCAGTGCTTTATGTCACGCTGCTGATGTCAGTGCTCTCTATCACGGTGCAGGTGTCAGTGCTGTATATCGCGGTGCTGATGTCAGTGTTTTATGTCACAGTGCTGATGTCAGTGCTCTCTATCACGGTGCTGGTGTCAGATCACTCTATCATGGTGCAGGTGTCAGTGCTCTATATCACGGTGCTGGTGACCATCTCCTGCACCCTCTTCTTAGCCTACCCTGACCTTCCCTCTCCTCCATTGCCTTCTTGCGCTCCTGAGTCCTGAATTGTCAGAATTTCACATATAAAAAAAGAATGCTTGTAGTTGTCGATCCCAGATTCACTTCATACATGTGTTATGTCATTGGCCATGTGGTGGGACTATGTGTGCACAGCTAGTAATTATTTTGTGGCTGCAAATTTGACCTGTAGGTTTGTAAAGTTTGCCTCCCATTGAAGTCAATGGGGCCCGCCGCGAACGTTACGGTTTGCAAACTATCGGCCGCGTTCGCGGTCCACGTTCACAAAACGTCCCGTCGGAATTTCGTCCATCACTATTCACCACGACCTTTACCTGCCTTTGCTTTTCCGTTAGAACGGTACATTGCTGTATATTTAGTTCTAAAAGAAAATAGACTGGTGCTAGTGGTCAGACCTGCAAGCAGGTAACGATGTAAAATCAAATGATCACAAGAAATAGAACAAAAATGACAAATATGCCAGAGTTTGTAAAACTACCTGCCTGGGTAACAAATTAGGGTATCTATATAGAATCTATAATATAGAAGCTATAATAAATCCCCCCCACCAAAACACGGAAACCTCTGAGGCCATCACAACACTAACAACACTAGTATCAGTAACAAGTTCAACACTAACACATACGACCGGATTTCCCAACAAAATAAACTCTGAAGGTTTTTCCAACGGACTTCCGACGGAGTTCCACTGAAACTGTCTTGCGTACACATGATCACACCAAAGTCCGATTGTCAAGAACACGGTGACGTACAGCACATACGAGGGGACTAGAAAAAGGAAGTTCAATATCCAGTGCACCACCCTTTGGGCTCCTTCTGCTAATCTCGTATTAGTAGAAGTTTGGTTAGAGATGATTCACTCTTTTCAGACTCCTGCTTTTCAGATCGTTTTACTGCTGTTCAGTTTGTGCTTATGGTTTAATATCTGGCTTTCAGTGCGTGCAGTCAGTTCGTATCTGTTTTTCAGTGTGTTCTTTATCCGCTCATTGTTGATTTTCAGCTCGCTCTTCACAGGCCTTGCTGTTCTTCAGTGCGTTCTGTTAAGTTCGTTCTGACCAGCAAACCGTTTTGAAACCATGGTGCAGGTACGCACTCGTCGTACAGTTCATGCTGTGTGGGGGCTTGGTGTTGGGCTTTATACTTTGACCCAAGCCCAGTCCAAGAACAGGGCGAGGAGGAGTTCATGGACCAAGAATTGGTTACTGCAGCATGACCAATTCTCGCACATGCCTTGGCTTTGTGAGATCCAGGAGAATAATCCTGAAGATTTCAGGAATTATCTCAGGATAACAGACCCGTTTTTCACCGTCTGTTGGCTTTGCTGACCCCTTATACTAGCAGGCAGGATATCTGCATGCAACAAGCCATCACTCCGGAGCAGAGGCTAGTCACCACATTGCGTTACTTGGCGACTGGGAGAAGTCTACAGGATCTCCAGTTCTCGACAGGCATCTCTACCCCAGGCTCTGGGGATCATTATCCCAGAGGCCTGTTCTGCTATTATTCAGGTTCTGCAGAAGAATTATATTAGGGTCAATTTTGTCCCTTAACATCACATTCTATTTTATTTAATGTTTGCTAATGTTTTGTATTTCTTTCATCATTCCCTAACTACCATGATTGTAATATGCTGTGAATGTTTTCCTGCAAAAACCTCCTCAGCATTCTATCCTGGGCCCATATACACCTATAGCCTAGTCACTTAACAATGTATTTTGTCAGCTCCATTGTAGTGCTTTACCCCAAACACCCCCAAAAATCTGTACAAATGTTATTGTTGTCCTTAAACTCATGCGGAGTGCCAGAGGCTTTTTTTGGGGGGGTAATCTCATCTTGAACCCTACCCCCCAAAAATACTCCTTAAAATAAATGTTATACTGATGTTGGCTGAACGTTTGTGTCTAATCTGCTTCCAATGTTATGTGCAAAAGTACTAATATTATTTTCTCTGTTTTGACTCCACAGTTTCCTTCAATGCCACAGGAATGGCAGACTGGGGCCTCCCAATATTCCAACTGTTGGGACTTTCCCAACTGTGGAGGGGCTATAGATGGGAATCGCATCCACATCGTGCCACCACTTCATTCGGGGTCATACTATTTTAACTATAAGGGGTTTCATAGTACCATGTTAATGGCGGTGGAGTCAGCACAATATGTGTTCCTCTATGTGGACGTGGGGAAGAATGGTTGGATGGAGGATTCTTCGCCCAGACGGATTTTTACCAACAGCTCCAGAGTGGTGGCCTGGGATTGCTACCTGATGCAGACAATGTTAATGGACTCCCTTTCGTATTTCTTGCTGATGAAGCATTCGGTCTGGGCGAGCACCTGATGAGGCCATTCCCCCAGAAGACCCACACCCCAGAGAGGAGGGTTTTTAACTACTGGCTGGCCAGGGCCAGAAGAGTCGTAGAGAATGCCTTTGGATAATGGCCAGCCGGTTCTGCCTGTTTCTGACAGCCATTGACATGTCTTGATATTGCCTTCATCAGATGGGGTAATGTTCCCCCGTAAAAGACAAATTTTGAAGATGCACACAAACTGGGAGTCCAAATGGGTATTTCCCTTCTAATCCCATGCCTAACGTCATAATGTGCTATCTCACATCATGGAGGATCAATGGACGTGTTTTGGGGGTGCAACCCCTTCCTCTCACCTACTAGAGTGACAAGGAAGGGGTTGCACCCACAAAATGCGTACATTGAGATCCCCGATGGCAGATAGCACATGTTGACACACCGTGCGCATCTTCAAAATGTGGCTTTTAAAATATAAAAAACTTAAAATCACAGAATGTGGTCATCTAAAAAGGAAATAAAGAACATGATCAATTTCATTTTAGGGAAATAGGGATTAGATTCTTCCCAAAACATTGATCATGTTCTTCATCTCCCCATTCCAGGCCATGATCTGCGCAATGAGTCTTTGGGCGCTGTCCCTTGTAAATGGTTCCGCCGCTTCCCCTTCCACAACCAGAACATCACCTAAAATTGATGTAAAAATATGTATTTAGAAATATGCAGACATACATAGATTACCTGAAGCTGGCGTGTCAGACACTCACCTGGTGGGGTGCCCATGTCACCCACTTCCTCTACCTCTCCTTCCTCCACATCCTTGGGGGGGTGGGGCTTAATTGCCATTCAGGCTGGTGAGGTAGGTGGTCCCCGGGATCCTGTTGTCTGAGTCTTTTCTTCCTTATGAGAATGAAACAAAAGGTATATTTAGCACACAGATATTTGAGTCCAGAAATAGGAATATGAAACATTGCTTATAAGTGGCATACAATTGTCTGTTTGGGAAGAGATCCAAGTTGAAGACATGATTCAAATTCCCTTTTAAACAAACTGCAATACTTACCATATTTGGCGGTTTATAAGGCGAACCAGCATATAAAACGACCCCCTAATCTTAAAGGACATAAATGCTTTTAAAACTGTACTTACTGTATAAGACAACCTGGCTTCCGAGGCTTCATATTTCTTTCTTCTTCCTGCTTTTGCTGGAGCCAATCATGATGAGCAATGTACTCTGATTACAAAGCCTGCTTAGATTGGCAGAGACTGTAACATCTTCTCTGACTCTCAAAGCCAATCCGAGCAGGCTACAGAGTAGCCTGCTCGGATTGGCAGAGTTTGTTGCTCCAATCCGAGCAGGCTCTGTATTCATTTGAATACATTGCTCACCAGGATTGGCTCAGCGGTATATACTGTATGTAGCCGAAGCTACATACAGTATTACCAAATACCAAGCAGGCATCTGAGGGGCTGACCCAGCGTATAAGACGACCCCTGCTTTTTGGCCAGTTTTTTTTACATGTAAAAGGTCATCTTATACGCCGGAAAATACGGTACCTTTTTTGGCCAAGTTTCACAGATGGAGACACCCCAAGTATCCCCTGGAGCACCTGTCTGGGTTACCTAAATGTTCTCTGGTGTCCCACACTAGTGAGTCCAGATGTGTAAACAGCTGCTGAGTGTCCTCTCCTTACATTCCACTGAATCAAGTTTGCAATTCATTCTAGTTTCCAAGACATCTACACAACAATATCCTAAACTTCCTTTAATAGGACAAATTAGCATGACCAAAATGTAGGTATATCCCAGTACCAGAACGATGTTTCCTACAAACAATGTTTCTACAAATTATGTTTTCTACGAACGACTGCCCACGAACATGAACGTAGCCATTTCAAGCATGCAAGTTAATTATCATTATAGGAACACATGACAAGTACTTACTTTTTTAAAGCTCCTTCTTGATGTTGCGATACTAATCTGGCTCCCTCAGTTTTATGTCGAACCATCGCTTCCTCAACTGCTCTTTTGTCCGGCGTACCCCAAACTTCTGCTCCAGGGTGCTGACCACAGTTGACATGATGTCGTCCTTTCTTCTATTCGGATGTGTGTATAGACCATGTTTCCCATCATAATCCTCCCCCCTTAAAATCCCCACCATCTCTACCATTTCCTCAAAGGACATGTTGGTGGCCTTCAATCTCCTCCTGGATCCAGATGTTTGTGGCTCCGGGCTTTCCTTTGCGCTACTTCAACAATGTGTCTCCATTTTTATCAATACACTCCAACCTATTTGTCAAAAAGAACGTCAGGGGCGGGCGACGCAGGTTGAGTTTGACACATGAGCAGTGTATATAAAGCCAACATCGGTCGAAGGTCTGATTTGTGTCAGACGAACAGCAGTGACAAGCATTCTAAACAAAGGTAACATTTGAACAAGGCCAAGATTGAGGCCTATATTGAGCTAGTTTAGATTTACATTGTTGTTTTAGTCATATCAAGCTAATACGGGTGGTACGCCACGCGCGTGCACGTGTGTGTGTGTGTGCGTGCCCTATATTGGGATAAGATAATAATGTGAGTTTAGACTGACATTAGTGTTTTTGTCTTGTATATTGTCTTACAGAAAAAATGGATCCGTTTAAAGAGCACCATTTTTACATTTTATTGACAAGTAATGGGAGATGAGGAATCTGTGGGAGGTCAAACACAGTCTGTATTATAATAAGCAAGCAAGGAAGGCAACACTGGAGACACTACTGGAATTTGCCAAGACTCGGGTCCCTGAAGCAAGCATCAAGTTTTTGGAAAATAAATTGTGGATCTTGAGGGGCATGTACAGGCGGGAGCACAAGAAGATCCAGGCTTCCCTCAGATCAGGAGCAGCAGCAGATAATGTTTATGTCCCCAATCTGTGGTGCTTCCACAAACCACAGTTCCTGGACGACCAGACTGAAGCGAGGGAATCTCTTTTGACACTTCCCTGCAGCCTTCCTTCCACCCTTCCCTCCACCCCAGCAGAGGCTTCCCAGGAACAACCGGGCCCTTCCATTCTTGAGGTTGTGGATATGCCCAGCTGGAGCCAGGCATATTCGTTTTTTAGAAATATTGATTGTCCTAATATTAATGATGTTAAGTAAGATGTTGTAATTGCTTACAAATCAATGATTTTATACCAAGAATGTATATATATATATATATATATATATATATATATATATATATATATATAAATGTCACTAGACAGTAGTGGCCAAAAATGTTGGTGTCCAGCTTGAAAAATGTTGAGGTCAGAATGATAGCCTTTTCTATTTATTAACATTCAATTTGCAAGTCGTGAGCTGAAAATTGTGTGTGATTGATGAAGCAAAAACTACAACTATGTCCCTTTTTTTTTTTTTTCAAAGTTTTTATTATATTTTCAAAGAAATACAAACATTTAGAGGCTTGAGCTGTAAAAGTCAATACAAACATGTAATCTGACGTTACATCTTTAAACAAAGGACAATTGCAATCAAGAGACATTTAAAGATATGGGCTATAGAACCTACTTTGGCTCACTACAGCAGCCTAGTTAAGTCCCCCTTCGTCGGGAGGGCCCCCGAGGGCAACCGGAGGACAGCCCGGGCACCCCGTTTGGGGAACTTGCTGTGCCCAGAAACTGTCCCCCCACTTCCTCCAATAGAGGGATCCGGGAAAAGGCCCCCGGCTACAAGGTTGCTAGAAAAAAAAATACGACGGTCCTGGAGCCCATACAATCGTCAGGAGGGGGATTCAAACAGAGCCCAATCTTAGAGAGATGTAACCAACGAGCCCCCCTTAATCGGGGGGGGGGGGGGTTGTCCAGTGTAATTTGCGGTTGATAAGAGCTTGCAGAAGGCCTGCAAGATGGGAGAAAGAAAAGAACAAAAGAGGGAAACGAGGAGGAGGGAGGAATAAGGAAAAGCCACTGGGATGGGGGACGCAGGCACAAGGTGTGGGGAGGAAAAATTAAAGTACAGCCTAGGGATAAGATGCCACACAGCGGAGTGGATGAATCGCTACTAGTTTGCTATGCCTGTATCCCAGGTATAAGGGAGATGCCCACGTATTTGGCCCAAGGCTCCTGGAACGCCTCAAATTCCTGGGTTCTATCCAGGAGAATGCTTGTTAGTTTCTCCTGGGACATAATCCAAGAGATTTTTTTTTTGGTGGCCGGAAGGGACACCCTCGGCTGTTTCCAGGACTTAGCTATCGCCAGCTCTGCACCCAGGAAAATAAAGTGTATAAGTTTACGTGTGGCTTTAGACATCTTGGGAAGAGAGGCGTTCAGAAGAGCGACTTCTGGGATTTTTGGGATTTGTTGATTTGTAACCCTTTGGATCATGACAAACACCCTAGACCAGTACGATCGTATTCTAGGGCATTCCCACCACGTGTGAGCCATAGAGCCTGTAAGCCCCTGTACACACGGTCGGAGATTTCCACAACCAAATCCGTCGGATTTTGTCCGTCAGATTTAGTCTGACGGATTGTGTCCGAAACTGTTGCATACATACGGTCGGACTAAGTTGTCGAAAAATCCGATCTTTCGGAACGTGATGACGTAATTTCGTTACGATGGGACTAGATTCAGGGTAGTAGCCAATAGCTTTGATGTAGGAATTTGATCTGAGCATGCGTGGCACTTGGTCCGATCAAAATTCTCTACACATGATCGGATTACGTCCGACCGGCCCAGTTGGTCGGGAAATATTTCCAACATGTTGGAAAATTGGGTCCGACGGAGATTCGGACGGAATCAGTCCGATGCATACCACACACGGTCGGATTATCTGACGACACGGTCCGATAAGACGCATTCCGACGGATTCTCCGACCGTGTGTACGCGGCATAAGTTGACATCCCCTGAAGCACAGAGGGCTGGCTGAGGGATATATGAGGGCCAATTTGGACGGTGTGAGGTACCATCTGGTCATCACTTTCACATTGGATTCTATCACTGATATATTTTGTATCCCTTTAAATGCCCTAGAGAAGGAGGTCTGCCATTGTTCCAAAGGCCAGTTTATTTTAAGATCGTTCTCCCAAGATGTCATATACGGAGTTTTGGCGTGCGAACGGGCCAACGACTGATAGGCAATGGAAATTCCTCCCCTCTGTTTCGTGGTCTGTCCACACCAACATTCGTAAGGTGTAAAACTGTGAAAACTGTGGGGGGGGGGGGGGTGGTTTAGATCTCCAGATTCTGTGCAGGAAGTGTTGTATTTGCTGGAATCTGAAAGTGTTCAGTGGGTGGGATCTCTAACTGTTTTCTACAAAATTTCAGAGTGATTGGTCCTGTAGCAGTGAAAAAGTGTCCGATCCGGTACAGCCCCTTATCCAGCCACCACTTAAATGCCTTAATGTCTAGTTCCGGGGTAAAGTTTGGGTTATTGAAGATGTGGGAAAGGGGTTGACATTCAGAGATTAAGGAGGAATTGTTCCTCATCCTGTCCCAAAGAGAGAGAGAGATTGGGAGAGAATGGGGGAGAGGATAGGGGGTCTCGTCCTGGGAGAGGACCCTAGGAGGAAATCGAGTGTATTAAAGGGGGCTGCCTGCCTTTCTATCTGTATCCAGTCTGGCTTTTCAGTTTTGCCGTGTACTATTGATAGTTGGGAGATTCTGGCAGCTTGGTAGTACCAAAGTAATCTGGGAAGGCCCAGGCCACCCCTGGACCTAAGTCTATATAGGGTATTTTGAGGCAATCTGTGGCCTGATCCCCCCCAGACAAACCTGTTAACCCTTTGTTGCAAAGATTTCAGGTGGTCCTGTCTAATTTTAATCGGTAAGGCCCTAAAGAGGTACAACAGCCTGGGAAGGAGGTTCATCTTTATGCTATGGATAAAATTGCATGAGTATAATAGTTAAATTTTTGACGTGAGGGTTATTCCCAAATATTCTATGGAAGAGTTGCTCCATTTAAAATCAAAGGCACTTTGTAAAGAGGAGACTATTTCTGGCTTTAGGGAGATGTTGAGGGCATGGGATTTGGTATAATTCACCTTGAGGCCCGAAATCGCTGAGAAATCAGTTAGTAGTTTGCATAGGTTGGGTAGGGAGGTGATCGGGGAGGTGATAAATAGTAACATATCATCTGCAAAGAGGCCACATTTATGTGTTTGTGAACCACAAGAGACGCCTTGTATATTAGGGTTAGAGCGTATCGTGATTGCTAGAGTTTCGATGGCGATAGCGAATATAAGCAGGCATAGGGGACTGCCCTGCCTGGTGCCTTTCTCGATCATGAGAGGATGCGAGTAGTGTCCTTGTAACTATATCAAGGCCCTCAGGGACGAGTAAAGGGAATGAAGCAGTCCCATGAAGCGTTGGTCAAATCCCTAATGTTCCATGATAGAAAATATGTACCTCCATTGGGCGGAGTTGAAAGCTTTGTGCAAGTCTAATGACAAAAGCATCCCCTCCTGTTTAGGACCACCGTTCCAGTTGGATTGAAGAATAGATATGATGTCTATGGCCCTTCTAGTTTGGTCCAGTCCCTGTCTGCCAGGGATGAACCCTACCTGGTCCTTATGGATGTACCTGCTTATGAAGGAGGAGAGACGATTGGCTAATATTTTGGTCAAAATCTTTAAATCGTTATTTATGAGGGATATGGGTTTGTAGTTTTCAACTTCCTCTGGGTTTTTGTTCGGCTTGGGGATCACTGTAATGTAAGCGGTGTTGAGTTGGGAGTCTAGAGGGGAGCCTGTGGTTTTTGCGTTAAATAATTTGGCCATGTGGGGGGCTAGGGTATCCACAAAGGCTTTATAGTATGGTACTGACAATCCGTCCGGACCCGTGGCAGAGCCATTTTTGAGATTTCTAATCACGTCTTTAATTTCTTGGGCTGAAAAAGTATCTTCCATTATGTTTTCATGTTCTGTGGTAAGAGTCGGTATAGGTAGGTCTCGCAGGAAGTCAGTGATCAGTGTCCCCGCATCCATGTGGGATGTGGTGTAAAGTTTAGAGTAGAAGTTGTGGAATGTTGCATTTTCTCTGGATTGGAAGTGGGGGGATGTCCGGGCCTCTTGATTCTGGGTAGGGTATAGGTCTGAGATTTGGGAGAAAGCCTAGCAGCCAGCATAGAACCCACCTTGTCCCTATGTGAGTAAGATTTAGCTCCACTCCATCTAATATGTTTTTCCACCTTGGCAGTTAAGGCCAGATTGAGCTCCAGTCTGGCTGCGTCAACTTTATCCAGAAGAGCCTTCGAGGGGTTTTTCTTGTGAGTTGCTTTCAAGGATGTGTACATTTTTTCCAAATTAAGTATGTCTATCTGTCTCTCTTTTTTTATTTGGGATGCCATTTTGAATAAAGTACCTCTAATGGTGGCTTTGTGAGCTGCCCAGAGTGTTTCAGGAGAGATATCTCCTTGGTCATCCCTTGAGAGCATCCTCTGTTTCTTTGGTTTTAGTGGGGATGCTAAGGAGCGATTTGTTAAGGCGCCAGTGTGATAGGGGAGATCTAGCGCTGGAGTTCTGTATGGTTAGGAGAACCAGAGAGTGGTCCGACCATGCAATGTCAATTATGGCGGCTTTTTGAGCCAAGGGTATGGTGGATGGGGCTTCCAGAATGTGGTCTGTCCTGGCGTAAAGTTGGTGGGGGAACGAGTAGTGGGTGTAATCCCTTTTGGAGGGATTGAGTTCCCTCCAGATATCCGTAAGGCCTTGAGAGTTTATCAGTCTCGCTACATTCAGGCTGGTCCTAGTGGGTGGAGTGAGTTGAGATGCTGTGGGTCTGGATTTATCCAGCCCTTGGTCAAAGGCTAGGTTAGAATCACCACCCAAGATGACGAGCCCTCCAGCTTCCCCTGACGCTATCAGTGATCAAGTTTATTCGAAGTCCCAAGAGAGACTGGGAGTCCTGGCACCTTCCGATCCGCTGAGTGGCATTAGAAAAGAGAGAGTTAGAAAGAAGAAAGGGGAGGGGGGGAACAACAACATACCAAAAGTCTTCTAAGAAGACCAAACGGGTCCAGCGCAAACTTGGTCCGCCGGACTCCTAACACTATCCGTCTGCTGCCTCTATGAGGGGGCTGACGTCCCATCTCTCAGATACCGAAACCTGGATCCAAGGGAGGGGAGGAGGCGCAGGGTGGCACCTTGGGCCTAGCTTGCTCATTGTAACAGAAAAGGTGATGAAACACAGCATTTTCAAACGTAGGAAAATTCTAACTTGCATAACTGGATAATACATAGTAGAAGATAACCACATCGACCAAGCAGACACGTCCGCCACAGTATCGTCTGGAGCCCCGTCCCAGGAAAGTCGCCTGGGACGACACTACAGACAGCGCCAGGGGGAGGCCTCCACCTCCAGGGCAGTGGGGAAATGGAGCTGCTCGGTGGTCAAGTATACCTGCAGAGATCGGGCATAGTGCCTGAGCAGACAAAAAACAGCTTTCACCAGAAAAAAAAAGGAAAAAAGAGTTAGGGATGTTTAGGAGTCTCCAATCCATATTCTCCATCGCGTCTGTGTCGTCCAGAGTGGTTCAATCTTGATGATCAACTGGAAAAGGTGAGTAAAAATGGCAGCAGGGGTTAGGAGCAAAAAGTTCCTTCAACAGGGTGGATCACCGTTTCTTTTTTTGGCGAGGGTGGCGCCCAGAGAAGGGCAAAGGATGACATGGTCAGGGCTCTCATTTTAGGGTGGTCTTCTGTCCTTGGATTTTTTGAACCTTCCAGTGTCCCAGAGGGGAGAGACCGGGCTTGTTGGGGACGGCCATTTGGAGGAATTCGGCGGAGCGTTAGCACAGTCTGTGGGGACTTCTTGGGAAATCAATTTGAGACGCAAGAGAAGCTTTTCACCCTCCGGTAGGCTGGAAAAGGAGTGCGGTTTACCTTGAATAGAGAATTTGACCGCAAATGGGAAGGCCCATCGGTACTTGATGTCTTGTTGCGTTAGGGCCGAGAGGAGCTTTAGTGATCTCCTTTTTTGGATGGTAGTGGGTGAGAGGTCTGTTGAAATTTGTATCTGGTGTCCCAGGCACAATACTTTTGGTTTGGTGCGCGCTTGTCGCATGACCTCCTCTTTTTCCATTGTAGAAATGCGGTTTGACGATAACGTCTCTCGGGGATCTGTCTTTCCTGGGGGTCCCTAGGGCTCTGTGGGCCCTGTCCAGCTCCAGGTGATGGGTGGTTATGCTGGGTATCAGTTCCTTGAGAAGCCCCTGTACTGCCTGATAGATATCGGTGACCGATTCTGGGAGAACACGGATTCTAAAGTTGTATCTTCTGGAGCGTTTCTCGAGGTCATCGATCCTTGAGAGAGCCATGTCCAGCTGGTCCTAGAGTACTTGAATGTGTACTGCATTTTGGCTGGTCTTAGAGACCATTAAGTCCAGTTTATGTACAATGGCCTCCATTCTGGACCCTAAATTGGTAAAGTCAGATTTGAGCTCACTGGTGATTTTGTCAGCAGTATTGGCTAGCCCCTTTTCCAGTAACTCGGAAAGTTTGAGGAATAAATCCTGCTGCGGAGAGGCCTAGTCCTGGGCTTGAAAGCATGGGGCTGAAATAGTGTGCTTGTCCCCCTCCTCGGTCCCCCACTCGCTCGTCCCCACCCCCTTTCCTGGCCGGCCGGGTAGCGTGCTCGGATAAGGGTCTGATATGGACCTGGGAGGAACCCCCACGCCATTTTTTCGGCGTAGGGATTCCCCTTTAAGTCATACCAGGTGACGGGGCCAGCGACGCCTCCTTCGCTTGTCCCGGCTACCTGAAGCCGCACTCAAAATGAGCGGACTTTTCTCCGGGCGGGAAAGTCCGTTCATTTCAAAAGTATGGCAGACTAGCACACACACAGCCGTATTGTCTGCTGGACTAGCACACACACGGCCGAGTCCGGCAGACAGATTGATGTGCAAAACGACTTTCTTAGTCTGCCCGAATTTTCCACCGGATTGTTTGATCGTGTGTACGGGGCTTTAGAACCGAGTGCTGTGGAAGGTATCCAGATAGATAAGTTACCCCCTGGGATTTTAGCAGTTTCCATCTTCCCCCATAATGTGGATGGAGGAGATCTAAACCATTCCTTAGATTGTGTGAGAACCGAGGCTAGATAGTAATCTTGAAAATCCACATACCCGTCCCTCCTGCATGGCAACGTTTTATTAGGTTCAAATGACCACATCTAGATTTTTTGAGTAATATAAATTCTGAGGGAAACCGCGCTACTTATTCACAGGTAGAGGGGAAAATGGGTGGACATTTTTTATTTTTTTTTTACGTATAGAAAATGTCCTTACGCGACGGAACCACACACACTACGTCACTTCCAGGTCGGTTTGAATGGTGGAGCGCAGATGACACGCACGCAGCGCATCCACTGAGCGAACCCTGGAGTATTTTAACATATGCTATGAAGGCGAAATACATGGCCCTACCCTAGGGGAATCTACAATTGCGGTTTGCACATGGGGTAGTCCTGGAATTTAAAGGTCACCTACAACTAAGAAGGCTCACTAACCAAAATTAACTATTTGAGTTTTCCTATAGTGAAGTGGTGTTGACCATAAGTAAGAACTGATCCTGATCCCTTTGGGTTGGATAGCCATTTGTGCAGCTTTTATTATTTTTACATTTTTTATTTATTTTATTTTTTTTATATATTTTTTCTTTATTTATTTTTTCATTTTTAGGGTTAAAAAAATGTCTTTCTATATTTCCCAACTCATATCTTGATCTGCTTGTGGGCTCTCTGATTTTTCTGATGGTCACTGACCCACGGATGTTATAGAAAGTGGGAGTCCTGGACTATATTTTCTTATATACATATATATGCTATACGTAGCTTGTTTTGATATATTTTTTTATATTTTTATATATTTTTGTGGAAATAAACAGTTTTTTGCCTAAATAAACCATTAGTGCTTCTCTCAAGTATATACATACTACACTATGGAGACTTTATGTTTTTCCTATGGTGAGGGATAAACGGAACCCCCGTCTGGATGTGAAGGATTACATGGGCAAGGAGCCGGAATTTCAAAAGGCTGATTAAAGGCGAATTACCCCAGGAGGGGTGCATCTTTCTGGTGAGTGGGGAACCTTGTGGGGGAGCACGGAAGTAACTTTGAAGGATATACAGCAAGCACGAAAGTCACCTTATGAATATAATTTTTGGACTTGCACAATAGAAGATTGTTCAACAATGGACATTTAATATATGAATTTAATTTTTGTGGTTCTTGGTTTTTGGTTATATATATTTTTTAAGGGTGGTGTGGTACACATATCCATACATTTTTATATTTTGGATTTTTTTCATTTTTTCTTTTTTCCTTTTTTTTCCTTTTATATATGGACTTTTGATCTGTAATATACATTTACACTTTGTGATAGGGTTTTTGGCCTATGATTTCTAAGTCTTTTCTATATACACCTCAATCTAGGGTGTGGTGCCTGTTTGTTTTGTGCTTTTTTCTTCTTGGTTTCAGACTCTGATTTTTTTATCTAGATTCTGACTATTTTCTATTTTTTAATCATTTTATTTATTTTTCAGTCTTACTCAATATATTTTTTGTGGTTGGGTATTTCATTAGGAAGATTTGGAGCTTATGTTTACAATAATTTGCATTTTATAATTCTGATTCACTTCGGATATACTTTGTATGTTTGATTTAATCTGTTACACATTTGCACTTTAGGAGTAGATTTGCTTATACGTGAGGGTGAGATGTTGCTGGATGAGTTCACATGCACCAACATCTATGCGATTTCTGGCATAAGTTGCATGTGAGCACCATATCACATATTTCTATATATTTTTGCACATAAGCACCTTTTGGAAGCTGAGGTCTAGGTGCTTCTGATACAAGTGCATATTATTTTCGGACCAGGCCACACCCAAGATTATCTATGTGATTTTATTGTTAAAGTCGCATAGGGGTTCACATTGGTTAAATCACATAGAGCACCTGGCGCCCAGCTGTCTTTGGGATTATTGAACCTTGTCCCCGATAGAGGCTAATATTCCCATTAGTGTGGGAATAGGATATCTGATATAGGCCTTTGAGATATAGAGCGCATTTTATGAGATTGCTAGTATTTTTAGGGACTATAAAAATACTCACTTTGTATCTCTACTCTATACTTTATCTAATTTTTACTTAATCATTGGTAGCGCCAGATACCCTGTTTTTTAGGTTATAACATCTAGATTTTTTGCCTTGCCATAGAAATTTGGAGAGGATAGTTTGGAGTGATTTGAAGTATTTAGATGGAAGGTGAAGCATTTTGAAGTCTGCTAATCTTCCCATCCATGAAAATTCATAAGATGCTAGTTTAGTGAGGTCTTCCTGTAGTTTAGTGCAGAGTGGTATGTACGGTAATTGTATTGGAATAGTGATTTCGATGAATTAGACAATTGAACACCAAGATATTTTATCGTATTTTCAGCCAAGGAATAAGGGAATGATTGTTTTAGATGTTCTTTTGTAATGATCGTCTATACCCACATTTAGTATATAAGATTTATTTTCATAAATTTTATAGTAAGAAATGTTTCTAAATAATGCTAGAGCTTTCTGACTTTCTGGTAAGGAATTTAAAGGATCAGTTACCATAAGAACGACATCATCCGCAAAAAGGTTGATTTTATGCTCTTGGTCAGAAATGTAAATTCCTGAAATTTTCTGGTTAGTTCTAATACTCTCAGCCAAGGGTTCCATAACAAAGTTAAAGATTAGGGGGGATGAGGGGCATCCCTGTCGCATACCATTTGTAATTTGAAATAGGATGATAAAGAATCTGTTGTATATACTCGAGCCGAGGGAACAGAATATAAGGCCATTATTAGAAAACAGGGAAGATTGCGCTATGAACCAAGTTGGTGTATCTATGGTATGAGCAGCCTCTACTTAATTTACCACCATTTGGGTGGAAATAACTGTATGGAAAAAGGGGAAAGTAGATCTGGCACTATACCCTTAAAATATTAATGATCAGTATCAATAAAGAAGCTCTGTGTGAAAAATGTGAAAAAAATAAATATTTTTAAAATTAAAAAATTTTAAATTGTCAGCATGCTGGTAAATAGTGAGTTAATCCTGCAAAACATAAAACACTGAGAACCCAACAGTGTTACATGGAAGACAAAGAAGGGCCGTGCTATTCTGGGTTCACATTCACATTCACATTATTATTAACTGTGGAGTGCACTGGGAGAAGCTGTTGTGTCTCATGAAGATAATCACCATTATCCATTATCATGTATTATTTACCATCTATTCATCTTTTTGCACAAATCACACTGTTTTTTTTATAAGTGTGGGACTTTCACTCATTGTCATTACTATGATTCTCATTTTATTTGTAATTTTTAATTTTTTACTTTTTTGATTTATTGTGAGCTTTGGATTTCACCTTTATTATTGTGTTTATGCTCTGTTTTTATGCAATTCCTTTAAGGTGATTGTTACTAGTATATTAAGCACTTGATATATGGTACTTAGAGTGATCTAGGCACCCAGAATAGCACGGCCCTTCTTTGTCTTTCATGTAACACTGTTGGGCTTCTCAGTGTTTTATGTTTTGCAGGATTAACTCACTATTTACCAGCATGCTGACAATTTTAAATTTTTACATTTTAAAAATATTTCTTTTTTTCACATTTTTCACATAGAGCTTCTTTATTGATACTGATCATTAATATTTTAAGGGTATTACGCCAGATCTACTTTCCCCTTTTTCCATAAGGCCATTATTGCTTTGTGTATTTGACCAGTCAATCCAAATTTCGTTAAAACTGATGATAGGTAACCCCAATGTACTCTATCAAATGCTTTCTCAGCGTCAAGCGATAGAAGCAGGGATGGAGTTTTTGTGATTTCTACATGGTGGATCGCATTTATTACTCATCTGGTAGCATCTGATGCTTGGCAACCTTTAGTAAAGCCTGATTGATCTCTATTTATAAGAGAAGGTAACATGGTTACTAATCGTTTGGCTATGAGCTTCGCATATATTTTCAGATCTAAATTGAGCAGAGATATTGGTCGAAAGTTGTTTGGTGAGGAGGGTTCTTTGTCTGGTTTTGGGAGGGCTACCAATAGAGCATTAAGCATTTCATTGGGGAATGACGAAGAATTGGCAGCTAAATTATAGATGTCACATAGGATGGGTGCCAAATTGCATTGAAATTTTTTAATGTAGTCCACACTAAAGCCATCCAGACATGGTGATTTTGTATTTAGGAAGACTACGGATAGTTGTAATATTTCATGGACAGTGAAGGGGGAGTTGAGATGTTCTAATTGTTGTGATGATATAGATGGAAGATTAACTCTATCCAAGAAGGTTGTAATCTCCTCTTGGGAAGGTTGATGTGTATCAGCATGTTCCTTAATGTCGTATAAATCATTATAGTATATGCTGAATGCATTGGCTATAGAAGTGGGCTTAAGCAATTTTTCTTTAGTATGTGGATGAAAGAGGAATGGGATTCTATTTTTTGATCTGTAACCTTTAATTTGCAGCGACATTGCTTTCCCAGCCTTGTTGCCTGTTGATAAGTGGTAGCTTTGCATTTTTTTATACGTTTTTTCATAAGTCTCTAGAAGCAGAGACCTTAATTTGTGGTGTAACTTAAAAATGTGGGTTTTAAGAGAAGAAGAAGGATCAGTTTTATTAAGATCTTCCACTTTTGCTATGTCTTTAGTAAGTTCATCTAACCTCTGAGTTCTTTTTTTCTTAGCCCTAGTACCCAACTGCATAAACACGCCTCTCATAATCGCTTTATGAGCATTCCACACCACCATCGGGTCAGACATAGATGTTGAATGAATTGAAAATAATTCATTAAGATGTTGTTGGCGTATCGTACAATAATATTCAGTGTGTAGGAGATAGTTATTAGCTCTCCAGACGCACAAATTGGGTTGAGATGATTTGGTGGCTATAGAAATGCTAATAGGAGCATGATCTGACCAGGTGGCAGTGTGGATGTGGGAGGTTGAGATCTTTTCAAGTAACCACTTGTCTGTCAAGAACAAATCTATTCTGGAATAAGTATTGTGACGTGGGGATAAGTAAGAATTATCCCGTTCACTAGCATAACAACATCTCCATACATCAAACAAGCCATTAGAGGCAATAAACTTATCAAGGGGAGAAGCATATCGTTTGGAGTTAGCAGTGGAATCCATGTTATTATTTGGAATTGGATTAAAATCTCCACAGATCAGATGACCTTTTTGAACTTTTTTCGCTTTATCTATAGTTTTTTCGATGAAATGCATTTCTCGTATGTTCGGGGCATATATGTATACCAAGGTATAAGGTATATTATTAATTGTGCAGATCAAAAAAAATAGCAATCTTTCCGGGTCTGTTATACAATTATCTAATTGAAAGGTAATAGTATTTCTGATAGCTATTAACACACCTCTTTGTTTTTTTGGAGTAGTTTGTTTGAAAAATATGTGGAAACTGTTTGTGTTGGCACTGGGGAGATGTATCTTGAGCAAAATGTGTCTCCTGGACGCATAATATATCACAATTAAGTGATAAAGCAGATCTCCACATAGAGGTCCGCTTTGCAGGGTGATTTAGTCCCCTTGCATTCAGGGACAATATGTTAAGAGACATATTGAAATATATAGAAGTAAATTGTAATTGTATTCAATATATTCTTAAAGAGATTGTACTAGTGTGTCTATAGCTATGTGAATATGGAAGATATACAGTAGATAAATGTTATTTGGACTGTGCTAATGACACTCTAACAATTTTAACACAGCAGTGATAAATAAAAATTATTTAAAAAAATGAAAAATATAATTAAAAGGATTGAGCAAGAAATAGTTAAAAAAAGAACAGATTCAAGTGTCAGCAGTGTGTAACTCAAAGAGATGCTGACCTGGAAATGGGGTAAGGTTCAGAAATTTAGACAATGAGCATACAGCCAGACCGGATATGCAATTATTGCTCATCAATTATCGGGCAAGAGTAGTTCATTTATATTTGACTTTACTGTGCCCACGGTTTTGCCCAAAATGAAACAATTTAGTTTTTTTCTTTCGAATCAGGGGTACTTTGTGGAAGATCTACTATAATACACCATGTATGTAGTAGTTGCATACCACCTTCAATGGTAGATATGGCAAAATGTTTTCCATTATAGGTGGTCAGTATAGTAGCCGGATAGCGCCATTTGTACATAATTTTATGGTTGGTTAAGGCTTTTGTTATAGTTTTAAGTTGTCTTCCCATTTGCAGTGTAAATTACGAAAGATCCACAAATAATTAAATATCTGAGTATGGTGCCGGGAGAGTTGTTAATTCCTTAGACTTCAAGAGGATTTGTTCTTTGGCTTTATAGAAGTGAATCCATAGATTAACATCTCTAGGAATCGGTTCTTCCAGATGACAAGGTTTAGGAATCTATGAATACGGTCAATGGTAAGTTCAATCGGTGATAGATCTGGTAGTAATGTAGAAAACATTGTGCTGGCGTAGTTACACAATTCTGTGGGTAAAATGGACTCCAGTATTCCTCTTATTTTGATGTTATTATGGCGCGAGCAGTCTTCGAGATCCGCTAATTTCGCCTTGACCCACAAAGAGTCATCTTTTTGTTCCGCGTATGCATCCACTAAATCATTTACTGATACAGTACATTCCTACCTTTTGTTTTCCACATATTGCAATCTACCATCCATATTTTTCATTTCAAGAGAGAATTTATGTATTAAGGAGGATAGATTTGACACAATTGATGATTGCAATGACATAAGCATATCTTTTATTGTGGTATCTAGTACCGGTTGGCCTGATGTTGGAAAAGCTGCTATGGATGACTGTAATGAAGATATTGTAACATCATTATGCAGGCCTGTACTCACTGCGTCAGCGGCCTGGTGATAAGAATCCATCTTCATCTGTGATTTTGCGGGACTCTGAGAAGACGGAGATGATTGAGAGGAGCCAGGGGCATGAGAGGTTGTTAATCCTGCAAAAATTTTGGTCGGATGCCCATCTGTAAGATCCGTATATGTCTCTTTATTTTTCCTGACAGCTCCGGCGGCGCCATCTTGGATTTGTGTCGGCGCACTGCCCTGTTTAAAAGAGAACGATGTGACATTTTTGGGCCCCGTTCTTGGCCCCGTTTATGGGACATCTTCTCACGGGAGTATGGCGGTGTTTTCTGCAAGTTAGAAAACTGCCCGTTATTCTCTATGTACCGGTCGGCTGTATAGAGCTCTAGGCTTAAGCGGCACTCTTCTTCCGTGTGCAAGCCACGCCCCTCTTTCAGTGCAATTTCAAGTGCACTTTGCACTTGTAGTTTGCACTTGTAGTGCAAAATGATTTTGCCTTTCGTAAATAACCCCCTATGCCAAATTAACAAGGGACACCAAGGTCCTTAAGGTTAAGAAAAAATACAAGATAATAATATTGTGATAACTTGAAACTCAAAAAAAACTAATTATATGGAGATCACTAGAAAATAATTTTTAAGTAATTGTAAAATAAATATTGATGAAATAAAAAATTATAAAAAAATGAGTATAAAAAAAAATATATATAAAACATAATTGGAAACATTATTTATGGAGATCGGGCTTTTAAGAACTAGAATATTAGTCATGAGATGAAGATAAATAATGAAGAAAGAAGTTTGTGAGAAGTCTGTGTGAATATGAGCAGAAAAACAACTTCATTCTTCTAGCATTCTAAAGAAGAAAATAATGCGCTGTATTAAAAGATAACAGAAAGCAGCGTGAGGAATGTGCTAGCTTCAATAGGAATGCTAGTTTTACCACACTGAGTGCTTCCATCTTGTACTTGCTTCAGAGCATGCATCGTTTTTTGTCCGTCAGACTAGCACACAGACGAAAGGTTTTCCCAATAGATTTGACAGATTAGAAACATGTTCTATTTCTAGGTCCGTCTGAGTTTTTGAAGAAAAAAGTCAGCTGGAGCCCACACATGATCTTAATATCCGACAGACTGATTCCGTCTGATCTTTTCTGTTGGAAAGTCGTGTGTACGCGGCATTAGATTTAGAGCGACTGCACTTCCAAGTGCACTTTCAGTGTACTTTCAAGTGCACTGAAAGCGCAAAGTGGATTTGCCTTTCGTAAATAACCACCAGTGTGTCTCTTTCTGCTGTCAATTGTAAGTGAAAGTAAGTTGGCGGTACGTGTGTACTTAGTTCTAGCTATTTTACTGCTCCTCCTCTTTGGTTACAATCAGCCAATAACATTTATCATCATCATCATTTTACTTCCCCCACCCATTCCAACAGCGACCACTAACAGCTATTTTACTATTGTCTCTATAATATGAAATCTTTTCTCTCTATGTTGAATAATCTTAGACTAATAGAGTTAGGTTAGGTACATTTGACCGCAGGTTTGATAGAAACAGATTGCTATTGTCACCTTCATGTCGAATCTTCTATCTATCTATATCGAACTGATATGAAAATATAATGGATATGAAAATTCAGCTTTTTTTTTTATTTTGGATCTTTCGAATTCTGCACATTTGTTATCATTTTGTTAAAACAAACACGTAAATCCTCCCAAGTCGACCAAAATGCATTCGGAGGATAACGAATGCACATGTCTATTAAGAACTATCTTCAGCATAAAGTAGAACAAGGAGCCCTGCAAGTGATAGTTTGGCACCCACAGATCCCTGATCTCAACATCATTGAGTCTTTTTGGGCTAAAGTGAAGAAACACAAGGATTTAAAGCAGGATTTCACCTGAAAAAAAAGTATTAAAGGCCAGCAGCTATAAATACTACAGCTGCTGACTTTTAATAAATGGACACTCACCTGTCCCAGGGTCCAGCGATGTCGGCAGCCGAGGCTGATCGATCGCTCGGCTCTCGACTGCTGCTGCCGCCGCCATTCTAGGTGAGGGAATCAGGAAGTGAAGCATTGCGGCTTCACTTCCCGGTTCCCTACTGTGCATGCACGAGTCGCGCAACGCAATAGGAATGGTCCGCGCTGTCTCTGGGACCCGTGTGTGTCCCAGCAGACAGTGCACCGGGACAGGAAACAGCATAGACTCCCGTGGGATTAGAGAATGGGGCATCTTACCGGACGAGGAGGATGACAAAATGACCACCAGCACCCCTCACAGAATGACATAGGAATGGAGGCAAGTCACCGCCAAAAATGCTACATCCCATACTTAGTGGAAGGTCGCATGGTTCTTTAATCTTTTGTCCTTAGATAGGGCTAACTGTATTCCAGCCCGAACTAACTCCCCCAATACAAGTACAGCTTAGTGCTGCTTTTGAAAGGATGGATACCTTTCCAATGTTGGATGAACATGGGGTGAAGAAACCCCACTCCATGTGTTGCTGTTTGTTTTTGTTTTTTTTCAAATATAATTTTATTCAGCTCCAAACAGGGGAAGACGGTCCCCACATTACATACAATGGAACAGAATGCATCGTAATCGTTTCACTTTACAGGCATGTTATCCACCACCATTATATTTCCAAACCTCATGACTGTACGATGCACCCTAGAGGGTCTAAGGACGTAAAGCCTCGGATCTATCCGAGGAGGGCCATTCAAACAATAGGGATTGGCGGCCATCCTTCCCACCTTTTCCCTTTTCTTTAGGTGGGGAGAGTATAGAGAGGAAAGAGAGAGGAAAGGGGAGGGGGTGAAGGGGAGGGAGGGATGGTTGGCATGGGGGTGGGGAGGAGACACGATGGTAGCTGGAGCCCGAAGGCCCATAGAGGCAAAGTATGAGGCACTATGATGATAAGAGGCGGCGTCCCTCAACAGAGAACACAAAGACATTCCACTGGTCCCAAGTTTGTTTAAAACTTTCCTGTTTATTCTGTGCCGTAAGGATCAAATCTTCCATCTTTTTCATCTCTTCTAGTTTCCTAATCCTGTGTGCAATGGAGGGGGTGGTGGTTTGTTTCCAATACAGGGGGATACAAGATTTCACTGCATTTAGTAGATGTCTTAGGAGGGATTTTTTGTATTTTTTAATGGGGATCTGAGAATGGTGCAGGGAATTCTGTGAATTTTTGTGATAGTTGCTGTTTGTTTTGTTTGTTTTTCAGTTCCTTTTGTTTCTTTTTTTTTGCATTTAGTCTCTGTGGCTCCTACCTGCCTCCCGGACATGGACAACAATGGAAGACACCTCAACTTCGACTGAAGGATGGAAGTGACTGGACTATCGCAGCAGGCTACACCAATTTGTGCTTACCTATGTGAGTACCAGCATAATGACATGTTTCAATCTCACACACCCTGCTCAGAACTGTCTGATACCTAACTATGCCACTTAACATAATTACAATCAATACCAAAGGATTGAACCACCCCGTGAAGCAGAAATCCCTGTGGAGAGAGGCGTTTTTGCACAATAAAGATATTGTATGTGCGCAAGAAACTCATTTTTGTATACAGGCACCACCTAGATGCACGCATAGAAGATTCCCCTTCATGTTTACTGCCAATGCAGAATTCAAGACCAAAGGGGTCTTAATAGCAATCTGAGATACTGTGGCCTTTAAGTTACTCAAGCAGATTTCAGATCCTATGGGTAGATTTATAATATTGGCATGCGAATTGAACTCTGTTGTATATACCTTAGCAAATGTTTATTCTACTAATAGATGGCTGTTGCATTTTTTCAATAGGCGGATGAAAAAGGTTGAAGCATGTAAACAGGGCCGAGTAATCATATGCAGAGATTTTAATATTACTCCAGATCTTCTGATGGACTCGACCACCACCATCACTAGGTGTCAGCCAACTTTATCACAGTCTATTTACAGACAGGGGCTATATGATGCTTGGCGATGTATGCACGTCGATTTTCCCGCCCCATGGGGTTTACACCAGAATTGATCTCCTTTTGGTAGACCAACAAGTACTTTGTCAACTGGTGTAAACTCGATAACATGGTCGGCCCATGCATCGATAACTCTGTCTGTAGCAGATTCCTTCAATCAAGAAACGAAACCGGTTTGGAGACTCAATACATTTTTACTGCAACAACCGGTTCTAAAAGAAAAGACTCAGACCCACTTGTCAAACTTTCTGGCTGATAATGAAGGCTCAGTGTCTAACCCCTTTGTACTGTGGAACGCACAAAAAGCATATATGAGAGGTATATTTATACAGCTGGGAGCTGGGGTCGGGAAGCGGAGGCAGCAGAGACTCAATGAGCTCTTTAAAACAATAGCAGACTTAGAAAGCCAGAATAAACACCAATTTTCCAAGTCCAATTCTCAGAAACTGACCACAGTAAGATCTGACCTTCGACTATATTTATTAGAAAACGTCGAGAAAACTACTAATGCCGCATACACACGATCAAACTATCGGCCCGTGTGTGGGCTCCGGCGGACTTTTTTTACCCAAAAGTCCGGCGGACTTAGAAAGTAGTTATGACTCAAAAATACGGCCATGTGTGTGCTAGTCCACTGTAGTTTTGAAATGAACGGACTTTCCCGCACGGAGAAAAGTCTGTTAATTTTGAGCGCGGCTCCAGGTAGATGGGACTGGCGAAAGAAGTCAATGTCACTGCCTTGGGCAGCGAGATTGACACGTCACTGGCCCCATCACCTGGTATGGACTTAAAGGGGAAGCCCTACGCAAAAAAAAACGCCGTGGTCACCCCCAAGGTCCATATAAGACCCTTATCCGAGCACGCAGCCTAGCCGGTCAGGAAAGGGGGTGGGGACAAGCGAGCGCCATACCAGGCCACGTGCCCTCAACATGGGGGGGTGCTTTGGGGAAGGGGGTCCCTGCGCCCCCCCACCCCAAAGCACCTTGTCCCCATATTGATGAGGACAGGGGCCTCTTCCCGACAACCCTGGTTGTCGGGGTCTGCGGGTGGGGGGCTTATCAAAATCCGGGAGCCCCCTTTAATAAGGGGCCCCTGGATACCAGCCCCCCAGCACATATACAGTTTTACCGAGCAATCCGATTTTTAGATGCAGGAAGGAATTGGAACAGATCATACACCTAGGTTTGAAGAAAAACATTCTTAACAAAAAGGAAGCAAAATTCCTGATCCCTGAGTCATGTAGGACTCCAGTTATTTATTCAGTACCAAAGATACATAAGGATAGCACAAATCCCCCACCGAGACCCATAGTCAATGCAATTGACTCTCTGACTTCAAGAATAGGACAATATCTAGATAACTACCTACAACCAGTGGTCAAACAAACTAGAGCCTACATGAGAGACACTAAACAAGTACTGCAACTAATAGAAGAGACCCCCAAAGGTGAAACGCCGTGGATATTGGCAACTGCCGATGTAGCTTCCCTGTACACAATCATCCAGCACCACCAGGCATGTGAAGCCACAAAATGGGGCCTAAGAAAATTTTCGACCTTGCCATGCTTCCAAAGAAAATATCTAATCAAATGTTTGGACTTTTGCTTGAAAAATAGCTACTTTTGGTATGACCGAAGCTACTACCATCAAAAAGTAGGTGTAGCGATGGGCGCAAAATTCGCACATAGTGTGGCATGTCTGTTTATGTCCCAATGGGAAGAAGAGATGGTCTTCAAGAATCCCCCAGAAGAACTAGTGACCTTTAAGAGGTATATTCATGACATACTAATACTGTGGAAAGGAGAGTAAAATAAACTAATCACCTTTCTAGAAGGATTACTTAAAAACGATAGGAACATCAATCTAATGTGGGAGATAAGCGATGAGACAATCACATTCTTGGACCTAGAGATAAGACAAGAAGATAAATCACTATATACTAAACCCATTTCAAAAATGTGGATAGAAATAGTTATTTGCCGACAGACAGCTGCCACCATTGGAATTGGTTGAGCAATATTCCAAAAGGACAATTGATCCGCCTGCGAAGGAATTGCTCTCATCCAAAAGATTTCCTGACACAAGCAGAGAAAATTGGATATAGATTTACTAACAAAGGATATAAAAGTGAAGATATCAAGACAAATATTGCAGAAATAGAGAAGATGGACAGAGCAATGCTAATAAAGGATAAACCATCTACTATTAACAAATGCAATGGAGTACCAATAATATTGAACTATAACATGCAACATAAGAGGATCGAGAAAGTGATTAAAAAGCATTGGCATATATTACGGTCAGACATACACCTTCAGGAGATATTACCCCAATACCCACGATTCATCTACAAGAAGGCACCAACTCTAAGGCCGCGTACACACGCGGGGACTGTCTGCCGAAACTAAGTTCGTCAAACAGTCCGCTCAAACTTTTGAATGAACGAACACGCCCACACACGGCACTTTTTGAGCGGACAAATACGGCAAACTTTGTTCGTCGTACTAAGTCCGCGCAACTTTTGAAATGAACGGACTCGCCCACACACGAGGCAACAGTCCGCTCATTTCGAGCGCGTGTGCAGGTAGGCGGGGCCCGCGACAGAGACGTCGCGGGCTCCGCCGCCTGGAATGTACTTAAAGGGAAACCCCAACGCCGAAAAAAATCGGCGTGGGGGTCCCCCCAAAGTCCACAACAGACCCTTGTCCGAGCACGCTACCCGGCCGGCCAGGAAAGGGGGGCGAGCGAGCGCGCCCCCCCTCCCGAGCCGTGCCAGGCCGCGTGCCCTCAACATGGGGGGTGCCTTGGGGAAGGGGGGGCCGCGCGGCCCCCCCACCCCAAAGCACCTTGTCCCCATGTTGATGAGGACAAGGGCCTCTTCCCGACAACCCTGGCCGTTGGTTGTCGGGGTCTGCGGGCGGGGGGCTTATCGGAATCCGGGAGCCCCCTTTAATAAGGGGGCCCCCGGATACCGGCCCCCCACCCTATGTGAATGAGTATGGGGTACAATGTACCCCTACCCATTCACCTGTAAAATAAAAGTACCCAAAAAAAAAACACAACACACGAGATAAAATATTTTATTGCACAGCTCCGGGGGTCTTCCGTCTTCGGGGGTCTTCTCGCCGGACTCCTCCGCTATCTTCTTGTAGCTCTTTTGCTAGCGGAGGAGTCCGGCTTTCTTCCTCCCCGCCGCCGGCCTCTTCTCCCGACTTCGGGGGTCTTGTCCCCCTCTTCGGTTCTTCTGCCGGGCCACCGCGCCTTCTTATAGCTCTTTTACAGGCGGTGGCCCGGTCTTCTGTCGCCGCTGTCGCCTTCCGGTCGCCTTCCGTTCTTCTTGTTCTTCTTCTTCTTCTCCAGGAGATGTTGACACGTCGCTCTCTCCGGCCGGAATGCCAGAGCCGCGCTGTGCGGCCACTTATATAGTGACAATGGGGCGGTGTCACATGGTATATGTCACATGGGTTGGTCACATGGTGACCCCGCCCCCTTACGATGTCATAGTCCCCATGTGACATCAACCCATGTGACCAACCCATGTGACATATACCATGTGACACCGCCCCATTGTCACTATATAAGTGGCCGCGCAGCGCGGCTCTGGCATTCCGGCCGGAGAGAGCGACGTGTCAACATCTCCTGGAGAAGAAGAAGAAGAACAAGAAGAAGAACGGAAGGCGACCGGAAGGCGACAGCGGCGACAGAAGACCGGGCCACCGCCTCTAAAAGAGCTATAAGAAGGCGCGGTGGCCCGGCAGAAGAACGGAAGGCGGCGGCGACAGAAGACCGGGCCACCGCCTGTAAAAGAGCTATAAGAAGGCGCGGTGGCCCGGCAGAAGAACCGAAGAGGGGGACAAGACCCCCGAAGTCGGGAGAAGAGGCCGGCGGCGGGGAGGAAGAAAGCCGGACTCCTCCGCTAGCAAAAGAGCTACAAGAAGATAGCGGAGGAGTCCGGCGAGAAGACCCCCGAAGACGGAAGACCCCCGGAGCTGTGCAATAAAATATTTTATCTCGTGTGTTGTGTTTTTTTTTTGGGTACTTTTATTTTACAGGTGAATGGGTAGGGGTACATTGTACCCCATACTCATTCACATAGGGTGGGGGGCCGGTATCCGGGGGCCCCCTTATTAAAGGGGGCTCCCGGATTCCGATAAGCCCCCCGCCCGCAGACCCCGACAACCAACGGCCAGGGTTGTCGGGAAGAGGCCCTTGTCCTCATCAACATGGGGACAAGGTGCTTTGGGGTGGGGGGGCCGCGCGGCCCCCCTTCCCCAAGGCACCCCCCATGTTGAGGGCACGCGGCCTGGCACGGCTCGGGAGGGGGGGCGCGCTCGCTCGCCCCCCTTTCCTGGCCGGCCGGGTAGCGTGCTCGGACAAGGGTCTGTTGTGGACTTTGGGGGGACCCCCACGCCGATTTTTTTCGGCGTTGGGGTTCCCATTTAAGTCCATAGCAGGCGGCGGGGCCCGCGACGTCTCCTTCGCGGGCCCCGCCTACCTGGAGACGCGCTCGAAATGAGCAAACTTTCCTCCAAACGGGAACAGTTTGCTCATTTCGAAAGTGGCCTACACACGGGCGGACTGTCCGCTCAAACCAAGTTTCAGCGGACAGTTTTTCGGAATTTCCGAAAAACTTTGTTCGTCAAACTGTCCGCTGAAACTGTCCGCTGAAGCCCCACACACGAGCGGACTGTCCGCTGAAACACTGTTCAGCGGACAAAGTTGAGCGAACAGTCCGCCCGTGTGTACGTGGCCTCAGGGATAAGATCGTGAAAAATATCCCTGACCCCCCTTATAATGGTCTAACCTTTTTTACGAGCAAGGGATTTTTTCCGTGCAAATGCTGCTATGCGTGTACAAGAACAAAAAGACCCGTTGAAAAGAAATTTAATTTTACTTCTACAAGTACTGGAAACCTGTACGAAATTAAGGATTTTATATGCTGCAACACCAAGGGAGCTGTATATGCCCTACAATGTAGTTGTGGCCTACAATATGTTGGGTGAACCAAAAGGCCGCTGAGAGTAAGGATAAAGAAACAAGTAAAAAACATCATTAGTGGCTTCGATAAACACAGTGTATCCAGACATTTCAGTACCCACCATAATAAGGACCCCACTCACCTGACCTTTTGGGGTATAGAACCATATAAAAAACACTGGAGAGGGAGCCATAAAATTAGGACACTCAGCCAAGCGGAATCTAAGTGGATTTTTATTTTAGATACATTTACCCCTCAAGGTTTAAATATAGACTTTGACCTAAACTGTTTTATCAGTGACTTTTAACAGCTGGGGACACTTAATTTTAGTTATTTGAATACCATTTTCTC
This sequence comes from Lithobates pipiens, assembly GCF_037356315.1. Taxonomy (NCBI): domain Eukaryota; kingdom Metazoa; phylum Chordata; class Amphibia; order Anura; family Ranidae; genus Lithobates; species Lithobates pipiens. The sequence continues at coordinate 182,866,532 of NW_027507758.1, forward strand.
TGGCATCTGTTTTAACCTAATGACCTTGCAGTACTTATTTTACATTTTTTTATACACCTTGATCTGTATATTACATAATAACATATATAAATAAATGTGTGTTCATTTGAACATCATTTCCGGTGTCCAGTATAGCTGACCCCAATTGGATAATCTTTAATCTCAACTTTGTTTTAAATATTCAATTTTAATATCTAAAGTATTGGGGGTAATTATAAATATAATATAAAAAATTGGTTTATGATCACAAGTGATTGGCTATGGACTGTTGAATAATCACAAAGGATTACCCCATAATGCAATTAAAGGGTTGCCCCAATCAAGGGGAATATAATGGTAATGCGTAGTAGCCCTGTGTAAAAAATGAAATTTTGTCACTTTTTACATATCTTTTAAATATGTTTACCTTCTAATTTTAAATATGGGATTATGTGACCTATGTGACTTATGTGCATTTTGTAGGCACTAGTTGATATTTTTACTCTAAGTAAGCAGATACTTGCTATCTGCCGACTTAGCTTGATAAAACTTTTCCTCGTTCCGCTCCTCTCTCTTCTCCTCCGGCTGAAGCTGGGCTCGAATCAATGGAGTTGCGGACTAAATTAATGACATTAGATATACGAGGATAATGTAAATTCAAACATAGTAGTCTGAGGTAAATCTTCGTTACACTATGTAGACACACGAAAAATGGCCGCGGATGTAGCTCATACTGAGAAACCACCCACATGAATTCTAGTTGAGGGATGACTATGGAAAAATGGCCGATGACTGGACGTACAAAAAATGGCCGCGGGTGTAGCCTGGTTATCCGGAAAATGGTGGTGGGTGTAGCTTGATCTGCTAAAAAATGGCCTTGCCAATGTTAACCTATGGGAGACTTCAAAAAAATGGCCGCGCCAATGTTAGCCTATGGGAGACTTCAAAAAAATGGCCACACCAATGTTAGTCTATGAGAGACTCCAAAAAAATGGCCGCTATATACGTTAATATAAAAGACACTTCCATGAAACAGTATTCCATTCCCTCAGGAAGTCACGTGATTGGTGACGATACGTGTCGGAATAGGAGGAATTAGGATACCGGAAGTGACGTTCACACCACGAGCGGAATGCTCATTCGTTTTTAAAGCTGTTTTTTACTACTTGTTTGTGAGTACCTTTTCAATACACTTTTTAAATAAATTTATATACGTACTTCACCATCGGAGCATACCTCTCTCTTTTCTATGAGACCCTTGTGGATAATATTGAGCCTTAAGATCTATGTGGAAACTATTTGAGGTGCAAAATTCCAGCCGAGGGGACCAGTACTCACCTGCCAGGAATAAGGTCACATCCCCTGGACCTTGCCGTTTGGTTGCTCTGCTGTTAACCTTACAGCAGTAAGGTAAGGGGCCACTCCACCTGGTGTGCCGTGAACACTGGAGATATAAGAATTAAAGACACGGTTGCTGGCACCTGTTTTTGAGAAGCACTGAACAAGCCACTGGTCACTTTACCCATTTCAGTTCACATAAAGACTTTATCATTTTGTTTTATTGTGAGGAGCACTGGAAAAAAAAAAAAAGACACTGGTCACTTTATTTCATTTAATTTCACACAAAGACTTTATTATTTAGTTTCTTTTGTTTAAGCATGCATTGTGTGTTGCACGTTTTACTATAAGAAGAATCCTATGAGTTTATTATCTTGGAGATATTTACTTGAATATTTAAAGCACATGACACTTTATTGTTTGGCTATTTGTGTTATATTGGATACTTTACTCTATTATTCTTTGATTATTCACGGTTTAATCTGCTGGAGGCACTTTATATATTTGGATTAGTTTTATATTTACCGTGTGTAATATATAATTGTATAGTATCGGGTGATTTTTATCACATTTACCTAATAGGAGGAGACATCACCTAATAGGAGGAGACATTGCTCTCGGGAGTGTGTTATTTAGTAACACTGGTAATATATATATAAGCATAAGGCACCTTATTTTTAGTTTAGTATAGTCTAGCTTAACCTTTTCAGGTAGCGCAACACCATTTATTTGATTTTTAAGAATACACTATTGGGGGTTAGGGCTTATACCCCTGCCGGTGGTCTGCTGCAACCTATCCTTATTAATAGCCTAGGCCCTTAGTGAGAGCGCGGGGATACCCTAATCTACTATATATATATATAATTATTTTTTTATAATTTTTTTTTTTTTAGCAGAGACCCTAGAGAATAAAATAGTGATTGTTGCAATATTTTATGCTGCATGGTATTTGTGCAGTGGTCTCTTTAGATTTTATTTTTTTTTTATTTTTTTTTACATTGTCCCTTGTAAAAGTAATAGGTGTTAATAAGGTACTGTTTATGGAGATTGTGCACATGACATTAATAATGTTTTAATTACATGTTGCATTCTTGTGAGTTCTTGTGCGAATTTAGCCTGCCTATGTTCCGCTCTTTGTTACCATAAAAGTACAATTGTAATAATAATGTTATATTTACATAATCATGAGTATAAAAAAATACTATTGCGCCAAATAAACACAACAGTTATTCCAAAAAATGCTGAGTGTATATTTTCTGTCTGTTTCCTACTGCAGTAGTTATTATTAGCCCTTGTACACATGGTCGGAGAATCCATCGGAATGTGTCCAATCGGACCGTGTTGTCGGATAATCCGACGGTGTGTGGTATGCATCGGACTGATTCCGTCGGAATATCCGTCGAACCCAATTTTCCAACTTGTTGGAAATATTTCCCGACCAACTGGGCCGATCATGTGTAGAGAATTTTGATCGGACCAAGTGCCACGCATGCTCAGATCAAATTCCTACTTCAAAGTTATTGGCTACTAGCCTGAATGTAGTCCCATCGTAACGAAATTACGTCACCACGTTCTGAAAGATCGGATTTTTCGACAACTTTGTCCGACCGTGTGTATGCAATAGTTTCGGATAAGATCCGAAAAATTAATTTATTTAGTTACTCCCGAAATTTTATTTATTTCGTTTTTCGTTCAAAAATTAATTCGTCCGAAAATCCACATGAATTACGGTCGAATCTGTCTTTGAAGGCTTATGGTGTCTGTCAAATGTATAAAGAAGATTCGACGGAGCTAGTATATAGCATACTTTGTGTGAACTTTAGAACCCTATTAAAGTCTATGGGACTCCAATGTTCAAAATCTAAAGTGCTAATTTTAAAGGCTAATATGCAAGTTACTGTCCTAAAAAGTGTTTGGGGACCTGGGTCCTGCCCCAGGGGACATGTATCAATGCAAAAAAAAGTTTTAAAAACTGCAGTTTTTTCGGGAGCAGTGATTTTAATAATGATTAAAGTGAAACAATAAAAATGTAATATTCCTTTAAATTTCGTACCTGGGGGGTGTCTATAGTATGCCTGTGAAGGGGTGCATGTTTCCCGTGCTTAGAACTGTCCCTGCACAAAGTGTAAATTATGCAGGAAAAAAAGTCCTTTAAAATCACTTGCAGCTATTATGAATTGTGGGCTCCGTAATACAGAGATCACTCATTGAAAGTCATTGATAAAAAAATAAATAAAAAATAAATGAAAAAGTGTGGGGGTCCCCCAAGTTCAATTACCAGACCCTTCAGACCTGGCATGGATATTAAGGGGAACCCCGCGTCAAATTTAAAAAAAAATTGACATGGGGTCCCCCTAAAAATACATACCAGACCCTTTATCCGAGCACGCAACCTTGCAGGCCGCAGAAAAAGAGGGGAGGACGAGAGAGCGGCCCTCTCCCTCCTGAACCGTACCAGGCCACATGCCCTCAACATTGGGAGGATGCTTTGGGGGTCTGTGACCCCTCAAAGCACCTTGTCCCCATGTTGATAAGGACAAGGGCCTCATCCCCACAACCCTGGCAGGTGGTTGTGGGGGTCTGCGGGCGGGGGGCTTATCAGAATCTGGAAGCCCCCTTTAACAAGGGGACCCCCAGATTCCGCCCTCCCCTGTTTGAAATGGCAAGGGGGTACCCCTATCATTTCACAAAGGAAGTGTAAAAAATAGTTAAATAAGACAAACACACTTTTGAAAAATTCCTTTATTAAAAAAAAAAAAAAAAGATTCCAGCGGTAGTAATCCACTCTTGCTATCCAGCGAAGGATGATCATCTCTCCAGCGATGGCTGATCTGATCCAGCGCAGCGAATCCATCCATCTTCTGTCCCCACAGAGGAGACACTGCGGGGATCCCGGCGGCCTGACGTTTGTTATATGCGGAGGGCGGGGCCACCCGTCACCTCACCCCCTCCTCTGGCGCAAGGTGAAACCCGGGCTTCCCCGTGACGTATGGGTGACCCTGCCCCCCTCTGATGTAACACAGGCAGGTTTCCGTTACATCAGAGGGGGCGGGGTCACCTATACGTCAATGGCGTCACCCAGGTCTCCAAACACTTTTTAGGACAGTAACTTGCAGAATCTTTTCTCTCTGTCAAATCTTTTTTCTCTGTCGAATGTTTTCTCTATATAATCTTGGACTAATAGAGGTAAGGTTAGGCACATTCGACCACAGGTTCTATAGACACAGATTGTTATTGTCAGAGTCACGTCAAATCTCCTATTCTATATCGAACTGTTGTAACAACAAAAATAAAGCATTTATTTATGTTGGATCTTTTGTTTTTCGGATTCTGTGCTTTCGTTATCGTTTGTCAAAACGAAAATGAAAATACCTGAAATTCAGAAGAAAATGCATTCGGACGAAAACGAATGCACATGTCTAGTTATTTTAAATTTGGAACCACTAATCAATATGAACATAGGAGTTACCTATCTAAAAAGTTTGCAGAACATAACCATGGACCAACTTCTGAGAACTCCCTCAAAGCTGTGAAGGTAGGTGAGCCAAGCTGAATAACAATTTGACAACTAACTAGTGGGGCACTATTATATATAGCTTCTAAATCCCTAATAGCATTGAGCAAACAGTTTGGGCTGAGCAAAAGTTCAGCCCGAACATCGCCTGGTTGTCCATTCATTGAACACTCAAATTTGCGGGGCACTCAGCAAGATGTTCACCCACTGAGTGCCCCACAATGCACTGCACACTGCATTCCAGAGATGTAAATGGATGAAGCCTTGAAACTGAATGCTGGTCAGATGCAAGGCTTTTCCAATTAGGGCATAAAGCACTGAAGCACTGTCAGAGCCCTGAATGGACAAAGTGCTGTTGACTTTGTCCAATTATAATTCAGTGCCCATAGCCTCACCCCACACTATAAAAAGGTTCCTTCCCATTGGAAGCTTTTGCAGTGTGTTGTTGAAGTGGAGATAGTGCAGGACTCAGATTGCTACTAGCAAGTTAGTGTGTTCACTTATTGGGACTCTGAGTGTAGAGTGTCAGTATAGTGTAGTATGTCAAAATAGCGTAGTGTCAGTGTTGTGTGTTAGTGATGTGTTGTGATGTGAACACATCCTTACATAACGTTTAGTACGGTATACCCTTTTTTTGGGGTCTCTGCGTGTTTTTTGGGGGGGCTTTTTTTGCCCCCTTTTTTTTTTAATTGTCTCCAGTTTTTCTGATTTGAAAAAAGAAAAAAGAGTGGGTTGCGCTAAAAAAATATGTAAATGGTCAATCTGTGAAAACTTAAATAATAAGATAAATGGGTATTACCATCAATCCTATACAAAAATAAGTGCAAAAAAAAAAAAAACGCAAAATACATGCGTATATAAATATAAATAAAAAATAATCTCTGCAGTGTGATAAAAGATTATAAAAGGGGTTTGGACATCTAATAGAAATAAATATCCAATCCGATGACCAGTGTAGCGAGATCAAATGTCAGTGAAAACAAAACAACTAATAAATAATAAATAATAAGAAACAATCACTTTGATGTTCTAAATGGTCCATAATCATATTAGAAAGTCCATAAAGAAAGTCCCAATTTATGGGATAATAATAATAACTCCCACAGTGATGGAACGGTGAAAGGAAATCCAAATTCGTGTAGACTGTGAACACCTCCACCACAATTAACACTGCCGATTACCAGAGACAAATGGTTCTTTATTATAGAGAACCACAAAGCGCAGATGGCTAATTTTCCCCAGCCAGGGATCCTTGGACAGATGGGATGGTGAAAACAACCTCTCGCAGTTCAAGCTCAGAAACAATCCCATACATCAGCGAACATACAAAGAATAAAGCTCGCAATAGTGTAAAACCAAACGCTTTAATGTAACAAGTAAAAACAAATTGCGCACTTACATAGCACCAATAGATAAGTAACATGTAGTTACTCGAGCCGGCCGGTCTCGAAAAAACGCCTGATACTTCCGGGACAGCCATGTGTAGCTGTGACGTCAGTGTGTCGCTCCTCCTCCCTACGCGCTTTGTCACTAACAGGACATCGTTACAGGGTTTCTGATTTGAACTCTGGTGTCTCCCCTTTTTTTATTTATTTTTTATAGATTTTATAGCTGGCAGAAATTTTTCAGTATCAGTCCTCAATTTAAAGAGCACCAAACACCACTTTTCATTCAATAAAGCGCATCCAATAACACATTTCCCAGTTCCTATTAAATTTGAGTAATAAGCCCCCCATCATGTCTGAGAAGAAGAGGCAGATGTTCCCATGCCACTACGAGGAGGCCAGCAGCATTTGTGTCAACAGGAAAGGTGAACGTGGACTGTCGTCAGGTAGGGCACGTGTCTCTGTTTAGTGATGTTGCCCATGCTATCCAGCCACAGCATGCAGAGGAGGTAATGGACTGGCTTACTAAACCATCCTCATCCTTTATGACCCAAGCTGACACTAGTGTGCAGTCCACCAGTATCTGCCAAGTTGGCTCCAGTGATGAGGATGGAGGGGATGATGATGATATCATTGATGCAACTTTGGTGGACAATAGAGCAGAGGAAGAAAGTTAGGGGGAGAAACTACCCCAATAAGTCAGGATGTCCTCCAGTGGCAGCCATCATGGAAGAGTAGAGACCAGCCACCCTATTCCATCAAATTGTGGAGCTGTTTTTTCCTGGTCCACTTCCAACGGCTCAGGGCCTTTTTTAGCACATTAGCCGATCACACTGTTGCAATTTGCAATCTCTGCCATAAGCAAATCAAGCGTGACAAAAACACGGCCATTTGGGTACCACGTGCTTGACAAGGCATTTAATCTCCTACCACTCAGCCCGTGTCATGGTTATGCAATAGAGTTTGTCTGCTTACCTGTTTCCATGTGTTCATCTCTAGAGACCAGCCGACCCTCACCTGACTGCTTTTGTAATCCATCCTCTGGCATGACTCCACCCTAGCTCCTATCAGAGAACTCTATATTAACCTGTGCACTGCAGGCCAACCCTGCTGATCAACCATTGTGTATTTCTTTGTGTGTTTAGCTTCCTATTACCTGCCGTGTGCTCTGCTGTTGTTCCGTTACCGACTTTGGCGTGTCCTTGATTATCCCTGTTTGCCTGTGATCCTGACCTATTGGCGTGTCCCTGACTATTCCTGTCTGCTTGTGGCCCCGACCTTGGCTTTATCCCTCACTATCCATATCCTCCTGTTGCCTACTGTGGGTGCAAGCTGGGGGACCCTGGGGGTCGCGACCTGGAGCCAGTTGCAGCCCAGTCCATCCTCACCACTAGAGGCTCTGGTGAACACCTGCTGGCTCTTAGACTCTACGCCCCAGGAAATCTTACACTCTAACCTCGGTGGGATCTGTCTCCATCCGCAGCAGTCAGCCTTAGGGTCCACAACCTTGCGGTGCACTCCTGATTCCTACGGTGTACATCTGTCACCTCGCCTCAAGGTGACCTGACAGTTTGATTAGCCATGGACCCAGCTGATGTGCCGCTATCCGCAAATGACCCATTGCAGGGCTTAGTTCGCAGACTTGAGACCCAAGAATCGCATCGGACCCAGGTGATGCGATTCCTTCAGGATTTGGCACCCCGTGTTGAACAGGTTCAGGCCTCATTAGGACCCTCGGTTCGACAACCTCAACCGCTATCTGCCGCTGCACCTAGCGCATCAGTCATAGTTTCATAGTTAGTAAGGTTGAATAAAGACACCAGTCCATCCAGTTCAGCCTGAGTGAGTGTCTACAATTGTCCCTATCCCTGTATGTTACACACTCACATTGGTCCCTACCCTCAAGGAGCCCACAATCCAAGGTCCCCATTCATATGCTAGGGCCAATTTTTTGGACAGAAGCCAATTAACCTACCTGCATGTCTTTGGATTGTGGGAAGAAACCGGAGTACCCGGAGGAAACCCACGCAGGCACAGGGAGAACATGCAAACTCCAGGCAGGTAGTGTCGTGGTTGGGATTTGAACCAGCGACCCTTCTTACTGCTAGGTGAGAGTGCTAACCACTACACCACTGTGCTGCCCAGTCGCAGCCACACATTCATTACAACTACCAGCTCCGGCCCGTTTCTCTGGGGACTCCAAGGCTTGCAGGGGGTTCCTTAGCCAGTGCACAATTCATTTTGAACTTCAGCCCCAAAACTTCCTGTTAGGCGAAAGTAGCATATATTATATCCCTCCTGTCCGGCAAGGCTGCCCCTCTGTGGGAACTGAATGATCCAGTGGTTTCTAGCCTGTCTGATTTCTTGAAACTTTTTCAGAATATCTTCGAGGAACCGGGTCGTGTCTCCTCAGCGGCTAGCGCTCTTTTACGTCTCCGTCAAGAGTCCGCTTGTGTGGGACAGTATGCTCTTCAGTTCCGTATCCTTACAGCTGAATTGAGCTGGAATAATGAGGCCCTAGTTGCAACCTTTTTACATGGCCTCTCTGATAGAGTGAAGGATGAATTCCTGCTGATCTGGACAGTGTCATCACCTTGTGTAACCAGATTGATGTTTGCTTTCAGGAGAGGGCCCTGGAAAAAAGACGCCAGCACTCCCCGTTCTTTAGGCAGCCTGAGCCCCCAGTCCCTTCTCTTCGATCCGAGGAGCACCCCCTGCCTACTGAGGAACCTATGCAGTTGGGCTGGACTAAGTTATCTCCCAAAGAACATGCTAGCGCAGAACTCTGGGCCTATGCCTCTATTGTGGGGCCAAAGGTAATTTCCGTGACACTTGTTCTCTTCGTCCGGAAAAACGCTCAGGGCTAATACATCTGGAAGGTGGAGTGTTAGACCCTGAAATATCACCTTCACCTTCTCGTCTTCTCCTTTCTGTGTTGCTTTATGTCGGTGCTTCCACTTGTTCGGTCTCAGCACATCTGGATTCCGGAGCCGCTACCAATTTCATGGATTGGGAAACTGCATCCTCCATGAGACGTACCCTTTTGCCCCTTACAATGCCATTGGTGGTCTTGGCGATTGATGGCACTGTTCTCCCAGGGGGCCCTATCCACTTCCAGACTCTTCCTATTAATATGTCAGTAGGGACACTCCACCAAGAGTGGATATCCTTCCTTGTCTTACCTAAGGTTTCATCTCCTATCATATTAGGTCTTCCTTGGTTACGGCTCCATTCTCCACACGTTGACTGGTCTGCTGGACAGATCCTGGCTTGGGGTTCCTCCTGTTCCTCTTCCTGCCTACTCAAGGGTACCCCAAAAGAGAAACTTCCTGTTACCACCATCCCAGTATCTTCTGCTCTTCCCGCTGTATATAGCGATCTCTGGGATGTGCCCTGCAATAGTCGGACTGATGCACTCTCTAGGTCATGTGGTACTCTGAATGAGGGGCCCACCTATGAACCTGAGTCAATCATTCACTCCAGTTTGCATAACCATTTACCTTTGCCTGTGCCTAATCTCCCTTGGACGCACAGCCAGGCTAACTTGTCTGAAAATTCCACAGTTGCTATGCCCTGTGATGCGATTGAGATGGTCGCTACACCTGACAATACTATTCAGGCAGCCTCTGCACCAGTTATGCCAGTCCAGCCCATGCCCAATGAGCTTCCTGCTTCTTGTTCAGGACCTTCGGTGACTCGGCCTCATCCTACTGCTACTATGTCCGTTCAAACCCGTTTAAGCCCTTGTGTCGGACATTCTGACAACCAAATTCGTTGGATTTTGTCCAACGTATTTTGTCCGACAGATTGTGTCCGAAACTGTTGCATACACACGGTCGGACCAAGTTGTTGGAATTTGCGGTTGCCAAGAACGCGGTGACGTAAGCCGTGTACAGCGGGACTAGAAAAGGGAAGTTCAGCACCACGTCCGGCACCCTTTGGGCTCCTTCTGCTGATCTCGTGTTAGTAGAAGTTTGGTGAGAGACAATTCACGCTTTTCAGATTAGTGATTCAGATCGCTACTGCTCTTCGGTTTGTGCTTGTGTGTGCATATCTGATAATCAGTGTGTGCAGTCAGTAAGTATTTGTTTCTCATTGTGGACTATATCTTGGTATAGTACGCTTTGAAAGGCATTTCTTATTGTCTGCTTGCTTCTGCTGTTCAGGTCGTTCTTTCAGGCCTTGCTGTTTATCGGTGCTTTCTGTTGTCCGTTCTGACGAGGCGACCATTTTGAAACCATGTTTCGTCTATGTACTCGTCATAGAGTTTGTGCTGTGCAGGGGCTTCGTGTTGGGGTTGTTCCTTTGACACAAGCCCAGTCCATGAACAGGGAGGGGAGGCGTTTGTGGACCAAGAATTGGTTGCGCCAGCGTGACCAGTTCTCGCACATGCCTTTGCTCAGTGAGATCCTGGAGAATAATCCTGATGATTTCAAGAATTATCCCCGGATGACGGACCCCGTTTTTCACCGTCTGCTGGCTTTGCTGACCCCTTATATCACAAGGCAGGATACCTGCATGCGGCAAGCCATCACTCCGGAGTAGAGGCTCATCGCCACATTGCGCTACTTGGCAACAGGGAGAAGCCTTCAGGACCTCAAGTTCTCTAAAGGCATCTCCCCTCAGACTCTGGGGATCATTATTCCAGAGACCTGTTCTGCCATCATTAAGGTCCTGCAGAAGGACTATATGAAGGTAATTTGTATCCTTAAACATCACATTCTATGTATTTCATGATTGCTAATGTTTTGCATTTCTTTCCTCATTCCCTAATTACCATCATTGCAATATGCTCTAATTTAAATGCTCTGCCCCTTTGTCCTCAGGCATATTTGCCTCATTAACTTCCCCACCATGCTCTTCTTGGCCCATAAAACTATAGTCTAGTCACTTACCAATGTCTTTTGTCAGCTCCATAGTATTGCTTTCCCCTAAACACCCCCTATAATGTCTACAAATGTGATGTGTGTGCTTCAATTCATGCAGAGTGACATTTTTTTAATTTTTGGTGTTGTGCCAAACTCATTAGGAACCCCCCTCCCCCCAACTGATAGCTCAGCTGATAGCAATTCTCTATCTGATGACTTTACCAAACCCAATACACACTATACCTACCTTTTTGATGCTCACATTTATGTATGAATTCACCTAAGCATGTAGTGCAAGGACCTGCCTCAATACTTTCAAATGCTAGTTTTATTTTGTTTTTTAACCACTACAATACAGGGCACTTTCACCCCCTTCCTTCCCAGCCCAATTTTCAGCTTTCATCGCTCTCACGCTTTCAGTGACAATTGCGCGGTCATGCTACACTGTACCCAAATGAAATTGTTATCATTTTGTTCGCACAAATAGAGCTTTATTTTGGTGTTATTTATTCACGACTCCGTTTTTTATTTTTTGCGATATAAGCGCAAAAAAAGCGGAAATTTGGAAAAAAAACAATATTTTCTTTTTTCTATTTGAAAAGAAATCCAATAAAATCAAATTTTGTCATAAATTTAAGCCAAAATGTATTCTGCTACATGTTTTTGGGAAAAAAAATTCCGTTAACTGTATAATAATTGGTTTGTGTGATCACGGACATATGTACGCAAATGATCATGTACATATGTGTGCAGGTGATCGCGTACATATGTGTGCAGATAATCATTGGGACATGTGATTTTAGTGGGACATATGTGGGGGACATGTGTTTTTATTATTTGGGGACATGTATGTTTTGGGGACATGTGTGGTTTGGGGACATATGTGGGGACTGTGTTTGTACTGTGTGGTGTGTTGTGTGTTGCCACTAGACTGATGATCAGTGAGTAAAAAGCTGTAAAAAGCAGCCCATACTCACTGATCATCAGCCGGCTGCAGCGTTCTGCTCTCCTCTCCTCAGCGATGACTTCCGTGTGAGGAGAGGAGAGCCGATTGCCTAGCAACCGGCTGTTTGTTTACATCACATGACGGCCGTGATTGGACACGGCCGTCATGTAAACAGGAGGGCCAATCACAGAGCCCTCCTGCCGATCTCAGATGTGCCGTGTCCGGGTGACACGAGCACATCGGGATCGCGCCGCTGCGCGGGCACGCGCGCGCGCGATCCCGCTACTTCTGAATGACGTTCAGGAACGTCCTATCAGGAGTAGACGGCTCCCACCCGGCCGTATATATGCATTGGCCGGGTGGGAAGTGGTTAACATATTAATTATCTGGATATGTAATAGCAGAATGTCAAAATGTGCTTCCATTTTGTTTTCTTTTTGGGATTATGACACTTCTTACCTGTCCGGTGGGCTGCCAATAGTGTAACTAAGGAGGGGCTTCCCAAAGTATCACACATTATTTAGGCATTCAGCTCTCAATCAAGTGGAGAGGGTTACCTGTCCAAAACATCCCCCCTCATTTTTTTAGCAAGGGCCCATCAGAAAGGGGGGGGGGGGTGATGACTCTCATAAGGGGACCTTATACTTTAGGCTTTAAATACTCAGTTCCCAAAATGTTATACTAATTTTGACCAAAAATGTTGGTGTCTAATCTGCTTGCAAAGTTGATTTGTCAAATTACAAATTTTTGGTCTTGTTTCACTCCACAGTGTCCTTCAACGCCACAGGAATGGCAGACTGTGGCCTCCCACTTTGCCAGTCGTTGGGACTTTTCCAATTGTGGAGGAGCAATAGATGGGAAGCACGTCCGCATCTTCCCACCACCCAACTCGGGGTCCTACTATTTTAACTACAAGGGGTTTAATAGTATTGTGATGTTGGCGGTGGTGTCTGCGACATATGAGTTTTTGTATGTGGACGTGGGGCAAAATGGACGGATGTTGGATGGTGGAGTGTTTGCACGGAGAGAGAATCAGGAAGGACTCCCGTTCGTCTTTGTTGCGGATGAGGAGTTTGCCCTGGCGAACCATCTGATGCGGCCTTTCCCGATGAGGACCCTCACCCCAGACCAGAGGATTTTTAATTTCCACCTGTCCAGAGCCCGAAGAGTGGTGGAGAACACTTTTGGTATACTGGCCAGCCGGTTCCGCCTTTTTCTTATGCCTATTCACATGGCGGAATACAAACTGAATCACATAGTGCTGGCGTGCTGTGTTCTGCACAATTTTATGAAAAAAGTTTCTGTGAACTATGTGGTCTCAGTTGGCCAACAAGAAGCAGACTTGCTGGAAAATGAAGATAACCTCACGGGTCTTGAACCTGCTCATCCTGGCTTGCCCCCCCAAAGTGCCCGTGAGGTTAGAACACAATACATGGACTATTTTGATATGCCAGACAATGTCTGAGCGGCATTTTAAGAATACATTTTTCTCTGAAACTCCTTCATTTACTGCTTGGCTTGGTTTTAGGTGTCTCCTAGGTATATTCATATTTTTTCAAGTTGTGCCTTTTTCAATAAGAGTGCAAACCCAAGTTCAGAGCGAGATGAGGGGACAGTCTCTTCTTCAGATAATCTAATTATGTTGTGGGTCTGCTACACACACACACGCACATCCACTATGCACTACAAGTGCACTGCAAAAGTACACTTGAAACTGCACTTGGAGTGCAAAGTGGAGTTTGCTTTAGTAAATCACACTCCTTCTCAGCACAAACTAAAATTTTACTCCAAATACATTTTTGGCACAATGGAAAAGGAAGCCACACATTGTTGATAATTAAACTTTTTAATACAAGCACATTCACATGTGCGTTTAGAAAAGGTTTTTACAACAAACCAAGAAATTGTGTGTTTTAAAAACAGAGTTTCTGTAAAATTTGGTTTACTTGGTGTTTTGATGTAAACAGGCATGTATCAAAGCGTAGGTGAACAAAATGAGCTGCGCTAAAAACAATGAAACTAGAAAATAATCAAACACCAAAAAACCTAATCAACCTATACCAATAGACGTAAAAACAATATTAAATTGACAGAAAAAATGTGATTAGTGAATAGTATACATGAATACTAACGTATCGTCATAAAGTGAATAAAGTGTATACTAGACCTAAAATGACATTGATGTGAATATTACAAAGAAAACCCCCACAATAATTAATGTAGATTGACACAAAAAAAGGGTAATAATGTGTGCTAGATTTAAACGAATAGTATTAACTAAAATAATATTCAAAAAAACCATAAAAAGTTCATATGTGATGAAAAAAAATATTTTTTTATAGTCCCAAGATTAATATTGGTTCTTCAGACTTGACATTAAGGTGCAAAAATATCCACAAATGCGTGTATATAAAAACAAAAAAATTTTTCAAAACAATCCTCCACCAGTGAGAAGAGGGGCCGCTTACCAGAGCTTTAGATCCCAGTGTTAGTGAGATCAGTAAGGCAACAGCACAGAGGTTTCTGGGTGAACCGTCACAGGCATCCCACCATCTCCATCTCCAATATGAAGCCTCCAATCGAGAAACGAAGGTGTCGTAGATTGCTGACACCACGCTGTCTCTATCTCCAATACGAAGCCTCCAGTCCGGGAACGAAGGTATCGTGGATCATATAAAAAATCAAAGACACTCGCATAGCGTAAAACCACTTGGTTTAATAAAGTAACGTTTAAAAGATTTACACTCACATGCGTAAAGAAAAAACGATCATATAAAAACGAGCCGGCCGGACTCGTGTGCCGCCCGCACTTCCTGGTTGGGCGTAGAACGCGGAGACGTCAGAACGCCTATCTCCCTTTTTTTTTTTTTTTTTTTTTTTTTTTTTACGCGCGTTTCGTCACGAACGGACGTGTTCACGGGATGCGGGACGGCGTTCTGACGCACCGCCTATATACAAATTCCTAAACGGACAGCCTCGGTCTGAGCTCCATGCTGTCCTCTCAATCCACCATGTTAGGTGAGGGAAAGAGGACTGGAATGCCCATATTAACCCCCAGTCCACCATTTTACATAAGGAAAAAAGGGGTAAAGATTTTTGCCCTACCATTACGCAGAGGCAAACCCATAATAATAACCCTCCCGATTCTTTTAGGAACCATAAATTAAAAATACAAAATTGTTATAGAAGAACATAAAAAGAAATTAAAAAAAATTTCTTTCAAATACCAATTGAAAAATATATTTATCAAAAGGTATCCAATAAAATAATAAAACAATATTAAACACAAACAAAGCAATCCAAACGGATGAACAAGACAGCTTCTGTAGTAAAGATATATACTGTCTCGTATGTCCAGATACTAATACGTTCTTAATTGAAAGAATTATATACCAGTGGAAATTGGAAACTTTTTATAGTAGTAAAACCACTGATATGGCATGTCAAAAAATAATAAGGACAAAAAACTTCATTGGGGACTCATGGAACTCACACCAAGTTTACAGTTGAA
Source organism: Lithobates pipiens (assembly GCF_037356315.1). Classification (NCBI taxonomy): domain Eukaryota; kingdom Metazoa; phylum Chordata; class Amphibia; order Anura; family Ranidae; genus Lithobates; species Lithobates pipiens. The sequence goes on from NW_027507758.1 coordinate 182,882,073, forward strand.
AAAGCAACAACTACCACAGGAAGCTTAAGCTATGTAAATTATTCCAACCAATCATATACTATTCAAGAATTGTCAATAAACGCATTTACGTCTACTTCAATATTAAGACCATGAGGAACATAACTTTTTAATCTGTGTATCCACATCATTTCAAGCTTGGAAATGCTTCTTACCAAATGGGTTCCCCTCCAATGGGGGTTGAACTTGTCAATTCCCATAAATATTGTGTTGGTAGGGTCTCTATTGTGTGCCAGCAGGTAGTGTTTGGAGACCGAATGCTGGGTATATCCTCTACGAATATTCCCAATATGCTCGTTCAAACGTACATGTAAAGCACGTTTGGTCCGCCCTACATACTGGAGGCCACAAGGGCACTCCAGCATGTAGACCACTGCCTCTGAGCAGCAGGTAATAAAGGGTTCTATGGTATAAGACCTAGATGTGACCGTAGATCTAAAGGTAGTACTTCTCCTAGACCGACAGCCATTTAAGCTACATACCGTGCACTTCCTGCATTGATAGTACCCAGTAAGGTTCGAGAAAAAATGCGGACGATTCGTGGGTGGGTCCAAAACATTAGGGGCCAACCTATCCCTCAAAGATGTTACGCCTCTATAAACTACTTGGGGTCTGTCAGGCAAAATGGTTCCCAATACCGAGTCGTTCCTAAGTACATGCCAATGTTTTTTAAGTATATGTTTGATCCTAGTGTGTTGGCAGGAATAATTAGTGATGAAGGGGTAACGAAAATTGTTTTGACGGTCTCCTTCTCGTTCCTTTAGTAAATCGGATCTTTCTACTTGACTGATCTCATCTATCAGACGTGTCAAGGGTTCAGGTGGATAACCTTTATCAATGAACCTCTGAGTGAGAACGCGGGCCTGTTGTATAAAAACATCCTGTTCTGTACAGTTACGTCTCAATCTTAAGAGCTGACTTCTAGGTACTGATTTGAGCCAAGATGGATGATGGCAACTAGTAGTAGGTATAAAGGAGTTCCTATCGGTGGTTTTAAAGAAAGTTGATGTAATAAAACGTTCTCCTTTAATAGTGATAGTAAGGTCTAAAAAATTTATTTTGGTAAGACTGGCTTCATAAGTGAGGTGTATACCCCTGGTGTTGGCGTTAAGCTCACTCATAAACAAGGAGAGATCCGATTCACTCCCATCCCATAGGAGGAGGATGTCGTCTATGTACCTGGCCCAAAAGGTCAGCTGTGGCCTGACACGGGCATAGACGACATCCTCCTCCCATTTCCCCATAAACAAATTCGCCAAACTAGGGGCATATTTGGCCCCCATTGCGACCCCTTTAATCTGGCGAAAAAAATCCCCTCCAAACCAAAAAAAGTTATGCGTAGCCGCATAGTCTAAAAGTTTCATAATAAAGATTATTTGTTCTGAGGGGAGGTCAGAAAACCTTTCTAGGGAATCTGAAACGGCCTCTAGGCCCATATTTTGGGGTATGCTTGTATAAAGTGACGCAACATCTGCAGTCACCAGCAGAGTCCCTGGTTTAGGATGGTATCCCTCGAGAAGGTTAATTATATGCCTAGTGTCTTTAATAAATGATGGCATTCGACGCACTAGAGGTTGTAAAAAGAAATCTATATACCTACCCACCCGGGAAGTGATGGAATCGATCCCACTAATAATGGGTCGTCCCGGGGGGCAGGTTAGACTCTTATGGACCTTAGGTAGGTAGTAGATTACAGGGATTCTAGGAGTTTTTGGGACAAGAAAGGCCCTTTCTTTCTTATTTAAGATTCCCTGATCGAATCCCTCGGCAACAAGGGACTCCAAAGTTCTTTTGTATTGTACATTTGGATTAGAGGGTAGGGAGATGTAAGTAGCCCTATCTCCCAAAATCCGATTCATCTCGCCTATATAGTCATCCTTATTAAGGATGACTATGCCCCCCCCTTTGTCCGCTGGGCGGATGACCACATTTTTATTGTTGCAAAGGGATTCAATGCCAGCATCAATCACCTCTTTATTTCTAACTTTTTTTATACGCAATTCTTCAAGGTCTTTGAGGGCCAGATCGCGAAAGACTTTTAAAGAGGGACACAGATGCCCAGGTGGGTTGAAAAGTGATGGATTAGAAAGCCCCGAGTGACAATAGTCGCCAGAGGTATTTCTAAGAAAATTGGTAGGATTTGAAGCTACATATCTTTGAATATTGAGTTTTCTAACATACCTATGAATATCCATGTATGTTTGAAACTTGTTCATGTTTTTGGCTGGGGCAAACTTAAGGCCCTTATCCAGGACACTCAGTTCACAATTACTAAGAGTGGCCGAGCTAAGGTTAAAAATACCTGCACCAGTTATGTTCTTGGTCTTTTTGGGCTGAGTACGCCTCCCCCCTCTAGTTCCTCTCTTAGCTCGACCACTCTTTTGATGCCTTGGTTTGGCCTGGGAAAACCCCAATTGCTGTGGCTTGGGTTCATACCCAAGTTGCCATTACCAGAGCTTCCCTGAATGTCATTATAGGGACCCATATTACTAGGCCTCAGATTAGTCATACCCTCCATAGGTGGAAACCCCGAATCTTGTAAAGGCAAAAAGCTGTTTTGTGTAGGAATATTAAATTGAGATTGATAGTCCACATCATAATGTACCACTTGACTGTTATTATAAGCAGTTGATGGGTTAGATTTTGGATATTGAGAAGGGAGGGGTAATTGACTATAAGTAGGGGATGGAAAATAACCCTGTTTTGAAGCAAAGTTTCCCATCCATCCAGGGGGAGGTACAAACGGTCTCTCCTGTCCCCAGTTTGGAGGGGGGGCAGCCTGACCATAATAGGGAGAGGGGGCTTGGGCATATATGTGGGGGAGAGGGGGGGCATTCTGACGTTGCCCACCCCGTCCCCTTCCTCTATTGTCATGCCCCTGAGGGGGTCCTCGCTTTCCACCTCTCATTTGGCTGTAGTTTCTCTTTCCCTCACCAGGGGAGCGGAAACGAGAATTTACAGAATTTGCAGATGGTAATGTCTGGTTTTGTATATTTTGGGGTGGTATCCCACCCTGGGACATAACCACCGGGGTAGTATCCATAGCTGGACCGGAGACATCGATTTGTTCTATCAATAATCTCTTTTGCCATTCAAAAACAGTCAGAGATTGATAGTCCAAAATATCTCGGTTATATTTCTTTTTCTTTTTTAGTTTTTGTTCCCTATCCTCTTTCTCCAACAGTTTAAGAAGACCTTTGGATCTATCTAAATATTCCTCATTATTTTTGAAGGGCGATATTTTATCTTTTAAGTTTTTGATCTCAATATCTAAACGGTTAAGTTTCAAATTTTTCCTCTCCACCAGGAACCGTAGAAAGGCAACGCCAGCTTCATTAAAATATTTATACCATCCATCCAGATCTACTTCACCTTTCTGGGGGCAAACCTCCCACCTTAAACTGCGTGGGACCATCTGTAATTTTATATATGTTTCCAGAAACGCAATGTCCCATTGAGTGTGGATCTCAGATACTATTAGGTTTTTTAGCCTTGTAAAGAGACCACCCAAATCCCCATCGCCTTCAGCAAAGGGTTCAAAAACCCCTTCTGTGTTTACCACTCTGGAGGCACGAAAATCAAAAATATCCATAAATAGAGTAGCTGCAGTAAATGTATAAGAATCACAAACACGGTACAAAAGGTAAACCGCGCTACTCAAACAACAAAAGAAAGCAACCTATAAGCAGCAACCCTAATCGTAATACTCCGATATCAAACTAAATAGGTGAACAAAATGAGCTGCGCTAAAAACAATGAAACTAGAAAATAATCAAACACCAAAAAACCTAATCAACCTATACCAATAGACGTAAAAACAATATTAAATTGACAGAAAAAATTTGATTAGTGAATAGTATACATGAATACTAACGTATCGTCATAAAGTGAATAAAGTGTATACTAGACCTAAAATGACATTGATGTGAATATTACAAAGAAAACCCCCACAATAATTAATGTAGATTGACACAAAAAAAGGGTAATAATGTGTGCTAGATTTAAACGAATAGTATTAACTAAAATAATATTCAAAAAAACCATAAAAAGTTCATATGTGATGAAAAAAAATATTTTTTTATAGTCCCAAGATTAATATTGGTTCTTCAGACTTGACATTAAGGTGCAAAAATATCCACAAATGCGTGTATATAAAAACAAAAAAATTTTTCAAAACAATCCTCCACCAGTGAGAAGAGGGGCCGCTTACCAGAGCTTTAGATCCCAGTGTTAGTGAGATCAGTAAGGCAACAGCACAGAGGTTTCTGGGTGAACCGTCACAGGCATCCCACCATCTCCATCTCCAATATGAAGCCTCCAATCGAGAAACGAAGGTGTCGTAGATTGCTGACACCACGCTGTCTCTATCTCCAATACGAAGCCTCCAGTCCGGGAACGAAGGTATCGTGGATCATATAAAAAATCAAAGACACTCGCATAGCGTAAAACCACTTGGTTTAATAAAGTAACGTTTAAAAGATTTACACTCACATGCGTAAAGAAAAAACGATCATATAAAAACGAGCCGGCCGGACTCGTGTGCCGCCCGCACTTCCTGGTTGGGCGTAGAACGCGGAGACGTCAGAACGCCTATCTATAGGCGTTCTGACGTTCTGACGTCTCCGCGTTCTACGCCCAACCAGGAAGTGCGGGCGGCACACGAGTCCGGCCGGCTCGTTTTTATATGATCGTTTTTTCTTTACGCATGTGAGTGTAAATCTTTTAAACGTTACTTTATTAAACCAAGTGGTTTTACGCTATGCGAGTGTCTTTGATTTTTTATATGATCCACGATACCTTCGTTCCCGGACTGGAGGCTTCGTATTGGAGATAGAGACAGCGTGGTGTCAGCAATCTACGACACCTTCGTTTCTCGATTGGAGGCTTCATATTGGAGATGGAGATGGTGGGATGCCTGTGACGGTTCACCCAGAAACCTCTGTGCTGTTGCCTTACTGATCTCACTAACACTGGGATCTAAAGCTCTGGTAAGCGGCCCCTCTTCTCACTGGTGGAGGATTGTTTTGAAAAATTTTTTTGTTTTTATATACACGCATTTGTGGATATTTTTGCACCTTAATGTCAAGTCTGAAGAACCAATATTAATCTTGGGACTATAAAAAAATATTTTTTTTCATCACATATGAACTTTTTATGGTTTTTTTGAATATTATTTTAGTTAATACTATTCGTTTAAATCTAGCACACATTATTACCCTTTTTTTGTGTCAATCTACATTAATTATTGTGGGGGTTTTCTTTGTAATATTCACATCAATGTCATTTTAGGTCTAGTATACACTTTATTCACTTTATGACGATACGTTAGTATTCATGTATACTATTCACTAATCACATTTTTTCTGTCAATTTAATATTGTTTTTACGTCTATTGGTATAGGTTGATTAGGTTTTTTGGTGTTTGATTATTTTCTAGTTTCATTGTTTTTAGCGCAGCTCATTTTGTTCACCTATTTAGTTTGATATCGGAGTATTACGATTAGGGTTGCTGCTTATAGGTTGCTTTCTTTTGTTGTTTGAGTAGCGCGGTTTACCTTTTGTACCATGTATCAAAGCGTAAAATACAAAACACAGGAACTTACAAAGTTCAACTTTGAAAAGTGAGTATGTACAAACTGGGCTGATATTGCCTTCATCACATGGGGTGTCACCCCTGGAAAATCCAAATTTGGAAGATGCACACAGTGTGTCAACATGTGCTATCTCCCATCATGGGGGATCAATGTACATGCTTTGGGGCTGCAACCCCTTCATCTCAGCCACTTTACACAAAACACGTCCATTGATCCCCCATGATGGGAGATAGCACATGTTTACACACTCTGTGCATCTTCCAAATTTCTATTTTCGAAAAATACAAAAGTTGAGTTTTAAAATAGCAAAAATAAAACCCTAGCTAGTTTTTGGTCTTTCACACTCTCCCCAAAACATCAATGCTGTTCTTCATTTTATTTTTAACATCATTGATGTTTTGCTGTATGTTTTTCAAATCCCGATTGCACCCCATTATCTCCCCAATCAGGATCTGGGCACTTTCACTGGTAAAACGGGAATCTTCTTCCACATCACCTACAAAACAAAGCAAAAAAACACACCATGTAATAAAAATATGGTGACATACATTGATGAGCTTACCGGAAGCTGTGTTCTCCGACACTCACCTGTTGTGGTGACAATTTGCCAACCTCAACGATCTCTCCTTCCTCCTCCTCCTTCTGCTCCTCTGTTTCTGGGTTTGGAATTTGGCCTTCTTGGAGAGGGGTGGGGTCCCTGGTGTCCTCATACTTGCCGAGTCTTCTCTCCCCTATGAGAATGAAAAAAAAAGAATAATTAGCACACAGAGGGCAGAATTTGGAATATGAAACATTGTTTGGAAGTGTTGTACAATTGTTTCTTTTGGCAGAGCTTCAAGGTCAGAACATTAATGGGGACACTGTGTTCAGCTGGAATACTTACCTGCAGAACGATGTTTCCTAAGAACAAATGAAACCATGAACTTGAAAGTGGCCATTTTAAAATGCACAACATGAAATCAAAGCACATGGAGCAGTATGCAAGTAAGAATAATCATATGAACACACGACAACTACTTACTTTTTTAAAAAACACGCTTGATCCTTTTGTACTGCTCGTGCTCCCTCAGTTTCAGGTCTGACCAGCGTTTTTTCAGTTGATCCTTGGATCGGCGTACCCCAAAATTATTCTGAAGACTCTTCACAACTTTATTCATGATCTTGGCCTTTCTGATATTTGGGTTTGGGTAAGGTCCATACTTCCCATCATAGTCGTTCCTGTTCAATATGTCCACCATCTCCAACATCTCTCCAAAATACATATTTGAGGCCTTAAATCTTCTCTTCCTGGATCGGGACGTTTCAGGCTCTGGGCTTTCCTCATCCTCCTCCCCGTTAGTGGAACTGTGATTGCGCACCTGCGTTCTCTCCGCCATGTGCTCTCCCCACTGCACCGAAAGTGAAGGGGCGGGGAATAGTCTAGAAAGAACGTCAGGGGCGGGAGTAGTTTCACGCATGCGCACTGTATATAAAACGCAACGCGCGTGTATCGTCCTTACGATCTGGGAAGAGAGTGAGGCGCGGACACAACGATCGTGCAAACGAAGGTAACATTTTTAACTTGGTGCATCACTAGACTAGACTGCTTCTATCTAGGCCGATGTTGGGACAAGATTAGGAGGGTTTTTAATGGCATTATTAGTATTTGAGGGTTTGTCTTGTGTTGTGTCTTGCAGACAATATGGATCCATTCCAAAACCCCAATTTTATGGGGCTATTCCTCCAAACGTACAAGGAGATGCCCTGCCTGTGGCAGATCCACAACGAGTTTTACTACAACATAACAAAGAGGAACGCAGCGCTGGAGAAACTTCTTTCTTTGGTGCAGATCATGGTCCCCACGGCAGACATGGCCTATCTGAATATGAAAATTGAGGTCATGAAGCTTACATATCTCAGGGAGAGAAAGAAGCACCTGGAGTCCTTGAGAGCAGGAGATCCCGGTGCCATTTATTACCTCAGGATGGTTTACTTTGAGAGGCTTCATTTTCTGGTAGACCAGGGGGTACCCAGGCCACCACTCAGGCCACCACTCTCCAGTCTTCCTTTAAGGCATCCTTCACCCCCAGCTGAGGCTTCCAACGTCCAATCTGGGCCTTCCAGGCAGCAACATGTGGTGGGGCCCTACTTGAGACAGGTATTGCATTGTTGAACATATTTCTTGTGTTACATTTAATGATGTTAACTAGATGTTCTTATTGATCAGTAAGTTGTGATTTAACAAAGTGGTTTACATATCGAGAAAGTAGTGACCAAAAATGATTGGGACGGGAAAGAAAAATGCTGGGCTCAGAATGATAGTCTGTTCTATTTGGTAACATTCAATTTGCAAAAGCCAGGAGCACAAAAGGGTGTGATTGATGAGCAAAAAACTAAAACTGTCCCCTTTTCATACACAGGAAGACCTCAGTCGGGGGGAGGCTGTGGCAAGTGGCAGCCAGGAGGTCGACCAACGCCCTCCTCCTCCTGCCCCAACTACAGGAGCCCAGCCACAGCCTGGAAGGATGCCTGGAGGGAAGTGCCGAAGGAAGACGAGAGAGTGATGGCCTGGGTTCAGTCTTGTCTGCCAGAAGATGCAGCCTCTTGAAGAACCACATCCTGGGGACATAAATGGCATCTGAATTTCCTGTTCTCTAGGACTTATGGACCAGACTTCTCTCCCTGAGATATGTAGTCCTCAGGCCACCAATTTTGATTATTCTAATTTGTTCGTTTCTGCCCTGGGGCCAAAGGCTGCACCAAAGTAACAAGTTTCTCCAGCGCTGCGTTCCTCTTTTTATTTTATTGCGACCAAAATAAAGGTTTTTTTTTGTTTGATGAAATACTTGTGTATGTGTTTTCCTTCCAAAAGTACAGTTTATTTGTGAGCAGGCAGGTACATTTCAAAAATACAAAGCGAAATTAATAACAAGGGGTACCAACACTAAACAACCTCCTGTAGATTAAAAACAAAAAACCAAAGCTAAAAAATACAATAATGTTGTTGTGGTAAGTTTACACACAAAAAACACCCCAAAAAAAGGAGAAATTAGCAAACTGTATTTAAAGGAGATTTTTAGGAAAAAAAAAAAACATCCAAAAAAGAATAAACAAAATCTAAAATTGTGTAGATGTGACGCAAACAAAAATTGTATTGCCGAAATGGTTAAAAAAGAGTCATGAAATATGTTCGGGAGAAGTGTGTGTGACTATAAGCATCAAAAGAAGTTCTCCTTCTTGCAGCATTGTAAAGAACAACAGAATGCGCTTCATGAAAGAATTTTTAACATTGCAGCGTGACAAATGTGCTATATCGCTTACGAGCAGTAGTTTTACCTGAACAAGCGCTTCCGTGTCGGAATTTGAATGTGAGCTTGCGTGGCACTTTGTCCGTCGGAGTAGGCTACACATGATCGGAGTATGTCCGATCAGAGCAGTTTGGCGGAAAATATTTCCAGCAAGTTGGAAAATTTGGTCCGACTGATATTTTCCAATGGAAACAGTCCAAAGCATACCACACACAGTCGGAATATCCGACAAAACTCTCAGATCGGACACATTCCGTCGGAATCTCAGATCGTGTGTACAAGGGCTAAGAGGCTCAATCCATCCTTTGGATAGACTGCCTCATTCGGCCAGGTAGGGTTTTCAATCTTTTTCTCAGGGTTCTCTGCATTCTGTTTGTGTTTCAGCTATCCAGCTTGACTCTTGTAACATGTCACCTTCTAACCAACCTGACCTCAGGGATCCACTGACCTCTGCCCAGTCTGGTGGTCCTGTTCTAGATGCCCAGCTCATCTTTAAGGGTCTGGGGGACCCTGCTCAGGCTCCTGATCTTCTCATGCCCTTACCCATTCCTAAAAAGCCTTTAGTCCTCAAGTCCTCTTGTCCTCTCCCTACCTCGGTTCCAGTCTCTGAGGATAATCTAAAATAGGTTAGTCAAGTTTTGGATTCCCGGCTCCGTAAAGGCATTCTTCAGTACCTCATACATTGGAAAGGGTTTGGCCCTGAGGAGAGGTCTTGGATCACTGCATCTGAGGTCTTTGCTCCTAGTCTGTTGAGAAGGTTCCATCTGGAGTTTCCCTTTAAGCCTGGACCCAGGCGGGGGAGGGGGAGGCTTTGTAAGAGGGAGGGTACTGTCATGGTTATGCAATAGAGTTTGTCTGCTTACCTGTTTCCATGTGTTCATCTCTAGAGACGAGCTGACCCTCACCTGACTGCTTTTATAATGCATCCTCTGGCATGACTCCACCCTAGCTCCTATCAGAGAACTCTATATTAACCTGTGCACTGCAGGCCAAACCTGCTGATCAACCATTGTGTATTCCTTTGTGTGTTTAGCTTCCTGTTGCCTGTCGTGTCCTCTGCTGTTGTTCCGTTACCGACTTTGGCGTGTCCTTGACTATCCCTGTTTGCCTATGATCCTGACCTATTGGCGTGTCCCTGACTATTCCTGTCTGCTTGTGGCCCCGACCTTGGCTTTATCCCTCACTATCCCTATCCTCCTGTTGCCTACTGTGGGTGCAAGCTGGGGGACCCTGGGGGTCGTGACCTGGAGCCAGTTGCAGCCCAGTCCATCCTCACCACTAGAGGCTCTGGTGAACTGCTGGCTCTTAGACTCTACGCCCCAGGGAATCTTAAGCTCTAACCTCGGTGGGATCTGTCTCCGTCCGCAGCAGTCAGCCTTAGGGTCCACAACCTTGCGGTGCACTTCTGATTCCTACGGTGTGCATCTGTCACCTCGCCTCAAGGTGACCTGACAGCCCATGGGCAAGAGCACCAGAAAGCCACACAATTCTTCTCCTCATTCCTCACCTTTCTTGTCTACCCCTTTTGTATTTTATGACCTCTCAGCAGCCTCCACTGACAGGGATGATGGTATAGCAAAGGGTGTCACAGGTCCTTGCAACACGTCTGCCAGCAGCACACCACCAGCTACAGTACAGCAGCCACATTTCTCTGCCCCAGCTGCTGCATCAAAACAAAAAAATACACTCCCTGCCACCCACATGCCCAGCAAATAAATTCCAATTTGTCCCACTTTTGCCGTTCTGTCTGGTGGATTCTGCCCCTTCTGTGAATGTGCAGAATGTGCTGTACCCCAAAGGCAGGTTCCCCGTTGCTATTTCTTTCAATGTAAGGCAATGCCAGCTCTGTAATATCACATGAAAGCCAATGTTTTGCATCGTTAGGCAAGGCAGTCAGCAGCAAGGTCCACATTATTGCTGACACATGGTCCAGGAAGCATGGTCAGGGACTCTATATTTCATTCAAAGCACACTGGGTAAATCTGCTTGCAACTGAGAAGGTTGCAGGACAGGACTCGGTGCTGAAGCTTGTTTTGTGGCCACATCTCCATAAAGCTGGTGGTGATAATGCAAACTCTGTCAGCTCCACCCTCTTCTCCCTGTGCTGGATTATCCTATGAACCAACCAGTACCCCCTTAGCTTTCAAGGGGCCATTTAACGAGTCAGGCTAAAAAGTGCCATGCAGTACTTCAACTGGTCTGTCTATGGGACAGGAGCCACAAAGGAGCAGACAATCTTTCAGCTCTACAGGGGCAGGCCCAGAGGTGGTTCACGCCATGGAATCTTGAGCCAGTAATGTTGGTGTGCGACAATGGCACTAACCTCTCCGCCCTTTGACAGGGAAAGTTGACACATGTGCCATGCCTGGAACATCCTTAATTTGGTGATGCAGGCCAGACAAGGTACCCAGGTATGCAAGATCCTCTAAGGCAGGCCAGAAGTGTCTATAGCCATTCCATGCAGTTATACACAGCCAGTGTTTGGTTGGCTGAAATTCAGCGGTAATTCCACCTGCCCATAAACCATCTGATTTGTGTCATGCCCACCAGGAATTCAACTTTGGCGAGGCTGCAGCAGCTGCACATGCAGCAGAGGGCCATAAATTAGTATCTGTGTGAGTATGGCACAAGGACAGGCTCAGGGCAACTTTTTCTTTCAAAGTATTTTATTTTATTTTCAATGAAATACAAACACTGGAAGATTGAACTGAAAAAGACAATACAAACACTTGTTCTGACGATACAGCTTTAGACAAAAGACAATTGTGTTAATGAGGGGTATAAAGATATGGGCTAGAGTCCCCAACAGGACCCGCTGAGGAAGCCTAGTGGAGCACCAGTTTCTGGATGGTTCCCTGAGGGGAGCCAGAGGACAGCCCGGGCACCCCTGAAGGGGAACTTGCTGTGCCCAGGACCTGGGTAAGGGCATCTGGCTCCAAGGCTGCTAGGAATTAGACTTCGGCGCTGGGGCCCATATTTTCATCTTGATGGGGGGTTCGTAAAGAGCCTATTCAGAGGCGGTTGTAACCAAAGAGCCCTCCCTGAGAGGAGAAGATGTCCAGTGTATGTTGAGGGGAAGAGGAATAGCAGATGGCCTGTGAGAGGAGAGAGAGGAAAGGTCGGAGAGAGAAAGAAGAGAAAGGAAAACAAAAAAGAAAAACCAATGGGAAAGAGAGAACAAAAAGAGAGAACAATAAAGTGAAGCAAGGCAAAGGGAAAGGAAGCCACGGAGTGAGGTGGGAGTGGTACCACTGGTTTGCTAGGCTTGTATCCCAGCTATAAGAGAGATGCCCATATATTTGGCCCAGGGTTCCCAGATTGCTTCAAACTCCTTGGTTTTGTCTAGGAGAATGCTTGTGAGTTTTTCTTGGGACATAATCCATGAGATTTTTCGGTTGTTTCCAGGCCTTAGCTATTGTCAGCTTTGCACCTAATAAGAGGAAGTGTATAAGCTTGTGTGTGGCCTTAGACATCTTGGGAAGGGTAGCGTTCAGAAGAGTTACTTCTGGGATTTTTGGAATTTGTAGATTTGTAACCCTTTGGATCAAGGCAAACACCCTAGACCAGTAAGATCTTATTCTAGAGCATTCCCACCATGTGTGAGCCATAGTGTCTATAAGTTGGCACCCTCTGAAGCACAGAGGGCTGGCTGAGGGGTATATGATGGCCAACTTAGCCAGTGTGAGGTACCATCTGGTCATCACCTTTACATTGGATTCAATCAGGGATATACTTTGTATCCCTTTAAATGCTCTAGAGAAGGATGTCTGCCATTGCTCCAATGGCCAGTTTATTTGCATGTCATTCGACCAAGATGTCATATATGGGGTTTTGACGGTCGTTTGGGCCAGCGACTGATAGACTATGGAAATTCCTCACCTCTATTCCGTGGTCTGCCCGCACCAACTTTCGTATGGTGTGAAACTGGGGGGGACCGGTTTAGATTTCCAGATTTTATGAAGGAAGTGTTGTATTTGCTGGTATCTAAAATGTTCAGATGGTGGGATTTCTAGCTGTTGCCTACAGAATTTCAAAGTGATCGGTCCTGTAGCAGTGAAGAAGAGTCCGATCCGGTACAGCCCCTTATCCAACTTCCACTTAAATTCTTTAATGTCTAAACCCGGGGTGAAGTTTGGATTATTAAAGATGTGCGAATGGGGTTGGCATTCTGAGATTAAGGAGCGATTTGTTCTCATCCTGTCCCAAAGAGAAAGAGATTGGGGGAGAGGATAGGGGGTCTTGCCCTGGGTGAGGTCCCTAAGAGGAAATCAAGTGTGTTCAAGGGGGCCGCCTGTCTTTATATCTGTATCCAGTCTGGCTTTTTGGTTTTGGATTGCACAATTGATAGTTGGGAGATTCTGGCAGCTTGGTAATACCAAAGTAGTCTGGGTAAGCCCAGACCTCCCCTAGACCTGAGTCTGTAAAGGGTATTTTGAGGTAATGTGTGGCCTGATCCTCCCCAAATAAATTAGTTTACTTTTTGTTGCGAAGATTTCAGATGGTCATGTCCAATTTTAATCAGTAAGGCTCTAAAGAGGTGCAACAGCCTGGGAAGGAGGTTCATCTTTATAGCACGTATTCTCCCAAGCCAGTAGAGTTCCCCCTTAGCCCAGGTTTTCAAGTTGGATCCCTATATGCTGGGATAAAGTTACTAGAATATAATTGTTCAATTTTTTCCGAGATCCCCAAGCATTCAATGGAAGAGTTGCTCCATTTAAACTCAAAGCCACTTTGTAAGGAAGAGACTAATTCTGGCTTCAGGGATATATTGAGGGCGTTGGATTTGGTATAGTTAACCTTAAGGCCCAAGATCGCTGAGAAGTCAGTTAGTAGTTTGCATAGATTGGGAAGGGAAGTGATTGGGATGTGATAAATACTAACATGTCGTCAGTGAATAGGCCGCATTTATGTGATTGTGATCCACAGGAGACTCCTTGAATATTAGGATTAGAGCGTATTACAATTGCTAGAGTTTTGATGGCGATAGCGAATATAAGCGGCGAAAGGGGACAGCCCTGCCTAGTGCCTTTCGCAATGTTGAAAGGTTGCGAGTATTGTCTTGTAGGCGTATCAAGGCGCTCGGGGACGAGTAAAGGGAACAAAGCAGTCCCATGAAGGATTGGTCAAAACCCCAGTGCTCCATGATAGTAAAAATGTATGGCCATTCGACTGAGTCGAAAGCTTTGTGTAAGTCTAAGGACAAAAGCATCCCCTCCTGTTTAGGGCCGTTGTTCCAGTAAAGCCCCGTACACACTATCAGATTGTCTGCTGAGTTTTTCCTTCAGATTTACCAAAACCATGTAGTAGAAGGGCCTGCCTGATTGTATACACATTGAAACTCCTAAGGTTTGACCTAATATTATATGGTTTTGGTAAATCTGAAGGAAAAACTCAGCAGACAATCTGATAGTGTGTACGGGGCTTTAGATTGAAGAATGGAAATGATGTCTATGGCCCGTCTAGATTGGTCTGGCCCCTGCCTGCCAGGGATGAACCCCACCTGATCCTTATAGATGTATCTGCTTATGAAGGAGGAGAGGCGATTGGCTAAAAGTTCGGTCAAAATCTTTAAATCATATTTATTAGGGATATGGGTCTGTAATTTTCAACTTCCTCTGGGTTTTTGTTTGGTTTGGGGATTATTGTAATGTAAGCAGTGTTGAGTTAGGTGTCTAGGGAGGTGCCTGCGTTTCTTGCGTTTAAGAATTTTGCCATGTAAGGGGCTAAGGTATCTGCAAAGGTTTTATAGTACGGTACTGACAAGCCGTCCGGGCCCGGGGCAGAGCCGTTTTTAAGATTTTTGATGACGTCTTTAATCTCTTGAGCTGAAATAGTGTCTTCTATTATGTTTTTGTGTTCTGTGGAGAGGGTCGGTAAGGGCAAGTCTTGTAGGAAGTCAGTGATCAGAGGCCCAGTGTCCGTGTGGGATGAAGCGTAGAGATTAGCGTAGAAGTCGTGGAAGGTCGCTAGTATTTTCTCTAGGTTGGAAGTGAGAGGATGACCGGGCTTCTTAATCTTGTCCCTCTGCAAATAAAATTGGGCTCCACTTCAGCGAATGTGTTTTTCCGCTTTGACGGTTAAGGCCAGATTGAGCTCTAGTCTGCCCACGTCTACTTTACCAAGAAGAGTCTTCAAGGGGTTTTTCTTGTGAGTTGCTTTCAAGGATACGTACGTTTTTTCCAGGTTAATTATGTCTATTTGAATCTCTTTTTTATTTGGGTTGCCATCTTGATTAAAGTACCTCTAATGGTGGCTTTGTGAGCTTCCCAGAGTGTTTCAGGTGAAATGTCGGCCTGGTCATTAAGTCTAAAATAATCCTTGAGAGCATCCTCTATTTCTTTGGTTTTAGTGGGGATACTAAGAAGCGATTCATTAAGGTGCCAGAACTTGCCCAGTATTCAATTGAACTGCTGGGCTGCCCTGCATCCAGTATGCTTTCTGAACAGGCATTCAGTGCTGTCAGAGGTTTTGTGACAGATAAAACAGCGTGTCTGTCCACAGCTATCAAGCCCCTGATGCCGATGTTGTTGTTTAAATGTTTTTGGGATCTGTAATGTCTGCAAGATTGTCTAGGCTGCCTAGCTTTGTGAGTGTTGATTGATTGTATCTTAAAGTAAATTCTTGATATAGGTTTAATGGGCACAGATAATACCCACTGACCAGTTTTTCCACACCTGTTTGACAGGTGCATAAAAATTCTATATTTTTTTACAGCAAGGACAATTCTTGATTTCATCAAGAATACTTCTAAAAGGTTATGGGGTGAAGGCACCACCAACATCCAAAGACCAATTTTTCCTAACTGTGTGACAAGGGCATCAAATTTAAATTTTTTACAGCAAGGCCAATTCTTGCTTTCATCAAGATTACCTCTGGAATGTTCCACTTTAAGTATCATTAAAAGTTTTGCATTGGTACATGTCCCTCAGGGCACTACCCGGGCCCCACACCCTTTTTATGGTCAATAATTGCATATAAGTCTTTAAAATGGGCACTTTTTATTTTTTCAAGTTGAGGTCCTATAGACTTTATTGGGGTTCACAGTTTGGGTCCGAACTTTTGCGATGTTCAAGAGTTCTGATGTGAACTGAACCAAGGGTATTCAGCCCATCTCTAATCCCTAACAATCAAGAGGCCCTCTCCATTAGCAACCTGTTCAAATCATTGTAACATCCAGTAAGTCCACAAAAGGGAGCCCACAAGAGACAACCATGAGTGGGCAGAGAGCTGCCTCCTGTTGAGAGGTCCCATTTGAGAAACCCCTTGGGCAACCCCAATGTTAATGTTGTGGTTAGTGAGGTCATATCCATGTCCATTAAGAGTCTATTGAGTGTGCCTTAGTCCAATGGCTGTCCTTGAGTGAATATCTGGGTTTAGTCACAGATCCAGACATTTGGAACTCTGTGGTGAAGATAAGTCAGAAAATTGTGTATACTCTTCTAGACTCCATAAGCCTGGTTGTCCTGGTCCATATCCAGCTCATGGACCCTAAACAGTTGATTCTGCATCAGATTGGAGTGGTGTGTATACATAGTGACTGTAAGTAATATCCCATAGTGCTAGTAAACTTTCAAACCAGCCATGGACCTGCCTGCCATGAAATAAGTTTGCGCAGTTCTGTTGCACAGTGTAATACTAGGCAGACTTTACGCTTTTCTAAGAATTGAACAGTAGAAAAGAAAAGGGCCCTGAACCTAAGAACACTATTGTTTCTACGAGATTATCAGGCCACATCAACACTTTGCAGCAGCCTGTCTACATTACATAGTTATTTGGTGCACAGACAGGGAAAGTCACCTCAGTAAAGTGCAGGTCACCCTACATTCCATTAGAAAAAAAGAACTTAACAGAACCTGAAAAAATGGGGGGTTAGAGAAGACCTGGCATCTGAGATACAATATTGGGTAGGACCTAATAAAACACCAAATCAATGAGGAGAAACTATCAGGGACTGACCTGCTCCTGGCACCAACAAACAAGTGAGGACTTTAATGGGTATTGTTGGTTATTATCAGAGGTGCCTTCCAAATTTTGCCATTGCAAAATTTCAACACCCTAATGGACCTGAGAAAAAGGCATGTTCTCTTTAGTGATCTAGTGAAATCCAAAGTCTGGAGATCAGTAGTAATCAGCATGGATTTTCTGAAAGGACATTCTTGCCAAACCAACCTGGTAAGACTCTACGAGGAAGTGAGCTGCCACCTGGACAAAGGTGGGCCTGTGGATATTGTGTATCTTGATTTTGCAAAAGCATTTTTGATACAGTCCCCCACAAAAGCTTAAGCTACAACTGGCTACATGGGTGCGTCCAAAGGCTGGTGATAAATAACATGTACTCAGAATGATCTAGAGAGGTAAGTGGTGTATCCCAAGGCTCTGTCCTGGGACCACTTATTTTTAAATTATATTGAGGATGGGATAAATAGCTCAATCTCAGTGTTTGCTGATGACACAAAAATGAGTAGGGCAATAACATCATAGCAGAATATAGAAACCTAACAAAAGGACCTGAATAAATTAATGGAGTGGGCAACTAGATGACAAATGAGGTTTAACATTGAAAAATGTAAAGTACCGTATGTATTGGCGTATAACACGCACCCCAAGTTTAGGAGGGAATTTTAAGGAAAAAACTTTTAGGAGGGAAGTTTAAGGAAAAAAAATACATTAAAATGTCCATCAATGCAGCCTTGTCAGTATCCATCTGCAGCCTTGTCCATCCTTGTAGCCTAGCCCAGTGTCCATCTGCAGCCTTAGCCATCATTGTAGCCTAGCCCAGTGTCCATCTGCAGCCTTGCCCAGTACCTTTGCAGCCTTGCCAGTCTCTTTGCAGCATTTCCCCATTTTAAATTTGGCGCCGATGGACAGGAACGAGCGGAACCAGGATACAGAAAGCCAAGCGTACTTCGACTTTACTCGGCTCCTCTCGCAGTCCCGCCCACATCCACTGATTGCGAGAGGAGTGAGTGCCGCTGCCATACAGAAAGCCGAGTGTACTTCGGCTAGACTCGGCTCTGCTCACAGTCAGGGGCGGGACTGCGAGAGGAGCCAAGACTAGCCAAAGTACATTCGGCTTTCTGTATGTCAACGGCGCTCGCTCCTCTCACAATCAGTGTAGGTGGGCGGGAATGCGAGAGGAGCCGAGTAAAGCTGAGTGTACTTCGGCTTTGTGTATCTCGGCTCCGCTCGCTTCTTTCCCCACAATCAGCGGGAGATCATTGGGGTATCTGCGTATAACACGCACCCACGATTTCCCCCTGATTTTAAGGGGAAAAAAGTGCATGTTATATGCAAATATGGTAATGCCATTGGGGGTTAAAAATATAAACACAAGTTACTCACTATGGGGAGAAGCCCTGAGAGATCCCAGAGTGGAGAAGGATCTGGGTGTCCTAGTAGAAGACAGGCTGAGCAATAGCATGTAATGTCAAGTTGCAGCAAGCAAAGCCAGCAGAGTATTAGCCCACATTAAAAAGGGGATTTACTTGAGAGATAAAACTAGAATCCTGTCACTTTATAAAACACTGGTTCAGCCACATCTGAAGTATTCGGTGCAGTTCTGGTCTCCAATCCTCAGGAAGGATGTGCTGGAATTGGAGAGAATCGAGAGAAGGGCAACAAAATGAATAAGGGGACTGGAGGTCCTCAATTACAAGGAACAACTACAATCACTAAATGTATTCTCCCTGGAAAAAAGAAGCTTGAGAGTAGGTATGATAGCAATGTACACCGGCGGTGTCAGCAAGAGGTATTAATAGTTTTAAAAGACTCTTGAACACACATCTCAGTGAACACAATATACAGGGATATGGGGAATGATTATCTACATGAACACACACCCACACAGGTTGAACTGGATGGACTATTGTCTTTATTCAACCTTACTAACTATCTAACTATGTAAGATTTTCAAAGTTTGAAGCAAGCTATGCATAGACAGCCAACACTAGTAGCCCCAGATTTCAGTGAATAATTAATGGTCCATATTGATGTCTTATGTGTAGGGTTGGGGTCTGTGCTATCCCAAATTGAAGAGGAGCACCTGGTGGTCTATTTAAGTCAGAAGCTGACATCAGAAGAAAAATGATAGCACTGTGGTGAGAGAGTGTCTGGGAATTAGGTGGGCCTGGATGCTCTACAATACTATTTGTTAGGGCACCGCTTCCAACATATAACAGACCATGCTTCCTTAACATGGATTTTGGCTTTGGCATAGATTACATTTCTGGGAACTCTCAGTTAAAAACTGCTCACCAACAACAATATTGACCTTACCAGTTTATCCAGTACCACCACTATCTATCCTCTTTAAAAGCTTATTTGCTGTCTGTACCCCTGCAGGGGAGATCAAACATTCCTGTTTTCCAGTGCCTTTGGTACAGAAAGAAATGGAAAAGTAAGCATTGGTAAACCTAAATGGTTTATTACTGAATCAGCAAATCATTTTTCTCCATTGGAATTATGTGACAAATTTCAACTTTAAAATAATACTATATTTGTTTTTAGAGTTTTTAAAATTGAGTAAACAAACAAACAAGAAGACAACTATATAAATAATAGCTGTTCTAATTAGTAAGCAGCATAGTCAGCTGAAACACCTTTGCCTTTTTTTAGATCCTTGAATGCACCAACAAACACTTCATATAATTAATTAAGCAGTAATTATATGAAATGATTTTAAGTAGTGCACCTGGTATTATTGAGACCTTCTCTTAATTGAACAAAATTGAGTTTTAGATGTTCTATGTACTACATTACCTTTAGGACTGTATTGTGCAGAGCTGATTGTTTTAGGGTTTACTTTACAGTATATTGGGGTGTATATTATTTTTCCTAACTTAAGATGATGCATTTCAATGCTAAATATACTTATTGATGATAAGTTCAGTAAGCCCCAATGGGTTAAGCCTCCTTTTAATTTATTTTCTCTACATGAGACTTCAGTGGAAATATTACCTTGCAGTAGATTGAACATCAACAATACCACAATTCCACAACAACATTGGAAGGTCCTAATTAACAACCACTGTATATACAAATGTACTGTATAAAACAGAATGTACGTAGGGTTGTTGCTTAACTGACTTAAAAAATGCTTAATCTATTCTTTTCACATTCTCCTCAGCAGTTAGAATTGTTTTCAGCATAGTCATGTTATGCTTTCATCATTTCTTTTTTAAATCCAATAAAGGCTTTGTAAAGTATTCTTTAGGGCCTTATTTTTTCAAGACTCATTATATGTGCAGTATGTTTACATTTTAATTATTTCATTATCCAGCCTGTGCATATCTCTTTTGATGAGTTATCTGGCTCTAAAGGAACACTTACGAAGTCATTTAAATCAATTTTGCACATATTCTGGTTAAGCTTTCTAAATGTAATATAATTATTTATCTTCATTTGCACGAATGTAGCTTTTACTTAAATCTGTACATTAACAAAAATACAGCAACAAAATACAGTAAATTACCAACCCTTTTGCTGCCAGAAAGCATTTTTAGTACAATACTTAGCATTTCTTTAATTGCATTTATGTCTTTCAATTAAACAGTATGCTCATTTTAGAAGAAGCAAAGGCAAGAATGTACAAGGCAGAGAAATTTACAGTATTATAGGAAAAAATATAAGAATCAGTAGATGAAAAAAAAACAATGGTAGAAAATATTTTAAAAATATTAATTGTTTCTAAGAAGACATGTAAAAAAGTTGACAGTTTTGAAAATGCAAATATAATGTCAAACATATTGAAAATCAAAACAATCTAGCAAGCTTTGTCCCTTAAAACAATAGACATGTTAAAAGCATTATAAAAATGTGTGTATGTGTATATATATATATATATATATATATATATATATATATATATATATATATAAAAAGTTATACGAACAATTCATCAATATATATGAGAATATCAGTATAAAAACAGCGCTTATTTTTATTAAAAAAAAGTCCTTTGTAGAAGTCGTAATAAACGAAAAAATCACTAGACAGTTCCAAATGTGCAGATAAAGTGCCTATAGTGATCTAATCAGCGTTGTAAGGTGATCAAAGTGCTGCCAAACTTTCTTCCACCATAAACCGGGAGTGCTTCACCACATGCGATGCATACCCCCCTCGGGGGTTAAACTCAGTTGGTCCTTTAAAAGACAACCTCAGCGTTTACTGTGTAGAAAATCTATACAATACCTTTAAAAATTACTATCAAAAATAAAAATAGAAATAAATATGTGTGCAATGATTAAATATTAAGGTGTGCTCTTATAATCAGAAGAAGAGTGAAGAGTGATAATTATAAAAATAAATGAGCTCGTGGAAGGGAAGAGCAAAGTTAAATTTAAATAGAATAAGATTAATAAATAAATAAATAAAATTCAGTGTTTGACCCTCTGTGTGGTATTGGAAACTTTCATAACTATATATATATATATATATATATATATATATATATATATAATATGACCAAACAACGTGCCTAAATCAGTATCTTGTAATTGGAAAAGAAAAAAACACCTTTAGCGAATAGCAATATTATGAAAAAAAAAAATAAGTATGCATATAAACAATTAAATTAATAATCCAAAGACGTGATAGAAGTGACTGGTGCATAGGGATGAGCCGAACACCCCCCCGGTTCGGTTTGCACCAGAACTTTCGAACGGACCCCAAATTCAAACGAACTTTAGAACCCCATTGAAGTCTATGGGATTCGAACGTTCGAAATTAAAAGTGCTAATTTTAATGGCTAATATGCAAGATACTGTCCTAAAAAGGGTTTGGGGACCTGGCTCCTGCCCCAGGGGACATGGGTCAATGCCTAAAATGTTTTTAAAAATGTCCGTTTTGGCCGGAGCACTGATTTTAATGACGATTAAAGTGAAAAAAAAAGGTGAAATATTCCTTCAAATATGGTGCCTGGGGGGTGTCTGTAGTATGCCTGTGAAGTGCCACGTGTTTCCCGTGTTTAGAACAGTCCCTGCACAAAATGACATTAAACGGAAATAACACCGTTTAAAACTGCTTGCGGTTTTAATGTTATATCTGGTTCCTGCAATATGGTTGAAAATCATTGAGAAAAATGGCATGGGTAGCCCTCCCTGCCCATTACCAGCCTATTTGGGTCTTGTACGCATATTAAGGGGAACCCTGTACCCATATTAACCACTACAGCCCCGGACCAATAAACACCTTAAGGACCAGAGGTCTTTTTCCAATTTCGCACTGCGCTGCTTTAACTGGTAATTGCGCGGTCATGCAATATTGCACCCAAACGAAATTTGCGTCCTTTTCTTCCCACAAATAGAGCTTTCTTTTGATGGTATTTGATTGCCTCTGCGATTTTTTTTTTTTTGCGTTATAAATGGAAAAAGAGCGAAAATTTTGAAAAAAAAAGATATTTTCTTCTTTTTGTTATAAGAAAAATCGAATAAACTAAATTTTAGTCATACATTGAGGGCAAAATGTATTCAGCCACATGTCTTTAGTAAAAAAAATGTCAATAAGCGTATATTTTTTGGTTTGCGCAAGTTATAGCGTCTACAAACTAGAGTACATTTTCTGGAATTTACACAGCTTTTAATTTATGCCTGCCTATCTCATTTCTTGAGGTGCTAAAATGGCAGGGCAGTACAACCCCCCCCCCCCCCAAATGACCCCATTTTGGAAAGTAGACACCCCAAAGAAAATTGCTGATGGGTATGTTGAGCCCATTGAATATTAATTTTTTTGTCCTAAGGGATTGAATAATGACAAAAACAAAAAAAAAAGATTTTTACAAAAAGTTGTCACTAAATGATATATTGCTCACACATGCCATGGTTATATGTGGAATTGCACCCCAAAATATATTCCGCTACTTCTCCTGAGTATGGGGATACCACATGTGTGGGAATTTTTTGGGAGTCTAGTTGCGCACGGCACCCCGAAAACCAATCACCACCTTCAGGATTTCTAAGGGTGCAAATTTTTGATTTAACTCCTCACTACCTATCACAGTTCCGAAGGCCATAAAATGCCAAAATAGCACAAAACCCCCCAAAATGACACCATTTTGGAAAGAAGACACCCCAAGCTATTTACTGAGAGGCATGTTGAGTCCATGGAATATTTTATATTTTGCCACAAGTTGCGGGAATATTACAAACTTTTTTTTTTTTTGCACAAAGTTGTCACTAAATTATATATTGCTCACACATGCTATGGGCAGAAGTCAAATTACACCCCAAAATAAATTCTGCTGCTTCTCCCGAGTACGGGGATACCACATATGGGGGACTTTTTGGGAGCCTAGCCACGTACGGGACCCCGAAAACCAAGCACTGCCTTCCGGATTTAAATATAAAATGCTACCAAAAAAACTGTTAGCGATCGCAGGGATCAGGCCTGACTCTGCGATCACTGCAGTTATGTGTTTAGTGTTTTGTAAGTGACAGTGATCGATCGATACTGCACTTGGGTGGGCTGGGCAGAAGGGCAAAACGCAGGTGCTAGCAGGTATCTGGGCTGATCCCGCTAACAATGCGTTTTTTTGGAACCCTGAACTGCTGGGGACGCTAGTATAGATCTGATCAGATCAGATATTGATCTGTTCAGATTCTATACCACTACGGGAGGGGTAGGCTTTGCGCGTGGGTGTTAGGGTACTGGCACTAACCTAGCGCTGCCTGGGGCGACGCAGACCCTGACCCTAAAACCTAATTGATATCACCCGCCGGGTGATCAGGGGGTTAAACCTTTATTGGGTAATAAATGGTGGGTGCCCTGATGCTATAAAAAGCAAACTAACCAGAGTCACCCGTAACACTTATACGGTGATCAGTGGTGAAAGGGTTAACTAGGGGCAATCAGGGGGTTCAAATTTTTATTAGGTAGTATATGGGGGTCCCTGGCGCTATATAAAAACCTGACGGGGAACCTAAATAACTAACTGGCTAACCAGCGTCACCAGTGACACTTATACTGTGATCGCTGGTGAAAGGGTTAACTAGGGGCAATCAGGGGGTTAAAACCATTATTGGGTAGTATATCGGGGTACCTAGTGCTATAAAAACCTGGCGGTGAACCTAAAAAAATAACTAGCTACCTAGCGACAGTATCGACACTGATGCAGCAAACAGAAAAATTATCGCTTAGTGACACTGGCAAAAGGGAGTGAAAGGGTTAACTAGGGGCAATCAGGATGTTAAAACCATTATTGGGTAGTATATCGGGGTACCTAGTGATATAAAAACCTGGCGGTGAACCTAAAAAAATAACTAGCTACCTAGCGACAGTAGTGACACTAATGCAGCGATCAGAAAAATGATTGCTTAGTGACAGTGGCAAAAGGGGGTGAAAGGGTTAACTAGGGGCAATCAGGGGGTTAAAACCATTATTGGGTAGTATATCGGGGTACCTAGCACTAAAAAAACCTGGCGGTGAACCTAAAAAAATAACTAGCTACCTAGCGACAGTAGCGACACTGATGCAGCGATCAGAAAAATGATCGCTTAGTGACACTGGCAAAAGGGGGTGAAAGGGTTAACTAGGGGCAATCAGGATGTTAAAACCATTATTGGGTAGTATATCGGGGTACCTAGTGATATAAAAACCTGGCGGTGAACCTAAAAAAATAACTAGCTACCTAGCGACAGTAGCGACACTAATGCAGCGATCAGAAAAATGATCGCTTAGTGACAGTGGCAAAAGGGGGTGAAAGGGTTAACTAGGGGCAATCAGGATGTTAAAACCATTATTGGGTAGTATATCGGGGTACCTAGCGCTATAAAAACCTGGCGGTGAACCTAAAAAAATAACTAGCTACCTAGCGACAGTAGCGACACTAATGCAGCGATCAGAAAAATGATCGCTTAGTGACACTGGCAAAAGGGGGTGAAAGGGTTAACTAGGGGCAATCAGAATGTTAAAACCATTAATGGGTAGTATATCGGGGTACCTAGCGCTATAAAAACATGGCGGTGAACCTAAAAAAATAACTAGCTACCTAGCGACAGTAGCGACACTGATGCAGCGATCAGAAAAATTATCGCTTAGTGACACTGGCAAAAGGGGGTGAAAGGGTTAACTAGGGGCAATCAGGATGTTAAAACCATTATTGGGTAGTATATCGGGGTACCTAGCGATATAAAAACCTGGCGGTGAACCTAAAAAAATAACTAGCTACCTAGCGACAGTAGCGACACTAATGCAGCGATCAGAAAAATGATCGCTTAGTGACAGTGGCAAAAGGGGGTGAAAGGGTTAACTAGGGGCAATCAGGATGTTAAAACCATTATTGGGTAGTATATCGGGGTACCTAGCGCTATAAAAACCTGGCGGTGAACCTAAAAAAATAACTAGCTACCTAGCGACAGTAGCGACACTGATGCAGTGATCAGAAAAATGATCGCTTAGTGACAGTGGCAAAAGGGGGTGAAAGGGTTAACTAGGGGCAATAAGGATGTTAGAACCATTATTGGGTAGTATATCGGGGTACCTAGCGATATAAAAACCTGGCGGTGAACCTAAAAAAATAACTAGCTACCTAGCGACACTAGCGACACTGATGCAGCGATCAGAAAAATTATCGCTTAGTGACACTGGCAAAAGGGGGTGAAAGGGTTAACTCTAGGGGCAATCAGGGGGTTAAATCTTTATTGGGGGGTTATAGGGGGCTACCCTGGACCTAACACTAACTGCCCTGACAGTTTTTACTTTTACAACTGACACTGAATGCATTGATCAGTAAAGAAATGATCAATGCAATCAGTGACACTGTGACTGGGGGGGGAGGGGGGCGGGGGGGGGGGGGGAGGGGGGCGATCGGGGGGGGGTTTGTGTACCTATGTGTACCTATGTGTCAGTGTAGTGTTTTGGTGCACTTACTTTTAGTCTTCTCCTCGTAGTCCGGTCAAAAAGACCGCCCCGAGGAGAAGGACATCGCTTCCTCCTTCCTGTGTAAACAATACACAGTGGGAGGAAATTGGTCATTGGCCAGGAGCGATCGAGAGGGGGTGGCCAGAAACCAACGGCCATCCCCTCATCATGGATCGATCCTGGAGGGAAACGGACCGCCGTATCCAGCGGGAGGGGGTCCGATCGGACCCCCCACCCGCTGGAAGGCAGGCACGTACATGTACGTGCTTGTGCCTGCCTGTGCCATTGTAATGACGTACATTGGCAATACGGCGGTCCTTAAGTGGTTAAAAAAAGGAAACGCGTGTGGCCCCCAGGCCCTATATACACAGAACAGCAGTATACAGGCGGTGCAAACAAGACAGGGACTGTGTAGGTTTGTTGTGTTAAGTTGAATCTGTTTGTAATTTTCAACTGGTACATTTTTAAAGTGTAGCTCCAGTCAAAAAAACTATTTTTAAGCTTTTTGGAAAACATAGGGAAGGGTTATCACCCCTGTATAATTTGTTTTATCGTCCATCTTTTTTCATCTCACTTGCTGCTGTCTCCTTGCGTTTGCAAGTAGGAGATGTTTGTAAATTGGATGTTTGAAAGTAGGGGCCTGCCCTATATGCTCTGCAGAATTGGCAGAACAAGGTGTTGGTTTTGCCACAACATTGTAAGCCCTCAAAGTGACTCTTGGTGGGCACTGGAGCGCCCTGCTGTGAACGATTATAGCAAGAATTGTAATTACATGCCATTGTTGAACAGTGGTAGAAAAATTTACCTTTGGTGGTTGTGGTGCTGGTGCCACAACACTATAAGTCCTCACCGTTACTCTGGGTGGGCACAGGAAGGGGCCCTCCTGTGAAATATTATATCAAGAACTGTAATTACATGTCCCTGTTAAACAGGGGCAGAAAAATGTGGCCTTAGGCACTGCTGCTGGTGCCACCACACTGCAACCTCTCCCATATACTCTAGTTTTATTGCAGGAATTAGCCCTGCTGCAAAGCATTGCATCAAAAATTGTACTTAAACGCCCCTGTTAAACAGGGGCAGAAAAATTGGGCCTTAGGCACTGGTGCTGGTGCCACCACACTGCAACCTCTGCCATATACTCTAGTTTTATTGCAGGAATTAGCCCTGTTGCAAAGCATTGCATCAAAAATTGTACTTAAACGCCCCTGTTTAGGGATGAGCCGAACACCCCCCGGTTCGGTTCGCACCAGAACTTTCGAACGGACCCCACGTTCGTTACGAACGTTAGAACCCCATTGAAGTCTATGGGACTCGAACGTTCGAAATGGAAAGTGCTAATTTTAACGGCTAATATGCAAGATATTGTCCTAAAAAGGGTTTGGGGACCTGACTCCTGCCTCAGGGGACATGGGTCAATGCAAAAAAAAGTTTTAAAAACGGCCGTTTTGGCGGGAGCACTGATTTTAATTACGATTAAAGTGAAAAAAAAAAAAGTGAAATATTCCTTCAAATATGGTGCCTGGGGGGTGTCTGTAGTATGCCTGTGAAGTGCCACGTGTTTCCTGTGTTTAGAACAGTCCCTCCACAAGATGACATTAAACGGAAATAACACCAGTTAAAACTGCTTGCGGTTTTAATGTTATATCTGGTTCCTGCAATATGGTTGAAAATCATTCAGAAAAATGGCATGGGTAGCCCTCCCTGCCCATTACCAGCCTATTTGGGTCTTGTACACATATTAAGGGGAACCCTGTACCCATATTAAAAAAAGGAAATGCGTGTGGCCCCCAGGCCCTATATACTCAGAACAGCAGTATACAGGCGGTGCAAACAAGACAGGGACTGTGTAGGTTTGTTGTGGTAAGTTGAATCTGTTTGTAATTTTCAACTGGTACATTTTTAAAGTGTAGCTCCAGTCAAAAAAACTATTTTTAAGCTTTTTGGAAAACATAGGGAAGGGTTATCACCCCTGTATAATTTGTTTTATCGTCCATCTTTTTTCATCTCACTTGCTGCTGTCTCCTTGCGTTTGCAAGTAGGAGATGTTTGTAAGTTGGATGTTTGAAAGTAGGGGCTATATGCTCTGCAGAAATGGCGGAACAAGGTGTTGGTTTTGCCACAATATTGTAAGCCCTCAAAGTGACTCTTGGTGGGCACTGGAGCGCCCTGCTGTGAACGATTATATCAAGAATTGTAATTACATGCCATTGTTGAACAGTGGTAGAAAAATTGACCTTTGGTGGTTGTGGTGCTGGTGCCACAACACTATAAGTCCTCACCGTTACTCTGGGTGGGCACAGGAAGGGGCCCTCCTGTGAAATATTATATCAAGAATTGTAATTACATGTCCCTGTTAAACAGGGGCAGAAAAAATTGGGCCTTAGGCACTGGAGCCATCACACTGCAACCTCTGCCATATACTCTAGTTTTATTGCAGGAATTAGCCCTGCTGCAAAGCATTGCATCAAAAATTGTACTTAAACTCCCCTGTTAAACAGGGGCAGAAAAATTGGGCCTTAGGCACTGGTGCTGGTGCCATCACACTGCAACCTCTGCCATATACTCTAGTTTTATTGCAGGAATTAGCCCTGCTGCAAAGCATTGCATCAAAAATTGTACTTAAACGCCCCTGTTAAACAGGGGCAGAAAAATTGGGCTGCTGGCATCACCCAGAACCAAAAATGTTCTTCCAACATATCAGCGGAGGAGGAAGAGGATAGACAATCAACATAACAGGACAGTCACTCAGCATCAGCATAGGCAGTCTTGAAGGGATGTGATATTTAAAAAAAAATTATTCGGTTACATCAGCTTCA
Source organism: Lithobates pipiens (assembly GCF_037356315.1). Lineage (NCBI taxonomy): Eukaryota > Metazoa > Chordata > Amphibia > Anura > Ranidae > Lithobates > Lithobates pipiens. The sequence continues at coordinate 182,910,642 of NW_027507758.1, forward strand.
GGTGCTTGGTAGCTATGGGTGATCCAAGACTGATTCATCTTGATGAAGGTCAGTCGATCAACTGATTCGGTGGACAGGCGCACCCTGTGATCGGTAGCAAAGCCACCAGCAGCACTGAAGGTGCGTTCCGAAAGAACGCTGGATGCAGGACAGGCCAGTAGCTCAAGTGCATACTGTGCAAGCTCTGGCCAGTGATCCATCCTCAAGACCCAGTAAGCCAGAGGATTTTCGGTGGGAAAGGTGTCCAAGTCTGACCTTGCCCCTAGGTATTCCTGGACCATGTAAATTAGACGCTGGCGATGGGTGCTGGAACCAATCATACCTTGGGGCTGCGGACTAAAAAATTGTCTGAAAGCATCAGTCAGATGGCCACCTTCTCCACCGCTCCTTCTGACTGATGCCTCAGCAACACGTTGTCCAGGACCAGGAGTTTGTGACCTCCCAGTCTCTGGGAACGCGTTGCACAGAGCTTTCTGCAAGGCCTCCCGGAGATGTCTCATCCTCTGCTCCCTCTGCGATGGCAAGATAAGGTCGGCAACCTTACCCTTGTACCGTGGATCAAGGAGAGTGGCCAGCCAGTAATGGTCCCTCTCCTTGATCCGAAGAATACGAGGATCCTTCCGCAGGCTTTGCAGGATCAGGGAGGCCATGCAGCGTAGGTTAGCTGAGGCATTCGGTCCGGAGTCCTCTGGGTCACTAAGGACAACATGATCCGCAGCTACCTCCTCCCAGCCACGTACAAGTCCACGTGTTTCTTGGGACTGTAAATCATCCCTATAAGACTGCTGCTGCTGATGCTGATGCTGAGTGCCAGCCTCCACCTCCATGCTGACACAATCATCCTCCTCCTCCTCTTCCTCCTCCTCACCCTCTTCCTGTGTGATGGGTGGCAAAGCAGGAACACTGTCTGGATAAAGGGGGCCTTGAGAGGCAAGGAAGTCCTCCTCTTCCTGCCTCTGTTCTGCCTCAAGTGCCCTGTCCATTATTCCACGCAGCGTATGCTCCAAGAGGTGGACAAGAGGTACAGTATCACTGATGCATGCACTGTCACTGCTCACCATCCATATGGCCTCCTCAAACGGTGACAGGACAGTGCATGCATCCCTGATCATGCCCCACTGGCGTGGTGAGAAAAAACCAAGCTCCCCTGACCCTGTCCTGGTGCCGTAGTCGCACAGGTACTCATTGATGGCCCTCTGCTGCGTGTGCAGCCGCTGCAGCATGGCCAATGTTGAGTTCCATCTGGTGGGCATGTCACATATAAGGCGGTTCTTGGGCAGGTTCAACTCCTTTTGGAGCTCAGCCAGCCGAGCACAGGCATTAAATGATCGGCGGAAATGCACACAGACTTTCCTGGCCTGCTTCAGGACATCATGTAAGCCGGGGTACCTGCCCAAGAACCGCTGCACCACCAGGTTAAGGACGTGAGCTACACAGGGCACATGGGTCAGTTGTCCCTGTCGGAGGGCGGAGAGGAGGTTGGTGCCATTGTCGCAAACCACCATTCCTGGCTTAAGCTGGCGTGGCGTCAACCACCTCTCGGCCTGCCCCTGCAGAGCTGACAAAACATCCGCCCCAGTGTGGCTCCTGTCCCCCAAACAAACCAGCGCAAGCACGGCATGGCATCGTTTTGCCTGCGTACTTGCGTAGCCCCTGCAACGCCTACGGAGCACCGCTGGTTCTGAGGACAGAGCACTGGAAGAGGCCATGGAGGAAAAAGAAGAGGAGGGGGTGGAGGAGAGAGGTGTGTCACAACCAATAGTAGCATTTTGGAGGCGTGGTGGCGGAACAACCTCCAACACTACTGCACCTTGTCCTGCATCCTTCCCAGCAGCCAGAAGAGTGACCCAATGGGCCGTGAAAGACAGGTAACGTCCCTGTCCATGCCTGCTGGACCATGAGTCAGCGGTAATATGCACCTTACCGCTGACCGCCCTGTCCAGCGAGGCAAGGACATTGCCTTCCACATGCCGGTAGAGAGCCGGAATCGCCTTCCGTGAGAAAAAGTGGCGTTTGGGGACCTGCCATTGAGGAACCGCACATTGTACAAACACACGGAAGGGGGCCGAGTCTACCAACTGAAAAGGCAGCAGTTGAAGTGCTAGCAATTTAGCCAAGCTAGCATTCAACCGCTGGGCATGTGGATGGCTGGGAGTAAACTTCTTCCGCCGGTCCAGCAACTGGGGCAGGGACATTTGCCTGCTATAATCGGACGTGGATGTACCACTAGCAGATTTCCCGGAAGCACTTGGCTGTGACACACCTAATTCTACACCTTCATTCCTCTCAGAGCAGGTTTCAGAGAGGACTGAAGGTCTAGTGGGGTTGGAGATGCCAGCTGATGAGGAGCAAGGAGAGGTCCGCTTTGTTCTTTGGTGTGGGTCTTTGAGGTACGCTTGCCAACGAGCTGCATGGCAGGTCAACATATGTCTGGTCAAGCATGTGGTGGCCAAGCGGCTGATGTTTTGGCCACGTGAGATACGCTTGAGACATATGTTGCAAATAGCAGCGGTGCGATCTGATGCACTCGTCTCAAAAAAGGCCCACACCAAAGAACTTTTAGAATAACGCGCAGAGGAAGCGCTCTGCGCAGGCGGAGCTCTGCGGTGTGATTCAGTCGGTGTGCAGCCCCTGAGCTGGCCCCCGGAGGGCATCCTGCCTCGTTGGACATGTGCCTCCTCCTCCTCCTCCTCCTCCTCCTCCTCCCTCCTTCCAGGCACCCACGTGGAGTCAGTGCCCTCATCATCCCCTCCCTCTTCATCGCTGTAGCAAACCTGGCAGTATGCTGCAGCTTGTGGAACATGACTGCCAGATTGCTGTCCTTCTTGAGCATCCCCTCTCTCTGCGCTCACGCTACTGCCTTCCTCTAGCTGAGTGTCATCATCAGAGCCCACCAAACACTGGGCATCCTCCTGGAGCATGTACCCAACACTGTGCTCAAAGAGTTCAGGAGACTCCTCAGGAGGACGTTGTGGGTCTAGGGAAGGAGTCACTGATGATGACATTGAGAGGAGGGAAGACGATGCGTTGGCAGCTGCTTTGCTACTACCCTGAGACTGGGTGAGAGAGGATGAGGAGGATGAAGAGGGCTTGGTCATCCACTCTACCAAGTCGTTGGCATGTTGCGGTTCAACATGTCCAGCTGCAGAAAAGAAGGACAAGCATGTCCCATGGCCACGTGCTGATGACAATGCACCGCGACCACGACCAGCACTGTTGTCTCTAGACACAGAGCCTGCTTGCCCTCTTTTATCGGCTCGCGCCTGTCTGCCTCTCCTTGCTGGCCTTACAGACATGGTAATGGCCTGAAGGGAGTTGGGTAAAACAGTAGTTGGGTAGTTTATATTGTGCTGGAGGCACACAACACCCACTAACTCCTGCAGATGCCTTTTTTATAGAACACCAGAGATAAAGGGGTATATACAGATGTATACTGTGCTGTGCTGGAAGCACACACAACTTCCAATAACTCCTGCAGATGGCAATTGGGCCCAAATAGAGAACAGCTATGTAGGTGGATTATAGCGGTATGTACTGGGTACAGAGCACGCAGACAGCACGCACTATCTCCTGACACTTCTGACTGCAAGCTCTATTATTAAAGATGGACCACTAGCTATATAGGTGAGGTGAATATCACGGTGTATACTGCGGTCAGGGCACGCAGACAATAACCAGAAAACAGCAGAGATAAAGGGGTATATACAGATGTATACTGTGCTGTGCTGGAAGCACACACAACTTCCAATAACTCCTGCAGATGACAATTGGGCCCAAATAGAGAACAGCTATGTAGGTGGATTATAGCGGTATGTACTGGGTACAGAGCACGCAGACAGCACGCACTATCTCCTGACACTACTGACTGCAAGCTCTATTGTTAAAGATGGACCACTAGCTATATAGGTGAGGTGAATATCACGGTGTATACTGCGGTCATGGAACGCAGACAATAACCAGAAAACAGCAGAGATAAGGGGGTATATACAGATGTATACTGTGCTGTGCTGGAAGCACACACAACTTCCAATAACTCCTGCAGATGACAATTGGGCCCAAATAGAGAACAGCTATGTAGGTGGATTATAGCGGTATGTACTGGGTACAGAGCACGCAGACAGCACGCACTATCTCCTGACACTACTGACTGCAAGCTCTATTATTAAAGATGGACCACTAGCTATATAGGTGAGGTGAATATCGCGGTGTATACTGCGGTCAGGGCACGCAGACAATAACCAGAAAACAGCAGAGATAAAGGGGTATATACAGATGTATACTGTGCTGTGCTGGAAGCACACACAACTTCCAATAACTCCTGCAGATGACAATTGGGCCCAAATAGAGAACAGCTATGTAGGTGGATTATAGCGGTATGTACTGGGTACAGAGCACCCAGACAGCACGCACTATCTCCTGACACTACTGACTGCAAGCTCTATTGTTAAAGATGGACCACTAGCTATATAGGTGAGGTGAATATCACGGTGTATACTGCGGTCATGGAACGCAGACAATAACCAGAAAACAGCAGAGATAAGGGGGTATATACAGATGTATACTGTGCTGTGCTGGAAGCACACACAACTTCCAATAACTCCTGCAGATGACAATTGGGCCCAAATAGAGAACAGCTATGTAGGTGGATTATAGCGGTATGTACTGGGTACAGAGCACGCAGACAGCACGCACTATCTCCTGACACTACTGACTGCAAGCTCTATTATTAAAGATGGACCACTAGCTATATAGGTGAGGTGAATATCGCGGTGTATACTGCGGTCAGGGCACGCAGACAATAACCAGAAAACAGCAGAGTTAAAGGGGTATATACAGATGTATACTGTGCTGTGCTGGAAACACACACAACTTCCAATAACTCCTGCAGATGGCAATTGGGCTCAAATAGAGAACAGCTATGTAGGTGGATTATAGCGGTATGTACTGGGTACAGAGCACGCAGACAGCACGCACTATCTCCTGACACTACTGACTGCAAGCTCTATTATTTAAGCTAGATCACTAGCTATATAGGTGAGGTGAATATAGTGGTGTATACTGCGATCAGGGCACAGACAATAACCACTACACAAGAGCAAGATAGGAAATCAGCCAAAAACGATTGGTGTGTAACTGTGTTGAAGGTACACAGAACACCCACTGCTTCAGATGCCAACACACTACACAAGGCCGCCTCAAAGGCGGCCTTATATAGTGTGGGGCGTGCACTACACAGCCTCAGCAATGATTGGCCACAGGCAGGATGCCTGTGGCCAATCATGGCTCTCCTCGCTGCTGGCGCTGCGATTGGCCAAGCATGCGGGGTCACAGTGCATGCTAGGCCAATCATGAGCCAGCAATGCACTGCGCCATCGCAGTGCATTGTGGTCCGCGCGCGCCATACGAATTTTGACACGAACGGACCAAGAGTTCGGATTTCGCCGAACGCCCGAACAGCCAATGTTCGAGTCGAACGTACGTTCGACTCGAACATGAAGCTCATCCCTAGCCCTGTTAAACAGGGGCAGAAAAATTGGGCTGATGCCATCAACCAGAACCAGAAATGTTCTTCCAACATATCAGCGGAGGAGGAAGAGGATAGACAATCAACATAACAGGACAGTCACTCAGCATCAGCATAGGCAGGCTTGAAGGGATGTGATATTTAAAAAAAAATATTCTGTTACATCAGCTTCAGGTGCTTGGTAGCTGTGGGTGATCCAAGACTGATTCATCTTGATGAAGGTCAGTCGATCAACTGATTCGGTGGACAGGCGCACCCTGTGATCTGTAACAAAGCCACCAGCAGCTCTGAAGGTGCGTTCCGAAAGAACGCTGGATGCAGGACAGGCCAGTAGCTCAATTGCATACTGTGCAAGCTCTGGCCAGTGATCCATCCTCAAGACCCAGTAAGCCAGAGGATTTTCGGTGGCAAAGGTGTCCAAGTCTGACCTTGCCCCTAGGTATTCCTGGACCATGTAAATCAGACGCTGGCGATGGGTGCTGGAACCGATCATACCTTGGGGCTGCGGACTAAAAAATTGTCTGAAAGCATCAGTCAGACGGCCACCTTCTCCACCGCTCCTTCTGACCGATGCCTCAGCAACACGTTGTCCAGGACCAGGAGTTTGTAACCTCCCAGTCTCTGGGAACGCGTTGCACAGACCTTTCTGCAAGGCCTCCCGGAGATGTCTCATCCTCTGCTCCCTCTGCGATGGCAAGATAAGGTCGGCAACCTTACCCTTGTACCGTGGATCAAGGAGAGTGGCCAGCCAGTAATGGTCCCTCTCCTTGATACGAAGAATACGAGGATCCTTCCGCAGACATGTGCCTCCTCCTCCTCCTCTCTCCTTCCAGGCACCCACGTGCCCTCATCATCCCCTCCCTCTTCATCGCTGTAGCAAACCTGGCAGTATGCTGCAGCTTGTGGAACATGACTGCCAGATTGCTGTCCTTCTTGAGCATCCCCTCTCTCTGCGCTCACGCTACTGCCTTCCTCTAGCTGAGTGTCATTATCAGAGCCCACAAAACACTGGGCATCCTCCTGGAGCATGTACCCAACACTGTGCTCAAAGAGTTCAGGAGACTCCTCAGGAGGACGTGGTGGGTCTAGGGAAGGAGTCACTGATGATGACATTGAGAGGAGGGAAGACGATGCGTTGGCAGCTGCTTTGCTAGTACCCTGAGACTGGGTGAGAGAGGATGAGGAGGATGAAGAGGGCTTGGTCATCCACTCTACCAAGTTGTTGGCATGTTGCGGCTCAACATGTCCAGCTGCCGAAAAGAAGGACAAGCGTGTCCCATGGCCACGTGCTGATGACAATGCACCGCGTCCACGACCAGCACTGTTGTCTCTAGACACAGAGCCTGCTTGCCCTCTTTTATCGGCTCGCGCCTGTCTGCCTCTCCTTGCTGGCCTTCCAGACATGGTAATGGCCTGAAGGGAGTTGGGTAAAAAAGCAGTTGGGTAGTGTATATTGTGCTAGAGGCACACAACACCCACTAACTCCTGCAGATGCCTTTATTATAGAACACCAGAGATAAAGGGGTATATACAGATGTATACTGTGCTGTGCTGGAGGCACACACAACTTCCAATAACTCCTGCAGATGGCAAGTGGTCTCAAATAGAGAAGAGCTATGTAGGTGGATATAGCGGTATGTACTGGGTACAGAGCACGCAGACAGCACGCACTAGCTCCTAACACTACTGACTGCAAGCTCTATTATAAAAGATAGATCACTAGCTATATAGGTGAGGTGAATATAGCGGTGTATACTGCGGTCAGGGCACACAGACAACAACCACTACACAACAGCAAGATCGAAAATCGTCCGAAAACAATCGGTGTGTACTGTGTTGAAGGTACACAGAACACCCACTAACTCCTGCAGATGCCTTTATTATAGAACACCAGAGATAAAGGGGTATATACAAATGTATACTGTGCTGTGCTGGAGGCACACACAACTTCCAATAACTCCTGCAGATGGCAAGTGGGCTCAAATAGAGAAGAGCTATGTAGGTGGATATAGCGGTATGTACTGGGTACAGAGCACGCAGACAGCACGCACTAGCTCCTAAAACTACTGACTGCAAGCTCTATTATAAAAGATAGATCACTAGCTATATAGGTGAGGTGAATATCACGGTGTATACTGCGGTCAGGGCACGCAGACAATAACCAGAAAACAGCAGAGATAAAGGGGTATATACAGATGTATACTGTGCTGTGCTGGAAGCACACACAACTTCCAATAACTCCTGCAGATGACAATTGGGCCCAAATAGAGAACAGCTATGTAGGTGGATTATAGCGGTATGTACTGGGTACAGAGCACGCAGACAGCACGCACTATCTCCTGACACTACTGACTGCAAGCTCTATTGTTAAAGATGGACCACTAGCTATATAGGTGAGGTGAATATCACGGTGTATACTGCGGTCATGGAACGCAGACAATAACCAGAAAACAGCAGAGATAAGGGGGTATATACAGATGTATACTGTGCTGTGCTGGAAGCACACACAACTTCCAATAACTCCTGCAGATGACAATTGGGCCCAAATAGAGAACAGCTATGTAGGTGGATTATAGCGGTATGTACTGGGTACAGAGCACGCAGACAGCACGCACTATCTCCTGACACTACTGACTGCAAGCTCTATTATTAAAGATGGACCACTAGCTATATAGGTGAGGTGAATATCGCGGTGTATACTGCGGTCAGGGCACGCAGACAATAACCAGAAAACAGCAGAGTTAAAGGGGTATATACAGATGTATACTGTGCTGTGCTGGAAACACACACAACTTCCAATAACTCCTGCAGATGGCAATTGGGCTCAAATAGAGAACAGCTATGTAGGTGGATTATAGCGGTATGTACTGGGTACAGAGCACGCAGACAGCACGCACTATCTCCTGACACTACTGACTGCAAGCTCTATTATTTAAGCTAGATCACTAGCTATATAGGTGAGGTGAATATAGTGGTGTATACTGCGATCAGGGCACAGACAATAACCACTACACAAGAGCAAGATAGGAAATCAGCCAAAAACGATTGGTGTGTAACTGTGTTGAAGGTACACAGAACACCCACTGCTTCAGATGCCAACACACTACACAAGGCCGCCTCAAAGGCGGCCTTATATAGTGTGGGGCGTGCACTACACAGCCTCAGCAATGATTGGCCACAGGCAGGATGCCTGTGGCCAATCATGGCTCTCCTCGCTGCTGGCGCTGCGATTGGCCAAGCATGCGGGGTCACAGTGCATGCTAGGCCAATCATGAGCCAGCAATGCACTGCGCCATCGCAGTGCATTGTGGTCCGCGCGCGCCATACGAATTTTGACACGAACGGACCAAGAGTTCGGATTTCGCCGAACGCCCGAACAGCCAATGTTCGAGTCGAACGTACGTTCGACTCGAACATGAAGCTCATCCCTAGCCCTGTTAAACAGGGGCAGAAAAATTGGGCTGATGCCATCAACCAGAACCAGAAATGTTCTTCCAACATATCAGCGGAGGAGGAAGAGGATAGACAATCAACATAACAGGACAGTCACTCAGCATCAGCATAGGCAGGCTTGAAGGGATGTGATATTTAAAAAAAAATATTCTGTTACATCAGCTTCAGGTGCTTGGTAGCTGTGGGTGATCCAAGACTGATTCATCTTGATGAAGGTCAGTCGATCAACTGATTCGGTGGACAGGCGCACCCTGTGATCTGTAACAAAGCCACCAGCAGCTCTGAAGGTGCGTTCCGAAAGAACGCTGGATGCAGGACAGGCCAGTAGCTCAATTGCATACTGTGCAAGCTCTGGCCAGTGATCCATCCTCAAGACCCAGTAAGCCAGAGGATTTTCGGTGGCAAAGGTGTCCAAGTCTGACCTTGCCCCTAGGTATTCCTGGACCATGTAAATCAGACGCTGGCGATGGGTGCTGGAACCGATCATACCTTGGGGCTGCAGACTAAAAAATTGTCTGAAAGCATCAGTCAGACGGCCACCTTCTCCACCGCTCCTTCTGACCGATGCCTCAGCAACACGTTGTCCAGGACCAGGAGTTTGTAACCTCCCAGTCTCTGGGAACGCGTTGCACAGACCTTTCTGCAAGGCCTCCCGGAGATGTCTCATCCTCTGCTCCCTCTGCGATGGCAAGATAAGGTCGGCAACCTTACCCTTGTACCGTGGATCAAGGAGAGTGGCCAGCCAGTAATGGTCCCTCTCCTTGATACGAAGAATACGAGGATCCTTCCGCAGACATGTGCCTCCTCCTCCTCCTCTCTCCTTCCAGGCACCCACGTGCCCTCATCATCCCCTCCCTCTTCATCGCTGTAGCAAACCTGGCAGTATGCTGCAGCTTGTGGAACATGACTGCCAGATTGCTGTCCTTCTTGAGCATCCCCTCTCTCTGCGCTCACGCTACTGCCTTCCTCTAGCTGAGTGTCATTATCAGAGCCCACAAAACACTGGGCATCCTCCTGGAGCATGTACCCAACACTGTGCTCAAAGAGTTCAGGAGACTCCTCAGGAGGACGTGGTGGGTCTAGGGAAGGAGTCACTGATGATGACATTGAGAGGAGGGAAGACGATGCGTTGGCAGCTGCTTTGCTAGTACCCTGAGACTGGGTGAGAGAGGATGAGGAGGATGAAGAGGGCTTGGTCATCCACTCTACCAAGTTGTTGGCATGTTGCGGCTCAACATGTCCAGCTGCCGAAAAGAAGGACAAGCGTGTCCCATGGCCACGTGCTGATGACAATGCACCGCGTCCACGACCAGCACTGTTGTCTCTAGACACAGAGCCTGCTTGCCCTCTTTTATCGGCTCGCGCCTGTCTGCCTCTCCTTGCTGGCCTTCCAGACATGGTAATGGCCTGAAGGGAGTTGGGTAAAAAAGCAGTTGGGTAGTGTATATTGTGCTAGAGGCACACAACACCCACTAACTCCTGCAGATGCCTTTATTATAGAACACCAGAGATAAAGGGGTATATACAGATGTATACTGTGCTGTGCTGGAGGCACACACAACTTCCAATAACTCCTGCAGATGGCAAGTGGTCTCAAATAGAGAAGAGCTATGTAGGTGGATATAGCGGTATGTACTGGGTACAGAGCACGCAGACAGCACGCACTAGCTCCTAACACTACTGACTGCAAGCTCTATTATAAAAGATAGATCACTAGCTATATAGGTGAGGTGAATATAGCGGTGTATACTGCGGTCAGGGCACACAGACAACAACCACTACACAACAGCAAGATCGAAAATCGTCCGAAAACAATCGGTGTGTACTGTGTTGAAGGTACACAGAACACCCACTAACTCCTGCAGATGCCTTTATTATAGAACACCAGAGATAAAGGGGTATATACAAATGTATACTGTGCTGTGCTGGAGGCACACACAACTTCCAATAACTCCTGCAGATGGCAAGTGGGCTCAAATAGAGAAGAGCTATGTAGGTGGATATAGCGGTATGTACTGGGTACAGAGCACGCAGACAGCACGCACTAGCTCCTAAAACTACTGACTGCAAGCTCTATTATAAAAGATAGATCACTAGCTATATAGGTGAGGTGAATATAGCGGTGTATACTGCGGTCAGGGCACGCAGACAACAACCACTACACAACAGCAAGATCGAAAATCGGCCGAAAACGATCGGTGTGTACTGTGTTGAAGGCACACAGAACACCCACTGCTTCAGACGCCAACACACTACACAAGGCCGCCGCGCTAGCGGCCTTATATAGTGTGGGGCATGCACTACACAGCCTGAGCTATGATTGGAAACAGGCATCCTGCCTGTGGCCAATCATGGCTCTCCTCGCTGCTGGCGCTGCGATTGGCCAAGTATGCGGGGTCACAGTGCATGCTTGGCCAATCATGAGCCAGCAATGCACTGCGCCATCGCAGTGCATTGTGGGCCGTGAGCGCCACACGAATTTGGAGCGAACGGACCAAAATGTTCGGACGAACAGACGATGTTCGAGTCGAACGTATGTTCGACTCGAACACGAAGCTCATCCCTACTGGTGCACAATTTGACAGTTGATGTGATTTTGCACTCACCAGATACCCTGCCCCTGCAGGGGTAAATGTGCCTAATGCCACGTACACACATAGCCGACTATCCAGCGGACTTAGTCTGGCGGACTTCCTGCCGGACTGTCCGCCGGACTTTCCGAACAAGCTACTTGCCAACACACAGCACTTTTTCAGCGGACTAATACGGCGTACTAAATCCGCCGTACTATCCGCCGTACTTTTGAAATGAACGGACTCTCCCACACACGTGGAGGAAAGTCCGCTCATTTTGAGCGCGTCTCCAGGTAGCCGGGGCCAGCGAAGGAGGTGCACGCTACCCGGCCGGCCAGGAAAAGGGGTGGGGACGAGCGAGCGCCCCCCCCTGAGCCGTACCAGACCGTGTGCCCTCAACATGGGGGGTGCCTTGGGGGAGGGGGGCTGTGTGGCCCCCCCACCTCAAAGCACCTTGTCCCCATGTTGATGAGGACAAGGGCCTCTTCCCAACAACCCTGGCCGTTGGTTGTCGGGGTCTGCGGGCGGGGGGCTTATCGGAATCCGGGAGCCCCTTTAATATGGGGGGCCCCCGGATACTGGTCCCCCCCCCTATGTGATATAGTATGGGGTACAATGTACCCCTACCCATTCACCTGTAAAAAAAAAAGGAAAAAAAACACAACACACAAGGGTTAAAATCGTTTATTGCACAGCTCCGGGGGTCTTCTGTCCGTCTTCGGGGGTCTTCTCGCTGGACTCCTCCGCTATCTTCTGCTAACTCTTTTGCTAGCGGAGGAGCCCAGCTTTCTTCTTTGCCGCCGCCCTCTTCTTCTGACTTCGGGGGTCTTGTCCCCCTCTTCGGTTCTTCTTGCCGGGCCACAGTGCCTTCTTCTAGCTCTTTTACAAGCGGTGGCCCGGTCTGCTGTCGCCTTCTTCTGTTCTTATCTTCTTCTGTTCTTCTGTTCTTCTCTTCAGATGTTGTCTCGTCGCTGCTTCCGCTCACAATGGCAGGGACGCGGCGCGCGGCGACTTATATAGGGACATCACCGGATGATGTCCCTGCCCATTATGATGTCACAGTCCCAGCATCCTCATGTTTAATAACATATAACATACAAAACGCTGGAATTTACAAAGTTCAACTTAGAAAACTAGAAGGCAATATCAAACATTATAGTATGTCCTAAATGTCTGGATATTGCCTTCATCAGATGGGGTGATGTCACCCCTATAAAAGTCAAATTTTGAAGATGCACACAATTAGGGAGTCAAAATGGGTATTTACCTCCTGATCCCATACCTAATGTCAACATGTGCTATCTGCCATCATGGGGGATCAATCGATGTGTTTTGGGGGTGCAACCCTTTCCTCTCCCCTACTTCATTTGGGAGGAAGAGGTTGCACCCAGAAAATGCATACATTGAAATCGCCTGGTGGCAGATAGCACATGTTGACACACTGTGTGCATCTTCAAAATTTGGCTTTTACTAATTACAAAAAAAGTGCTTTTAGAACAATAATGAAAATGTTTGCATTTTCAAGAACTTTTTAAGTTTTTAACACATCAATCATGTTCTTCATTTGTTGTTCAAGAAAAAATTGTTTATTTCTTATGATATTGAATCTCACAATTCCATGTCATGATGTCCTGGATTAGGAGTTGTGCACTTGCACTTGTAAATTTTGGAGCTTGCTCTTCCACAACCATCAAATCACCTAAAATTTTTGGGAAAAACATGTATTATAAATATGCACGCATACATATATTACCCGAAGGTGGGGTGTCAGACACTCATCTTTTGTGGTGACAAGTTTGCCCACTTCCTCCACCTCTCCTTCCTCCAGATCCTCGGGGTATGGTGTTTTTGGGCGTTCCCTTCTTTGTCAGGGGGGGTTCCTGGTGTCCTCTGTTGAGTGGTGTTTTCCAAGTCTTTGGTTCCCTATGAGAATGAAACAAAAGGTATACTTTAGCACACAGATATTTAGGCATGACCAAATGTATTTAACCTGTATCTGCCCAAAACATCATATTTAATGAGCGAACGATGTTTCCTACGACCAATTTCTGTGCCCACTAACCTGAAACTTGCCATTTTAAAATGTCCTACAGTAAAGAAAATCACATTGCGCAGCATGCAAGTAATAATAAGAATTGGAAAACACAACTACTTACTTTTTCTAAGCACTTTCTTGAACCTTCTGTACTGATCCAGCTCCCTCAGTTTCAGGTCTGACCAGCGTTTCCTTATTTGTTTCATTGATAGTCGTACCCAAAAATTTGTGTGCAGACTCTTCACAATTTTCTTCATAATTTTGTCATTTCTCACATTCAGGTTGGTGTACAGTCCATTCTTGCCATCAGAGTCATTCCTCCTCAAGATGTCCACCATCTCAAGAAAGGCCAAATTTGTAGCCTTAAATCGTCACCTCCGGGATCAGAATTTTTCGGCCTCTGGGTTTTCATCCTCGTTACTCCAATCACACACCTGCTCTCTCTCTGCCATATCACTCCTACTGCGTGCCGAAGAGAATGGGCGGGGAATGTATATAAAGTAACACACGTGTGTCGTACATATGTTTGGTGGGCTGAGGAAGGAGGGCGAACATTCTACCGAAGGTAAAATCTTAACTTTGGTACATCAGTGGCCTATACTGCTTCAAGATTGAGGCCTATATTGGGATAAGATTATGAGAGTTTAGGCTGACATTAGTGTTTTTGTCTTGTGTATTGTCTTACAGAAAGTATGAATCACTTTAAGGTCCCAATATTTATGGCCAGTTTCATTGACAAGTATAGGGAGATAAGGAATTTGTGGGAGGTGAAACAGCTTATATTATAATAAACAAGCTAGGAGGTTAATACTGGAGAAACTTCTGGAATTTTTGAAGACTCGCATCCCCGATACAACCATCCTGTTCTTGGAAAAGAAAATTGGGATCTTGAGGAACATGTATAATAAGAAGCATAATAAGATCCAGAAATTACTCCGATCAGGAGCATCAGCAGCGCAAGCGTATGTCCCCAGGCTTTGGTACTTCAACAAACTGCAGTTTCTGGACAACCAGACTGAAGGCAGGGAATCTCTTTCTACCCTTCCCTGCAGCCTTCTCTCCACACTTCCCTCAACTCCAGCAGAGGCTGATGAGGAACAACCTGGGCCTTCCTTTCTGGAAAAAGTGGATGTGCCCAGTTGGAGCCAGATATAATATTTTAAGACATATTTATTGTCCTAATATTAATGATGTTAACTAGATATTATAATTGATAACAAATTCATGATTTAAAAAAAAGCAATGTATACATATCAATAGACAGTAAGGGCCAAAAATGTTTGTGACAAGAATGAAAAAATGCTGGGGTCAGAATGATAGTCTTTTTTATTTCTTAACATTCAATTTGCAAGTCATGAGCTGAAAATTGTGTATGATTGATAAACCAAAAACTAAAACGATGTCCCTTTTTTATACACAGGATGAGACCAGCCAGGAGGAGGGTCTGGAAAGTGGCAGCCAGGAGGAGGCCATGCCCAGTGGCAGCCAGGAGGAGGCCACGCCCAGTGGCAGCCAGAAGGTGGCTGGGCCTAATAGGAGCCTCACCCAATCCCAGGAAAGGGACAATGACGGAGGAGGCAGCCTGGGCCACATTAGAGAAGCAAGTGATGTCCTCAGGAGCCCCCTCCAATGCTGAAGAGGCCTATGGCTGCTATCTAGCCACAAGATTGCTGAAATTGGAGGAGTGTGCAGGGTGCTCTGTGAGGGAATTATTGTTGATGCCCTTCAGAAGGGATTGAGGGGCCAGCTGATTGAGAACAGCCACATATATGAGCAAGCCCATCCTCCTCCTCCTGCCACAATTCCACCACCAGAGCCACAGCCTCCAAGGGAGGCTGCAGGGAATCGTGGAGGGAAGTCTGCAGTGAAGAGAAGAAAATAATGACCTGGGTTCAGTCTGGTCTTAAAGGAGATGCAGGCTGGTGTAGTACCACAGGCTGGGGACAGATATGTCATCTGCTGCTGGTCCTAAGCTCTGGGGTTCCTGGACCAGATTGTGCTCCAAATTATATGGACTCCTCCAGCTATCAATTTTCTTTTGTGTGTGCGCTGGGGGCCAAAAGGCTTCATAAATTCCAAAAGTTTCTCCAGCGTTGCCTTACACTTTATTTTGTTACCTAGAATAAATGCAGATTTTATTTTCTGAAAATACTTGCTTATGTGTTTTTATTCAAATAGGACAGTTTGTTTGTGAGTAGACACGTACATTTCTAAAAGACAATGTCAAATTAACAAGGGACACCAACCTCCTTGAGGTTAATAAAAAATACAAGATAATAATGTAATTGTGTTAACTTAACACACAAAAAATAAAGTTATATATGGAGATTACTAGAAAATAATTTTTCAATAATCCCCAAAAAATCTGATCTTGATGAAAATAAATAAATAAAAGATGACTATAAAAAATAATTGTAAACGTTATTATGGAGATCGTAATTTAAAAAAATACAATATTATTCAGGAGATCAGGAGAAATAATAAAGAAATAAGTTTGTGTGAATATGAGCAGCAAAACAACTTCATTCTTCTAGCATTATAAAGAAGAAAAGAATGTGCTGCATTAAAAGATCACAGAATTTGCGTTTATGAACACTAGTTTTAACACACCGAGCACTTCCATCTTATAATTGCTTCAGAGCATGCGTAGTTTTTGGTCCGACGGAACAGCATACAGACAAGCGGTTTTCCCATTAGGAATTGGTTCAGTCGGAAATATTTAGAACATGTTCTATTTCTAGGTCTGTCAGAATTTTTGAAGTAAAAAGTTCGATGGGGCATACACATGATTGGAATATATGATAAAAAGCTCCCGTCTGACTTTTTTTGTCCATACCTAGCACTCTCACCTAGCAGTAAAAAGGGTTGCTGGTTCGTATCCCAACCATGGCACTACCTGCCTGGAGTTTGCATGTTCTCCTTGTGCCTGCATGGGTTTCCTTCAGGTATTCCGGTTTCCTCCAACACTCCAAAGACATGCAGGTAGGCTAATTGGCTTCTGTCCAAAATTGGCCCTAGTATATGAATGGGGACCTTGGATTGCAGGCTCCTTGAGGGTAGAGACCAATGTGCAATGTACAGGGATAGGGATAATTGTAGACACTCACTCAGGTTGAACTGGATGGACTGGTGTCTTTATTCAACCTTACTAACTAAGTAGCTATGTGACGTGTGTACGCGGCATAACTTTTTTGTTATATTTTGTAGTTCCCTATTTTCTGTACTTATTGAAATGGTTAAAAACAAGGAATGCTGTTTTATAGTTTAACCGGTTCCCGACCGGCGCACGCCGATGTACGTCGGCAGAATGGCACGGGCAGACATATTGGCGTACAGGTACGTCCAATCTTTATTGCTGCCCTGCCATGAGCAGAGATCAGTGTTCACTAAATGAAAGCCCAGCCCCCCACAGCTACTAACACACCCCTTGGAACCCTGTAACCCCTACACTGCCACCCACTGGTTAACCCCTTCACTGCCAGTGTCATTTACACAGGAATCAGTGCATTTATATAGCAGTGATTGCTGTATAAATGAAAATGGTCCCAAAAATGTGTAAAAAATGTCCGATGTGTCCTCCATAATGTCGCAGTCACAATAAAAATCGCTGATCACCACCATTACTAGTAAAAAAAAAAATATTAATAAAAATGCCATAAAAACATCCCCTATTTTGTAAACGCTATAACTTTTGCGCAAACCAATCAATAATCACTTATTGCAATTTTTTTTTACCAAAAATATGTAGAAGAATACATATCGGCCTAAACTGAGGGCAACATTTTTTTTTATATATTTTTGGGGAATATTTATTATAAAAAAAGTAAAAAATAATGCGTTTTTTTCAAAATTCGTCTCTATTCGCTCTATTTTTGTTTATAGCGCAAAAAATAAAAACCGCAGGGGTGATCAAATACCACCAAAAGAAAGCTCTATTTGTGGGAAAAAAGTGCGCCAATTTTGTTTGGGAGCCATGTTGCACGACCGCGCAATTGTCAGTTAAAGCGCCGCAGTGCCGAATCGCAAAAAGTGGTCTGGTCTTTGACCAGCAAAATGTTCTGGGGCTGAAGTGGTTAAGGAGCAATGATCCCCTCCCTTTGTTTGACATAGGTTAAATTGCATTTCTCGTGTGTGTGTGTGTGTGTGTGTCTGTGTGTGTGTGTGTGTGTGTGTGTGTGTGTGTGCATGTGTGTAAACAGCTGTAGTGTCATGCAAATTGAGTAAGCTGAGTGAACTGTAAAGAGTAAAATTAACCCTTAGTAATGTACAAATATGTGCATTAAAATGTAATATTTGTTTTCATAGAAGAAAGTTTTGAAGAGTTTTCCAATGTGTTATGGTGAATTATAACTTTCTTGTAGAGATGGAAATTTATAAAAAATATTTTTTTGAGCTGCTCAATTTTTTTTTTTTTAACCACGGTGAACAATCTTTTTTTATAGTAATGTCTTGTTACTGGTACTGTATATAACCAGTGGTTTATTTTGTTTCTAGGCAAAAAAAAATGTTTTTATCCCTCAGATTAGAAAATTTGGTTTCATGGCCTTCAGAACAAAAGGAAATCACAGCTTCCATAGACAACTTTATACATGATTGTTTTTCTTTTTCCTGGTTTGTCGGGTTTCACATGTGATTTTTTTAGGTTTTCATCACCAGTATCTAGTGGGTGCTTCTGTGTTTTGGACTACCTAGTGTGTGTTGTATGTTCTGATCCAACATTTATGAAGCTCTAGTGTGAACGAATTTCATTGCTCTACCGATTAGCATAACCAACTAACTGAAGTCCACATCTTCAGTTCTCACTTAGTTTTCTTTAAATGAAAAGTTGAGTAAGACTGCAGGGGATAATTGGCACTCTAAACACATATATTAGGCTGAGAATTGTAATACATCTCTGTCAACTACATCTCTGTCACTCTTACCACTGCATTTAGTGGTAAGAGTGTTTTGGTATTATCCAGAGTTTGAATACACACCCAGCCATACCTGGCTGTTCAAGCTTCACTCATTGCCTCAAGCTAAGTAGCGGTATATCTGTGTGTCCCCGAGTGTGTTTCAAGCCTGTTTCCTGCCCAGTGTCACCATGCAACTCTATTTGCTCCTAGAGTTTCTTGTTTGTCTGTTTTTATGTGGGTATTTGTTACCAATTGTCTAATGTGTCTTTGGTGTATCTGTCACTAATATCTGTGTGTTTCAAGGCACACCGGTCGACTCAAATTGTACCCCCTACTGTTTAGTGATGCCGACGCCTCAGTGCTGCAAGGGATTTTTCTTTGCCTGTTGGCCAGTTGTGTCTGGTAGCAACAGTTCCTCAAGCTAGATACATATTATGCCTGATTACATACAAGTTGAGAGTGTATAGGTCTGGCCTTGTATTGCATGGTCTTGGGTGAGTCTGGAGAAGAGTTGTGCAGGAAGATTTTATGGGGTGTTACCAGCTCTTGGCTGTTCCAAGGGCCCTCACTTTCCTTATATGTGTGGGCACACTGTATTCACCTCAGTTAATACTCATAGGTGTCTTTCCTGTCCAAGACACCTTATGTACCTTAATTAGTTGTCTGTGTCCTGCATGCCAGGAAGACCAGCGCCCCAGTGCTACACTATGCCCCTGTCATTCATGTGAGTCCTGTGTGGAGAGTGTAGGCAGTTTATTTTGTATGGGTGAAGGATAACTTTGTCTGATTACCGAATTGATAAAGGAGGGAATTGTTTGGGTGATGATCCACTTTCTTAAACAGGGAATTCTAAAAGAGACAGTTTCACCCTACAACACATCTATACATCCATTTAAAAAGCCAGATGGCAGCTATAGGTTGGTGCAGGACTTAAGAGCTATAAACAACTTAGTTATACCCATTGCACCCATAGTGACCGATGTGCCATCCCTCCTCACCTCCATTCCATCCGATGCTGAATTTTCTTCTGTGATTGAGTTAACAAACACATTTTTTTTTTCATCCCTGTGGACAAGGAGACATGGCCAATACTTCCATTTTGTTTTAGAAACCGCCAGATGACATGGTGTAGAATGCCCCTGGACTCCCTTGGTTCTGTCCTACGATGATTTATTGTTGTGTAGTCCAAGCCAGGTTGCTTGCAAAGAGGATGGCTTAGATCTGCTACATTGGTTAGCAGATAATGGTCATGGGTTTCTAGGGAAAAGCTACAATGGTGTCAGGAAACTGTTCAATAGTTCAATGGTTTTGTGCTTTCTAAAGGAGAAATGAAAATTGGTCACAAGAGAGCTGCCCTGCCCACTTAGTAAGAAAGATATGCTGTCTTTTCTTGGTGTAATTTGTTACTTCTTCCAATGGATACCTGATTGTTCCTTCTATGATAAACTCCTGAGACAAGCCACAAATATCGATGTGCCAGATTGTGTAAATTGGAATAATGAAATGTGTAGTGCTTGTGTGTATCCTAAAACTGCAATGATCACAGCGCCTGGTCTTGGATTACCTGAATATGGCAAGATGTTTCACTTATTTGCCAGGAATAACTGTAAAACCATGATGGTAGTCCTACCGCAGGAGGATGGTGGCAAACTCGGCCCTATTGCATTTTTTTCAAGCATTGTGCCTATGCCAGTACAGGGCATGCCAGTGTGTCTCTGAGCTTTAGCATCCTGTGCGATGGTTGTGGAGATGGCTACTTCATTCACCCTGGTCATGCAACCGCACTACACACTACTCACAATGTCTCCATCCTGTTAGGAAATGGAACATTGAAGGAGTACAGAAAAGCCCTGAATCAGGTCTCATCTGCCAAGAGAGGAGACAATGCATACCCATAGCTAGTACACCCCTATTTATCTCACAATATCATGGGGTAGGACACAGAGCGTGGCAGGTTACATGTGGGTTATTGGATAAAGATTTTTTCATCCCTGGTCTTTCCTCATTAGTAAAATCATATGTTGCAAGATGCACAAACAGTAGTCAGAATCCTTACACAGGAAATTATCCCAAGATGGGGCTGCCCACTTCAAATGAAGTCAGACAATGATCCTGCCTTTATAGCCAAAGTGTGTCAAGATCTAGTGAAAACCCTGAAAATACTGGAGATTGACTGGAAGTTTCACATCCCATACCACCCCAGAGTTCAGGGATAGTAAAAAGCATGAATAGGGCTATAGCACTCAAAGATAAAATCAGGAAAGCCACAGAGGGGAACTTTCAACGAATCGAAAAAGGTACTTCCTGCAGTCCTTGCAGATCTAAGAATGACTCCCCCTAAAACCACAGGTTACTCCCCTTTTGAGGTCCTGATGGGAAGACCCTTCCCCACCCCATGGGCTAGACAGCCCTTAATGTTAGAAAGAGGGGATCTCAACCTTATACAGGAGGAGTATGTTAAGAAAGTGACTGAAACTTTGGATAGAGTTGAAAAACTTGTTGCTCGCACCTCTCTTTTCTTTACAGGAACCTACTAATCCTCTCCAGGTGGGAGACGTCATAGTGGTCCAGCAACTGAATCGTACCAAGAAGCAAGATAAAGCACAGAGGGTGAAACAGGTGATACAAATCCTTGAACAGGGAGTGAAGCAGGTGGTCAAGACTCTGAAAAAGATTACCTCGCTTATTTCACCACAGACTTTTGGGAAGGTCTTGGGCCTCTTTTTCTTGATGACTTTGATGGTGTTACCTTGCATCACTGATCCCTATAATGGATATATTGGGGGACAATAAGGTAGGACACCTGCTGAAGGCTAATATACATCCCAGGTACCCCCTCAAGCACCGCCACAAGAGAGAGCTGTTCTTTGAGAAAGACGTTGCCATGGTTAGTATAATGATCTTGCCTTTTGTTTTATTCATGTATGTTATTTCAAAACAGCATACTCCCTATTGTGTGTAATTATGGTCAAGCCCTTTTCAAGTATGTATATCCTGTGTATCCTTAGGCAATCAGCTTTGATTTATGAATAAATGACCAGGTGTCCATCTTACTGATTTCAGACACTACACACCAAATATACAAACTGGTTTCTCCTTTATTGTCACTATGCACTCCTCTAAACACCCCCTCCCTTTTTCCCTTCATCTATATCCCATATAAGCTGTATGTTCTCCCATTAAAAACCAGATACCCTTTGAATACACATTTGCTCGTTTCACGTATCTCTTGGGGTTTCTCATGGTACAGACAGTCCATGGTGGCTTGCCAAATTAACCAAGGATGGTCGTCCAGAACCAGAATTCATTTCATATACTCACCCTAAAGTCCACTAAAAAGGTGAGAACTTCACCACCATGACCAAGTTTCTGGAGCCTAGTGTATTGACTACCAAGGCCTTTCTCAAGGACACCATGGATCTTTTTTCTTTTCCCTGAGTGGGGTACAATTGGATAGTATGAGATAGTATGAGAAACTTACTATCTCATACTTGGTAACAGCTGATGTATCATCTCTTGATTTTTGCATTTCTCACAACTATTTCTATTCTCAACAGTTTGATGTTGCAATGGGTGCAAAGATTGCACCTAGCCTCGCTTACCTGTTTATGGCAGGAGGATAGACATGTGTTTAGTGTGCAATTACTACAAGTAAAATAAAGGTTCATTGATGGCTTGGATAAAAAAATATTTCAAAAGGGCAAATCTTGCCTGTCAGACGTAACTGAAGTAGAGATGATGATTATTATGCTCAGCAGGCCCCCCACAACAGGATGCCAGCTGAAAACTACAGGAGGTGACAGACACAAAATCAGTCACCCTACACAAAGAGCAAGAGCAGCAATGACTGGTCTTTACTACAGGAAGCTTCTGCACAGAGGTAAAGTTTCACACTGGATTACTGCACAGATCTGGGAGAAATACTTTTGTACTGACTTTTACTGACTTTTATATTAAGACAATATTTGCTTATCCTGGAGTTGAGCTTTAACATGGAACATACAGCAACCAAAGACAGTAATATTTTCTACCGCATGGCTACTGGTAAATTAGAGTAAATGCAAAGTATATAGTTTTATTTTCTCCTGTGAATAGTTCACTCACAAATTCTGAATTAAGTTCCTAATGGCCAGCTTTCTTTCATAAGTGCTACATTACAGACCATATCCATTCAGAAAGCAGAAAATAATATTATACTTGACATCTGTAATGTTACAGATATAATTTATTACCCTACCTATAGAAATGTGAATAAATTAAGGAATCTTGAATGATCTCCTTTTCAATCTTTTAAAAAAATAAAGTTTTACTAAATGATGAGTTCTGAAAACAAACTTACTAAGAAAGGAAAATTAAGCAGGAGCACAAAAGGTATTTGAAAAAGTTTAATTAAGGCAAATGAATACAATATAGTCTAACTACCCTGTGATGGAGGTTTTGACCAGAAATGTACTCTGACTGTTCAGCTCTAGGGATGAGCCAAACACCCCCCGGTTTGGTTCGCACCAGAACTTTCGAACGGATCCAAAATTCGTACGAACTTTAGAACTCAATTGAAGTCTATGGGACTCGAACGTTCGAAATTAAAAGTGATAATTTTAATGGCTAATATGCAAGATACAGTCCTAAAAAAGGTTTTGGGGACCAGGCTCCTGCCCCAGGGGACATGGGTCAATGCCTAAAATGTTTTTTAAAATGGCCGTTTTGGCGGGAGCACTGATTTTAATGACAGTTAAAGTGAAAAAAAAGTGAAATATTCCTTTAAATATCGTGCCTGGGGGGTGTCTGTAGTATGCCTGTGAAGTGCCACGTGTTTTCCGTGTTTAGAACAGACCCTGCACAAAATGACATTTAACGGAAATAACGTCATTTAAAACTGCTTGCGGTTTTAATGTTATATCTGGTTCCGGCAATATGGATGAAAATCATTGAGAAAAATGGCATGGGTAGCCCTCCCTGCCCATTACCAGCCCCTTTGGGTCTTGTACGGATATTAACAGGAACCCCGTACCCATATTAAAAAAAGGAAATACGTGTGGCCCCCAGGCCCTATATACTCAGAACAGCAGCATACAGGCGGTGAAAACAAGACAGGAACTGTGTAGGTTTGTTGTGTTAAGTAGAATCTGTTTGTAATTTTCAACTGGTACATTTTTAAAGTGTAGCACCAGTCAAAAAATCAATTTTTAAGCTTTTTGGAAAACATAGGGAAGGGTTATCACCCCTGTATAATTTGTTTTGCCGTCCGTCTTTTTTCATCTCACTTCCTGTTGGCCTGCCCTATATGCTCTGCAGAAATGGCGGAACAAGGTGTTGGTGTTGCCACAACATTGTAAGCCCTCAAAGTGACTCTTGGTGGGCGCTGGAGTGCCCTGCTGTGAACGATTATATCAAGAATTGTAATTACATGCCCCTGTTAAACAGGGGCTGAAAAATTGGGCCTTAGGCACTGGTGCTGGTGCCTCGACACTGCAACCTTTCCCATATACTATAGTTGTAGTGCAGGAATGAGCCTGGCTGCAAAGCATTGCATCAAAAATTGTAATTAAACGCCCCTGTTAAACAGGGGCTGAAAAATTGGGCCTTAGGCACTGGTGCTGTTGCCACGACACTGCAACCTCTCCCATATACTCTAGTTGTGGTGCAGGAATGAGCCCTGCTACAAAGCATTGCATCAAAAATTGTAATTAAACGCCCCTGTTAAACAAGGGCTGAAAAATTGGGCCTTAGGCACTGGTGCTGGTGCCACGACACTGCAACCTCTCCCATATACTCTAGTTGTAGTGCAGGAATGAGCCCGGCTGCAAAGCATTGCATCAAAAATTGTAATTAAACGCCCCTGTTAAACAGGGGCTGAAAAATTGGGCCTTAAGCACTGGTGCAGGTGCCATGACACTGCAACCTCTCCCATATACTCTAGTTGTGGTGCAGGAATGAGCCCTGCTACAAAGCATTGCATCAAAAATTGAAATTAAATGTCCCTGTTAAACAAGGGCTGAAAAATTGGGCCTTAGGCACTGGTGCTGGTGCCACGACACTGCAAGCTCTCCCATATACTCTAGTTGTGGTGCAGGAATGAGCCCTGCTGCAAAGCATTGCATCAAAAATTGTAATTAAACGCCCCTGGTGAACAGGGGCTGAAAAATTGGGCTGGTGGCAACATATCAGCGGAGGAGGAAGAGGATAGACAATCAACATAACAGGACAGTCACTCAGCATAAGCATAGGCAGTCTTGAAGGGATGTGATATTTCAAAAAAAATATTCGGTTACATCAGCTTCAGGTGCTTGGTGGGTGATCCAAGACTGATTCATCTTGATGAAAGTCAGTCGATCAATTTAGTCGGTGGACAGGCGCACCCTGTGATCGGTAACAAAGCCACCAGCAGCACTGAAGGTCCGTTTTGAAAGAACGCTTGATGCAGGACAGGCCAGTAGCTCAATTGCATACTGTGCAAGCTCTGGCCAGTGATCCATCCTCAAGACCCAGTAAGCCAGAGGATTTTTGGTGGGGAAGGTGTCCAAGTCTGACCTTGCCCCTAGGTATTCCTGCACCATGTAAATCAGACGCTGGCGATGGTTGCTGAAACCGATCATATCTTGGGGCTGCGGACTAAAAAATTGTCTGAACGCATCGGTCAGACTGCCACCTTCTCCACCGCTCCTTCTGATCGATGCCTCAGCAACACGTTGTCCAGGACCAGGAGTTTGTAACCTCCCAGTCTCTGGGAACGCGTTGCACAGACCTTTCTGCAAGGCCTCCCGGAGATGTCTCATCCTCTGCTCCCTCTGCGACGGCAAGATAAGGTCGGAAACCTTACCCTTGTACCGTGGATCAAGGAGAGTGGCCAGCCAGTAATGGTCCCTCTTCTTGATCCGAAGAATACGAGGATCCTTCCGCAGGCTTTGCAGGATCAGGAAGGCCATGCAGCGTAGGTTAGCTGAGACATTCGGTCCGGAGTCCTCTGGGTCACTAAGGGCAACATGATCCGCAGCTACCTCCTCCCAGCCACGTACAAGTCCATGGGTTTTCTTGGGACTGTAAATCATCCCTACAAGACTGCTGCTGCTGCTGCTGATGCTGAGTGCCAGCCTCCACCTCCATGCTGACACAATCATCCTCCTCCTCCATCTCATCCTCTTCCTGTGTGATGGGTGGCACAGCAGGAACACTGTGTGCATAAAGAGGGCCTTGAGAGGCAAGGACGTCCTCCTCTTCCTGCCTCTGTTCTGCCTCAAGTGCCCTGTCCATTATTCCACACAGCGTATGCTCCAAGAGGTGGACAAGAGGTACAGTGTCACTGATGCATGCACTGTCACTGCTCACCATCCTTGTGGCCTCCTCAAACGGTGGCAGGACAGTGCATGTCCCACTGGTGTGGTGAGAAAAAACTGAGCTCCCCTGACCCTGTCCTGGTGCCGTAGTCGCACAGGTACTCATTGATGGCCCTCTGCTGCATGTGCAGCCACTGCAGCATGGCCAACGTTGAGTTCCACATGGTGGGCATGTCACATATAAGTCGGTTCTTGGGCAGGTTCAACTCCTTTTAGAGCTCAGCCAGCCGAGCACAGGCATTAAATGATCAGCGGAAATGCACACAGACTTTCCTGGCCTGCTTCAGGACATCCTGTAAGCCCGGGTACCTGCCTAAGAACCGCTGGACCACCAGGTTAAGGACGTGAGCCACACAGGGCACATGGGTCAGTTGTCCCTGTCGGAGGGCGGAGAGGAGGTTGGTGCCATTGTCGCAAACCACCATTCCTGGCTTATGCTGGCATGGCGTCAACCACCTCTTGGCCTGCCCCTGCAGAGCTGACAAAACATCTGCCCCAGTGTGGCTCCTGTCCCCCAAACAAACCAGCGCAAGCACGGCATGACATCGTTTTGCCTGCATACTTGGGTAGCCCCTGCAATGCCTACGGAGCACCGCTGGTTCTGAGGACAGAGCACTGGAAGAGGCCATGGAGGAAGAAGAAGAGGAGGGGGTGGAGGAGAGAGGTGTGTCACAACCAATAGGAGCATTTTGGAGGCGTGGTGGCGAACAACCTCCAACACTACTGCACCTTGTCCTGCATCCTTCCCAGTTGCCATAAGAGTGACCCAATGGGCCGTGAAAGACAGGTAACATCCCTGTCCATGCCTGCTGGACCATGAGTCAGCGGTAATATGCACCTTACCGCTGACAGCCCTGTCCAGCGAGGCAAGGACATTGCCTTCCACATGCCGGTAGAGAGCCGGAATCGCCTTCCGTGAGAAAAAGTGCAGTTTGGGGACCTGCCACTGAGGAACCGCACATTGTACAAACTCACGGAAGGGGGCCGAGTCTACCAACTGAAAAGGCAGCAGTTGAAGTGCTAGCAATTTAGCCAAGCTAGCATTCAACCGCTGGGCATGTGGATGGCTGGGAGTGAACTTCTTTTGCCGGTCCAGCAGCTGGGGCAGGGACATTTGCCTGCTATAATCGGACGTGGGTGTACTGCTAGCAGAGTGCCCGGAAGCACTTGGCTGTGACACACCTAATTCTACACCTTCATTCCTCTCAGAGCAGGTTTCAGAGAGGACTGAAGGTCTAGTGGGGTTGGAGATGCCAGCTGATGAGGAGCAAGGAGAGGTCCGCTTTGTTCTTTGGTGTGGGTCTTTGAGGTACGCTTGCAAATGAGCTGCATGGCAGGTCAACATATGTCTAGTCAAGTATGTGGTGCCCAAGCGGCTGATGTTTTGGCCACGCGAGATACGCTTGAGACATATGTTGCAAATAGCAGCGGTGCGATCTGATGCACTCGTCTCAAAAAAGGCCCACACCAAAGAACTTTTAGAATAACGTGCAGAGGCAGCACCCTGCACAGGCGGAGCTCTGCGGTGTGATTCAGTCGGTGTGCTGCCCCTAAGCTGGCCCCCGGAGGGCATCCTGCCTCGTTGGACATGTGCCTCCTCCTCCTCCTCTCTCCTACCAGGCACCCACGTGGAGTCAGTGCCCTCATCATCCCTTCCCTCTTCATCGCTGGAGCAAACCTGGCAGTATGCTGCAGCTTGTGGAACATGACTGCCAGATTGCTGTCCTTCTTGAGGATCCCCTCTCTCTGCACTCACGCTACTGCCTTACTCTAGCTGAGTATCATCATCAGAGCCTACAAAACACTGGGCATCCTCCTGGAGCATGTACCCAACACTGTGCTCAAAGAGTTCAGGAGACTCCTCAGGAGGATGTGGTGGGTCTAGGGAAGGAGTCACTGATGATGACTAGGGATGAGCTTTGTGTTCGAGTCGAACATACGTTCGACTCGAACATCGGCTGTTCGCCCGTTCGGCTCGAACATCGGCTGTTCACCTGTTCGGCGAATTCCGAACGTTATGGGCCGTTCGCGCCAAATTCATGTGGCGCTCACGGCCCACAATGCACTGAGTCATCGCAGTGCATTGCTGGCTCATGATTGGCCAAGCATGCACTGTGACCCCGCATGCTTGGCCAATCACAGCGCCAGCAGTGAGGAGAGCCATGATTGGCCACAGGCAGGATGCCTGTGGCCAATCATAGCTCAGGCTGTGTAGTACACGCCCACACTATATAAGGCCGCCAGCGTGGCGGCCTTGTGTAGTGTGTTGGCGTCTCAAGCAGTTAGTGGGTGTTCTGTGTACCTTCAACACAGTACACACCGATCGTTATCGCCCAATTTTCGATCTTGCTCTTCTGTAGTGGTTGTTGTCTGCTTGCCCTGACTGCAGTATACACCGCTATATTCACCTCACCTATATAGCTAGTGATCTATCTTTTATAATAGAGCTTGCAGTCAGTAGTGTTAGGAGCTTGTGCGTGCTGTCTGCGTGCTCTGTACCCAGTACATACCGCTATATCCACCTACATAGCTCTTCTCTATTTGAGCCCACTTGCCATCTGCAGGAGTTATTGGAAGTTGTGTATGCCTCCAGCACAGCACAGTATACATCTGTATATACCCCTTTATCTCTGGTGTTCTATAATAAAGGCATCTGCAGGAGTTAGTGGGTTTTTTGTGCCTCCTGCACAATATATACCTGTATCTACCCTTTATTGCTGTTCTCTAATAGAGCCATCTACAGGGCTTAGTGGGTGTTGTGTGACTCAATTACAGTATACCCCTTTATTTCTGGTGTTCTATAATAAAGGCATCTGCAGGAGTTAGTGGGTGTTGTGTGCCTCCAGCACAATATACACTACCCAACTGCTGTTTTACCCAACTCCCTTCAGGCAATTACCATGTCTGGAAGGCCAGCAAGGAGAGGCAGACAGGCGCGAGCCGATAAAAGAGGGCAAGCAGGCTCTGTGTCTAGAGACAACAGTGCTGGTCGTGGACGCGGTGCATTGTCATCAGCACGTGGCCATGGGACACGCTTGTCCTTCTTTTCTGCAGCTGGACATGTTGAGCCGCAACATGCCAACGACTTGGTAGAGTGGATGACCAAGCCCTCTTCATCCTCCTCATCCTCTCTCACCCAGTCTCAGGGTACTAGCAAAGCAGCTGCCAACGCATCGTCTTCCCTCCTCTCAATGTCATCATCAGTGACTCCTTCCCTAGACCCACCACGTCCTCCTGAGGAGTCTCCTGAACTCTTTGAGCACAGTGTTGGGTACATGCTCCAGGAGGATGCCCAGTGTTTTGTAGGCTCTGATGATGACACTCAGCTAGAATAAGGCAGTAGCGTGAGCGCAGAGAGAGGGGATGCTCAAGAAGGACAGCAATCTGGCAGTCATGTTCCACAAGCTGCAGCATACTGCCAGGTTTTCTACAGCGATGAAGAGGGAGGGGATGATGAGGGCACTGACTCCACGTGGGTGCCTGGTAGGAGAGAGGAGGAGGAGGAGGAGGAGGCACATGTCCAACGAGGCAGGATGCCCTCCGGGGGCCAGCTTAGGGGCAGCACACCGACTGAATCACACCGCAGAGCTCCGCCTGTGCAGGGTGCTGCCTCTGCGCGTTATTCTAAAAGTTCTTTGGTGTGGGCCTTTTTTGAGACGAGTGCATCAGATCGCACCGCTGCTATTTGCAACATATGTCTCAAGCGTATCTCGCGTGGCCAAAACATCAGCCGCTTGGGCACCACATGCTTGACCAGACATATGTTGACCTGCCATGCAGCTCGTTGGCAAGCGTACCTCAAAGACCCACACCAAAGAACAAAGCGGACCTCTCCTTGCTCCTCATCAGCTGGCATCTCCAACCCCACTAGACCTTCAGTTCTCTCTGAAACCTGCTCTGAGAGGAATGAAGGTGTAGAATTAGGTGTGTCACAGCCAAGTGCTTCCGGGCACTCTGCTAGCAGTACACCCACGTCCGATTATAGCAGGCAAATGTCCCTACCCCAGCTGCTGGACCGGCGAAAGAAGTTCACTCCCAGCCATCCACATGCCCAGCGGTTGAATGCTAGCTTGGCTAAATTGCTAGCACTTCAACTGCTGCCTTTTCAGTTGGTAGACTCGGCCCCCTTCCGTGAGTTTGTACAATGTGCGGTTCCTCAGTGGCAGGTCCCCAAACGGCACTTTTTCTCACGGAAGGCGATTCCGGCTCTCTACCGGCATGTGGAAGGCAATGTCCTTGCCTCGCTGGACAGGGCGGTCAGCGGTAAGGTGCATATTACCGCTGACTCATGGTCCAGCAGGCATGGACAGGGACGTTACCTGTCTTTCACGGCCCATTGGGTCACTCTTCTGGCAGCTGGGAAGGATTCAGGACAAGGTGCAGTAGTGTTGGAGGTTGTTCCGCCACCACGCCTCCAAAATGCTACTATTGGTTGTGACACACCTCTCTCCTCCACCCCCTCCTCTTCTTCTTCCTCCATGGCCTCTTCCAGTGCTCTGTCCTCAGAACCAGCGGCGCTCCGTAGGCGTTCCAGGAGCTACGCAAGTATGCAGGCAAAACGATGCCATGCCGTGCTTGCACTGGTTTGTTTGGGGGACAGGAGCCACACTGGGGCGGATGTTTTGGCAGCTCTGCAGGGGCAGGCCGAGAAGTGGTTGACGCCACACCAGCTTAAGCCAGGAATGGTGGTTTGCGACAATGGCACCAACCTCCTCTCTGCCCTCCGACAGGGACAACTGACCCATGTGCCCTGTGTGGCTCACGTCCTTAACCTGGTGGTGCAGCGGTTCTTAGGCAGGTACCCAGGCTTACAGGATGTCCTGAAGCAGGCCAGGAAAGTCTGTGTGCATTTCCGCTGATCATGTAATGCCTGTGCTCGGCTGACTGAGCTCCAAAAGGAGTTGAACCTGCCCAAGAACCGCCTTATATGTGACATGCCCACCAGGTGGAACTCAATGTTGGCCATGCTGCAGCGGCTGCACATGCAGCAGAGGGCCATCAATGAGTACCTGTGCAAATACGGCACCAGGACAGGGTCAGGGGAGCTTGTTTTTTTCTCACCACGCCAGTGGGGCATGATCAGGGATGCATGCACTGTCCTGTCACTGTTTGAGGAGGCCACAAGGATGGTGAGCAGTGACAGTGCATGCATCAGTGACACTGTACCTCTTGTCCACCTCTTGGAGCATACGCTGCATTGAATAATGGACAGGGCACTTGAGGCAGAACAGAGGCAGGAAGAGGAGGACTTCCTTGCCTCTCAAGGCCCCCTTTATCCAGAAAGTGTTCCTGCTGTGCCACCCATCACACAGAAAGAGGATGAGGAGGAGGAAGAGGAGGAGGAGGATGATTGTGTCAGCATGGAGGTGGAGGCTGGCACTCAGCATCAGCAGCAGCAGTCTTGTAGGGATGATTTACAGTCCCAATAAACACGTGGACTTGTACATGGCTGGGAGGAGGTAGCTGCGGATCATGTTGCCCTTAGTGACCCAGAGGTCTCCGGACCGAATGCCTCAGCTAACCTACGCTGCATGGCCTCCCTGATCCTGCAAAGCCTGCGGAAGGATCCTCGTATTCTTCGGATCAAGGAGAGGGACCATTACCGGCTGGCCACTCTCCTTGATCCACGGTACAAGGGTAAGGTTGCTGACCTTATCTTGCCATCGCAGAGGGAGCAGAGGATGAGACATCTCCGGGAGGCCTTGAAGAAAGGTCTGTGCAACGCGTTCCCAGAGACTGGGAGGTTACAAACTCCTGGTTAGTGATGGACGAACGTTTCGCCCGGCGGTCGTTTCGCGGCGAATTTCCGACATTCGCGGTCCGCACGTTCGAACGCCTTTTTCCGTCGTTCGCCGCGGCGGACTTACGTGTTTAATGTATACAAGAACTTTAACCTTTGGTGACACGTTTATCATGTGATACAGGACAGCCAATTGAGACATGACAGCACATGGACACTTGGACATTCCCCCTAACCTATAAATACACCCGATCCGGTGGCCATTTTACATTCTTTCTTCTGTTACGATAGGGACAGGTTCCTGTGTGGAGTAGGGAGAGATAAACCACTAGCTATTTGGTACACAAAAGTTCTTTTCAGGACTGGTATAGGTGTTAGGTGTTGATAGGTTTGCTGTGCTGCTGATTCTTGCAGCAGCCTGAGTGTCTTTTGTTAGTTTAGAGAAAGGGAAAGGACGGTGTATGCTACAGGGACAGCCAGATTAGTCTTTCATCATCATCATCATCATCATCATCATTAGCTGTTACTATCAAGGTCCACAAAAGAGCTGTTCCAGTAACCACTAATCGTTCTCTTTTTTTGCCAATTTGTATAGGGACAGGAAGGAAGCAGTGTTGTCAGGCAGTGAGGGTAATTTTAAAGACTTGCTGTTATTATTAGTTCCACAAAGGTTCTTTTCAGGACTGGTATCAGTGGTACAGTAATAGGCTTGTACATGTATAATATTCTTTCTTCCAAATATAGAAAGGATATTATACTTGACTGCTGCCCTTCTGCTGCAGTCTGCTAAACATTCACAACTCACTTGTTCCACAAAAGTTCTTATAAGGACTGGTAACTTGGTATAGGGTGCTACGGTACATAGGCTTGAGTGCGGTACAGTCTGCTGTTCTGTAAGGACCGCTATCGGTCCACAATAGATAGGGTTGACGTGCACCACTGCTGACCGCTGCCCTATACTGCAGCAGTCCTTCAGCGGTATAGGGACTGACGTACAGTCTGCTAATCACTAACACACAACCTGCTTGTTCCACAAAAGTTCTTATAAGGACTGGTAACTTGGTATAGGGTGCTACGGTACATAGGCTTGAGTGCGGTACAGTCTGCTGTTCTGTAAGGACCGCTATCGGTCCACAATAGATAGGGTTGACGTGCACCACTGCTGACCGCTGCCCTATACTGCAGCAGTCCTTCAGCGGTATAGGGACTGACGTACAGTCTGCTAATCACTAACACACAACCTGCTTGTTCCACAAAAGTTCTTATAAGGACTGGTAACTTGGTATAGGGTGCTACGGTACATAGGCTTGAGTGCGGTACAGTCTGCTGTTCTGTAAGGACCGCTATCGGTCCACAATAGATAGGGTTGACGTGCACCACTGCTGACCGCTGCCCTATACTGCAGCAGTCCTTCAGCGGTATAGGGACTGACGTACAGTCTGCTAAACACTAATACACAACCTGCTTGGTCCACAAAAGTTCTTATAAGGACTGGTAACTTGGTATAGGGTGCTACGGTACATAGGCTTGAGTGCGGTACAGTCTGCTGTTCTGTAAGGACCGCTATCGGTCCACAATAGATAGGGTTGACGTGCACCACTGCTGACCGCTGCCCTATACTGCAGCAGTCCTTCAGCGGTATAGGGACTGACGTACAGTCTGCTAAACACTAATACACAACCTGCTTGGTCCACAAAAGTTCTTATAAGGACTGGTAACTTGGTATAGGGTGCTACGGTACATAGGCTTGAGTGCGGTACAGTCTGCTGTTCTGTAAGGACCGCTATAGGTCCACAATAGATAGGGTTGACGTGCACCACTGCTGACCGCTGCCCTATACTGCAGCAGTCCTTCAGCGGTATAGGGACTGACGTACAGTCTGCTCACTTCCTTGACCCAAAAAAGCACACCGTACTATATGCCCCTACCCTCCTCTTTGAAGAGGTTGAGCGGTGTCATATTTCTACTGGGGCTGCTTATGATATCCCTGTGCTGTGCTGACTTCCTCCTGGGGGTTCTTATTATGAAGGGATCACACTATCCCTGTGCTGTGCTGACTTCCTCCTGGGGGTTCTTATTATGAGGGGATCACACCATCCCTGTGCTGTGCTGACTTCCTCCTGGGGCTGCTTACGGTGCTGCTGTCAGTGCTGTATGTCACGGTGCTGCTGTCAGCGCTGTATGTCACGGTGCTGCTGTCAGCGCTGTATGTCACGGTGCTGCTGTCAGCGCTGTATGTCACGGTGCTGCTGTCAGCGCTGTATGTCACGGTGCTGCTGTCAGCGCTGTATGTCACGGTGCTGCTGTCAGCGCTGTATGTCACGGTGCTGCTGTCAGCGCTGTATGTCACGGTGCTGCTGTCAGTGCTCTGTATTACGGTGCTGCTGTCAGATGCCTCTATCACGGTGCATGTGTCATTCCGGTATGTCACGCTGCTGGTGATCATCTCCTGCACCCTCTTCTTTGCCTACCCTGGTCCCTGACCTTCCCTCTCCTCCATTGCCTTCATTAGCTCCATAGTCCTGAATTGTTAGAACAATTTCCCAAATAAAATAAAAATGCTTGTAGTTATCGATCCCAAATTCACCTCATACATGTATTATGTCATTGTCCAGATGGTGGGACTACGTTTTACCCCCTAATAATTACCACGTGGCCGCAAATTCGACATGAAGGTTTGCAAAGTTCGCCTCCCATTGAAGTCAATGGGGCCCGCGGCGAACGTTCGGTTTCGCGAACGTTTGGGTCCGTTCGCATTTCGCTTTCGCGAAACGTCCCGTCGGAAGTTCGTCCATCACTACTCCTGGTCCTGGACAACGTGTTGCTGAGGCATCGGTCAGAAGGAGCGGTGGAGAAGGTGGCCGTCTGACTGATGCTTTCAGACAATTTTTTAGTCCGCAGCCCCAAGGTATGATCAGTTCCAGCAACCTTCGCCAGCGTCTGATTTACATGGTGCAGGAATACCTAGGGGCAAGGTCAGACTTGGACACCTTTCCCACCGAAAATCCTCTGGCTTACTGGGTCTTGAGGATGGATCACTGGCCAGAGCTTGCACAGTATGCAATTGAGCTACTGGCCTGTCCTGCATCCAGCGTTCTTTCGGAACGCACCTTCAGTGCTGCTGGTGGCTTTGTTACCGATCACAGGGTGCGCCTGTCCACCGAATCAGTTGATCGACTGACCTTCATCAAGATGAATCAGTCTTGGATCACCCACAGCTACCAAGCACCTGAAGCTGATGTAACCGAATATTTTTTTTTTAAAATATCACATCCCTTCAAGAGTAACTGTGAGGACTTATAGTGTTGTGGCACCAGCACCACAACCACCAAAGGTCAATTTTTCTACCACTGTTGATTAATGGCATGTAATTACAATTCTTGATATAATCGTTCACAGCAGGGCGCTCCAGCGCCCACCAAGAGTCACTTTGAGGGCTTACAATGTTGTGGCAAAACCAACACCTTGTTCCGCCATTTCTGCAGAGCATATAGGGCAGGCCCCTACTTTCAAACATCCAACTTACAAACATCTCCTACTTTCAAATGGAAGGAGACAACAGCAAGTGAGATGAAAAAAGATGGACGACAAAACAAATTATACAGGGGTGATAACCCTTCCCTATGTTTTCCAAAAAGCTTAAAAATAGTTTTTTTGACTGGAGCTACACTTTAAAAATGTACCAGTTGAAAATTACAAACAGATTCAACTTAACACAACAAACCTACACAGTCCCTGTCTTGTTTGCACCGCCTGTATACTGCTGTTCTGAGTATATAGGGCCTGGGGGCCACACGCATTTCCTTTTTTTAATATGGGTACGGGGTTCCCCTTAATATGCGTACAAGACCCAAAGGGGCTGGTAATGGGCAGGGAGGGCTACCCATGCCATTTTTCTCAATGATTTTCAACCATATTGCAGGAACCAGATATAACATTAAAACCGCAAGCAGTTTTCAATGATGTTATTTCCGTTTAATGTCATTTTGTGCAGGGACTGTTCTAAACACGGGGAAACACGTGGCACTTCACAGGCATACTACAGACACCCCCCAGGCACCATATTTAAAGGAATATTTCACTTTTTTTTCACTTTAATCGTCATTAAAATCAGTGCTCCCGCCAAAACGGCCATTTTTAAAAACATTTTAGGCATTGACCCATGTCCCCTGGGGCAGGAGCCAGGTCCCCAAACCCTTTTTAGGACAGTATCTTGCATATTAGCCTTTAAAATTAGCACTTTTAATTTCGAACGTTCGAGTCCCATAGACTTCAATGGGGTTCTAAAGTTCGTTCGAATTTGGGGTCCGTTCGAAAGTTCTGGTGCGAACCGAACCGGGGAGTGTTCGGCTCATCCCTAATGATGGCATTGAGAGGAGGGAAGACGATGCGTTGGCAGCTACTTTGCTAGTACCCTGAGCCTGGGTGAGAGAGGATACACGCACAATCTCCTACAGCTGACTGCAAGCTCTATATAAAAAGAGCAAGATAGCTAGCTATATAGGTGGATATAACGGTGTATTCTGTGGTCAGGGCACACAGACAGCACGCACAATCTCCTACAACTGACTGCAAGCTCTATTTAAAAAGAGCAAGATAGCTAGCTATATAGGTGGATATGATGGTGTGTTCTGCGGTCAGGGCACGCAGACAGCATGCACAATCTCCTACAGCTGACTGTAAGCTCTATTTAAAAAGAGCAATATAGCTAGCTATATAGGTGGATATAACGGTGTATTCTGCGTTCAGGGCATGCAGACAGCACGCACAATCTCCTACAGCTGACTGCAAGCTCTATTTAAAAAGAGCAATATAGCTAGCTATATAGGTGGATATAGCGGTGTATTCTGCAGTCAGGGCACGCAGACAGCACGCACAATCTCCTACAGCTGACTGCAAGCTCTATATAAAAAGAGCAAGATAGCTAGCTATATAGGCGGATATAATGGTGTATTCTGTGGTCAGGGCAAGCAAACAGCACGCACAATCTCCTACAGCTGACTGCAAGCTCTATTTAAAAAGAGCAATATAGCTAGCAATATAGGTGGATATAACGGTGTATTCTGCGGTCAGGGCACACAGACAGCACGCACAATCTCCTACAACTGACTGCAAGCTCTATTTAAAAAGAGCAAGATAGCTAGCTATATAGGTGGATATAACGGTGTGTTCTGCGGTCAGGGCACGCAGACAGCACGCACAATCTCCTACAGCTGACTGCAAGCTCTATTTAAAAAGAGCAATATAGCTAGCTATATAGGTGGATATAGCGGTGTATTCTGCGGTCAGGGCACGCATACAGCATGCACAATCTCCTACAGCTGACTGCAAGCTCTATTTAAAAAGAGCAATATAGCTAGCTATATAGGTGGATATAACGGTGTATTCTGCGTTCAGGGCATGCAGACAGCACGCACAATCTCCTACAGCTGACTGCAAGCTCTATTTAAAAAGAGCAATATAGCTAGCTATATAGGTGGATATAGCGGTGTATTCTGCAGTCAGGGCACGCAGACAGCACGCACAATCTCCTACAGCTGACTGCAAGCTCTATATAAAAAGAGCAAGATAGCTAGCTATATAGGCGGATATAATGGTGTATTCTGTGGTCAGGGCATGCAGACAGCACGCACAATCTCCTACAACTGACTGCAAGCTCTATTTAAAAAGAGCAAGATAGCTAGCTATATAGGTGGATATAATGGTGTATACTGCACTACAGAAGAGCAAGAACGCAAAATCGTCCGATAACGAACGGTGTATACTGTGTTGAAGGTACACAGAACACCCACTAACTCCTACAGATGCCAACACACTACACAAGGCCGCCGTGCTGGCGGCCTTATATAGTGTGGGGCATGTACTACACAGCCTGAGCTATGAGTGGCCACAGGCATCCTGCCTGTGGCCAATCATGGCTTTCCTCGCTGCCGGCGCTGTGATTGGCCAAGCATGCGGGGTCACAGTGCATGCTTGGCCAATCATGAGCCAGCAATGCACTGCGATGGTGCAGTGCATTGTGGGCCGTGAGCGCCACACGAATTCGATGCGAACGGCCCATAAGGTTCGGTATTTGCCGAACGGGCGAACAGCCAATGTTCAAGTCGAAAGTATGTTCGACTCGAACACGAAGCTCATCCCTATTCAGCTCTATAATATGATACCTATTCATTTTCTTTTCCTTTTATTATTTACTATGTTATCTATTTTAATCTTTTATTACTGAGATATATTGTCCACAAAGTTATAAAGGTTACTAAATCACCAAAATATATATGAACTGTATATGCAACCACTGGAAACATTAGCAGAAGGGATATACAGATAAGAATCTGAATCGGAGGATTCGACCATACTAAGTCCAAAGATGTAGAGCTAATATGTAATTACCACAACCTGTATATCTCATATGCTACACATTAAAATGTAATGAACTTTTGAGAAGCAATATACAGAACCCAAGTTTAATAAATGCATAACACTATGTAAATGTTTGTAACAACTTTTAAGCTTTGTTCAATAAAAAAGATTGAAAGTAAAAAAGCAGAAGAGTCCTGGGGATATTCCCAGTAAAACTCCAAATCTTGCATTTATGTTTGCAACAGAAAATGCACGTTAATAGCTCTGAATGTGTAGTCAAAAGAGAGTAGTGGGATCAGAACCACAGAACACCACCTTTCTCTTTTTCTCTATAACATACAGTGTGGTGCATTCTATAGTCCTTAGATTACTAGGATCAATGTAACTGATAGTAGTGTAGTACAGGGAGAATGCCCAGGAAGTTACCCGCTCACAACTTCACTGGCAAGAATGAACCAATATTTCTATGCAAATCAGACAGATATCACAAAACAGCAATTTTTTACCAGGCCAAAAAGTAGCAAGTAAGTGAAGTTTGTTGTGACAGTTTACATATCTTTTAACTTGAATAACTTTCCTTGGTGCTAAATGCTATGTTTTTAGGTCAATTTCTGAAATTGTATGCACATTTCTATTTAAAAATAAAGAATTTAAAGTACAGCTTACTGACGTATTCTTTAATGTTCCTACATGTAATCATTGTAAAATTATCATAATACATGTTGTTTTTATGCTTTCATATGCAAATGAGCTCAATGTTTTGTTCAACAGTGCAAAAAATTGCTTGGTGTATTCTTTAGAATTAAACTACAATGTAAATATAGGGTTGGTGCACAATGCAGATCTACCAGTCCTAAAACAATCACAGCACATGAAATGCTATAATTGCATGATCATTTTGTTTGGTATTGATATTTTTTTTATTACATTTGGATTTCAAAGTAGTTGCAGCAGTATGAGCTAATGCCTGAAGCCTGAAAATCAGAAGCCTGGAAATACCAGAAAATGACATACTTTGGAGCCTTAGGGAGTGAACCATTGAATATGTTTAATGAAGCTAGAAACCAAGGGATAAACAATTTTTTTCATTTTCATCCAAAGTGGAATGTTGTCATATGAAGTTCTTTTGTGCTCTGCATAAAACTTTTAACGTTAAAAGTGTACATAAAATAAATATTAAGCTGGTCTGGTTTTTTATCTTTTGGCACACTGACTATATATACTCTGTACGAGAGCTTGAAAATGTCTTCTGCACATATACATGCATTTTTTGAGCAACTTTATGCCAGGAAGATTCAGCCTTAATAAAACAGTACTGCGTGCTAGGACACTTATTGTTGTAATAAAACATTCTAGAAATGAATTTCAGATATAAATATAGGCTCATCTTGCACACTGAGGACTGTGTTAGCATGCCAGTACTTCTCCCAAAAGCATCTTGAACCAGGTTGACGCAGCTTAGAAGGAGGTCAACACAAGTCAGAAGGACCAACTGCAGACTAAATCCATTGGCCAATGACCTATGGGTGATCTTATGCCCTGTACACACGACCGGTTTTCCCATTGGAATAAACTCTGAAGGTTTTTCCGACGGAGTTCCAATGGAATTACGCTGAAACTGTCTTGCGTACACATGATCACATCAAAGTCTGATCATCAAGAACGTGGTGACATACAGAAATTAGGATGGGACTACAAAAAAAGGAAGTTCGATACCCAGTGCGCCACCCTTTGGGCTCCTTCTGCTAATCTTGTGCTAGTAGAAATTTGGTTAGAGACGATTCATGCTTTTCAGACTCCTGCTTTTTCGTTTTACTGCTGTTCCGTTTGTGTTTGTGGGTTTGTATCTGGTTTTCAGTGCATGCAGTCAGTTTGTATCTGTTTTTCAGTGCGTACTTGTCCGCTTGTTGCTGATTTCCAGCTCGCTGTTCACAGGCCTTGCTGTTCTTCAGTGTGTTCTGTTAAGTTCGTTCTGACCAGCCGACCATTTTGAAACCATGTTGCGGGTACGTACTTGTCGTACAGTTAATGCTGTGTGGGGGCTTGGTGTATTTATTTTGTCAGCTCCATTGTAGTACTTACCCAAAACACCCTCTAAAATGTGTACAAATGTTATGTGTGTCCTTAAATTCAGGCAGAGTGCTGCATGCTTTTTTTTTGCCTCCCAAAGTCACCTCAAACCCACCACCCCCCCCCCCTAAAGTTTTTACAAGGGCCCATCAGAGGGGGGGGGGGGGGACTATAATATAAGTGAACCTTAGATTTTTGTATTGAAATACTCCTTTAAAAAAAATGTATTCCGATGTTGGCCAAGAATGTTTTTGTTTAATCTGCTTGCAATGTTATGTGCAAAAGTACTTATTTTTTTCTGTTTTAATTCCACAGTTCCCTTCAATGCCACAAGAATGGCAGACTGTGGCCTCCCATTTTCCCAACCATTGGGACTTTACCAACTGTGGAGGGGCTATAGATGGGAAGCCACCACCCCATTCGGGGTCTTACTATTATAAGGGGTTTAATAGTAGAGTGTTAATGGCGGTGCTGTCAGCACAATCTGAGTTCCTCTATGTGGCGTGGGAAAGAATAGCCGGATAGAGGATGGAGGAGTCTTTGCCCAGATGGAGTTTTACCAACGTCTCCAGACTGGTGGCCTGGCATTGCCATCCCTCTTCATCTTTATTGCTGATGAAGCGTTTGGTCTGGGTAAGCACCTGATGAGGCCATTCCCTCAAAGGACTCTCACCCCGGAGAGGAGAGTTTTTAACTACCGGCTGGCCAGGGTGAGAATAGTTGTTGAGAATACCTGCCAGCCGGTTCCACCTGTTTCTGACAGCAATCCATATGGAGGACTACATATTGCACAATCTTTTTTTTTTTTTTTTTTTTAAACTGACAATTTTATTAATTTAAAAAAAAAGAGATTGGAACAGAAATAAGAGGAGATCAACAAAAACAAGGGGAAAAAAAAAGGAGGGCAAAGCATTTCCATAAACGAGCACAGGAAGATACATAGTAGAGTAATAATTACAACATCAGATTGCCCGTTGATCCAACATCACAACTAGGGGTAGGACTAGGTGCCGGTTCATGGAGTTTATGACCCCTGACATCATAGTGAGCTACTATATAATAAAAGGGCCGCAATAGCGAACCTCCTGTACCAAGTCTCTTCAACAAATAGAAGTAGGAGCATTAGAGGAGGGAAAAGCTAAGTCAAGAAAAGGAGAGAAAGATTAGAGATAGAGTGTAAGAGGGTTAAGGCAGCCTCCCGCCCCAGGGGCCCATCACTGTCCCAAAAAACAGCCACCTCTGGCAGCATTAGGCCCGGTGAGGAGAGAACCGTGTATCATAAGGGTGGGGGAGTCTCCAATAGGACCCAAGGTTCCCATATTCTATCGTGCTTATCAAGGGTGTCATTCAGGGAGGCTGTCAGGTATTCAATTCTCTTAACATCTCTGATCCTGGTGTGCAGTTCAGATAGGTCCATCTGTTTCCACTTTAGGGCCACCAGGCAGCGTGCTGCGGTTAACACATGCGACAGTAGTTTCTGTGACAGTTTAGTGAAGGAGACGGGTGGCAGACCTAACAGATACATTTTGGGATCTAAGGGCACCTCAGTGCCGAAGATAGATTGGAGCAAAGATTGCACCATCAGCCAGTATAGGAGAAGTAGGGGGCACGTCCAGTAGATATCTAGTTCTGGGGTCTATCAGGTGGCCATAGTGGAATAGGTCTCTTTCCATCCAAAAGTGGGCCATCTGTGAGGTCATGCTGTCCGGGATATTAGGCGTGAACAGAAATGAGGTCACAGGTGAGGAGGTAGTAGTAAGCGGATGTGACAGTTTCGCACGTCGCCAAAGCGTGCACAGTAACGCCATGGGGCCCAGGAGGTGCGCCCCCCCATGTGTTATATCGGAGCTCCAAAGCATGGAGTTCGGATGGACGGGGGCTAACCACAATTTTTCAATTTGCGTCCAGCGATTAAAGGCGTGGAGAGTACACCAGGAGGCCACAGGGCGTAACTGGGCAGCCAAGTAATATTTGGCTATATTGGGGAATGCAAGGCCGCCCTGAGTGCGGGGGGCGTACAGAACCGATTTGCTGATCCGGTGTCTCTTATAGTTCCAGAAAAAATTTAGAAGATCACCCTGGAGTTTTTTTAAAAACGAGGTAGGGACAGGGATGGGCAAAGTCTCAAAAAGATACAAAAGTGTGCGTAAAATGGTAATTTTTAGTGTTGCGAGACGACCAAGCAGCGACAACCTCAGAGATCTCCACTTGGCTAAGGATGCTTTGATAGATACGAGCAGTTGGGGAAAGTTGGCTGCATAGAGAGAGTCGTAGGAAGGTGTTAGGTGGACCCCCAGGTATTTTAGAGAGGATGCCCTCCACGCATAATTAAATGATTGTGATAATACCGATAAAGATTGGGGGGAATATTAAGGGGGAAGGCTTCCGTTTTAGAGCTATTGATTTTGTAACCCGAAAGAGCACTATATCTATCCAGTTCGAGGTGGAGGTTCGGGAGAGAGATATGGGGCTGCGTAAGAGTAAGGAGAACATCATCAGCAAATAGAGAGATCTTGAAATCTCTAATACGGACTGGAATCCCATGAATGTTCGGGTTTTGTCTTATGTGGGCCGCTAGGGGTTCGATACACAGAGCATAGAGGAGGGGGAGAGCGGGCAGCCCTGCCGGGTCCCGTTAGAGATCTGGAAGGCAGGGTATGTGGAAAATTGGGTGCGTACACTGGCCAAGGGGGAAGAGTACAGGTGCATGATGGCTTTGAGGAAGGGTCCCTCGATGCCCACCCGTCGGAGCGTTGTGAACAAGAAAGGCCAACTCAGCCTATCAAAGGCCTTTTCCGCATCCAAACTGAGCAGTAAAGCCTGCATATTGGTCTTGTTCGCAACATCCACTAGATCGATGACCCTCCTTGTGTTGTCCCCAGCTTGGTGAAGGGGAACAAAGCCCACTTGGTCTCTGTGTATGAGGGACGGCAGAAGAGTGTTTAATCTGCCAGCTAATGTTTTCGTAAATATCTTTAAATCGGTATTGAGGAGTGCAATTGGTCTGTAATTAGACGGGAGGGTGTGGTCTTTGCCCGCCTTAGTAATTAGCGTGAGATAGGAGGCCTGCATGTCCCTCGAGACAGGAGTAGATGAGAGGAACGAGTTGAACAGGGTCGTCATATGAGGTAGTAAATGCGGGAGAAAGGTCTTATAGTACCGGTACAGAAGGCCGTCTGGGCCCGGGGCTTTGTCATTCGGTAAAGATTTGACCACGTCCCCTATCTCCTCTTCCGTGATTGGGGAGTTAAGGGTCTCAAGAGCCGCAGGGGAGAGGACAGGGAGGTCACAGCCCATCAGGTAGGAGTTGATATCTCGGGACAGGTCAGGTGGGGGGGGTATGTGGGACATTCGGGTCGTTGTAGAGAGTAGAGTAATAGTCATGAAATATTTGGGCGATGTTAGTGGGATGGGACTGAAGGATGCCTTTGGCATCTTTAAGGAGGGCAGGCGACGAAGTCGCCACCCGTTCGCGAAGTTGTCGGGCTAAGAGTGTGTGTGGCTTGTTGGCCTTGTCATAGTACGTTTGTTGAAGCCTGAGCAGGGCCTTCTCTATCTTACCCATGTCTATGTCCTTCAGCCCAGCCCGGACACTAATAAGCTCCCTAAGAGTGGCCAGGGATGGGGAGGTGAGCAGTCTCGCTTCCAGACGTGTAAGTCTATCCAGGAGTGCTCTACGCATGGCGTTGGCATTTC
Source organism: Lithobates pipiens (assembly GCF_037356315.1). Classification (NCBI taxonomy): domain Eukaryota; kingdom Metazoa; phylum Chordata; class Amphibia; order Anura; family Ranidae; genus Lithobates; species Lithobates pipiens. The sequence continues at coordinate 182,954,322 of NW_027507758.1, forward strand.
TCTTTAAGGCCGAGGAGAGGGATATGCACTGGCCCCTGAAGACTGCCTTGAGAGAGGAAGTGGAAACCCCAGAGGAGCCGTTCTCAGCAAAATATAGCTCCAATGTTCGCTCCAGTTCCACTCTGGTCGGGCCATATTTAAGTAAGAAGTCATTCAAGCGCCAGTTACATGTACGGAAGGTGCCTGGGGAGAGTGCAAGTGAAAGTTTGATGGGGGCATGGTCCAACCAGGATATGGCTTGAATGTGTGAGTCTGTACAGGCCCTCAAGGTTGGGGCATTAACAAAAAAAATAGTCCAGTCGTGAATGGGACTTATGGGGATGGGAATAGAAGGTGAATTGTTTCGCTGATGGGTACCTGGTGCGCCAGGTGTCAAACAGGGCGTGTTTCCTGGTCTGCTGGCAAAAAAGGGTAGAGTTTCTAGCAGCGTTCCGAGGTGGTTTTCCGCCTCCCAGGGAGTGTTTGTCTAGACCGGGGGAGTAAGCCAGGTTGAAGTCCCCTCCAATAACCAGGTACTGGTGGGGAGCTTCAAACAGCCGTTTGTACACCTTGGTCAGAAAAGGGACCTGATTAACATTCAGGGCGTAAATGTTACAGAGCATAATTTCTGCGCCATTCCAAGTGCCTTTAAGGATAAGGTAATGTCCGAGCGGGTCCGAGATTAGGGATTGCACCCGGAAAGGGGTGCCCTGTTTAAAGAGAATTGCCACCCCCCGCTCGCTTGCGAGGGTTGGAGGACATGTATGTTTGCGGGTAGGATTTGAGGGCAAAAGCCATGGTGCCCGTCTTGGCCAAATGCGTCTCTTGAATAAAAATAATATCAGCTGCAGAGTGCTTAAACTCTCGCAGTGCCAGGCTCCGTTTAATATTGGAATTTAGGCCCTTCACATTAAGTGATAGTATGTCAATCATGGTGGGTGCGTTACAGGGGGAGGAGGTAGCTTACCTGACAGACTCAGGGAGATCCAAGTGCTCCCAGGGGCCGCTGAATGCACCCTCAGCACGAGCCGAAATCGGAGGGCTGCGATCTCGGAAATGGGACCTGAGCCCCAGAGGCAGGAGGCGTCCGCTTGGGTGGGGATGAAAAGAGTAAGAAGAGGAAAGGAGGAAGGAAAGAAGGATAGGAAACACAAGAAGAAAAACATTAGATACATCACAATACCAATAATACCAGCACAATATAACCCACCTAAAAAAAGCGGCGGGTTGGGGATCTCCAGAGTGCCTCCCCAGCGGGAGGAGCGAAAAAGAATCAAACAGAGAGACCACAGCGGGGAGTTGTCCGGAGAGCCCCCGGGGGGAGGAAGGTAGACTCAGGGTGGAGGCGAACCGCTCCAAGGCCTGCCTGCATCACAAGCCTAAATGTAAAAACAACAGAAAGAAAGGGATAAAAACCTGCACATATCAGATAGAGAAAACTGTATTCGGAGCCAGGGCTGGGCCCAGAAAGAGCAAGAAACAAAAACCTGAAAAACATGTAAGGAGAGAAACAACAAAAGGAAAACCCAGCATAAACTGAAAAGCCGGTGGGACCATCAACCCATGGGGGGGGGGGGGGAGAAAACAGAGGGAGGGGGAAAATGGAGAAAAAAAAGGAAAGGGGGGGGTGGAGTAGGGGAAAGGGGGCAAGGGGATGTGGGAGGGGAAGGGGATATGGGTGGGGAGGAAAGAGGAGTGGGGAAGAGAAGGTGGGAGGGTAGGGGGGATGGAGGAAAGGAGGGGAGGAGGGGGGGAAAGCAGCCATCAACAGGGGGGTGACCAAGAGGCACCCCCACCACCAATCCTATACTAAATATAGTCCATAGCGGGTTGTCTCCTCAGCAAAGTCTAAGCAGCAATGTCCAAGCCGTAGGGTAGAGGGAGGGCAGCAAACACTGGCAAAGGGGTCATGAAACAAAGGGAATAAACTGGGCCAGTAACAAGGTGACTTGTACGGAGGGGGCTCCTGGAAGGGCAGGAAGTCATCTCTGGGGGTTTGACGGAGGGAGAGAGCCTGCCGGGGGGTGGCCTCGGGCTTATTCTCCCCGGTACCTGGATCCAGGGTTCCGGGCGAGGAGGGGGGCCAGCAGGGGGTCCCATCCTGGAGTAGGCGGAACTGGGATGTCCAGGGCTTTGCAGAAGGACTGGAGGTCTTCAGGGTACCGCAAGGTGGTAGATCGGCTTTGCAGTAAGGCTAAAGGGGAAACCCCAGTGGTATCGGAAGTCGCGTTCTCTCAGGGAGATAAGGAGCGGTTGCAGGGACCGTCGCTGCTGGAGAGTGAGCCGGGACAAGTCCAGGAAGAGTTGTCAAAATCAATGGTGCGCATGTCCTCATAATATCCTCTTTGAGGGTGTAGTTGTGGACCCTGCAGATCACATCCCTTGGTCTGGTCCCTGGGCCGCGAGGGCAAAGGGCCCGATGGGCACGATCCAGTTTGACTTTAAAATGTTCCGGGCGACCCAGTATATTGTTAAAGATAGCTTGCAGAGTCACAGGGAGGTCCTCATCCTGGGTAGCTTCCAGGAGGCCTCGGATCCTGATGTTGTTTCGCCTGCCCCAGTTATCGAGGTCTTCGACGTGGTGTTGAAAGTCCCTGAGAGTGGCTGCCTGCGCGGCCAGATGTTCATGTATTTGCGAGATTTCGGTCTTAGTATCAGACACCTCCTCTTCCAAGGATGTGACTTTAGTGGATAGGTGGTGGAGGTAATCTCGGATCAGCAGATCTCGCGGACTTCTTGGATAAGCATACGGAAGTCCTGTTTTGTCGGCATGCAGCGAACATAATCTCACCAGGATGAGCACGCCTCGGGTTCAGGATCAGTGTCCATTACAGCCTGAGGGTTAAAATTCCGGGTGGGAGCTGGGCGGATTTTTGGCAGCGGGTGGCCGTCCTGAAGCGCACAGGAGGGAGTGCCATCTGGGTGCATGGGTCTCTTGGAGGTACCCTGCGCTCCTGTGGGTGACGGATGAGCCTCCAGAGGCTCCGGGGGCTATGGGGCAGAGGGATGGACCAGTGCCTGTGAGTAGGCCCTCTGAAAGGGGGAAGGGGGGGAGGCCTGTCCCTCCCAGCCAGAGATCTTTGTGGCAGGGAAGAGGGATCCCAATCAGGGATGGATGAGTCCCAGGAGGGAGAGGACGGCTGATCCCCAGTTATCTGGAGGGGTGACGGGGAGTCAATCGGGGGGGAATGGCTGTGACAAGCTCCCCACCCCACCCCACAGCCTTCAGTGGTAGCAGAGGGTCTTTCCGGGGGGCCGGGGGAGGAAAGTGAGGCATGTCCCGCATTGGGGTCCCCCTGTGGGGCGTACCTGTGGCCCGATGCGTCCCGCGGTGGCGGAGAGGAGACGGCCGCCGGGCGACCCCGTGATGGCGGTGGTGATGGCGCCATGTTGGCCGTGTGTGAGCCCGCCGGCGCTTCGGAGTTAAAATACTCCGTTATGAGCGGAGCGGAGGAGGTCCTGGTGGAGTGTCCCCGGGGTCCCGCTGTCTTATCCTTGCGGGATTTGCCCATGTTGAGCGGCAGGAATTAGCAGGTGTCCACGATGTGCAGGCAGGCCTTGCAGGAGCTTCACAGGAACACGTCCGCTTTGGATGCCATCCAAACCACGCCCCCTGCACAATCTTTTCATTATAAAACAAAACACAATTATATTGCCTCAGTAGGCCCTGAGGCCGGACTTCCTATTAATCCCCTGACGGGCCTGGATACTGGCCGTACTGGCTTGGCACCCCGGGGGCCCATTAAGTTTGGCAGAAATATGTCAATTATTTTATGGGTAGGGGGTCTATTGCTATGCCAGACAATGTCTAAAATATTTTTTAAATAAAAAAAATTATCTGATAAAATCTTGATTTTTCTTTATTGCTTGTGTTTGTTTTTGGCTGTCTCCTAGGTTCTCCTAGTGCACTTGTAGTGCCAAGTGGATTTTCCTTTAGTAAATAAGCCCCACTGTCACTGTGAACACAAAATTACTTCAAAAACTGGTATTGAAATAAGAAGCCACGCATTATTGATGAGCAGTTTTAACTTTTTTACTCACTTTTGTGCACATTCACGTGTGCGTTTTCAAAATTTTGGGTATAAAAATGATTTTTGTATTTTTGTATGTTTTTTTATTTTTTTTCGTTTTTTGTTCAAAATAGGCATGTTTAATAACATATAACATACAAAACTCTGGAACTTACAAATTTCAACGTAGAAAACCAGAAGGCAATATCAGACATTATAGTATATGTCCTAAATGTCCATATATTGCATTCATCAGATGGGCTGATGTCTCCCCTGTAAAAGTCAAATGTTGAAGATTGGGGAGTTAAAATGGGTATTTACCTCCTGATCCCATGCTAATGCCAACATGTGCTATCTGCCCCCTTCCTCTCACCTACTTCATTTGGGAGGAAGGGGTTGCACCCACAAAATGCATATATTGAAATCCCCTGATGGCAGTTAGCACATGTTGACACACTGCATCTTCAAAATGTGGCTTTTACTAATTACAACAAAAGTTGGTTTAGAACAATAATGAAAATGTTTGCATTTCCAAGAACTTTTTTAATTCTCCCCAACACATCAATCATGTTCTTCATTTGTTGTTCAAGAAAATTGTGTTTGTTTCTTATGATGTTGATTTCACAATTCTATGTTCTGATGTCCTGGATTAGGAGTTATGCACTTGCACTTGTGAATTTTGGAGCTTGCTCTTTCACAACCAGCAAATCACCTAAAAATTTGGGGAAAACATGTATTATAAATATGCAGGCACACGTATATTACCTGAAGCTGGGATGTCAGACATTCACCTGTTGTGTTCGCCCCCACTTCCTCTACCTCTCCTTCTTCTAGATCCTCGGCGTGTGGTGTTTTTTTGGGGAGTTCCCCTTCCTTGTCAGGTGGGGGGTTCCTGGTGTCCTCTGTTGAGAGGTGTCCTCCAAGTCTTTGGTCTCCTATGAGAATGAAACAAAAGGTATACTTTAGCACACATATATTTAGGCATAACCAAATGTATTTAACCTGTATTTGCCCAAAATATCGTATTAAATGAGTGAACAGTGTTTCCTACGACCGATTACTGTGCCCACTAACCTGAAACTTGCCATTTTAAAATGTCCTTCAGTAAAGAAAATCACATGGTGCAGCATGCAACTAATAATAAAGAATCGGAACACAAGAAAACGATTTACTTTTTCTAAGCATTCTCTTGATCCTCCTATACTGACCTAGCTCCCTCAGTTTCAGGTCTGACCAGCGTTTCCTTATTTGCTCTTTTGTTTGTCGTACCCATAATTTGTGTGCAGACTCTTCACAACTTTCACCATAATTTTGGCCTTTCTCATATTCGGGTTGGTGTACGGTCCATTCTTGCCATCATAGTCGTTCCTCCTCAAGATGTCCACCATCTCCACCATCTTAAGAAAGGCCATATATGTAGCCTCAAATCGTCGCCTCCAGGATCGTGGGCGTTTCGGCCTCTGGGCTTTCCTCCTCCTCCTCGTAACTCCAGCCATTAACAGACATCTGCTGTGTCTCCGCCATGTTGCTCCTACTGCGTGCAGAAGAGAAGGGGAAGGGAATACACTAGAAAGAACGTCAGAGGCGGGTGACGTGGGCGACGCATGCGCAGTGTATATAAAGTAACATGCGTGTGTTGTACATATGTTCGTTGTGCTTCGGAACGAGGATGAACATTCTAACGAAGGTAAAATCTTAACTTTGATACAATCAGTGGCCAGTGGCGGCTAGTGAAGTTTTATACACATGGCTCTGCAGATCATATACCAGGCTGTACATTATAAGCAGGGCTCTGCAAATCATATACCAGGCTCTGCACATCATATACCAGGCTGCACATTATATGGCTCTGCACATCATATACAAGGCTGCACATTATACACAGGGCTCTGCACATCATATACCATGCTGCACATTATACCTAGAGCGCTGCACATCATATACCAGGCTGCACATAATACACTGGGCTCTGCACATCATATACCAGGCTGCACATTATACACAGGGCTCTGCACATCATATACCAGGCTGTACATTATATGTATTTAAACATGTCCCTTTAAAAAAAATGTCCTTATGTGCACTGTGTCCCGGCGCAGTGCACCAGGCGCAGTGCAATATGGGAAGCGCCACATCAATGCAATCATGAGATTGCAGGCAAGGCGCTTCATTTGCCCCCAAAAAACTCGCTCTGTGATATGTGTATAATGTGATATTATGCGCCGGGACACAGTGCACATAAGGACATTTTTTTTAAAGGGACATGTTTAAATACATTTTTTTTTCACCCCATATGGATGGGCCGCCACTGTCAGTAGCCTATACTGCTTCAAGATCGAGGCCTATATTGGGATAAGATTATGAGAGTTTAGGCTGACATTAGCGTATTTGTCTTGTGTATTGTCTGACAGAAAATATGAATCACTTTAAGGACCCAGAATTTATGGCCAGTTTCATTGACAAATACAGGAAAATTAGGAATTTGTGGGAGGTGAAACACAGCTTATATTATAATAAATATGCTAGGAGGTCAACACTGGGGAAACTTCTGGAATTTGTGAAGACTCCGGTCCCCAATGCAACCATCATGTTCTTGGAAAAGAAAATTGGGATCTTGAGGAACATGTATAAGAAGAAGCATTATTAGATCCAGAAATCACTCCGATCAGGAGCATCAGCAGCGCAAGTGTATGTCCCCAGGCTGCGGTACTTCAACAAACTGCATTTTCTGGCTGACCAGACTGAAGAAAGGGAATCTCTTTCTACCCTTCCCTATAGCCTTCCCTCCACCCATCCCTCAACCCCAGCAGAGGCTGACGAGGAACAACCTGGGCCTTCCATCCTGGAAGAAGAGGATGTGCCCAGCTGGAGCCAGGTATATTATTTTTATACATATTTATTGTGCTAATATTAATGATGTTAACTAGATGTTATAATTGCTAACAAATTAATGATTTTAAAAAAGTGATGTATACATATCAATAGACAGTAGTGGCCAAAAATGTTTGGGACAAGAATGAAAAATGCTGGGATCACAATGATAGTCTTTTCTGTTTATTAACATTCAATTTGCAAGTCATGAGCTGAAAATTGTGTGTGATTGATGAAGCAAAAACTAAAATGATGTCCCTTTTTTATACACAGGATGAGCTCAGCCAGGAGGAAAATCTGGAAAGCATCAGCCAGGGGGAGGCTGTGCCCAGTGGCAGCCAGGAGGAGGCCGTGCCCAGTGACAGTCAGGAGGAGGCTGTGTCCAGTGGCAGTGGGCCCAGTAGGAGCCTCACCCAACCCCAGGTGCCTCCCCTCTTCCTTAGACACCAAAAGGCCCAGGAAAGGGATGATGATGGAGGAGGCGGCCTGGGCCTCATTAGGGAAGCAAATGATGTCCTCGGGAGCCCCCCCCCCCCCCCAACACTGAATAGGCCTATGCCTGCTATCTAGCCACAAGATTGCTGAAATTGGAGGAGGGCCAATGCCTCCTCTGTGAGGGAATTATTTTTGATGCCCTTCAGAAGGGGTTGAGGAGTCAGTTGACTGAGAACAGCCACATATATGAGCAAGCCCATCCTCCTCCTCCTCCTGCCACAAGTCCACCACCAGAGGCACAGCCTCCAAGGAAGGCTGCAGGGAAGGATGCAAGGAAGGCTGCAGGGAAGCGTGGAAGGAAGGCTGCAGTGAAAGTGATGGCCTGGGTTCAGTCTGGTCTGACAGAAGATGTAGGCTGGTGTAGTGCTGTTGCTGGTCCTAATCTCTGGGAGTCCTGGACCAGATTGGGCTCCAAATTATATGGACTCCTCAAGCTACCAATTTTCTTTTCCACAGACTTGATGTGGGCCCTGGGGGCCATAAGGCTTTGCAAATTCCAAAAGTTTCTCCAGCATTGCCTCCCTCTTCATTTTGTTACCCAGAATAAACAAGATTTTATTTTCTGAAAATACGTACCTATGTGTTTTTCTTCAAATAGGACAGTTTGTGAGTAGGCAGGTACATTTCTAAAAGACAATGTCAAATTAACAAGGGACACCAACCTCCTTGAGGTTAATAAAAAATACAAGATAATAATGTTATTGTGGTAACTTGACACACAAAAAGAAAATTATATGTGGAGATCACTAGAATTTTTTTTTCAATAATCCAAAAAAAGGAGATCTTGATGAAATAAAAAAAATAAAAGATGACTATAAAAACGAATTGTACACATTATTAAGGAGATTATTCAAAAGTCTGTGTGAATATGAGCAGCAAAACAACTTCATTCTTCTAGCATTAAAAGAAGAAAAAAATGCGCTGCATTAAAAGATTACAGAACGAGGGGTACCTTTAATGCCCATTACGGGAGTCCTACGGAAAAGCAATAGGCAATTTACGGGGGAACTGGAAACTGCCATGGTAAAAGCAGAATCTGCGTATGCCTCTAACCCGACCCCTGACACCAGAGACGAGTGGCTACAGAGACGCCGGTAGTATGAACACAGTCTGTTAGACCTTACGCAGAAACGCATATTACATTCTACTCAAAAATCATTTGTGCACGGTAACCAAGCTGGACATCTCTTGGCATACCTGACCAGACCTGACTCACCCCCCCTCATATCCATTCCACATATACTTACTACACAGGGCCAAATCAGCAACACCCCTGGGGACATCATGGAAACCTTTTTAAATTTCTACAAGCACCTATATACTTCCAGAGCTGACTACAATGAAGCCCAACTAACTGAATACTTAGCCGACATACCTCTCCCCTCCCTCACGACTGAACAGAAAGATGAGCTAGAGGCACCAATCTCGGATGAAGAAATCGCAGTAGCTATCTCACAAATACCTGCTCATAAAACTCCCGGTTTGGATGGCTATCCAACCAAACGGTACACACAATTTAAAGACATACTATCGACATTTATTTTACACACATACAACAAGGCTTTAGATATAGGGGTCCTCCCCCCTACTATGCGCAAAGCTTTGATTATACTTTTACTAAAACCCCGCAAGGACCCACTTAAATGCGAATCATACCGCCCAATATCACTCATAAATGTGGATGTTAAATATGGCCAAAGTTTTAGCAAATCATTTAAACACTGTAGTGATGACCCTGGTACACAGTGACCAGGGGGGATTTATACCCGGAAGGTCCACCAGAATGAACATCTGCAGACCATTCCATAATCTGCAATACCCACACGACTGTCCTCCTACAAGGGCCACAGTATCCCTAGATACATGTAAAGTGTTCGACAGTGTGGAATGGCCGTATCTCTTTCAGCTGTTGAAAATGTACAGCTTTGGCCCCAGAATGGTGGCGTGGATAAAACTCCTTTATGTTTCCCCGAGGGCCCGTATTCTGGTTAACAGTCACTGAGTCCTTCTCAATCAATAGGGGCACAAGACAGGGGTGTCCACTGTCCCCCTCCTCTTTGCCCTGGCCATAGAGCCGCTAGCAGTAGATATCTGCTCCTATCCATCAATAAAAGTCTCCCCATTGCCACCAATGAGGAATGAATCTCACGTTTTGCGGATGACACCTTGGTGTACCTGGCAGACACCGATGTGTCACTCCAAACATTGTTATTCAAGATCAATACATTTGGAGACTACTGCAGATTCAGGGTGAATTGGGAAAAATCCAGCCTTTTGCCCTTTTACCCAGACGCAACTTCTCATATTCACCTAGACTCTAATCTGCAGGTGGTGTCCTTTAAGTATCTAGGGGTTCTGGTGCAGACACCTCTGTCCACTTACATTGTCAATAACTTAGACCCACTACTAACTCGCTTAAAGGAGCAAACTAAACAGTGGATGGACCTGCCCCTGGATCTTATGGTGGAGTGCAAATACCCTCAAAATGATCTATTTACCAAGACTACTATACATCCTGGCCAAATCCCCATGCAAAATACCTAAATGTATTTTCAAACATATAGACACAATCTGTACAAAGTTCCTGTGGAATGGCAGACTCCCCAGAGTGGCGCTTGAGGCACTAAGGTTACCGACACACCTGGCAGGATTGGCATTCCAAAACTTCTTTCTATATTACCTAGCATCTCAACTGGTGCATATCCATGACTGGCTACACCACTGCCACTGAGGGGGCCATTGCATTCTCAATGGAAACCCTTCACAATATTGTTTATAGGGGCAAAGTCCCGCCCCTCCCCAACACCTCTATGCTGGACACATCCCTTTCATTTTTCAAATGCATCACCACCAAAATAACACGGCACACATGGTCGGTATCCCCGAATAACCCTCTATGGTTCAATCCCACCTTGCAGGAACTTTACTCTTTACTTGACCCTAAACGTTGGTACTCCAAAGGGATTAAATACCTTTGTCACCTATACACTAAATGTATATCTACTTATTACGCTTCCCTAATGGCTGAGTTTAACCCCAGATTTAGTAGGGCCCAGGAAAAATGGATCTCTATGGACATCTCCCTTGCAGAGGAGGACTGGACAGAGTTTAGTGACACATACAAAACATCAGTTATTTCATCAAGAGACCGCATTATACAGGTAAAAAATTTCCATCAATCTCGCCTCACCCCAACCAGGTTGAAAAAGATGGGCTTGTCACCCACGGCTGAATGTTTCCGTGGCTGCGGCCAAGAAGCCGACTTCCTACACTGTTTTTGGGCATGCCCAATGATTCAGGGCCTCTGGGCAGAGGTGGGCTCCTTTATCTCCACAGTCCTAGGCCTCTCTAACATTATTCCCCCTAAGAATTGTCTCCTGGGCGTCTTTGGTGACCTGCAAATATCGACGCCTGCCAAAAGGCTACTCCGCATTCTTAACTTTTATGTTAGAAAAGTTATATTGTTGTCATGGAAGGGAACACAGACCTCTTTAAAAGCCTTATGGTTAAAGCTAATCAAACAATGCTATCCCAATGTACAAACTTACCTTTGAACTTCGGAAACTAAGCAAAACATTCCACAAAATATGGGACAGGTGGCTAGCTAGCCCCCTGACACTCCCCTCACAAAAGAAATAGATTGCAGGTTGCATGTAGGTCGTGCCATTCTACAAACTATATATATATAGAATTTTACTGGTGCTAAGTAACCGACACCTTGATTGTATTCTACATACAAATGTATGATGCTTAAACAATGTATTATCATAAGTCTCTAAAAAGAAAAGATCACCGAATTTGCTGTGTGAGGAATGTGCTAGCTCCATTACGAATGCTAGTTTTACCACACTAAGAGCTTCTGTCACGTACTTGCTTCAGAGCATGCATCGTTTTTGGTCCATCGGAACAGCATACAGACGAGCAGGAATTGGTTCCGTAGGAAATATTTAGTTCCATTTCTAGGTCCGTCAGAATTTTCAATGTAAAAAGTTCAATGGGGCATACACATGCTTGGAATATACGAAGAAAAGCTCCCATCTGACTTTTTCTATCAAACATTCCACTCGTGTGTACGTCGCATTAGAATCACCTCAAACTCATCTCAAATGAAAGCAGAATGCAGCTGAAAGCAAATTGCTTTAGCCCATCAACACATGCACTTATACACATCTATTGCCTGGGGGGTAGGCAGAGTTGTGATACCAATCAGTGGTGTGGTTTTAATATGTACTGTGACAATAAAAGCCGATGAGATAACCTGCCAAGATGCTTATCCTTCTGATTCCTACTGTATATTTATTTTTCTGATGCACTGTACCAAAATCTGTGAAATGATTTCCTATGTACACTTTTTAGAAGATTTAAAAAAAAAAATGAAAATAACTAAAAACAAACTTGAACATCGTAAAATTCATTATTCATTCATTCAGATAATTCCTTCAGTATTACAAATGGTGCCATAATGATTTCCAAATGTATTTTTGACGAAAGCCATCAGGGATCATTCAGAAGCTATATTAAAATATTATGCTATTTGTTAAAGTAGAGCTTTAATGTACAGTAGGTTTGTATTTTCTTTGATTTCAATTTAACATACAAAACATTTTATGTAAAATTACAATCCTCCTACATGAGTCATAAATGTATGCATATCAGACTTAAGATCCAGCTAATATTTGCTATATCAGGTACAGATATATCCTTATGAATTCCATGACGCATTGTAAAGATTATACATCATTAAAATTTGATAACCACAAAAACACAACTCTATGAGGAAAAAACTTTATGAGGAAAAAACAAGAAAAAAAGAAATGAAAAGAACAAGAAAGAAAAGTTGATCCTGTTGTATAATACATACAGCAGACTACAAGTAACCATAGAAGCAAAATATACATTGCATCTTTTTCTCCATGTAAGAGGAGAGAGAGTACAGGGGCGGGTTATACAGTGACTGATCACTGTGATAGTCAGTCACGGGCTATCACAGCAATCCTGTGATCAAGAGCCAGTTCTCCCTGCACCCAATTGTTAGTACAAGAACCAGAGCTTTCAGCGACAGTGCACTGCGGTCTCTTTGCTGGGAGTTCACTGTGCAGCACAAACACAAGTACACCCATATGTGGGCCAAAAGAAGAAGAAGACCCACTTCAATGAGCTGCATATATATGTGCACTTGGTCGTAAGGGGATACACTAATGCTGCGTTCCCACGATCGGAATTCCAGCCAAAAAAAGACAGATGACAGCTTTTCATCAGAAAATGCGACCGTGTGTATGTTCCATTGGAATTTAGCTGTCCGAATTCCCGCCAGTCAAAAATTGATAGCATGTTCTCAATTTTCCTGTTGGAAAAACTTTCAATGGGAAATTTTGATAGTGTGTATGCAATTCCAACACGCCAAAAATCATGCATGCTCAGAATCCAGTTCGAGACGGAACCACTTGGTCTGGTAAAACTAGTGTTCGTAATGGAGCCAGCAGATTGTTCACACTGTAAATTTTTAAATTGTTCAATCCGCGCATTCTCTTCTTTATAACGCTAGAAGAATGAATTTGTTTTGCTGCTCGTATTCACACAGAGTTATCACAAACTTATTTCTTTATTATTTCTAGGTATCTCCTGAATAATCTTTATTTGAATTTAAGCCAGATCTACATAATATATATGTTTTTTTAAAGTCCTTTTTTTTCTTTATTATACATTTTTGGATTATTGTATTATTTTCTTGTGTTCTGCTTTTTATTTTTTTATGTCACGTTTTCACAGCACCATTATTATGTTGTATTTGTACACCTGTTTGGTGTTAGTGTCCCTTGTTAATTTTGACATTGTATTTTTGAAATGTACCTACTCACCCAAAACATTTTATATTTGCTATTTGAAGAAAAACACAAAACAAAATAAAGACGAGGGCAATGCTAGAGAAAGTACTTTCATTTGCGAAGCCATTGGCCCCCAAGGCACACATCAACTTTGTAGCTCAGAAACTTGGTAGCTTGAGAAGTCCATATAGAAAGGAGGTCAATCTGGTCCATGAATCCCAGAGAACAGGAACAGCAGCATATGACATATATGTACCCAGGCCATGGTACTACAACGGGCTGCATGTTCTGTCAGACCAGACCGAAGGCAGGCAATCACTTTCTTGTCTTCCATACAGCCTTCCCTGCAGCCTTCCCTGCAGCCTTCCCTGGAGGCTGTGGCTCTGGAGGTGGACTTGTGGCAGAAGGAGGAGGAGGATGGGGGAGCGCACACAGGTGGTCGTCATCAGTTATTTTGACACTCAACCCCTTGTGGATGGTTGCAAAAATGAGTTTATCCCATTTGCCCAGGCCCAGGAAGGCCCTTGCACTGCATGCTTTGAGAAATTCATCCATAAATCTGACCACAAATGAGGCAGGTATAGTGTATATGGGTTTGGCAAAGTCAGCAGATAGAGGATTGCTATCAGTTGACTTAGCGGTTGGGGGGGTTCCAAATGATTTTGGGCACCCCAAAAAAAGCCTCTTGCACCTGCATGAATTTAAGGACAACAATAACATGTGTACACATTTTAGGGGATTTTTAGGGTAGAGAATTACAATGGAGATGGCAAAATACAATGTTAAGTGACTAGACTAAGAGTATATGGGCCCCGGATAGCATGTTGGGGGGTTTAGTGAAGGCAAATATGCATGAAGGACAAAAAAGGAGCATACAAAAAACCAACATGCATGAGGACAAAGAGGAAATTCCCAGCTTATTACAATTATGTTAATTATAGAATGATGAAAGAAATACAATACATTAGCAAACAATAAACAAATATAATGTGATGTTAAAGGAGAAAACTTACCCTCATATATTCCTTCTGCAGGACCTGAATGATGGCAGAACAGGTCTCTGGAATAATGATCCCCAGAGCCTGGGGGGAGATGCCTGTTGAGAACTTGAGGTCCTGAAGGCTTCTCCCTGTAGCCAAGTACAGCAACGTGGCAACTAGCCTCTGCTCCTAAATGATGACTTGCCGCATGCAGGTATCCTGCCTGCTGATATAAGGGGTCAGCAAAGCCAAAAGACGGTGAAAAACGGGGTCTGTCCTCCTGAGATAACTCCTGAAATCATCAGGATTATTCTCACGGATGTCACGCAGCAAAGGCAGAGAGAATTGGTCACGCTGGAGCAACCAATTCTTGGTCCACAAACTCCTTCTCGCCCTGTTAATGGACTGGGCTTGTAAGAACCCCAACACCAAACCCCCACACAGCAAAAACTCTACGACGAGTATGTACATGCAACATGGCTTCAAAACGGTCGGCTGGTCAGAACGGACTAGAAGAAAGCACTGATAAACAGCAAGGACTGAAAGAACGGAATGCAAATCAGCAACGAGCAGACAATAAGCACTGGAAATCAAAGCGTACAATATACATATATAGGCCGCAATGACAAACAAATGCAAATGACTACACGCACTGATAAGCAGATACGTACCAACAAGCACAAACTGTAGAGCAGGAACGATCTGAAAAGCACGCACCGTCTCTAACCAAACTTCTACTAACACGCAATAAACACAAGATCAACAGAAGGAGCCCAAAGGGTGCCGCACGTGGTGCTGAACTTCCCTTTTCTAGTCTTGTCGTACGTGGTGGAGGTCACTGCATTCTTGACAGTCAGAATTTGGTGTGACCGTGTGTAGGCAAGACAGCTTGAGCGGAATTCCATCGGAATTCCATCGGGAAAACCATCAGAGCTTTTTCAGAAGTGAATTCTAATCATGTGTACGTGGCATTACACCCTTGTACACCCTTGTACATTACAACTTGCTCACTAAAATACAAGTTTATTTTCTTATAATTTTTTTCTCAATTCATCTATTTCTCTTGACAGTTTAAAATGTTCATCTACTCATGTAGCTAAATATTTATCTTACTTTGCAATAAAGTATCGGAACACTATTTGTGACTAGGAGATGCTTTACAAGGGTTATAAAAAAGTATATTTACCAATGCTTCAATTTTGAAAGGCATACAATATATTTATATAAAACTAAGTGTAAAAATGAGGTGTTGCTACCAAGCAATATGTGGACCTAGGAGGCTTTACCGCCAAATGTGCTACAAAGCCTTCAGGTTTTTTTAAGATTTGTAGCAAGCAAAAAGTTTGCTTTCTCCATATCAAAAGAAACACCCTGGAGCCTTTCACCCTGTGTAGATGAGAAACTTAGATAACACATAGGGGCTGATTTACTAAGATGAATGCACTGCGCCGGGTTCATACCTCCATTTGTGCACCAGGTAAATTTTCATGTGAGCGTATGAACCGGCGCACGCATAAGCGCAACACATAATATGCCGGCGCAATTCATAGTAGCGAGCGCCACATCATTAACAGTGCATACACACAGGGGCAACACGACTTCCAGCATGACTTTGGGAGACAACTTGGACACAACTTGAGTGTGAATCACAGCGCGACTTGCGGCGACCTACAACATGACTTTAAGTCGCCCCAGGCCAGGCTCTTAAGGTCTGGCATGGATATTAAGGGGAACCCCGCATCAAAAAAATGGCGTGGGGTCCCCCTCAAAATCCATACCAGACCCTTATCCGAGCACGCAACCTGGCAGGCCGCAGGAAAAGATGGGGGACGAGAGAGCATCTCCCCCTCCTGAACCGTGCCAGGCCACATGCCCTCAACATTGGGGGGGTGCTTTAAGGTAGCGGCCCCCCAAAGCACCTTGATCCCATGTTGATGAGGACAAGGGTCTCATCCCCACAACCCTGGCTGGTGGTTGTGGAGGTCTGCGGGCAGGGGGCTTATCGCAATCTGGAAGCCCCCTTTAACAAAGAGACCCCCAGACCACGCTTCTCTTCTTCAGACAGGTCTTATATAATGGAGGGCGGGGCCACCCGGTGACCCCGTCCCCTCTGCCGCACTGTTCCATGCATCAGAGAGGGCAGGGTCACCGGGTGGCCCTGCCCTCCGTTATAAAAGACCTGTCAGAAGAAGAGAAGCGTCACACAGTGGGAGCCTCCCATTGCGTGGAGCAGCCTGAGAACCAAGAAGAGACGCCGTGGAGGAAGAGGCCGGACGAGAACACCGGAGCAAGAAGAAACGGATTGGAGGAAGAAGATGGAGAAAGAAGATGAAGAAACCGAAGGATGAAGAAAAAAAGAAGGAAGAAGACCAGAAGAAAGAAGATGAAAGAAGACTTTAATAAAGGACTTGTCAAATACCGTCTCCTGTCATTTTTAACCCTTTTGTCACTATTTTGGTGAAATGGTAGGGGTAATCTTGTACCCCCTTACCATTTCACACGGGGGGGTCGGGATCTGGGGGTCCCCTTGTTGAAGGGGTTTCCAGATTCCAATAAGCCCCCTGCCCGCAGACCCCCACAACCACTGGCCAGGTTTGTGGGGATGAGGCCCTTGTCCTCATCAACATGGGGACAAGGGGCTTTGGGGAGGAGGGGAGCGCTCTCTCGTCCCTCCCTCTTTTCCTGCAGCCTGCCAGGTTGCATGCTCAGATAAGGGTCTGGTATGGATTTTGAGGGGACCCCCACGCCATTTTTTTGGCAAGGGGTTCCCCTTAAAATCCATGGCAGACCTGAAGGGCCTGGTATGGAATTTTGGGGGACCCCCACGCATTTTTTATTCTTCATTTTTTTTTCTTAATGCTAGCATGACCTGTGTGCAAATAGCCTTAAAAAACCCATAGAAGTGAACCAGAGCAAAAAAAGTCAAGTTGAGAGGTGCGCCTCTTTAACTTATGCAAATGAACCTACGTGACTTGACATTTATTAAGATTTTGCCAGCGCAGTGAACCAGAGCACTTGAACGGGCGCAAATGCCGTTTGCGCATGTGCAGTGCATAAAATGATCTCACGCAGTTCCAGTGTATTTGCAGGCGCAGCAGGCTTGCTCAGAGAAAGTTAATATTCCGTCCTATTTTGGCCATATTTGTTACTTGGACAGTCATATCTATACTTCCTCCCATCACCCCAAATCACCCCCATAATATTCACACTTCCAGCTTCTTTTAATTCTGAGTTTAAGATGTCGTGCGCCAGATCTATAGCGGCGCACAGATCACGGCCACCCGTGCGCCAGCAACAAGATAGTAAATGGGGAATTGTGCTGTGTTACAAGCGCAAATGCTTTGTGAATACAAAAACGGCTGTTGCACGTCGGCATGCGCCGCTACTCATGGCGCAAATGCTTTGTAAATCAGCCCCATACTGTATACGCTATTAACAACCCTGTCAGTCAGTGCCTCACATCCATACCAGACCCTTATCCGAGCACGCAACCTGGCAGGCCGCAGGAAAAGAGGGGGGACAAGAAAGCACCCCCCTCCTGAAATGTACCAGGCCACATGCCCTCAACATTGGGAGGGTGCTTTGGGGTAGCAGCCCCCCAAAGCACCTTGTCCCCATGTTGATGGGGAGAAGGGCCTCATCCCCCTTAACCCTTGCCCAGTGGTTGTGGGGGTCTGCGGGGGGGGGGGGCTTATCAGAATCTGGAAGCCCCCTTTAACAAGGGGACCACCAGACCCTGCCCCCCCCGTGTGAATTGGTAATGGGGTACAAATGTACCCCTACCATTTAACAAAAAAAGTGTCAAAAGGGTTAAAAAACACAAGAGACTGTTTTTTACAAGTCCTTTATTAATTTCTTCTTCTTTCCACTTCTTCTTTCATCTTCTTTCTTCTGGTCTTCCTTTGGTGTTCTTCTTCTTCTCCATCTTCTTCTTCATCTTCTTCTTCATCTTCTTCTTCCTCCGCTCTTCTCGTCCCGTATCTTGCTCCGGCTTCTTCTCCGCTCCGTCCACGTGATCCTCCTCAGTGGGAGTCTTCCATCGTGTGATGCTTCTGTTCTTCTGACACTTCTTATATAACGGAAGGCAGGGCCACCCGGGGACCCCACCCCCTCTGGCGCACGGGCACTTCCCTATGGCTTTTCCTGTAATATCAGAGGGGGCGGGGTCACCCCATTCACGTAAACGGGTGATCCCCGCCCCCGATAGCACAGGGAAAGCCATAGTGAAGTCCACGTGCATCAGAGGGGGCAGGGGTCACCAGGTGGCCCCACCCTCTGTTATATAAGAAGTGTCAGAAGTGCCTGAAGGGTCTGGTATGGATTGTGAGGGGGATCTCCACCCCCACGCCATTTAAAAAAATTATTGGCGTGGGGTTCCCCTTAATATCCATACCAGACCTGAAGGGCCTGGTATGGAATTTAGAGGGACCCCCACACATTTTTTTTTTTAACTTTGGTTTAGGGTTCCCCTGTGGGGAAATTCCATGCCATTTTTTTATCAATGAACTTTTATGTGTTTTGTCAGACCGACAATTCATTATAGCCGCGAGTAGTTTTAAATTACTTTTTTTCCTGCAGAAATGTAATTTTGCTATCACACTGTTCTAAACACGAGAAACATGCGCCCTGTTTAGAGGCATACTATAGACAACCCCCGGTATGAAATGTAAAGGAATATTACACTTTTATTGTTTCACTTTAAGCATTATTAAAATCACTGCTCCCGAGAAACAGACATTTTTAAAACTTTTTCCTGGTGCCTCTATGGCAGCATACCTGTGATAAGCTCCGCCCCGGACTCCTCCCCTCAGCATAGTTAATAGATTATAAAAGTGACAACCATACCCCCCATTAGCATTCTCCTTTTTTTCCTCATACCTGATGGATAGTGGTGATGTGTGTCCTTGCCTCTGCTTCATGCAGCTTCCGTCTGGGTTCATGCCTCTCCTAGACGCAGTCCCTATCCTTGGGCTGCTAAAAGTGCTGTTAAGGTGGGGAGCCCCTTCTGAAGGTCTTTTGGAGCGGCAGCTGTCTCCTGTCCAGCAGCATTAGTTCTGCTTATTGGTTTTGGCTAGTACCATGCTGTGGGGCAGGTAAGGCAACCTTCTTTTCCTTTCTAAAACTTGCTGCTGCCATATTTTGCTTTTATAGGTATTATGACCGTTGTTAGGAGGGGGCTCTTAGAATTTGGATATGTTCCCCAGTTTCGGCCATTTAACATGCAGCTGGAACATAAGTCTTTAGCTTGTGAAAGCCAAAGTTGAGACAGACTAGCGTCCTCATGCGGCGGCGAGCGCAGATGCGTGAGCGCGCCCTGACTTCTTCCTTTGTCTGGTCACTGTGTTTCCAGAAATCATGGGCGGGTCCGGAGCGGTGGGGCCTGCCTTACTGCACATTTGCAGGGGCATGTCTCCGCAGGTGACATTTTGCTTGAAGGAAAGACTATCATTTTTAACTCACTGCAGATATTTAAAGGGGTGGGGCCATAGGAGGGATCTGTGTCTTCCCCTCCTCCCCTTGTTCTATTTTAAAGTGGAGGAAGTTAGTGGAGCACTCTGCATCCAATCTAGCAGGACCTTTCACTGAGTGCCCCTCAGGGAAAAAAAAGGACATTTTCTGGTGAGTAGCTTTTTTGTTGTAAAAATATATATATATATAAAAAAAAAGGGGGGGGGGGGGGAAAGATACTAGTATAAGGTTTATTGTTATAGTTTCTGAAGCTTTAGATTGTGTATGTTTTAAAAGGGAAGCCTTTTTTCTTACCTTTCCTTTTCTATTATTTTCACTCTTATAATCTGTGTCCACTTTTTTTTCTGCTGCCTATCTGCCGCTGCCTACCCCACAGTAATGAGTCAGCCACCTTTGATTAAGACCCTCGCTTTCTTAGGGAATGACATACATAATCTCGTGTTCCTGGAAATAAAAAAAAAGATATTTCTTTTTTTTTTGTTTTTGGAATTAAAAGAGTGCCTTACACTGTTAAAGCGGGAGTCCACCGGGAGTTCCGCCGTTTTTTTTAAAAAGCCAGCAGCTACAAATACTGCAGCTGCTGACTTTTAAAATAATGACACCTACCCGCCCAGTGCGCCCACGATGTCGGCACCCGAAGCCGATCTCTCAATCGTCTCTCGGGTGCTGCTGCCGCCATCTTGGGTATGGGAATCAGGAAGTGGAGCCTTTCGGCTTCATTTCCCGGTTCCCTACTGCGCATGCGCGAGTCGCGCTATGCAATAAGGATGGTCCCCGCTGTCTCTGGGATCCATGTGTTTCCCAGCAGGCAGCGGGGGACTTTCGGAAAGGGGCGTAGATTCTGCGGAAAGGGGAGTACCTTCTGCAGAATCTACGCCGGAAGTGGGTGCAGATACCTGTACTGTACAGGTACCTGCACCCCCTCCCCCCTGAAAGGTGCAAATTGTGGCGCCGGAGTGGGGGTGGATTCCAATGAGCGGAAGGTCCACTTTAGGGTGGACCTCCGCTTTAAGTTTGTTTCAGCCCTATGCAATAATGCAAGTCTAACAGGACTTATGGTCGCTGTGCTGTCATTTCCAGCCAAGCTCCAAAACACAGACTTTCCAGTGAAAGGTCCACATCTATGGGACACTGTTCATAAAATTCTGCCAGACAGGAAAGCTCTGAGAGGTGTTGAGCTTGTGGGGCCTTCCCTATGGCAAATATGCTGGTCTGCAGGACTGCTTCAAAGACATGTCACTGATGCCCAAGTGACAGGTTTTATCAAGAAGGTCATCAGTCGCAAACTCCATAGGGGTCTGGACCAAGGACATTATGGTGGCCATTCGGCAAGTTGTGCCAAAGGAGGATATCATAGAGACACTAAGGGAGCTCAAGGGGGCTATGTTGCATATGATCATGGCCAAGCGGGAGCTATGGCTGAAGTCTAGGGCCATTTATGCATCCTCTAAACGCAAAGTCCCCTGACACGAGAAGGTCTTAATTTAGAAGGCATGCTCCCAGGTGACTCGAGGGAAGTCTGGATTTCTTCCTTGAGATGGAGGAGGGCAGACGTTCGAGTTTTCCTCCAAAATGAATTTCTCTAGGCAGGGTTCCGGCAGAACAGATATCCTAAAAAGATTTGGAGAAACATTCAAGCCACTGTCTTGAAAGGTTGAGTCGATTTTCTGGGGTCTGGTCCAGCCCTTGCAAGTATGCATGAATGGTATCCACCATCCATTTTGGACATTTCTGGACTTCTCTGTAAATCCCCCTTAAGTTTGGTTTCCTTGGCAAAGTTCCAGTCTCCCTGCAACAGCAGGAGATTTAAAGGGCTCTTTTTAATGCTTCTGGTTGTTTTCCCCAAAGGAATGGGGAATGAAGTCCAGGAGTGAATTTGAATCCTCTATTTCTCTTCATTCACTTAAATATCTGCAAGTTGGAATCCTTTCTAACGATCATCCAAGTGCAGCCATGAGTTTTGCATTATCTCAGTAGAGCCTCAAGATGTTTTTTCCAAGGATGATGGTTGGTCTCCTCCATCTCCAGGTCCAGTGTCTCCCCTTCTACCTCTGCATCTGCCAGTGGGGACCTTCATGTCTTCGCTGAACAGTGATTGTCTTCTTCAGATGCCATTAGGCCTACTGAGCCTTTCGTGTTCTCCTTAAAGAAGGGCCAATTCTAGGTCTCTTCAACTTTGATTCTATTTTCAATGCTTATAGTACTCCAAAAACACTTTAGTTTGGACAGGCCAAAAAGAGGGTGATAGTCTAACCCAGGCTACAAAGATGCAGACCCCTGTATAGGGTTCTCAGGCCTAGCACCTCTCCGGGGGAGAGGTATGAGAGCGTTTCACTTCTTGGTTGGTATCTTATTGCTTCCTCAACCTGCAGCAGCCTCTGCTTCACAAGAGAAATCCCTTCCAGAATTCGGATGGCTGGTAAATGGGGGAAAGAGAGTCTTCTCGTCCCGTCCCACTCATTCATTTACCTAAATGCTCTGCTCATAGCCTCTTCCAGATTGGTGTGGCTTCCCGCCCAGAGGGGAGCAACAATTTTTTAGAAGATTTGTTGCGTCAGCTCGCCCTCTCATCTCTCGACGTCAGGCTGTTTAAGTTGATTCGGGACCGTGTCAGTCTGCATCCCGATGCGACCTTGGGCTTATTGGCTCTTGAACTTTTTGTTTGCAAGGAGGCTTCATGTAACAGTGGAAGAGACGATACTAGAAAGATGGGGTTTTCCAACTACGAAAATAGCCTCAGGTGCCCGGAAGATGTTGGGCGGCCTATCTAGCCCTGGTGGGCTAGATAGGTTCATCCTGGTTCATCTACAACAGAGGTTGGTCCTTTTTTGCTTGAACAACAGAGCAACAGTGCCATATATCCAGGATAAATGGTAAAACCCATAGTTTAAATTCTCATACACCGGTAAGAAAATCGTCTTTCCTGAATGGTGCCCATTGCCTCCTTGGTATCGTCCGGCTACCAGGAAAAGTTGACATGCATGGCTTAGCAATATAAGCAAGTGGATTTACAGTAAATTGACAGTAAGAGAGACAATAAGGTAGCTCTCTCGGAAGCTTGGGTCCTACTTTTCCTTCCAGTTCCATGATCAGGATCTTTGCAAGGTTTGGACATTTACAGAGTCCTCAGATGTTACCTACAGCTACAGCTACAGCCTACAGCACCCTCATCAAGCATTTTGCTCATACTCTCTTGGGGTAAGAACAGAAGGTAGGAAACAGCCTCAAGAGTGATTGCTTCCTGCATTTGTAAGCTGGTTCAAGGGCATATAGGGCTAGAGGGTTGGTCCTTCCAGCGGTTAGAACTCACTCATCAAGGGCAGCTTTTTCGTCCTAGGCAACGTCCTTCGTCTCTCTGGAAACAATGGGCAGAGCAGCTACTTGGAAAATCTCAATTCACGTTCATACAACGTTATAGCATTTGTTCCAGGGGTGCTCTCCTCAGTAGAGTTTGGAAAGGGGACAATTGAGTCAGCTCTTTCGATTCTTTAATATATTTTTTCGTTATAAGCATTTCCCACCCAGTTTTTTGTAGCTATTTATTTTATCACAGGTATGCTGCCATGCAGGCACCAGGAAAATGGAAAATTGTATCATACTTACCGTAATTTTCCTTTCCTGGTGCCTATCCATGGCAGCATACATGCCCTCCCATGGTATTCCATATAATAGGAGAATGTTAATGGGGGGTATGGTTGTCACTTTTATAATCTATTAACTATCCTGAGGGGAGGAGTCCGGGGCGGAGCTTATCACAGGTATGCTGCCATGGATAGGCACCAGGAATGGAAAATTACGGTAAGTATGATACAATTTTCCATTTTTGTTGCATTGATACATGTCCCCTCGGGCAGGACCCATGTCTCCAAACACTTTTTTATGACAATACCATGCATATAAGCTTTTAAAATGAGCACTTTTGATTATTCATGTTCGTGTGTCATAGACTTTAATGGTGTTCGCATGTTTAAACAAATTTGTTGCCCGTTCGCATTATCTGTTCGGCTCATCCCTATTTGCAACAGTCATGAGCTGAAAACTGTGTGTGATTGATGAACAAAAAACTAAAACTATGTCCCTTTTTCATACACAGGAAGACCTCAGCCAGGACGAGGCTCTGGAATGTGTCAGCCAGGAGGAGGCGGGGGTAAGTGTCAGCCAGGAGGTGGTGGGGCCCAGTAGCCTCACCCAATTGCAGATCCCTCCCCTCACATTCAAATCAAAAGGCCCAGGAAGGGGATTAAGAGAAGGCAGCATTGGGCCTCATTAAGGAAGCTAATACGGCCCTGAACCCCTCCCCGATGCTGAAGAGGCCTAATGGCTACTATGTAGCTGCCAGAAATGGCTGCAAATGGAGGAGGGTCAACACCACAACTGTGTGAAATTTTTTCGGGCCATTCATAAGAGTTTGAGGGGCCAAATGACCAATGACGTACACTTATGTGTCCTCCTCCTGCCACAAGTCCTCCTCCAGAGCCACAGCCCCCAAGGAAGGCTGCAGGGAATGCTGCAGGGATGCATGGAGGGAAGGCTACAGAAAAGACAAGAAAGTGATGGCCTGGGATCAGTCTGGTCTGACAGACGATGCAGCCTGTTGTAGTAACACAGCCTGGGGACATATATGTTATCTTCTGCTGTTCCTGATCTCTGGGAGTCCTGTACCAGATTGTGATCCCCATTATATGGACCTCTCAAGCTACCAATTTTTATTTCCAAAGAGTTGATGTGTGCCCTGGGGGCCAAAGGCTTCGCAAATTCCAGCAGTTTTTCCAGCGTTGCCATGCTCTTTATTTTGTTATTATGAGCCAGAATAAATGGAGATGTATTTTTTTAGAAAATACTTGCCTATGTGTTTTTCTTCAAATAGGACAGTTTGTTTTTGTGAGTAGACAGGTACATTTCAAAAATACAATGTCAAATTTACAAGGGACACCAGCCAACCCCCTTGAACTTTAAAAATACAAGATAATAATGTTGTTGTGTAAACCTGACACCTGACAAAAAAAAATAAAAAATCATGGAGATCACCAGAAAATATTTTAAAAATAATGAAAAAAACAGGAGAAAAAAAAAAGATGACTATAAAAATATTTTTAAACATTATTATGGAGACCAGGCTTAAAAAAAAAAAAGATTATTCAGGAAATCACGAGAAATAATAAAGAAATAAGGTTGTGAGAACTCTGTGTGGATATCAGCAGCAAAACAAATTCATTATTCTAGCATTATAAAGAACAAAAGAATGCACTGCGTTAAAAGATCTAATAATTTGCAGCGTGACGAATGTGCCATCTCCATTATGAACTGTAGTTTTACCAGGCCGAGCGCTTCCATCTCATACTTGAATCTGAGCATGCATGAGTTTTTGCACGTCGGAATTGCATACACTGATTTTCGGATAGGAACTTTTTCCGATCAAAAAATTGAGAACCTGCTCTCAATCTTTTGTTTGATGGAGCATACACACAATCGCATTTTCTGACCAAAAGCTCTCATCGGACTTTTGCTGGCGGAATTTCCGATCATGTGTACGGGGCATAACAGTTTGTATTCCAACTTGTATTTAGGAGATTATTTGTCTTTAGATTGTACCTAAGGTCATCCTTTTTTGTGGCATTGTAACTGCAATATATTTGCCTCATGTCATACTGTAAGAAAGTTTACCCTACTGCACTTTTGTGTCTACGTCTGTTTGCCCACACGATTCAAGGAATAAAAATTACATTTTAAAAAATGAAAATGGACACATGCACCAAGGTGCAAGATAAGAGCAACCCCCTTGGACTTTTTAGGCAGGAATGGTCATGAAAGTAGTAGTTATAGTAAAAGGCAATATATGCCACTTTTATTATATACAAGGCATAACAAGTGTAAACATAGTCTATTAGGCAAAGTATTATACAACACACAATACATACATAAGAAGTAATTAAAGTTTGAAAAGAAATGCTACAAAGTATCTTTGCACAAAACGAGTGGGTCATTTTGGGCCCACTCTTGAAAGGTGGCAAGAGATCTGCCAGATTTTTCTCATTATATTGGGGAGAGGTGAAACACAGCCCTTGAGGTCAGGTTCACACCTATGCGAATTAGATGCAGCTTTTCACCCCATCCAATGCGCATCGCAGGAGAATGTGACTGGCACTCTATGGAGCTGGTTCACTTATTTCCGTTGCGGCTGCGGAGTGCACTGCACAGAAACACTGTGCATCTTTGGCTCCATTTCAGGGCCGAATTCAGGCATAGATTCAACCCTGATTTGTCCCTGAAATGGGGAATGGGGAAGCACAGCACTCCCGTGTGATCCACAGCAGGTTCCAGTGTGAACCAAGCCTCAAGTTCCCCCTAAAATCTTATCAGTGCCCCCCAATGTTCCTCCTCCTAACCACTAGTACAATTTCCCTCCTCCATTTGCTTCTGCCTTCCCTCCCCTGTGTTGTGGAAGAAAGGGAATCCTGTGGTCATAGGTTTTCCCCCTGCAGCTATGCCAGTGCAGAGGATCCTGCCACCAATGTGAAATGCGGCAAATAATTTCTTTGCACAGGATCCTTTGAGTGGCCAATTTTGTACTGTTTTGGTTGGTGACAGTAAATGCCCCTGAGACATTCCTCTTGTATTGGACAGGAGTGAACATATTCCTTAAATAGAAATTTTGATTCCCACCCCCTACTTTCCACCAACACACCAGCACTCCTCCTGCTCACTACCAGCACCCCAGCACTCCTCCTCTACTTGAGCTCCCAAACCCCTTTTCATTTATTCCCACTCTGCCCCCCACTGCCTCACTGCATTCTACATGCTGGTGCAGGCCAGGGATGTCTTTCTGGCATATGGTCTTCTGGGCAAAATAATGGCAGTCTGACAAAAGGCATAGCCCACAAAAGAAATATATAGTTTTTTTTTTTTTTAGTTTTTTTTTCTTTCTTCCAGTTCGAGGGGATATGGCAATATTAGCACAGGAGGAGGAAAAATAAGGTGCAGTAGCAGCACTAGAAAGGCAAGTAGCTGATCTCTGCCCTCTGAATAGGAAAAGGAAAGGGTGTGATAATACCACATTAAAAAGCGTCTGCTTTGGTCCCATGAGACCATGAGAAGGAAGAGGAAAAGAGCACATTGCAAGCCTCCAAATATGGTTGCAATGGGGCTTTGCAGAAAAAAATGCCCAGGATTTTGCCACTATAGTAAAAAAAGTATTGCTAAGAATATGCTATATCTACCACTGAGAGTATATACGGTATACATATATACAGTATACGTATATATATATATATATATGTATGTATATATATATATATATATATATATATATATATATATATACACACATACAAATACACACATGCACAGTTTGTATATATCGATCATTTTGTAAAGTAAAGAAAAAATTAACCCTTTCAGACTGCACCTTTACTGACTTTGTCCAGCTTGCCGCCATCCATCAGTAGCTAGGGTCACATATCCTGATCAATATTTTTTTAATGGGCTAGACTTCTTGCACACTTGATGAATAGCTGATGTCAATACCACTTAGAAGAACACAATTCAAGCAGAATTGCCTATCACAACTTTAACAGTGCTTATATGATAGATTTCCTCCCATAAGTTTCATCTAAACAACAAAGTCTAAGTGAGCATTATAAAAATCAGGGAGTTTTGGATATTTTAGAAGAAAAATTTATAGGACAAAAAAATCCATCACTCATATTAGAATTGTTTAAAATAATTTCTAATGGTAGTTTATTACTTCCCAGAATCAGTTATTAAATTGAACACGTGTACTATATCCAAAACATTTTTTGTTGATTTTAGAGTAGAAAAGTGCTAAATACCAAGTACATTTACTTTTTGCTATCTGATGCTATCTGATGCAAAAGGAAATTATGGAAAAATTCTAGAAAATGAAGCCCCTCCTACCTTAGACAGTTGTCACCAAAACTGGTGTTCCCTTTGGCAGATTGTCTAACACCTCCTGTTTTAGTGACAACTCTAAAATGTTTGTTTTCATCACTTTCTTTTTTAGGTAAAGAACAGGCCAAATAGGGGAAGGTGAATCTCCCCTGTGAGAACACAGATGGCAAGTATATGTGCAGAAATTATATTTGGGGCCAAATGATCAAAATGGTGAGTTATATACGCATTATTTTTTTTTGGAGGTGCAAGGTTGGTGGCGCTGTCCATCACCTGAAGGGTGATCCTCCACAGTGAATCACTGTTTTCAGGTTAGTGTACAAGAAAAGGAGGAGTAGTTCTCACTTCCCTCACCTGAAAAGTGAACCACTATTTGGGTCACTTTTCCCAGGTAGAGGGTGAAGGTAAAAAGTGTTTTCCG
This sequence comes from Lithobates pipiens, assembly GCF_037356315.1. Classification (NCBI taxonomy): domain Eukaryota; kingdom Metazoa; phylum Chordata; class Amphibia; order Anura; family Ranidae; genus Lithobates; species Lithobates pipiens. The sequence continues at coordinate 182,982,280 of NW_027507758.1, forward strand.
TGTTCTCTTTACCAAAGAATTCTTATGTGTTAATTTGTGCCTTTGTTATGTGATATTATATCCTTGTAATTACTTTGTGCTCTGAAAATAGATGTGCAAGTACAAATTACAAAATCATGATATTTTTCTTATCTGGTCAGCATACTTTCTGATTAAAGCAGAGATATCATAAATGATGACCCTTAGGAAGCATGGCTAACAATTCATTATGTGAGAGAATATAAAAACAAACCAATCATAAACAGTAATCAATGGTATGCAAATCAATAATACACTCACTAATGCCCTTTCAACTGTGTATTTACCACTGCGCTTCCAGCAAAAAAAACCTTCCCCACTAAGCAGCCACTTAAAATAATGTGTAATTTCTGTGTATTTGTTCCTATTATAAATAATTTAAACACGTGGCACGAAACCAAGTGACTGTTACACCACTAAATATTATACTACAAAGTGCATCAGATATAGCTAAAAAAAAATTGTATACATAAATAAAAATTAAAAAATTATTAATAGTAAATAAACATTAAATAAAAATAAATAACCCAGTGAATAAGTGATAGTTCACACTATACATTTAAACACTCCTCAGGGAGTATTGCAGAGCATATGCAGTGTTCATACAATGTTGCAAAAGTCCGTGAGTCTCCAAAACATATTTCACTTTAACAAGCAATATTGATCAGTGTTTTTTTTCTCTCTCAAACCGCATTTCCTTCACCACACCACTGTGAAATGTTATTCCTCTCCCAAAGTTCAGTAACCAGAAAGGATAGTCAACCAGAAGTCAGGGATCAAAGTAGTGGAACAGCAAGCAGGATCCGGAGCCAGAAGGGATATCGGCAAAGCCAGTCTTTAAACAGGAACACAAGAGATATTTCTTTTGATGTTGACCAAGGCAAAGGCAGAGATCCTCTGGACTGGACGGCTTAAGGAGGCAGGACTGATGAGCAGGATATCAACAACAGCTGAGTAACTGTGGAGAGAGATGGGAGCTGGCAATTAGCCGACATCTGAGCGGCCAGCTCAGAGAAGGAAGGGCTGAGTCCAGCCCTGACAGTACCCCCTCCTCAACGACCCCTCCCCCTCGGAGGACCACCAGGCTTGAGGGGAAAACATCTATCTAACAATCACGGAGGATGACAGGGGCATGTATGTCCGAGGATGAGACCCAAGAACGTTCCTCTGGACTGTACCCTTTACAATACACCAGGTACTGTATGCGCTCACAAAACCTATGGGAGTCAACAATGGACTGTACTTCATATTCCTCATGGTTCTCAACTTGTACAGGGTAAGGACGTGGCACAGTGGTGGTAAAGCGGTTGCAGACCAAAGGTTTTAATAAGGAGACATGAAATACATATGAAATACACATATTAGAAGGAAGGTCTAATGCGTAAGCCACTGGGTTAATCTTGCAAAGAATAAGGAAAGGTCCAGTAAACCTAGGTGCGAACTTCAGTGAGGGAACACAAAGTCAGAGATTGCGAGATGACATCCAGACCCTGTCCCGAACCTGGTAGGAAGGTGCAGGCAGGCGTCTGCGGTCAGCATGGAGTCTGTATGTTTCATTAGCATGACGCAAAGCCTCCTGGACTTGTGCCCAAGTGAAACGAAGACCACGGAGATGCTCCTCTAATGCAGGAATATTCAGCGGAAAGAACAAGTGAGGCAACATGGAAGGTTGGAAACCATAATTTGCCATAAACAGGGAAGCAGAATTCAAGGCACTGTTGAGAATAAACTCGGCCCACGGTAATAGGTAATAGACACTGTAGGACTGCTGAAAGTTTCTCTAGGTCCATTGAAAAACCAGCAGTGGAAATGACATAGCCCAGGAATTTAACCTGTTCACGATGGAACTCACACTTCTCCAGTTTACAATAGAGATTGTACGCTCTTTCTGAAGCACATGACAGACATCTGTGTGGTGGTCTACTTTCCAAATGACCCCTTTTTGGAAAGTAGACATTCCAAGGTATTTAGTAAGATGCATGGTGAGTTTTTTGAAGTTGTAATTTTTTCCCACAATTCTTTGCAAAATCAAGATTTTCTTTTCTTTTTTTTTTTCACAAAATTGTTATATTAGCAAGTTATTTCTCACACACAGCATATGCATAGCACAAATTACACCCCAAAACACATTCTACTACTCCTCCTGAGTATGGTGATACCACATATGTGAGACTTTTACACAGTGTGGCCACATACAGAGGCCCAACATGCAGGGAGCGCCATCATTAATTACACATTTAATTTCTTGACTTCCTCTTACACTTTTGAAGGCCCTGGAGTACCAGGACAATGGAAACGCCCCAAAAATGACCCCATTTTGGAAAGAAAACAACCCAGTGTATAATCTTTGAGGCATATCAAGTCTTTTGAACATGTCATTTTTTTCTACAAATGTTTTGAAATGTGTAAAGAAAATGAAAACACATTTTATTTTTACACAATGTTGTCCATTTACACAATATTTCTAACACATAATATGCACATGGCAAAAATTACACCCAAAAATGGATTCTCCTACTCCTCCTGAGTACGGCAATACCACATGTGTGAGGCTTTTCCACCGTGTGCTCACAAACAGAGGACCAACATTCAGGGAGCACTGTCAGGTGTTCTAGGGACATAAGTTTCAAATATAATTTGAATATCTATTACACTTTTGTGAGGCACTGTAGTGGCATGGATGTGGCATGGATGAGCATGAATAGGGATAGATGAGCATTATTGGGGATGGATGAGCCGTGGATGGGGTGGCTGAGAATGAATGGGTATGGCTGGGTACGGCTGAGTATGGATGGGAACGGCTGAGTATGGATGGGATGGCTGGGTACGGCTGAGTATGGCTGGGTATGACTGAGTATGATTGAGTTTGGCTGAGTATGGCTGAGTATGGCTGGGTATGGCTGGGTACGGCTGAGTACAGCTGAGTACAGCTGGGTATGGCTGAATATGACTGGGTATGGCTGAGTATGGTTGGGTATGCCTGAGTATGGCTGGTGTCGTAGAAATTTGGCTATATGCTATGCACACAGCCCCATCTACCGCTGTGCTTCCAATAAGCACCCATTTCCGTCTTAATGATATAATGCTTTCAGGCTTACCTTCCAACACATTCATCCCAATGAACAGACTCAACCATCCTTCTACGTTCTCAGTTCCATGCTTCTGCCCCCCCCCCCTGGGGGCTCAACATCGCCTTTTATTATCTCCCAAAGAATGACAAACAGGAAGTCCTGCCCCCAATAGGCAAGCACTTCCTTAGTACAGAAAATGACATCACAGGAAATTACATACATTAAAGGGGAGGGCATTCACAAGAGGAAATGCACACGCCCCCTTTTAGTCAGAATGGAGCACAGACCATAGTGCTTTTAAAGTAAACAGTATGGGGTGAGCTCATTATGATTCTTAAAAGCTTGAGACAATCTGCAGGGACTTTGCTACTGGTGTTGTTAACATACGGTACAAGTATTTTAACAAGGCAGATACCAATGTCCTCTCATTAAAGCAGATATGTATCCAAAAAGGATAACGTAGCCACACAGAGATAAAATAATATGTCTATCTCGTTATGTAGACTTCGCTTCTCTAATGCCCATATTCATTTGAAGGCAAAAAGCCCAGCGCATTGCGCTTGATGCCTACAAACATCCACAGACACAGAGAACACGTCTCAAATCCGATGAGAAGGTTTTCATACTGACTTTTTACCACTGGTCTCAATTTGAGCCAAGTGCGCTCTGATAGAGCGCTCCTCTATCAAACCAGACACAGGGAGACAGATGGCAAACTATAAAACACACATCCTAGAATAAAATGTTATACAATCAAATTTTCCACAACACTGGGTACGGCTGAGTATGGATGGGTATGGCTGAGTATGGATGGGGTGGAGGGATGGCTGAGCATGAATGGATGGATGAGTATGCAGAGTATGGATGGGTATGCAGAGTATGGAGAGTATGGATGGGTATGCAGAGAATGGATGGGTATGGCTGGGTATGCAGAGTATGGCTGGGTATGCAGGGTATGGCTGGGTATGCAGATTATGGCTGGGTATGGCTGGGTATGCAGAGTATGGCTGGGTATGGCTGGGTATGGCAGAGTATGGGTGGGTATGCAGAGTATGGATGGGTATGCAGAGTATGGATGGGTATTCAGAGTATGGATGAGTATGGCTGGGTATGCAGAGTATGGCTGGGTATGGCAGAGTATGGGTGGGTATGGCTGGGTAGGCAGAGTATGGCTGGGTATGCAGAGTATGGATGGGTATGGCAGAGTATGGGTGGGTATGGCTGGGTAGGCAGAGTATGGCTGGGTATGCAGAGTATGGATGGATATTCAGAGTATGGATGGGTATGGCTGGGTATGCAGAGTATGGCTGGGTATGCAGAGTATGGATGGGTATTCAGAGTATGGATGGGTATGGCTGGGTAGGCAGAGTATGGCTGGGTATGCAGGGTATCGCTGGGTATACAGAGTATGGCTGGGTATGCAGAGTATGGCTGGGTATGGCAGTGTAAGGCTGGGTATGCAGGGTATGGCTGGGTATGCAGAGTATGGCTGGGTATGCGGAGTATGGATGGGTGAGCATGGATGGATGGATCAATGGATCTCTCACTAAGCAGCGCTGTGGGCACTACGCATGTAGCCCACAGCACTGCTGCCACCGATCTCTCCCCTCTCCGCTCACACTGGCCGGAGAGGGGTGGGAGGAACAGGAAATCACGCCGGTTTATTTACATGTGATCACTCCATCATTTTACGGAGCGATCATGTGGTAAACGGCCGCGATCAGTGGCCGTTCACCGTGATCCGTGATGCGCCAGTGTCATGTCATATAGTGTCCCCCGTCAGATAGTGTCCGCTGTGTACTGCGCATGCGCAGTACATAGGACAAGCAGATTCCGAAAATATCTGCGTCATGAGTCCAGGTTCAAGCCCCACCATCCAAGTGGACATAGAGTTAGAATAATAAGAGCCGAGCAAAGCAAGGCCATGCCCGAAGCGTGGAGAGCGAAGTGAGCCTACGAGGGGCCCTCTAATATGTGCAGCCCTATGTCCACTTGGATGGTGGGGCTTGCCCCTGGACTCACGGCGCAGGCGCCGTTCATCTTCAGAGATTTTCCGAATCTCCTTGTGCTCTGTACTGCGCAAGTGCTGCGCCTGCGCAGATCAGAGTGGACACTTTTCGATAGGCAGACTGTATTTGTCAGAACAGCAGGTCCTCTGGACCCGGCGGTTACAGAAGTTCACAGGTACTCACGAGAGCGGAATTCTGAGAGGACGTCACTGTATGCCCTCCCAGAGTTAACAAACCGCCCTGTAGCTGCCATTCGGCTATGGGCCGGTTATTAAGTGGTAATCCGTATTCACAGTGGCAGGATCCCTTCAAAGATGATGTTACTTCTAGGACTCTGTTATGGGGTTCTTAGCCCTTATACACAAGATTGGACATTCCGATGGACAATTTCCGATAGGACCGTGTTGTCGGATAATCCGACAGTGTGTGGGCTCCATCAGACTGTTTCCGTCGGAGTATCAGAGGGACCAAGTTTTCCAGTTGGGCTATAAAATTTTCCGACAACATGATCTGATCGGACTTTGTCCGATCATATGTAGAGAATTCCGATCAGACAAAGTGCCACGCATGCTCAGATCAAATGCCTAGACCTATTGGCTACTAGCTATTGGCTACTAGCCTGAACGTAGTCCTGTCCTAACTAAATAACGTCATCACGTTAAGTACGATCGGATTTTCTGACAACTTTGTCCGACTGTGTGTATGCAACAGTTTCGGACAAAATCCGACGGATTTGGTTGTCAGAATGTCCGACCGTGTGTACAAGGGCTTACAGTATAAACCTCTAAGCCCTTGTACACACGGTTGGAGATTCTGACAACCAAATCTGTCGGATGTTGTCCGTCGGATTTTGTCCGAAACTGTTGTATACACACGGTCGGACAAAGTTGTCGGAAAATCAGACGTGATGACGTTATTTCGTTACAACGGGACTATGTTCACGCTAGTAGCCAATAGCTTGGGTGTAGGAATTTGATCTGAGCATGCGTGGCACTTTGTCCGATCGGAATTCTCTACACATGATCGGAGTATGTCCGATTGGAGCATTTTGTCGGAAAATATTTCCGGCAAGTTGGAAAAGTTGGTCCGACAGATATTCCGACGGAAACAGTCCGATGCAGACCACACACAGTCGGAATATCCGACAAATCGCTCCGATCGGACACATTCCGACGGAATGTCCGACCGTGTGTACAAGGGCTTAGGGTGATATGCCTATAATGAAATATCATCTGCTTGTTGTGTATTCTTTTCAGTTAAAAAGAAGTACCACATTTTAGATGTTAAAATGAAACTGCATATCTTTTCAAGCCTTCAGTTGGTTATCACGTAAGGAAAAGGTGTTGCTAGCTATGCCAGTTGATGTGGGAAACTTATACAAGTTTGATTCTTATTCAACTTTTGAATTTTAAATGTGCTTTATATTTTTATGTAAAAATACTTTCCTACTTCAATCCCTAAGAAAGAAAGTCCATCAACCTGTATCAAAAGAAGGAGATATGTTATTGGCTGAGGTGGTGATCGGCAAAGGAACATACAGGCCTCAGTAGTGAGGTTCAGATAAATATTAGGTCAACAGCATAGATTGATACTTCCCTAAATGTGGTCAGATATCAAGCATAACAGGGAATGACTGGTATCCTGAGTATCAAACCAGGGACCCCAGAGTTTGTAGAACGTTTTCAGGACACCCACTGGCCTCATAAGGCAATTAATACATAGGCAGGGTTTGATTAATAACCTTCTTCCACAGCCCAATATGCAGAGTCTCCATACGGGTCCAATTAGGATTAATCGTCTTATGGGCAAAGAAAAACAGAAGGCGGAGGAAATGTTTGGTAATATCAGACACTTCTAAGTCCTCAAAGACTCCCAGAAGACACCACGTAGGACAGCAAACATTGGAAAGGTCAAACGTGTCTGCGATAAATGCTGTCACCTGTCACTAGAAGGGTCATATCCTTTTGCATCCCCAAACCATGTGTATAAAATCACCTATTACACTTTGACATTTATAACAGATGGAGATGTCTCGCTTATGAATTTTGAACAGGTAGTCTGGGGTGTAATAGACTCTATGCAAATAACATCATTTATTATGTTTGTCTCTGGCCAAAATCACAGTTGCAGAGTGCAAATTAAACAACTTCTGCCAGTTTTCAGAAGTGAGATCTGGGTCTCCCAACCACTTATTCTGTGCAGGAGGGGTGAGTCTTGTTTATTCATAATTTGCAGACACCAAATTGCACTTCCACAGTGTGTCTAAGCCCCTGTACACACGGTCGGAGATTTCGACAACCAAATCCGTTGGATTTTGTCCGAAACTGTTGCAAATACGGTCGGACAAAGATGTCGAAAAATCTGATCTTTCAGAACGTGATGACGTAATTTCGTTACGATGGGACTACATTCAGGCTAGTAGCCAATAGCTTTGATGTAGGAATTTTATCTGAGCATGCGTGGCACTTGGTCGGAGTATGTCCGATCGGACCAGTTTGTCGGAAAATATTTCCAACAAATTTGAAAATTGGGTCCGACGGATATTCCGACGGAATCAGTCCGATGCATACCACACACAGTCGGATTATCCGACAACACGGTCCGATAGGACACATTCCGACAGATTCTCCGACTGTGTGTACAAGGGCTAAGTTGTGCGTAGTCGAAGGACTACCGTACTAGAATATGCAACTTCTAGCGCGACTGTGCCTCATTTGAACATCCTCCTTGTATAATTGGTGCAGATAGGTTAACTCTTGTCTTGCCAAAAGTTGAAGTGAGGTGAAATGAGGCAAGTGGGGATTGTACCATAGTGGTTGATATGGGAAAAAGATGTGATCTTGTTCAGCTAGGGAAATAGCTGCTTATACTGTATAGAGAATGGACATATAGAGAAAAGAGTGGTAATATGTAAGGATTGGCTAAATAACACATTGGATAATTTTTCATAGGAAGAAACTATCGCAGCCTCCATAGTGATTGCTGAATTGTTCAGTTGCGGGAACAGCCACCAATGTACATATACAGTATATTTTGAGCTGCATGGTAATAGTATTTTGGGGATAAAAATGGGTGAGTTAGCTTAAATGTATACACACTGAGGCAGAAAAAAACATCTTAAATAAGTCCACCCTTCCCATCGGGGATAATGAGAGCTTAACATATTGGGCAACCTTGGTACGGAAGGAGTAAATGCAAGGTGCTAAATTGTTATCATTGAACCTAGTCAAAGGCAGCTGGATCTCAATCCCCAGACATCTGATTTTGGAGGTGATCTATAATGGGCAATTGGAGGGCAGACTGAAGGAGGGAATCTTTACTTTACTTTAAACCCTGAGTATCATCCAAACTGTTGTATTAGGATAAGGACTTGTGGTTCAGTAATCTGGGGGTCCAACAAAAACCTAAAGCAAAACCTCTTCTTCCAGGGTGCCAACTGGGATTCCTTTAACCAAAGGGGAAATCTGTAAGATTTCCCCAATGGCGCTATGGCCAGGGTAAATAGCAGGGGTGAAAGCATGCACCCCTGCCTAGTGCCCCAGCATATTGGAAAATAATCATACCATTAACCCTAATACGGGCTTGGGGTTGGGTATATAATATACGTATCCACTTAAGAAAAACCTCCCCTATGCTGTACCTTTGGAGAACATGAAATAGGTAGGGTCACGCTATAGAATCAAACGCCTTATGCATATCAAGAAATTTGGAGATTGATAAACAGTCTACAGTGATTGGCATTTGTATTATTAGGGTGTCCAGGTATAAACCTGGCTTGATTGGACTTTACAATGGAGCCTTCAGCACCACCCCCATAGTCAACCCCATAAAAATAGACTGAATTAGTGAAATAAGCTCAATACACCAGCTATGCCAGAACTAAAATGGCCCAACTATCCTCACAGCCCGACATAGAAGAACATAGCAGACTTTCTCCCTGAACTTGAACAACCAGTAGGGGGCGTGTCCCTAAAAATCCCTGAGTAAGAACAATAACAAACCAAACTACAGTACACAAAAAAATCCAACAAAAAGGAACTGTAAGGATTGGCTAAGAGACACTACTTAAGAGACATTCTAAAGATAGAGCACACTGAAATGGTGGCACATATGATCGGATATACTTGACACAGCAGGCCCATGTATAGCATTGGAAAAAACACAGACATGCATTGACCATCAACTAGGTCTCAGTAATACAAGCTTCAGCAATGGAAACGCAGGGATCAAGCCATCCAGCCATGCAGAGACACCCTCAGAGGAAGTGAAGGACTGCACTTTGCCACCATTAACAACACACAATTTGGCTGGTTAAAGCATACTGTAGGCCAGATTTTTTATCACACAGCCATTCCTTAACTGCAGTATATACAGTCCACTGTTTCTGAGTGGAAGCAGAAAAATCGGGAAAAATGGAAATATTGTTCCCATTATATGTCAGAGCACCCAGTGTATGAGCTGCCTATAGAATCTGTTCCTTGTCCCTGAAGTGTAGAAACTTGATGAGAAGAGGTCTTGGGGGTACCCCAGAAAGCAATGGGTGTAGTGGTACCCTTTTAATGGCAAAGACAGGAGACAAATGACCCGCTGACATAGCAGATTTAAACAAATTCCCCATAAAGCATTCAGTATCTTTGCCTTCTGAGCCCCCTGGAAAACAATAAAGGGCAAGATGTTGCAGAGTATTCTGTCTTCAAGATGATTTAATTTAGCAGAGTGATCGGTAATAGACAGTTTTATGTCTGCATGTGAGGGAAAAGACTAGTTACACCCAGTGGGGGCCCGTCCATAGGGGACGCTCAGGCGCCGCCACCCCCCCAAGCTGTTTGGAAAAAGAAAAGTGTTACTTTAAGTGTGACCAGGCGCCGGACATGCGGCGGTCTATGGGAAGCTGATTTTCCCATGTTTAAGGCGTGAGCAGGGCGCAAGCTGTGCGCCCGCACACACTCCCACTCAACTGGGATTCGTCAGCATGCCCTACTATAGGCATGGGATTGGAGTGGCGGGGACCGGAGGAGAGGACAATGGGCGGTCCTGTTTGCATCACTGTGGTTGGTGGCGTTGACTGGGAGTGCAGTGCATTCGGTGAGGAGCACGCCATTGAAGGTAAGTTCTGACTGTAGCGCTGCTGGCCCCAGAGACACACTCTTATATGGAGTCTACCAAGAAGGAGAGGAAGCGATAGAGGATGGGATAAGTGTGGACTGGCTGTCATGCTCTGTAGTCCCCTTACTGTGCTGCTGCTGCTAAAAAATGCCCACAGCCAGGGAACTCTGCATTTATGTGTACTCCTCCTCTGCCTGCCACCACTATCCTGTTACTGTGCTGCTGGTATGAGAGAGAGTGGGCTGCAGAGATGGAAGCCAGCTCTCCTCTGGCTGTGGGCTGACCCCCTCCCCCTCACCTTGCTGCAGATCAGTGGCAAGCATTGGATTTGTTCAAACTCCATTCACTCTCTGCTCTCCCCCACCCTCCAAGTCCTGGTAGTTCAGAATCTGATCAAATCAGAGGATAAAAGAGGAAGAGAGGGGTGGCAGAGAGGGCTTGCATGCAGACCAGGAGGATTATAAGAATGGTAGTTCTTACAGGAGCAATGCAATATGTATGTCTATGAAGGTCAATGTGTGCTGGACTTAGTCTGAGCCTGTCTACTTGCACCAGAGTGAGGACAGACCTGCTGTTAGAGCTTGTCCTGTGTGACCCAGAGGTGAGGGACCAAAGTAATAATTAAAAGCTCCATGGGGGCTGTGATTGCTGATCTTTTTTGTTAAAATGCTTGCTGACTGGCTGTTATTTTGAAACCCATATATTCAGTACCATGCATCACTGAGCAGGGACAAATATACTGTTCAGAAAGTCTAAGAAGTAAGCAGAAGTACATATTTACTCACTTGTCCAAGGTCAGTGATTGATGGTATTGAAGCAAAATTGTCAGCATTACTGTCATGGAACTGTAATTTTCAGAAGGAAAATCAGTGATGGGAGCATCCATATTTTTCTTGTCACTGGTATTCTTGTGTATTTATAATTGATATACCGTATCTGTGGTGCCGATCTATATACCGTATCTGTGGTGCTGATCTATATACCGTATCTGTGGTGCTGATCTATATACCTGATCTATATACTGTATCTGTGGTGCTGATCTATATACCATATCTGTGGTGCTGATCTATATACCGTATCTGTGGTGCTGATCTATATACTGTATCTGTGGTGCTGATCTATATACCGTATCTGTGGTGCTGATCTATATACGATATCCGTGGTGCTGATCTATATACCTGATCTATATACCATATCTGTGGTGCTGATCTATATACCGTATCTGTGGTGCTGATATGTTTACTGTATCTCTGGTGCTGATCTGTATACCATATCTGTAGTGCTGGGCTATATACCGTATCTGTAGTGCTGAGCTATATACCGTATCTGCAATTTGTATACTCTGTTCTGTGATGCTAAGCTGTATACTCCTGACACTATGGGTGGAAGCAAGTGGAATACAGGGGACGGAGGGGGTGGATTATATAAGGGATGGGGCTTATAGGATGTGGGAGTGGTCAAAAAGGAAGGGCGGGGTCTGGCGCCCCCCATCCTAAAACTTCACCAGCTGCCACTGGTTACATCTGCACAACCACCATGAAATGAGGCTAAAACCATGCTTGTTTATGTGAGCTGGAAGTCTGAGACTCAAGAGGACACAACACTGATATTTGCAAAATATTTTTTTTTTTAAGGTGGTGCACTTCTATCTGAGTGCAGTATACTTGTGAGTATAATATATTCTTTTGCTTTTGAAACCTTGAAACTTAGCAAAAGTCTAATGGTAGAATAGAAATAAGCTGATAAAGCTGAACTCCAGGCAAGCAGCTAACTTACTGTATTTCTTTTCATCCAGTCTGAAACTTTACACAGCCCTAACACACAGCACAGCCAGCCAATGCTTCCACTAGTTCACTGAGCAAAGTGATTTCAACTAAATTGGTTTTTGCTGTAAAATAACTGATTTTTATTGGTGAAATCTCTTCAATATGGAAACTCTCAATATCTCTGAGCTACTTTGACAACATTTGCTTGAATAAGATCAACATTTGTATCATTATTAAGAAGTTTTTTTTAGGGGTTTTTATGATAGGTTTTTTTTTTTTTTTTCCAAAAGAAGTTTTATTAGAATTTTCACATAAGATGAGAACAACAGTATGGGGTTACATGAGTATAAATTGGGTACAAATTGGGTACATATTGGTTACAAAACAGACGGCAACTGCAGAATACAGAGAAACTTTCATTAACATCCGCCCCTGTTCATGTTACGAATTCTTTGGGTAAGTCGGGATACCCTCACTCGAAAATCGCGTCTCCAGACAAGGAGAATTAAAAAGGTCTCCTACCAAGGTTCCAGGAACACTTATTGACTGTGGAAATGTATCTGTAGGAGGGTCATGTCTGATAGTGGGGTATAAATCATCGTGGAAAGCACTGTCATGTTTGAAAATGTCGCATGTGGGTGGTAGATGAGATCGTCGGGAATAAAATCGGGGATAGAGTCGTACTGTCATATGTCTACGGTTAGTTCTCCAATGGCTTGAGACGTCTGTAGCTATAGTGTCGTAACTAGTAAGAGAGTATAACAGAAGAAGGGAGTGTTGAGAAGGAATAGAGGGGTAATAGGAGAATGAGAAAAAGAAAGAAGGAAGAGGGGGGGATAAGGGACAGAGGAGAGGGATTAGGAGTTGATGTGGAGGGGTGGGGGGTAGGGAGAAATGGTGGGGGCGGGAAGTATCTCCTCGGTCTACCCCCGGTTCCAAATGCACATAGAAATGAACAAAAAGAGGAAATCTGGCAATTGGATAAGTAACATTGGTCTAAATTTCCATTTCGTTAAATGCAGTGAAGTGGATTGTATTCCGCCCTGGATCAAATAATAGGATCCAAGCGAAGGAGTGTTGTGGGAAATTATGTGGGCACACTACGTGGGTCAGCAGCACTATAATCATTGGGTAGAGGTCTATTAGCTAGGTAGCGCAGCCACTTTTCCCAGGTCCGGGCATATTTGTGCGGGGAGTCTTTTGCAGTGTGTATGAGCTCCTCCATTTCAGCTATCCTCTCTACCCTAAGGAGCCATTCGCGAATGGATGGGATATCGGAGGAGCCCCAATGGGCTGGGATGCACATCTTAGCAGCGTTCAGTAGGTGTAGACTAAGGGATTTTCTGTAGATATGCGCAGGGGTATGCGTATGGTGGAATAGCATGCGCGCTGGCGAATAGTCTATGTCGAGGCCCGTAATTGAGGAGGTTATGGCTTGTACTTGGGTCCAGAACTGTTGGATCTTTGGACAAGACCACCAGATATGTAAGAGTGTCCCCACTTCAGTGAGGCACCTCCAGCAATGGTTGGGGGTTTCCGGGGAGAATTTATGGATGGTGTCAGGTGTGCGATACCATCTGGAGAGAAGTTTAAAGTTACTTTCTTGAATATTAACATTTAGTGAGCCCTTATGAGCAATCGTTAGAATTCTTTCCCAGTCCTCTTCAAGGAAGTTTAAGTGAAGTTCCCTCTCCCAGGCTTGACAAGCTTTTCCTTCTTTTGGTGATAGGGATGAGAAAAGTAGAGAGTGAGCTACTGAAATTAAGTGGCTTTGAGGTGACGATTGATAGCACAGATTTTCAAAGGGAGTCAGTCTTCTAGATAGCGAGGCATCTCTGTCAGTGGTCCTAAGGAAATGTCGTAGTTGGAAATAAGTCCATCTAGGGATAGGGGGACTGTCCGGGTTATTGGGAAGAGAAGTGTGGTCGATAAGTTCCCCATTTCTGAAGAACTGGTGGGCTTGAATTTCCTTAGATGGCCATGTTACTTTAAGAAAGTCTCTGGACATGCCAGGAAGAAAAGCAGGTGTTAGGGGTCCTGGGTTAGAGGAAATTTTAAATCGTCTGACTGCGTCTCTAAAGACGTTCAGAGTTGCCCCGATCAGAGGATGATCTCTTAACGTTTGAGGGATGTGAGAGGGTAGGATCCAGGGCGATGAGTTAAGTGGAGTATTTGAGAACGAGGCCTCTAGTGTGACCCAATCTTTGTTAGTTGCGTGCGTTGACCAGTCTACTATTCTGACAAGATGGCAAGCTAAATGGTAATTTTTAAGGTCCGGAAGGCCGATTCCCCCTTTGTTTTTAGGTTTCGTAAGCTGGGTATAATTTATCCTGGGACGTTTGTGATTCCAAAGAAATTTAGTGAACGCGCGTTTAAGTGTTAGGAAAAAGGAGGAGGGGATTTGGATTGGGATCGTTTGCAGGAGGTAGAGAACCCGTGGGAGGACATTCATTTTAAGGATGGCTGCCCGACCGAACCAGGAAAAGTGCGGTTTATCCCAGTTGCGTAGGTCTGCAGCTATGGTACGTGATAGGGGCAGAAAGTTAGCTGAGAATAGGTCTTGGAGTTTCGTGGGAAGTTGTATCCCTAAGTAGGTAATGGAATTCCGTTCCCAGGTAAAAGGGAAAGAATTTTGACATTGCGTGACCAACTCCTGCGGTAAGGATATGTTAAGGGCATGTGATTTCGAGAAATTTATTTTTAAGTTAGAAATGCGGCCGAATGATTCAAAATCTTTGAGCAAATTGGGCAAAGAGGTCAAGGGGTCACTTAAAAATAGCAGGATGTCATCCGCAAAGGCCGCCAACTTAAGGTTGCGTCCGGGTATTGGTATCCCCTTAATATCCGCGTTATTTTGGAGCCTTCTCAGGAGAGGTTCAAGCGTCAGGATGAATAAAATGGGGGAAAGGGGGCAGCCCTGTCTAGTTCCATTTCGGACGGGGAAGGCATTTGACAGGAGGCCGTTGACTCGTATTCTTGCCGATGGGATAGTATATAGGGACATAATGAGATTGAGCATTCTGCTTGGTAGACCTAGGTGGCGAAGAACTTCTTCCAAGTAGTCCCAGGCCAGCCTGTCAAATGCCTTCTCCGCATCCAGGGACAAAAAGAAGCCTTTGTATTTTCGGGACGATGTTTTTTTTATGTATTTGTATTATATTTGTGTGTGTGTGTGTGTGTGTGTGTGTACATCTGTGTGTATGCATTTTATTGTTATTTGTGTGCTGTAAATAAAAATGTAAAATAGTAGGACAAATGAGGGGCAAATTTTTCACCCAAGAACAGGTCTAGGATATGAGAAAGGAGCTTCCATGTCCTTCAAAATTAATTTAAAATCAAACTGCATCTTTAAAAGCCGCCAAAAACACCTTCAATCTGAATTTCCTCAAAATGTTGAATTTTCCTTAAAACATTACATCTTTTTATATGTTCTATACAGCTATCCTGATGGTGTTTTCTGTTTTTATATTTATTTATATTATTTTATTTATTTCCCATTCATTCATCCAAATGTAATATTATAAAATGAAATACCCTTTTTTCTCTCTCTATATTAAATGTTTCTAATTGTAATCTTTCTTATCCCACATTGTATTTCTATATTTCTTTCTCCTTATTTTCCATTCTCCTAGTTATCTTTCTGCAAAAAATTGGAAAACCTCTAAAGACCCATACACACTATCAGATTTTCTGCTGATTTTTTCCTTCAGATTTACCAAAACCATATAATATGAGGTCAAACCTTAGGAGTTTCAGTTTGTATGCAATCAGGCAGGCCCTTGCACTACATGGTTTTGGTAAATCTGAAAACAAAAATCAGCAAAAAATCTGATAGTGTGTATGGGCTTAACTCTTGAAATGGGACCCGCTATTAGCATTACTTGAAGAAAAAAAAAGTGGCTGCTGAACACCCTTGTGGAGGAGGAGAAAAAATACTGCATTTTTATTCCATTAGAAGTGAATGCAATGTTCCTTTGGAGGGAGGAGGAGGAGAAGGGGCATATTAGCAGTCCCAAAATACATGTCTGCTATGCTCCCTTGAGGAGGAAGAGGATGGGAAAGGGTCAGGTGCTTTTTCACCAGATTATACTGTATATAAGTGACTACAGCACAAAGTCATTGTTCAAATGTATTTTGCAAATACATAAACATACTGCATGCAAAGAAATAAATATATCAGCCACAAACACAACATACAGTCTGACTTGTCTCATTTAGATGTTGCTCCCTTCAAGCTCTGTGGTGCAGAACCATCTGTTTTATTATTCATCTTGGAAATCTATTGTGCAAACAGTTTTTACCTTTACCATGGCTGATACATTGATATACTAGATGTAGAGGCTGCAGACCACAAAGATGCTGTTGATAAAAGGTTAAACTGGGGTCCAAACTCTCTTAATTTCCTGGTTGCATACTGTTAGCATTTAGTAATGAGGAAACGTAAAGGATATGCAAAGCCTAACAACAAACTTAACTTATTTGATACTTTTTTGGTCTGCTAAAAAAGAGTTGTTTTTTTATATCTGTCTGATAAGTGCAGAAATATTGATTAATTCTTGCCAGAAAAGTTGTGAGCTGGTAACTTCCTGGGCATTCTCCCAGCACTACACTCCTATCAGTTCCATTGATCCTAGTAATTTAAAGACTATATAATTCACCCTATTGTATGTTATAGAAAAAAAAGAGAAGGGTGGTGTTCTGTATTCCTTATCCCACTACACGCCTTTGTCTCAGTCTACAACTGGTCAGAGCTATGACCATGCCTTTTCTACTGCAAACATAAATGCAAGATTTGGAGCTTTATTGGAAATATCCCCAGGGATCTTTTGCTTTTTAATAGTCCTTTGCTTCATTTAATTAGGTGAATTTGTCAAGTAAAATATTAAGGTGTCTATTTATAAAAAAAAATCTGGACGAATGTCACAAGCATTTGCCCGGCCCTAATCAATTCTGACTGCATTTTCCATAATACTGTATGTTAATTACCTATGGCTGTCATCTCTATCTAGTGGCCATATTTTTCCTAAAGTATCAGAATCCGAAAAATACTGCATTATGGCCACCACGTGGATCTAACAATCATAGTAAACCACTATAATAATCAGAACACAGCCATAATTAATTCATGTTTTTAAATCCTTATATATATATATATATATATATATATATATATATATATATATAGACTAACAATCCCCCTTTATCCTAAAAAAATTTAACATAAGAAAGAAGAAAAAAAGAAAGAAAATTAGTTGGGACTTTAAATGAGGTATACAGGGGCTGTTCGAGTCCCCTCCTCCATCCCGGTTCAATATATAAAAAAATAGAAGAACGTAGCTAGCGGGACTTTTCCATGAAGCACACGGGAGCAATGAAACAGATTAGATTAAAAATAGTTTTTAATTATTCGAATTGTTTATGAAATATTTGTATCAATTGGTTCCATACATTTTATTATATATTAATATTTTTATATTTTTTACACATATACAATTCATAAAAATTATTGCACATGGATTACACATTCCAACAAGGAGTTGGTACATATATTATAAGATACAAACAGTAATTGAAACATGATTTAATACAATGGAATTAATGATTGTACAGGTAAAAACAAAAAAAACAAAAAACAAAATAAGGTAGGAACGAAAATCAGAGGAATGCATACGTATATACACGTGGTTGTTGTTAGCTCTACGCGTTTCAAGGCCTTATAGCCTATCATCAGGAGCAAAACCGTGGTAGGGATCTCTAGAAAAAATAATAAGAGGGGAATAAATAATATTTTATTATAAAAAATTATTAAAAAGGGCCAACCACGGACAGGGGAAAATACCTCCGAACTTAATTAGCCCTGTTACTTACATGAGGGTCCTTGCAGTGGTGGCACAGACAGTGAGATCCCCAGACCAACCAAAAGGGCCCCGTCCGGGAGCTGAGGGGACGTAGTGTAGCAGGCGGCAACCCAAAATGGACAGCACCCCATGTGAATCAAGATGTATGTTAACGATATGATGAGTGGAAAAACCCCTATGTGGAAGAACTAGTGAAAAAAGCAGAGAGAAAAAAATGCTAAAAATGAAAAAGTAATTTTGTGAAAAAAATAAATTAATAAATAAAATAAAATAATTTTTTTTTTTTTGGCAGGGTTAAGAAAACGACAGAAAAAAGGGGGGAAGTGATCAGTATAAGGGGTGAGGGTAGGAAAATAAAAAACAATTACCAGAGTGACCGCAATTGAGGGCAAGGTGCCTATGTGCATCTATGGTGATTGATGCGGCCGATGTGATCAGTGCTAGGTGTTTATTTAAACAAGGCCTTGTGAGAAATACAAAATTCATGAATACAAATTCCTAATTATCAGGTGCGATTACCCACAACAAAAAAAATCCATGTTGTACTGGTTTGATGTAACCAGAATAAATTAATGTGTTTTTTTTTTTGCTTGTTTTTTTTTGCTAAATTTACGATTTTGTCTCACTCTCTCTAGAGGGGATACAGACAGTGATCAAAACCTGTCATAAGGTTGGAGGCCCTCACCAACCAATCCAAAACTAATAAAATGTTTTACCTTCAGATACAATACACACCTTAATAAGAATGATATACTAAATAAGTATATACTAAGGTCATAAGTATCGTTTTTTCATCAGTGTATTGCCATCTGGAGTTAAATAAAATCCTTTGCATACACCTGCTGTGCACCTGTGGAGAGCTGCTGTGCTTCATTCTCTCTGTCCTAGTATGTTTTTTTTTTTCAGAACTCATCTTGCAACCCAGGTTCACACTGCTACGGGTTAGAAATCGTGCGAGTTCAGCTGAACTCACGCGATTTCAACCCGGAAATGCAGTCTGACTTCGGGATGATCTGATAGATATTTGTGTGGGTTACTGCACATATGTCTATACAAACCGCCTCCAGAAGTACCCAAAGTAGTACAGGAACTACTTTTGGGAATCGGTGTGGTGATTCGGACAGTGCTATTGCCAGCAATAGACACCGATTTGGCATGCAATTTGACATATCAAATCACGTGCCAAATAGTACCAATGTGAACCTAGGCTCAGTGAAACTTTATTTTTTAAAAGGATTGAAAAGAAGACCATTCAATTTCTACCACACACATGAATAGGGATGAGCTTCGAGTTCGAGTCGAACTCATGTTCTACTCGAACATTGCCTGTTTCCGTTACATCAGAGGGGGCGGGGTCACCCACACGTCACTGGGGAACCCTTGGCTTCCCTCTCCAGCGTCAGAGGGGCGGGGTCAGGTGACGGGTGGCCCCGCCCTCCTAATATAAGAAACGTCAGCGCTGGGATCTCTGCAGTGTCTCCGGAGTGGAGACAGAAGAAGGATGTATGGACAGCGCTGGACTGAGAGATCCCCCGTCGCTGGATATGATCATCCATCGCTGGACCCCGGAGACCCGTTGCTGGATAGCAAGAGTGGATTAGCACCGCTGGAATCTTTTTTTTATTTTTTTTATTTTTAATAAAGGAATTTTTCAAAAGTGTGTTTGTCTTATTTAACCATTTTTACACTTTCTTTGTGAAATGGTAGGGGTACTTTTGTACCTCCTTACCATTTCAAACAGGGGGGGCGGGATCTGGGGGTCCCCTTGTTAAAGGGGGCTTCCAGATTCTGATAAGCCCCCCGCCCGCAGACCCTCACAACCAATGGCCAGGGTTGTGAGGATGAGGCCCTTGTCCTCATCAACATGGGGACAAGGTGCTTTGAGGGGTCACAGACCCCCAAAGCATCCTCCCAATGTTGAGGGTATGTGGCCTGGTACGGTTCAGGAGGGAGGGGGGCCGCTCTCTCGTCCCCCCCTCTTTTCCTGCGGCCTGCCAGGTTGCGTGCTCGGATAAAGGGTCTGATATGGATTTTTAGGGGGACCCCCACGTCAATTTTTTTTTAATTTGATGCGGGGTTCCCCTTAATATCCATATCAGACCTGAAGGGTCTAGTTATGGATATTTAGGGGGACCCCCACGTCAATTTTTTTTAAAATTTGACACGGGGTTCCCCTTAATATCCATGTCAGACCTGAAGGGCCTGGTAATTTAATTTAGGGGAACCCCCACGCTTTTTTTTTTTAATTTTTTTTTTTTTTATCAATGAATTAATGAATTGTCGGCTAATGCAGAGAACACTCATTGAGTGTTCTCTGTATTACGGGACCCGACAATAGCCGCAAGTGATTTTAAAAGACTTTTTTTCCTGCACAAATGACACTTTGTGCAGGGACAGTTCTAAGCACCAGAAACATGCGCCCCTTCACAGGCATACTATAGATACCCCCCAGCTACGAAATTTAAAGGAATATTACACTTTTATTGTTTCACTTTAATCATTATTAAAATCACTGCTCCTGAAAAAACGGCAGTTTTTAAAACTTTTTTTTGCATTGATCCATGTCCCCTGGGGCAGGACCCGGGTCCCCAAACACTTTTTAGGACAGTAACCTGCATATTACCCTTTAAAATGAGCACTTTAGATTGTGAACGTTCGAGTCCCATAGACTTTAATAGGGTTCTAAAGTTCACACGAAGTTTAGGTCTGTTCGCAGGTTCTGGTGCGAACCGAACAGGGGGGTGTTCGGCTCATCCCTACACATGAATATATTTTGGGAATAATTTGGGCTACAGGAGGGGAGGGGGATTGGAAATGTGGAAACCTTTAAAACAATGCACTGTTGTCTATCAAACTGTTGTGCCACTGGCCAATATGTATGATTTTGAAACTTCATTTTGGTTTTCTCCAAGTACAATTTTTTTGAGATTTTAGACCACCGGTTTATATCTGGTACTGCTATTTAAAAAAATATGATGTTGTACCCTAAACTAAAAAGCAACTTTTTTTCCAGTTAAAATGAATCAAATTGGTTGACTGCTGCTGCTGCTGCTATAATGATGCAAAAAAGTGGTGTTGCTATGTTGTAATTGAAAGGATTAATGTCTTTCCAATTTTTTGGAATGGTACATGTTCCTCCGGAAAAGGCCCAGCTTCACATGCCCTTTGTAGGAGGATGTTTGAGTATATATATATATATATATATATATATATATATATATATATATTGTGACATTGGGGTATTTAGATCAAGTGGTTAGATGCATTTTCAGTTCACATCAGGCAGGCAATTATAGTTAAGGGCCTGGTAGCCCACATTTATTAAAGGAAAAACAAAGCAATAGTCCATCCAGGAATCCCACGCAGGGGTTTAACTTAATTCAGCACACAAATGAAAACATACCAAGCCACCTGGCTCTCAATTTTCAGCAGTTCCTCTGCTTGCTCCCAACAGATTTATCGATTCTTTCCAGCCCCCTGGACTCACTGGCTTCCTTAGTCTTCCTGACTCTCAAGGCTGTCAGCCTTTCCCAGTCCCTTACACGGACTACAGTCTCCCACAGGGCAGAACACTCTCCAAACACAGGCTAGTCTTCAAGCAGCAGCAGCAAGCTGCTCACACTCCACCATCCTCCACACTCTACTCCCAACAGCCCCTCGTTATATGGGCTGTTTGCAGCTGGGCACACACCCTGCTCGCTATCGTCAAGACCCAGACACAGGGTTGGAGATCCCGTCCCACCCATGACTCTCAGGGATCTCCAAACTACAGAATCCCATTTGGAGCTAGCAAAACCTGGAGAAAACTGACAGAGCAGTTTTCTCCATTTAAACGCTACACTCTGTAGTCTTGCAGTCCACTGATATGCAAACTCTGTGTCTGTGTCTCTTTTTTCCTCCAATTTCATAAGGACAGAGCCTCGCTCTGTCACAATATATATATATATATATATATATATATATATATATATATATATATATATATATTGTGGCAGCAGGCAGGTAAAGTCACCTGGTTGTATCCAGGATGGTAAATATGTGTGTCCTAGATTCAGGCTTTATGCAGACTTTTACAATTAGAGGGGAAGAGTTAATGAGCCCAGCTGAATTAAGTGGGCTCATTAAGGCCTCTACAAAAAACCCCAGCATGCATAGGGAGATGCTCCATCCTGGAACCAGTTTTGTGTGTATAGACTGGGGAGTCTGAGATCTGTTCTGTGCGGTGAGTTAACGCCTGTGTGGCAAACCCCTACAATAGAGACAGGGACTGGGGCAGCACAAGGCTGCACCCAGTTGTTAGACAGGGAGTCTACGTGTGTAGTTAGAGGTCAAGCTGACCAGGATTTATTTTCTTGTTTTATTTTGTTTGGCTGTTATATGTATCACTGCATGTAGCCTAAATAAACCGGATCTTTTTTTTGCACCTACACCGCTGTCTGCTGTGCCTGACTTTGTGTTGTGAACCCATCCAGGGGGTCACACACACCCGCTACCGAGGAACCCCCTCACAGTTGGTGGAGAATTTTGGCAGTTTTTTTTTTTTTGTTAAGGCCAGCATGGAGGAGATACTGAGACAGCTGGCTCTAGCAAATGCAAACCAGCAGCAGGCAAACGCAAATCAGCAGCAGACAAATGCAACTTTGCAGCAGAGTTTGGAAGCCCAGCAGCAGGCAAATGCAAATCAGCAGCAGACAAATGCAACTTTGCAGCAGAGTCTGGAAGCTCAGCAACAAGCCCAGCAGCGACCTGAAGCCCGCTTCATAGACCTGTTGCAGAAGCAAGAGCAGAATTTTCAACAGAAAATAGAGACATTAATACAGCAACGTCCGCAGACCAATGAAGCAAGTGGTTACAATAATACCGCATCCTTTGGTGTGAGCCGTTTACTGACAAAAATGACTGGAGAGGATGATCCGGAGGTGTTTTTGACCACATTTGAAAGGACTGCTGAAAGGGAAAAGTGGCCTAAGGAGCAATGGGCTGGACTGGTGGCCCCTCTGTTAACTGGGGAATCGCAGAAAGCTTATTATGACTTAGAGCCTGACCAAGCAAAAGACTATGTGGTGCTAAAAGCAGAAATATTGTCACGGCTGGGTGTCACCCTGGCAGTCCGGGCTCAGCGTGTGCATAACTGGACTTTTCAGGTTGGAAGACCCCCCAGGTCTCAAATGTATGACCTCATTCACCTGAGCAGGAAGTGGCTGCAGCCAGAGACTTTGACCGCACCAAACATTGTGGAACGTGTTGTTATGGATCGTTTCCTGAGAGCTCTTCCTACTGCCATCCAAAAATGGGTAAGCCATGGAGACCCAGAAAATGCAGATAAACTTGTGGATCTGGTTGAGAGGTACTTGGCTACAGAGAACTTGACCACCTCTTCCAGGGACTCACGGACTTTCCCCCCTAAGACCAGATCATCCCCAGTGGCGGGTAAGATGACTCCAAGGGGTGAGGGTGGAGAGAGTGAGAGGGTGGGAGTTCTACCTAAGGTCTGGCGGGAGCAGCCCAGGAAGCCCATGCTGCAAGAGGCAGCGAAAAAAATTATTTGCTACCGCTGCCGGCAAGAGGGACATATTGCAGCCAATTGCCCAGTTGTGGATGAGCCTATGCAATGTGACTTTATAAGGGAGAGACGTCAGTCGCTGTTTGCGACAGTTGCATGCACTGCCATTCGGAGACCTGAGAAACATTTATGTAAAATGTGTATTAATGGTAGACATGTTGATATGTTGCTAGATTCAGGTAGCCTGGTAACATTGATAAAAGCTGAATTAGTTACTACAGAGGTCTCTGGGAAAAACAGGGTGGCTGTTATTTGTGTGCATGGGGACACCCGAGAGTATCCTGTAACTTCAGTGTTTTTTGAGACCCCCAAAGGTAACCTCTCTCATCAGGTGGGGTTAGTGTCTCAGTTACCACATGATGCTATTGTGGGAAGGGATTTTCCAAAATTCTGGGAACTCTGGGATTGTCCTGAGGCCCCCATTGGTGCCTCTATAAACCAGGAAGATGACCAGAATTCCTCTGGGAGTGGTGAGGACTCTCCTGAATTTCCCTTGTCGGTATTGGCGGGGGAAACTTGAGAAACTGGGGAGGAGCCAACATCCTCAGATGAAAACATGCCGTCTGTGGAGTTTTCGGATCTTGAGGTTCACAGGGAAAATTTTGCCACAGAACAGTTAAAAGACCCCACCCTAATAAAGGCACGGGAAAATGTGGTGAAAATAGATGGCGAGTTAGTGAACCCAGATAGGACTTGCCCTTATCCGTACTTCACTATGGAAAGGGACCTGCTATATCGAGTGGCTCAAAGGGCAGAAGAAACCATTGAGCAACTTGTAGTGCCCAAACCTTACAGGAAGTTGGTGTTAGAATTGGCTCATGGACACATTCTGGGAGGTCATCTGGGGACAGAGAAAACCAGAGAGAGGGTATTGCAGAGATTCTATTGGCCTGGGGTCATGAAGGAAATAGAAAAGTATTGTTCCTCCTGCCCTGTGTGTCAGAAGTCGGCACCTATGCCACATTTCCGTAACCCACTGGTACCTCTTCCTATCATTGAGGTCCCCTTTGAGAGGATCGCAATGGATTTGGTAGGTCCGATAATGAAGTCTGCTAGGGGGCATCAGTACATTTTGGTTATATTGGACTATGCCACCCGTTATCCGGAAGCAATTCCTCTCCGAAATACCTCGGCCAAAACCATAGCCAAAGAGCTATCCCTTGTTTTTAGCCGCGTGGGTATTTGTAAGGAACTGCTTACGGACCAAGGTACACCCTTTATGTCCCGGGTTATGAAAGAATTATGCAAGTTGTACAAAGTGAAGCAATTGCGTACATCTGTGTATCACCCCCAAACAGATGGGTTGGTTGAAAGATTCAACAAAACCCTAAAACAAATGTTAAAGAAGGTGGTGGATAGAGATGGAAAGAATTGGGATTGTCTAATACCCTATCTGATGTTTGCCATTAGGGAGGTACCCCAATCCTCTACGGGTTTCTCACCCTTCGAGTTGCTCTATGGGAGACACCCAAGAGGGCTGCTGGATATCGCCAAGGAAACTTGGGAAAATGAGAGTTCTCCTCACAGGAGTGTGATTGAGCACGTCGCCCTGATGCAAGATAGAATTGCACAGGTAATGCCAATTGTAAAGGAACATTTAACCCAAGTGCAGTTAGCACAGCAGAGAGTGTACAACCGTGGGGCCAAGACCCGTACTTTTTCCCCGGGGGATTGGGTCTTGGTGCTAGTCCCTACGGTTGAAAGCAAATTTCTGGCCAAATGGCAAGGTCCATATGAAGTAATTGAAAAAATTAGTGAGGTGAACTACAGGGTTAGACAGCCAGGAAGGCGAAAGCCGGAGCAGATCTATCACGTCAATCTGCTGAAAGCCTGGAGGGATAGGGAATCCCTAGTCGCAGAGACTTTGTCACAAGTACAGCCTGATTGCTTAGTTCCTGAGGTTGGAATAGCAGACACCTTATCGAAACCCCAACAACAGGAGGTTAAAGAGTTTGTACTTCGTAACAAAGAGATTTTCTCTGAGCTTCCGGGACAAACATCTGGCGTAGAGCATGACATTATCACCCCGCCAGGAGAAAGGGTAAAACTAAAACCTTATAGAATACCAGAGGCCCGACGGGAGGCAATACGTGGGGAGGTTCAAAGGATGCTGGAATTGGGTGTGATAGAGGAGTCCCAGAGTGACTGGTCCAGTCCTATTGTACTAGTGCCCAAACCTGATGGGAGCTGGCGGTTTTGTAACGATTTTAGACAATTAAATAAAGTTACAAAATTTGACACCTACCCCATGCCATGTATAGATGAGTTGATTGACCGGCTGGGAACAGCCCGATATATGACAACTCTTGATCTCACCAAAGGGTATTGGCAAATTCTTCTGGCCGAGTCGGCCAAGGAGAAAACTGCGTTTGTAACCCCAGATGGGGCATTCCAATATAAGAGAATGCCGTTTGGGTTACAGAATGCACCGGCAACATTCCAGCGGAAAATGGATAAGATTCTGAGGCCCCATCAGAAATATGCTGCAGCTTACCTGGATGATGTGATTATCCATAGCACAGACTGGGTCTCACATTTGCCAAAAGTACAAGCAGTCCTAGACTCTATCCGGGAAGCTGGGTTTACGGCCAATCCAAAGAAGTGTACCATTGGACAGGAGGAGGCCAAATATCTTGGGTACACTATTGGGAGGGGGGTGATAAAACCCCAAGTCAATAAAGTCGAGGCCATACAGAGTTGGCCACGTCCCAACAGCAAGAAACAGGTACGAGCCTTTCTGGGAATCACTGGCTATTATCGACGATTCATTCCCCATTTTGCTTCTCAGGCTGTGCCCCTCACCAACCTGACAAAAGGGAAAGAGTCGGTTATGGTTAAATGGTCCCCAGAGGCTGAGGAAGCATTTCAGTCCTTAAAAACAGCCTTATGTAGCCAGCCAGTGTTGTACTCACCAGACTTCTCTAAGGACTTTGTTGTACAAACTGATGCATCAGACGTTGGGTTAGGAGCAGTGTTATCCCAGGTCTGGAACGGGGAAGAGCACCCAGTCATTTACCTCAGCAGGAAGTTAAAGTCCCATGAGGTAAATTACTCCACGATTGAGAAGGAATGTTTAGCAGTGAAGTGGGCTCTAGATTCCCTTCGGTACTATCTGCTAGGTAGGCACTTTGACCTGGTGACTGATCACGCTCCTTTAAAGTGGATGGCTCAGAACAAGGAGACCAATAGAAGGGTAAATAGGTGGTTCCTAGCCCTACAGGAATTTAACTTTACAGTTAAGCATCGCCCTGGTGTTAAAATGGGGAATGTGAATGCTTTGTCTCGGATACATGCGTGTCTGACTGCTGGTGTTACAACCCCAAGGTTGAAACAAGAGGGGGGAGTATGTGGCAGCAGGAAGGTAAAGTCACCTGGTTGTATCCAGGATGGTAAATATGTGTGTCCTAGATTCAGGCTTTATGCAGACTTTTACAATTAGAGGGGAAGAGTTAATGAGCCCAGCTGAATTAAGTGGGCTCATTAAGGCCTCTACAAAAAACCCCAGCATGCATAGGGAGATGCTCCATCCTGGAACCAGTTTTGTGTGTATAGACTGTGGAGTCTGAGATCTGTTCTGTGCGGTGAGTTAACGCCTGTGTGGCAAACCCCTACAATAGAGACAGGGACTGGGGCAGCACAAGGCTGCACCCAGTTGTTAGACAGGGAGTCTACGTGTGTAGTTAGAGGTCAAGCTGACCAGGATTTATTTTCTTGTTTTAATTTGTTTGGCTGTTATATGTATCACTGCATGTAGCCTAAATAAACCGGATCTTTTTTTTGCACCTACACCGCTGTCTGCTGTGCCTGACTTTGTGTTGTGAACCCATCCAGGGGGTCACACACACCCGCTACCGAGCGAACCCCCTCACAATATATATATATATATATGGTAAGGAGATACCTAATTTTTCTGTATATGCATTTAGCAATACATTTTCACTGTTACTCTTGAGCAGAACTTTCATTCTATAACCATGTTCCAGGGAAAGGAATGGGACACTCTTATGGCAGGCTATCATAAGGACTATGACAAAAAAGAGTTATCACAAACTGAACTTTCATCTCTATTCTTCCAATTGGGGAGAATTGTTGGGAAGAAGGCAGCTTGTTTTTGACACGCAGAAAGATAAGATCCTTATATCAAGGAGGACATAAACCCTTTTGTTTTACAAATGTAGATTTTTCCCCTCTTGGAAGAGGTAGACACCACCTTCAAGAAAATATGGGACCACCAATGTACCAAAACTATGATGAAACTTATGAGTGAAATATATATTAAATGCATTATTGCGATGGATAAGGTATCAACCTTGTCTATACAAAATTTCAGCCCTTTAGGGGATTACCCTCCTTTAAGGAACATGAGGATAGAATCAACTACCACCTTGATCAGGTCACACACGAGACACTAGCGGTCAAAGAAAAAGGTTTTGGAGAGACAAAAGGACCTTTCAGGAAGGGAAAGCCAAGGAAATAGATCCAACGCCAGAATACTAAGGGGCTGGGACATGCTTCT
This sequence comes from Lithobates pipiens, assembly GCF_037356315.1. Taxonomy (NCBI): domain Eukaryota; kingdom Metazoa; phylum Chordata; class Amphibia; order Anura; family Ranidae; genus Lithobates; species Lithobates pipiens. Next base: position 183,010,187 of record NW_027507758.1, read on the forward strand.
AAGGGTCTAGGGTCCAGCTCCTCACTTAATTCATCTGTTTCTTCTTCCTCACAGAATTAACAGTGGAACAGAAGACAATACAAAACTAAAAGATCACTCTCAGGTGATGACTCGTCACTAAAAAAAAAATGTGTATAAAATGTAATAAAGAATCCACTCCTACGCAATGCCCTTCTATCCTTTCCTCCCTTGGAGCTGTGGGTAAAGATAATTCACATTGTGTGACTCAAATTCCCCTACCTGGGCCTTCTGGTGATGGTCTATCCACATCCTCACATATGGGGGGGGGGGGAGGGGCATACACAAAGTTATTCTTCTACACCACTTACTTCTGACAAAGATTTTTTTAATACTCAGTTTAGGTGACACACACAACACATAGAAGAACACAAATCTTCACATTTAGCACATGATCTCACCAATGCACTTAATATTATCAATTTGTCTGATCACCAACTTTCTCATGAGGAGGAAAGATTGTTATCCAAGGGCCTCAACTTTTGCCCTTATTCAGAATCAGATACCTTTTAAATAATCGAGGATCTGCACCCATTTGCTAGGAAACACCTCTATAAAAGCTTATATTCTAAACAACCAGTACAGAATGTTCAAAATACCACACAATCTGATAAGGCATTGGATGACCTTCTGACTCTCTTGAAAGAACAAGACTCCACTGATCTCATTGACACCATTGACTTTGAAATGCTTTTGCAGGAGCAAATTGAGACTTAAGTAGAACTAGCACCAAATATCCCCATATTCAAAAAGAAATCTGATAAATTCCCTTCCTTGTTAGGGAATCCCAACCTGGCAGTGTTTGTGGCCTTCACCACTACAGAAATCAAAAACTCAAAACTTATTCCTCCAAAGGGAATCTCTCTACAACCAAAAGAGATGCCCTACAGTCTTTGAAAGAACAGCATTCACTCATTATAAAACCTGCCGACAAGGAAGGAAATACAGTGATTATGTTTAATGACCAATATAAATTAATGTGCAAAAGAATTCTTCAAAATAATGCTTGGTATAGACCCATTCCATGTACTATCGACAAGTTCAATGTCAACTTCTATACCCTTGCCGGTGATGCCTACTCCCATGGCATCATCGACAAGGATACATGGAAATTCATCCATACCGAACATCCTATAGTTACAGTCTTCCCAATGTTCACAAAGACCTTAAAAATTCACCAGGCGGACCTATTGTTTCAGGAAAAGTCTGTCTTACTGAAAATCTAAACAAGTTCATAGACATACATCTTAGACCGTATGTCACTACTCTCCCTTCATATATTAGGGACACTATCCACCTGTTAAAAAATTTGGAAGGGATCTATCTTTCCCCTAAGACACTCCTTGTAGCTATTGATGTTGAGGCATTATACAGTTCTATTCCTCACCATCTAGGAATTTTAGAAAACATTTTCTTTCACAGTCTCATAAGGATGACTGGAAGCTTCACAAATTTGTTATATCAGCATTGGAGTTTATCCTATTACACAATGTGGTTTCTTTTGATGGTTTCCACTACCTCCAGGTACAGGATGTGGCAATGGGGACTTGCCATCGGCAATGGGGACTGAGGACTTCCCATCATACGCCAACTTGTACCTGGGGGAGTGGGAACGTTCTTTTTTGTCTGATGAAAGCCTATCATCTATAACCTGCCATATTATATCATGGTTTCGTTATATAGATGGCATTTTTTAAATCTGGGAGGACCCTCCAATAGCCTTTATTTCCTGTGTCATGGCTATGAACAGGAACAATTTAAATCTGATGCCGCGTACACACGGTCGAACTGTTTGACGTACTTAGTCCGTTGAAACACATTTCAGCGGACAATCCGCTCGTGTGTGGGCTTCAGCGGACTTTTTCAGCGTGCAGTCCGGAGTACTAAGAATTTCGGTTTTTCCAAAAATCTGTCCGTCGTACTTTGGTTTCAGCGGACAATACGGTCGTCAGTATGCTAGTCCGACGGACTAAGAATGGCGCATGCCCAGAAAGGATTTACAGGGCTTTGCTGTGTCTTGGACTTCCTATTTCTAGTCCCGTCGTACGTGCTGTACGTCATCGCGCAAGCTTTCGTCGGACTGTTTGGGTATCCGTGTGTGGTCAAGTCCGTTCAGTGGAAAGTACGCCGGATTGTACGTCGGATTGTATGACGGACTACGTACGTCAAACAGTTCGACCGTGTGTACGCAGCATGAGTTTCACCATGTCCTATAGCAAATCGGTTATTATTTTGGATGTCACGATTACCAAAAACCCTGACAGTGGTCTTTCCAGTGGTCTTTATCGCAAGTACACTGCAGGAAACACCATATTGCACGCATCAAGTGCACACCCTGAGCCACTGGTGTGGTCTATTCCTTATAGCCAATATTTGAGGCTAAGGAGAAATTGCTCCACAGAGGAACCATTTCGTTCTGAGGCTGATCTCCTCAGAGAAAGGCTATCCAAAAGAGGATATTGCTCAACATGCCTTAAGAAGGCTTTCAGGTGAGCCAGTGGGCATTTGAGGCAAGATTAGCTGTTTAAAAACAAAAAAGATTCCAAACCACAAATTACCCACATCATCACTAGGTTTAATAATCAACATAAAGCAATTAAAAAAAATGAGAAACACTGGCATTTATCACTGATTGACCCTACTTTGAATTCCCACATACCGAGTACTCCATTGATTACTCATAGAGCTAAATCTCTCAAGGACCAATTGGTCCAGAGCTAATATGTGGGAAAATTCAGATCTGACCCATGTAAACGTTTTGTTACCTTCACCTGTGGGGGTTGTCTCTATTGCCAATACATGAACATACAACCGAACGCCTTGTTACCCACTTATACAAACCTAAACACTTTGCTAATTACAAGACCATTGGAGTGGTCTACTTACTTACATATCAATGTAATAGTTTCTGTGTTAGCAAAAGAAAACTTGAATTTCATAAAAGGGCATATAGACACATTCTGATTATGACCACTGCCAATTCTGAACTCCCCCTGGTGAGATATGTGAGAGATCATCATCCCAGCATATTTCCCCATACCCAGTTTCATATCCTGAACTGGGTTCACCCCAACCTTAAACTTCTACTCCAAAGTGAGAAACCTTGGATTGCTAAACTTGTGGTAACTGTACCCCCTGGCATCAACACACAACTAAGCAATCATGCCTTTCCAGAGGGCTTTGCCTGTGGTGGATGTGAGAAAGAGTGACATGATATTCTCATTTATTTTTTAAATGAGGTCTGCTGTGCCAATCCATGCAGGATCTGAGTGTCTACCAGATCATGACCACTTATGTTCTACCATGAGAAAAATGCAAAATTACTTAAAATATATACATTTTATTACATAGAAACAGTACAAGTTGGGTTCATAAAGATAGGCAGAGTAAATATACAGACTGTTGTCCTGGCCAAGATATCCATATACATAAAGTGATCACTGATGGATGTTATGTCCCTACATGTTTCTCCAGCAGTGGCTTCCTCAGGGGATTTTACAGGTCACCAGTGTTCAAAACAGCTCTGATAATGGTAAATACATAAAGATTATTTAAAATCATGTAAATAAATATAAAAAAAACAACAAATCCTCAAATCATATGTCATGCTTCGAACGGACCGAAAATTCGTACGAACTTTAGAACCCTATTAAAGTCTATGGGACTCAAATGTTTGAAATCAAAAGTGCTAATTTTAAAGGCTAATATGCAAGATATCCAACAGACAACACCAGGAATAAGGGGTATCTTCAGGTGTATACTGTGCTGGAGGCACACAACACCCAGTTTAACTCCTGCAGATGCCTGTATTAGAGAACAGCAGAAATAAAGGGTAGATACAGGTGTTTACTGTGCTGTGCTGGAGGCACACAACACCCACTAACTCCTGCAAATGCCTGTATTAGAGAACACCAGCATAAAAGGGTAGCTACAGGTGTATACTGTGCTGGAGGCACACAACACCCACTTTAACTCCTGCAGATGCCTGAGAAAAGAACACACTGTCCCTGCCTATCTTGCTCTTTCCCTGCACGCCAGAACACACTACACAAGGCCGCCGCGCTGGCAGCCTTATATAGTGTGGGGCATGCACTAAACACCCTGAGCTATAATTGGCCACAGGCATCCTGCAGGATGCCTGTGGCCAATTATGGCTCTCCTCGATGCCAGCGCTGTAATGTTCATGGCCCTTGAGCATGTGACTACACATGTGAGGGGTGGTAGTATTGATTGCACTTTATTACAGATAGAAACTCGGTGGATCCATAATTTGGATGCCACAATATATGCAGGTTTGAATGAATACATAAGCTTTAAATCTTTTTATAATATAAGTTTTCATTCATGTTCCTTGGTTTGCTATATACACATTGATCTGGATGATCTATACATTGATACTTAGCTATAAATACTGCCTTATACATCTCTCTTCTCTTTTCCCTCTCCTTACCAGGTACTTTCAATACCTTCCCACCTTATTCGCCTGGATGATTTAGGTTGCTGTGTCAATCAGAACTGAATACTCTGATATTATAATTATGTGCCCAAAACTCATTAATTGTTTGGATAAATTCTTTTCATATTTTTCTATTATTAAAACTACTTTATTATATGTAATCTCAAGTCATATTTTTACTTTACTTATTTACTTACTGTTGTTGTTTTATTCATGTGTCATGGTTCATGCTGTTGATGTACACCCATTGGTTGGTTCACCAGAGTTGCATTCCTACATCCTCTTTCTGTTTTTTTTCCCTTCTTTCTTGTTCTTGTGACACTTTTGAACTGCCTTGGGCTGTCCACTATGGTGGTTGGTGGCTAGTGCATGTGGTTGCACAGACTCCCCAGACCTCTGTCCATCCTGACAGATGCCCATTCTGGCTGCTAGCTTATGCACCAGCGATTTGCCACTGAGGCCTCAGTGTTTCATCCCTGTCCCTGCTCTACCCACTCCAGTATTCCTGGCCGTGTTACCATGGAAGGCCAGCTCCGCCTGCTCCCCTTGGATTGGTCCAATTGCGCCACATGATGTGATTGCGTCATGTGACTGCTTTCTCCCACTGCATTCTGGTTCCTCTAGGTGAACGAAGGGCCTTACCTGGCCTTATTTCATCTGTCCTCGGTCGGTGACCTCAGACGCTGACCGTGTGGGGGGTATATAGGGCAGGCCTGTCCATGGATTGTGTTTTCCTGCACTATGACAGCTTTACACTGTTTAACTAGTCCATTGTCATGCAGTCTGCGGAACTTACATTCAAATTTTCTACCCTTGACTTATTAAATTGCACTATTACTGTGGTATGGGGATCTTTTGTGTATTGGACTCATTAATGAGTGGGGATGTGCTTGGATGCAACATACCCTTTGTGGATTGGTTTATCATGACCCTAGGAATACTTATTCTATATTGACCGTCATTTTAGAGGGCCATATATGCTTGGCTAATTTTAGGCATCCCTATATTGCTGCACCTCCATTACTACTATTATTTTCAATATCACTGATTCACCTTTTTCCAACAGTGATTTATATGTGACGGCGTAACATCCTCAAATTTGTTGCTTGGCTGTCTGGCTCCCCAGTACCAACTTCTTTCCATAGCAGAGTTTGTGCATTAGAGGCTATGTTAGCCTAGAATATTGGACTATATTTATGTCCAGTAATATATATAATATTATTTTTTCTGGAAAACTTTCTTGAAGCCTGGCCCCTGTATGCCCTCTGTGGCCACACAGAACCTCCCCCACCGCACTTTGTGGACTGTCTTGGTGTGTGCGTCTTGGGGTCTCTCTGGTAAGTCTGGTGGGAGTCATAGGATGAAGTGAGTCTTGAACCATGACATATGATTTGATGATTTGTTGTTTTTTATATTTATGTACATGATTGTTAAATAATCTTTATGTATTTACTGTTATCAGAGCCATTTTGAACACTGGTGATCTGTATAATCCCCTGAGGAAGCCATTGATGAAGAAACATGTAGGGATGTAACATCCATCAGTGATCACTTTATGTATATGGATACCTTGGCCAGTACAACAGTGTGTATTTTTGCTCTGCTGATTTTTATGAACCCCACTTGCATTGTTTCTATGTATTAAAATAAAGTATATATTTTGAGCAATTTTGCATTTTTCTTGGTATATGTGACACCGTAATAATCCCAAAACTCCCTTGCTACCATTTTGACTATTGTAAAGTGCTGAGGTGCTTGATCACTTAGGGTCATTCAACTCACCTTCTTTGCACGTTATGTTCTACTCCCTTTTTTATGTACTTACCTGTCAACTCATTGGAAGGTCCATGCGGTTTACTTAATTTTGTCATCATTATACTGTACTACACATTATGTTTCTTTATTAACAACCAAGCTTGATCGACAAAAGTATTTTGTTGCTCCTTGTCTAGAGTTATGTGCATGTACATATGTATGTACATGTGGACTTTCATGTATTTAGATATGTTTCAGTCTGGCCAATGTCATGTGCTGCATCACCATCTCTGCACCAGGGACTTCCTTGGTGTCCGTCCCTTTGGCCTCTCTTTGCTCCCACCAGGTGCATAAAGGCCTCCCACTCTGTGGGCGGCCCTCATGCGGCCTAGTGCTTCTGGGGTCCATGCCTGGGTTCCTTGACCCTGTGCATTTTCATACGTAAACCTTACTTATTCATGCTGGAGGGGTGGATATCTGGGGGCTCTCTTTATAGAGGACTTCCAGATTGTGATAAGTTAACTCTCCTCACAACCACCAGTCCAGGTTTGTTTATCCTTATCAACAGTGTGTGACTTTTCCCCTTTTCTTTGCCTGCTCAGATTAAGGGTCATGGGTGGACTTCACCAGAGCACAGAGCGGGTAGCAGTCGGATTGCACAGAGCGGGTAGCAGTCAGATTGCAGGCAGGAGTTGCCTCCTATGCCGAGATCTGGGTTTTCTGAATCAGAGCAGTAAAAGATGTTACCAGGCATTTCCTACGCATGGCATCGGCAGATACAGACACTTGCTGCCTCCCGAAGTTAGATGTGCATCTGTCTTTAACTGGAAATTCTGAGATCCCCATTTAACCCCTATGAAAAGAGGATCAAAGCGCTTGTAGCCAAACACGAAAGTGTAAGGCATATGTAGCTAGTGAGTGTGAGATCATCAGGGGAGTGGAGTCACAGACACTGTGATTTGGTGGAAGAGTTTTTGTTTGGAAGAATTTATTTGAGACTCACTAGCCTTCATCCTATCAATTGTTCACTGCTATGAACTGTATATATTTTTCAATCACTAAATGAATGACACATTGTTCATTTATTGGACTCATTTGATTCACTCTTTTTAGTTAGTGATAATTTGTCACCTTAATCACTGGGTATATTTATTATTGTATTCATTTTTTGTATTAATTTATTGTATTTATTCATTTATACATTTGTTTAGTATTTAGCACTGTGCAGATTCACATTAATTTGTTTGAGCGACACTTTTTCCATTTTTTTACATAAGAGCCGGTTCACACAGGGTCAACTCGGGATCCGACTTCAGGTCGCCCCAAGTCGCGCTGTAGAGAAAATCAATGTTAGTTAATGGAGCCGTCTTAATGTACACTACAGCAGTCGCTCCGACTTCAAAAAAGGTTCCTGTACTACTTCAATTTGACTTCTAGGCGACTTGTACCCATTGATTTCAATGGAAGTCGCCTCCAAGTCGGATCTCCATCTATATTGAAGCGACAATGTCGTTCTCTCACAGAATAATCAGCTCTCGAGGGGGAACTCCATGCCAGATTTTAAATAAAAAACTGCCATGGGTTCCCCCTCCAGGAGCATACCAGGCCTTAAGTCTGGTATGTATTTTACGGGGGAACCCCCCATACGCCAAAAAAACAGTGTGGGGGTCCCCCCAAAATCCATACCAGACCTTTATCCAAGCACGTAGCCTGGCCGGTCAGGCTTTACTCCCAAGATTTACTCCATACTCATTCACATAGGGTGGGTGGCCGGGATCTGGGGGCCCCCTCATTAAAGGGGGCTCCCGGATTCTGATAAGCCCCGCCCACAGACCCCAACAACAAATGGCCAGGGTTGTTGGGAAGAGGCCCTTGTCGGGAAGGTGCTTTGGGGTGGGTGAACTAGCTCTAATGCCACGTACACACAATCAAACAATCCGGCGGACTCGAGTCCACCAGACAATCCGCCCGTATGTGGGTTCCGACTTACTTTTTTTACCCAAAAATCTGGCGGACTTAGAAAATAGTTTTGCATCAAAATTTGGCCCCATGTTGATGAGGACAAGGGCCTCTTCCCAACAACCCTGGCCGTTGGTTGTCGGGGTCTGTGGACAGGGGGCTTATCCAAATCCGGGAGTCCCCTTTAATAAGGGGGCCCCTGGATACCGCCCCCCCACCCTATGTAAATGAGTATGGGGTACAATGTACCCCTACCCATTCACCTGTGAAAAAAAAGTAAATAAAACACAACACACAAGGGTTAAAAATAATTTATTGCAGAGCTCCAGGGGTCTTCTTCCATCTTGAGGGGTCTTCTCGCCGGACTTCTCCGCTATCTTCTGCTAGCTCTTTTACTAGCGGAGGAGCCAGGCTTTCTTCTTCGTTGCCATCCACTTCTTCCCACTTCGGGGGTCTTGTCCCCCTCTTTGGGGGCCTTGTCCCCCCTCTTCGTTTCTTCTTGCCGGGCCTCCGTGCCTTCTTCCAGCTCTTTTACAAGCGGTGGCCTGGTCTTCTATCACCGCCACTGCCTTCTGTTCTTCTCTTCTTGAGATGTTGACTCGTCGCTGTCTCTGGCCTTAAAGACAGGGACGTGTTGAGCGGCGACTTATATAGGGACAATGGGCGTGGTCACCAGGTGATGTCCCCACCCATTATGATGTCACAGTCCCAGCATCCTCTGGGACTGTGACATCATAATGGGCGGGGACATAACCCGGCGATGTCCCTATATAAGTTGCTGCACGCCGCGTCCCAGTCAACACCTCAAGGAAGAAAAAGAGAAGAACAGAAGGCGGCGGCGGCGATAGAAGACCGGGCCACCGCTTGTAAAAGAGCTGTAAGAAGGCATGGAGGCCCGGCAAGAAGAACCGAAGAGGGGGACAAGACCCCCAAAGTCAGAAGAAGAGGGCGGCGATGAAGAAGAAAGCCGGGCTCCTCCTCTAGTAAAAGAGCTAGCAGAAGATAGCGGAGGAGTCCGGCGAGAAGACCCCCCAAGACGGAAGAAGACCCCCCGGAGCTGTGCAATAAATTATTTTTAACCCTTGTGTGTTGTGTTTTATTTACATTTTTTTTTCACAGGTGAATGGGTAGGGGTACATTGTACCAGATACTCATTCACATAGGATGGGGGGCCAGTATCCGGGCCCCCTTATTAAAGGGGGCTCCGGGATTCTGATAAGCCCCCCCACCCGCAGACCCCGACAACCAATGGCCAGGGTTGACGGGAAGAGGCCCTTGTTCTCATCAACATGGGGACAAGGTGCTTTGGGGTGGGGGGGCGCACGCTCATCCCCACCCCCTTTCCTGACCGGCCAGGTAGTGTGCTTGGATAAGGGTCTGATATAAACCTGGGGGACCCCCACGACGTTTTTTTGGCGTAGGGCTTCCCCTTTAATTCCATACCAGGTGACGGGGCCAGCGTTGTGTCAATCTTGCCACCGAAGGCGGCGACATTGACTTCCTTCGCTAGTCCCGGCTACCTGGAGCCGCGTTCAAAATGAACGGACTTTCCTGCATGTGGGGGCAAGTCCGTTCATTTCAAAAGTATGGCGGATAATCTGAAAAAGTACCGTGTGTGGGCAGGTCCGCTCATTCGGACAGTCCGGCGGTTTGTCCACCAGACTAAGTCTGCCGGATAGTCTGATCGTGTGTATGTGGCATAAGGAATATTGTTTGCACATCTTGTTTATTTATAGTGGCAGCTGGAGAGATTTATTTATCTAGTGGTATTATTTGTTTATTCACGTTTAGCGCAGTGGTGATACACAGGTGTGAGGGCAAGTGTTTGAGTATCATTGATTTATAATATGATTATTAGCCTTAAAAATAGAGAAAATTGATTTGATGAATTTGGCTTCTATTGACTAAAAAGGGGTTAAGATTTGGCATCCATACATCTAATAACTCTGACTGAATCTCAGTGAACCAAACCCAAGTGTGCAGCTCATCCCTAGTTCTCATTTGACAGAAAAAAGGCATTCAGGAGGTGGCAAGATTTCCTCCTCAACGCCTGAAAATGGCTTAGCTTCACGCTATAAAATGATCTACTGCATTGTGGTGAATCATTTATGAAACTGGTGGAAGACTGGTTGAAAACTTCAAAGCATATCTTGCACAGGGCACTTTATTTCCAAGGACACTGTTTGAAAGATGACAGATAATTTCAGAGTGGACAAGATTTTATGACATGTACGTTTTCTTTGTACTCATATACACGGTTTCAGCAAATGATGATAGCGTTCCAAAATATCATTTGTGATAATTATTGTTTGCTGATTTAGGTTATTTTTACACATAGTTAGCACCTATATTGTTTGGGAACAATAGGAGCATTGGGCTTTACACTACAATAGTTTGACTGAAGCATAACATGTTAACCTGAAAACAGGAAGAGTATTTGTATTTTGGAAAAAGATATATTGATGACTGTATCTGCATTTGGGGGGTTCAAAGGTGGGATCAAAACTGAGTTATTAATAGCAATACATTTTTTTTCTACAGACTGCTACTGAGGGAAGATGGATGTCATTTTAGGGTATAGGTTATTTTAGGAAGTGAAACATGAGTTATAATAATTATAGATCCAAAAATTGAGGAAAAAAACTACTTTCTAGAATAGAAATAATGTCATTAAAAAACCCACAAGATTTCTCCCAAGATGCCCTGTTTAAGATAGGGATTAGCCAATCTGCCTCAGTTTGGCATGCAAATAGTTCTACAAATCTTGCTCTAATTTTGAAGTCTGCAACTTTGCTGCAGATCCAATTGAAGTCAATTCTGCCCATGTCTAGGGCTAATTAGCAAGCTATTGTCAAATGTCAAACAAAGATCAATGGGAAGCTGGCACTCTAATGGAGGGCATGTACCAATGTCAAAATTAAGAACATAATTTTTCCCTACACAGAATTGTCAGCCCTCCCTAACAATTCCAACTCTAACTGACAATATGGCTCTTTTTTTTAGAAAGGGGACTGGGTTATGCATTTCTTGAAATTATTTGCTTTTCTGACTCATCTTTCTCAGGCAAAAGTTATGCACTGCATTAGAGGTGTTCATTATTTCTGCCAGTAAATCTGAAAAGTTTTTGGGCAATCGTTCACAAATCATTATCTTTATGAATCCCAGGGATTTCTGAATATCACTCCTATTTATGATTCTGCCTTCAGCAGTGTAAGAAACAGATATTGAATTCATTTGGTTTGATGAATTTTACATGAAACCTTTTTACAGGTAAAAACCACTGTGATAAAGGGTGAATATGAAAAATCTAAATTTGCATGAAAAATGGGACAATTTCAGATGAAAGTTATGCCATACTTGGGAAACATCAGTGATATATCACATTGGCGGGTTACATTTTTTGTAGAACATCCGAAAATGTACAGGTGTTTTCCCTTGATTACAAAAATAAGGCAATATAGATGGAGAATTTATCAATTCAAAGGTCTTCTTCTGATTTACCTAAAAAGGTAAATATCATGGAATCCTGAGATATCAGTAGTTTGCCAACTGCCAACTGGGAAATAACCAAGCATTATTAAATACAAACACAACTAGCTGTTTTATTTTAGGTATTCTGAGTTTGTTATATTAAATGTGCAATCATAAGTTGACGTATACTGTTTTATGTAGACAGGGCATCAATTCTTTAATGCCAACTTGTGTCACTTAGCAAAACATCATGTACTATATTGATTTTTCATGTGTTATCTGTTATGTTAAATACTGTAAATGGAGAGTAATAACTAAATGTAAATTCAGCAATTCCAAGCAACTTACTGTATTACCAAGAATAACAGACTACTATCACTTATCATGTCTTATCTTTAATTGTCTTGTTATGTCAACTAACTAATCTTCATTTTCATTCTAAATCTCAATATCCTGATGGAGAAATCTCAACATCTGAAAGAAAGCTCAATATCACAGTGTTTTACTAATATGGTATAGTGATATGTTTTTACATTATGCAAATCTGTAAAGATCCTATATTTTATTATGGTCTAAACCAAGATTTTGATGAACTGTCCATCTTAAGTGAGCAAAAACTTAGTTGCATCCAATAAATCAACACATGAATGACATATCAGTAAACATCAAATGCAGACAAGAAAGGTCATGTCGGACTTCCTGGCTGATAACAAATACACATAGGCAATGTGTGAACAGAAAAAAAATCAAGAAAAGAAAACAACGTTGGCTGATATTTGAAAAATAATTCATGCCGCTTTTGCCCTAAAGTGTTTTTAAATGAGTTACAATATTGTCTGATTAAGCATGGTTATCAGCAAATGTTAGTCGAATTATAAAATCTTTTATTGCCAGAGAGTAATCCTTAAGCAGATGAAAATATAAAGAGGACCCCCGGGGAATGGATATGGATCGCTTTCCTAGTTCTCTCCTAACACCATCTCTCTGAATGTGTCCTCCTTTAGCTTTTATATGAAACTTCACTGTTGTTGACATATATGTTTACTTTTGAACCGCAGACCTCGCACTTGTTGTCTTGATCAAAGCCAATGAATTACTAATGCCATTAGATCCAAAAATGGCAATTTGCCTAATAAAATCTATCATGTCCTTGTCATTCATTTTCCCATTGAAGGCTATGCTTATGAAATCTAAATCACGGATCTTACATCGATTTTAATTTTTAGCTTACTTACTAATATTATGTGTATTATAGTGCTGCGCCATATAGGAAAGGGGGAAATAGGGGGGAAAAAAATCCTGCACGAGTAATGTGACCGGAAATACAATCACGGCCATTTTCTTGCATATCCTGCACGAGTAATGTAATGAAGGATATACAAGAAAATGGCCATGATTGTATTTCCGGTCACATTACTCGTGCAGGATATACAAGAAAATGGCCGCGTTTGTACTTCCGGCCACCGGACTTCAATAAAATGGCCGCCGTAACAATTAAATTAGGGTATATAAGGGACACTTCCCTCTCTCTGTCTATTCCCTGATGAAGTCACGTGACAGTGACGAACACGCATCGGAAAGAGAGAGAGAGAGACACCGGAAGTGACGTCCGAACCCGCCGTCCACCGTTTGTTTACACTTGATGCCTGTTTTTATTTTTCCAAATGTGAGTAACCGGACAACTTTATTAAATAAATATTGAAACATCAACATTACTACACTATTTGGTACCATCTCTTGCATTTTATGAGGTTTACCTGCTTTAAGACATCTGGTACAAGAAGTGAGGAAACCCCCATTGTGACCAATATATGTTGCTATACGCTGTAACCTTACAGCGGTAAGGTAAGGGGACACCCATCTATTTATCCCATGGAGGGGAAAGAAGGAGTGTGGCACTGAATTGCCTGCATGATCTGCACAGCACATTAAGTTGATATGCTTTTTGTCTGAACGCTACGTCAGCAACAGTTGCACTTATTCCACCATTCAGTTAATTTATACTATGTGATTAATTGCTTGGATTTATTGGCACTAAGCACTTTAGTTTTACGGATTTGATTCTCAGTTTTATTTACGGTATTTAGTTTGAATATTTTATACATACGGTGCGTGCACCAGCCACTTTATTTGTTCATCTTTTTGCACTATTAAGCTCTAGCACTTGGCGCTTTATTTTACAGTGATATTATACGTTTAAGAACAATTGCACTTTGATCTACATATGATAAGCTATATTGTTATTTGATTTTTAATACTTTGGTTTTTTGATACCAGTATAATTATTAGGGTATACATAGTGGACCTATATTAGCTATAATTCACGGTGTAGCACTTTATTAATTTGTTATTCCCCCACCCACCCCAAATCACCCCCCCTTTTTTTCCTCCCCCCTATTTCCTCCTTTCCTATACGGCGCAGCACTATCATACACATACTATTTTTTCATTAGGGTAAGAGTTTTTTCCCTTAATCAGTGCATGCAGCAGTATCCCATCCCCCACCCCCCCCCCCCCCCCCCTACATTGTACCAATTGGGCTAAGCTCAGAGGTACCATACCTAATATAATATCTTACTTACTAATATCACCCGGAATTTTTTTCTATCTTACATTATGAAACCTTCACCTTTTACTTTTAAGTAATGCAAACAATAGAACCAAGATAATTCTAAAACATACAAAATGCAAACTAGCTACATAAATCATTTCAAAAACCTTTCAAAAATGTAATGCTTGCCCCAGATTTGGCTTAATAGCTGGATACGTTTATTTTAACTGCTGCAATCTGCATTATAGAACATTTTCTGTATGATTTAAAATCTAACCATGCCTTTTTTGACAAATCTGGTCATTTAAGTAACTACTGTAAATATTATTTCTTACCCATCTGGTTTTATTATATGTATAATGATGTTAGAAGTATATGTTGTGCAAGAAACATTCATAATTTACCTATTAATTAGGGGTGAGCGCAATGTCCAAGTCGAACTTAAGTGCGACTCGAACACCGGGTGTTCGCCTGTTCACTGAAAAGAACATTATGCGGTTTTCGGGCAAATGTGAAAGCCGCGGTACACTGTTAAAATCTATGGGACATTAACATATATAGCCAAAATTGCTCAGTCTAAAGGCTTATATGCAAATTATTTCCATAAAAATCGTTTGGGGACCCGGATACTTCCCCAGGGGACATGTATCAATGCAAAAAAATGTTTTAAAAATCGCTTAAATAATGCTTAAAATGAAACAATAAAAATGAAATATTCCTTTAACCACTTTCAGACCGGACCATTTTGCTGGTCAATGACCAGAGGTCTTTTTACAATTTGGCACTGCGCTGCTTTAACTGGTAATTGCGCGGTCATGCAATGTTGTACCCAAACAAAATTTGCGTCCTTTTTTTCCCACAAATAGAGCTTTCTTTTAAAGGTATTTGACTGACTCTGCGATTTTTATTTTTTGCGATATAAACGTAAAAAGACCGCAAATTTTGAAAAAAAATGATATTTTCTACTTTTTGTTATTAGAAAAATCCAATAAACTCAATTTTAGTCATACATTTAGGCCAAAATGTATTCAGCCACATGTCTTTGGTAAAAAAAAAGTCAATAACTGTATATTTATTGGTTTGCGCAAAAGTTGTCACATCTACAAACTAAGGTACGTTTTCTGGAATTTACGCAGCTTTTAGTTTATGACTGCCTATCTCATTTCTTGAGGTACAAAAAAGGCAGAGCAGTGCAAAACCCCCCCAAATGACCCCATTTTGGAAAGTAGATACCCTAAGGAAATTGATAAGAGGCATGTTGGGCCCATTGAATATTTTATTTTTTTGCCTCAAGCGATTGAATAATGACAAAAAAAATATATATTTTTTTTTTTTTACACAAAGTTGTCACTAAATGATATATTGCTCACACATGCCATGGTTATATGTGGAATTGTACCCCAAAATACATTCTGCTGCTTCTCCTGAGTATGGGGATACCACATGTGGTCGACTTTTTAGAAGCCTAGCCGCGTACGGGGCCCCGAAAGCCAAGCACCGCCTTCAGGATTTCTAAGGGCATACATTTGTAATTTCACTCCTCACTACCTATCACAGTTTTGAAGGCCATAAAATGCCAATATGGCACAAAACCCCCACAAATGACCCCATTTTAGAAAGTAGACACCCCAAGCTATTTGCTGAGAGGCATGTTGAGTCCATGGAATATTTTATATTTTGCCACAAGTTGCGGGAAAATTACAAACTTGTTTATTTTTATTTTTTTTTCACAAAGTTGTCACTAAATGATATATTGCTCACGCATGCCATGGGCATATGTGAAATGACACCCCAAAATAAGTTCTGCTGCTTCTCCTGAGTACGGGGATACCACATATGTGGGACTTTTTGGGAGCCTAGCCGCGTACGGGGCCCCGAAAACCAAGCACCGCCTTCAGGCTTTCTAAGGGCGTAAATTTTTGACTTCACTCCTCACTACCTATTACAGTTTTGAAGGCCATAAAATGCCAAGATGGCACAAAACCCCCACAAATGACCCCATTTTAGAAAGTAGACACCCCAAGCTATTTGCTGAGAGGCATGTTGAGTCCATGGAATATTTTATATTTTGCCACAAGTTGCAGGAAAATTACAAACTTGTTTATTTTTTTTATTTTTTCACAAAGTTGTCACTAAATGATATATTGCTCACGCATGCCATGGGCATATGTGAAATGACACCCCAAAATAAATTCTGCTGCTTCTCCTGAGTACGGGGATACGACATATGTGGGACTTTTTGGGAGCCTAGCCGGGTACGGGGCCCCGAAAACCAAGCACCGCCTTCAGGCTTTCTAAGGGCGTTACAGTTTTGAAGGCCATAAAATGCCAAGATGGCACAAACCCCCCCCCCAAATGACCCCATTTTGGAAAGTAGACACCCCTAAATTTAGGGGTACACTAGTGAGACTAGGTAATAAATGGCGGGTGCCCTGAAACTATAAAAAAATAACTAACCAACCAGCGTCACCTGTAACAGTTATATGGTGATCACTGGTGAAAGGGTTAACTAGGGGGCAATCAGGGGGCTTTATGCAGTAGTATATGGGGGTCCCTGGCACTATAAAAAGCTGCGGCGAACCTAAATACCTACCTGCCTAACTAGCGTCACCTGTGACACTAATACTGCGATCAGAAAAACGATCGCTTATTAGGCTGGGTTCACACTGGAGCGATGCGGGAACGCCACGAATCCGCGGCGGGTTCCCACATCGCATGCCTCCCGGCGGCAGTTCGCACTGCCCTATGCGAACTGCTGGGAGTGTCAGTGAAATGTTAATGACACCCCCAGATCAGTTCGCATATCGCAGTGCGATCTGCAAACTCGGATCGCATGGTGTGAACACCCATGCGATCCGATTCTGCTGAGGACCAAAAAAAGGGTCCCGTGCAAGTTTGCGGCGGGTGCGGCGCGAATTCAGCCATACTATCTGTATGGCTGAACTCGAATCGCACAGAGATCGGATGTGATTTGCACTGCAGTGCGGTGCGAATCACATCCGTTCTCATAAACCGCTGCAATGTGAACCCAGCCTTAGTGACACTGGCGACGGGGGGTGATCACGGGGTTAAACCTTTATTGGGGGGGTTAGGGGGTACCTTAGAACTAAAGGGGGCTAACCCTAACTGCCCTAACAGTTATTACAGTCACAAATGACACCCGCCGGGTGATCAGGGGGGTTAAACCTTTATTAGGTAATAAATGGCGGGTGCCCTGAAACTATAAAAAAATAACTAACCAACCAGCGTCACCTGTAACAGTTATATGGTGATCACTGGTGAAAGGGTTAACTAGGGGGCAATCAGGGGGCTTTATGCGGTAGTATATGGGGGTCCCTGGCGCTATAAAAAGCTGCGGCGAACCTAAATACCTACCTGCCTAACTAGCGTCACCTGTGACACTAATACAGCGATCAGAAAAACGATCGCTTATTAGGCTGGGTTCACACTTGAGCGTGGCAGGAACGCCACAAATCCGCGGCGGTTCCCGCATCGCATGCCTCCCGGCGGCAGTTCACACTGCCCTATGCAAACTGCTGGGAGTGTCAGTGAAATGTTAATGACACCCCCAGATCAGTTCGCATATCGCAGTGCATATTCTGCTGCGGACCAAAAAAAGGGTCCCGTGCGAATTTGCGGCGGGTGCGGCGCGAATTCAGCCATACTATCTGTATGGCTGAACTCGAATCGCACAGAGATCGGATGTGATTTGCACTGCAGTGCGGTGCGAAACACATCCGTTCTCATAAATCGCTGCAATGTGAACCCAGCCTTAGTGACACTGGCGACGGGGGGTGATCACGGGGTTAAACCTTTATTGGGGGGGTTAGGGGGGTACATTAGAACTAAAGGGGGCCAACCCTAACTGCCCTAACAGTTTTTACAGTCACAAATGACACCAATGCAAAAAAAATAAAAAAATGCAATTGGTGTCACTGTGACTGGGGGGGCAGGGGTAATTGGGGGGGGTGATCGGGGGGTGAAGGGGGGGTGTGAGTGTGCCTGGCATGTTCTACTGTGTAGTGTCGTGTTGGTGCAACTCACCGATCCTCTCTCCTCGGTGCCGGAACGAAAAATACCGACACGGAGGAGAGATTACATCACTTCCTCTGCCTGTGTTTACATTACAGGAGAGGAAGTGATGCAATGCTTCACTTCCATTCGTCAGGAGCGATCGCGAGGGGGTGGCCATGAATGAATGGCCGCCCCCTCATGCCGGATCGCTCCTGCACGGATACCGACCGCTGCTGGCACCGGGGAGGGGCCCGATCGGGCCCCCCACCCGCGGGAAGGCAGGGACGTATATATACGCCGGCAAGTGGTTAAATATTGTGCCTGGGGGGTGTCTATAGTATGCCTGTAAAGTGGCACAGTTTTCCAGTGTTTAGAACAATACCACAGCAAAATTACATTTCTAAAGGAAAAAAGTAATTTAAAACTGATCGCGGCTGTAATGAATTGTTGGGTCTTGGCAATATAGATACAACTCATTGAAAAAAATGGCATGGGTCCCCCCAGTCCATTACCAGGTCCTTTGGGTTTGGTATGAATATTAAGGGAACTTCAAACCAAAAATTGAAAAAAATTGTATGGGGGCCCCCCAAAATCCATGCCAGGCCCTTCAGGTCTGATATGGATTTTAAGGGGAACCCTGTGCCAAATTTTTTAAAAAATGGCATAGGGGTCCCCCCAAAATCCATACCAGTCCCTTCAGGTCTGGTATGGATTTTAAGGGGAACCCTGTGCCAAAATGTAAAAAAAATACCAAACCCTTATCTGAGCACGCAACCTGGCAAAGAAAAGAGGAGGAATGAGAGAGCACCCCCTCCCCTGAACCACACCAGGCCACAAGGGCCTCATCCCCATAACCCTTGCCTGGTGGTTGTGGGGGTCTGCGGATCAGGGGCTTATCGTAATCTGGAAACCCCCTTTAACAAGGGGACCCATAGATCCCGGCCTCCCCCCATGTGAATTGGTAATGGGTACATTGTACCCCTACTATATCACAATAGATCTACATCGTTTTTATTTTTTAATAAAAGACTTGTCCCAAAGTGTCTCTTGTCTTTTCTACTATTTTTGCCACTTTTTTTGCCACTTTTTTTGCCACTTTTTTTGTGAAAGGGTAGCGGTATAAATGGCCTGGTAATGGACTGGGGGGAACCCATGGCAATTTTTTTTTTCAACGAGTTTTATCTATATTGCTGAGACCCAAAAATGAATTACAGCCGTGATCAGTTTTAACCACTTCAGCCCCGGAAGAATTTACCCCTTCCTGACCAGAGCACTTTTTGTGATTCGGCACTGCCTCGCTTTAACTGACAAATTGTGCTCCCAAACAAAATTAACATCCTTTTTTTCCCACAAATAGATCAAATAGAGCTTTCTTTTAGTGGTATTTGATCATTCATTCATCCCTGTGGTTTTTATTTTTGGCGAAAATTTAGAAAAAATGCAACAGTTTTTACATTTTGCTATAATAAATATCCCCCAAAAATATGTAAAAAACATTTTTTTCCTCAGCTTTTTTTCCATCAGGTATTCTAGGGACACATAGCATGCACATACCAAGAATTACACCCAAAATACCCAAAATACATTCTGCTGAGCAAAGGGTAAAAAAAAAAGATTACTTGTGGTTTAGTAGCACAGTTGTCCACAGGAGGATAGCAATTGTCCAGACAACAGGCAGGGATACTGTAGTCAGTACAGGCAGCAGGCAGGGATACTGTCCATATAAATCCAGGGTCAGTGCAAGCAGAGATTGTCAGCAGTGCCAAAATATTGATCCTGGTAGTAGGCATGAACATGGTCCATCCATGTGGTGTGGTCGGTTAATACGACAGGCAGAGGCATGATAGCATAGGTCCTACAGGCAGAAGTAGGGCCTCGTTCAGGAGAGAATGGGGACAGGGGTAGAGGCTTCTCCCACTCAAATCTCTTTTGAAGCCTCTGAGTCTCCAGACCCTGATCTAGGAATGAGAAAACAAAGAAAAGTTTTCTTCACCCAGAAAAACAATTCTGGAGCCCCTCACATATGTGAGACCCCTGTGTTATGAATCCCACTAGTCCAGTGGCAGGGTACAAGATCAGTCCAAAAGGCATGCACAAAGGATGGTCAAACAGTCCAGGGTCAGTTCCAGATCAGGCAGAGGTATGTACAGAATCGGTGGGCAGAACCGTGTTTGAATAACAAGCCAGGGTCAGTTACAGAGCAAGTAGAGGCATACGGAGTGTGAAGGTAAATGGCAGGAAGTGAGGGTTATGTTTACCATAATTCACTAATAATTTAGTCAAGTATGGTAATGGAGGAAACAGTCAACTATGCAGAGGCCTGGATGGGAAGGACGTTGGGGACAATAAAAAGTGGTGTCTCTTCTCACTCCTCCTTTGGTGCACACCCGGCATTTTTTCTGTCATTTTTGGCCTGTTGGTCTGGGAGGGATATTTTGGGGGAAGTGGCATTTGGAGAGTCTGCTAATCACATCGCATCAAATGGTTTCTTGTGGGCCATTTGGGAATACAAGGGCAGTGGTGATTTCCTCCTGGTAGCCAAGGAAGGATTTGGTGCTTTCAGTGGATTTATGAAAAATAACGTAGCTGTTGTATATGGCCGAATTAAACAAATAAATGGAAACTTTTTTATACCACTGGTATGTTTGTCTTGTGGCAAGGTAGGGTTCGGGCATTTAGTCGTTGAAGTTGACACCCCCCATGAACACGTTGTATTCATGGATAGGGATGGCCGGACTGTTCGCCCGGCGGTCGGTTCGCTGCGAATTTTGGCTGTTCGCGATTCGCAGATCGGCGGACTATTGCCGCTGTTCGCCCGGCGGACTTACGTGTTTACTGTGTGAAAGAACTTTGACCTATGATGACACATCCATCATGGGGTACAGGACAGCCAATTGAGACATTACAGCACATGGACAATCGGACATTCCCCCTAACTTATAAATAGACCCGATCCGGCGGCCATTTTACATTCTTTTTTCTGTCACTATAGGGAGAGGTTGCTGTGTGGAGCAGGGAGAGACTGCAGTGACCCAAATCGCTAGCTATTAGGTCCACAAAAGTCCTTTTCAGGACTGGTATGGTGTAGGTGTAGTACAGGATATAGGTTTGAGTGCACTGCTATTCAAGTGATTGTTGCAGCAGCCTGTCTTTTGTCAGTGTAGAGAGGGACAGACAGGACGCTGTGTAGCAGGGAGGGACAGTCAGTTTAATCATTAGCTGTTACTATTAGGTCCACAAAGGTCCTTTTCAGGACTGGTATGGTATAGGAGTTGGACAGTATATAGGGTTGTACACGTATAATATTCTTTCTTCCAAATATAGAAAGAATATTATACTTGGCTGCTGCCCTTATGCTGCAGCAGTCCTTTATCAGTATAGGGACTGAGGTACAGTCTGCTAATCACTAGCTACTAGTTCCACAAAGGTCCTTTTAAGGACTGGTATGGTATAGCGTAGTACAGTATATAGGGTTGAGTGAGGTACAGTCTGCTAATCACAACCTACTAGTTCCACAAAGGTCCTTATAAGGACTGGTATCGGTATAGCGTAGTACAGTATATAGGGTTGAGTGAGGTACGGTCTGCTAATCCTTAAGGACTGGTATAGGTCCAAAATATATAGGGTTGTGGTGCACTACTGCTGACTGCTGCCCTATTCTTCAGCAGTCCTTTATCAGTATAGGGACTGAGGTACAGTCTGCTAATCACTAGCTACTAGTTCCACAAAGGTCCTTATAAGGACTGGTATGGTATAGTGTACTACATTATATAGGGTTGAGTGAGGTACAGTCTGCTAATCCTTAAGGACTGGTATAGGTCCACAATATATAGGGTTGTGGTGCACTACTGCTGACTGCTGCCCTATTCTGCAGCAGTCCTTTATCAGTATAGGGACTGAGGTACAGTCTGCTAATCACTAGCTACTAGTTCCACAAAGGTCCTTATAAGGACTGGTATGGTATAGCATACTACAGTATATAGGGTTGAGTGAGGTACAGTCTGCTAATCACAACCTACTAGTTCCACAAAGGTCCTTATAAGGACTGGTATCGGTATAGCGTAGTACAGTATATAGGGTTGAGTGAGGTACAGTCTGCTAATCCTTAAGGACTGGTATAGGTCCACAATATATAGGGTTGAGGTGCACTACTGCTGACTGCTGCCCTATTCTGCAGCAGTCCTTTATCAGTATAGGGACTGAGGGACAGTCTGCTAGTTCCACAAAGGTCCTTATAAGGACTGGTATGGTATAGCGTAGTACAGTATATAGGGTTGAGTGAGGTACAGTCTGCTAATCCCTAGCTACTAGTTCCACAAAGGTCCTTAAGGACTGGTATAGGTGTACTATTTGGTGTGCAGTATATAGTTGTGTAATACACGTATAAAATACTTGCACATATAGAAAGCATAGTATAGTGCGTTTTCACTGTGCAGCATTGTGACTGCTGAGCGGTTCTGCAGCGATACTACAAAGAGTGACAAACGCAATCCAAAAAAAAAGTATTGTAACTGGTGTGATAGACCAGTGGCCCCCAAAAACAACAGATTGAAGCGGGGTGTTATATACCTTCTTCCACATACATACTGCACTTCTCTAGAGACTTTTGCCACCGGGTCATTTAAAAAATGACAGGCAGAGGAAGAGGCAGGCCCTTCCACAGGGGTGGTAGGGGTAGGGCAGGAGCAACAGGCTTGAGCCAAAGTGGGAAACTGCAGAAGGTGTGTGCAATTACGTTAAAGGAAGCACCAGACTTGGTTGAGTGGCTCACTCAGCCTTACTCTTCTGCACCCTCCTCATCCTCTCAATCTGCACCCTCTTCTTCACTCTCTGCTATGTGCACCCCCAAAGACACTACCACCAACACCACCACCACCACCACATACCTTCCGCTTGAGTCACAGGAATTATTTTCCGATCCATATCAAGACATTTCTGATGCGCAGCCACTCTTGGCATTGGATCAGGAAGAGGAGGTAGCAACAACCGCCACTCAGCAGTCTGACGACAGTACCCAGATTAGCCCAAGGAGGAGGTTGGTCCCCGGTGTTGCTGCCTACTCCGAGATCTCTAATTATAGCGGTAGGGAAGGTGACGTCAATGATGACGTGTCTAGTGATGTCACATGGGTGCCCACAAGAGAGGAAGAGGAGGGGAGTTCAGAGGGAGATATGGACCAGCAGATAGGGAGGAGAAGCAGGAATAACCTACATTGCACAGGGAGGGACAAAGCAGGCTGCTAATGTATCAGGAGCGAGGCATCGACCATGTACGGTCACATCTGGCGCTCCCAGGACGCCGGCACATGGCTCCACAGTGTGGGCTTTTTTTAACGTGTCCACTGCTGACAATAGTGTTGCCATCTTCAATCTTTGCAGTCAACGCATTAGTTGCAGTAAGCACAACACTCACCTAGGAACGACCGCCTTAAGAAGGCACATGAGCTGCCATCACCGAGCCAAGTGGGAGCAACGAAACACACAAAGCCACACTCCAGGCTCTCACCGTCCAGCCTCGTCTTCTACTTCTTCTCCTCTCTCCTCACAATTGTCCTCCACTCCACCTTCCATCACGCCAAGCTCACGTTTTTCTGCAAAAAGGCAGGCTTCCGTGGGCCTAATGTTAGAGCGTAAAAAAATGATGACACCGGATAACCCTCTTGCCCAACGGTTGACGGCTGGCTTGTCAGAACTGATAGCCCGCCAACTACTGCCATATAAACTGGTGGACTCGGAGGCCTTTCGAAAATTTGTGGCCATTGGAACACCACAATGGAAGGTCCCAGCAAGGAAGTATTTCTCAGAGAAGGGCATCCCAGAGCTATATGGCCATGTTCAGCGGCAAGTGAATGTATCTCTGGCACACAGTGTCGGTGCCAAGATACATCTGACCACAGACACGTGGTCTAGCAAACACGGGCAGGGAAGGTATATCACTTTTACTGCCCACTGGGTGAACCTTCTGACGGCCGTCAAGCATGTAACCCGTGGCACCCGTGTAGATTTGGTTTTACCGCCACGGATTGCATGCAGGCCTGGCTCTTCTTCTCCTCCTCCTCCTACCTCATCCTCCTCCCTCTCCTCCTCGGCTGACTCCTCCTTTTCCGCTGCTAGCGTCTCTTCTGCTGCGCCGCCCAAGCTCCCCAGAACCTATTCAACATGCCTGGTGAGACGTTGCCATGCCGTGCTGCGTCTGTTGTGCCTGGAAGCCAAGAGCCACACTGGCCCGGCACTCCTTTCAGCTTTGCGTTCACAGGTAGATCAGTGGCTAACACCGCTCAATTTGACAGTTGGTAAAGTGGTGTGTGACAAATGGTGCCAATCTGCTTAGCGCATTGAAACAGGGCAAACTTACGCACGTGCCATGCATGGCACGCGTCTTAAACTTGGTCGTGCAGCGATTCGTTGTCAAATAACCTGGGGTCCAGGACATCTTGCGGCAGGCAAGGAAAATCTCGGTCCATTTCAGAAGATCTTACACGGCCATGGCTCGCCTTGCTGACATTCAGCGGCGACACAATCTGCTGGTCAGACATCTTATTTGCGATTGCCCGATGCGATGGAACTCAACCTTCTATATGCTTGATAGGCTGCTCCAGTAGAAACGTGCAGTTAACGTCTACCTGTATGAACTCTGCGGCAGAACAGGTTCTGGGGAGCTGTTTTTTTTTTCACCGTGCCAGTGGCTGCTCATGCGCGACGCATGCAGACTTCTGCGGTCATTTGAGGAGATCACCAAACTGGTCAGTCGCAGCCATGGCGCCATCAGTGACATGGTACCTTATGCTTTCTTTATGGAGCGTGCATTGCGTCATGTCATTGATCAAGCTGTGGAGGAGCAGGAGCGGGAAGATGAGGAAGTCGCAATACTGGATGAATTCCCAGAGGGGGCTACTCTATCTGAGACAAGTCAACAATAGGAGTCTGAAGAGGAGTCAGAGGAGGATGGTGCCGGGGCGGATGAGGAGGAGCAAGAAGAGCATGCTTTAAACCTTTCTGGGATCCCTGTTGTTGTGCGTGGATGGGGAGAGGAGAATGAAGAGGACGACATTATCCTGGATGATGAGCAGGAGCCAGGCCACCACACCGCTTCCAGTTTAGTGCAAATGGGGGTCTTCATGCTCCAGTGTTTTAATAGGGACCCCCGTATAAAAAGCATAGGGGTCAAGGACCAGTACTGGGTGGCAACGTACTTAGACCCCCGGTACAAACACAAAATGGCAGAAATGTTACCTCCGTCACAAAGGGCTGTCAGAATGCAGCACTTCCAGGCCTTGCTTCGAGAAATGCTGCATTCTGCTTTTGCGTGCACTGGCAGAGGAGCAATTCCCACTCCCAGAGAAGGAGTTGTGGGTACCAATCGAACAGCGCCTGCAAGAAGAGGCTGGTTTGAAGATGTGTTGGTGACTTCTGATATGAGGTCATTCTTTCAGCCGACCCATCGACAGGTGTCATCCAGATCCAGCATCAGGAAACACCTAGACTGACAGGTGTCTGCCTACATCGGGTTAACGGCCGATGTGGACGCTCTGAGGAGTGATGAACCCCTGGACTACTGGGTGGGCAGGCTTGACCTCTGGCCAGAGCTTGCCCAATTTGCAATCAAACTGTTGGCTTGCCCCTCATCCAGTGTCCTGTCCGAAAGGACGTTCAGAGCAGCAGGGGGGATCGTGACCGATAAGCGTACTCACCCAGCTCACGACAGTGTTAACTACCTCACATTTCTAAAAATGAATGAGGCATGGATCTCGGAGGAATTCAACACATGTGACCAGTAGACCATGTATATGTCTATAAACATTTTTTTTAATCAAGCATACAGACCTTCTTTCTTCATTTGGCTCACTTCCTTGTACAAAAAAAGCACACCGTACTATATGCCCATACCCTCCTGTTTGAAGAGGTTGAGCGGTGTCATATTTTTGGGGCCCAGCAGCAAGTTGCTGGTATCAGTGCTGCTGTTAGTGCACTCTATCACAGTGCAGGTGTCAGTGCTTTATATCACGGTGCTGGTGTCAGTGCTTTATGTCACGCTGCTGATGTCAGTGCTCTCTATCACGGTGCTGGTGTCAGATCACTCTATCACGGTGCAGGTGTCAGTGCTCTATATCACGGTGCTGGTGTCAGTGCTTTATGTCACGCTGCTGATGTCAGTGCTCTCTATCACGGTGCTGGTGTCAGATCACTCTATCACGGTGCAGGTGTCAGTGCTCTATATCACGGTGCTGGTGTCAGTGCTTTATGTCATGCTGCTGATGTCAGTGCTCTCTATCACGGTGCTGATGTCAGTGCTCTCTATCACAGTGCTGGTGTCAGATCACTCTATCATGGTGCAGGTGTCAGTGCTCTATATCACGGTGCTAGTGTCAGTGCTTTATGTCACGCTGCTGATGTCAGTGCTCTCTATCACGGTGCTGATGTCAGTGCTCTCTATCACGGTGCTGGTGTCAGATCCCTCTATCACGGTGCAGGTGTCAGTGCTCTATATCACGGTGCTGGTGTCAGTGCTTTATGTCACGCTGCTGATGTCAGTGATCTCTATCACGGTGCTGATGTCAGTGCTCTCCATCACGGTGCTGATGTAAGTGCTCTCCATCACGGTGCTGATGTAAGTGCTCTCTATCACGGTGCTGGTGTCAGATCACTCTATCACGGTGCAGGTGTCAGTGCTCTATATCACGGTGCTGATGTCAGTGTTTTATGTCACGGTGCTGATGTTAGTGCTCTCTATCACGGTGCTGGTGTCAGATCACTCTATCACGGTGCAGGTGTCAGTGCTTTATGTCACGCTGCTGCTGTTAGTGCACTCTATCACGGTGCATGTGTCAGTGCTTTATATCACGGTGCTGGTGTCAGTGCTTTATGTCACGCTGCTGATGTCAGTGCTCTCTATCACGGTGCTGGTGTCAGATCACTCTATCATGGTGCAGGTGTCAGTGCTCTATATCACGGTGCTGGTGTCAGTGCTTTATGTCACACTGCTGATGTCAGTGCTCTCTATCACGGTGCTGATGTCAGTGCTCTCTATCACAGTGCTGGTGTCAGATCACTCTATCACGGTGTAGGTGTCAGTGCTCTATATCACGGTGCTAGTGTCAGTGCTTTATGTCACGCTGCTGATGTCAGTGCTCTCTATCATGGTGCTGATGTCAGTGCTCTCGATCACGGTGCTGGTGTCAGATCCCTCTATCACGGTGCAGTTGTCAGTGCTCTATATCACGGTGCTGGTGTCAGTGCTTTATGTCACGCTGCTGATGTCAGTGCTCTCTATCACGGTGCTGATGTCAGTGCTCTCTATCACGGTGCTGATGTAAGTGCTCTCTATCACGGTGCTGGTGTCAGATCACTCTATCACGGTGCAGGTGTCAGTGCTCTATATCACGGTGCTGATGTCAGTGTTTTATGTCACGGTGCTGATGTCAGTGCTCTCTATCACGGTGCTGGTGTCAGATCACTCTATCACGGTGCAGGTGTCAGTGCTCTATATCACGGTGCTGGTGATCATCTCCTGCACCCTCTTCTTTACCTACCCTGACCTTCCCTCTCCTCCATTGCCTTCATGCGCTCCTGAGTCCTGAATTGTCAGAATTTCACATATAAAAAAGAATGGTTGTAGTTGTCGATCCCAGATTCATCTCATACATGTGTTATGTCAGTGGCCATGTGGTGGGACTGTGTGCACAACTAGTAATTATTTTGTGGCTGGAAATATGACCTGTAGGTTTGTAAAGTTTGCCTGCCATTGAAGTCAATGGGGCCCGCCGCGAACTTTGCGGTTCGCGAACTGACGGCCGCATTCGCCTTTCACATTCGCGAAACATCCCGTCGGAAGTTTGTCCATCACTATTCATGAATACATGTTGGTTTTGGATTCGGCCATTCCTCCTGGTGATCTCCACAAAGGTATTATTGTGGATCGATGAAAGAACGTATACATCCCTTCTGTCGCTCCACTTCACAGCCAGAATTTCCTCATTCTGTAAGCTCGCCATTCTTAGCTTCTTGTTGATGAGGCTTTGAGGAAAGCCCTTCTGAATCTTCCTTATTGTGCCACATGCTGGAGTGTTCTGTCTGTGAAGGTTGTGGAACAGGGGCAAACTAGTATAAAAATTGTCCACATACAAATGGTAGCCTTTCTCCAGGAGTGGGTTTATGAGCTCCCAAATGACTTTCCCACTCGATCCAATGTATTCTGGGCAATTAGGGGGATGTATCTGGGTGTCCTTCCCTTTGTATACCTTAAAGGCATAGGTATACCCTGTAGCTCGGTCTTCACCCCATAGCAGCCCTTTTGGTGGGAATAAATTGTTTTATGCCCAGCCTGCCAGTAAATTTGACAAGGGACTCATCCACACATATGGGTTGGTCTGGGGTGAACAACTGGGGGAAGATATTAGAAATTTTTTTTATTAGCGGCCAAATTTTATAAAGCTTGTCAAAATTTGGGTAATTTTGCGGAGGGCACTGGGTATTATTATTGTAGTGTAGGAATCTCATAATCATGAAATATCTGTAAAACATATTTTTTTTGGTTAATCCCATACAGAATGTGGGGCCCAAACATTTTTTAAACTCCTCCACTGTTAGAGCTCTCCACTCATAAGAACAGGCATAATAGGACATTGGGTTACTTGCTATAAATTGTTGGGAATACTGTATAGGTTGCACTAGGCCACAACTGATGCACCACCTGGACTCCTGGCTGGGCAGTGAAAGGGGGAATGATAGCTTCTCCTGAAATAGGAGGAAGCCATAAGGGGTTCTGAAGGGAATAGGGAAGGCTGGCATGGGACCTAACCCTTTGGGACTGAGGTGACACTGGTACATGGCCTTTGTTGAGGTACTGTGGTGCTGGTGGATGGCACTGCGGTGCTGGTGGATGGCATTGCAGTACTGGTGGGTGGCACTGCCTCCTCAGCAGTACATCTTCGTCTGGCGGGTGGACTCTCATCCTCCTCTGAGGCTGTCAGTGTTCCACTGCTTGGGACAGGCTCGTCCACGTTAGACTCAGAATCTGAATATGAGGACTCTGAAGCGGAGAGCTCCCCATTGCTCTAGTTGGCTGCAAGAATATTGTATGCCTCCTCAGCTGAAAATAATCTTTGTGACATTCTTAGTGATCACTAATGACACTGATATGTGGCACTGATGACATGTGACACTGGCAGATTGCATTGGTGACAGATGGCACTGATACATGGCACTGATGACACATGACACTGATGTGGCAAGTGATACTGACAGGTGACACTGATGTGGTTGGTGGCACTGACAGGTGACACTGATGTGGCAGATGACACTGAGAGGTGGCACTGATGACAGATGGCACTGACAACAGATGGCACTGATACGTGGCCCTGATGACACATGACACTGGCAGGTGGCACTGGTGACAGATGGCACTGATACGTGGCACTGATGACACGTGGCACCAATACGTGGCACTGATGTGACACTGATGCCATGTGGCACTGATGTGGCAGGTGACACTGACAGGTTGCACTGATGTGGCAGGTGACACTGAAAGATGACACTGATAAATGGCACTGATGACAGATGGCACTGATAGATGGCACTGATGACAGATAGCACTGTGACACTAACAGTGATGAGCACCATGGCACTGCATGGGCACTGATGTGTGTGTTTTCACTTGTAAAATGTTCACAAAAATGTGCACTGCAGCACAGATCCTCTCTCGCCTCACACGCGGTCTCTGTGTCAGGAGAGAGAGACGGCAATGAGTGATGATCTCATGTGTTTATAATTGAGATCATCTCTCATTGGAAGCTCAGATCACATTGTAAACAGCCGCTGTGATTGCCCATTTACAGTGATCTATGACTGGCTGTGTCCAAGGGACACGGCCAGCACAGAATTTCCCCTATGCGTGCCTGCAGGAGCGCGCATCACAGAAGTAAACAGGAGGACGTCCAGGGATGACAATTGGTGTCCGCGCTGTAGCCATCTTTCAGCTATAGCGCGGACGCCTAGTGGTTAATTGAATATTACATTGCTATTGTTTCACTTTAAGCATTATTAAAATCACTACTCCCAAAAAAACTGTCGTTTTTAAAACTTTTTTTTGCATTGATACATGTCCCCTGGGGCAGTGACCAGATCCCCAAACACTTTTTATGACAATAACTTGCATATAAGCCTTTAAAATTAGCACTTTTGATTTTTCATGTTCGTGTCACATTGACTTTAATGGTGTTCACGTGTTAGTCCAAATTTTTTGCCTGTTCACATGTTCTGGTGCGAACCGAACCGGGAGGTGTTTGGCTCATCCTTTTTGTTAACACAGATACTTGAGTAGGGGGAGAGGAGCACCTGGTGCCCAGAATAAGGAAACTCCTAATGAAGAATATAATTATTTATTGGAAGAAAAACATGTACAGATCAAGCCAATGCATTTTTGGGGAATTGCCTACCCCTTTTTCAGGGCTAACATACAAGGGTGGGGAAGCTAGGTCATGAGAATGAAGAGGGGGTAGGGGGAGCAGTTAATTATCCATCTACTCACCTGTCCCTGCAACCTACAGCACATTGAAAGAACGATCCAAACTTTCAGCTAATGAGTCAACAACCGCAGGTTCAACATCAAAAATGCAGCTCCCGAACACAGTGTCTCCTGCCACACTTTCACACGCCCTGAATAGAATTCAGACCTCATCACAGCGATGATCATTGAACAGATTCCAGAGCCTATCGGTTTTAACAGATTCACAAAACTATACCAAAGGGCATCATTCTGGTTCTACCAGCTCAACACGGTAACCCTTCATGGACTAAATTAAGTTATAGAATCCTGATAATCAGCCACACCTCTTTGCTTCTTGCAGGATCACTCCCAATCCATCCCATGCCACCTCCCATAAACCTCCAACCTCCCTCACTAATTTTTAGTATGCTAATTGTCCCATTACATCGAATGTCCTTCTCTCATTCACTTAACATTGAAAAGAAAAGCATGGTTAGGTACTGCATTGTATATGCACTAATTTCAAATCTCTGTTATCACAGCACTGCCAAGCGGAAATCTTGAGTGCTTCTCTGTCTGTACTGGAGCTTCACTGGAGAAAAAGAAGGGCATCTCCCCACCGTACAACTCGAAATATCACTTAATAGTCACTACTTACCAGTAGTCATAAAGTGACAGTGACCGGTAGGGATGAGCCGAACACCCCCCGGTTCGGTTCGCACCAGAATTTGCGAACGACCCCCGCGTTCGAAACGAACGTTAGAACCCCATTGAAGTCTATGGCACTCGAACGTTCGAAATGGAAAGTGCTAATTTTAACGGCTAATATGCAAGATAGTGTCCTAAAAAGGGTTTGGGGACCTGCCTCCTGCCTCAGGGGACATGGGTCACTGCAAAAAAAAGTTTTAAAAACTGCCGTTTTGGCGGGAGCACTGATTTTAATGACGATTAAAGTGAAAAAAAAGGTGAAATATTCCTTTAAATATGGTGCCTGGGGGGTGTCTGTAGTATGCCTGTGAAGTGCCACGTGTTTCCCGTGTTTGGAACAGTCCCTGCACAAAATGACATTAAACGGAAATAACACCATTTAAAACTGCTTGCGGTTTTAATGTTATATCTGGTTCCTGCAATATGGTTGAAAATCATTGAGAAAAATGGCATGGGTAGCCCTCCCTACCCATTACCAGCCTATTTGGGTCTTGTACGCATATTAAGGGGAACCCCGTACCCATATTAAAAAAAGGAAATGCGTGTGGCCCCCAGGCCCTATATACTCAGAACAGCAGTATACAGGTGGTGCAAACAAGACAGGGACTGTGTAGGTTTGTTGTGTTAAGTTGAATCTGTTTGTAATTTTCAACCGGTACATTTTTAAAGTGTAGCTCCAGTCAAACAAACTATTTTTAAGCTTTTTGGAAAACATAGGGAAGGGTTATCACCCCTGTATAATTTGTTTTGTCGTCCATCTTTTTTCATCTCACTTGCTGCTGTCTCCTTGCGTTTGCAAGTAGGAGATGTTTGTAAGTTGGATGTTTGAAAGTAGGGGCCTGCCCTATATTATAGCGGTATGTACTGGGTACAGAGCACGCAGACAGCACACATCTCCTAACACTACTGACTGCAAGCTCTATTATTAACCACTTGACCACTGGGCACTTAAACACCCTTAATAACCAGACCAATTTTCAGCTTTCGGTGCCCTCACATTTTGAATGACAATTACTCAGTCATGCAACACTGGACCTATAGGAAATGTTTGTCCTTTTTTTCACACAAATAGAGCTTTCTTTTGGTGGTATTTAATCACCTCTCAGTTTTTTATTTTTTGTGCTATAAAAGAAAAAAGACCGAAAATTCTGCGAAAAAAAGAATTTTTCTTCGTTTCTGTTATAAAATTTAGCAGATTAGTAATTTTTTCTTCATAAATTTTGGCCAAAATTCATACTACTACATATCTTTGGTAAAAATAAGTACAAATTGGTGGATATTATTTGGTCTTTGTGAAAGTTATAGAGTCCACAAGCTATGGTGCCAATATCTGAAAATTGATCACACTTGAAGTACTGACGGCCTATTTCCTTTTTTTTTTTTTTTTCCACAAAATTGTCATATTATCAGGTTATTTCACACACACAGCATATGCATACCAAAAGACCCTGGAGAATACAATGGTGGTCGTTGTAAATTTTTATCTCACACGGTATTTGCACAGCAATTTTTCAAACGCGTTTTTTGGGGGGAAAAAACAGTTTTGTGCTTAAAAAACAAACAAAACAAACAGTAAAGTTAGCCCAATGTTTGCATAAAGTGAAAGATGAAGTTATGCTGAGTAAATAGATATCAAACATGTCACTCTTCAAAATTGCACATGCCCGTGGAATGGCGCCAAACGTCGCTACTTAAAAAATCCCCATAGGCGACGCTTAAATTTTTTTTTACTGGTTACATGTTTTGAGTTGCAGAGGAGGTCTAGGACTAGAATTATTGCTCTCACTCTAACGTTCTCGGCGATACCTCACATGTGTGGTTTGAACACCGTTTTCATATGTGGGCGGGGCTTACGCATGCGTTCGCTTCTGCATGCGAGCACATGGGGACATGGGCGCTTTAAAAAAAATTTTTTTTTTTTTTATTGTTCATTTTACTTTATTTATTTTAGTTTGACATTTTTTTTCCCCAAAAATATATTTTTGATCACTTTTATTCCTATTACAAGGAATGTAAACATCCCTTGTAATAGGAATATGGGGTGACAGGTCCTCTTTACAGTGAAATCTGGGGGTCAATATGACCCCACATCTCACCTCTAGGCTGGGAAGCCTGAAATAAAAAATAAAAAAAAGATTCTGGCTTTGATCGTACTGGCGAGTTGGTAGAAGCACCGGAGGGCGGTGAGGGGTGGGGGGCGTCTATGGCTGGGTATTTCAGGGTATCACAGAGTATGGCTGGGTATCTCCGAGTATGGCTGGGTATGGCAATTTATGGCAGGGTATTGCAGAGTATTGGCGGGGTATTGGCGGGGTACTACAGAGTAATAGCAGGGTACTGCAGAGTATTGGGGGGTACTCCAGAGTAATGGTAGGGTACTGCAGAGTAATGGGGGTTACTGCAGAGTAATGGGGGGTACTGCAGAGTAATGGCAGGGTACTGCAGAGTAATGGCAGGGTACTGCACTGTAGAGTAATGGCGGGGTACTGCAGAGTAATGGCGGGGTACTGCAGAGTAATGGCAGGGTACTGCAGAGTATGCACTGGTATTGCAGAGTATTGGCAGGGAATTGAGGGGTTAAATTCGGTGAGCAGCGATGTGGGCACTGCAGATGCAGCCCACATCGCTGCTGACACCGATCTCTTTCCCCTCCGCTGTACCGATCGGTACAGAGAGGGGAGGGAGGAACCGGCGTCATAACATGCACGCAAGAGCAGAATTCTGGGAGGCCGTTAATTAACGGCCTCTCAGAGTTAAACAACCGCCCTGAAGCCGTTAATCGGCAATGGGCAGTTGTTAAGTGGTTAAAGCTAGATCACTAGCTATATAGGTGAGGTGAATATAGTGGTGTATACTGCGGTCAGGGCACAGACAACAACCACTACACAGCAGCAAGATAGGAAATCAGCCAAAAACGATTGGTGTGTACTGTGTTGAAGGTACACAGAACACCCACTGCTTCAGATGCTAACACACTACACGAGGCCGCCTCAAAGGCGGCCTTATATAGTGTGGGGCGTGCACTACACAGCCTGAGCTATGATTGGCCACAGGCAGGATGCCTGTGGCCAATCATGGCTCTCCTCGCTGCTGGCGCTACGATTGGCCAAGCATGCGGGGTCACAGTGCATGCTTGGCCAATCAAGAGCCAGCAATGCACTGCGCCACCGCAGTGCATTGTGGTCCGCGCGCACCACTCGAATTTTGACGCGAACGGCCCAAACGTTCGGAATTCGCCGAACGGCCGAACAGCCAATGTTCGAGTCGAACGTACGTTCGACTCGAACATGAAGCTCATCCCTAGTGACCGGTAGGGATGAGCCGAACATCCCCCGGTTTGGTTCGCACCAGAACTTTCGAACGAACCCAAAATTCATACGAACTTTAGAACCCCATTGAAGTCTATGGAACTCGAACGTTCGAAATTAAAAGTGCTAATTTTAATGGCTAATATGCAAGATACTGTCCTAAAAAGGGTTTGGGGACCTGGCTCCTGCCCCAGGAGACATGGGTCAATGCCTAAAATGTTTTTAAAAATGGCTGTTTTGGCGGGAGGACTGATTTTAATGACGATTAAAATGAAAAAAAAAAAGTGAAATATTCCTTTTAATATCGTGCCTGGGGGGTGTCTATAGTATGCCTATGAAGTGCCACATGTTTCCCGTGTTTAGAACAGTCCCTGCACAAAATGACATTTAACGGAAATAACGTCATTTAAAACTGCTTGCGGTTTTAATGTTATATCTGGTTCCGGCAATATGGATAAAAATCATTGAGAAAAATGGCATGGGTAGCCCCCCCTGCCCATTACCAGCCCCTTTGGGTCTTGTACTTAATTACATGCCCCTGTTAAACAAGGGCTGAAAAATTGGGCCTTAGGCACTGGTGCTGGTGCCACGACACTGCAACCTCTCCCATATACTCTAGTTGTAGTGCAGGAATGAGCCCGGCTGCAAAGCATTGCATCAAAAATTGTAATTAATCGCCCCTGTAAAACAGGGGCTGAAAAATTGGGCCTTAGGCACTGGTGCTGGTGCCACGACACTGCAACCTCTCCCATATACTCTAGTTGTAGTGTAGGAATGAGCCTGGCTGCAAAGCATTGCATCAAAATTGTAATTAAACGCCCCTGTTAAACAGGGGCTGAAAAATTGGGCCTTAGGCACTGGTGCTGGTGCCACAACACTGCAACCTCTCCCATATACTCTAGTTGTGG
The DNA here is from genome assembly GCF_037356315.1 of Lithobates pipiens. NCBI lineage: Eukaryota > Metazoa > Chordata > Amphibia > Anura > Ranidae > Lithobates > Lithobates pipiens. The sequence goes on from NW_027507758.1 coordinate 183,045,818, forward strand.
TGCAGGAATGAGCCCTGCTGCAAAGCATTGCATCAAAAATTGTAATTAAATGCCCCTGTTAAACAGGGGCTGAAAAATTGGGCTGGTGGCATCACCCAGAACCAAAAATGTTCTTCCAACATATCAGCGGAGGAGGAAGAGGATAGGCAATCAACATAACAGGACAGTAACTCAGCATCAGCATAGGCAGTCTTGAAGGGATGTGATATTTTAAAAAAAATATTCGGTTACATCAGCTTCAGGTGCTTGGTAGCTGTGGGTGATCCAAGACTGATTTATCTTGATGAAGGTCAGTCGATCAACTGTGATTGGTAACAAAGCCACCAGCACCCTGTGATCGGTAACAAAGCCACCAGCAGCACTGAAGGTGCGTTCCTAAAGAACGCTGGATGCAGGACAGGCCAGTAGCTCAATTGCATACTGTGCAAGCTCTGGCCAGTGATCCATCCTCAAGACCCATTAAGCCAGAGGATTTTCGGTGGGAAAGGTGTCCAAGTCTGACCTTGCCCCTAGGTATTCCTGCACCATGTAAATCAGACGCTGGCGATGGTTGCTGGAACCGATCATACCTTGGGGCTGCGGACTAAAAAATTGTCTGAACGCATCGGTCAGACGGCCACCTTCTCCACCGCTCCTTCTGACCGATGCCTCAGCAACACGTTGTCCAGGACTAGGAGTTTGTAACCTCCCAGTCTCTGGGAACGCATTGCACAGACCTTTCTGCAAGGCCTCCCAGAGATGTCTTATCCTCTGCTCCCTCTGCGACGGCAAGATAAGGTCGGCAACCTTACCCTTGTACTGTGGATCAAGGAGAGTGGCCAGCCAGTAATGGTCCCTCTCCTTGATCCAAAGAATACAAGGATCCTTCCGTAGGCTTTGCAGGATCAGGGAGGCCATGCAGCGTAGGTTAGCTGAGTCCTCTGCGTCACTAAGGACAACATGATCCGCAGCTACCTCCTCCCAGCCACGTACAAGTCCACGGGTTTCTTGGGACTGTAAATCATCCCTACAAGACTGCTGCTGCTGCTAATGCTGAGTGCCAGCCTCCACCTCCATGCTGACACAATCCTCCTCCTCCTCCTCCTTCTCATCCTCTTCCTGTGTGATGGGTGGCACAGCAGGAACACTGTCTGGATAAAGGGGGCCTTGAGACGCAAGGAAGTCCTCCTCTTCCTGCCTCTGTTCTGCCTCAAGTGCCCTGTCCATTATTCCACGCAGCGTATGCTCCAAGAGGTGGACAAGAGGTACAGTGTCACTGATGCATGCACTGTCACTGCTCACCATCCTTGTGGCCTCCTCAAACGGTGACAGGACAGTGCATGCATCCCTGATCATGCCCCACTGGCGTGGTGAGAAAAAACCAAGCTCCCCTGACCCTGTACTGGTGCCGTAGTCGCACAGGTACTCATTGATGGCCATCTGCTGCATGTGCAGCTGCTGCAGCATGGCCAATGTTGAGTTCCACCTGGTGGGCATATCACATATAATGTGATTCTTGGGCAGGTTCAACTCCTTTTGGAGCTCAGCCAGCCGAGCACAGGCATTAAATGATCGTCGGAAATGCACACAGACTTTCCTGGCCTGCTTCAGGACATCCTGTAAGCCCAGGTACCTGCCCAAGAACCGCTGCACCACCAGGTTAAGGACGTGAGCCACACAGGGCACATGGGTCAGTTGTCCCTGTTGGAGGGCGGAGAGGAGGTTGGTGACAACATTCCTGGCTTAAGCTGGCGTGGCGTCAACCAACTCTCGGCCTGCCCCTGCAGAGCTGATAAAACATCTGCCCCAGTGTTGCTCCTGTCCCCCGAACAAACCAGCGCAAGCACGGCATGGCATCGTTTTGCCTGCGTACTTGCGTAGCCCCTGGAACGCCTACGGAGCACCGCTGGTTCTGAGGACAGAGCACTGGAAGAGGCCATGGAGGAAGAAGAAGAGGAGGGGGTGGAGGAGAGAGGTGTCAAAACCAATAGTAGCATTTTGGAGGCATGGTGGCGGAACAACCTCCAACACTACTGCACCTTGTCCTGCATCCTTCCCAGCTGCCAGAAGAGTGACCCAATGGGCCGTGAAAGACAGGTAACGTCCCTGTCCATGCCTGCTGTACCATGAGTCAGCGGTAATATGCACCTTACCACTGACTGCCCTGTCCAGCGAGGCAAGGGCATTGCCTTCCACATGCCGGTAGAGACCCAGAATCGCCTTCCGTGAGAAAAAGTGACGTTTGGGGACCTGCCACTGAGGAACCGCACATTGTACAAATTAACGGAAGGGGGTCGAGTCTACCAACTGAAAAGGCAGCAGTTGAAGTGCTAGCAATTTAGCCAAGCTAGCATTCAACCGTTGGGCTTGTGGATGGCTGGGAGTGAACTTCTTTCGCCGGTCCAGCAGCTGGGGCAGGGACATTTGCCTGCTATAATCGGACGTGGGTGTACTGCTAGCAGAGTGCCCAGACGCACTTGGCTGTGACACACCTAATTCTACACCTTCAGTCCTCTCAGAGCAGGTTTCAGAGAGGACTGAAGGTCTAGTGGGGTTGGAGATCCCAGCTGATGAGGAGCAAGGAGAGGTCCGCTTTGTTCTTTGGTGTGGGTCTTTGAGGTACGCTTGCCAACGAGCTGCATGGCAGGTCAACATATGTCTGGTCAAGCATGTGGTGCCCAAGCGGCTGATGTTTTGGCCACGCGAGATACGCTTGAGACATATGTTGCAAATAGCAGCGGTGCGATCTGATGTACTCGTCTCAAAAAAGGCCCACACCAAAGAACTTTTAGAATAACGCGCAGAGGCAGCGCCCTGCACAGGCGGAGCTCTGCAGTGTGATTCAGTCGGTGTGCTGCCCCTAAGCTGGCCCCCGGAAGGCATCCTGCCTCGTTGGACATGTGCCTTCTCCTCCTCCTCCTCCTCCTCTCTCCTACCAGGCACCCACGTGGAGTCAGTGCCCTCATCATCCCCTCCCTCTTCATCGCTGGAGCAAACCTGGCAGTATGCTGCAGCTTGTGGAACATGACTGCCAGATTGCTGTCCTTCTTGAGCATCCCCTCTCTCTGCACTCACGCTACTGCCTTCCTCTAGCTGAGTATTATCATCAGAGCTTACAAGACACTGGGCATCCTCCTGGAGCATGTACCCAACACTGTGCTCAAAGAGTTTAGGAGACTCCTCAGGAGGACATGGTGGGTCTAGGGAAGGAGTCACTGATGATGACATTGAGAGGAGGGAAGACAATGCGTTGGCAGCTACTTTGCTAGTGCCCTGAGCCGGGGTGAGAGAGGATGAGGAGGATGAAGAGGGCTTGGTCATCCACTCTACCAAGTCTTCAGCATGTTGCGGCTCAACATGTCCAGCTGCCGAAAAGAAGGACAAGCGTGTCCCATGGCCATATGCTGATGATGACGATGCACCACGTCCACGACCAGCACTGTTGTCTCTAGACACACAGCCTGCTTGCCATCTTTTATCAGCTCGCACCTGTCTGCCTCTCCTTGCTGGCCTTCCAGACATGGTAATGGCCTGAAGGGAGATGGGAAAACTAGCAATTGGGTAGTGTATATTGTGCTGGAGGCACACACAACACCCACTCCTGCAGATGGCAGATGGCTCAATTAGAGAAGAGCTATGTAGGTGGATATAACAGTCTATTCTGTGGTCAGGGCACGCAGACAGCACGCACAATCTCCTACAGCTGACTGCAAGCTCTATTTAAAAAGAGCAATATAGCTAGCTATATAGGTGGATATAGCGGTGTATTCTGTGGTCAGGGCACGCAGACAGCATGCACAGTCTCCTACAGCTGACTGCAAGCTCTATTTAAAAAGAGCAATATAGCTAGCTATATAGGTGGATATAGCGGTATATTCTGCGGTCAGGGCATGCAGATAGCACGCACAATCTCCTACAGCTGACTGCAAGCTCTATTTGAAGAGAGCAATATAGCTAGCTATATAGGTGGATATAGCGGTGTATTTTTGCGGTCAGGGCACGCAGACAGTACGCACAATCTCCTACAGCTGACTGCAAGCTCTATTTAAAAAGAGAAATATAGCTAGCTATATAGGTGGATATAGCGGTGTATTCTGCGGTCAGGGCACGCAGACAGCACGCACAATCTCCTACAGCTGACTGCAAGCTCTATTTAAAAAGAGCAATATAGCTAGCTAGATGGGTGGCTATAGCAGTGTATTCTGCGGTCAGGGCATGCAGACATCATGCACAATCTCCTACAGCTGACTGCAAGCTCTATTTAAAAAGAGCAATATAGCTAGCTATATAGGTGGATATAGCGGTATATTCTGCGGTCAGGGCATGCAGATAGCACGCACAATCTCCTACAGCTGACTGCAAGCTCTATTTGAAGAGAGCAATATAGCTAGCTATATAGGTGGATATAGCAGTGTATTCTGCGGTCAGGGCACGCAGACAGTACGCACAATCTCCTACAGCTGACTGCAAGCTCTATTTAAAAAGAGCAAGATAGCTAGCTATATAGGTGGATATTTTTTATTGATAATGACTGCTACCAATATAACACATTACAAACAAACTTTACAAATCACTTTACAAACAAACCTAAACAATACTACAACTTAATTATTTAGCAACACTTTGCCTACACAGGGGGGACATAACCAAATCACGCACTTGGTCATCTGACATCCTGTCAAGAACCTTGTCCCACTCATAACGTTCTTTCTTTTTCTTTTTCTTCCTAACAAGAACTTTACCACCACTATTAGGATCAGGACCACCATCATCCCTCGGGACTTCTTGCGCTACTTCCCCTTGAGCCGTTTCAACAGACCTACTCACTATTTTACTGTATCCATGTTCGTCTCCAGACACCGAGGAGGCCGAAGACTCAACTCCTTTACCCGAAAGGCGACATGGAGAGGAAGGAACCGGACTGGGGGATCTGAGAGGACTCCTACTCCGCGAGGAGCTTACCCGTGCCGGTTTCCTCCTTGCTGACCTCCTCCTCACCACTCTCCCTCTTTTCTCCTCCGCCGGGCTTAGCCCACGACGAGACGCTCTGCTACATGGAGCACCCCCAGCACGAGGAGAAGTAGCAGGAAGACTCTTCACTAAGGGACCTTCATTAGTGGGACCGACTACACCTTCCATTGGGGTTTCGCTAACAGACGGGCCTTGACCCCTGGGTACTTTGCTAGCATCGGGGGTCACCTCAGCATCAGTTCCCCTAGGGGGTGCTTCCTTGGTTTTCCCCACCACATTTTGATTATCCTGAGCACTTCCCCCTGTGGGCCCAGGGGGAGGTCCCTCCCCCCTGGGTTGACCACCAGGTGGAACATCACCTCCGTAGGCCTTAGGGCACCTGCTAAATGGGTGACCCATTTGGCCACACAGATTACAACAGATAAGGCCACATGCATCGCTTGAGTGGCCAAATTTGTTGCACTTTATGCACCTAACTGTGCAATCTGCGCTTAGGTGGGTTGGACACCCACACTTAAAACATCTCCGGGGTTGTCCTGGATAGAACACCAGGATTCGGTCCCTCCCGATAAATGCACTACCGGGAACATGTGCCACCGTATTACCGGCTCTCCGTAACCGAATCCTGGTGTTCCAAGCCCCGGTCCAAACTCCCCGCTCATCCAGGCACTTATTTAGGGGACACTGCAATTGGCCGTGCCTACTCAGCCAAGTTGAGATGTCCTCCGGGGGCAGACTTTCGTTCCTCACCAGAATAGTGAGGGCTTTCACATCTTCTTGCCGACTCAAGGGGATGATCCTGAAACCCTTCCAGGGATCAGTCCCCTTGATCAACCCAAAAGAGGTGATAAAAATCTCCATCACCACTAGGTTTGTGAAACTCAAATCAAAATCATGCGACCCTGCAGGGTGGATGACCGCAAAAATTTCACAAACTTTAATTCCCAGTGATAAAATCATGTCAACCACCTGGCCCCTACTAGGGCACTGACCTTCCCCCTCCCACCTTAACTGTACAACATTACGGCGCTTGCGCTCCGGGCCACCCGCACCCCGAGACCACGAACTGGCCCCAGAAGGTTGACCAGCCGGGGGAGCACGGAAATTACCAGCCCCAAACTGGTCATACAGGTGGCCCAGAGACACATTCGCCCCTGCGACATTTGCGTAAGAACGCCTTTCTCCCAAGGCATTCAGGAGCCTGGCCTCCGGTGAACCCCTCAAAACAGATCCTGGGGCAGAAACCCCTTCTTTAGGATCCGGATGAGCCACCCCAGCTTCCAAGCCCCGAATACCTTCCTCCAACTCCATACCCCCTTGCTGGACCTCCGGGAGACCCTCCGCCAGACCACTTAGCGATTGGTCACGGAGAAGGGCATCCAGGCCATCCGACTCCTCTGCAGTCTCATGAGCCCCACACGAGTCCACTTGTACATTTTGTGACCCTTCCAAGCCTTTAATAAACACCAATGCTGGATCATCAGCCTCATCCACATCCCCCATGGGACAATCACCCCATGCTGACACTTGTCTAGGGGGTAGATTGTCCGAGATTTCCATAAACTCATTTTCCTCCCGTTCGGATACGGAAGCTGCCGAACGAACGTTCTTCACGCGGGCTTCCTCCCGTTCGGATGCCGAACGAACGTTCTCCCGTTCGGATGCTATACCGGAAGCTGCCGACCGGACGTTCTTCACACGGCCAACTTCCGCTTCCGGCCCTGGCGTCACTTCCGGCGCGACCGCAGCTTTCCTCCTTACAGAAACCCCGCCAAATTCTCCCGCCAAACGATTCTTAGTGTCAGCATGGGAAGACGGCGTCCCTCCATGCTGTCCCGCCATTACTTCACTACTGGACACCGCTGTGTTTACTACAGAGGTAGCCAGGCTGACCTGAGTCTTTTGTCCACCCTTACCCTGGAGCTCCTTCCCCTTACCCTGTGACCGGGTTGCAGCAGTGGCAGCCGACAACTCAGCTGACGGCATGCCCTGCCCGCAAACACCGGCTGGGTTCACTGGGGATTTACAAGGTAAGTCCGTGGCTTTTTTAGTCTCCATCAGTCTTTCCAGCTGTACCACTAAACTCTGCTTTCCTCTCTGACCTTGGCTTGGCACTGCACCACTGGCGTCCACAGCTACCACCGGGTCTGCAGCCCTGGCAACAGGCTGAGAACCACTAGGCTTGCCGGGACCCACTGTAGCGCTACCTAAGCCCTTAGTCACTGGGATAGAGTCTCTCATGTCACCTTCTGTCTTTGCCTTGGTCCTTATCTTTTCCGGGGACACAACCTTCTGCTTTTCTCCTCCATCTGTCTGTGCACTCTCACTTGTGGGTTCCTCCGCCTCTCTCATGGGCTCCGCCGCCTGTGATAGACGCTGGTTGCGGCGTCTTACCGCTTGAGAGCCCTCATCGCACGCCACTCTCATAACTTTATCTATTCTCAACAGAAAGTCCTTTTCGCTTGAGGCACTGTCAATTAGATTTGATAAAAGCTCACCAAGCATGTTACACTGCTCTTTCAGTCCATCTATGACAGGCTTGAATTCTGTTCTCTTCTTGATACCTGATCTGTCGCGTCTATTCCTCAGCTCGGCCAAAACTTTCATTTTTTCGCAGTAACAGCGAGAAGCCTTTACCATTAAGCTCTGGGCTTTTCTTTTCCTCTCCGCAGATTTCTCCACGTCTTCTCCTGGCTGTCTCAGGGACCAGTCAACCAAGTCAAGCTGGCTTTCCAAGTACAGCCTCTCCTCCTCAACGAACTCCAGGAGCTTCAGGGCTCCACGCTTTTCCTCAGGCCGAGGAACAGGCACCTGGCCTGGGCTGACCGACGCCATCAGCTCCCTGTCCTCCTCCACCTCTCTGGAAGTCCTCAGAGCTCAGAGCACGCAGCCAGCACGCACAAGCTCCTACCGCTGACTGCAAGCTCTATTTAAAAAGAGCAAGATAGTTACACATCCTGCCTGTGGCCAATCATGGCTCTCCTCGCTGCCGACGCTTTGATTGGCCAAGCATGCGGGGTCACAGTGCATGCTTGGCCAATCATGAGCCAGCAATGCATTGCGATGGAACAGTGCATTGTGGGCCGTGAGCGCCACACGAATTTGGCGCGAATGGCCCATATCGTTCGGTATACGCCGAACGGGCGAACAGCCGATGTTCGAGTCGAACGTATGTTCGACTCGAACACGAAGCTCATCCCTAGTGACCGGTTTAATGAATGCTGGCTGGCTCATTTATAATGAAGAGTGGATATAACCATCAGCTCCAGGTTTTACTCCACTCAGCTATGCACACCATGGTCTTCATTTTACAACCCATTAATAAAATGTCGACTGCACTGTAGAGACTGCCATACTGTAGTTCTGCTTAACAGAGAAGAGAGAGTTTTAGGATGTGACAGGTTATATAAACATGCTCTCCTCCTGGCTTTTATTTTGGTTGTCTGTTCTGTTCTCTCCCATTCAATTAATAACTGGCAGCTTCAAACTCCCAAAGCTGGGGGAGTGCTAAGAACTCTTTTTTTGTACTGTTTCCAAACTGCAGTTTGGAAACAGTACATCCATTTTGCTGCAGTTTTTAAAATTAGGCACTTAGAGTGCTTTGGTGTCTAGACAGTACTCCTCTTACTATTATCATTCAGTGTTCTTTTGAAAGAGTAGTAGTATAAGTAGTATATCTCCTGTCCCTCACTTCAATATTGTACTTTTGCACCTGGGTAAACTATTGCTTTTTGGGTGCATGTTTTAATAAATGACTGAAGATAAACATTTTTAATGTTTCCCTTGTTTGGGTACAATTACTAAACATGATACTTTTTTGTGGGATTTTTTATGCATGCGTTAATCTCACAATTTTTGTTCTATTGAATAAATTTATTTTTGAAGGTCATTAACCCCATTGGTTGATTGACTTATAGACTAAGGCCGCGTACACACGGGCGGACTGTTCGCCCAACTTTGTCCGCTGAACAGTGTTTGGGCGGACAGTCCGCTCGTGTGTGGGCTTTCAGCGGACAGTTTCAGCGGACAGTTTGACGAACAAGGTTTTTCGGAAATTCCGTAAAACTGTCCGCTGAAACCTTGTTTCAGCGAACAGTCCGCTCGTGTGTAGGCTTGTTCGTCAAACAAAGTTGCGCGCATGCTCAGAAAGGATTTTCACGCCGAAAGTTATAATGCAGTGTATAGGACGTCGTATTTTTCGTCCCGTCGTACGTGCCGTTCACGTCATCGCGCACGGTTTCAGCAAACTGTTCGTTCGTCGTGTGTGGCCATGTCCGTCCATGCTAATTTTGAGCGGACTGTTTGCCGAAACTGTTTGACGGACAAAGTTGGGCGAACAGTCCGCCCGTGTGTACGCGGCCTTACTGGAAACCAAGGCAAGGATTGTAATCCCCTTTTATCAAATTAGCCACTCTCACTTTTCACTATGCTGGTTCTCCATCACCCTCTAGATATTTTTTCAAGGTTGACATCTCTGTAAATCCAGGCCTTTTAAAAGCCACATAGCCCTTGCTAGAGTGCATGCATGTAGACAATAATTGGCTGCAAATCGTAATAAATTCACCATAAACAATAGATAAATAGTGGCGTTCAACAAAAAAACAAAAAACACAAAAAATAAATTTGGTGTTAAATGTGAAGTGAATGAATCATATAAAAAAATGTACACATAAAAGTCCTCATGAAAGTTTAGTTTCAGTGATCTTCAAAAACTATATTCAGTAAACATCTTGTTCCATTAAATCATGCAATCTTCAGACAGCACCAAGTCAGAGCATGCCACCACTTCCCCATCAGGTGTACACTCACCAAATAGATTTGCCTCGTACTTTTATGTTTGGCAAATGTGCTTTTTAACCCTGCGGTTAAACAAACCATCATTGGCAGTCTCCAAATCATATGTATTAGACCCATAATGAGTTCTCATATAGGGAGGAAGATGAGCTCCAATAGTGTATTAGATTTAAAAGACTTTATTTAACCACTTCCCAACCAACCCCAGCGGGTGTGCCGGTGCTCATTGCCGACGGTCGCGAGGACCGACGGCCACAAGCGATCGTGAGCAGGAGAGACAGAACAGGGACAGGGACGAGTGTGTGTGTCACGTACCTGGTGGACAAGCCTGGAATGCAGGGAGCGGCCCCTCGTAGCCCCTGGCTCAAGAACCCCTGGAGGTGGTAACAGAGATTCGAAAGTTCAGGGGGCACAAGTGCCTGGCAAGTGAAGGCAGGTCCGGACAACAACAGCAACACGGACAGCAGTCAGCAGGAAACAGCAGGCACCGACAGGTGGACTGGCAAGACAACGGTCGTCAGTGGAGACAGCGGACACTGGCAGATCAAGGCAGGAACAGCAGGCACAAGCAGATCCGGACGGATCAGTAGACAACAGCAGAATCGGGTACAGGCAGGGTCGGCAGCAGGCGGGCAATACAGTACAAGGGCAGAGGCAGAGACGTGGTCAGACAGGCAGGTAGTCGGTGGCAGGCAGCAAACAAACGTGGTGAAGAACAAGCCGGGTCACAGGAATCAAGGTAACAGGTAACTGGTAAGCAGAATCTCCGAACACGCTGTAGACTGGACAGCAAGAGGGGAGTGGAAACCGAGTCCTTAAGAAGCCTTTAGGGCGCCAAAGCGGTCGCACGACGGGTCTGCGTGCCCCCGCGGGTGGCCGTGCGCCCGTTCGTGACCCTGCGCTCCCGCGTGCGCTCGTTCGCCACGTCGCGCACCCGTGTGCGCCCGGTCCTACCGGCACGCACGCGCGTGCGTCCGTTCGCGTTAACACGCGCTAAAGGGAAACGACGGGTTCTCAACATTGGACCTCTGTGGGCAGATCTCCCATGAACGATCGGGACGCCAGGACGGTCGTGACATTGCCCCCCCCCAAGGGGCAGCCTCCGGATGCCCAGTTGTGCCATCTTATTCGGGTGGGATCTCTTAAAAGCAGAAATTAGTCTTTTCGCGTGGATATTGGATTCTGGTTCCCAAGAGTTCTCTTCAGGCCCGTACCCCTTCCATTTAACCAGGAATTGAACCTGGTTCCGTCTCTTCCTGCAGTCAAGTATGGATTCAACCTCGAATTCGATTTCCCCATCGACCATCACGGGTTCTGGAGGATTGGTAACTCGATCGGAAAAAGAATCTGGAACTGCAGGCTTAAGTAGCGATGCGTGGAAAACAGGGTGAATCCGAAAAGACTCCGGAAGCTTTAGCTCGAATGCCACACTATTCAGTTTTCTTACGATTGGGAAGGGACCCACAAATTTCGGCCCCAACTTCTTGGATGGGCAGGACAGTTTGAGATTCAGGGTGGACAGCCAGACCTGATCCCCGACCTTGAGGTCCAGTTCCCCCCTTCTTTTCTTATCAAATACCTCTTTATTATATTCCTGCGACTTGGTCAAGGTTTCTTGCAAAAGCTTGTTATTTGTCTCGAAGAAGTTGAGGTTCTCCTGCACCGCTGGCACCGGACACTCGGGAAGGTCGCCAGATAGAAATAGTGGGTGGAAGCCAAAATTCGCAAAAAATGGGGATTGCTTGGTGGCGGAGTGCACTGAATTATTGTAGGCGAATTCAGCCAAGGGTAGAAGCGGGGCCCAGTCGTCTTGAGAGAAAGACGAGAAGCAGCGTAGATACTGCTCCAGCGTCTTGGTTCGTCCTTTCGGTCTGGCCGTTGGTCTGGGGGTGATATGCTGAAGACAAGCTGAGATCAATTTTCAGCGCTCCGCAGAGCGCTCTCCAGAACCTCGAAGTGAATTGCACCCCCCTGTCAGATGTGATATTAGCGGGGATGCCGTGGAGTCTCACGATCTCCCTAATGAAGGTCTTGGCCGTCTCTGTGGCTGAAGGGGTGCCCCTCATGGGTAGGAAGTGGGCCATCTTGGTAAGCCTATCCACCACGACGAAAATCGTAGAGTATTCTTCTGAAGGGGGTAACTCGACGATGAAATCCATGGAGATCATCCTCCATGGTCGGTCAGGAACGGGCAGTGGCTTCAGTAGACCCCAGGCTCTTGACTTACTGCTCTTGTTTCGGATGCAGATGATACAAGCCTCAACATATTTCCTGCAGTCATCTTTCATTCGAGGCCACCAGAACGAGCGTCGGAGTAGCTCCAAGGTCTTGTATACCCCAAAATGGCCGGCCAATAGGTGGTCGTGACAGGCGGCCAGAACCAAAGTCCGTGCTTCCTGGGGGACAAAGATCCTGCCCTCGTACCAAAGAAGATCATCGCTAGAAGACAGCGAGAAGCCAGGTGGAGGAGTAGTGCCTATGGAGGCCTGCTTAACTTGAGATACTAAATCCCCCTGGAGCAGGAGGAAGCTCCCCGCGGAGAGGATGGTATCCGAAGATGGAGAGCTTTCTGGTTGGCCATACATGCGCGACAGGGCGTCGGGCTTGACGTTCTTGGATCCTGGACGGTAGGTAATGTGTAGTGAAAACCTAGAGAAAAAGAGCGCCCATCTGGCCTGACGTGGTTTCAACCTCTTTGCTGATTTAAGGTATTCTAGGTTCTTATGGTCTGTATAAACCAGGATCGGGTGGGTGGCGCCCTCAAGAAGGTAGCGCCATTCCTCGAGTGCTGCCTTTATCGCCAACAGCTCACGATCACCGACATCATAATTTTTCTCTGCGTCGGACAGTTTACGGGAGAAGAAGGCAACCGGGTGTAGCAGGGACTTGGGCCCTTGTCTCTGGGAGAGCACCGCCCCTACCGCTATTTCTGAAGCGTCCACTTCTAGGATGTATGGTAGAGCGGAATCAGGATGCTTCAGGACGGAGGCCGAAACAAACAAGTCCTTCAGGGTCTTGAAAGCCTCTTGCGCTTCGGGGGTCCAACGGAACTTCTGACCCTGTTTGGTCAATCCGGTGATAGGGGAGATGATAGAGGAGAATCCCCTGATAAATTTACGATAAAAATTAGCGAACCCCACGAACCGCTGAACTCCCTTCTTATCGGATGGGGCAGGCCAGTCCTGAATAGCAGAGACCTTCTGGGGATCCATCTCCACCCCCTTTACGGAGATAACCAGACCAAGAAACTGGATGCTCTGTTTTTCAAAGATACATTTTTCAGGTTTGGCGTACAGGCCATGAAGTCGGAGACGAGCCAGGACATTCTTGACGTGTTCTCGGTGGTCGGCTAGAGTGGAGGAAAAGATTAGAATATCATCAAGATAAATTATTACGAATAAGTCAAGGTAGTCTCTAAAAATGTCATTGACAAAATGTTGGAATGTGGCTGGAGCATTGCACAGTCCGAATGGCATTACAAGGTATTCGAAGTGCCCAAAGCGGGTACGGAAGGCAGTTTTCCATTCGTCACCCCTCCGGATGCGGACGAGGTTATAGGCACCCCGAAGGTCCAGCTTGGAGAAGACTTTAGCAGAACCAAGTCTCTGAAAAAGTTCGGGTACTAGTGGCAGGGGGTAGCGATTCTTAATGGTAATTTTATTCAATGCCCGATAGTCCACACACGGGCGTAGGGAATGGTCCTTCTTTTCAACAAAGAAAATTCCTGCGCCTGCCGGGGAGGTGGAAGGTCAGATAAATCCCTTCTCCAGGTTGTCATCTAAGTAGGACCTCAGGCTACCCAGCTCGGACTCAGATAAGGGGAAGATTCTTCCGAAGGTAATCTCTGCCCCAGGTAGTAATTCAATTGGGCAATCGTATGGCCTGTGGGGTGGTAGGGTTTCAGCCCCCTTTTTACTGAATACATCCAGGAAATCGTGGTAGTCCTTGGGTACAGCTTGTCGGGTCTCAGTGTCTGTTTCCAAACAGAGGAGGGCAGAAGAGTCTCTATCATCAACGGGGCAACAATGCTGACGGCAATAGTCCGAAGTGAACTCAATCTTTCCAGTGGCCCAGTCGATGCGTGGATTGTGTGCTCTCAACCAAGGCATGCCTAGAATGATGGGAAACAGTGGCGACTTAATAACATCTAGGCATAGGAATTCCAGGTGGGTCCCGGCAATGGTAGCAGATAAAGGGGTAGTCTTCTGGGTCACTGGTCCGGATTCAAGGGTAGAACCATCGGCCAAAAATACTGAAAGTACCTTCTCTCTGGGCCGAAGGGGAATCTTGTTCTTTAGAGCGAAGGACGAATCCACAAAGCCACTACACGCCCCAGAATCAATAACTGCGTGAGTCCGGACAGTCCTTTCTGGAAGCTGTAAAAGAACAGGGACAGCCAGGTGAGTAGTGTTGTTGGGTAGCACAGGTAAGGGAACAGATGGAATGAAAAGGCACTTACGCATCTTAGCTGGGCAAGTGCGAACAAAATGTCCTGATCCTCCGCAGTAAAGGCAAAGGTTTCCAACCCGGCGACGTTGACGTTCCTCAGGTGTCAGGGACGGACGGAGTAGCCCCAGCTGCATGGGTTCCGGCTGATCCAGTGTGGCTGTGGCAGGAGCAGGTGGGGCTGCATGACTTGAGCTGGGTACACGTGGCAACATCCAGACGGGGCGTGTGGCTGTGGAGGAACGCTCCTGGCGACGCTCCCTTAGACGTCTGTCGATCTGGACCGAAATGTCTATGAGGGCTTCCAGGGTCTCTGGGATGCCTACACGTGCCAATTCATCCTTCAGCGGTTCAGATAGGCCCAAACGGAACTGGTACCGGAGGGCTGCGTCGTTCCATTCTGTGTCGGAACTCCAGCGTCGGAATTCCGACACGTAATCCTCCACAGGCCTGCGACCTTGTTGCAGGGCGTGTAGGGCAGCCTCTGCGGTCGCAGCAAGTTGAGGGTCTTCATAAAGTCTTGACATTGCCAGGAAAAAGGCGTCCAAAGTGTCTAAAGATGGATCCTTTCGCTCCAAAAGACGGTGTGCCCAGGCCTGCGGTTCGTCCGTCAATAGAGAAATGACGAACCCCACTTTGGTCGCCTCGAGGGAGAAGGTCCTTGGTTGTAAAGCGAAAAAGAGCTCGCAAGAGTTGCGGAAGGCTCTAAACTTGTTCCGGTTGCCCGAAAATCGTTCCGGAGTAGGGACCCTGGGTTCAGGTGGCATCATCACCACTGATGGTGGGGCATGGAGCCCGGAGGCAGCTGGCGGGGTCGCAGACAGGGCTTGAACTTGTTCCTCCAGTCGGCCATAACCTTCCTGCAGACTCTTCACCGCCTGGGTAAGGCCGGCAAGATGGCGGCAGAGCTCGTCCATAGGGGAGGCTCCCTGCGTAGGCTCGGACATGGCTGTCCAGTACTGTCACGTACCTGGTGGACGAGCCTGGAATGCAGGGAGCGGCCCCTCGTAGCCCCTGGCTCAAGAACCCCTGGAGGTGGTAACAGAGATTCGAAAGTTCAGGGGGCACAAGTGCCTGGCAAGTGAAGGCAGGTCCGGACAACAACAGCAACACGGACAGCAGTCAGCAGGAAACAGCAGGCACCGACAGGTGGACTGGCAAGACAACGGTCGTCAGTGGAGACAGCGGACACTGGCAGATCAAGGCAGGAACAGCAGGCACAAGCAGATCCGGACGGATCAGTAGACAACAGCAGAATCGGGTACAGGCAGGGTCGGCAGCAGGCGGGCAATACAGTACAAGGGCAGAGGCAGAGACGTGGTCAGACAGGCAGGTAGTCGGTGGCAGGCAGCAAACAAACATGGTGAAGAACAAGCCGGGTCACAGGAATCAAGGTAACAGGTAACTGGTAAGCAGAATCTCCGAACACGCTGTAGACTGGACAGCAAGAGGGGAGTGGAAACCGAGTCCTTAAGAAGCCTTTAGGGCGCCAAAGCGGTCGCACGACGGGTCTGCGTGCCCCCGCGGGTGGCCGTGCGCCCGTTCGTGACCCCGAGCTCCCGCGTGCGCTCGTTCGCCACGTCGCGCACCCGTGTGCGCCCGGTCGTACCGGCACGCACGCGCGTGCGTCCGTTCGCGTTAACACGCGCTAAAGGGAAACGACGGGTTCTCAACATTGGACCTCTGTGGGCAGATCTCCCATGAACGATCGGGACGCCAGGACGGTCGTGACAGTGTGTAAACACACACTTCCCTGTTCTGTTCTGACAGGAGTGGCAGATCCTGTGTTCCTATTAGCTAGGAACAATGATCCATCACTTCCTCTAGTCAGTCCCCTCCCCCTTCAGTTAGAATCCCCTCCCAGGGAACACAGTTAACCCTTCAAACGCCCCTAGTGTTAACCCCTTCACTGCCAGTGACATTTTACAGTAATCAATGCAATTGTAGAGTATTGATCTCTGTATTAATGCGAATGGTTCCAAAAATGTGTCAAATTTGTCCAATGTGTCCTCCATAATGTCACAGTCACAATAAAAATCACAAATTGCCACCATTACTAGTAAAAAAAATATAATAAGAAGAAAAATGCTATAAATCTATTCCCTATTTTGTAGATGCTATAAATTTTGCGCAAACCAATCAATGTACGCTTATTTCGATTTTGTAAAAAAATAGAAAATAGATAGAAGAATACAT
Source organism: Lithobates pipiens (assembly GCF_037356315.1). Taxonomy (NCBI): domain Eukaryota; kingdom Metazoa; phylum Chordata; class Amphibia; order Anura; family Ranidae; genus Lithobates; species Lithobates pipiens. The sequence continues at coordinate 183,062,204 of NW_027507758.1, forward strand.
ATCGGCTTAAACTGAGGAATTTTATATATATATATATATATATATATATATATATATATATATATATATATATATATATATATATATTTACACTTTTTTTGTTTATAGCGTAAAAAATAAAAACTGCAAAGGCAATCAAATACCACTAAAAGAAAGGTCTATTTGTGGGGAAAAAAAGGACGTCAATTTTGTTTGGGTACAATGTCACATGACCGCGCAATTGTCAGTTAACCAGTTCCTGACCAGCGCATGCCGATGTACATCGGCAGAATGGCACGGGCAGGCATATTGGCGTACAGGTACGTCCAATCTTTAATGCCGCCCTCCCATGCATTCTGGTCAGGACCCCTGTGAGTCCGGTCGTGGTTCCCGCGGAGTTGATCGCCGCAGGCATACCCATGATCGTCTCAAGGGGTGGCTGAACGGAGAGATGCCGTTGTAAACAGCATCTCCCCGTTCTGCCTAGCAACAAGTGATGCTGATCTCTGCTCCATGTGATTGGAGCAGAGATCAGTGTTCACTAAATGAAAGTCCAGCCCCCCACAGTTAGTAACACACCCCTAGGAACACTTAACCCCTACACTGCCACCCACTGGTTAACCCCTTCACTGCCAGTGTCATTTACACAGGAATCACTGCATTTGTATAGCAGTGATTGCTGTATAAATGACAATGGTCCCAAAAATGTGTCAAAAATGCACGATTTGTCCGCCATAATGTCGCAGTCACAATGAAATTATCACTGAACGCCGCCATTACTAGTAAAAAAAAATTATTAATAAAAATGCCATAAAACTATCCCTTACTTTGTAAACGCTATAACTTTTGCGCAAACCAATCAATAATCGCTTATTGCAATTTCTTTACCAAAAATATGTAGAAGAATACGTATCGGCCTAAACTGAGGGAAAAAATTTTTTTTTTATATATTTTTGGGAGATATTTATTATAACAAAAAGTAAAAAATAATGCGTTTTTTTTTTTAAATTGTCGCTCTATTTTTGTTTATAGCGCAAAAAATAAAAACTGCAGGGGTGATCAAATACCACCAAAAGAAAGCTCTATTTGTGGGAAAAAATTTTGTTTGGGAGCCACATCGCATGACCAAGCAATTGTCGCTTACAGCGACGCAGCACCGAATCGCAAAAAGTGGTCTGGTCTTTGGCCAGCAAAGTGGTCTGGGGCTGAAGTGGTTAAAGCGACGTAGTGCCGAATCGCAAAAAAGTGCTCTGGTCAGGAAGGGGGTAAATTCTTCCGGGGCTGAAGTGGTTAAAATTTAAACCATCTTACATTCCACTCACATGCCATAAAAGATAAAATGCTCCAGAAGGCTTGGCCAATCATGGCTCAGGGGGCTAAGTCCACGCCCCACACTATATATAAGGCTGCTTACACGATGGCCTTGTATAGGCTTGCTAAGCTAAGTCTCACTCGATCACTTGTTCCTCACTGTCATAATGTCACTTCCAGTTGACTGTGATGTGTCATTCCTGGTTGCCGTACAACCTCTACAAGTATCAAAGCATTCCTCATTAGTGATGGACGAACTTCCGATGGGACGTTTCGCGAAAGCGAAATGCGAACGGACCCAAACGTTCGCGAAACCGAACGTTCGCCGCGGGCCCCATTGACTTCAATGGGAGGCGAACTTTGCAAACCTTCATGTCGAATTTGCGGCCACGTGGTAATTATTAGGGGGTAAAACGTAGTCCCACCATCTGGACAATGACATAATACATGTATGAGGTGAATTTGGGATCGATAACTACAAGCATTTTTATTTTATTTGGGAAATTGTTCTAACAATTCAGGACTATGGAGCTAATGAAGGCAATGGAGGAGAGGGAAGGTCAGGGACCAGGGTAGGCAAAGAAGAGGGTGCAGGAGATGATCACCAGCAGCGTGACATACCGGAATGACACATGCACCGTGATAGAGGCATCTGACAGCAGCACCGTGACATACAGCGCTGACAGCAGCACCGTGACATACAGCGCTGACAGCAGCACCGTGACATACAGCGCTGACAGCAGCACCGTGACATACAGCGCTGACAGCAGCACCGTGACATACAGCGCTGACAGCAGCACCGTGACATACAGCGCTGACAGCAGCACCGTGACATACAGCGCTGACAGCAGCACCGTGACATACAGCGCTGACAGCAGCACCGTAAGCAGCCCCAGGAGGAAGTCAGCACAGCACAGGGATGGTGTGATCCCCTCATAATAAGAACCCCCAGGAGGAAGTCAGCACAGCACAGGGATAGTGTGATCCCTTCATAATAAGAACCCCCAGGAGGAAGTCAGCACAGCACAGGGATATCATAAGCAGCCCCAGTAGAAATATGACACCGCTCAACCTCTTCAAAGAGGAGGGTAGGGGCATATAGTACGGTGTGCTTTTTTGGGTCAAGGAAGTGAGCCAAATGAATTAAGAAGGTCTGTGTGCTTGATTAAAAAAATAGTTTATAGACATATACATGGTCTACTGGTCACATGTGTTGAATTCCTCCGAGATCCATGCCTCATTCATTTTTAGAAATGTGAGGTAGTTAACACTGTGGTGAGCTAGGCGAGTACGCTTATCGGTCACAATCCCCCCTGCTGCGCTGAACGTCCTTTCGGACAGGACACTGGATGAGGGGCAAGCCAACAGTTCGATTGCAAATTGGGCAAGCTCTGGCCAGAGGTCAAGCCTGCCCACCCAGTAGTCTAGGGGTTCATCACTCCTCAGAGCGTCCACATCGGCCGTTAACCCAATGTAGTCGGACACCTGACGGTCTAGGCGTTCCCTGATGCTGGATCCGGATGACACCTGTCGATGGGTCGGCTGAAAGAATGACCTCATATCCGAAGTCACCAACACATCTTCAAACCGGCCTCTTCTTGCAGGCGCTGTTGGATTGGTACCCGCAAATCCTTCTCTGGGAGTGGGAATTGCTCCTCTGCCAGCGCACGCAAAAGCAGAATGCAGCATTTCTCGAAGCAAGGCCTGGAAGTGCTGCATTCTGACAGCCCTCTGCGACGGCGGTAACATTTCCGCCATTTTGTGTTTGTACCGGGGGTCTAAGTACGTTGCCACCCAGTACTGGTCCTTGACCCTCATGCTTTTTATACGGGGGTCCCTATTAAAACACTGGAGCATGAAGGCCCCCATTTGCACTAAAGTGGAAGCGGTGTGGTGGCCTGGCTCCTGCTCATCATCCAGGATAATGTCGTCCTCTTCATTCTCCTCTCCCCATCCTCGCACAACAGGGATCCCAGAAAGGTTTAAAGCATGCTCTTCTTGCTCCTGCTCATCCGCCCCGGCACCATCCTCCTCTGACTCCTCATCAGACTCCTGTTGTTGACTTGTCTCAGATAGAGTAGCCCCCCCTGGGAATTCATCCAGCATTGCGACTTCCTCATCTTCCCGCTCCTGCTCCTCCACAGCCTGATCAATGACACGACGCAATGCACGCTCCAGAAAGAAGGCATAAGGTACCATGTCACTGATGGCGCCATGGCTGCGACTGACCAGTTTGGTGATCTCCTCAAATGGCCGCAGAAGTCTGCATGTGTCGCGCATGAGCAGCCACTGGCGCGGTGAAAAAAAACCCAGCTCCCCAGAACCGTTTCTTTCGCAGAGTTCATACAGGTAGACGTTAACTGCACGTTTCTGCTGGAGCAGCCTATCAAGCATATAGAAGGTTGAGTTCCATCGCGTCGGGCAATCGCAAATAAGACGTCTGACCGGCAGATGGTGTCGCCGCTGAATGTCAGCAAGGCGAGCCATGGCCGTGTAAGATCTTCTGAAATGGGCCGAGATTTTCCTTGCCTGCCGCAAGATGTCCTGGACCCCAGGGTATTTGACAAGGAATCGCTGCACGACCAAGTTTAAGACGTGTGCCATGCACGGCACGTGCGTGATTTTGCCCTGTTTCAATGCGCTAAGCAGATTGGCACCGTTGTCACACACCACTTTACCAACTGTCAAATTGAGCGGTGTTAGCCACTCATCTGCCTGTGAACGCAAAGCTGAAAGGAGTGCCGGGCCAGTGTGGCTCTTTGCTTCCAGGCACAACAGACGCAGCACGGCATGGCAACGTCTCACCTGGCATGTGGAATAGGTTCTGGGGAGCTTGGGCGGTGCAGTGGAAGAGACGCTAGCAGCGGAAAAGGAGGAGGCAGCTGAGGAGGAGAGGGAGGAGGATGGAGTAGGAGGAGGAGAAGAAGAGTCAGGCCTGCATGCAATCCGTGGCGGTAAAACCAAATCTACACGGGTGCCACGGGTTACATGCTTGACGGCCGTCAGAAGGTTCACCCAGTGGGCAGTAAAACTGATATACCTTCCCTGCCCGTGTTTGCTAGACCACGTGTCTGTGGTCAGATGTATCTTGGCACCGACACTGTGTGCCAGAGATACATTCACTTGCCGCTGAACATGGCCATATAGCTCTGGGATGCCCTTCTCTGAGAAATACTTCCTTCCTGGGACCTTCCATTGTGGTGTTCCAATGGCCACAAATTTGCGAAAGGCCTCCGAGTCCACCAGTTTATATGGCAGTAGTTGGCGGGCTATGAGTTCTGACAAGCCAGCCGCCAACCGTTGGGCAAGAGGGTTATCCGGCGTCATCATTTTTTTACGCTCAAACATTAGGCCCACGGAAGCCTGCCTTTTTGCAGAAAAATGTGAGCTTGGCGTGATGGAAGGTGGAGTGGAGGACAATTGTGAGGAGAGAGGAGAAGGAGAAGTAGAAGACGAGGCTGGACGGTGAGAGCCTGCAGTGTGGCTTTGTGTGTTCCGTTGCTCCCACTGGGCTCGGTGATGGCTGCTCATGTGCCTTCTTAAGGCGGTCGTCCCTAGGTGAGTATTGGGCTTACCGCGACTAACGCGTTGACTGCAAAGATTGCAGATGGCAACGCTATTGTCAGCAGCGGACACGTTAAAAAAAGCCCACACTGCGGAGCCATGTGCCGGTGTCCTGGGAGCGCCAGATGTGACCGTACATGGTCGATGACTCGCTCCTGATACATTTGCAGTCTGCTTTGTCCCTGCTGTGCAATGTAAGTCATTGCTGCTTCTCCTCCCTATCTGCTGGTCCATATCTCCCTCTGAACTCCCCTCCTCTTCCTCTCTTGTGGGCACCCACGTGACATCACTAGACACGTCATCATCAACGTCACCTTCCCCACCGCTATAAGTAGAGATCTCGGAGTAGGCAGCAACACCGGGGACCAACCTCCTCCTTGGGCTGATCTGGGTACTGGCGTCAGACTGCTGAGTAGCGCTTGTTGCTACCTCCTCTTCCTGATCCAATACCAAGAGTGGCTGCGCATCAGAAATGTCCTCTTGATATGGATCGGAAAATAATTCCAGTGACTCAAGCGGAAGGTATGTGGTGGTGGTGGTGGTGGTCGTGTTGTTGGTGGTAGTGTCTTTGGGGGTGCACATAGCAGAGAGTGAAGAAGAGGGTGCAGATCGAGAGGATGAGGAGGGTGCAGAAGAGTAAGGCTGAGCGAGCCACTCAACCAAGTCTGGTGCATCCTTTAAAGTAATTGAACGCACCTTCTGCAACTTCCCACTTTGGCTCAAGCCTGTTGCTCCTGCCCTACCCCTACCACCCCTGCGGAAGGGCCTGCCTCTTCCTCTGCCTGTCATTTTTTAAATGACCCTGTGACAAAACTCTTAGTCCCTATACCGATGAAGGACTGCTGCAGTATAGGGCAGCGGTCAGCAGTGGTGCACGTCAACCCTATCTATTGTGGACCTATAGCGGTCCTTACAGAACAGCAGACTGTACCGCACTCAAGCCTATGTACCGTAGCACCCTATACCAAGTTACCAGTCCTTATAAGAACTTTTGTGGACCAAGCAGGTTGTGTATTAGTGTTTAGCAGACTGTACGTCAGTCCCTATACCGCTGAAGGACTGCTGCAGTATAGGTGAGCGGTCAGCAGTGGTGCACGTCAACCCTATCTATTGTGGACCGATAGCGGTCCTTACAGAACAGCAGACTGTACCGCACTCAAGCCTATGTACCGTAGCACCCTATACCAAGTTACCAGTCCTTATAAGAACTTTTGTGGACCAAGCAGGTTGTGTGTTAGTGTTTAGCAGACTGTACGTCAGTCCCTATACCGCTGAAGGACTGCTGCAGTATAGGGCAGCGGTCAGCAGTGGTGCACGTCAACCCTATCTATTGTGGACCGATAGCGGTCCTTACAGAACAGCAGACTGTACCGCACTCAAGCCTATGTACCGTAGCACCCTATACCAAGTTACCAGTCCTTATAAGAACTTTTGTGGAACAAGCAGGTTGTGTGTTAGTGATTAGCAGACTGTACGTCAGTCCCTATACCGCTGAAGGACTGCTGCAGTATAGGTGAGCGGTCAGCAGTGGTGCACGTCAACCCTATCTATTGTGGACCGATAGCGGTCCTTACAGAACAGCAGACTGTACCGCACTCAAGCCTATGTACCGTAGCACCCTATACCAAGTTACCAGTCCTTATAAGAACTTTTGTGGAACAAGCAGGTTGTGTGTTAGTGATTAGCAGACTGTACGTCAGTCCCTATACCGCTGAAGGACTGCTGCAGTATAGGTGAGCGGTCAGCAGTGGTGCACGTCAACCCTATCTATTGTGGACCTATAGCGGTCCTTACAGAACAGCAGACTGTACCGCACTCAAGCCTATGTACCGTAGCACCCTATACCAAGTTACCAGTCCTTATAAGAACTTTTGTGGACCAAGCAGGTTGTGTATTAGTGTTTAGCAGACTGTACGTCAGTCCCTATACCGCTGAAGGACTGCTGCAGTATAGGTGAGCGGTCAGCAGTGGTGCACGTCAACCCTATCTATTGTGGACCGATAGCGGTCCTTACAGAACAGCAGACTGTACCGCACTCAAGCCTATGTACCGTAGCACCCTATACCAAGTTACCAGTCCTTATAAGAACTTTTGTGGACCAAGCAGGTTGTGTATTAGTGTTTAGCAGACTGTACGTCAGTCCCTATACCGCTGAAGGACTGCTGCAGTATAGGGCAGCGGTCAGCAGTGGTGCACGTCAACCCTATCTATTGTGGACCGATAGCGGTCCTTACAGAACAGCAGACTGTACCGCACTCAAGCCTATGTACCGTAGCACCCTATACCAAGTTACCAGTCCTTATAAGAACTTTTGTGGAACAAGCAGGTTGTGTGTTAGTGATTAGCAGACTGTACGTCAGTCCCTATACCGCTGAAGGACTGCTGCAGTATAGGTGAGCGGTCAGCAGTGGTGCACGTCAACCCCTATCTATTGTGGACCTATAGCGGTCCTTACAGAACAGCAGACTGTACCGCACTCAAGCCTATGTACCGTAGCACCCTATACCAAGTTACCAGTCCTTATAAGAACTTTTGTGGACCAAGCAGGTTGTGTATTAGTGTTTAGCAGACTGTACGTCAGTCCCTATACCGCTGAAGGACTGCTGCAGTATAGGGCAGCGGTCAGCAGTGGTGCACGTCAACCCTATCTATTGTGGACCGATAGCGGTCCTTACAGAACAGCAGACTGTACCGCACTCAAGCCTATGTACCGTAGCACCCTATACCAAGTTACCAGTCCTTATAAGAACTTTTGTGGACCAAGCAGGTTGTGTATTAGTGTTTAGCAGACTGTACGTCAGTCCCTATACCGCTGAAGGACTGCTGCAGTATAGGGCAGCGGTCAGCAGTGGTGCACGTCAACCCTATCTATTGTGGACCGATAGCGGTCCTTACAGAACAGCAGACTGTACCGCACTCAAGCCTATGTACCGTAGCACCCTATACCAAGTTACCAGTCCTTATAAGAACTTTTGTGGAACAAGCAGGTTGTGTGTTAGTGATTAGCAGACTGTACGTCAGTCCCTATACCGCTGAAGGACTGCTGCAGTATAGGTGAGCGGTCAGCAGTGGTGCACGTCAACCCTATCTATTGTGGACCGATAGCGGTCCTTACAGAACAGCAGACTGTACCGCACTCAAGCCTATGTACCGTAGCACCCTATACCAAGTTACCAGTCCTTATAAGAACTTTTGTGGACCAAGCAGGTTGTGTATTAGTGTTTAGCAGACTGTACGTCAGTCCCTATACCGCTGAAGGACTGCTGCAGTATAGGGCAGCGGTCAGCAGTGGTGCACGTCAACCCTATCTATTGTGGACCGATAGCGGTCCTTACAGAACAGCAGACTGTACCGCACTCAAGCCTATGTACCGTAGCACCCTATACCAAGTTACCAGTCCTTATAAGAACTTTTGTGGAACAAGCAGGTTGTGTGTTAGTGATTAGCAGACTGTACGTCAGTCCCTATACCGCTGAAGGACTGCTGCAGTATAGGGCAGCGGTCAGCAGTGGTGCACGTCAACCCTATCTATTGTGGACCGATAGCGGTCCTTACAGAACAGCAGACTGTACCGCACTCAAGCCTATGTACCGTAGCACCCTATACCAAGTTACCAGTCCTTATAAGAACTTTTGTGGAACAAGTGAGTTGTGAATGTTTAGCAGACTGCAGCAGAAGGGCAGCAGTCAAGTATAATATCCTTTCTATATTTGGAAGAAAGAATATTATACATGTACAAGCCTATTACTGTACCACTGATACCAGTCCTGAAAAGAACCTTTGTGGAACTAATAATAACAGCAAGTCTTTAAAATTACCCTCACTGCCTGACAACACTGCTTCCTTCCTGTCCCTATACAAATTGGCAAAAAAAGAGAACGATTAGTGGTTACTGGAACAGCTCTTTTGTGGACCTTGATAGTAACAGCTAATGATGATGATGATGATGATGATGATGAAAGACTAATCTGGCTGTCCCTGTAGCATACACCGTCCTTTCCCTTTCTCTAAACTAACAAAAGACACTCAGGCTGCTGCAAGAATCAGCAGCACAGCAAACCTATCAACACCTAACACCTATACCAGTCCTGAAAAGAACTTTTGTGTACCAAATAGCTAGTGGTTTATCTCTCCCTACTCCACACAGGAACCTGTCCCTATCGTAACAGAAGAAAGAATGTAAAATGGCCACCGGATCGGGTGTATTTATAGGTTAGGGGGAATGTACAAGTGTCCATGTGCTGTCATGTCTCAATTGGCTGTCCTGTATCACATGATAAACGTGTCACCAAAGGTTAAAGTTCTTGTATACATTAAACACGTAAGTCCGCCGCGGCGAACGACGGAAAAAGGCGTTCGAACGTGCGGACCGCGAATGTCGGAAATTCGCCGCGAAACGACCGCCGGGCGAAACGTTCGTCCATCACTAGTCCTTTTATAATGTCCTCATTATCAGAAATGTATATACAACAGTCGGTGCGAAATAACTTACACATCCCACCTTGAGCTGCAGTGAGAAAATTCAGCGTTAATCTGTGCTCTAATACTACTTTTTTAATCTGAGCCATTTCTTCACTTAATAAACCTATATCAGTGGTAGTAAGGTTAATAATCTCATCTACAATTCTAGTGTAATTATTTATTCTTTTCATTGCTTCAATTCCCCATCCTGTCCAGGAAGGGAACCATGACCATGCCATGTCGCCTTCAGTGAACAGCTCTCTTTTGAACACTAAAGGGTATTCTGGACTTTGATCTGCTCGCACTGTATCTTTGCGAACAGCCAAAGCAGGTGCTAACTTCCCAATATAACATGTACCTGTAACATTAGCAGGAAGCCAGGCGTAAGCTTTATTTCCACATATATAATATAACCCTCTACGTATGGACGGTATGCCTGCGCCTAAGAAACTGGAAGCAATAACATGGAATCTCAGGTAACCGATATTTTCACATATTGGGAACTGTGAACAATTTGTACTATAAAGGGTTCTATTTAGTTCTGGATCTGGGATATAATAATATTGACCATGGTTTCCTCCATAAACTGTAATCTTTGCCCTGGTGCAATCTGAATTGCCCAACCGTGTACATTTAGTGTTAAACGGGCATGTAATGTTTAAACAAATCTGTGGAGTGTCTATCTGTTTCGAAACCATCAAAGTTACTGATCTGTGCTCATTAGCTGTGGAGACGATGTATGAGCCATTTATTCTGGTCCTGTTTAGATCAGTGAATTTGAGAGGCATTGCTATCATGGGTATTGTTCCTGTTTGGGGATGTAAGTGAGAACACACCCAGCAGTCACTAGCGTTGCTATGGGTTGCATACAATTTTAACATTTGTATGAAAGGGTTATGTTTCCATGTCTCAGTTCTCACAAACAACAAAAAGAAAAAGAACAACATCATCATTTTTTCAAAGGATATCATCACTTCAGGATTTTCTTGCAGTGACTGGCGTGAATCCAGGAGGGCTTTCCTTCCAACTTGACTGCGGAACCGGTTGTCAAAAGCACCAAATGTGGTCCGTCAAATTTTGGTTCTAGCGGCTTTCTGACGTGTCGCTTGACCACCACCCAGTCACCTGGTTGGATTCTGTGAATACCTGAAACAGAATCTGGGTCGGGGATAGATTTATAAACACCTTCATGTATTTTATTCAAAGTTCTTTGCAAAATCTGAACATATTCTAACAGACTAGAGTGAGAAGCCTGCAACTGTTGGGGAAAATATAGCCCTGTTTTGGGTGGCCCTCCAAATAAAATCTCATAGGGGGACAGCCCATGTGGTTGTTTAGGGGTAGTTCGTACAGAATATAGGGCTAATGGCAAAGCTTCCACCCATCCTTTTCCTGTATCTGCTTTAATTTTTGCACATCTGTTTTTCAAAATTCCATTAAGTCTCTCAACTTTGCCACTACTTTGTGGATGATAAGGTGTATGGAAAGCTTGCTGTATGTGAAGGGCTCCCATTACCTCTTTCATTACTTCCCCAGTAAAATGGGTTCCTCTGTCACTCTCAATAGTTTCAGGAACTCCATATCTACAAACTACTTCATTCAAAATTTTCTTTGCTGTTGTTTTTGCATTTGCTTTGGCTACCGGCCAGCACTCTGGCCAGCTTGAAAACATGTCAATACAAACTAAAGCGAACTCATAGGTGCCTATTCTGGGCATCTGAATGTAGTCTATTTGAATTCTTTGGAAAGGGAAATCTGGCCTAGGAGAATGCTTTTGGGGAACATGGACAGGCCTCCCTGCATTGTACAGAGCACAAGTGAGACATGAAGCACAAAACCTGGCTGCAAATGCACTAAATCCAGGTGCTATCCAATAGCAGTCAGTAAGTGCCACCATCGCGCCCTTAGCAAGATGACTGACGCCATGTGCCAGTTGTGCTAAAACTGGGTACAAACTCCTGGGTAGATCCCGGACGAGCCCCCAAGGATAAGTGGAACAAATGTAATGCTACCCAAAATCAGCAGGGCCTGTGGAGCGCTGACAACAGGTGGTATAGCAGTCAGTAAGTGCCACCATCGCGCCCTTAGCAAGATGACTGACGCCATGTGCCAGTTGTGCTAAAACTGGGTACAAACTCCTGGGTAGACACCACCTGTTGTCAGCGCTCCACAGGCCCTGCTGATTTTGGGTAGCATTACATTTGTTCCACTTATCCTTCTCTTCATCAGGGGCCTGGTTCTGCAACTGAATTAGAGTTTCTACATCCCACTGCTCTTGATGAGGGGAATCTGTCCCCGCTACCTGGGCGACCCCTACAGTGGGTGTGACTCCCAATGCCATAAGGGCAGCATCCTTTGCCGCTTGGTCCGCTAAAGCGTTTCCTCTGGCTGTCATGTCATTTCCCCTTGCATGCCCTTTTACCTTCAAGATGGCAACTTCTGCTGGTTTCTGAAAGGCCTCAAATAGCCGCTCTATGAGTTTTGCATGTCTCACTGGCTTCCCTGCACTAGTCAGGAAATTCCGTGCTTTCCAAATAGGCCCAAAATCGTGAGCGATTCCAAACGCATATCTGCTGTCAGTGTAAATGTTTCCCCTTTGATTCTCTAGGAGATGACATGCTTTGACTACAGCACACAACTCCGCTTCCTGTGCTGACATCTGGGGTGCCAATGCCTCCTGGTGTAAAATGGTGTCTGTAGTAGTTACAGCAAAACCTGTGTGTGGCTGACCATCATCGGTGTAAAATCTGGAACCATCTACAAATAAGTGTGTGTCACAATCTGATAAAGGCTCATCTTTTGCTGGTGTGACAGAGGCCCTTTCTACCTCCATCAGAGCCATACAATCATGAGAAAAACTCTCTGATTCTACATCAGTACCATTTGTTGCATCTTCCTCATCAATTATAGGAAGAAGAGTAGCCGGATTTAAAGTAACACACCGTTTGATTGTTAAATTCGATGGAGCAAAAAGAGCAGACTGGTACTTGTCAAATCTACTGGCAGACACATGTCTGGTATTTACTTGATTCATGATTTCCTGTACTGCATGTGGCACATACAGGATCAGAGCAGAATCTAGTACAAGCTCAGTTACTTTGTCTAGCAGCAAAATGCAGGCTGCTATGGCTCGCATACAACTGGGGGAGCCTTTAATGACAGGGTCTAATGAGGCTGATACATACATCACAGGCCTCTGTTTGTCTCCATGTAGCTGGGTGAGTACACCTGCAGCAAATCCATTGACTTCATGACAGAACAACGAGAAAGTCTTATTATAGTCAGGAAGTCCAATGGCGGGAGCTTCAGACAAAATTTTAATAAGCTCCTTCATCTGCAATTCATTTTCCCATGTGAGGTCGAAAGGGTTTCTAGTGGTAGCCTCATATAGAGGAGCCATAAGTTCTGATGCATTTGGAATCCAGTCCCTACAATATCCCACTAACCCCAGGAAGGCACGTAGTTGCCGTACATTTCTTGGCTTTTCAAATTTTTGTAGAGTTTTAACTCTATCTGGGGTTAGGTGACGGATTCCATGTGAAATGCAGTGACCCAGGAAGATCACTTTCTCTTGGCAGTATTGTAGCTTATCTTTGCTAACTTTGTTGTTACTGTTATAGAGAAACATGAGAAGGCTTACGGTTTCTCTGCTACAAATGTCTTTTGTATCAGAACAAATAAGCAAATCGTCTATGTACTGAAGCAAGACTGTGTTTGGGTGTGAGGGGGACCATTGGTCCAATACCTGCTTTAACGCAGTATTATATTCAGAGGGGCTACTCACACAGCCTTGGGGCAATCTTGTCCATGCTAATTTTTGGGCGTCATTGGTAAACGAAAAGATATGCCAGCAATCTGGGTGCAGAGGCACCGAAAAGAAAGCATTTGCAAGATCAATCACTGTAAAGCAGGTGCGGGAGGCAGGTATTCCACTTAGTAAAGTGTGGGGATTGGGCACAATCGGGGTATCTGCCTCAATTATTTTGTTAATGGCTCTCAAATCATGCACCATGCGGTATGTCACCTGCCCACCCTTCTTGTCTGGCTTCTTTGCAATTGGGAACAGGGGTGTATTGACTTGGGACTTAATTGGTACAACAACCCCTGCTGCTTTCAGCTGAGTGATTTGATCCTTTATCCCCTCAATCTGAGCAATACTCAGTGGGTACTGTTTAATCTGTGGGAGATGGGCTCCTGGTTTAATTTTTATCATGACTGGGGTGCAATCCAGCAGACCTACATCATATTTGCTGGTGGCCCATAATTCAGCAGGAATCACTTTCAATTCTGGTGGAAATGGCGGAGTGGAGTCTTGAATTAAAAATACTCCACACGCAGTATTTAAAACTTCTCCTGACAGACTACTGACCACTTGGACTCCTGTAGGAGTGTAGTCTATGTTTGCTAAAATTTGATTCAAAATGTCAGCTCCCAAAAGATTGGTAGGAACTGTGTCTGAAACTAACACTTTAGTGACAATTTCTGTTTGCTGTCCTAGCCTGAGTTTAAGTGGCTTGGACTCAACCAAATCAGTAGAGGTCCCGGTTAGGCCAACACCAGAGATAACATTTGTAGATAATAATCCTGGAGGTAAGTCCTCTATATTAAAAACACTTCGGCTTGCACCAGTATCTATTAAACAGGTTAATTCTGTTTCTCCTCCAGGATAGGGGAGTTCTCGTAAAAATACTTTTACTCTGGCCTCGGGACCATTGTCTCCCCTATTTAACATGATTGATACTGGCATGCCATTTTCCTATGCCTGATCCACTGCTTTTGGCAGAGAACTGGGATCAGCATGAGGTGCCTCTGAGCTCTTTTCCAGTCTACGGTCAGGAAGATGGCAGTATTTGGCTATGTGTCCTTCCCCATCACAATTGTAGCATATGATTGGTCCCCGATTGCCACGATTTCTGACATTGCCTTTACCTCTTCCTCTACCTCTCTGCTTCCCCACATACATAACCTTGGGTTTGCTGTCTTTTTGGTTAATCCTGTTTTCTATGGATAACAGGATAGGCAGGACGTCTCGAATAGACATATTGCCTGCCTCAGGCCTTGCTGTGAACAACTTTTCTTTCAACTGGGGTATTAAACCATCAAGAAACCTTTGTTTCACCAGTTGTGTAGATGGACTTGCAGTTTCTCCCGCCTTCTCTTCCTCTATTTTAATGCCTGCTTCCTCAGCCATATCACTTAACCTCCTCCAATAAGCCCCTGATGCCTCCTCTTTCCCTTGCTTGGCATTCATAAATTCAGCATGTCTGGTTTGTCCATATATTTGGGGCAATTTTTCCTTCAATTTCTCACAAACCTCTCGTCCACTAACCATCTTACCTAGATTTTTGATGTCTACACCACATTCTTTAAGTATATAACCAGACATGTTGCTTCCCACTGCTTTAATAAGAAGCTGATGAATGTCAGTAGCAGAAGCCTCATATGCTTCCTGTGCAGCGCTAAGTTTGTTTGCAAACCCAATTGGATTCTTTCTAGGGTCTCCCAATCCCTCTAATATGGATCTCATATCTTGGGGACTAAAAGGTACATGCCATTTAATTTGAGACTTACTGTCAACAGCATTACCTTCAAAAACTAATTGGGTTCTGACAGGATAAACTGCAACAGATTGATCTATGACCGGGGCAGAAGGGGCGGCATCTCCCTTCTTTCTCTCTTCATCTTGCTGCCACAATTTGGAAATTATGGTTTGCTCCGGAAGTTCAGACTCTATCTCTCTTTGTCTGGCCAAAGCCTTAAGTTCAGAGAGATCTAGTTTTGCATATGTGCCTTTGGATTTATGCCAATCATCTGTTTCTAAGATTCGAGCCAAATCCCTCTTTGTAGGTTGATATGGGGCTGTTAAACCTCTGCTCTCTACTATATTGCCCAGCTCATCTTTTGTATGTTCCATGTAATCTAATTCTTTTGCTTTTGTGCGTGGACCCCTTAAAGCCAAACTGGCAGCCACATAAGGTGGGGGGTCCTCCTCTACAGAGTCTTCTGGCCAAGCGTAGTAAATTTGGGCAGTACTTTTATTAAACATCTCCATCAAGCCAGTTTGATTTGCTACTTTAGCTTCTGTCTCCCATGTGCAAGCTATTCTCCACGTTCCTTCACTGCACAGTAGTGGGCCATAATCGTGCAGAAAAGTTTGCCATACTTGTAAATCAAAAGTCCCTTCAGATTTTAAAGGTTTAGCTGTTCCTTTTGTCCATTCTACCCATTTATCTAGGGGCTCAGTATAGGCGGAACCGTACCTTCGGTTCATATATTCTCTAGCGCTCATCTTGCGCTGGGCATTTTCTGAAGGCTTCTCTCCCTTCATTCTCTTACTTAAATTAATGCCCATAATGACTGGCCAGTCTTCTCTATCTGTGCCTATACACTCTTGCCTCTAAAACAAATAGTACAGCAAATCTGCAGATTTACAAGAAAAGTCTCCACTTATCTACGTGGATAGAAGGGGTTTATGACAATAGACAAAACACTCATTAAGAGACCCTCCTCGTCTCTTCTCTTCTCTGAGTTTTATCTGACCCTACCATGCGCCTCTGACCCAGGTCGCCCACAAGGAGTCAACGCAGGGAACTGCAGAGGATTCTCCCTATCCACACACAGTCCAGCCCGTGAAGGGGGACACAAACACATTCACACACACACGTTACCCAACCAGAAAGGTCCGAGAGTGGTCTGGTTTCCTTGAGAACCGACAGATAGGATACATAGGAAAGGCAGAAATATAGCAAGCTTAAGGACAGCTTACCTAGCCGGCATTTAGATGTCTGCGTTCCCGATGATCCAGATCAAAGCGCGGTTCCTTCTGGAAACTCTGCCAATCTCCTGGCTGGCTCGCCAAAACTGTTATGACTGATTTCTGATTGGGACTCTAAAACAAAGTTAATACTGCAGCTGCAGGAACAGATTCACAGGACTCAATCACTGTGTTTAAAATGTCCGTTCAGTGTCAAAATTTATTATTACATGTTATTTTATACATAGATAAGAAAGGGGTGGTGTGAGATGTTATTAAAAACTAACAAATAGAAATATGTTATTAAGAGCTAAACAAATAGAAATATATTATTAAAAGCTAGCGAATAGAACAATTGCAAAAGTAAAACAGTGAGAAGGGAGGGGGGAGTAGAGAGTGTTTAGTAGGAGAGGTTTCTGTGTGTTAGGTGAAGGTTACAGAACACTAAAGCAAAGGAGGACAAAATGGAGTCTCTTGTGCTTAAATGAACAGTACAGTGAATGTCCATGTCAATGGACATTATATAGAGTGTCTCAAAATATTTTTTGATAATTTATTTATGTAAATTTTTTTTTTCAGGTTTGAGAAAATTTATATTCTTCATTTTTAGGGGTATATGCACAGAGATCTACACAATCTGTTCTGTGTTTGGGCAATTCACATTATTGACACGTATCTGTGTCTTATCTTTGTATTTAATTTCACTCATTTGTATATATAACAGTATGCACTATATTTTTGAGGTGGCCTTAAAGACATTAAGACACTAAGGCCGCGTACACACGGGCGGATTGTCTGCCCAACTAAGTTCGGCAGACAATCCGACAGACAGTCCGTTCAAAATTTGCATGAACGGACTTGACCACACACGATGAGCAGACAGTCCGCTGAAAGCGTGCGTGATGACGTGTACAGCACGTACGACGGGACTAGAAAAATGACGTCCTATACACTGCAATGCAACCTTCGGCCGTGTAAACCCTTTCTGAGCATGCGCCATACTTAGTCCGTCAAACTTGCCTACACACGAGCGGACTGTCCGCTGAAACCAAGTTTGGACGGACAAAACCAAGTTTGAACGGACTGTCTTACGGAAATTCCGTAAGACTTTGTTCGTCAGACTGTCCGCTGAAAAAGTCCGCTGAAGCCCACACACGAGCGGATTGTCCGCTGAAACACTGTTCAGCGGACTAAGTTGGACAGACAATCCGCCCGTGTGTACGCGGCCTAAGGCTTATATCGTGGGTTTAGCACATACACATACCCCATTCACTTTGGGCATTTGAGGTTAGCGCAGTTCTCTTTTTTCTCTTTCTGTTTTGTGTATTTTTGGTGTACATTTGAATTGCAGCTTCCGAGCAATATCATTCTCACTCCGTAGCGCAGTTTCTTCTTCTTTGCTCTTTTCTGTTAATTACAGAAATGAATGCATTTAAAACACAGTCGGGTGCACATAGGGAGAGGGTAGAGAAGTTGGTACTTGACCATGAAGCCAAGTTTGTTGCTGACCCCCACCAAAGACCATAGAGATGCTTGGGTATCTGCCCAGAATTCCCTGAGTCAAATCACCTTTTCCGCCACTTTGTGTAAACATTTCTTCAGCAAACTAGCCTTGAGGTGAGCATACTGGTCGCCTATTAGCAAGAATCTCCCAACAAACATCGCCGTACATTGGTGCTCTGCGAGCACCAGATGGCAGACTTACTAACTTCCCAGATGATATTATGACGATTCTTAGATTATACTATTCTGATCTATACCATTCCCGGCAGAATTACACTGATGACTACCTGCAGGACTACCTTGAAGGGATAGAGCTACCTATTTTGCAGACACAGCTCAACAACAACTGGGTGCCCCTCTAACGCTAGAAGAGATTCAGGTGGTGACCAGTATGTTCCCCAACTCCAAGGCACTGGGGGAGGACGGAATTCCAATGGAAGTGTATAAGCAATACGGGGAACTATTATTGCCTAGATTGTTTGGGGGTGTTTAATGAAGCCAAGACAACCGGGTGCCTTCGTCCATCGATGTCCAAAGCCATAATAGTCCTACTACTAAAACCTGGCAAAGATCCCTTGGATCTGGGCTCTTATAGGCCAATATCTCTCTTGCAATTAGATGTGAAAATATTAGCTAAAGTTCAGGCCCTGCAGCTGAACAAGGCTATCTCATCCATAATACACTCAGATCAGGTTGGGTTTAAGCCTCAGAAATCCAGAGCGATTAACCTGTGCAGACTATTTGTCAATATGCAATCTATATCCAAAGACATGGGGTACAGGGCTCTGCTCTCCCTTGATGCACATAAAGCCTTTGACAGCATTGAATGGTCTTACCTATGGGACATTCCTGCATAAATTTGGGTTTGGTGCAAATTATATAGCTTGGGAACAATTACTGTATAGCTCCCCGAAAACAGCCATTAGAGAGTCAGGAAGGGTGTCTCAATACTTTGACCTCTTTAGGGGCACCAGACAGGGTTGCCCCTTGTCCCCTTTATTGTTCACGCTGGCCATTGGCCATTTCATTTTATGCTCAGGTTGCAGCTCCATTTAACTGTTATTCAATCCCACATGTAGTTGGGGTACCCTTTTGGTATATCTCATGAAGTACAGTTCCGAGTGGTATAGACAATATGTGTGGATATGTATCTTTGTCTTGAAGGTGCATTTTAAATGTATGCAGACAAATGTATGTACTGTACTGTTTTTGTTTATCTGTTGTTCTCTCAATAAACGTCTATTTGATTTTTTTTTTTAAAACTGCTTTCAGCTGTAATGTATTGTCGGATCCCAGAAATACAGATAAAAACACCAAAAAAAAATGGTGTGGATGTCCCCCCGCAAAATCCATACCAGGCCCTTCAAGTCTGGCATGGATATTAAGAGGGGAACTCTGACCCAAAATGTTTTTAAAAATGGCGTGGGGGGGCCCCAGTCACTATATACTCTGAACAGAAGTATATATACTACACAACCTGCTGTATATACGCTGCAGAAAAACTGGGCCTTAGGTGTTGGTGGTACCAGAACATTGTAACCCCTCACAGTTACTCTTGGTGGGGGCAGTAACAGGCCCTGCTGTGAAATATTATATCAAAAATTGTAATTACATGGCCCAGGGTCAAAAAAACAGGGGCAGGAAAATTGGGCCTTTGGTTTTAGTGGCGCCAGCACACTGGAACCCCTCACAGTCACTCATGTTGGGCTGAAAAATTGGGCCTTGGGTGGTGGTGGTGGTGCCCTAAGCCAAAAATATTGTTGTAAGCTAGCATTATCAAGATTGAGGAGGAATAGGATAGTCAGCATAGGAAGTCTTCAAGGGATCTGGTGCTTGATAGCTACTGATCCAAGACTGATTCATTTTTATGAATGTGAGCCTATCAACAGATTCTGTGGACCGGCACACTCTTTGATTCATTACAAACCCTCCAGCAGCACTGAATGTGCGTTCGGAAAGCACGCTGGATACAGGACAAGCCAGTAGCTCAATTGCATATTGAGCAAGTTCTGACCAGTGGTCCATCCTCAAGACCCAGTAAACCAGTGGATGCTCTGTTGGAAAGGTCTCCAAGTCTGCTCTTGCCCCTAGATATTCCTGCACCATATATGCAGATGCTGGCGATGGTTGCTTGAACTAATCAGACCTTGATGCTGAGGAGTGAAAATTGTTTAAAGGCATCGGTCAGCCGGGCCACCTCCATCACTCTTCCTCTGACTAAACAAAGCCTCAGCAACACGTTGTCCAGAACCAGGTAATGGTAACCTCCCAAGGTCTGTAGATGTGTTACACAAACCTTTCTTCAAGGCCTCTTGAAGATGTTTCATCCTCTGCTCCCTCTGCAAAGGCAGGATGAGTTCTGCAACTTTACCCTTGTAACGTGGATCAAAAGGGTTGCCAGCCAGTAATGATTCCTCTCCTTGATACCATGAATCCTAGGGTCCCTTTGGAGGCTTTGCAGAATCAGGGAGGCCATGCAGAGTAAGTTTCCAGAGGCATTCAGAGAGAAGGTTGGTGCCATTGTCACATACAACCATTCCTGGCTGAAGCTGGCGTGGTGTCAACCACCTCTGAGCCTGCCCCCGCAGAGCTGACAGAATCTATGCCCTAGTGGGGTTCCTGTGCTCTAGGCAGATCAACTCAAACACTGCATGACATCTTTTAGCCTGACTGCTTGCGTAGCTCCTTGAACGCTTACGGAGCACTGCTGGTTCCATGGAAAAATCTGCAGAAGAGACCATAGAGGAAGAAGAGGAGGAGGGGTGATGCAGAATCACCACTAGCATTTTGGAGGCATGGTGAGGGAACAAGCTCAAACACTGAACCCTGTCCTGCATCCTTCCTAGCTGCCAGCAGAGTTACCCAGTGTGCCGTGACATTACATCCCTGCACATGCCTGCTGGACCTTGAGTCAGTGGTAATATGAATCTTACTGCTGACTGCTTTACACATGCCATTAGAGAGCCAGAATGGCCTTCCGTGAAAAGAAATGGCATTTTGGAACCTGTCACTGAGGTACAGCACATTCTACAAATTCACAAAAGGGGGCAGAGTCTACCAACTGAAAAGGCAGCCGTTGCAGTTCTAGCAATTTGACCAAGTTAGCATTTAGACTCTGACCATGTGGATGGCTGGGACCGAATTTCTTTTTTACGGTTCAGCAACTGGGGTAGGTATATTTGCCTGCTAAAATCGATTGGTGGTGTACTGCTAGCAGATTGGCTGTAAGTACTTGGGACACCTATTGCTATACCTTCATACCTCTCAGTGTAGGTTTTTGAGAGGACTGGAGGTATAGTAGGGTTGGAGATCCCAGATGAGGAGCAAAGAGAAGTCTTAGAGAAGCTTTTTTTCTTTGATGTGGGTCTTTCAAGTGCTGTTGCCAACAGACTGCATGACAGGTCATCATATGTCTGGTCAAGCATGTGGTGTCCAACCGACTGCTGTTCTTACCACACTTGATCCGCTTCAGACATAGGTTGCAAAAAGCAATGGTGAGATCTGCTGCACAAGTGTCAAAAAGGCCCCACCAAGGAACTTCTAAAAGTCAGCGGGGAATCAGCAGCGCTCTGCACCTGCGGATCGACAAATTGCTGGTCCACATAAATGATGTAGATACGTTCCACAGATCCACCACCAACTTAAGTGCCTGTATTTGATATTAAATGAATGTCTCTCCAGAGTCATCTGGTGCTGTTCATTCCGAAAAGCTCATATATTGTACATTTTTCTCACCCAAAGTCCTAATAGTTGGTCTTGATTGGGGGGGGGGGTGAATTTTAAATTCATGGAGCCAGCATTGGGGACTAAGGAATTTTATATGCTTGATATTTTTTTCTGCTATTGATAGCTAATAAATGTTGGTAATTTAACTCTTTAGGGTGTATTAGTGGCAATTTTTTTTTTCCCTTTGGATTAAGATACATAAGATAACAGAAGAATGGAAAATCGTATTTTTTTTGTTTTTTGCTTAACCACTTGCCGACTGCCCCATAGCAGATTTACTGCTACAGAGTGGCTGTACTGTGCACAATCACGTGTGTGTATATATATATATATATATATATTTATGGTTGGAGCCCTCCGCTCTAAGAGATATGAAAGAACACATAAACACGTCACAAGACTAACAACATAAAATGGACCTGAATTGTGCCCTTGGTCTGCTGTAAGGTAAGCCCTGGTGAGCTGGGCGGTGAGCCCTACACTGCTGGGCGATATGCCAAGAGAAGGCCGCATACCTTAAGAAAGTAAATGGATGTTTCTGTAGAGAAACGTGTTTTAAGTGAAGTACTCTGAGAAGGGAAATGGGTGGGTGGGTACCTTGCACTGGAACCGACACAGACCGTTGTGGGTGGTCTGATTATATACCCTCCGGGCTCCTCCCATAATTACGGGCCACCATACTGGCCCTCTTATTTATGGTTGGAGCTCTCCGCTCTAAGAGATATGAAAGAACACATAAACACGTCACAAGACTAACAACATAAAATGGACCTGAATTGTGCCCTTGGTCTGCTGTAAGGTAAGCCCTGGTGAGCTGGGCGGTGAGCCCTACACTGCTGGGCGATATGCCAAGAGAAGGCCGCAAAAGATTTGGTGTAGGGAGGTAATTATTAATTTATGTACAGCAAGACACTACGGGGCAAAGTTTCTGAAGGCTCAGGTCATTTCCACTTGTGGATTGGAGATGTATTGAGTAAAGCAGGTGGATTCCCGCCTGCCCATCTTTGATCGCGTGGACTGGGACCCCGTTTCGTGAGGCTGCTGATGCTGTTCCAATGCGAAAGAATGTCCAAGAAAATGACCAAGGTCCTGGCCTAATTTGCTCAAAAGGAACCTGACGTGACTGATGAACTGGTTGCTGCCTGGGGTACTAATCGAGAACGGTAGTAATGGGCTGTCCTGCGAGGAATTTAGAGGAATTGAATTTAGGGGAACCCCCACGCTTTTTTTTTTTTAATCAATGAATGAATGAATTGTCGGCTAATACAGAGAACACTCATTGAGTGTTCTCTGTATTACGGGACCCGACAATATAGCCGCAAGTGATTTTAAAAGACTTTTTTCCTGCACAAATGACACTTTGTGCAGGGACAGTTCTAAGCACCAGAAACATGCGCCCCTTCACAGGCATACTATAGATACCCCCCAGCTACGAAATTTAAAGGAATATTACACTTTTATTGTTTCACTTTAATCATTATTAAAATCACTGCTCCTGAAAAAACTGCCGTTTTTAAAACTTTTTTTTGCATTGATCCATGTCCCCTGGGGCAGGACCCAGGTCCCCAAACACTTTTTAGGACAGTAACCTGCATATTACCCTTTAAAATGAGCTCTTTAGATTTCTCCCATAGACTTGTATAGGGTGTTCCGGCTTTTCGAATTTGCTGCGAACAGCCCAAATTGTTCACTGTTCGCTGAACAGGCGAACAGGCAATGTTCGAGTCGAACATGAGTTCGACTCGAACTCGAAGCTCATCCCTAGTCGTCATATTTTCATATTTATAATACATGTTGTGTTTTTTTGCTTTGTTTTGTAGGTGACGTGGAAGAAGAATCACATTTTACCAGTGAAAGTGCCCAGATCCTGATTGGGGAGATAATGGGGTGCAATCGAGATTTAGAAAATATACAGCAAAACATCAATGATGTTAAAAATAAAATGAAGAACATCATTGATGTTTTGGGGAGAGTCTGAAACACCACAAACTAGCTCGTGTTTTTTTTTTTTACTTTTAAACAAAAACTTTTGTCCTTTATAAAAATCAAAATTTGGAAGATGCACAGAGTGTGTCAACATGCGCTATCTCCCATCATGGGGGATCAATGTACGTGTTTTGTGGAAAGTGGCTGAGATGAAGGGGTTGCAGCCCCAAAACATGTACATTGATCCCCCATAATGGGAGATAGCACACGTTGACACACTGTGTGCATCTTCCAAATTTGGCTTTTCCAGGGGTGACACCCCATATGGTGAAGGCAATATCAGCCCAGTTTGTACCTACTCATGTCTGATATTGTCTTCACTTTTCAAAGTTGAACTTTGTAAGTTTGTGTGTTCTGTATGTTACGTTTTGATACATGCCTGTTTACACAAAAACACCAAGTTACCAAAAAATTACCTGAAATAATGTTTTTGATACACCCAATATGTTGGTTTGTTGTAAAACCCTTTTCTAAACGCACATGTGAATGTGCTTTGATTAAAAAGTTAAATTATCAACAATGTGTGGCTTCCCTTTTCATTGCGCAAAAGCAGTATTTGTATTACAATTGTTGTTTTCGGTGACAATGGGTGTTATTTACTAAAGGCAACTCCACTTTGCACTCCAAGTGCAGTTTCAGGTGTACTTTTGCAGTGCACTTGTAGTGCATAGTGGATGTGCCTTTAGTAAATAACACCCACAGTGATGTGTTAATTTTCACAATCATGCCATTTTCCTGCCATGGTGCTGAAAATTAGCAAGATTTTGGTAAGTTATGCACTACATACATTAGTTAACAAAAACAAGGTGTGTGTATAGCAGACCCACAAAATAATAAGATTATATGAAGAAGAGACTGTCCCCTCATCTCGCTCAGAACTTGGATTTGCACTGTTGTTGAAAAAGGCACAACAAGAAAAAAACATAAATTTACCTAGGAGACACCTAAAACAAAGCCAAGCAGTAAATGAAAACAAAGATTGCAGTTTCAAAGAAAAATTTATTCCAAAAATGCCTCTCAGACATTGTCTGGCATATCAATTGCCCCCCTACCCACAAAGTAGTCCATGTATTGGTTCCTAACCTCACGGGCGCTTTGGGGGGGGGCAAGCCAGGACGAGCAGCTTCAAGGCCCGTGAGGTTCTCATTTTCAAGCAAGTCTACTTCTTGGACAACTAAGACCGCACTAAACTAAGAAGTTTGCAGAATGTCTTTTTAGGAAATTGTGAAGAACACAGCAGGCCAGCACAATGTGATTTATTTTATATTCCTCCATGTGGATAGGCGTTAAAAAAAGGCGGAACCGGCTGGCCAGTATTCCAAAAGTGTTCTCCACCACTCTTCGGGCTCTGGACAGCCGGAAATTAAAAATCCTCTGGTCTGGGGTGAGGGTCCTCATCGGGAAAGGCCGCATCAGATGGTTTGTCAGGGCAAACGCCTCATCCGCGACGAAGACGAACGGGAGTCCTTCCTGATTCTCCACTCGGGGTGGCAAGCCCAGACTGCCACTCTGGAGACGCCAGTAGAACTCCGTCCGTGAGAACACTCCACTATCCGACATCCGGCCATTTTGCCCCACGTCCACATACAAGAAGTCATAGGTCGCAGACACCACCGCCAACATCACAATACTATTAAACCCCTTGTAGTTAAAATAGTATGACCCCGAGTTGGGTGGTGGGACAATGCAGACGTGTTTCCCATCACTGGCAAAGTGGGAGGCCACAGTATGCCATTCGTGTGGCATTGAAGGACACTGTGGAGAGTAACAAGATGAAAAATTTGTAATTTTGCAAATCAACATTGCAAGCAGATTAGACACAAACATTTTTGGCCAAGATCAGTATAACATTTTGGGAACTGAGTATTTAAAGCCTAAAGTATAAGGTCCCATTATCAGAGTCATCATCCCCCCATCCCCCCCATCTGATGGGCCCTTGCTAAAAATGAGGGGGGATGTTTTGGACAGGTAACCCTCTCCACTTGATTGAGAGCTGAATGCCTAAATAATGTGTGATACTTTGGGCAGCCCCTCCTTGCTTACACTATTGGCAGCCCACCGGACAGGTAAGAAGTGTCATAATACAAAAAAATAAAACAAAATGGAAGCACATTTTAACATTCTGCTATTACATATCAAGATAATAATAGGGGGAAAACAAAAAAAATTATAGCATTTGAAAGTATTGAGGCAGGCCCTTGCACTACATGCTTTGGTGAATTCAACCATAAATGTGACCATCAAAAAGGTAGATAGAGTGTGTATTGGGTTTGGTAAAGTCAGCAGATAGAGGATTGCTATCAGCTGGCCTAGCAGTTGGGGGGAGGGGGTTCCTAATGAGTTTGGCACAACCAAAAAAAAAGTCACTCTGCATGAATTGAAGCACACACATAACATTTGTAGACATTTTAGGGGGTGTTTAGGGGAAAGCAATACTATGGAGCTGACAAAAGACATTGGTAAGTGACTAGACTATAGCTTTATGGGCCAAGAAGAGCATGGTGGGAAGTTAGTGAGGCAAATATGCATGAGGACAAAGGGGCAGAGCATATGAATTAGAGCATATTGCAATGATGGTAATTAGGGAATGAGGAAAGAAATGCAAGAAATTAGCAATCATTAAATACATAGAATGTGATGTTAAAGGATAAAACTTACCTTCATATAGTCCTTCTGCAGGACCTGAATGATGGCAGAACAGGTCTCTGGAATAATGATCCCCAGAGCCTGGGGGGAGATGCCTGTAGAGAACTTGAGGTCCTGAAGGCTTCTCCCTGTCGCCAAGTAGCGCAACGTGGCTATGAGCCTCTGCTCCGGAGTGATGGCTTGCCGCATGCAGGTATCCTGCCTGGTGATATAAGGGGTCAGCAAAGCCAGCAGACGGTGAAAAACGGGGTCTGTCGGAGATAATTCCTGAACTCATCAGGATTATTCTCGCGGATCTCACGGAGCAAAGGCATGTGCGAGAACTGGTCATGCTGGCGCAACCAATTCTTGGTCCACAAACGCCTCCCCTCCCTGTTCATGGACCAGGCTTGTGTCAAAGTAAGAACCCCAACATGAAGCCCCTGCACAGCACAAACTCCACAACGAGTACATAGACGAAACATGGTTTGAAAATGGTCGGCTGGTCAGAACGGACAACAGAAAGCACAGATAAACAGCAATGCCTGAAACAAGCAGACAATAAGCAATGCAAATCAAAGCATACTATACCAAGATATAGTCCACAATGAGAAACAAATACTTACTGACTGCACGCACTGATTATCAGATACGCAAAGACAAGCAGAAACTGAAGAGCAGTAGCGAACTGAATAACAAATCTGAAAAGCACGAATCGTCTCTCACCAAACTTCTACTAACATGCAATAGACACGAGATCAGCAGAAGAAGCCCAAAGGGTGCCGGACGTGGTGCTGAACTTCCCTTTTCTAGGCTCGTCGTACGCGGCTTACGTCACCGCGTTCTTGGCAACCCAAAATTCCGACAACTTACTCCGACCGTGTGTATGCAACATCACTTCCGGACCTCGTCCTGAATTAATCCGTCGGAATAGCTCAGACGGATTTGGTTGTCGGACCTCCGACCGTGTGTACAAGGGCTAAGAGGTAGATCTGAAATGAGGAGAATCTGTTTTCACTTGGATGTGGACAGAAAGCGCGTCTACAATATTTTAAAGAGGACATTTATCGCTAATCGTTATTTATATAGTTTTAATATGTGTTTATGTTTTAAAGTAGCTGCTTAAAGGTATATTTTTACCATAAATGCGTTTAACCCTTGGAGATTAGTCCAAGGGGCGCAAAGTGGTGTTCATTAGGGCGCATTTAGAACACTGTTTTTTCTAACCATTATACACTGTTTATCTTGATTTTTTTGCTGTTAGTTGTGGCGCATTGGTAGGATTGGTGTTCACTTGTTCATAGGTCACTTTTCCTTTAAAAAGGCATTTGAACATTTTACTGCAAACAGGCTACAGAAGATGAGCAACACAGAGTTGCAACATAGGTAAAAAAAAAAGGGAAAACCTATTTTTTTTTTAATTGCTTATTATTCCCAGTGCTTTAGCAAACTATGTGCAATTCAGTTAGGGTTTACATATACTTTATGAACGCACATCTATATATGGTAGTCAGTGAATAGTAAGTAGAGAACCAATTTTTTTGGCATACTGTGTATGCTTAGCATTTCATTTTGATATGTGTGGTATACTAAGGACCCTATTTATAAATGGATAAACTGTAGATAAAATGATATGGGTGCTTCCATTTACTTAGCTTTTTAAAGGTTCAGTCTTCAGCACCGCCATTCTGATCCTGGCTTCAATACCTACTAGATCATTAAGCAAACAAAACAAGCAGTCTGAGATGTCTAAATGTATGCAAGCATGTTCCAGGTGGGTAACATAAAACTGAAGCAAGGATCAGGATAACATTCCTGGAACTTGGATCTTAAAATATTTCATTAATGGCAGATGCCATATTTTTATACCCACATTTACCTAACATGTTCCCTTTAAATATTTCTCTGTTACAGCTGAATTACTGCTGGAAATTGGTATTTTATCATTCCACCCCTTTTAAAAAGTGTTTACCGACAGGTTTTATTATTTACTTCACAAGCTGACAATTGTGTTTCCATTCTGAAGTGAAGTGTATTGGAATTAATGGAGTGTGTTATTTATTAAGCTTTAAAGCTTTATTTCTCCTTCAAACACTGCAAAATGAACTGTATCACTTTTCTACTTTTATGTAGACAAAGTCAATTGTTTTCAGTGGTAGAACATAAAATAATTGGTAGACAGGCTCAGGGATTTGAGGAGAGAAGAAATGAAAACAACCCAGAAGCTTTTGAAATCCACCTGCTTGGTTTGACAAAATCACTGATATGGGAGGTGGAAACTTTACATGCTGAGTGCCAGGGTAAACTGATAAAGGGTTTTGAAGAACCCATTTTAACAAGACAATGGCATTATAATTATTTTCTGTCATTGATTTTGCACAAAATGATGAGGTAAACTTTTTGCACTTTTTAGCCTTACTTGGCCATTTGATTAAAATTCTAAAATGTATAAAATAAATGCAAGACTCCCTTTTTTTGATAGTGTGTAATTTCTATTTGTCCGTATTTCGGAGTGTAGTCCCTAATCTAGATAATTTCTGTTACTCTCATCTGGCTGGGTATACATTTGGTTCTAATGTGATCTTTGTATTGTGCTTGGACTGTACTTCCACCATATATATATTTTTTGTAATTCCGCACACATGATTTGTACTTCTTTGTACTACTTTCTCCTGAAAATCTTAAAATAAATATATTCAGTGACATTGTAATCAAATAAAAAAATAAAAAATATATAATAAATGCAGGACATAAACAATCTGCTGTTAGTACAGTAATCTCTCCTGCTGTGCTATTGTGTTATGACAGTGGGACAGCCCCCTGCCAGAACTCTCTGCTCAGCATTGGCTGAGACCGCTAATGGGTTGCCATTTTCTTGTCATGAGCCTTTGACAAAAGCTGACCGAATGGCCTGCTTCTGTCATACTGGCCGCCATACACACATTTCTATTGAACTGGCCGACATTCAGCCAATGTGTACTAGGCTTTAAAGTGTAAGTTTAACTTTACAAAAAATACACACTAAGCTGTCCCATGAGTATAGCAGTGTATTGTGCTAAACCTACCTTCCAGCTATGGATCTCTTTCTGTTTAAACACCCGGTCAATAGCAGATTGACGTCCAGGAAGTGGATCTGCTATCCTGACTGGGCGTCATATGACGTCCTTCAGGATAACAGCCACCGCGCGCCTGTGGGGACATGCATCGTGGCTATCGGTGGAGCGGTGTGTCTGTCTGACACACCACTCCACCGATCTTGGTAAAGAGCCTCCAGCAGAGGCTCTTTACCACGTGATCAGCCGTGTCCAATCTCTAATCCCAGCTCTTGCATTTCTACAATATTTTCCTATGTAGAGTATCTGGACCCAAAAAAAGTTCTCTAGTAAACTGCTTTGCGCATATCAGTACCCTTTCGGTGTTTATCTATTTTATCTGCCGCAGAACGTCAGCAAACTAGAGTCTCGATTATGATGTAACCTTAAATGGTTTGAAAGGCTATGTTCCCCGAAGCCCTTTTTTTTATGTTGTTAAGGTACTCACCCAATCTCACTGCCAATTTACATGTAGTGTGGCCAACATATTACTGGCCATGTGGATAAGACAGTAAGTATCATGGGTGCTCTAATAGGTGATGAACCCTTTATGGTTCAAAAATGTTCCCATCCTTTTTGAAGGGTCTGTTACATTATGCACGAACCTTGGTATACTGGGTAAAATGTATGCCAATATATTATCCCTTAACAAGATAGGCCAGTGTTTCCGTATCACTTTTTCAAAATCTCTGTAACTGTTATAATAATTAGTGAAGAAAACAACCGTATGATCTTCCTCCTCCCTGGGTTTATCTTTTAACAACTCAACTCTGTCTAAACTCTGTACTTGTTGTTTTGTCTCTTGTAGGGAATTATATTTATACCCTTTAGCCCTAAATCTATCCATGAGTAAATCTGCCTGATGACAAAATTCCTCCTTCTCTTTGCAATTGTAGCAAAGCCTCATAAGTTGCCCTTATGTTGGGATAAACCCATTATGGTCTGTTGTCTTGAAAAAGGTTTTAGGATACAGTTTATTTTCTTTTTTTATACAATACTTGGTCCAATATATATATATATATATATATATATATATATATATATATATATATATATATATATATATATATATATATACACACACATATATATATTACATATATCCCAACCACCTGTGAAAATAGCAACTTATTTGTCCTGGCGATAGAAATCTCCTTCATGCCAGAAGTAGTTGCTGCTCATGGCTAGTTCTAGAGGCTCTAAAATAAAAATTTGTTGGGCTGGCTCCAGATCTGAAGTCTCACTTAGGGCCCATTTGACTGCTCTCAGGGCATCGTCCTAGCGAATGTTCGTATAGAGCGACTCCACATCAACAGTTGCCAAGATAGTGTGATCCTCTGTGTGGAAATCTTCCAACATATTTATTGTTTGTTTACCATCTTTAAGGTATGCTGGGTACTGTTGTGCCAGGGGTTGTAGTTAAGTGTCCAAAAATTCCCCCAATCTTGAAAAGAGGGAATTAATTCCATTGACTATGGGTCTACCAGGAAGTCTGGTCTGATATTTATGAACCTTAGGGATCTGGTAGATTACTGGCAGTATGGGAGTATGTGACTGGATACGTGGTAAACAGCCATGCTCATTGGCTGTTTACTCCTTTCAATGACAAGCTGTGTCTCAGGGACATGCCGAGTCGAACATCGGCCGTTCGTCTGTTCAGCGAATTAAGAACTTTGTGGACCGTTCGCACCAAATTCGTGTGGCACGAACGGCCCACAATGCACTATGCCATTGCAGTGCATTGCTGGCTCATGATTGGCCAAGCATGCACTGTGACCCTGCATGCTTGGCCAATCACAGTGCCGGCATTGAGGATAGCCATAATTATAGCTCAGGGGGTTTAGTACACACCCCACACTATATAAGGCTGCCAGCGCAGCGGCCTTGTGTAGTGTGTTCCGGCGTGCAGGGAAAGAGCTAGATAGGCAGGGACAGTGTGTTCTTTTCTCAGCCATCTGCAGGAGTTAGTGGGTGTTGTGTGCCTCCAGCACAGTATACACCTGTATCTACCCTTTATTGCTGGTGTTCTCTAATACAGGCATCTGCAGGAGTTAGTGAGTGTTGTGTGCCTCCTGCCCAGCACAGTATACACCTGTATCTACCCTTTATTGCTGGTGTTCTCTAATACAGGCATCTGCATGAGTTAAAGTGGGTGTTGTGTGCCTCCAGCACAGTATACACCTGAAGATACCCCTTAATGCTGGTGTTGTCTGTTGCATATCTTGCACATTAGCCTTTAAAATTAGCACTTTTGATTTCGAACGTGTCCCATAGACTTTAATAGGGTTCTAAAGTTTGTACAAATTTTAGGTCCGTTTGAAGGTTCTGGTGCGAACCGAACCGGGGGGTGTTCGGCTCATCCCTATTCATCACCAATACATGATGGATTGATTGGACAAATAGTTTTCCCAATAAGACTCTCTGTGCTTTTTATTAAGCTCACAGGGTGAGCTTAAATGTTCTGTACTTGCTTAAAGTGGAGTTCCATTCAAAAGTCAAACTTCTGCTTTAAGCACTACTTGCCCCCTTACATGCCACATTTGGCTTGTCATTTTTTTTTTGGGAGGGGGGACGGGTACCCAGTTTTGACAGGTACCCAGCTTCCACTTCCACTCTCGTTGCCTAAGTGACTCCTCCTCTCCCCCACCCTCCCTGCAATCTTCTGGAATATGTCACAGGTCTCAGAAGATTGGACCATAGGACAGGTGTGTATCTGTTTATTAAAAGTCAACAGCTACACTTTTAATAAACTTAAAAATTACTGGAACTCTACTTTAATATGTTCTTAGCCTGAAAAGTGAAAATGAACGCACCCTTTAAATCTAAGGACTGGTAAGTTGCAATATCTAAAATTTTGTTTTGATGTTTACATCTGCTTTAAAAAGTGGTCAGGAACAGGTTTTATTCTGTTGCAGTTTTTCTGTTGCAGTTTTTCATACAGTTATAAATTAAGATGTAACCTTGTAGAAAATCTGTTACACAAGTTGTCTTATGTTTATCATTGCCTTGCTGTGCAACAAATGTGATAAATGTTCCCCAAAAGCAGAACTATGCAGAGTTGTTAATGAAAAGCTATGATATACAATATATATGATATGTGCCGCGCTATGACCTAAATATCTAACATCCCAAAAAGGTGTGAAAGTGTATATATTTCAACATTCCTCAACCATACATTACAAAAAAGCACAAAAAGCATATATCACATACATAAATTGAATAAATAACGTGCAAACCAAATTATATGAACAAATAATTTAGTGTAAAAAGAAATATGCGGCACTATCCCACTTCCTCATACACTACGATATCAAAAAATATATAACACACAATGTATATATAAAAAATGGTAATATACCTATGTGCAAAAATAAATGTGCAAATCAGTAAGAACAAAATAACAGCACACATAAAATAATACTGTGTAATCTACTGCAATCAATAAAGTGCAAATGCAATATAATAAGACATATATAAAGGTGCAATAAAGTCCATAAAATACACAGATGATCCATGCAGTGCGACCTCCAATTAGCAGCAGTGTTCATAAAAAAAGTGCAAATGATTTATAAACCACACAGATGATCAGTGCAGTGCAGACTCCAATATACATACTGTGATCCTATGGTAAATCCATGCAGTAGAATGAAAACTAAAGCTGCTCCCAATCATGTGACAGTCCACCATTAATTCAGTGCTAAACTTGTGCACCACCTGTTTCCCCCAGCCTCTCACCTCCAAGGTAGACCATCAATGGCCAAATCAAACGTAATACAGGTGACCCACAGACTTTTCCTTCTCTCCTCGTATTACCAGCCCGTCAATGTGGATGGTTCACCAGCCATAAACCGAATAATATGTGTTTTCTGCCTTTGTGAGCTCCTGAACCTCTCCTTTTCCTCCTGGTTTCAGCAGCAGCGTGCCCCTATCAGGGCTTGGTCTCACAGCTAGGCCTCGGCCTTGTTTACGGTCGGAAGAAAAATGGCGAGAGATCTGCGACTCCCCGAAATGGCAGCGGCCAGGCTCCTTCCACTACAGGCAATACGGGGTCTCCGAAGGGAGCGGCCAGGGGCGCATGTGACGCTGAGGTGGGGAGGGAGGGTGTTGCTGGGGAAGGCGTAGGAGGGAGAAGCCAGTCTCCTCAGTGTTTTCCCGCCTCGCTGTCCGATGTTGGACAGTGAGTGTTTTCCTGCCATCAGGGATGGAGCCAGACGAGAAGACCCCCGAAGATGTGTTTTTTTATTAACATTTTTTCCCCAGGTGAATAGGTAGGGGTACATCATTAAAGGGGCTCCCAGATTCCGATAAGCCCCCCGCCCGCAGACCCCGACAACCAATGACCAGGGTTGTCGGAAAGAGGCCCTTGTCCTCATCAATATGGGGACAAGGTGCTCTGGAGTGGGGGGGCCGCAGGGCGCTCACTCGTCCCCACCCCCCTTCCTGACGGGCCGGGCTGCGTGCTTGGATAAGGGTCTGGTATGGACTTTGGGGGGACCCCCACGCCGTTTTTTCAGCGTAGGGGTTTCCCTTTAAATCCATACCAGGCGACAGGGCTCGCAAGGTGTCAATCTTGTTGATGGAGGCGGCGACATTGACTTCCTTCACTAGTCCCGTATTACATGAAGTTATGTTCAAAATTAACGGACTTTAATCCGTGTGGGCAAGTCCGTTCATTTCAAAAGTCCAGCCATAGTCCAGTGGATTGCCCACCAGACCTAGTCTGCCGGAAAAGTCCAGTTGTGTGTGGACACTTGTTTGGAAAGTCCGGCGGACCTCCGCCGCAAAGTCTTGTGGATTGTCTGCTGGACTAAGTCCACCGGATAGTCTTATCGTGTGTACACGGCAGAAGAGGCCATAGAGGAAGAAGAAGAGGAGGGAGTGGAGGAGAGAGCTGTGTCAGAATCACCACTACTGGTATTTTGAAGGCGTGGTGGCAGAACAAGCTCCAACAATACTGAACCCTGTCCTGCACCCTTTCCATCTGCCAGCAAAGTTACCTAGTGCTCTGTGAAAGAAAGGTAACGTCCTTGTTCATGCCTGCTGGACCATGAGTCAGCAATAGTATGTACATTACTGCTGACCACCCTGTCCAACAAGGCCAAGACATTGCC
Source organism: Lithobates pipiens (assembly GCF_037356315.1). Lineage (NCBI taxonomy): Eukaryota > Metazoa > Chordata > Amphibia > Anura > Ranidae > Lithobates > Lithobates pipiens. The sequence goes on from NW_027507758.1 coordinate 183,096,316, forward strand.
TTTCACATGCTGGTAGAGAGCCATAATGGCCTTCCGTGAAAAGAAATGGCGTTTGGGAACCTGCCACTGAGGTACTGCACAAATTCACGAAAGGGGGCAGAGTCTACTAGCTGAAAAGGCAGCAGTTGCAGTGCTAGAAATTTGGCCAAGCTCGTATTCAGACACTGAGCATGTGGATGGCTGGGACCAAATTTCTTTACATTGTTTAGCAACTGGGGTAGGGAAATTTGCCTGCTAAAATTGGATGTTGGTATACCGCTAGCAGATTGGCCGCAAGTACTTGGGATACCTATTTCTATACCTTCATTCTTCTCAGTGCAGGTTTCTGAGAGGACTGGAGGTATAGTGGGGTTGGAGATCCCAGCTGATGAGGAGCAAGGAAAGGTCCACCTTGTTCTCTGATGTGGGTCCTTTAAGTGCTGTTGCCAACAGACTGCATGGGAGGTCGTCACATTTCTGGTCAAGCATATGGTGCCCAAGCGGCTGCTGTTTTGGCCACGCTTGATACGCTTCAGACATATGTTGCAAACAGCAATGGTGCGATCTGTTGCACACGTGTCAAAAAAGGCCCGCACCAAAGAACTTTTCAAAATATGCGGGGAGTCAGCAGTGCCCTGCACCTGCTTAGTTCTGCAGTGTGACAGGGAGGCTGCCCTTACGCTGCCTCCTGGAGGGCATCCTGCCTCATTGGAGATGTGCCTCCTCCTCCTTCTGCTCCTCTCTTCTATCAGGCACTCAAGTAGAGTCAGTGCCCTAATCATCCCCTCCCTCCTAGTCACTGGAGAAAACTTGGCAGTATGCTGCAGCTGGGGGAACATGACTGCCAGTTTCCTGACCTTCTTGGGCACCCCCTCTCTCTAGGCTCACGTTATTCCCTTCCGCAACCTGGGTACCATCGATGGAGCCTTCAAATCGCTGCGCATCCTCCTGCTACCACGACACTGTGGTTGAATAGTTCGAAGACTCAAGCATGAGGGTGGGGCTAGGGAAGGAGTGACTGTTGACATGGAGCCAATGGAATAGGCAACTTTGGCAGCTGCATTGGCAGGCAAACTACAAACTACTCTAAGCCTGGATGACAGAGGATGAGGATGGCTTTGTTATCCATTCCACCAACTCTTCTGCATGTTCTGGCTCAATAACACAGCCAGCTGCAGAAAAAAAGGACAAGCGTGCCCCACGGCCACGTGCTGAGGATGCACTGTGTCCATGACCAGCAGTGTCGACTGTAGCACAGAGCCTGCTTGCCCTCTTTTAGTGGCCTCTCCTTGGTGGCCTTCCGGACATGCTGTAAATTTTGTTTAGCAAAACCACACTACACTGTATTGTGTACTGTGTACATCACCAGAAAAGTAGTAGCAGCTGCATTAGGGGTGCACAGTATTGTGTACACCACCAGAAGTCTAATAGCAACTATGGGTGCACTGTATGTATTGTGTACTGTGTACACCACCAGAAAAGTAGTAGCAACTGCACTATGGGTACACGGTACTGTGCACACCAACAGAAGTGCAATAAAAACTATGGGTTTACTGTATTGTGCACACCACCAGAAAAGTAGTAGAAATTGCACTATGGGTTCACGGTACTGTGTACTGTGTACACCACCTGAAGTATATTAGAAAAAGTACAATAGGAATGGCCTGTAGTCAGATATAGGCTTGGCTACACTGGATGCAGTGTGTGTGTGTGTATATATATATATATATATATATATATATATTGTGATATTTGGGGGTTGTTTAGCTCAAGTGTAGCGCCCACTAGCGAGAACAGTCCACACAGATGATTCCTTTTCGGAGCTTTTTGGCCCACTTTTATTAAAGAAAAACAAAGTTCCAGAAATGAAAACAAAAGTGGTTTCCCTCGCAGGGGGTTTTCACCATCAGCTTTCAATAAAAGGATATTCAGCCTCCTGGCTTACACCTACAGCATTACAAACAAAAATACCGAGCCACCTGGCTCTCTTCAGCAGCAGACGCACCACTGCTCAGGCTCCCACATGGAGCTCTCCTGACTACTGTCAGCAACCTCAGACTCAGGTCTCTGGATTTTACAGTGCAGCCTACACTCTCTGACTATTTCAGTGCACACCTGCACTCTCTGGGTTCTCCCTTGCAATCCTGGACTCCTCGGGAGAGTGGAGCCCAGAACCATGGTCAGGTGTCTACAAATAGTCCAACACACACCTGATCAGTCAGTGTGCTGGTGAGTCCCAAAATCTGGACCCAGGACTGGGGATTTCATCCCACCCGGATCGCTACAAAATCCCCAGGCTCCAGACCTCAAAACAGATTTTAGTAAATAATGAGGAAACTCAAAAGTCAGATTCCTCCTAACGTTGCAAGCTCCTTGGAGCCCCTCAACCCGTCCGGTTGAGAATTCTGGGTACATACACTGGTGGAGTACCACACTACCACACATCCCCCCTTGTTTTGACCCAGAGGGAGAAACACATGCACCCACCATAGCAGTTGGGACACCTCTGTGCTGGCCATCAGCCACGTAGGCCCAACCCTTGCGCTTCCGGGCACGCCCTACCCTGGATCACAACGGGGTCCTACAGTTCTGTATCCTCAGCCTACTCCCTCTGTTCTTGGGGTTCCTGAGCTCACATTTATTTTCTGGTGGCCCATTGCCTTTTCTGCTACTTCCTTTCAACTCAGTTTCCAGATTCTGTAGGGAACCTGCTCAAGACACTACACCTGATGAGGAACCACCTTTTCCCTCACTGGCACCTGTTTTCTCCATCACAATAGGTCTCTTGGGTTTACCAACTCCTTTGCCATTACCCTTGACCACCAACTCCCCAGAGCTTAACATCTGTGTATCACGCTCATTTTTCAAGAAATTATTCATGGTCATATCAAGGCCATTATTTACACTAACATTCAGTAATCAACCACCATTTCTCCAATTACCCAGTTCTTTCTTGCTCTGGGTTTGTTAGGGCCAGGCCCAAGGAGGAACAACACACAGGTGAGCAGCTATCCCCTATGGGATCTTCACAAGTTTTCCCTTCATCTGATGTCCAAATCTCTGTGGGCAGTTGTCCTAACAATTGACATTAAACAACGCATGACCCATTTCCAGCAGTACCAATCTTTGCCAGCTCACACTTTTCCATGTCACAATTTTTGTTCCTCTCCGTGCTATATTTGAGCGCAACTCCAGATACCCAAACTTGTATCTCTCTGCAGGTGACAGACAGAATCTCTGCTTTTGCCATGTCCATATCTGGCCCTTCCTTCTTAGGAGGTCTAGCGGGTGAGGCAGTATCCACGCCATTTACTATACCCTGCTCAGCCGCATCTCGCACTGCACTAGCAGACAAGTCTATCACCGCATCAGGCGGAGAGAACTCTGATTAGGGATGAGCTTCGTGTTCGAGTCGAACATACGTTCGACTCGAACATCGGCTGTTCGCCCGTTCAGCGAATTCCGAACGTTATGGGCCGTTCGTGCCAAATTCGTGTGGCGCTCACGGCCCACAATGCACTGCGATGGCGCAGTGCATTGCTGGCTCATGATTGCCCAAGCATGCACTGTGACCCCGCATGCTTGGCCAATCACAGCACCGGCAGCGAGGAGAGCCATGATTGGCCACAGGCAGGATGCCTGTGGCCAATCATAGCTCAGGCTGTGTAGTACACGCCCCACACTATATAAGGCCTCCAGCGCGACGGCCTTGTGTAGTGTGTTGGCGTCTGCAGTTAGTGGGTGTTCTGTGTACCTTCAACACAGTATACACCGATCGTTATCGGACGATTTTTCATTCTTGCTCTTCTGTAGTGGTTGTTGTCTGCGTGCCCTGACCGCAGTATACACCGCTATATTCACCTATATAGCTAGCGATATATCTATCTTTTATAATAGAGCTTGCAGTCAGTGTTAGGAGATCTCTACTTATAGCGGTGGGGAAGGTGACATCGATGATGACTTGTCTAGTGATGTCACCTGGGTGCCCACAAGAGAGGAAGAGTAGGGGAGTTCAGAGGGAGATATGGACCAGCAGATAGGGAGGAGAAGCAGGAATAACTTACATTGCACAGAAGGGAAAAAGCAGACTGCTAATGTATCAGGAGCGAGTCATCGACCATGTACGGTCACATCTGGCGCTCCCAGGACGCCGGCACATGGCTCCGCAGTGTGGGCTTTTTTTAACGTGTCCGCTGCTGACAATAGCGTTGTCATCTGCAATCTTTGCAGTCAACGCATTAGTCGCGGTAAGCCCAACACTCACCTAGGGATGACTGCCTTAAGAAGGCACATGAGCAGCCATCACCGAGCCCAGTGGGAGCAACGGAACACACAAAGCCACACTCCAGGCTCTCACCGTCCAGCCTCGTCTTCTACTTCTCCTTCTCCTCTCTCCTCACAATTGTCCTCCACTCCACCTTCCATCACACCAAGCTCACGTTTTTCTGCAAAAAGGCAGGCTTCCGTGGGCCTAATGTTCGAGCGTAAAAAAATGATAACGCCGGATAACCCTCTTGCCCAACGGGTGACAGCTGGCTTGTCAGAACTGATAGCCCGCCAACTACTGCCATATAAACTGGTGGACTCGGAGGCCTTTCGAAAATTTGTGGCCATTGGAACACCACAATGGAAGGTCCCAGGAAGGAAGTATTTCTCAGAGAAGGGCATCCCAGAGCTATATGGCCATGTTCAGCGGCAAGTGAATGTATCTCTGGCACACAGTGTCGGTGCCAAGATACATCTGACCACAGAAACGTGGTCTAGCAAACACGGGCAGGGAAGGTATATCACTTTTACTGCCCACTGGGTGAACCTTCTGAAGGCCGTCAAGCATGTAACCCGTGGCACCCGTGTAGATTTGGTTTTACCGCCACGGATTGCATGCAGGCCTGGCTCTTCTTCTCCTCCTCCTCCTACTCCATCCTCCTCCCTCTCCTCCTCGGCTGACTCCTCCTTTTCCGCTGCTAGCGTCTCTTCCGCTGCACCGCCCAAGCTCCCCAGAACCTATTCGACATGCCAGGTGAGATGTTGCCATGCCGTGCTGCGTCTGTTGTGCCTGGAAGCCAGGAGCCACACTGGCCCGGCACTCCTTTCAGCTTTGCATTCACAGGCAGATCAGTGGCTAACACCACTCAATTTGACAGTTGGTAAAGTGGTGTGTGACAACGGTGCCAATCTGCTTAGCGCATTGAAACAGGGCAAAATTACGCACGTGCCATGCATGGCACACGTCTTAAACTTGGTCGTGCAGCGATTCTTTGTCAAATACCATGGGGTCCAGGACATCTTGCGGCAGGCAAGGAAAATCTCGGCCCATTTCAGAAGATCTTACACGGCCATAGCTCGCCTTGCTGACATTCAGCGGCGACACAATCTGCCGGTCAGATGTCTTATTTGCGATTGCCCAACGCGATGGACATCAACCTTCTATATGCTTGATAGGCTGCTCCAGCAGAAATGTGCAGTTAACGTCTACCTGTATGAACTCTGCGGCAGAACAGGTTCTGGGGAGCTGGTTTTTTTTCACCGCGACAGTGGCTGCTCATGCGCGACGCATGCAGACTTCTGCGGCCATTTGAGGAGATCACCAAACTGGTCAGTCGCAGCCATGGCGCCATCAGTGACATGGTACCTTATGCCTTCTTTATGGAGCGTGCATTGCTCATTGATCAAGCTGTGGAGGAGCAGGAGCGAGAATATGAGGAAGTTGCAATGCTGGATGAATTCCCAGGGGGGGCTACTCTATCTGAGACAAGTCAACAACAGGAGTCTGAAGAGGAGTCAGAGGAGGATGGTGCCGGGGCGGATGAGGAGGAGCAAGAAGAGCATGCTTTAAACCTTTCTGGGATCCCTGTTGTTGTGCGTGGAGGGGGAGAGGAGAATGAAGAGGACGACATTATCCTGGATGATGAGCAGGAGCCAGGCCACCACACCGCTTCCAGTTTAGTGCAAATGGGGGCCTTCATGCTCCAGTGTTTTAATAGGGACCCCCGTATAAAAAGTATAAGGGTCAAGGACCAGTACTGGGTGGCAACATACTTAGACCCCCGGTACAAACACAAATGGCGGAAATGTTACTGCCGTCACAGAGGGCTGTCAGAATGCAGCACTTCCAGGCCTTGCTTCGAGAAATGCTGCATTCTGCTTTTGCTTGCGCTGGCAGAGGAGCAATTCCCACTCCCAGAGAAGGAGTTGCGGGTACCAATCCAACAGCGCCTGCAAGAAGAGGCCGGTTTGAAGATGTGTTGGTGACTTCAGATATGAGGTCATTCTTTCAGCCGACCCATCGACAGGTGTCATCCGGATCCAGCATCAGGGAACGCCTAGACCGTCAGGTGTCCGACTACATCGGGTTAACGGCCGATGTGGGCGCTCTGAGGAGTGATGAACCCCTGGACTACTGGGTGGGCAGGCTTGACCTCTGGCCAGAGCTTGCCCAAGTTGCAATCGAACTGTTGGCTTGCCCCTCGTCCAGTGTCCTGTCCGAAAGGAAGTTCGGCGCAGCAGGGGGGATCGTGACCGATAAGCATACTCGCCTAGCTCACGACAGTGTTAACTACCTCACATTTCTAAAAATTAATGAGGCATGGATCTCGGAGGAATACAACACATGTGACCAGTAGACCATGTATATGTCTAGACACGATTTTTTTAATCGAGCACACAGACCTTCTTTCTTCATTTGGCTCACTTCCTTGTCCAAAAAAAGTACACCGTACTATATGCCCGTACCCTCCTGTTTGAAAAGGTTGAGCGGTGTCATATTTCTACTGGGGCTGCTTATTATGAGGGGCTCCCACCATCCCTGTGCTGTGCTGACTTCCTCCTGGGGCTGTACCTCTGCTGTGCATATTATGAGGGGCTCCCACCATCTCTGTGCTATGCTCATTATGAGGGGCTCCCACCATCCCTGTGCTGTGCTGACTTCCTCCTGGGGCCGCTTATTATGAGGGGCTCCCACCATCCCTGTGCTATGCTGACATCCTCCTGGGGCTTCTTATTATGAGGGGCTCCCACCATCCCTGTGCTGTGCTGACTTCCTCCTGGGGCTGTACCTCTGCTGTGCATATTATGAGGGGCTCCCACCATCCCTGTGCTATGCTCATTATGAGGGGCTCCCACCATCCATGTGCTATGCTGACTTCCTCCTGGGGCTGCTTACGGTGCAGGTGTCAGTGCTGTATATCACGGTGCTGGTGTCAGTGCTTTATGTCACGCTGCTGATGTCAGTGCTCTCTATCACGGTGCTGGTGTCAGATCACTCTATCACGGTGAAAGTGTCATTGCTGTATGTCACGCTGCTGATGTCAGTGCTGTATATCACGGTGCTGGTGTCAGTGCTGTATATCACGGTGCTGGTGTCAGTGCTGTATATCACGGTGCTGGTGTCAGTGCTTTATGTCACGCTGCTGATGTCAGTGCTCTCTATCACGGTGTTGGTGTCAGATCACTCTATCACGGTGCAGGTGTCATTGCTGTATGTCACGCTGCTGATGTCAGTGCTATATATCACGGTGCTGGTGTCAGTGCTGTATATCACGGTGTTGGTGTCAGTGCTGTATATCACGGTGCTGGTGTCAGTGCTTTATGTCACGCTGCTGATGTCAGTGCTCTCTATCACGGTGCTGGTGTCAGATTGCTCTATCACGGTGAAGGTGTCATTGCTGTATGTCACGCTGCTGATGTCATTGCTGTATATCACGGTGCAGGTGTCATTGCTGTATGCCACGCTGCTGATGTCAGTGCTCTCTATCACGGTGCTGGTGTCAGATCACTCTATCATGGGGCAGGTGTCATTGCTGTATGTCACGCTGCTGGTGATCATCTCCTGCACCCTCTTCTTTGCCTACCCTGACCTTCCCTCTCCTCCATTGCCTTCATGCGCTCCACAGTCCTGAATTGTCACAACAATTTCACATATAAAAAAAGAATGCTTGTAGTTGTTGATCCCAGATTCACCTCATACATGTGTTATGTCATTGGCCATGTGGTGGGATTATGTTTGCACAGCTAGTAATTATTTTGTGGCTGCAAATTTGACCTGTAGGTTTGCAAAGTTCGCCTCCCATCGAAGTCAATGGGGCCCGCAGCGAACGTTGCGGTTTGCGAACTATCGGCCGCGTTCGCGGACCACGTTCGCGAAACGTCCCGTCGGAAGTTCGTCCATCACTATACACCGCTATATCCACCTATGTAGCTAACTATCTTGCTCGTTTTAAATAGAGCTTTCAGTCAGTTTTAGGAGATTGTGCGTGCTGTCTGCATGCTCTGAACGCAGTATACACCGCTATATCCACCTATATAGCTAACTATCTTGCTCATTTTAAATAGAGCTGTCAGTCAGTGTTAGGAGATTGTGTGTGCTGGCTGCGTGCTCTGACCTGTGAGAGCTTCTAGAGTGGTGGAGGAGGAGAGGGAGCTGATGGCGTCGGTCAGCCCAGGTTCGGGGGCCCTCTTCCCGGCCTGGGCCCAGGGTTCATCCCCCTGGAGTGAAAGACCTCTCCAGGGAGGAGAGATTGTTCCTGCAGACTCAGTTTGAACTACTGGACTGGACCCGGGCCCAGCCGGGAGAGGACCCGGGGAGGATGCAGAAACACCGGACTAGGATTAAAGTCCTTATACAGAAGGCCACATTGGCATACGTGCTGAAGTCTGAGAGACTTGCGGACCTGCGGAATCGCAGAGACTGCTCAGCCAGTAGCAGAAGGGGGGAATACCGGGAGGCCATTGAAGGCCTGAAGCATGAATGCAGAGACCTATGGCGGTTGCTGGGCGGTCTCTGCGAACGTGGTGTCGGTGAGAGGGGTTTCCTCTCTGTGGTAAAGAAAGAACTCCTGAGGGCAAGCCAGGAAGGATCCCAGGCGGCCAGGAGAAAGAGCTCTTCCCAGAAAGTGTTGTCGGGATCGGAGGAGAAGCTACAAACCCCGGTGGAGGAAGCAGCCTCAATGGGTGAGGAAGACCAGCGCCCCGAGGTGGAGACCAGCCGGGTGAGCGTGGCCCCCGGAGCCGTAAGTGCGGAGGGTCCCCGGATCCCTGTTGTCTCACCTTCTCAGCCAGAGGCTGTGGAGCAGATAGATCCGGGTAGGGTACCCAATGATGCACAGGGAAGCTCCGGGGGAGAGGAAAGTCGGGTGGAACAGCATGGAAGGAAGCTGGTGGTGGTCCTCACTAGAGGCCACCCGGAGGGACCTGTGAAGACCGGCGGCCGGAGGTTGGCCCCGGTCGAGCCCGCAGCATCTGGGACAGTGCGAGGGGTGCCGGCCGTAATGGCGGCCCCCGCCGCGGCCACATGTGGTGAGGGGGAGGTGATGGCAAGCACGGACCATGTTCGGGAAAAACATCTTGGACAAACATCCTCTGCAGACACCAAGGAGGGAGGGGGCGGGGAGATGGATGTGTCACTTCCTGTTTCCGGGGGTGCGGCCGGAAGTGACCTCCGTGAACTGGAAGTACCACTTGTGGTGACCCCAGAAGTTGTGAAAAAATGTACTGAGGAGGTGGGGACACCCTGGGCCTCGGTGACCAAGTCTCCTGCTCCTCTGGGTCAGGTAGGGGCTTTGGGGGTCTCGGAGGCTCCTCTGGTGGCTACTGCCATGGGTACCCCAGAATCCTCCAGTGGAGCTTTACCCGGTGGACAGACAAGTTGTGGGGAGTCCCCTATGGGGGAACTAAGGGGGGAGTGCCCAGCCCTGGATTTCATCAGGGAGCTGGAGGGGTCCCAACAGCAGGAGCTGGATATGGCACAGGGGATGGAAGTGGGTTCCTCTCAAGCCCCCGCTGCTGTGGGGGGGTGGCTTCGTCCCCATCTACGGTGGGAGTTGAGAACAAGTCACCTGTTGGGGGGGATAGAGGGTGGGAGTGGGGGGGTGTGTGCTGCTCCGTCAGAGCCCATGGGCTTGTCTCAGCGGGGGTCTGGCCCTTCCCCCACAGTCCCGAATCCCATCTTGGGCACGCAGGAAGAGGCAAACCTCTTAGGTGCCCTGAAAGCTGGGCGCTCATTTGCCCAGGTGGCAGGTTCCACTGGGCCCCCTGTATGGCCAGTTTGGTGCACAGAACTTCAGGGCCCCCCCTGAGGAACAGCTCCAGGGGGCACAGGCATGGTCAAGGGGTATGGGGGGTCCGGAGAGGAGCAGGCGGAATGTGGTGCAGCTCAGGTGGGAGGGGACGGCCGCGTGTCCCAGTAGGGGTCAAGTAATTGACTACCTGCTGGGATTACGCTTCAAGGTTTCTGACTTGTTTGCGGTCATACATCCTGCGAACAGCAAGGAGTTTGATGTGAGCTTCGTCTCCGTGGTCTCTATGGAACTTTTCCTGACCCTGTACGAGATCATCAGGAAGTCAGATCCATGGAAAGGTTTCCGTGTAGTACCTCTCTCGAGGCAGGAGGAGATAAAGAACGTGACCGTCTTGGTTAGAAACGAGTCCCTTCCTCCTGAGGACATCGCAACCTGGCTGGCGCGGTATGGGCAGCTCCAGACAGGGTTGAGGAAGAATTTGGACGAGCGCGGGGTCTGGACAGGTGCTTGGTTGGTCAGGATCCGGCTCAAGCGCCACAACAACACCGTGGCGCATGTACCCGGGAGTGCGTTTATAGGGAGAGACCGGATCCTGGTCTTCTACCCTGGCCAGCCCCGTCGCTGTTTCAAATGTGGCAGTCCCACGCACCTTAGCGCGGACTGCACTATGCCTCGCTGCGTGAGGTGTAATGGTTTCGGCCACTCACCTGAGGGTTGCAGACTTATAGTCTGCAACCTCTGTGGGGAAATGGGGCACCCCTTCAGCCGTTGCCCCAAGGCTTTTAGGGGGTGCCAGACTGAGGAGAGTGCTCCAGGCCTGGAGGGTGGGCGGGTCCCTAGACAAAGTGGGGGCCCCAATCCTTCTGGGTCACAGAATGAGGGCGCCCCCCTCCCTCAAATGGTCAGACCCCCCAGGCGTGAGCAGGGGGTGGGTACTGCAGGGGTGGGTATGTCAGCAGGTTCCCCGGCCCCGTCCGGTACTGTGCCCGATGGGGCGACGGTAGGGAATCCAGCAGAGGTTCAGGCTAAACCAAAAAAGCCCTCTGTCAAGAAACATCCTCCCCCCCTCCACCAGTTCCCCAGCCCCCCCTTCCCCTCTCCCCCCCCCCCTTGTTTCCCCTCTCCCTGCCTCATCTTCCCTTTCCCCCTTCTTCTCCTTCCCCGTCCGCCTCTCCCCCCCCAGATGTACCATGTCTGCCTCCGGATCCGGCGGCCCTTCTAATGCCTCCTCCCGCCTCCACGGAGGTGGTGGGTGGTCGGCGGGTTGGCCTGGAGGGTGGTATCCCAATGGACACCTCTGAGGTGGGTAAGGGGGTGAATAAGCGCCCCAAGGAGGTGTCTAGTGGGAGGTCGGACGGTGAGAGTGGGAGAGAGCCCCCCAAATCGGGCTGGGTTAAGAAAAAGACAAAAAAACGGAAGAGGAAGGGCCTGGGGAAGGAGGGTGGTGAGGACCCTCAGCCCAGCACCAGTCTGGGGGCGGGTGGGAGATCCTCGTTCGCCCTCTGGAACCGTTTTGGGGTCCTATCCTCCGATTCCGAGGAGGATTAACTTGGGTTTGTAATTTAGAGAGGAATGTAAACTTTAATCACTAAGGATGATGGTACCCGCTCCAATACGCCTTGCGACGATTAATGTTGCAAGTGTGCGTTCTGTGGCGGCTAGGTTTTCAGCCTTTGATTTTCTCGGCCGCGTTGAAGCCGACATTTTGTTTTTGCAAGAGACCTGGCTGGCATCTGTAGCAGAGATGCACCTAGCAAAGAGGGAGTGGAGACATGGGCCCTCACTCTGGTCTCTTGCGGCTGAGCCCTGCAGTGGTGTTGCGGTCCTTTTTAAGACCGGTTCGGTGGCTTGTCGACGAGTGATTGAATTAGAAATCGGTAGGTGTTTGATTGTGGATGCAGTCGTGAGAGGGGAATTTCTCCGCCTCATAAATTTCTATGGTCCCCAGTCAAGGAGAGGGAGGAAGGACCTTCTTGCGCTGCTGAAACCATACCTGTTTACATCCCAGCAGGTGGTCTTTGGTGGTGATTTTAACCTAGTCACCAGGTCAAAGGATCGGGCAGGCACCTCGGGCCCTCTGGGATATGATAGTATCTTTTTGAATCGCATAGTGAGGGAGGCCGGGTTGGTGGATGTGCACGTTCACCATTTCCCCAACCTCACTGGTTTCACATACTCCAGAGGTAGTAGTAAGAGTAGACTAGTTTTTTTGAAGGGAGACTCGTCCTTTGCGGCTCCTGTGCTGCATGCGGTCGAGTTTTCCGATCACTGTATGGTGTCGGTCACTCTGAATTTGGCGGACACCCCTCAGAAGGGTAGGGGCCTGTGGCGACTAAATGGGTCGCTACTTGAGGACCCTGAAGTCAGGTCGGCCTATGAAGACTTCTTTATGGAACAAGCTTCGCTCCTTGAGAGCGGCTGCTCTCGCCAGGAATGGTGGGAGGTAGTGAAGAAGAGGTCGGAAAGGCTTCTTCCGGGAAGTCTCTGGTCGTCAGGCAGCTTCCCGGTACCAGGCCTACCAGAAGTTGCACAGGCGGCTTGACCGCTTGGTTTCTGATGGTGGCCCTCAGGACCAGATTTCAGAGCTGAAGCTTCAGATGAAGGAGTGTCAGTATGACCGTCTCGCCTCCCTGGTTCTTGAGAGGGATTACGGGAAGTTCACCAACCCGGACCCCTACAAGAGCTGTGGTGACGCGGTGAGTGGGAAGGTCATACATGGACTGAGAGATCCCTCTGGTTCTTTGGTAAGGTCCAGGCCGGGAATCCTGGGGATCGTCAGAGCCCATTTTTCGGACATCCTGAAGAAGAAGCCTTTGGATCTGGGAAGGGCCAACAATTTCTTGATGAGACCCCACTTGAGGTGGGGTCTGACCCCCTTGGCTCTTTGACAGAGGAGATCTCTGTGGCCGAAGTTGAACAGGCCATAGACTCTTAGTCCCTGAAGAAGTCGCCGGGAGCTGATGGGTTCACGGCAGAGTTCTACAGGACCTTTAAGGGCCTCTTGGCTCCTTGTCTGAGGGAGGTGTTCAATGAGTGTTTGGCATCTGGCCTGCTTCCTCCCTCGATGAGAAGGTCGGCCTTGATCCTTCTGTCAAAGGGGAAAGACCCGTCCCTGGTGGAGAATTGGCGCCCTATCGCCCTTCTCTCCACGGATAGAAAGATCCTGGCGAAGATACTGTTTGTACGTATGTCTGCAGTCGCAGGCAAGTTACTGTCTGTTTCCCAGCACTGCACAGTTCCTGGCCGCAGCACCTTTAGTGCTGTCCTTAACGTCCGGGAGGCTGTGGAAAGGTGCAGGGCAACGGGTGAAGGGGCGGTATCTGTTGGCATTAGACCAGGCAAAGCTTTTGACCGGGTGAACCATGAGTACCTCTGCCTTCTCCTGGGGAGATACGGTCTGCCTGATCAATTCATCGATTGGCTCAGAGTTTTGTACAGGGGGGCTGAGAGCTCCCCTCTTGTCAATGGTTGGGTGGGTCCTACCTTTCCGGTGGACTCTGGTGTTAGGCAGGGCTGCCCGCTTAGTCCCCTGCTCTACATCTTTGCGGTTGACCCCTTCGTAAGGAGGCTAGACTGCGGACACCTGAGGGGGGTCCAGGCGGAGCCCTGCAGTGGCCCAGACAAGGCGGTAAGGGTAGTGGCCTATGGGGACGACATCTCGGTAGTGGTGGCTAGCCGAAAGGAGGCCCAGTTTGTGGAAACACAGATTGGGGATTACTCCGAGGCGTCCGGTTCGCTGGTCAACTGGACCAAGAGCGAAGTTCTCTGGTTGGGGAGGGAGGGTGAGCAGTTTGGCCTCCCGGACGTGTTCCCCGCGCCCCGGCCGGAAATTAGAATTCTGGGCATTCATTTTGGCCAGGGTGACTATCCCAAACTAAACTGGGAGCGCAGGCTGGTGAGTGCCCCCCAAAAGGTTAATGCCTGGAAAGGCTGGAAGCTGTCACTGAGGGAAAGGGTCAAAACCTATTTGCTTCCCGAATTCCTCTTTGTCAGCTACGTTTGTCTTCTGCCAAGATCGCTCTATGCACGGATCTGCGGTCTGTTCTTCCTGCTTTTGTGGGGAAACAGGCTGAATCTGATAAAAAGGGAGGTCACGTACCGACAGAGGAGGCTGGGTGGGTTGGACATGATTAATCCCACGTTTTTTTTTACCATGGTGTTTCTTAAGTTGAACCTACAATCCATTTTTCAGGACGAACCCTCCCTGTGGGAGCGCTCATGTAAGAACTGGTTTCTGGTTTTCCTGAGTGGGTGTGAGGGGGGTGGTCGCACCGGTGATCTACGGAGATCCCATGGGTACCTCCCCGCCTATGTTCCAACCGCCCTAAGGGTACTGAGGTGGTGGAGGATAACGGCCCTGGAGGTGGGCTCGTTGGGTCGGCGTGAACTGTACCTGCGGGTCATGACCTCGGACTTTTTGAGACCACTAGCCTTAAGGGATTGTCCGGACAGGGTTCTCAGGGAGGGATTAGCCCTCCTGAATTCCAAGAGAATTCCAGCCAAGTTCTGGGATCTTGCATGGAGGGCGTTCCATGGACGGCTCTATGTGAGGTCGAACTTAAAGTACCGGAGTCTTGATGACAGGGGCTGTCCTCGTCCCGAGTGTGGAGGGGCACTGGAGACCATGGACCACATTTTGGTTGAGTGCCCTTTCAACTTAGGGGTTCTGGGGGAGGTTGGGGATGCCATTGGCTATCCCCGTCTCCAGGCCCTTACTTATTCTGAGAGGGTGTATGGCGACTTCAGGGTCCGGAGGGATTATGAGTTGTCCTCACTGTTTTTAGTTAGTATAGTTTGCCTTTATTACACCTGGCACACGCGGTGCTTAGTTTCCACTAGGGGCAAGTTCCTGCCTGTGCATAAAGTGGCGGGGGATATCTTTCGGGAGTTGGTGAAGGTGAGGTATCTTGAGGGAGAAAGAACGGGTAGGGAAAGGTGTGCCAGATTGTGGAGAGGCTTTTCTTTTCGGCCACCTTGATGATCTTCCCCCTTCCTTTTCCTTAGGTGGTGGGTCTGTTTGTCCTGTCCCCCACGATTAGTTTTTTGGGCAATTAAATTTTAAAAACATGATAAGCACTGATGGTTTCATTATGTTCCTGTCTATAAGGGGTGTGTAGTGTATATAGATAAGTCATAGTAGATAAGTTGTTATAGATGAACTGTTTTAATCCGAGTGATCTTTGGCCGGAGGGGGCTTTTCCTGGTGACCTCTCTCCCTCCGCGTCTTGAGACGGACTTTTCTTTATGAACTGGTAAAGAAAGCATGTTTTCTTTTCTATTTTATTAAGTTGGTTTCTTTTCTTCTTCTCAAGAATGAGTACTTTATTTCATTGATTTGTAATACAACTGGCAGCAGTTTTTAAAATAAAAACCTCCACCTATATAGCTAACTGTCTTGCTCATTTTAAATAGAGCTTGCAGTCACTTTTAGGAGATTGTGCGTGCTGTCTGCGTGCTCTGAACGCAGTATACACCACTATATCCACCTATATAGCTAACTATCTTGCTCGTTTTAAATAGAGCTTGCAGTCAGTGGTAGGAGATTGTGAGTGCTGTCTGCGTGCTCTGAACCCAGTATACACCGCTATTCCACCTATATAGCTAACTATGTTGCTCGTTTTAAATAGAGCTTGCAGTCAGCGTTAGGAGATTGTGCGTGCTGTCTGCGTGCTCTGAACCCAGTATACACCGCTATATCCACCTAAATAGCTAACTATCTTGCTCGTTTTAAATAGAGCTTGCAGTCAGCGGTAGGAGATTGTGCGTGCTGTCTGCATGCTCTGAACCCAGTATACACTGCTATATCCACCTACATAGCTCTTCTCTATTTGAGCCATCTGCCATCTGCAGGAGTTAGTGGAAGTTGTGTGTGCCTCCAGCACAATATACACTACCCAATTGCTGGTTTTCCCAACTCCCTTCAGGCCATTACCATGTCTGGAAGGCCAGCAAGGAGAGGCAGACAGGCACGAGCCGATAAAAGAGGGCAAGCATGCTCTGTGTCTAGAGACAACAGTGCTGGTCGTGGACGCTTTGCATCGTCATCATCAGCATGTAGCCATGGGACACGCTTGTCCTTCTTTTCGGCAGCTGGACATGTTGAGCCGCAACATGCCAACGACTTGGTAGAGTGGATGACCAAGCCCTCTTCATCCTCCTCATCCTCTCTCACCCAGGCTCAGGGTACTAGCAAAGCAGCTGCCAATGCATCATCTTCCCTCCTCTCAATGTCATCATCAGTGACTCCTTCCCTAGACCCACCACGTCCTCCTGAGGAGTCTCCTGAACTCTTTGAGCACAGTGTTGGGTACATGCTCCAGGAGGATGCCCCATTGTTTTGTAGGCTCTGATGATGATACTCAGCTAGAGGAAGGTAGTAGCGTGAATGCAGAGAGAGGGGATGCTCAAGAAGGACAGCAATCTGGCAGTCATGTTCCACAAGCTGCAGCATACTGCCAGGTTTGTTCCAGCGATGAAGAGGGAGGGGATGATGAGGGCACTGACTCCACATCGCTGCCTGGTAGGAGAGAGGAGGAGGAGGAGGAGGCACATGTCCAACGAGGCAGGATGCCCTCCAGGGGCCAGCTTAGGGGCAGCACACCGACTGAATCACACCGCAGAGCTCTGCCTGTGCAGGGCGCTGCCTCTACGCGTTATTCTAAAAGTTCTTTGGTGTGGGCCTTTTTGAGACGAGTGCATCAGATCGCACCGCTGCTATTTGCAACATATGTCTCAAGCGTATCGCGCGTGGCCAAAACATCAGCCGCTTGGGCACCACATGCTTGACCAGACATATGTTGACCTGCCATGCAGCTCGTTGGCAAGCGTACCTCAAAGACCCACACCAAAGAACAAAGCGGACCTCTCCTTGCTCCTCATCAGCTGGGATCTCCAACCCCACTAGACCTTCAGTCCTCTCTGAAACCTGCTCTGAGAAGAATGAAGGTGTAGAATTAGGTGTGTCACAGCCAAGTGCTTCTGGGCACTCTGCTAGCAGTACACCCACGTACGATTATAGCAGGCAAATGTCCCTGCCCCAGCTGCTGGACCGGCGAAAGAAGTTCACTCCCAGCCATCCACATGCCCAGCGGTTGAATGCTAGCTTGGCTAACTTGCTAGCACTTCAACTGCTGCCTTTTCAGTTGGTAGACTCGGCCCCCTTCCGTGAGTTTGTACAATGTGCGGTTCCTCAGTGGCAGGTCCCCAAACGCCACTTTTTCTCATGGAAGGCGATTCCGGCTCTCTACCGGCATGTGGAAGGCAATGTCCTTGCCTCGCTGGACAGGGCGGTCAGCGGTAAGGTGCATATTACCGCTGACTCATGGTCCAGCAGGCATGGACAGGGAGGTTACCTGTCTTTCACGGCCCATTGGGTCACTCTTCTGGCAGCTGGGAAGGATGCAGGACAAGGTGCAGTAGTGTTGGAGATTGTACCGCCACCACGCCTCCAAAATGCTACTATTGGTTGTGACACACCTCTCTCCTCCACCCCCTCCTTTTCTTCTTCCTCCATGGCCTCTTCCAGTGCTCTGTCCTCAGAACCAGCGGTGCTTCATAGGCGTTCCAGGGGCTACACAAGTACGCAGGCAAAACAATGCCATGCCGTGCTTGCGCTGGTTTGTTTGGGGGACAGGAGCCACACTGGGGAAGATGTTTTGTCAGCTCTGTAGGGGCAGGCCGAGAGATGGTTTACACCATGCCAGCTTAAGCCAAGAATGGTGGTTTGCGACAATGGCACCAACCTCCTCTCCGCCCTCTGACAGGGACAACTGACCCATGTGCCCTGTGTAGCTCACGTCCTTAACCTGGTGGTGCAGCGGTTCTTGGGCAGGTACCCGGGCTTACAGGATGTCCTGAAGCAGGCCAGGAAAGTCTGTGTGCATTTCCGCCGATCATTTAATGCCTGTGCTCGGCTGGCTGAGCTCCAAACGGAGTTGAACCTGCCCAAGAACCGACTTATATGTGACATGCCCACCAGGTGGAACTCAACGTTGGCCATGCTGCAGCAGCTGCACATGCAGCAGAGGGCCATCAATGAGTACCTGTGCGACTATGGCACCAGGACAGGGTCAGGGGAGCTTGGTTTTTTCTCACCACGCCAGTGGGGCATGATCAGGGATGCATGCACTGTCCTGTCACCGTTTGAGGAGGCCACAAGGATGGTGAGCAGTGACAGTGCATGCATCAGTGACACTGTACCTCTTGTCCACCTCTTTGAGCATACGCTGCGTGGAATAATGGACAGGGCACTTGAGGCAGAACAGAGGCAGGAAGAGGAGGACTTCCTTGCCTCTCAAGGCCCCCTTTATCCAGACAGTGTTCCTGCTGTGCCACCCATCACACAGGAAGAGGAGGAGGAGGAGGATGATTGTGTCAGCATGGAGGTGGAGGCTGGCACTCAGCATCAGCAGCAGCAGCAGCAGTCTTGTAAGGATGATTTACAGTCCCAAGAAACCCGTGGACTTGTACGTGGCTGGGAGGAGGTAGCTGCGGATCATGCTGTCCTTAGTGACCCAGAGGACTCCGGACTGAATGCCTCAGCTAACCTACGCTGCATGGCCTCCCTGATCCTGCAAAGCCTGCGGAAGGATCCTCGTATTCTTCGGTTCAAGAAGAGGGACCATTACTGGCTGGCCACTCTCCTTGATCCACGGTACAAGGGTAAGGTTGCCAACCTTATCTTGCCATTGCAGAGGGAGCAGAGGATGAGACATCTCCAGGAGGCCTTGCAGAAAGGTCTGTGCAACGTGTTCCCAGAGACTGGGAGGTTACAAACTCCTGGTCCTGCACAACGTGTTGCTGAGGCATCGGTCAGAAGGAGTGGTGGAGAAGGTGGCCGTCTGACCGATGCTTTCAGACAATTTTTTAGTCCGCAGCCCCAAGGTATGATTGGTTCCAGCAACCATCGCCAGCATCTGATTTACATGGTACAGGAATACCTAGGGGCAAGGTCAGACTTGGACACCTTTCCCACCGAAAATCCTCTGGCTTACTGGGTCTTGAGTAGGGATGAGCTTCGTGATCGAGTCGAACGTACGTTCGACTCGAACATTGGCTGTTCGCCCGTTCGGCGAATTCCGAACGTTTGGGCCGTTCGCGTCAAAATTCGAGTGGCGCGCGCGGACCACAATGCACTGCGGTGGCGCAGTGCATTGCTGGCTCATGATTGGCCAAGCATGCACTGTGACCCCGCATGCTTGGCCAATCGTAGCGCCAGCAGCGAGGAGAGCCATGATTGGCCACAGGCATCCTGCCTGTGGCCAATCATAGCTCAGGCTGTGTAGTGCACGCCCCACACTATATAAGGCCGCCTTTGAGGCGGCCTCGTGTAGTGTGTTAGCATCTGAAGCAGTGGGTGTTCTGTGTACCTTCAACACAGTACACACCAATCGTTTTTGGCTGATTTCCTATCTTGCTGCTGTGTAGTGGTTGTTGTCTGTGCCCTGACCGCAGTATACACCA
The DNA here is from genome assembly GCF_037356315.1 of Lithobates pipiens. NCBI lineage: Eukaryota > Metazoa > Chordata > Amphibia > Anura > Ranidae > Lithobates > Lithobates pipiens. Next base: position 183,115,773 of record NW_027507758.1, read on the forward strand.
CTATATTCACCTCACCTATATAGCTAGTGATCTAGCTTTAACCACTTAACAACTGCCCATTGCCGATTAACGGCTTCAGGGCGGTTGTTTAACTCTGAGAGGCCGTTAATTAACGGCCTCCCAGAATTCTGCTCTCGCGCGCCCCCTGGGGCGCGCACTCGAGAGCATCCGTGACCGCCAGGTCCACAGGACCCGGCGCATCACGGATCACGGTAAACGGCCGCTCGTCGCGGAGGGGAAAGAGATCGGTGTCAGCAGCGATGTGGGCTGCATCTGCAGTGCCCACATCGCTGCTCACCGAATTTAACCCCTCAATTCCCTGCCAATACTCTGCAATACCAGTGCATACTCTGCAGTACCCTGCCATTACTCTGCAGTACCCCGCCATTACTCTGCAGTACCCCGCCATTACTCTGCAGTACCCCGCCATTACTCTGCAGTGCAGTACCCTGCCATTACTCTGCAGTACCCTGCCATTACTCTGCAGTACCCCCCATTACTCTGCAGTACCCCCCAATACTCTGCAGTACCCCCCAATACTCTGCAGTACCCCGCCATTACTCTGCAGTGCAGTACCCTGCCATTACTCTGGAGTACCCTGTCATTACTCTGCAGTACCCCCCATTACTCTGCAGTAACCCCCATTACTCTGCAGTACCCTACCATTACTCTGGAGTACCCCCCAATACTCTGCAGTACCCTGCTATTACTCTGTAGTACCCCGACAATACCCCGCCAATACTCTGCAATACCCTGCCATAAATTGCCATACCCAGCCATACTCGGAGATACCCAGCCATACTCGGTGATACCCTGAAATACCCAGCCATAGACGCCCCTCACCGCCCTCCGGTGCTTCTACCAACTCGCCAGTACGATCAAAGCCAGAATCTTTTTTTTATTTTTTATTTCAGGCTTCCCAGCCTAGAGGTGAGATGTGGGGTCATATTGACCCCCAGATTTCACTGTAAAGAGGACCTGTCACCCCATATTCCTATTACAAGGGATGTTTACATTCCTTGTAATAGGAATAAAAGTGATCAAAAATATATTTTTGGGGAAAAAAATGTCAAACTAAAATAAATAAAGTAAAATGAACAATAAAATTTTTTTTTTTTTTAAAGCGCCCATGTCCCCATGTGCTTGCATGCAGAAGCGAACGCATGCGTAAGCCCCGCCCACATATGAAAACGGTGTTCAAACCACACATGTGAGGTATCGCCGAGAACGTTAGAGCGAGAGCAATAATTCTAGTCCTAGACCTCCTCTGCAACTCAAAACATGTAACCAGTAAAAAAAATTTTAAGCGTCGCCTATGGGGATTTTTTAAGTAGCCACGTTTGGCGCCATTCCACGGGCATGTGCAATTTTGAAGAGTGACATGTTTGATATCTATTTACTCAGCATAACTTCATCTTTCACTTTATGCAAACATTGGGCTAACTTTACTGTTTGTTTTGTTTGTTTTTTAAGCACAAAACTGTTTTTTCCCCCCAAAAAACGCGTTTGAAAAATTGCTGTGCAAATACCGTGTGAGATAAAAATTTGCAACGACCACCATTGTATTCTCCAGGGTCTTTTGGTATGCATATGCTGTGTGTGTGAAATAACCTGATAATATGACAATTTTGTGGGAAAAAAAAAAAAAAGGAAATAGGCTGTCAGTACTTCAGGTGTGATCAATTTTCAGATATTGGCACCATAGCTTGTGGACTCTATAACTTTCACAAAGACCAAATAATATCCACCAATTTGTACTTATTTTTACCAAAGATATGTAGTAGTATGAATTTTGGCCAAAATTTATGAAGAAAAAATTACTAATCTGCTAAATTTTATAACAGAAACGAAGAAAAATTCATTTTTTCGCAGAATTTTCGGTCTTTTTTCTTTTATAGCACAAAAAATAAAAAACTGAGAGGTGATTAAATACCACCAAAAGAAAGCTCTATTTGTGTGAAAAAAAGGACAAACATTTCCTATAGGTCCAGTGTTGCATGACTGAGTAATTGTCATTCAAAATGTGAGGGCACCGAAAGCTGAAAATTGGTCTGTTTATTAAGGGTGTTTAAGTGCCCAGTGGTCAAGTGGTTAATAATAGAGCTTGCAGTCAGTAGTGTTAGGAGATAGTGCGTTCTGTCTGCGTGCTCTGTACCCAGTACATACCGCTATAATATAGGGCAGGCCCCTACTTTCAAACATCCAACTTACAAACATCTCCTACTTGCAAACGCAAGGAGATAGCAGCAAGTGAGATGAAAAAAGATGGACGACAAAACAAATTATACAGGGGTGATAACCCTTCCCTATGTTTTCCAAAAAGCTTAAAAATAGTTTGTTTGACTGGAGCTACACTTTAAAAATGTACCGGTTGAAAATTACAAACAGATTCAACTTAACACAACAAACCTACACAGTCCCTGTCTTGTTTGCACCGCCTGTATACTGCTGTTCTGAGTATATAGGGCCTGGGGGCCACACGCATTTCCTTTTTTTAATATGGGTACGGGGTTCCCCTTAATATGCGTACAAGACCCAAATAGGCTGGTAATGGGCAGGGAGGGCTACCCATGCCATTTTTCTCAATGATTTTCAACCATATTGCAGGAACCAGATATAACATTAAAACCGCAAGCAGTTTTAAATGGTGTTATTTCCGTTTAATGTCATTTTGTGCAGGGACTGTTCCAAACACGGGAAACACGTGGCACTTCACAGGCATACTACAGACACCCCCCAGGCACCATATTTAAAGGAATATTTCACCTTTTTTTTTTCACTTTAATCGTCATTAAAATCAGTGCTCCCGCCAAAACGGCAGTTTTTAAAACTTTTTTTTGCAGTGACCCATGTCCCCTGAGGCAGGAGGCAGGTCCCCAAACCCTTTTTAGGACACTATCTTGCATATTAGCCGTTAAAATTAGCACTTTCCATTTCGAACGTTCGAGTCCCATAGACTTCAATGGGGTTCTAATGTTCGTTTCGAACGCGGGGGTCGTTCGCAAGTTCTGGTGCGAACCGAACCGGGGGGTGTTCGGCTCATCCCTAGTCTTGAGGATGGATCACTGGCCAGAGCTTGCACAGTATGCAATTGAGCTACTGGCTTGTCCTGCATCCAGCGTTCTTTCGGAACGCACCTTCAGTGCTGCTGGTGGCTTTGTTACCAATCACAGGGTGCGCCTGTCCACCGAATCAGTTGATCGACTGACTTTCATCAACATGAATCAGTCTTGGATCACCCACAGCTACCAAGCATCTGAAGCTGATGTAACTGAATATTTTTTTTTTAAAATATCACATCCCTTCAAGACTCCCTATGCTAATGCTGAGTGACTGTCCTGTTATGTTGATTGTCTATCCTCTTCCTCCTCCGCTGATATGTTGGAATGTTGGAAGAACATTTCTGGTTCTGGGTGATGCCATCAGCCCAATTTTTCTGCCCCTGTTTAACAGGGGCATTTTAACTTTATCTCTTTATTAAATTTTTTCCAATTTAAACATAGCATACATCCTTGTCATATAAAACCAAAGTATCAGACAAATTACTCATAACCATTTTACATCCTATCATTCCCCCCATTCATCCCTTTTCCCTTCCAATCAAACCCACCTCTCATACCATTTCCTAACTACCAAATCCCCCACTCACTCCAGCACACTTCTCCCACCATTCCTTGGTAAGCCACTCTTTAAATATAAACCCCTCCGTTTATTTTCTCATACCACATCTTCCAGATCCTATCAAATTTTTTAATACTACCTTGTTTTATATAAGCAACCCTTTCCTTAGGAATAACCCTATTCATGTTCTGTATCCACTCTTCGCTAGTGGGGGGTGTTGGAGACTGCCACTTCTGGGCTATCATTTTCCTAGCCTGAAAGAGGGATCTTATTTTCGCCAGTTTATTGTCTTTGGGATCACCACCCCCTTCGATCCACCCCAACACGCATCCCATTGGTTCTATCTCTACTTCTATCTCAAATACTTGCTTAATTATCGTCGCTACCTCTCTCCAATAGCGGTATAGCTTGGGGCATCTCCAAAACATGTGTATCATATCTGCCTCATTCCTTCCACACCTAGGGCAGGCCGCATCACTTCTTCTACCAAACTGGAAGAGCTTCTTGGGGGTATAGTATTCTCTATACAACAGGGACAGATGGGAGAACCTTTGGGGGGGCGAGATAGATACCCAGGGCACCAACTCAAGGATCCTCTCCCATTGATCTTCCGAGATGCTTCCCATATCTTCCTCCCATTTTCCCCTAGTTGTTTGTTCCTGCACTCTTACCTGGGTCTTCCTACACAGGTTTACATAGACTTTAGATATTAACCCTTTCCCTGATTTTGCACGAAGTATATCTTTAATTACTGGTATCTCGCACCATTTTATTGCCTCTTCCCCAAACTGTTTTCCCAGCGCGTGTCTAACCTGTAAGTATCTAAAGAAAGACTTCCTCGGGATAGCGAACTGTTCTCTTAATTCTTGAAATTGTTTCAAATTATCATTCTGGTACAGCTGACAGATAAATTTTATACCGTTCCTTTCCCATTCCCTTATTTGACCTATTTTCTGTATTTCAGCTAGGTTATTATTATCCCAGAGAGGGGAATACTCCGTAAATCCCTTATATTCCAATAGTTTTTTAGTTACCTCCCAAACCTTTATCATAAGGCCCATGGTGGGAATGTCCCTCAGTTGAGTCCCTGCTTCTAGTGACACTATCAGTGACCTACCTAGATGTTGTTCAAGAGGAGTTTTCTTTCCCCATCTTCCCTCCTTTATGTCTTCTCCCACCAGATGTTGTAGCTGGGCCGCTAAAAAATAATTATACGGATGTGGAAGAGCAACTCCCCCTCCATCACTGGGAAGTTGCAATGTTTTTAAACCAATCCGTGCTTGGCCCCCTTTCCAAATCAATTCTCTAAATATAGAATCCATCTTATAAAACCATTTTTTGTAGATCCATATGGGGGAGTTGTGTAAGACATATAGGAGTTGTGGTAAAACTATCATTTTAATTAAATTACATCGCCCTGCCGCTGATAGAGGTAATCTCTTCCAGATATTAGTTTTATGTTGAAGTTTAGATAGCAAAGGGACCAAATTAACCGCTATATATTGTTTGGGATCTTTAGTTATAAATATACCTAGATATTTCATTTGTGCCACTATCTGGATATGTGCAGCTTCGCGAGGTAGGGGGCTATTTAGGGGGTCAATAGGCAGTATACAGGATTTCTCCCAGTTTATCTTTAATCCTGCGAGATATCCAAAGTCTTTGATACTACACATTACCTCCCTGATAGAATGCTGGGCGTCTCCAAGAAACAGGAGAAGGTCGTCTGCAAATAACACTATTTTTTCTTCCTCCTCCCCTCTCTTGAATCCCTTTATCCCCTTATTTGATCTAAGGGAGATAGCCAGGGGTTCAATTGCCATAGCAAACAAGAGAGGGGACAGGGGGCATCCCTGTCTCGTTCCTCTCTTCAACTGAATCCCTGTCGAGCTGCCATTATTTATTCTTATCCGGGCTTCCGGGGACCCATATAGCATTTTCACCCACTTTATAAATGTAGGGCCTACCTGGAATTCCCTCAAGACCCTCCACAAATAGCTCCACTCTATGGTATCAAAGGCTTTGGCAGCATCTAAAGATAAAACCGCTCTCTGACCCTCCCCCTCCACTGGTATTTGAAGGTTTAAGAAAACCCTCCTTATGTTTATGCTCGTGGATCTACCCGGGATGAAACCTGATTGATCAGGGTGAATAAGGCTTCCTATTATTTTATTTAATCTAGCTGCCAAGATCTTTGCCAGGATCTTTACGTCCAAATTCAACAAGGAGATGGGTCTATATGATGAGGGGTTGAGGGGATCTTTGTTTTCCTTTGGTATCACTATTATAGTTGATTCCATCATTGAGGTTGGAAGCACTCCGGTTTTTAATGCCCAATTAAAAACTTTTAACAGTTCAGGCAGTAGCACCTCGCCAAAATGACGATACACCTCTACTGGGAGGCCATCCGGGCCTGGGGCTTTTTGACCTGCCATTTCCTGCACAGTGCGCCGGATCTCTTCTATCGTTATTGGGTCATCAAGTGTATCCCAACAGGGGCATTTAATTACAATTTTTGATGCAATGCTTTGCAGCAGGGCTAATTCCTGCACTACAACTAGAGTATATGGGAGAGGTTGCAGTGTCGTGGCACCAGCACTAGTGCCTAAGGCCCAATTTTTCTGCCCCTGTTTAACCTCCTCCCACCCGCCCTATAGCCGAATGACGGCCTTAGAGCGGGCGGGTTCCTTCGCCTGACCGTCCCTGGACGGCCTGGTGTTTACTTCCGCAATGCGCGCCGCCGGGGGCGCGCATCGCGGAAGTATTGTATTCGCAGTGTCTCCCGGAGACAGGCAAATACAGATCGCCGTGAACGGGCCAATCAAAGCGGCCGTTCACAGCGCGATCGCAGCTGCCAATGGGAGATGATCTCATATGTAAACATATGAGATCATCTCCCATTGCAGTGTCTCTCCCTCCTCACACAGAGACAGCGTGTGAGGAGGGAGAGCGATCTGTGTGTCAGCCCCAGTGCCAGTGTCAGCCCCAGTGCCAGTGTCAGCCCCAGTGCCAGTGCCATCTGTCAGCCCAGTGCCATCTGTCAGCCCCAGTGCCAGTGCCATCTGTCAGCCCAGTGCCATCTGTCAGCCCAGTGCCATCTGCCAGTAGTGCCAGTGCCGCCAGTGCCACCTGCCAGCGCCAGTGCCTGCCGTCAGCCCCAGTGTCGTCAGCCCCAGTGCCGTCAGCCCCAGTGCCGCCAGCACCAGTGCCACCTGCCAGCGCCAGTGCCCCCTGCCAGTGCCAGTGCCACCTGCCAGCGCCACCTGCCAGCGCCAGTGCCACCCGTCAGCCCCAGTGCCGCCCGTCAGCCCCAGTGCCGTCCGTCAGCCCCAGTGCAGTCAGTGCCGTCAGCCCCAGTGCCGCCAGTGCCGTCAGCCCCAGTGCCACCTGCCAGTGCCACCTGCCAGTGCCACCTGCCAGCACCAGTGCCACCTGCCAGTGCCACCTGCCAGCTCCAGTGCCATCCGTCAGCCCCAGTGTCATCAGCCCCAGTGCCGTCAGTGCCGCCAGTGCCAGTGCCACCTGCCAGTGGCACCTGCCAGTGCCACCTGCCAGTGCCACCTGCCAGCGCCAGTGCCACCTGCCAGCGCCAGTGCCACCTGCCAGCGCCAGTGCCATCCATCATCCCCAGTGCCAGTGCCGCCTGTGCCACCTGCCAGTGCCACCTGCCACCACCAGTGCCGCCAGTGCCAGTGCCGCCAGTGCCACTTGCTAGTGCCACTTGCTAGTGCCACCTGCCAGTGCCACCTGCCAGCGCCAGTGCCATCCGTCAGCCCCAGTGCCGCCAGCCCCAGTGCCGCCAGCCCCAGTGCCGCCAGTGCCACCTGCCAGTGCCACCTGCCAGTGCCAGTGCCACCTGCCAGTGCCACCTGCCAGCGCCAGTGCCACCTGCCAGCGCCAGTGCCACCTGCCAGCGCCAGTGCTATCCGTCAGCCCCAGTGCCGTCAGCCCCAGTGCCGTCAGCCCCAGTGCCGCCAGTGCCAGTGCCACCTGCCAGCGCCACCTGCCAGCGCCACCTGCCAGCGCCAGTGCCATCTGCCAGCCGCAGTGCCATCTGCCAGCCCCATTTGCCAGAGCAATTAGCCAGAGCAAATAGCCAGCACCATCTGCCAGTGCCATCTGCCAGTGCCAGCCCCAGCCCCAGCCCCATCTGCCAGCGACATCTGCCAGCCCCATCTGCCAGCCCCATCTGCCAGCCCCATCTGTCAGCCCCATCTGTCAGCCCCATCTGTCAGCCCCATCTGCCAGCCCCATCTGCCAGCCCCATCTGTCTACCTCCAGTGCCATCTGCCTCCAGTGCCATCTGCCTCCAGTGCCATCTGTCAGTGCCACGTGTCGTCAGTGCCATGTGGGGTCACTTTGTGGGCATTTCCATTGCCCTGGTACTCCAGGGCCTATAAAACTGTAATAGGTGGTTGAGAAATAAGATGTGTAATTTATGCTCCTAGAACGCCTGATGGTGCTATTTCAATATTGGGCCTCTGTATGTGGCCAGGCTGTGTAAAAGTCTCACACATTTGGTATCGTTATACTCAGGAGGAGTAGTAGAATGTATTTTGGGGTGTCATTTTTTCTATGTACATGCTATGTGTTGGAAATATCTTATAAATGGACAACTTTGCGTAAAAAAAATGCGTTTTCATTTTTTTTTCCACATTTTCCCAAAACTTCTGGAAAAAAAATGAACCATTCAAACGACTCATTATGCCTCATAGATTCTACGTTGGGGTGTTAGCTTTCCAAAATGGGGTCACTTTGTGGGCATTTCCATTGTTCTGGTGCTCCAGGGCCTTCAAAAATGTAATAGGTGGTTGAGAAATGAAATGTGTAATTTATGCTCCTAGAACGCCTGATGGTGCTATTTCAATATTGGGCCTCTGTATGTGGCCAGGCTGTGTAAAAGTCTCACACATTTGGTATCGTAATACTCAGAAGGAGTAGCAGAACGTATTTTGGGGTGTCATTTGTGGTATACACATGCCATGTGAGAGAAATAACCTATTACATTGAAAATTTTGTGAGAAAAAATAAAATAAAAAATCTTCATTTTGCAAAGAATTGTGGGAAAAAGATGACAACATCAAAAACCTCACCATGGATCTTAGTAAATACCTTGGAATGTCTACTTTCAAAAAAGGTCATTTGGGGGGTATTTGTACTTTCCTGACTTGTTCGGGTCGCAAGAAATGAGATAGGCCACCAGTACATCAGGTGTGATCAATTTTGTGCGATTCGCACCACAGCTTGTAGACTCTCTAACTTTCACAAAGACCAAATAATATCCACTAATTTGGGTTATTTTTACCAAAGATATGTAGCAGTATAAATTGTGGCCAAAATTTATGAAAAAAAAATTATAATTTGCAAAATTGTATCACAGAAACAAAGAAATATGCGTTGTTTTTCAAAATTTTCTGTCTTTTTTCATTTATAGAGCAAAAAATAAAAACCCCAGAGGTGATCAAATACCACCAAAAGAAAGCTCTATTTGTGGGGAAAAAAAGGACACAAAATTCATTTGGGTACAGTGTTGCATGACTGAGTAATTGTCATTCAAAGTGTGAGAGCACCAAAAGCTGAAAATTGGTCTGGTCAGGAAGGGTGTTTTAGTGCCCAGTAAGCAAGTGGTTAACATTGGCGTTTAATTACAATTTTTGATGCAATGCTTTGCAGCAGGGCTAATTCCTGCACTAAAACTAGAGTATATGGGAGAGGTTGCAGTGTCGTGGCACCAGCACCAGTGCCTAAGGCCCAATTTTTCTGCCCCTGTTTAACAGGTACATGTAATTACAATTCTTGATATAATATTTCACAGAAGGGCCCGTTCCTGTGCCCACCCAGAGTAACTGTGAGGTTTTATAGTGTTGTGGCACCAGCACCACAACCACCAAAGGTCAATTTTTCTACCACTGTTCAACAATGGCATGTAATTACAATTCTTGATATAATCGTTCACAGCAGGGTGCTCCAGCACCCACCAAGAGTCACTTTGAGGGCTTACAATGTTGTGGCAAAACCAACACCTTGTTCCGCCATTTCTGCAGAGCATATAGGGCAGGCCCCTACTTTCAAACATCCAACTTACAAACATCTCCTACTTGCAAAACTTGGAAGGAGACAACAGCAAGTGAGATGAAAAAAGACGGACGGCAAAACAAATTATACAGGGGTGATAACCCTTCCCTATGTTTTCCAAAAAGCTTAAAAATAGATTTTTTGACTGGAGCTACACTTTAAAAATGTACCAGTTGAAAATTACAAACAGATTCAACTTAACACAACAAACCTACACAGTCCATGTCTTGTTTGCACCGCCTGTATACTGCTGTTCTGAGTATATAGGGCCTGGGGGCCACAGGTATTTACTTTTTTTAATATGGGTACGGGGTTCCCCTTAATATGCGTACAAGACCGAAAGGGGCTGGTAATGGGCAGGGAGGGATACCCATGCAGAACCAGATATAACATTAAAACCACAAGCAGTTTTAAATGACGTTATTTCCGTTAAATGTCATTTTGTGCAGGGACTGTTCTAAACACGGGAAACATGTGGCACTTCACAGGCATACTACAGACACCCCCCAGCCACGATATTTAAAGGAATATTTCACTTTTTTTTTCACTTTAATCGTCATTAAAATCAGTGCTCCCGCCAAAACGCCAGTTTTTAAAACTTTTTTTTGCATTGACCCATGTCCTCTGGGGCAGGAGTCAGGTTCCCAAACCCTTTTTAGGACAGTATCTTGCATATTAGCCGTTAAAATTAGCACTTTTAATTTAGAACGTTCAAATCCCATAGACTTCAATGGGGTTCTAACGTTCGTACGAATTTGGGGTCCATTTGAAAGTTCTGGTGCGAACCGAACCGAGGGGTGTTCGGCTCATCCCTACCTCTGATGTCTCCAGCAGCCCCCTAGAGCGCTTTCCATACTGAACCGTATCCGGAAGCACCCTCACAGGGAACTGGGAGATCACTTGCCAGACTATTAATAAGCAACATACCACCCAGTTCCACTGGCGATTAATGTTACCCAGCACAGCTTACATTACCTGGCTCCACCCCTTGGTATCATGCAGCACTTCCACATCTGACTGTAACGGAGGCACCCAGGTAAACAAGGAATGTGCTTTCGTCAGTTCAAGCAGTTCCACTAGGGTATCTGTAATTTTCTACACACTCCACATCAATATGCAAAACATTTTTGGGGACATTTCCCTTATGAGAGACATGGAGGGGCTCATTCACTGCAGCTTGAGGGGCTGAGACATTTAAAGGGGCCTCTACCTCACTGGTGGTATCCATCACAGCCTGATGCTCCTCTGAAACACTCACAGACGCATGTCTCCCATTCATCCCCTCTAACTCATCAATAAGCCTCTGCAAGTCAACGTTTATTACCGTTTCACTTTGACACTTGACATTTAGCGGCTGGGTTGTGAACACCACATCTGCCATGCATGCGTCCTGATCTGGCCCTTCCAACTGGAGGGAAACATTCCTTGCAGGGACCAACGCACCCTCAACTGGTCGCTCTGCAATCTCCCTGTCTGACATAGCAGTTGTTGCATTCACACCCCTGTCACCCAACATAGCCTTGTCTAACATGGCTAGTAATTGTTTGGCCCAACTGTCCTAATCCATTGTGCTTCCATTATGAGTGCTCAGCAGTACCTCATCATCTGCTTTAGGAGGTATCTGGGATTCTGCAGCACAATCAGTACCTTTGTCAGTTTGATATAAATCACATTTTGACAACATGCTTTTACTCTGTGTTAATGCTTCATCAAACAAAGCAGGCTGCAACACACCATCACCACCTTGCTTCTGGGGTGCAAACACACTCAGTTGTGTACCCTCAGCTTTGGCCAGCGGACTTAACCCCTTACCAACTGGGTTACATATATGGTAAACAGACTGCTCACACAAACTATCACTGCATGGTGTAGACCCAGTCTGTTCCACCAGAGCAAATTCAGTGCTGTCCTGGAAAATCTCTGGCTCAAACGCATGGAGAGCCCCTAAGACTTCCATGGACAACCCTGTGGCTCTGCGTCTGGTTTTCAAGGGAGACATCCCTCTTTCCTCATTACTTTTGAACAGATCACAATAAGTAAATGTATCATCAGCAATACCTTTACCCTCAGCATTCATAGACATAGCAGTGTTATAAGCTTTAACAGGCTGTTTTTGGTCAGTACACTCAGCACCCTGAGTACCGCTCAGCACACCACGCTTCCTCTCCAAAGGCATTATTTTGTCCATTAGGGCAGCTCCACAGTTGTCCTGGAAAACCACATGCCTCACCACTGCGGGCTCCTGGTAGGTTTCCCTGGACATCTCTGTAGCACCAGTCACTAGGGAACCTGGCACACAAACTATATTGGTCACCCCTAGGTTACCACTTCCAGTACTCTGGTGGATTACACCAGGCACATACAGAGTCCAGTCTTTTTGAGTTTTTAACCTTGCTGCAGGTTGAGCTTTCTGCCGATCTCCCAGCCGGATATACTCCCACTTCACTGGGATCAGTCCCACAAACTGCAAAAGTCTTACCATAATCTGTAGCAGGTAACTGGCTTCATTTGAGTATGTTGTCTATCCTTTATCGCACTTTTACTGGCCAACTCTCCCTGGTGGCCATGGAACGAAACTTCAGCAGCCACTTCTGACTCCTTAGCACCCCCTGCAGGTGCAATAGGTAATTCCTCACTGTTGCCAGAGGTGGCTGAAAACATGTTTGCACAAAAATCTGGGCTTGCAGACAAAGACTTCTGCCCAGTAACAACATCTCCAGGCATGTTCCATAACCTGGGACACGAAAAAATTCCATGCCCCAGTTGACCACATTCCAGGCATGGTACATTTCCGCACATATCTTTAGTGGGATGTTGCTCCACATCTCCACTGTAGCTCCTCCTTCCGGTTAACACCCAATCTCTTGTTGCTAAGGGAGATGGCACTCTTCCAGCTGTACTTTAACTCTTCCAAATGCAGCGATTTTGCACTCCTTGAAGCATTGTTGCTTTCACCTTGCCACGATCCTCTGCAGGCAATACTTTTCTCAAGTGGTGGTCCACAGCTTTGACATTACCACTGTTGCTACGGGCAACCACATACATCTCCAACTTCCAGTCAGCTTGTTGATCACTCCTGGCACTCAACTCAGGCTTACCAAACATTGTTGCAGACTTTTGTATGGCCATTTCACTTTGTATTGGAGACAGAGACAATGAGCACATGGAGATGACATGACCCCACTCTCTGAACCGCAAACAAAGCTCTTGCTTCAGAGCCTTAACAGGGCTTCCCCAATTGCATCCTCTTTCAAACTTAGGCCTCTGCACATTGATAGCTGGCTTGCTTGCACTAGCATTGCCAGGGGCAACAGCATGCACTTCCCCTTTAACTGGGGTTGGTGTAGCAAAAAACAGTCTGTAATACTCTCCAGCAGGCTCAAACCCTTGCTTCATCTTTGCAGTCACTCCACCAGACTTTTGCACCATCTAGCAAAAAATTAAACAATGTCACTTTAAATCAAGTTTCTTTTCTCTTCATGCAAGCTTTCCTCACCTGCACACATAGATTGTGCTGTCTCATGCACACAAACACAGTTCATATAACAGATGAACTCACTTTTTGCAGGGATCTCCAGGTGTGCCCGCATTCTCCACCACTTGTGATATTTGGGGGTTGTTTAGCTCAAGTGCAGCACCCGCTAGCGAGAACAGTCCACACAGATGATTCCTTTTCAGGACTTTTTGGCCCACTTTTATTAAAGAAAAACAAAGTTTCAGAAATGAAAACAAAAGTGGTTTCCCTCGCAGGGGGTTTTCACCATCAGCTTTCAATAAAAGGATATTCAGCCTCCTGGCTTACACCTGCAGCATTACAAACAAAAATACAGAGCCCCCTGGCTCTCTTCCGCAGCAGACGCACCACTGCTCAGGCTCCCACATGGAGCTCTCCTGACTACTGTCAGCAACCTCAGACTCAGGTCTCTGGCTTTTACAGTGCAGCCTGCACTGTCTGGCTATTTCAGTGCACACCTGCACTCTCTGGGTTCTCTCTTGCAATCCTGGACTCCTCGGGAGGGTGGAGCCCAGAACCACTGTCAGGTGTCTACAAATAGTCCAACACACACCTGACCAGTCAGTGTGCTGGTGACTCCCAAAAACTGGACCCAGGACTGGGGATTGTGTGTGTATATATGTATGTATGTATGTGTATGTATATATATATATATATATATATATATATATATATATATCATACAGCAATGCACTGCGCTCCCGTAGTGGGTGAACAGCCAATGTTTGAGTCAAACTCATGTTCGACCCGAACATAAAGCTCATCCCTAGTCCTCAGGATGGTTACATAATGTACTGGGTCTTCTTCATCTACGCTTATTCTTAAGCCATGAGTGTTCTTCTGTTGATAAAGAGAGTGGCACTGATGTGATGACATCAATGCTGTTCTTCTTTCAACATGCTAGGATGATGTGGTGACACCTCCTCAGAGGTAAGGCTATAATACCCTCCATTTATTGTATGATGGACTAGAGATGGGAACACTCCATGGTTCTGTTTGCACCAGAACAGTTGAACATCGTAAAACATTTGGACTGAACACCAAACCCCATTGAAGTCTATGGGACCCGAACTTGAAGTTCAAGTACCCGGTTTGAAGGCTTATATGCAAGTTACTGGTGATAAAAAGGGTATGGGAGCAAGGGTACTGCCCTGTGGGATTTGTATCAATGCAATTTTTTTATTAAAAGGAGCCGTCATTTTAAAGATGCTTAAAGTAAAACAATAAAAATCCTTTATCTATAGTCCTTGTGGGGTCCCCTTAGTCTGCCTTAAAAGTGGCACATCTGTACAATGTATAGAACCAGCTGCAGCAAAATTGACATTTCCAAAGAAAAAATGCATTTAAATGTACTTCACGGCTGCAAGCTGTTGCCGGTACCCAGCAATACACAAAAAAATAAAAATAAATTGTGTTATGTCCCTCCCCCCAGTACATGTCAGGTCCTTCTGGGTTCTGCCTGTTCGGACACTTAAAATGGACTGGCAACAATGACGTCACTCATCTGCACTAGAGATGGGCTGAACACCCCCCCCCCCCCCCCCCAGTTCGGTTCACGTCAGAAAGTTTGTACCCAAACAGGAAAACCTATTAAAATCTATGGGACACAAACTTGAAAAGTCAAAAATGCTAATTTTGAAGGCTTATATGCAAGTTATTCCCATAAAAAATGGGTCCCTGGGTACTGCACCGGGGGACATGTACCAATGCAAAAAAAAAAAAACTTTTAAAAAAAGATAAGGAGCAGTGATTTTAATGATGCTTAAAGGGAACTAATAAAAGTGAAAAATTCCTTTAAATATAGTATCTGAGGGTCTTCCTGTAAAGTGGCGCATCTGTACCATGTAAGAAACCTGCTGCAGCAAAACTGAATTTTTGTAAAGAAAAAAAAAGCCATTTAAATTGATTTTACCTGCAAGCTTTCTTAATTTTGTAAACAACAGCTTGAGGAGCCAGTCTGTATGATGAGGCCACAATTTAGTAAATTCAGAAGATTATATATTTTTTGGATACATTTTGGTGTCTCTTTAGCAGACTTTGGATGGAAATAACAATGCAAAGTAACCATAGGTGTGCACAGCCAATTTCATTAGGGTGTGCACCCAATACACACATGTGTGGGGACAGAAGAGCATGATGCAGCAAATAGTGGGTTTGACCAAATTGAGTGGGAGGATCTCAAAGGCACATTTAATACCAGTAGTGTACTACATACAGAATGTAAAGTTCATAAAGTTCAGAGGTGCGCTACTTACGTGCCAAATTCAGGAGTGCACTATGCACAGCTTGCAGAGTTCAGGAGTGCACTTTGTACAGCTTGCAGAGTTCAAGAGTGCACTATGTACAGCTTGCAGAGTTCAGGCGTGCACTGCGCACAGAGTGCAGGGTTCGGGAGTGTGGTATGTACAGTGTTCAAGAGTGCGCTACTTACAGAGTGCAAGGTTCAAGAGTGAGCTATATACAGAGCGCAGAGATCGGTGTACAATATGTACAGAGTGCAGGGTTCAGGAGTGCACTACATATAGAGTGCAGAGTTCAGGAGTGCGCTATGTGCAGTGTACAGGGTTCTGGAGTGCATTATGTACAGAGTGCAGCATTCAGAAGTACTCTACATACAGAGTGCAGGATTCAGGAGTATGCTACTTACAGAGTGCAGGGTTCAAGAGTGCACTACATACAGAGTGCAGGGTTCAGGAGTGTACTACGTACAGAGTGCATGGTTCAGTAGTGTGCTACGTTTAGAGTTTAGGGTTCAGAGTGCACTACAGTAGGTGACCGTGTCAATCTCGCTGCTTTTATCGGCGAGATTGACACCCTGCGAGCCCCGTTGCGGGAGCCAGCGCCGAGCTGGCTCACATCGGGAAAGGAAAAATGTTTCTTTTCCTTTCCCGATAGGCGGCAAGCATCGCTGGCCGGGTTCACACTGGTGCGGGGATCCGAATTGGATTCCCGCCAATACCAGGCACTGTATTTGGTATGAATCCTAAGGGAGAACTCCACGCCAAATAAAAAAAAAAAGGCATGGGTTTCCCCTTCGGAGGCATACCAGGCCCTTAGGTCTGGTAGGGATTTTAAGGGGAATCCCCTACGCCAAAAAAACGGCATGGGGGTCTCCCCAAAATCCATACCAGACCCCTATCCGAGCACGCAGCCCGGACGGTCAGGAAAGGTGGTGGGGACGAGTGAGCGCCCCCCCCCCCCCCCGAGCCGTACCAGGCCGCATACCCTCAACATGGGGGGGTAGGTGCTTTGGGGGAAGGAGGGCGCCCTGCCGCCCCTCACCCCAAAGCACCTTGTCCCCATGTTGATGAGGACAAGGGCATCTTCCCGACAACCCTGTTCGTTGGTTGTCAGGGTCTGCGGGCGGGGGGGCTTATTGGATACATAGGGTGGGGGGCCCCCAGATACCAGCCCCCCACCCTATGTGAATGAGTATTGGGGTACCATGTACCCCTACCCATTCACCTGGTGTAATAAGTAAATAAAACACAACACACAAGGGTTAAAAAATAGTTTATTGCACAGCTCCGGTGGTCTTCCATCTTGGGGGGTCTTCTTGCCGCCGCCCGGGGGTCTTCCGACTTCGGGAGTCTTGTCCCCCTCTTTGGTTCTTCTTGCCGGGCCTCCACTTTCTTCCTTTAGCTCTTTTACTAGCGGAGGCCCGGTCTTCCGTCACCGCCACCCCTTCTTCCGACTTCGGGGGTCTTGTCCCCTTCTTCGGTTCTTCTTCCAGCTCTTTTACTAGCGGTGGCCCAGTCTTCTGCCGCTACCGCCGCCTTCCGTTCTTCTTCTTCTGCTTCTTCCTTCTTGAGATGTTGACTCGACGCTCTCTCTGGCCGCAATGCCAGGGATGCCCCCCCTTGCCCCAAAGCACCCACCCCCCCATGTTGAGGGCACGCAGCCTAGTACGGCTCAGAAGGGGGGGGCGCTCGCTCATCCCCACCCCCTTTCCTGCGTGCTCGGATAGGGGTCTGGTATGGATTTTGGGGGGACCCCAGACCGTTTTTTTTGGCGTAGGGGATTCCCCTTAAAATCCCTACCGGACTTAAGGGCCTGGTATGTCCCCGAAGGCATGCAGGTTTCATTAGTGAGGCGACATCATCGCCGCTCTCGCGCTCGCTACTATAGGAAAATTAAATTTTCCTATTGCAGCCAGCGCGAGAACCAGCACGACGGGATCACACTGGTTAGAGAAGCCTGTCGCCGGGAACCAGCGCGACAGTATAGCGCTGGAAACACATTATCGGCGGCACCTACTGTACGTACGCAGTGCAGGTGTCAAGAAAGACGTTCTGGTAAACCAGCTGCTTGTGAAAGATCTTTGCGCAGAATTCCCATCAGAAGAGCCAACTGGCACACGCGGGTGCACGATAGCATGAACGGGCGCACGCAAGTGTGCGCAGGTGCGTGCAGACGCGCCATGTGACAGCACTTGGCGCCAAGAAGCTTATTTAAAGGAGACTGTCAACATGCCTTCTTCTACAGCGTTCTCTGAGACCCTTGCTACTTGTTACCTACTTACCTTATTCCTGTCTACCCGGCCTGTTCCTGACTACTCCTGTTTGCTGCCAGTCTCCGACCCCGGCCTAGTCCCAACTACTCTCCTGCCTCTCCCTTTCGTTTGATCGCTGCCCGCTTGTTACCGACCCGGCCTGCACCCCGACTACTCTCCTGCTTCCGTCTGGTACCTATTCTGCCCACCAGTGTTGACCCGGCCTGTCTGACTTTGCCAGTGTTCCTACCAAACTACAGAATACCTCCTTGCTGTCTGCTGTTCCAGTGTTCCTGCCAAACTACAGAACACTTCCTCGCTATCTGCTCTCCTAGAGTCCCTGCCAAGCTACAGTGCACCTCCTTGCAGCCTGCTGTTCCAGTGTTCCTGCCGATCTACATAACACATCTGTGCTACCTGTTGCTCTGGCTGTGCTACTGAACACCTCCCAGCTGTCTGCTGTGTTACAGTCATCTTTTCCAGCCAGCTGTTAATGTTAGTCCCTCTTCAGCCACTTCAGAGGTCCAGACTAACCCCAGCACCTGCCACCTGTCAGGCACTTGTGCGCCTCTGCTCTCTTGAGTCCCCGTCTGCTTTACCAGGGGCACTCGAGCCAGAGGCATACGAGAGGCCCCTCCCTGCATTCTGGGCTCCATCACCAGGTACGTGACAGCAGGGTTCAGGAGTGTGTTATCTACAGGGTTCAGGAGTGCATTAAGTACAGAGTGCAGTGTTCATGAGTGTGGTACGTACAGGGTGCAAGGTTCAGGAGTGTGTTACGTACAGAGTGCAAGGTTCAGGAGTGTATTACGTACAGAGTGCAGATTTCAGGAGTGCGTTATGTACAGACTGCAGTTGTCAGAAATGTGCTACGTACAGAATGCATCGTTCAGGAGTACGGTACCTTCAGAGTGCAGGGTTCAGAAGTGCACTGTGTACAGAGTGCAGGGTTCAGGAGTACACTAAGTACATAATACAGGGTTCAGGAGTGCATCACTTATAGTGTGCAGAGTTCAGGAGTGCACTACTTACAGAGTGCAGAGTTCAGGTGTGCGTTATGCACATAGTGCTGGGTTCAGGAGTGCGTTAGGTACAGAGTACAGGGTTTAGAAGTGCGTTATGTACAGGAATTTAGTTATATACAGGGTTCAGGAATGCGCTAAGTACAGAATACAGGGTTCAGGAGTGCATCACTTACAGAGTGCAGAGTTCAGGAGTGCACTACTTACAGAGTGCAGGGTTAGGGTGTGCGTTATGCACAAAATGCAAGGTTCAAGAGTGTATTATCTACAAAGGGCAGGGTTCAGGATTACGCTATGTACAAAGCTCAGGGTTTAAGATTGCACAGTGTACAGTGTTAAGGAACATGGTATGTGCAGAAGACAGGGTTCAGGACTCCACTGGCCAATTAAAAAAAAATGACTCCCTCTTTTCCACTCAAATCTCTCGCCTCCCCCAATACAGTGTTCTCCTCCAACCCATATCTCCACCCATATCTCCAACTCTCCCTGGTGGCCATGGAACGAAACTTCAGCAGCCACTTCTGACTCCTTAGCACCCCCTGCAGGTGCAATAGGTAATTCCTCACTGTTGCCAGAGGTGGCTGAAAACATGTTTGCACAAAAATCTGGGCTTGCAGACAAAGACTTCTGCCCAGTAACAACATCTCCAGGCATGTTCCATAACCTGGGACACGAAAAAATTCCATGCCCCAGTTGACCACATTCCAGGCATGGTACATTTCCGCACATATCTTTAGTGGGATGTTGCTCCACATCTCCACTGTAGCTCCTCCTTCCGGTTAACACCCAATCTCTTGTTGCTAAGGGAGATGGCACTCTTCCAGCTGTACTTTAACTCTTCCAAATGCAGCGATTTTGCACTCCTTGAAGCATTGTTGCTTTCACCTTGCCACGATCCTCTGCAGGCAATACTTTTCTCAAGTGGTGGTCCACAGCTTTGACATTACCACTGTTGCTACGGGCAACCACATACATCTCCAACTTCCAGTCAGCTTGTTGATCACTCCTGGCACTCAACTCAGGCTTACCAAACATTGTTGCAGACTTTTGTATGGCCATTTCACTTTGTATTGGAGACAGAGACAATGAGCACATGGAGATGACATGACCCCACTCTCTGAACCGCAAACAAAGCTCTTGCTTCAGAGCCTTAACAGGGCTTCCCCAATTGCATCCTCTTTCAAACTTAGGCCTCTGCACATTGATAGCTGGCTTGCTTGCACTAGCATTGCCAGGGGCAACAGCATGCACTTCCCCTTTAACTGGGGTTGGTGTAGCAAAAAACAGTCTGTAATACTCTCCAGCAGGCTCAAACCCTTGCTTCATCTTTGCAGTCACTCCACCAGACTTTTGCACCATCTAGCAAAAAATTAAACAATGTCACTTTAAATCAAGTTTCTTTTCTCTTCATGCAAGCTTTCCTCACCTGCACACATAGATTGTGCTGTCTCATGCACACAAACACAGTTCATATAACAGATGAACTCACTTTTTGCAGGGATCTCCAGGTGTGCCCGCATTCTCCACCACTTGTGATATTTGGGGGTTGTTTAGCTCAAGTGCAGCACCCGCTAGCGAGAACAGTCCACACAGATGATTCCTTTTCAGGACTTTTTGGCCCACTTTTATTAAAGAAAAACAAAGTTTCAGAAATGAAAACAAAAGTGGTTTCCCTCGCAGGGGGTTTTCACCATCAGCTTTCAATAAAAGGATATTCAGCCTCCTGGCTTACACCTGCAGCATTACAAACAAAAATACAGAGCCCCCTGGCTCTCTTCCGCAGCAGACGCACCACTGCTCAGGCTCCCACATGGAGCTCTCCTGACTACTGTCAGCAACCTCAGACTCAGGTCTCTGGCTTTTACAGTGCAGCCTGCACTGTCTGGCTATTTCAGTGCACACCTGCACTCTCTGGGTTCTCTCTTGCAATCCTGGACTCCTCGGGAGGGTGGAGCCCAGAACCACTGTCAGGTGTCTACAAATAGTCCAACACACACCTGACCAGTCAGTGTGCTGGTGACTCCCAAAAACTGGACCCAGGACTGGGGATTGTGTGTGTATATATGTATGTATGTATGTGTATGTATATATATATATATATATATATATATATATATATATATCATACAGCAATGCACTGCGCTCCCGTAGTGGGTGAACAGCCAATGTTTGAGTCAAACTCATGTTCGACCCGAACATAAAGCTCATCCCTAGTCCTCAGGATGGTTACATAATGTACTGGGTCTTCTTCATCTACGCTTATTCTTAAGCCATGAGTGTTCTTCTGTTGATAAAGAGAGTGGCACTGATGTGATGACATCAATGCTGTTCTTCTTTCAACATGCTAGGATGATGTGGTGACACCTCCTCAGAGGTAAGGCTATAATACCCTCCATTTATTGTATGATGGACTAGAGATGGGAACACTCCATGGTTCTGTTTGCACCAGAACAGTTGAACATCGTAAAACATTTGGACTGAACACCAAACCCCATTGAAGTCTATGGGACCCGAACTTGAAGTTCAAGTACCCGGTTTGAAGGCTTATATGCAAGTTACTGGTGATAAAAAGGGTATGGGAGCAAGGGTACTGCCCTGTGGGATTTGTATCAATGCAATTTTTTTATTAAAAGGAGCCGTCATTTTAAAGATGCTTAAAGTAAAACAATAAAAATCCTTTATCTATAGTCCTTGTGGGGTCCCCTTAGTCTGCCTTAAAAGTGGCACATCTGTACAATGTATAGAACCAGCTGCAGCAAAATTGACATTTCCAAAGAAAAAATGCATTTAAATGTACTTCACGGCTGCAAGCTGTTGCCGGTACCCAGCAATACACAAAAAAATAAAAATAAATTGTGTTATGTCCCTCCCCCCAGTACATGTCAGGTCCTTCTGGGTTCTGCCTGTTCGGACACTTAAAATGGACTGGCAACAATGACGTCACTCATCTGCACTAGAGATGGGCTGAACACCCCCCCCCCCCCCCCCAGTTCGGTTCACGTCAGAAAGTTTGTACCCAAACAGGAAAACCTATTAAAATCTATGGGACACAAACTTGAAAAGTCAAAAATGCTAATTTTGAAGGCTTATATGCAAGTTATTCCCATAAAAAATGGGTCCCTGGGTACTGCACCGGGGGACATGTACCAATGCAAAAAAAAAAAAACTTTTAAAAAAAGATAAGGAGCAGTGATTTTAATGATGCTTAAAGGGAACTAATAAAAGTGAAAAATTCCTTTAAATATAGTATCTGAGGGTCTTCCTGTAAAGTGGCGCATCTGTACCATGTAAGAAACCTGCTGCAGCAAAACTGAATTTTTGTAAAGAAAAAAAAAGCCATTTAAATTGATTTTACCTGCAAGCTTTCTTAATTTTGTAAACAACAGCTTGAGGAGCCAGTCTGTATGATGAGGCCACAATTTAGTAAATTCAGAAGATTATATATTTTTTGGATACATTTTGGTGTCTCTTTAGCAGACTTTGGATGGAAATAACAATGCAAAGTAACCATAGGTGTGCACAGCCAATTTCATTAGGGTGTGCACCCAATACACACATGTGTGGGGACAGAAGAGCATGATGCAGCAAATAGTGGGTTTGACCAAATTGAGTGGGAGGATCTCAAAGGCACATTTAATACCAGTAGTGTACTACATACAGAATGTAAAGTTCATAAAGTTCAGAGGTGCGCTACTTACGTGCCAAATTCAGGAGTGCACTATGCACAGCTTGCAGAGTTCAGGAGTGCACTTTGTACAGCTTGCAGAGTTCAAGAGTGCACTATGTACAGCTTGCAGAGTTCAGGCGTGCACTGCGCACAGAGTGCAGGGTTCGGGAGTGTGGTATGTACAGTGTTCAAGAGTGCGCTACTTACAGAGTGCAAGGTTCAAGAGTGAGCTATATACAGAGCGCAGAGATCGGTGTACAATATGTACAGAGTGCAGGGTTCAGGAGTGCACTACATATAGAGTGCAGAGTTCAGGAGTGCGCTATGTGCAGTGTACAGGGTTCTGGAGTGCATTATGTACAGAGTGCAGCATTCAGAAGTACTCTACATACAGAGTGCAGGATTCAGGAGTATGCTACTTACAGAGTGCAGGGTTCAAGAGTGCACTACATACAGAGTGCAGGGTTCAGGAGTGTACTACGTACAGAGTGCATGGTTCAGTAGTGTGCTACGTTTAGAGTTTAGGGTTCAGAGTGCACTACAGTAGGTGACCGTGTCAATCTCGCTGCTTTTATCGGCGAGATTGACACCCTGCGAGCCCCGTTGCGGGAGCCAGCGCCGAGCTGGCTCACATCGGGAAAGGAAAAATGTTTCTTTTCCTTTCCCGATAGGCGGCAAGCATCGCTGGCCGGGTTCACACTGGTGCGGGGATCCGAATTGGATTCCCGCCAATACCAGGCACTGTATTTGGTATGAATCCTAAGGGAGAACTCCACGCCAAATAAAAAAAAAAAGGCATGGGTTTCCCCTTCGGAGGCATACCAGGCCCTTAGGTCTGGTAGGGATTTTAAGGGGAATCCCCTACGCCAAAAAAACGGCATGGGGGTCTCCCCAAAATCCATACCAGACCCCTATCCGAGCACGCAGCCCGGACGGTCAGGAAAGGTGGTGGGGACGAGTGAGCGCCCCCCCCCCCCCCGAGCCGTACCAGGCCGCATACCCTCAACATGGGGGGGTAGGTGCTTTGGGGGAAGGAGGGCGCCCTGCCGCCCCTCACCCCAAAGCACCTTGTCCCCATGTTGATGAGGACAAGGGCATCTTCCCGACAACCCTGTTCGTTGGTTGTCAGGGTCTGCGGGCGGGGGGGCTTATTGGATACATAGGGTGGGGGGCCCCCAGATACCAGCCCCCCACCCTATGTGAATGAGTATTGGGGTACCATGTACCCCTACCCATTCACCTGGTGTAATAAGTAAATAAAACACAACACACAAGGGTTAAAAAATAGTTTATTGCACAGCTCCGGTGGTCTTCCATCTTGGGGGGTCTTCTTGCCGCCGCCCGGGGGTCTTCCGACTTCGGGAGTCTTGTCCCCCTCTTTGGTTCTTCTTGCCGGGCCTCCACTTTCTTCCTTTAGCTCTTTTACTAGCGGAGGCCCGGTCTTCCGTCACCGCCACCCCTTCTTCCGACTTCGGGGGTCTTGTCCCCTTCTTCGGTTCTTCTTCCAGCTCTTTTACTAGCGGTGGCCCAGTCTTCTGCCGCTACCGCCGCCTTCCGTTCTTCTTCTTCTGCTTCTTCCTTCTTGAGATGTTGACTCGACGCTCTCTCTGGCCGCAATGCCAGGGATGCCCCCCCTTGCCCCAAAGCACCCACCCCCCCATGTTGAGGGCACGCAGCCTAGTACGGCTCAGAAGGGGGGGGCGCTCGCTCATCCCCACCCCCTTTCCTGCGTGCTCGGATAGGGGTCTGGTATGGATTTTGGGGGGACCCCAGACCGTTTTTTTTGGCGTAGGGGATTCCCCTTAAAATCCCTACCGGACTTAAGGGCCTGGTATGTCCCCGAAGGCATGCAGGTTTCATTAGTGAGGCGACATCATCGCCGCTCTCGCGCTCGCTACTATAGGAAAATTAAATTTTCCTATTGCAGCCAGCGCGAGAACCAGCACGACGGGATCACACTGGTTAGAGAAGCCTGTCGCCGGGAACCAGCGCGACAGTATAGCGCTGGAAACACATTATCGGCGGCACCTACTGTACGTACGCAGTGCAGGTGTCAAGAAAGACGTTCTGGTAAACCAGCTGCTTGTGAAAGATCTTTGCGCAGAATTCCCATCAGAAGAGCCAACTGGCACACGCGGGTGCACGATAGCACGAACGGGCGCACGCAAGTGTGCGCAGGTGCGTGCAGACGCGCCATGTGACAGCACTTGGCGCCAAGAAGCTTATTTAAAGGAGACTGTCAACATGCCTTCTTCTACAGCGTTCTCTGAGACCCTTGCTACTTGTTACCTACTTACCTTATTCCTGTCTACCCGGCCTGTTCCTGACTACTCCTGTTTGCTGCCAGTCTCCGACCCCGGCCTAGTCCCAACTACTCTCCTGCCTCTCCCTTTCGTTTGATCGCTGCCCGCTTGTTACCGACCCGGCCTGCACCCCGACTACTCTCCTGCTTCCGTCTGGTACCTATTCTGCCCACCAGTGTTGACCCGGCCTGTCTGACTTTGCCAGTGTTCCTACCAAACTACAGAATACCTCCTTGCTGTCTGCTGTTCCAGTGTTCCTGCCAAACTACAGAACACTTCCTCGCTATCTGCTCTCCTAGAGTCCCTGCCAAGCTACAGTGCACCTCCTTGCAGCCTGCTGTTCCAGTGTTCCTGCCGATCTACATAACACATCTGTGCTACCTGTTGCTCTGGCTGTGCTACTGAACACCTCCCAGCTGTCTGCTGTGTTACAGTCATCTTTTCCAGCCAGCTGTTAATGTTAGTCCCTCTTCAGCCACTTCAGAGGTCCAGACTAACCCCAGCACCTGCCACCTGTCAGGCACTTGTGCGCCTCTGCTCTCTTGAGTCCCCGTCTGCTTTACCAGGGGCACTCGAGCCAGAGGCATACGAGAGGCCCCTCCCTGCATTCTGGGCTCCATCACCAGGTACGTGACAGCAGGGTTCAGGAGTGTGTTATCTACAGGGTTCAGGAGTGCATTAAGTACAGAGTGCAGTGTTCATGAGTGTGGTACGTACAGGGTGCAAGGTTCAGGAGTGTGTTACGTACAGAGTGCAAGGTTCAGGAGTGTATTACGTACAGAGTGCAGATTTCAGGAGTGCGTTATGTACAGACTGCAGTTGTCAGAAATGTGCTACGTACAGAATGCATCGTTCAGGAGTACGGTACCTTCAGAGTGCAGGGTTCAGAAGTGCACTGTGTACAGAGTGCAGGGTTCAGGAGTACACTAAGTACATAATACAGGGTTCAGGAGTGCATCACTTATAGTGTGCAGAGTTCAGGAGTGCACTACTTACAGAGTGCAGAGTTCAGGTGTGCGTTATGCACATAGTGCTGGGTTCAGGAGTGCGTTAGGTACAGAGTACAGGGTTTAGAAGTGCGTTATGTACAGGAATTTAGTTATATACAGGGTTCAGGAATGCGCTAAGTACAGAATACAGGGTTCAGGAGTGCATCACTTACAGAGTGCAGAGTTCAGGAGTGCACTACTTACAGAGTGCAGGGTTAGGGTGTGCGTTATGCACAAAATGCAAGGTTCAAGAGTGTATTATCTACAAAGGGCAGGGTTCAGGATTACGCTATGTACAAAGCTCAGGGTTTAAGATTGCACAGTGTACAGTGTTAAGGAACATGGTATGTGCAGAAGACAGGGTTCAGGACTCCACTGGCCAATTAAAAAAAAATGACTCCCTCTTTTCCACTCAAATCTCTCGCCTCCCCCAATACAGTGTTCTCCTCCAACCCATATCTCCACCCTCGACAGGACTGCCATCACAATGCCTCCACTAATGTACAAATGGCACTTTAAATTGTGTTTTTTTACACCATTCCAACAAAGACCTCAGATACAACATGGCTTTATGCAGTGTGACAGCAGGCAGACAGAATTTCCTGGTTGCAGGCAGGTATGTGCGTTCTAGATTCAGGCTTTATTATGATTTATTCCTTCAGTGGTGAGGTAATGAGCCCAGCTGAAGCAAGTTGACTCATTAGGGCCTCTAAAAAAGTTCCCAGACTGCTTAGGGAGTTGCTCCATCCTGGAACTAATTCTGTGTAGACTGGGGAGCTTCTGACCTGACCTGACCTGACCTGACCAGACCTGTCTAGGCCTGGCCTGTCCTATGCGGTGAGACAAAGCCTGTGTGGCAAACCTCTTAAACAGGGAGATAGGTCCTGAGGGCAGCAGAAGGCTCCACCTTGTTGATTGAGAGGGAACCCACATGTGTTAAGTACCGTATATACTCGAGTATAGGCCGACCCGAGTATAAGCCGAGGCCCCCAATTTACCCCCAAAAAACTGGAAAACCTATTGACTCGTGTATAAGCCGAGGGTGAGATATGCCTGTCCATCCCTGTGTGTGTGTCCATCCATCCATCCATCCCTGTGTGTGTGTGTGTCCATCCATCCCTGTGTGTGTGTGTGTCCATCCATCCATCCATCCATCCCTGTGTGTGTGTCCATCCATCCATCCATCCCTGTGTGTGTGTGTGTCCATCCATCCATCCCTGTGTGTGTGTGTGTGTGTGTGTGTGTGTGTGTGTGTGGCCTTGTGTGTCCAGCCTACCTGTGTCCCGAGCCTCCGTCCGGTCCCGAGCCTCCGTCCGGTCCCGTCCCGTCCCGAGCCTCCGTCCGGTCCGGTCCCGTCCCGAGCCTCCGTCCGGTCCCGTCCCGAGCCTCCGTCCGGTCCCGTCCCGTCCCGAGACTCCGTCCGGTCCCGTCCCGTCCCGAGCCGAGCCTCCGTCCGGTCCCGTCCCAGGATCACCGCTCTTCGTCGGCGCCCATTCCCCTGTTCAAATGCCGCGCCTCCCTGTCTGTGATAGGCGGAACACAATTTCCCAGCAGCCTGTGTTCTGCCTATCACGGACATCGTCTCATCCTCGTCCGTAGTACGAGGATGAGACGATGTCCGTGATAGGCGGAACACAGGCTGCTGGGAAATTCAGTGTTCCGCCTATCACAGGCGAAGGCGGAGCCGGAGGCGCGGCTTTTGAATTATAGAATGGCCGCTGTCTGTCTGCTCGACACGCTGATCGAGCAGGCAGACAGCGATGACTCGAGTATAAGCCGAGGGGGGCACTTTCAGCCTCAAAAAAGAGGCTGAAAATCTCGGCTTATACTCGAGTATATATGGTAAGTGGCCAAGTTGGCAAGGATTTATTTTCATGTTTCTGTTTGTTTTGCTTTTATTTGATCATTGTATATAGTGTAAATAAACTGCACCTTTGTTTTTTTTTACCTGCCATGCTGTTTGCTGTACTTACTTTTGAGTGGTTTGTCATAAGGCAGATTAGAGCCTAGTGGAGGCTTTCTTGACTGTTGCCTCTATTACACAGGCAGTGGGGAGAGATGCTGCTGGTGTTGGCAATCACTGTACAGCAATAGATGTCTGGCACTAGTGATTGCATTGGCGCTCACACCTAACATTGACCCCCCCCCCAGTTTCTGTATACCAAAGTAGCTGCAATGAGGGATGGTGGGGAGGGTTCTGCGCAGCTCAGAGAGGAGCTGAAACTTTGAAATACAGATGGCAGGCCTCTGTATCGAGAAGTGAAGATAGTGAGGGGCAAGCACAGCGGTGTGTGATTACACACCCAGCACACCCATGCACACACTTATGGAAGTAACCAGCGTGGAAAAATTGGGTTTGGGTGTTGATGGTACCTTCACACTGTAAGCTGATAGTTCTCCTCTTACAGGGTATCAGTTTAACCTAGGTTTGAAAGGCTGCATGAAGAGGTTAAGACTACAACACTTGGGGATCACATCCCATTCTTTCAGAATCAGGGTGGCTACTGAGGCTGCAAGAATGGGACTCTAATTCTATCATAGAAAGATTGGGCAGGTGGGAATCTCAGTGTTTTAATATTTACATTAGACCTGACCTCTCCATTTAATTTATAGGTCATAGAAGAAATAGTTGAATCCTAGGACACTCTTTCATACTGGGCTTATGAAAAGCTGCACTTTGTTGCTACACAGCTAATTTGTCGATGGATCCTGATCATTTTCAAGTATTCTGGAAAGGAATTTGTGGTCATTGTTGGTCTAATTTGTTTTTAAAATTTCCAGGTTGTTTGAAGTTTGGCAAACTGACATTCTCATGCTCCACCTTGGGGGGAATGACATGGGTAAAGTAAACGCTATGGATCTCATGTTTAAACTGAGGCGGGATTTACACAGCTTCAAATTTTTTTTTGTCCCCGAATACTACAATTGTGTTTTCAGAAGTAGTGCCTAGACTTTTGTGGTTATGTAACCATAAATTAAAAAATTTGGAGAAAATAAACAAAATGATGGAAAGGTTCATGTCTCTTAGCCCTTGTACACACGGTCGGAGATATCGTCGGAATGTTTCCAATCGGAGCGTTTTGTCGGATATTCCGACTGTGTGTGGTATGCATCGGACTATGTTTCCATCGGAATATCCATCGGACCAACTTTTCCAACTTGCCGGAAATATTTTCCGACAAAATGCTCCGATCGGACATACTCCGATCATGTGTAGCCTACTCCGACGGACAAGGTGCCACGCATGCTCAGATCAAATTCCTAGACCAAAGCTATTGGCTACTAGCCTGAACGTAGTCCCGTCGTAACGAAATAACGTCATCACGTTATGTACAATCGGATTTTCCAACAACTTTGTCCGACCGTGTGTAGGCAACATCACTTCCGAACCTCTTCCGGTATTAATCCGTCGGAGTTACTCCGTCGGATTTGGTTGTTGGAATCTCCGACTGTGTGTACAAGGACTAACAGGTGGCTTTTCATATAGACATTTAGATTTGAAAGGAGGTTTTAGTGGTTTATATAGATCACAGAAAAACAGATAAATCAGTGGTCACATGGGAAAGTGCCTGCTTTTGGCACCCCACATTGCTTTTATTTTGTTCATTTGTGATCACCAAGTCATAATTTTTATTTAATTATTTGACTTTTTAATAAAACCTGTTGGTTAAGATTTTCTGACCCGCACCATGTGGAGCTTTCTTTTTTCTTTTTTGGTCTAAATTCTACAAAACCCCCCACCCCCTGCTTGGGGTTGTAATTGCCAATCGAGTTACTTCTGAATTGGACAAAGAACTACTCCGGAGATTCCCCTGTGAGACACCCCCTACGGTCTGCAGTTGTTTGGAGTCTTCTTAACATCCGGACAGACCTTCACCAACTTACCACCCGGTCCTAGGTCAGGACCCCAAGCATTTCCGACTCAACCGTCGTAAGACCGTGTGAGTCCATCATATTCGGTAAGAGTATTTCACCTATTTCTTTGATATCTGCAGACAAGCTGACATATCGGGTTGCACTTGACCAGTAAAACTCCTATCCCTTTTGAAGAAGTTCTATCACATTCTTTATGCACCAGCCACATCACGGAGGATTTTATTTATTTGTGATTGTATATGGACTCTTTTCATGTGATTACGGACTTTCCCATGTGACCACTGATTTATCTGTTTTTCTGTGATCGCATTCGGATTTCCCTCAAGTGATTACACATTCACTTAATAGAAGCGCTACACTATTTTTTGTTTCAAATTGTTTAACTTTGTTTGTTTGAAGTGTTGGCAGCTGTTTTTTTGTTAGTTTGATATAGCGCAGTGTTTTCCCCTTTTTCTGTTTTCCGTTTATATAGATCAGATGGCATGCACCTATCCAAAGTGGGGTTAGATATTTTTAACCTGGGGTTATAGACCAGTATTGAGATGTCCGTGGTCATGGGGACTTGAGGGGTCAAGTTTGGCTGGTGGGGACTAATAGTTATGATTTATGTTATTGGTGCTCGAGTCCTTTATAACTAAGCAAATACGGATTTGCATTTAATAAAAGTTGTAAGTTTAATAAATTATGATCAGTATGATGTTGGTATTTACTGATATTTATTTACACCAATAAATGTGCCAAATTTGTTGCCATCAATTGTGTCTGTATTTTTATTTATATATTTAGAATTTAAAGTGCTTGTAAACCCCACTTTGTTATTTTTACCAACAGGTAAGCCTGAATTAAGGCTTACCTGTAAGTAAAATGAATATCTCCTAAACGGGCACCATTTAGGAGATATTCACCCTGCATGCAGCTGCTGACTTCAGCGGCACATGTGCTCTGAGCCTCTTGCTGGAATCGAGGGCCTTCCATGCATATGCATGGACGTGAAGTTATCTCGGCTCTGGCCACTCACAGCGCCAGAGCCCACGATCCTGAAAGAAAGGACAGGAGATGATATCAGCCCTCTCAGCAGTGAGCTTGCACCACTGGAAGGGCTTCCTTCTAAGATGAGTATTTCATAATGCCATTATGCCACTGTCTTGCAGGGGGTTATTTTGTTTGTTTGTTTTGTTCAGCGGTTTACTGTCGCTTTGAGTTAGTATTTGGGAGAAGGAATAGGTCCGGCTTTCATTCCAATGAAGTCTGTATTCTTTCTCTATAGATGTGTAGTTTTTTTCCCACAAAAGTGTTATTAAAACTGTAGAACAGCATACGTTAATTTATATAGCCTCTGATAACCCATTCCATTTTTTGTTTTACTGCGGTACTATTTATACAGTATAGGTTTAACTTCTATTTGATAGAAATTAATAGAAGATATATTATAAAGCAATATGTAGGTTAATGTCTGTGCTGCTCTCAATCTGTTTAGTTTGTCTGATTTGAAACTGTTATTAAACTTGTAGACCAAAAGAATAAAAAGTTTAAGAAACAAATCTAATAAATGCCTTAAGTTTTCTTTTCAAACAAAATGTGATAAACTGTGAAATGATGTGGAAGAATCGTGCCTGAACAAAAGTTCCACTGTTTGATGACAAAGCTGCTGTCAGTTCTGAATGTTCGCCAAAGCAATGCGCATTTTTTTAAACATTAATAACAATTATCACTGTTATCATATGTACCCAGGATTCCTAAATGTAAAGCACTTACATGGTGGTAAACAGCTCTGAATTACTGAAATGCACTTTTCGAGCTGTACCTGCTGATTTATGTATCCACCTTGTTTATAGTTAGAAATACTTTTCCACAATCTGCAGCCACTTTTGGGAAGTCGTATATTATGGCAAAATGATCAAAGCTATAACTCCTGTTCCTTTCCAGGGTGCATGCACAGAATATACAGTGTGGCACAGAGAAGCTTAAAGAGATAGAATGGTTTCTACAGAATACTGCTTATAAGTTAAAGCATACATTAAAACATTCTCTAACTCTCTGTGTATACAGATATATTAAAGCGGTTGTAAAATGCCAATGTTCAAAAAAATTTGGCTTGCAGACACCTATTCAACCAACGAGGTGCAACGATGTCAGCACGTCAATCACCCGACTTACGTTTCGTCTCAAACAGACATTGTCAAGGGAACCCTTATTATAGGCTTTCCCGTACAAGTGGTAGTAAAGGATTTACTACCACTTTAATCATTATATCTACCTTTTTAGTTTACCTCTCCAACATATGAACTGTGATTGAAAGCATGGCTTCACATTTTCTATTATATGTAAAGATCAAGATGGCAGTACCAAGTAGGGCAATAATTAGGCCCTAGTGACAGATTGAACAGGGTTTATGTCCAGTGATTGTACAGTGGTAAGTTGTTTATGAGTTGGATAGATTATATTTGGCAGGGGTTTTTGTAAACATTGGAAAAGGAAAATGTTGCTTATATTTACCCTTGTTTCACAAAAGTCAGATTGATACCTTATTTCCTAGGTAATGCAATGTCTTAGATTACAATGATGCCACATAACCAAAGAGTGATACCAGATTTGTTTGTATGAAAACTAACACAGTGAAAGTGATTCTACAATATAGCAAGCAGTCTGTTCTAAAAAACTAAAATCAAAAGTCACAACTACTATTGCATCCAAGGGTTTGGTTACAAGTCGCTACTGACACTGCTGTAGTAGTTACAGAGGTATCAGTAAAAAGGATCACAGACACAGTCATATAATCGTAGTGAATGTGAAGAAGAATCACAGTCAATCAATTGTATATACTACTCATATACTACCCATGCATTGCTTGTGTAAAAAAAAAACATTGGGAGCCCCATTAAGGTAATTGACAGGATTTATTCCAAATGGTAACAAATCCTTCTGTCCTCTCTTCGGAGTTTGGTAATTTCTCAACCTAAAAATGTACCTGGTGTCTGGCTCCTAACCTGGGCCAAAGTAAGGTTGTTGGACGTAAACCAGGCCCTTTTCACACTAGGGTGGTGCAGGCGCTGTCTGTAAAACATTGCTATTTTTGGTGCCACTTTAACATCGTTTTAGCGGCAGTATTTGGCCGCTAGCTGGGGCAATTTTACCCCCCTGCTAGGTGCCGAGAAAGGGTTAAAACCACCGCAAGCGCTGCTGCAGTGGCGCTTTGCCGGTGGTATAGCCATGCTGCTCCATTAATTTCAATGGGCAGGAGCAGTGAAGGAGCAATATACACACCGCTCCTTCACCGCTCCAAAGATGCTGCTAGCAGGACTTTTTTTAGACCCCTTTCACACTGGGAAGCTTTGCAGGCTCTACAGTGCTAAACATAGCACCTCCAGAATGAAAGTCCGGCGCTGTTTTAAGGGCTGTAGCACCTGCAAAATGCCCCAGTGTGAAAGGGGGCTAAGAATGAAGTGTTTTCTTTTCACATTTACAGATTTAGTGACTCCATAGTCTTCTGTAACAACCTATGCTACTTTTCAACTGTAGTTGATGGTCAGCTAAGGTCCACCATCTTTTTTCTTGCTTATCATTCCTCAAAGCTAGAAAAAATTCCATTTTTTTTAAAAATAGCTGATCGAATAATCAAAGAGTTTTCATGCAGAAGAAATGCAATCTCAGTACTGCTGATAACCATGACACTCCATGCATTATAAATGCTTTAATGTTTCTTGTCATCATAGCAAGAGCATTTTATCATGCTTTCTTTCTATCATTTTACAGACAAACCCAAATAGTTTTAATGAACACTGCACACAGCAACAGCTCATAGTGTACAAGCAGAAAAAGGACATAACTGATTCTGTTAAAAACATAGAAGAAACTGAGTAAAATCGGTACCAGAAAGTGATATTTAACAGATTTAATGATTTAAATTAAGTGCTTAATGCATCACAATTAACCCGTAATTGGACCTACTGCCTATTTGCTAGCACAGCACAGAACATCACATGATAATCACGATAATGGTTGTGAAAGTGTGTTAGAACCAAGACAGCATACCGACAACCCACATTACCACAGTACAGTGGTGTCCTAAATAAGGAACTGTGGGGGCTTTCTATGTAATTTGGGTGATAATAGATTGACAAATAAGAATCCAAAAAGCAAAAGGTGAACATAAAAACCTGACTTCAATTTGAGGTGAAAAATTTAGTTTTTTTCTATTCTCTTAAAATTTGGGTTAAATGGGTTGTAAACCTTTGTGGTTTTCACCTTAATGCAAATGCATTAAGGTGAAAAACTTCTGTCACTGAGCAGCCCCCCAGCCCCCAAATTTTACTCACCTGCGCCTGATCGTACTCATGGCAGAAACACGCTCTACCTCTCTGCCCGGGGTTCTCGGCTCTTGATTGGTTAGATTGATAGCATTGCAGCCATTGGCTCCCGCTGTTGTCAATCAAATCCAAATACGCCGGGGACGGGCCCGAGTCTGGAGTTCTGTGTCTATGGATGCAAATGCTGGACTTGGGAGCATGACTGAATGGTTGCCCCTGCTTCTCCTAGGGGTTTACCGATGTGGGGAGGAGCCGTGAGCACTCTGTGCAAAACAAACTGCACAGTGGGGGTAAGTATGATATGTTTATTATTATTTATTTTTTGTTTGTTTTTTTTAAACAACATTTTTGTAGATTCTCTCATCAGTACTTATATAATGATGCAACTATCACAAGCTGTGTACCGTATTTATTGGCGTATAACACGCACCTTTTTCCCCTTAAAATTAGGGGGAAATCACGGGTGCGTGTTATACACCAATCCGCAGCGATTTACTCACAATTTTTGGGCTCTGGGCGGCTTTCAGCTGCCTGAGGCCCTTCTCATGGCTTTCGGCCGCCTTTGGCCCTTCTCGGCAGTTTTTGAGAGCGGCTGAAAGCCTCCGAGTACGGCCGGGCGGCTGAAAGCCTCCGAGTACGGTCGAGGCGGCCGAAAGCCTCCGAGTACGGTCGAGGCGGCCGAAAGCCTCCGAGTACGGCCGAGGTGGCCGACAGCCGCCGAGTACGGCCGAGGCGGCCGAAAGCCGATGAGAACTTACGGAGCGCCGCCGAGATAAGAAGGACA
The DNA here is from genome assembly GCF_037356315.1 of Lithobates pipiens. Taxonomy (NCBI): domain Eukaryota; kingdom Metazoa; phylum Chordata; class Amphibia; order Anura; family Ranidae; genus Lithobates; species Lithobates pipiens. The sequence goes on from NW_027507758.1 coordinate 183,150,423, forward strand.
TCTCGGTGGCGCCATTTTTAAAAACAAAAGCTGAGGGAACAACAATGCACAAGGCTGCAATGACGGACAAATTGCATGACGGACAGGCTGCAATGACAAGGCTGCAATGACAAGGCTGCAATGATGGATAGGCTGCATGACAAGGCTGCAATGATGGACAGGCTGCATGACAAGGCTGCAATGATTGACAGGCTGCATGACAAGGCTGCAAATGACACTGACAAGGCTGCATTGATGGGCATTTAAATGTAAGGTTTGGTATGGATTTTAAGGGGAACCTCATGCCAAAATGTAAAAAAAAATGGCGTGGGGTCCCCCCGGAAATCCATACCAGACCCTTATCCGAACACGTAACCTGGCAGACTGCAGGAAAAGAGGGAGACACAAGAGAGTGGCCCCCTCCTGAACCGTACCAGGCCACATGCCCTCAACATGGGGAGGGTGCTTTCAGGTAGCCCCCTTAAAGCACCTTGTCCCCATGTTCATGGCGAGAAGGGCCTCATCCCCACATCCCTTGCCCAGTGGTTGTGGGGGTCTGTGGGCGGGGGGCTGATCGGAATCTTGGACCCCCAGATCCCACCCCCGTGTTAAATTTTCACACCAAAAATGTGTGAAAATGGTAAAAAAAAAAAGACACGGCTTGGGACAAGTCCTTTATTAAAAAAACAAATAAGTAAAACTGTCCCACAAAGTCTTAATCTTCTTCTCTCGCTCCGACAGACCAAAAAAGGAAGAAAAAAAAAGCTACATGCCTACGATCTGCCTCCATGGGAGGCACCCACCGTAATGACCGGCCTCTCAGGTGACATCGCTTTTATAACTGAGGGGCCACATGATGACATCGCCAGGTGACCCCGCCCCCTCTGACACACAGGGACATCCTTATGGCTTTCCTGTTGTGTGAGAGGGGGCGGGGTCACTCGGTTACGTAATCGGGCCCCCCTCTTTTCCCGCAGCCTGCCAGATTGCTTGCTTGGATAAGGGTCTGGTATGGATTTTTGGGGGGACCCCACGCCATTTTTTTTCCGAAACTAGAGGAACTGGTATTTCCCAAAATATATTTTATCATTCTTACATTTCTGTCAGAATCAGTCCTCAAGTTAAAGTGCACCAAATACCAATTTTAATTCCATAAAATGCATCCAATCACACATTTACCAGTTTCTATAAAATGTGGATAAAAGCCCCCCCCCCCCCCCCCCCCCCCATCATGTCTGGGAGGCCAGAAAGGAGAGGCAGACTTTCCCATGCCACTATGAGAGGGCCAGCAGCATCTGCTTTCACAGGCAAAGGTGGACGTGGGCCATCCTCATGCAGGGCACATTTGTGGAGGGCTGGCTTGCTAAACCATCCTCATTCTCCTCATCCTCTATGACCCTACCTGACACTATTTCACAGTCCACCGCAGCTGCCAGAGCATCTAGGAGGCTACGGAGTGAAGGCAGAAGCAACACCCAAAGATCAATTTTTCCACACCTGTTATTGCTATCCAAAGTCTGCAAAAGAGGCACCAGACATTATCTAAAAGAAAATTGTTAATCTTGGCCCGAGTAGCATAATTAAGCTTCTTCACATAAGGCTTGCTCACTGTGGTGCAATTGTTATTGCGGTGTTATTTCCATCCAAAGTCTGCCAGAAAGACACAAGAATGTATCCAAAAAAAACTCTAATCTTGTTTCGAGTGCACTATATTGTGGCCCCAAGCCGTTGTTTACTAAGGAAAGCTTGCAGGGAAAATCAATTTAAATATAATTTTTTTCTTTATAAATGTCAGTATTGCTGCAACAGGTTCTATACATGGTACAGATGTTTCACTTTAGAGGCAGACTAAGGGGACCCCTCAGGCACTATATTTAAAGACATTTTTCATTTTTATTCTTTCACTTTAACTACACGAGCGCATCAGGATTGGATGTCCAGTCAGAAGTAGAGAGCTCCCACCCGGCCGTATATATACATTGGCCAGGTGAGAGCTCTCTACTTCTGACTGGACGTCCAATCCCGATGCGCTCGTGTCACCCGGACACGGCGCATCTCGGATCAGCAGGAGGGCTCTGTGATTGGCCCTCCTGATAACATGATGGCCGTGTCCAATCACAGCCATCATGTGATGTAAACAAACAGCCTGTTGCTAGGCAATCGGCTCTCCCCTCCTCACATGGAAGTCTCCGCTGAGGAGAGGAGAGCAGATCGCTGCAGCCGGCTGGTGATCAGTGAGTATGAGCTGTTCTTTACAGCTTTTTACTCACTGTTCACCAACCTAGCGTAAAACACAGTATAAACACAACGTCCGTGATCACACAAACCAATTATTATACACTTAACTGAATTTTTTTTACCAAAGACATGTAGCAGAATACATTTTGGCTTAAATTTGTGACAAAATTCGATTTTATTGGATTTCTTTTTTTTCCAAATTTACGCTATTTTTTCGCTTATATCACTAAAAATAAAAAAACAGAGTCCTGAATAAATAACACCAAAATAAATCTATTTGTACAAACAAAATGATAAAAATTTCATTTGGGTACAGCATAGCATGACCTCACAATTGTCATTGAAAGTGCGAGAGGGATGAAAGCTGAAAATTGGGCTGGGATTGGGCTGGGAAGGAAGGGGGCGAAAGTGCCCTGTATTGTAGTGGTTAAACATAATTAAAATTACTGGTCCTTTAAAAATAATCTTTTTAAAAAAATGTTGTTGCATTAGTAAATGTCTCCCAGAGTGGTACCTGGGCCCCAGTATCCTTTTTATGGCCAATAACTTGCATATAAGCCTTAAAAATAGGGACTTTCCAACTTCAGGTCCTATAGGGTTTAATAGGGTATGCAGTTTGGGTCCAAACTTTTTCAATGTTCGAGAGTTCTGGCTTGAACCAGGGGGTGTTTGGCCCAACTGTAGTAGCCACCGGCAGTTGGAGCCAGGACCATAAGCCAAAGTATATATATATATATATATTATTCTTTATTTACCTGCTTCCTGCCCAGCCTATTGTAAAATGACAGCCAGGCAGGAGCAGTGTTATCCCAGATGGATGTTATATTACGTCCACCCAGGATCGGGCTGCCCTCTGGCATGATCTGTCATCCACTGTGTCCACTGGATCACGGTACCATGTGATCACGGCGAGCAATGACAGCAGATCACATGACAATTCTACACAATGGATGCCTTGTCACAACAATCTTCCTCCACTACCAAGTTGGAGTTGGTTTTGGTCCCTGTGATTTCTCCTGATCATATTCTGGCTACAGTTCACACCAGTCTCACTTCTCCTTTGGGTGACAAAATTCTTGCTGCTCAAGTCCATGCTCCTCCTGAGAAACCTTGTGACTGCTGCTTTATTCCAGAGAGCCTCTGTACTTATGTGCTCCAGATTTACCATTCTCCCATGGCAGCTGGCCGTTTGGGCCATTTCCCTACAATTCTGGTGGCCTAGTCTACATACTGATGTAACTGCCTTCATAGATGCCTACTCCGTGTGTGCTCAGAGTAAGACTCCACAACACTTTCCAGTGGGCCTCCTACAACCCATACCCAATGGAGAGAGGCTGGATTTCATTGTGGAGTTACCCAACTCCCAAGGCAACACTGTTATCCTTATGGTGGTTGACCGGTTTTCAAAGATGTGTCATTGTATTCCACTTAAGAAGTTGCCCACTTCTAAGGAACTGGCTTACATTTTTGCTTGGGAGATATTTCGCTTACATGGGCTACCCAAGGTGATTGTCACAGACAGGGGTAGTCAGTTTGTGTCCTTGGAGCAATTCCTACTTTGCTATATTTCTGACCATCAAAATAAAAGGTCAGACCTATTACTGTAGCCAGAGTTTACTCACAACAGTGCCTTGAATTCTGCTTCCCTATTGTCCTGTTTATGGCAAATTATGGTTTCCAACCTACCTTCCATGTTGCCTGACTCATTCATTCTGCAGAGTATTCCTACATTAGAGGAGCATCTCCGTGGTCTTCGTTCCACTTGGGCACAAATCCAGGAGGCTTTGCGTCATGCTAATGATAGGTACAGACTCCATTCTGACCGCAGATGCCTGCCTGCGCCTTCCAAACAGATTGGGGACAGGGTCTGGCTGTCATCTCGCAACCTCCGACTTCGTGTTTCATCACTGAAGTTTGCACCTCGGTTTATTGGGCCTTTCTGTATTCTTCGCAGGATTAACTAAGTGGCTTACGCATTAGACCTTCCTTCTAATATGCATATTTCAAATGTATTTCATGTCTCTTTATTAAAACGCTTGGTCTGCAACCACTTTACCACCTTTGTGCCATGTCTTCACCCTGTACAGGTTGAGAACCATGAGGATTTTGAGGTACATTCCATTTTTGACTCCCGTAGGTTCCGTGGGTGCATACAGTACCTGGTGCATTGGAAAGGGTACCATAAGGAGGAACACTCTTGGGTCTCATCCTCGGACGTACATGTTCCTGTCCTCCTCTGTGATTTCCATAGATGTGTTCCCCTCAAACCTGGTGGTCTTCCAAGGGAGAGGGGTCGTTGAGGAGGGGGTACTGTCAGGGCTGGGTTCAGCCCTTCCTTTTCTGAGCTGGCCACTCAGATGTTGGCTAATTGCCAGCTCCCATCTCTCTCCACAGTTGCTCAGCTGTTGATGATCCTGTTCCTCTGTTTTGCCTACTAAAACCATCCAGTCCAGAGGAGCACTGCTTTTACCTTGGTTACATCACAAGAAACTATCTCCTGCATTTCTGTTTAAAGACTGGCTTTGCTGACATCCCTTCTGGCTCCAGATCCCACTTGCTCTTCCACTACTTTCATCCCTGACTTCTGGCTTGGCTGACTATCCGTTCTAGTTACTGAACTTTGGCTATGATTTGACTATGTTTGTTCTTTTTACTTTTATTATTAAACAAGTGTGATTTAACTGTACTTCTGTCTCGGTCTGATTTAATGGTTACTGCCAATCCCCTCTCAATCGTCTCTTCTCCAGAGAGAATAAGTTCAGTGCTTGCAACCTTTCCTCATAACTAATATCATCCAGACCTTTTATTAGCTTTGTTGCCTTTCTTTGTACTCACTCCATTTCCAGTACATCCTTCCTGAGGACTGGTGCCCAGAACTGGACAGCATACTCCAGGTGTGGCCAGACCAGAGTCTTGTAAAGTGGAGAATTATCGTTTTATCTCTGGAATGAATCCCCTTTTTAATGCATGCCATTATTCTGTTTGCTTTGTTAGCAGCAGCTTTGCCATTTGCCATTGCTGAGCCTATCTACTAGGACCCCCCAGGTCCTTGTCCATCCTAGATTCCCCCAGTGGTTCTTCCTCCAGTGTATAGATTGCATTCATATTTTTGCCAACCAATTGCATTATTTTACATTTTTCTACATTGAACCTCATTTTCCATGTAGTTGCCCACCCCATTAATTTGTTCAGATCTTTTTGCATGGTTTCCACATCCTGCTGAGAAGTTATTGCCCTGCTTAGTTCAGTATCATCCGCAAATACAGAGATTGAACTGTTTTTCCCATTCTCATTTATGAACAAATTAAAGAGGACTGGTCCCAGCACGGAACCCTGGGCGACCCCACTACCCACCCCTGACCTTTCTGAGTACTCCCCATTTATGTGTGAACGATATTCCTAATTCAAAAATAGTGAAATAAATAATGGCACTAAATTATGACTGTAAATCAAAAAACTATGACTCCAGTGATAAAGTACACTAAACAAAACCTAAAATAGTGACAATATCACCACCCTCTTAACTCGCCCTTGTAGCCAGTTTTCAGTCCATGTTCTCACCCTATGGTCCATGCCAATGGACCTTATTTTGTACAGTAAATGTTTATGGGGAACTGTGTCAAATGCTTTTGCAAAATTCAGATACACCACGTCTACCGACCTTCCTTTATCTAGATTGCAACTCACCTCCTCATAGAAGATTCATAGATTGGCTTGGCAAGAACGATTCTTCATGAATCCATGCTGATTACTGCTTATGATACCGTTTTCATTACTAAAATCTTGTATATAGTCCCTTATCATCCCCTCCAAGAGTTTATAAACTATTGATGTTAGGCTAACTGGTCTATAATTCCCAGGGATGTATTTTGGGCCCTTTTTAAATATTGGTGCTACATTGGCTTTTCTCCAATCAGTTGGTACCATTACAGTCAGTAGAGTGTCAGCAAAAATTAGGAACCGTGGTCTGGCAATTACTTGATTGAGTTCTCAAGTACTCTCAGGTGCAAGTCTGGTCCCAGTGATTTATTAATGTTACGTTTCCCAAGTCTAATTTAAATGTTGTCCTCTGTTAACCATAGAGGTACTTAATGTGATGTGTCATGAGGATAAACACTGCAGTTTTGGTTACTGAAGTCCCCCGATTCCCTCGTGAAGACTGAGGAGAAGAATAAATTCAATACCGTCACCATCTCCCCATCCTTTGTAACCAGATGTCCTTCCTCATTCTTTATGGGGCCAATATGGTCTGTCCTCCCTCTTTTACTGTTTACATACTTAAATAATTTCATGGGATGTTTTTGCTCTCCTCCACTATGTGTCTTTCATGTTCTATCTTAGACATCCTTATTGCACCCTTACATTTCTTGTTGCTTTATTTATAAAGTCTGAATGCTGATGATGATCCCTCAAACTTGTGTTTTTTGAAGGCCTTCTCCTTTGCTTTTATATGCATTTTTACATTCGAGTTAAGCAATCCAGGACTTTTGTTCGCTCTTTTAAATGTATTACCCAATGGGATGCATTGTTTAATGCCCTTATTTAATATGGTCTTAAAGCAAACCCATCTCTCCACCGTGTTCTTTGTTGCTAAGATTTTATCCCAATTTATGCCTTCTAGCAAGGTTTGTAGTTTAGGGAAGTTAGCTCTTTTGAAATTCAGTGTCTTTGTATTCCCCTTATGTTTCCTATTTGTGTGATTTATACTCAAGTCGATTGACTTGTAATCGCTGTTTCCTAAACTGCCGTGTATTTCCACATCCGTGATCAGGTCTGTATTATTGGTAATCAGTAGATCCAGTACCGCTTTATTTCTAGTTGGTGGGTCTACCATCTGACCCATAAAATTGTCCTGCAAGACATTTAGGAACTGGGGACCTTAGATGAATGTGTGGTTCCCTCCACCAAGTCTATGTCTGGATAATTAAAATCCCCCATTATGATAACACTTCCTATCCTTGCGGCTAATCCAATTTGTGATGGGAGATCTGTCTCCCCTTCCTCCCTCAGGTTAGGTGGCCTATAGCATACTCCCAGTATTATTTTGCCCTACCCATAAGGATTCCACCTCCTCCCTAGCTCCATTAGTGATGTCATCTCTCACATTTGCTTGTACATTGTTCTTTATATATAGGCATACCCCTCCCCCTTTTTTACCCCCTCTATCCTTGCGATAAAGGATATACCCCTGAATGGTTGCCAGCCAATCATGAGAGTTGTTGAACCAGGTCTCTGAAATTCCCACAAAATCCAAATTCTCCTCGTACAACAATATCTTTAGTTCACCCATCTTGTCTGCCAGGCTCCTGGCATTAGTGAACATTTCACATAGTTTAAACGTATATTATCCTCTTATTGGGTGTTCCAAGATTGCAACTAGGACTTGTTACTATACTTACCTTGGGTTTATGTGCTTTGGTCAACCTATCACGAATGCACCCAATACTACTCTCTGGAATATGTTCCACGCTGACTATCTCTACCTCTGTACCCTCCCCCCCCCCCCATCACCTAGTTTAAAAACCCCTCTAAATTTTGTCCATATTTTTTCCTAATACCTTGGACTGTCTACTATCCGAAAATTGGTTGTTTGGAGGATATTTGTACTGTCCTGGCATTTTTGGGCCTCAAGAAATTAGATCAGGATTGATTGATTTTCATATTTACAATATATATACCATAGTTTGTGTACTTTCCTATAGACTAAATAATTTACACTGATTTGGGTTATTTTCAGAAAAAAGCAATGTAGCAGTATACATCGTCCTAAATTTATGAAAATTTTTTATTTGCAAAATTCTATAAGAAAAAGTGTTTTCTTTTCAAAATTTTCAGGCTTTTTTGCATACTTAACAAAAGATAAAAAAAAACTGTGGTGATTAAGTACTACCAAAAGAAAGCTAGAGATGATGGAGCACAATTTAGAAAGGGAATCGAAGAGTAATGTAATAGAAAAAAAGATGGCTTATTAGGCAGAGGAAACTTCATCACATGCCTGATGAAAGGGTCCTGCATTGCCCCCAAACATTACATGTTACCACTGTAATGTATTTGTTTTATAAATGCTTGGATATTATTTCAATGACTCATGGTGTACTGGTGATATATACATTGTCTCTGCAACCTTAAACACAGGGGTTATCCACAAATGGATTGAGCAGCTAATGATACCATCACCCATTTATTCTGTGAAAATCCATGTTTCTTAGGCTGTGAAGTGTGTGTGGTCTCTAGGATGTAAATAAAAGCTGTCCAAAGGATAAGTTTGGAAATGTTCTTATATAGGAAGCTACTATACACCATTTTAAAAGTATCAGTCATGACAAAGCTCATGCAATAATTTAGAGCAGGCCATACATTATGCAATTGTCTTTCCTTCAGCCATTGGTTGAAAAAAAAGAATATTGCTCAATTCCACCATCAACACGGTCAGTTTTGATGAGGGAATCCCTATTTCATTGCTATTGTGTTCTTCAGGAGGGAAGCAAGGGGAACCAGTGGATATGGCCTACAGTTTACAGAGGAGTTACCACAATATTGATTATCATTGCTGTTACTGCTTTCTAATGCCATTACTTATTGCTGATTTTGTGGATTACCAAGTTTACTCCAATTTAGCTGCATAAAGCTCCATTCCATGCTGCTATAGCCTGGTGAACATATTGTCTAATGAACTGTAATTTACCTAATCCTTTACTTACTCATTTATATGCATACTGTTATTTACTGCAACCCGTAACAATATATTGGGTTTATTTACCACTAACCAGTCTGAAGTTTGCTTTTTGATACTGAATCTTAGTTGTGTAGAGGGTATTTATATGTGTGCGTCCAGTAGCAGTGCAGTATCTATTAGCTTAACATGGTGTGCTGGTGAAGCTGAGGTTGTTTTTAGAGTCGTGGCAGAAAAATTGAGAACCCAATCTACCAAGCAGCTCCTGGGGGGGTAGCACTACACAAGTGCATTACATTTTTGAGGACAATAGCTTGGCAGATTTACTAGTGTGTGAATGCTTACTTCAATTATACAATCCTGTGAAAAGCAAATTCCTGCTCCTTTTTAAACACCTAAATTGTGTGCTGATGAAATAAGCAAATTGGAATTTGCTTTACACTTTGATTGGACAATTGAAGTTAATGTTTACACAATTTCTTGTGTAGAGATTCTAAACTCCTTTCATAAATCAGCATAATTATCTGACCTGATAAAATCCATGTATTATAATTCCAGTCTATAGGAACTTTTCTAAATAAAGAAAGTAGTTTATCAGCAATATGTCAGATACATTTAAAAGGATACCTCAATCTCACCTGTGTGCAAATTTTGCTTATTAAAAGGAACAAATATATCAAGATTGATTTTTTTTGTTAACCAACAAAGTTTTTTTTATATATGTATTACAGATTTTTGCCAATAGTATTTCTGGAGCAAATTCAAGGTTTGTTTTTAATATCTGCTGTATAGTTTGCTCCCTACAATTTCCATTGTGGGGCAAGGAAGTTCTTTCTGCTGCACAAAGCATGGCATTTTATTTTGTTTCTCCTATATCACTTTGTAGAAAAGAGTGTTAATCTTAATCAGGACAATCTGCCATGCTATAAATATTGTGGCTTTTGACAGCTGACAATTTTAAAGAAAATGTCACTTAATAAAAAGAGCTATCAGATGTGGAGGCACAAAGAAATGACATTTCAGTGTCACATGATTTCACAATAAAATATAATGGAAGTAAGAAAAGGTGTTAAGCTGTGCTACCTGCCGCAAGCCAAAGATTGAAGAAGGAATACAACACAAATGAGAAGACTATGAAAATGTAAAAAAAAATTGATATTGGTAGGATTGTTAGCTTTTCCTTTAACTGGGAAATATAATCAGTGTCAACAGCAAGAACATTATCATCTGAAATTACTAAGGCTGGCCATACCTTATTCACCTTTATTCATTAAACCAGTGGCTTGAACTTAAAAAAAGACCAGATTCCCCCATCCACACACTCAATGTGGATAGGGAAATAACTCCCGCTGTGCTATTGTACATTGACTGTTTAGGAAAAACCCAACAGGCTGGTTGTACAGAAGTCGATCAATTGATCAGTTTCTGTAAAACCAGCCTGCCCATGCATGGATTGAAATTCGGTCCGTCTCTGCTGAACCATTCGGCTGTGTATGTTTCATAATTGCAATAGGATTTTCAAGATAAGTAAAGATAAGATAAGTAATTCCTTGAACACGAGTAAAGTATTACATTCAAATTAAAGCATCTCTCCTGGCCTCGTACATTTTTTTTTACATACAATTCACCTACTGTTGCAAATAAAGGATGGCTTTTCAATTTACAAGTGTATGCATCACTGTAGTGTAATGGAATTCTGCCATGTAGTTGTAAAATTGAAAAAAAAGCATGTTAATGCCGTAGTAAACCGCAAAAGTAAACCTGCAAGAAAATAGCATAATGTGCTAGTATGCCTTGCATACTAGCACATTGGGAAATACTTACCTTAGAACAAAGCCCTGCAGTGGCGCTGGTCACCGCTGAGGGAGCTGACATGTTCCCTCGGCGTCTCTTTCGGGATCGATGGCTCCGGCGCTGTGAGTGGCCACACCAGACCTGCTGAGCACATGCACCACTGATGTCATGCAGGTTTAAGAGATATTCTTTTTAACTATAGGTAAGCTTTATTATAGGCTTACCTGTAGGTAAAAATCACAAAGCGGGGTATACAACCGCTTTAGATATATACTGACTCGTCAGTGAATTGGTAAGTACAAGATACAGTGGTGAGGGCTGGGTTACAGATCAAATATGGGGTAGGAGAAATAGTGTCAGGGCATTGATAAACTAGCAAAAATGTACCTGTAGTCTGGTGGGACCAGATATGTGTGGTACACATTGGAAGATACCACTGTTTAATAAGTCCCTTGGGTATGATGTGCACATACTTACATTGATCCAAGCTGGACTAATGCCACTATGCAGTAAAGGTAATATCTAGACTTGAGCTTTAAGTGAAGGTAATACAAGGGGAATGACAGCTTCATTGAGAATAAAAATAGGATTGAAGCTTAATCAAGCTGCAATTTTTTATTTTTATTTTTGCCCTATAATACTATTAACTCTTTATTTATATAGTGCCTTTATAAGTAGCTTCTCAAAGCCCTTTGCAAGACAAGAGAAACAAAGACACGAGAAATACACAGATTAAAACAGAGAAAAGAAGTTACAATTACATGAAAGCTTGCCTAAAGAAAAACATTTTTAGATGTGATTTAAATTAATTTAGAGAAGACAAACCTCTAATATTCTTTGGAAATGAATTGTGGGGCATAGCAAGAAAAGACTCTGTAACCCATTGAATGTAGGTGAGTAGGGGGGACACACAGAAGATGAGAATTTGAGGAGCAGAGGAAATGAGGAGGTAGTAAGTTGATAAAAGTTCAGACAGATAATAGGGTGCCAAGTCATGAAAAGCCTTATCGTATGCAAGAGGATCTTAAAGTCTATGCGAAACTAGACATGTGTAAAAGGAAAAAATTTGTTTAGTTTCGTTTCGTTTTAATTAGTTAAATCATTAATTTCGTTTAGTTACATTCGTTAACTTCCTTAAATTCGTTTTCGGATTTCGTTTAGTTTTCAACCGAATTCGAAAAATCGGACACATTCGAAAACATTTCAACCGCATTCGAAATGATTTCAACATGATTCGAAATTATTTCAATGGCACTGCCTAACGTGCTTCGAATGGATTCGTAAATTCATTACTTTTTTTTTTGTTCGTTGATTTGTAATGTTACGTATTCTCTTACAATGGCGCTGCCTTACCTAACGTGCTTCGAATGGATTTGTAAATTCATAACTTTTTTTTTGTTTGTTGATTTGTAATTTTACGTGTCTCTCACACAATGGCGGCGCTGTCTAACGTGCTTCGAATGGATTCGTACATTCGTAAACTTTTCTGTTCGTTGACGTTGATTCGGAAATTTACACGTCTGACAGTGGCGCTGCGGTGCTGCATGCTTCGAATCGATTTGTACTTTTCTAATACATCGCGGTTATTCGTAACTATTCGAAATCTCGATTTTTTTACTTTCGTTTTTGACATGTGGCTATAGTCTCCGCCCCTGTATGCCATTTTGAGAGGTTGTATAGTGGTGTGGCGAGGGAGGAGCAGAGAGCAGAGCAGAGAGCAGAGCAGAGAGTTTTCTTGTTAGATTTGTGTTTGTTTTTGTGTGGTTTAGTGCTTTTGGTGAAATTAGAATGTCTGGGAGTGAGATTGGACGTGTGAGACTTGTGAGTGAGAATGTTGGTGATGGTATGAGAGTTGTTGGTGTGAGTGAGAGTGGAGGGGAGCGGAAGAGTGGAGGAGGGGACTCAGGGGAGAGGAGGAGTGTAGTGGAGGAGAGGCATGGAGGGGAGAGGAGGAGTGTAGGGAGGGGGGGTGTGGAGGGGAGTGGAGGAGTGGAGGGGACTCAGGGGAGAGGAGGAGTTTAGCGGAGGAGAGGCATGGAGGGGAGAGGAGGAGTGTAGGGGAGGGGGGGGGCGTGGAGGGGAGTGGAGGAGTGGAGGGGACTCAGGGGAGAGGAGGAGTGTAGCGGGGGAGAGGCATGGAGGGGAGAGGAGGGAGGAGTGTAGGGGAGGAGGGGCGTGGAGGGGAGCGGAGGCGTGGAGGGGAGAGGAGTGGAGGTGAGAGGAGGATCAGTGGGGGGTTGAGTAGAGAAGAGGAGGCGTGGAGGGAAGAGGAGAGGAGAGGAGGTGTGGAGGGGAGAGTAGAGAAAAGGAAGCGTAGAGAGGAGAGGAGGCAGGGAGGGGAGAGGAGGATTGGAGGAGAGGAGAGGCGTGAAGGGGAGAGGAAGAGTGGAGGTGAACGGAGGCATGGAGTGGAGCCAAGGCATAGAAGAGAGCATGCCCATGGAGGTGGAGTGGAGCGGGTGTATGTCCAAAAAAAGAGGCAAGTGTCCAGAGGCGGCTCTAGGCTTTGTGAGGCCTTAGGCAAAATTTAGACACGAGGCCCCACTCACGCCCATAATGGATAAAAAAAATTCAAGCAAGTAAAAATGGCTGCAGAAAGATGCGTGGATCTAGCACACAGGCGATCAGCACCAACTCCAGGGCACCCTCCTCAGACATATGCAGCCAATACAACATCTGGGACAGGTGACAAGCCCTCTAGGATTTCCCCCTTTGCCTTGGGAGAATGGGAAGGGGTGTCATTGAATCATTCCACATCCACAGAGGAAGGAGAGTGGGAGGATCCCAGCGCAGTGAGGGAGGGTGACAGGGAGGGAAAGAGAGTGAGGGAGAGAGAAAGAGGGGGGAAGGGAAGAGAGGGAGAGGGAGGAAGAGAGAGGGAGAGGGGAGGGGAGAGAGAGGGGGGAGAGAGGGAGGAAGAGAGAGAGGGGGAGGGGAGGGGAAGAGAGAGAGGGGGAGGGGAGGGGAAGAGAGAGAGGGAGAGGGAGGAAGAGAGAGGGAGAGAGGAAGAGGGAGGGAGAGAAGAAGAGGGAGGGAGGGAGGGGGAGGAAGAGAGAGGGAGGGAGGGGGAGGGAGAGGAAAGGGGGGAGGGAGGGAGGAAGAGGGGGAGGGAGGGAGGAAGAGAGAGAGAGGGGGAGAGGAAGAGAGAGAGAGAGGGGGGAAGGGAGAGAGAGAGGGGGGAGGGGGAAGGCGGGAGAGAGGGGGGAGGAAGAGAGAGAGAGGGGAGGAAGAGAGAGAGAGGAAGAGAGAGAGAGGGGGGAGCGGGAGAGAGAGAGGGAAGAGAGAGAGGGGGAAGGGGAGAGGTGGAGAGAGGGAGGGGGAGAGGGGGGAGGGGGAGAGGGAGGAAGGTGGAGAGAGAGATCTCTAGCCCCATTCCTGTCTGCAGCCACTCCTGTGTACCATGTCCCAGTCTGCAGTGCCTGTCTATGGGAAGCTGTGTTCCATGCCAGCAGGATGTTTATGACGGCCAGCAGCAGGCAGGGTCCATTCTCATTCTGGGTGGGGACAGTGTCCTGCTCCTTCCAGAGGATCTGGTTGCTGTGAGATGGAGTGGTCCCTGGTCACCTTTACCTTCCATCTGTCCTCGTTTTCCGGCCCCAGTCCACCTGTACTCCAGTCCTGGGAGGTCTTTAGAGCTTGTCTCCAGGACTATCGATCCTTGCAAGTCTCGCTGCTCAACTTGCCCACCAGGCCCGGACTGGGACGAAAAATAGACTGAGCAGCCCATGATAGCGGTCCCTTCCCCACTCCCCAGCCTGAGAGACCCCTGCAGCAGCCTAAGTGAAAAGAGGGGAAACCTAGCAGAGCTGCCCGGGGGTGAGGGGGCCAGAAAGAGAACAGGGGTGCCGGAGAGCATTGGAGTGAGGCTGAGAGCAGCAGGGGGGCAAGAGTGTGGGGGGCATGAGCACTGGGGGAGCTAGGGCACTGGGGGGGTGCACTGGCGGGAGTGGGGAGCCTGGCAGGGGCAGAGAGCATGGGGGGGTGATGGAGAGCATAGGGGCCAGAGAGACCTGGGGAAGGGGCAGAAGAGCATAGGGAGGGTGGGGGGTGGAGAGCACCGGGGGAGCTGGATAGCACAGTGTGGTAGAGAGCATGGGGGGAGCCAGGGAGCACGGGGAGGTGGGGGGAGTTGGAAAGTACTGGGGGGAGCTGGATAGCATAGTCGAGTGGAGAGCATGGGGGGAGCCAGGGAGAATAGTGGGGGCTGGAAAGCACAAAGGGGAGCTGGAGAGCACTGTGGGGGGAGCTGGAGAGCACAGGGGTAAGTTGAAAGCACAGCGGGAGCATGGGGGGCAGAGAGCACTGGGGGGGGGGACTGGACAGCACAGGGGGCAGAGAGCACTGGGGGGCTGGAGAGCACTGTTGGGGGGAGCCAGGGAGCACGGGGTGGTCGGAGAGCACTGGGGGAGTGTATGGGGGGAGACAGGGAGGACCAGAGAGCACTGGGGGGGATCAGTGGGAGGGAGCCAGGGAGCACAGAGCACTGGGGGAGAGGTGGAGAGTAGTGGGGGGGTGACTGAACATGACAGTGGGGGGAGAGCATGGGGGGAGCCAGGGAGCACAGAGCACTGTGGGGACCAGAGAGCACTGTGGGGGAGCACTGTGAGGGAGCACAGGAATGGGGGACTGGACAGCACAGTGGGGGGAGAGCATGGGGGGAGCAGTGGGGGGGGGCTGGACAGTACAGTGGGAGAGCACGGAGGACCAGAGAGCACTGGGGGGAGCCAGGAAGCAGAGAGGGTATGCAGGGAGAACTGTGAGGAACCAGGGAGCATTGGGGCAGTAAAAGAGTTAGATAGGAGGAGCGCCGGTGATCCCATCCCAGCGCCTGCTGCAGTCTGGCCGACTACCCCCAGAGATCGTGAGTGCCCGGCCGTGCCGCCCTCCTGTGTGCCTGGATAGGAGGAATTGAGCTTTCCATATTTTTTCTGCAGCCAGAGAACGCCCGCAGAAGAAGCGGTCATTCAGCGGCTGCAGGAGGAATATGGAAAGCTCAATTCATCCATATGCAGCTGTCCCTGCCGCTCCTCCTATCCAGGCACACAGGAGGGCGGCACGGCCGGGCACTCACGATCTCTGGGGTTAGTCAGCCAGACTGCAGCAGGCGCTGGGATGGGATCACCGGAGCTCCTCCTTCCCCTTCACAGTCATAGGACAGGGATAGTTTCCGCAGCCTGGCTGGACTCCTGACCCCAATAGGCAGCCGGCCAGACGTGGAGAGGCCAGGTGGGTGAGCGGCGCGGGCTGCAGGAGCAGCTCAGTTGCCTTAGGGCCCCACATGGACTTGCGGCCCACCCGGTGTGCCCTATGGCTGCCCGCACGGCTTTTACAGATGGCACCTGGAGCCTGTTGTTCAGTCCAGTGATCGAGCAGAGGTAAATTAGGCGGCCACGAGGCCCCTGTGAGGGTGAGGCCTTAGGCGTCCGCCTAATTTGGCTAATTAGAGAGCCGCCTCTGCAAGTGTCCCCCCTACATCAGAAGAGATTTCTGACGCCGACCTGCAGCATCACCAGTGAACCAAGGGACAGGGAAGATCAAGGGGACCCGTATTTACCCTAGAGGAGGATTCTGCATTAGTTGCTGCACTGAATAGAGACAAACTGAGACTCTTCAACCTAAATGTCTCAACGTCGGCGAAGAGAGCAGCCTGGGAACGAGTTTGGGATTCAGTGAATGCAGTCTCCAAGGTTCGCAGGGCCACCTCTTGTGTCAGGCACAGATAATTATTCAAATATTATATCACTCTTAGAACACACCACATATATGTGAAAAATACACAATATAGTCAATAAACTGATTTGAACGTAACACAAATATTTATTTGGCACAGACACAGAAAAGTAACATGTAAAATAAAAATAATATTGTTGTAACGTGTATTAACTATACTATATCTTATGTTTTTTCATTTGCAGGTTTTATGATTGTCGGGCGTCAGTTAATAAAAAGATGGAGAAGCATCTTCTGGCCCAGTCTACTGGAGGAAAGGCTGTGGTCTTCAGACAGTGGGAGGCAGAGCTGAGAGATGGCCTGCTTGCAGACGAAGATGTCCCTGGAGTCAGCAGAAAGAGTCCAGCCGAGCATCAGAGAGCTGGTGAGTAAAATAAAATATATCATTATATATTGCTGTTATATGTTGTTTCCAGCTCACTATATTTTTTTTTATGACTACGCATGTAAGACTTACGTTTTACTTTACATTCATGTTTTGCAGATCGAGCAACGTCATCTGTGGAAGGATCAGCTCCAAGTTCCTGCCCTCAATATTCTGGCAGTGGTGAGTACCTAACATAAACACAAAGCAAACATAATAATAAATAAACATAATAACAAACATCTATTTAATATTTAAAGCAGACATCTCTAAATGGCGGACTGTGGGCTAAATGCATACCGAGACACTGTGCCATCCAGACCGCCACAGTCCAGCCATTTATGTGCAGTTCTGCACACTGAGCCAGAGACACAGCGGGAGACACAGCGGGAGACAAGGCAGCTCTGAATATTGGGCAAGAACAGAGCTTTTGAAGATAACTTTCCAAGTTAACCAGCAGGTGATTGGTTGCTAGGCAGGCCTAGCAACCAATCCCCTGCTGGTTAACTTCAGCACCTCCAGCTCCTACCCACTATTCAGTGCTGCTGTGTCTCCCACTGTGTCTCCAACTCTGTGAGACCAAATAAGGTAGCAAGGGGCAAAGCTGTGGAGGCTGTATTCTGACAGGGGCAGAGCTGGGAGGTTAAGATGGGAAACTGGCAGAGATGCAGGGTGCTGTGTAATGTGAAGGGGCCCAGAGATGCAGGGTGCTGTGTAATGTGAAGGGGTCCAGAGGTGCAGGGTGCTGTGTAATGTGAAGGGGCCCAGAGATGCAGGGTGCTGTGTAATGTGAAGGGGCCCAGAGATGCAGGGTGCTGTGTAATGTGAAGGGGCCCAGAGATGCAGGGGACTGTGTAATGTGAAGGGAGCCAGAGTTGCAGGGGGCTGTGATGTCAAGGAGGGCAATGGACAAAGCTGTGGGGAGGTGCTATGAAGGTGGCGGAGAAGATTAACCACTTTCAGACCGGACCATTTTGCTGGTCAATGACCAGAGGTCTTTTTACAATTTGGCACTGCGCTGCTTTAACTGGTAATTGCGCGGTCATGCAATGTTGTACCCAAACAAAATTTGCGTCCTTTTTTTCCCACAAATAGAGCTTTCTTTTAACCACTTTCAGACCGGACCAATTTGCTGGTCAAAGACCAGACCACTTTTTGCGATTCGGCACTGCGTCGCTTTAACTGACAATTGCGCGGTCGTGCGACGTGGCTCCCAAACAAAATTAACGTCCTTTTTTTCCCACAAATAGAGCTTTCTTTTGGTGGTATTTGATCACCCCTGCGGTTTTTATTTTTTGCGCTATAAACAAAAATAGAGCGATAATTTTGAAAAAAACGCATTATTTTTTACTTTTTGTAATAATAAATATCCCCCAAAAATATATAAAAAAACATTTTTTTCCCTCAGTTTAGGCCGATACGTATTCTTCTACATATTTTTGGTAAAAAAAATCACAATAAGCGATTATTGATTGGTTTGCGCAAAAGTTATAGCGTTTACAAAATAGGGATAGTTTTATAGCATTTTTATTAATAATTTTTTATTATTTTTTTTTTTACTAGTAATGGCGGCGATCTGCGATTTTTATTGTGACTGCGACATTGTGGGGGACCCATCGGACATTTTTGACACATTTTTGGGACCATTGTCATTTATACAGTAATCACTGCTATATAAATGCAGTGATTCCTGTGTAAATGACACTGGCAGTGAAAGGGTTAACCAGTGGGTGGCAGTGTAGGGGTTAAGTGTTCCTAGGGGTGTGTTACTAACTGTGGGGGGGTTGGGCTTTCATTTAGTGTACACTGATCTCTGCTCCAATCACATGGAGCAGAGATCAGCGTCACTAGTTGCTAGGCAGAATGGAAAAATGTTGTTTATACAGCATTTCCTCCATTCGGCCGCTCCGTGAGACGATCGCGGGGATGCCCGCGGCGATCGAGTCCGCGGGTCCCGCGACCAGACTCACGGGGGTCCCGACCAGCGCGGGAGCGCGCCGCCGGCGGCGCGCTCCCAATGGCACGGCGGCAACGAATATTGGACGTACATGTACGCCAATATGCCTGCCCGTGCCATTCTGTTGACGTACATCGTCGTGCGCTGGTCGGGAAGTGGTTAAAGGTATTAGACTGACTGCGATTTTTATTTTTTGCGATATAAATGTAAAAAGACCACGTTTTCTGGAATTTACGCAGCTTTTAGTTTATGACTGCCTATCTCATTTCTTGAGGTGCTAAAATGGCAGGGCAGTACAAAACCCCCCCAATTGACCCCATTTTGGAAAGTAGATACCCTAAGGAAATTGATAAGAGGCATGTTGAGCCCATTGAATATTTTATTTTTTTGCCTCAAGCGATTGAATAATGACAAAAAAAAAAATTTTTTTTTTTTTTACACAAAGTTGTCACTAAATGATATATTGTTCACACATGCCATGGTTATATGTGGAATTGTACCCCAAAATACATTCTGCTGCTTCTCCTGAGTACGGGAATACCACATGTGGTCGACTTTTTGGAAGCCTAGCCGCGTACGGGGCCCCGAAAGCCAAGCACCGCCTTCAGGATTTCTAAGGGCGTACATTTTTGACTTCACTCCTCACTACCTATTACAGTTTTGAAGGCCATAAAATGCCAGGATGGCACAAAACCCCCACAAATGACCCCATTTTAGAAAGTAGACACCCCAAGCTATTTGCTGAGAGGCATGTTGAGTCCATGGAATATTTTATATTTTGCCACAAGTTGCGGGAAAATTACAAACTTTTTATTTTATTTTATTTTTTTCACAAAGTTGTCACTAAATGATATATTGCTCACGCATGCCATGGGCATATGTGAAATGACACCCCAAAATAAATTCTGCTGCTTCTCCTGAGTACGGGGATACCACATATGTGGGACTTTTTGGGAGCCTAGCCGCGTACGGGGCCCCGAAAACCAAGCACCGCCTTCAGGCTTTCTAAGGGCGTTACAGTTTTGAAGGCCATAAAATGCCAAGATGGCACAAACCCCCCCAAATGACCCCATTTTGGAAAGTAGACACCCCTAAATTTAGGGGTACACTAGTGAGACTAGGTAATAAATGGCGGGTGCCCTGAAACTATAAAAAAATAACTAACCAACCAGCGTCACCTGTAACAGTTATATGGTGATCACTGGTGAAAGGGTTAACTAGGGGGCAATCAGGGGGCTTTATGCGGTAGTATATGGGGGTCCCTGGCGCTATAAAAAGCTGCGGCGAACCTAAATACCTACCTGCCTAACTAGCGTCACCTGTGACACTAATACAGCGATCAGAAAAACGATCGCTTATTAGGCTGGGTTCACACTGGAGCGATGCGGGAACGCCACGAATCCGCAGCGGGTTCCCGCATCGCATGCCTCCCGGCGGCAGTTCACACTGCCCTATGCGAACTGCTGGGAGTGTCAGTGAAATGTTAATGACACCCCCAGATCAGTTCGCATATCGCAGTGCGATCTGCAAACTCGGATCGCATGGTGTGAACACCCATGCGATCCGATTCTGCTGCGGACCAAAAAAAGGGTCCCGTGCGAGTTTGCGGTGGGTGCGGCGCGAATTCAGCCATACTATCTGTATGGCTGAACTCGAATCGCACAGAGATCGGATGTGATTTGCACTGCAGTGCGGTGCGAATCACATCCGTTCTCATAAACCGCTGCAATGTGAACCCAGCCTTAGTGACACTGGCGACGGGGGGTGATCACGGGGTTAAACCTTTATTGGGGGGGTTAGGGGGGTACCTTAGAACTAAAGGGGGCTAACCCTAACTGCCCTAACAGTTATTACAGTCACAAATGACACCCGCCGGGTGATCAGGGGGTTAAACCTTTATTAGGTAATAAATGGCGGGTGCCCTGAAACTATAAAAAAATAACTAACCAACCAGCGTCACCTGTAACAGTTATATGGTGATCACTGGTGAAAGGGTTAACTAGGGGGCAATCAGGGGGCTTTATGCGGTAGTATATGGGGGTCCCTGGCGCTATAAAAAGCTGCGGCGAACCTAAATACCTACCTGCCTAACTAGCGTCACCTGTGACACTAATACAGCGATCAGAAAAACTATCGCTTATTAGGCTGGGTTCACACTGGAGCGATGCGGGGACGCCACGAATCCGCGGCGGGTTCCCGCATCGCATGCCTCCCGGCGGCAGTTCACACTGCCCTATGCGAACTGCTGGGAGTGTCAGTGAAATGTTAATGACACCCCCAGATCAGTTCGCATATCGCAGTGCGATCTGCAAACTCGGATCGCATGGTGTGAACACCCATGCGATCCGATTCTGCTGCGGACCAAAAAAAGGGTCCCGTGCGAATTTGCGGCGGGTGCGGCGGGTGCGGTGCGAATTCAGCCATACTATCTGTATGGCTGAACTCGAATCGCACAGAGATCGGATGTGATTTGCACTGCAGTGCGGTGCGAATCACATCCGTTCTCATAAACCGCTGCAATGTGAACCCAGCCTTAGTGACACTGGCGACGGGGGTGATCACGGGGTTAAACCTTTATTGGGGGGGTTAGGGGGGTACATTAGAACTAAAGGGGGCTAACCCTAACTGCCCTAACAGTTATTACAGTCACAAATGACACCAATGCAAAAAAAAAAAATGCAATTGGTGTCACTGTGACTGGGGGGGCAGGGGTAATTGGGGGGGTGATCGGGGGGTGAAGGGGGGGTGTGAGTGTGCCTGGCATGTTCTACTGAGTAGTGTCGTGTTGGTGCAACTCACCGATCCTCTCTCCTCGGTGCCGGAACGAAAAATACCGACACGGAGGAGAGATTACATCACTTCCTCTGCCTGTGTTTACATTACAGGAGAGGAAGTGATGCAATGCTTCACTTCCATTCGTCAGGAGCGATCGCGAGGGGGTGGCCATGAATGAATGGCCGCCCCCTCATCCCGGATCGCTCCTGCACAGATACCGACCGCCGCTGGCACCGGGGGGGGGGGCCCGATCGGGCCCCCCACCCGCGGGAAGGCAGGGACGTACAGGTACGCCCATATGCCTGCCCGTGCCATTCTGTCGACGTATATCGTCATGCGGCGGTCGGCAAGTGGTTAAGATACCATTGTGAATGGAGGTTCAGAACACTACTGTAAACTGTGATGTGAAGGGGGATTGTGATATGCCAGGGGACTGAGGAAACTGATGTAAGAATGGGATTGAGAAATAAAAGAGGAGGGGCTGTCAAAGCACAATTTAGCAATGATTTGTCCTCTTATCTGGGACTTGCAAGGATCCTTTTTTGTTATGAAGTCAGATTTATGACATCTGGCTTCTGCTGTGCTGCCGAAGCCGGGTGACAGTCCTCTGCCGTCCATTCTCTGGCTGAGAGATTAGCTGATTGTTCTCAGCCAATAAATGGCACACTGTGCAAGGGAATAAAAAAATAAATAAAGCTCAAATAAGTCCTTTAGCATACCACTTCACGCAAAATAATGTATCTGTACAGCGCTTTGAGGAAGTGGTTGTACCGGGGTGATAAGCAACTGCAGCCGTCACCCCAGTACCTCTTTTTAGATCTGGTGGTTGGCTTTGCTATGATAACAACCGATGCGGCTCCGAAGCTGCTCAGCTGTCATCATAAGGAGTGGGAGAGGATACGACAAGCCCCCCGCCTACCGCTTTCCACCACTTCGCCCGGGTCTCTAGTCTGGAGTGACCAGCCGGCACGTCTACTGGCATGCCAGAGTCGCAAACAAAGCCAGAATCGGCTTCAATCGAGTCTCCAATGTAGTAACTCAGAAGTTACGTACTTGTTTACATAGCTGCCAATGGCACCGATATGAAAAAGTCCACAGTATTCAAATATGCAGATTTTTGCTTTTTGAATACTTGTACATGCAAAGGAGGGATTTGGGGAATGGGATTTTTTTTTAAGTAAAACTGGAAAAACAAAACAAATAAGAACAAAATAAATTATTTGAAAGTGCCCATAATGGTGTTCAAATCACACTTGTGAGGTATCACCGCGATCCCCACATTGAGAGAAATAATTATAGCAAAAGATCTCTTCTGTAACTCTAAACTGGTAATCGTAAAACAAAAAACCCATGATCATCTATAGTGATTTTCTAAGTACCGTAGTTTCTTGACATTCCAAGAGCGTTTGCAATTTTAAACCATAACATGTTCGATATATATTTACTTTGAGTAACATCGACTATCACAATATTCCAAAAAAATTGGGCTAAATAAATTTACTGTAATTTTTTTTTTTTAATTCTGTAAATTTTTCCCCAAAAATTGCTTTTGAAAGGCCGCTGTGCAAATACACATTTATATACAGTGGTGTGAAAAAGTGTTTGCCCCCTTCCTCATTTCCTGTTCCTTTGCATGTTTGTCACACTTAAGTGTTTCGGAACATCAAACCAATTTAAACAATAGTCAAGGACAACACAAGTAAACACAAAATGCAATTTGTAAATTAAGGTGTTTATTATTAAAGGTGAAAAAAAATCCAAACCATCATGGCCCTGTGTGAAAAAGTGATTGCCCCCCTTGTTAAAACATACTATAACTGTGGTTGTCCACACCTGAGTTCAATTTCTATAGCCACACCCAGGCCTGATTATTGCCACGCCTGTTCACAATCAAGGCATCACTTAAATAGGAGCTGCTTGACACAGTAAGGTCCACCAGAAGATCCTTAAAAGCTACACATCATGCCGAGACCCAAAGAAATTCAGGAACAATTGAGAAAGAAAGTAATTGAGATCTATCAGTCTGGAAAGGGTTATAAAGCCATTTCCAAAGCTTTGGGAATCCAGCGAACCACAGTGAGAGCCATTATCCACAAATGGCGAAGACATGGAACAGTGGTGAACCTTCCCAGGAGTGGCCGACCGCCCAAAATTACCCCAAGAGCGCAGCGATGACTCATCCAAGAGGTCACAAAAGACCCCACAACAACGTCCAAGGTCAGTTAAGGTCAGCGTTCATGCCTCCACCATCAGGAAAAGACTGGGCAAAAATGGCCTGCATGGCAGAGTTCCAAGGAGAAAACCACTGCTGAGCAAAAAGAACATCAAAGCTCATCTCAATTTCTCCACAACACATCTTGATGATCCCCAAGACTTTTGAGACAACATTCTGTGGACCGATGAGACAAAAGTGGAACTCTTTGGAAGGTGTGTGTCCAAGTATATCTGGCGTAGAAGGAACACTGCATTTCATAAAAAGAACATTATACCAACAGTAAAATATGGTGGTGATAGTGTGATGATCTGGGGCTGTTTTGCTGCTTCAGGACCTGGAAGACTTGCCGTGATAAAAGGAACTATGAATTCTGCTGTCTACCAAGAGATCCTGAAGGAGAATGTCCGACCATCTGTTCGTGTACTCAAGCTGAAACGAACTTGGGTTCTGCAGCAGGACAATGATCCTAAACACACCAGCAAGTCCACCACCGAATGGCTGAAGAAAAACAAAATGAAGACTTTGGAGTGGCCTAGCCAAAGTCCTGACCTGAATCCTATTGAGATGTTGTGGTATGACCTTAAAAAGGCCGTTCATGCTCGAAAACCCTCTAATGTAACTGAATTAGGACAATTCTGCAAAGATGAGTGGGCCAAAATTCCTCCAGGACGCTGTAAAAGCCTCATTGCACATTATCGCAAATGCTTGGTTGCAGTTGTTGCTGCTAAGGGTGGCCCAACCAGTTATTAGGTTTAGAGGGCAATCACTTTTTCACACAGGGCCATGATGGTTTGGATTTTTTTTCACCTTTAATAATAAACACCTTAATTTACAAATTGCATTTTGTGTTTACTTGTGTTGTCCTTGACTATTGTTTAAATTGGTTTGATGTTCCGAAACACTTAAGTGTGACAAACATGCAAAGGAACAGGAAATGAGGAAGGGGGCAAACACTTTTTCACACCACTGTATATGATGTTTGTGGTTATCAGTAATTTTCTTGCAAAAAATAATGATTTTAAATTGTAAACAATAACTGACAGAAATAGGCTTGGTCCAGAAGTGGTTACCTTAACTCTTTTATTCTATCTTTAACAGAAAGCGTGAGCCATATCCCGGACCCTCCAGCGTCAGCTACTGTCAGGAAGCAGCGGCACATTACTCCCCAACGTGAGTAGAATACGCAAGCTGTCAATATAAGAAACAGGAGAGGAGGCACCATCATCATCCACACTTTACAAACAAGCATTAAAAAAAAACACATAAAAAGCTATTCAACAACCATCCATTTTTAAGTTCATACACACACACCTCAAACTAGGGGTCGACCGATTATTGGTGGCCGATTAGTCACTTTTTTGTAATAAAAAGTGGTTACCTTAACTCTTTTATTCTATCTTTAACAGAAAGCGTGAGCCATATCCCGGACCCTCCAGCGTCAGCTACTGTCAGGAAGCAGCGGCACATTACTCCCCAACGTGAGTAGAATACGCAAGCTGCCAATATAAAGAAACAGGAGAGGAGGCACCATCATCATCCACACTTTACAAACAAGCATTATAAAACACATAAAAAGCTATTTAACAACCATCCATTTTTAAGTTCATACACACACACCTCAAACTAGGGGTCGACTGATTATTGGTGGCCGATTAGTCACTTTTTTGTAATAAAAAGTGGTTACCTTAACTCTTTTATTCTATCTTTAACAGAAAGCGTGAGCCATATCCCGGACCCTCCAGCGTCAGCTACTGTCAGGAAGCAGCGGCACATTACTCCCCAACGTGAGTAGAATACGCAAGCTGCCAATATAAAGAAACAGGACAGGAGGCACCATCATCATCCACACTTTACAAACAAGCATTATAAAACACATAAAAAGCTATTTAACAACCATCCATTTTTAAGTTCATACACACACACCTCAAACTAGGGGTCGACTGATTATTGGTGGCCGATTAGTCACTTTTTTGTAATAAAAAGTGGTTACCTTAACTCTTTTATTCTATCTTTAACAGAAAGCGTGAGCC
The DNA here is from genome assembly GCF_037356315.1 of Lithobates pipiens. NCBI lineage: Eukaryota > Metazoa > Chordata > Amphibia > Anura > Ranidae > Lithobates > Lithobates pipiens. Next base: position 183,176,178 of record NW_027507758.1, read on the forward strand.
ATATCCCGGACCCTCCAGCGTCAGCTACTGTCAGGAAGCAGCGGCACATTACTCCCCAACGTGAGTAGAATACGCAAGCTGCCAATATAAGAAACAGGACAGGAGGCACCATCATCATCCACACTTTACAAACAAGCATTATAAAACACATAAAAAGCTATTTTTTTTTTTTTTTAAATGTATTTTTTTTTTTTCACAATCAAAGGTTTTATTGAGAATATAGTCAGGTTTACAATTAACATAAGATTATAAATGTCGTCAACAGTGGTATGTATACATACATTGATACAGATAGATAGCATTTGTGTTGTAACCAAGTATCTCAATTAGAACAAAAGATAAAGTATGATCCAATAGCTAAAGTGAAAACTAAAGATACCACTGGGTAGATCATGTATTAGAAGGAGGGTGAAAGGGGGTACAAGGTAAAGGGGGATGGAAGTCGAGGGGGGGGAGGGGAGGGGTACCATCGCACTGAGGTTCGATTCCTTAAGTTAAGTGTATATCTAATAGAGGCATGTATAGCTCAATCATTCTGTTTCTCCTTTCTATTTCCTTTTCTTTTGAGAATAATGGGGAAGGGAAGTTCAGCCCATAAGTGATTGGTAATCTGAAGAGAGGGAAAAAGCCAGCCAAGGTTGCCAAGTTTTATTAAAGGAAGTGCTATTCTCTTTTTTCATTGCCACTATTTCCTCCATTTTATAAATGTATTGCACTCTGTTTAACCAGTCCCTAACTCCTGGGACTCTGGGGGTTTTCCAATAGATGGGTATGAGTGTTTTAGCAGCCACGAGTAAATGTCGAGAGAGTGATTTTTTGTAGCGACTCAAGGTAGTTGGGACAAGATTAATCAGGCACGCTGCTGCGTCTAGCTCGAGATTAGTTTCTGTTATATGTTTTATCCAGGTCCTAATTTCGTCCCAATAAGTGCGGATGAGAGGGCATTCCCACCAGATATGTATAAAGGAGCCTACACAAGTTTTACATCTCCAGCAATCATCCGAGGTGGGATGAGACCATCTCCCGGTCTTTTGCGGTGTCAGATACCACTGGGTGAGGACCTTATAGGAAATCTCTTGGTATTTAGAGCTTAATGAGCATTTGTGTGTCAAAATACACACCTTTTCCCATTGCTTTTCAGAAATTTTCAGTTTAAGGTCAAGTTCCCACTTCTTCTTGTGTTTATTATTATCCACGTGTGGCGTACGCATTAGCCATGAGTATGCAAGGGACGTGGTGTGCGCTACCGGTGATCTTTTTAAGCATATAGATTCCAGCTGTGTCAACGGGAGACTAAATTTAGATTTATGCTTACTGTTCACCACAAAGTCCCGTAATTGCATGTAAAACCACAGGCCAGGAAATGCCTCACCCACCTCGGAGCTAAGTGCGTCAAATGTTTTGATTTTCGAGTTTGCTATACAGTGGTGAATGAGGAGGTCATGTGGTAGTTTATGGTGCATACCTGGTGGGAAAGCAGGATTATTGGTGAGCGGTGTCAGCGGGCCCGGGACGGATGCGATCTTGTAAAGACTCACTATTTTGTGCCAGATATTGATTGTGTTTTCAATCAGTGGGTGTCCTATCTGTTTGTCTTTCTTGGAGTGTATAGACCATGGATAGTAAAGTGTTTTATGTAGGGTTAGATCGCTTTCTAATTGGACCCAGTCTTTGTTTGGGCCATGGCAGTGCCAGTCTATAAGTCTGGTGATGTGTGCCGCCTGAAAATATTTTTTGAAGTCAGGAAGACCCATGCCTCCTTCACTTTTGGGAAGCGTTAGTAGAGTGAAACTGATTCTGGGTTTTCTATCTGCCCAAAGGAAGTCTCTCTGTGCTTTAAGGAGAGTGCTAAAAAAGGTTTCCGGAATTTTTATGGGTAGAGCATTAAATAGGTACAATAGTCTAGGCAGTATCGTCATCTTCAAGATGGACGCTCTGCCAAACCATGAGAATTTCTTTGGTTTCCATCTCAGCAGGTCTTTAGTTATTGTAGATAATAAAGGTTTAAAGTTGTAGTGATATAGAGTGTCAAGGCTGTTAGTTAAGTTTATTCCCAGGTATTTGAGTGTGGTCTGTTCCCATTTATAAGGATAGTTGTCTTTCAGCCTCTTAAATTGATCAGGTGATAATGTAAGGTTGAGTGCTTCAGATTTCGACTGATTCACTTTAAAGTTGGAAATGAACCCAAAGGTTTGAAACACTTTTTGAAGATTTGGTAAAGATATATGTGGGTTGGTGATGAAGAGTAAAAGGTCATCCGCATATGCGGCTATTTTGTATTCTCTATGGTTTACTACGAAGCCCTGGATATCTCTGTGTAGGTTGATTGTTCTTATTAGGGGTTCTAAAGTGATAATAAAGAGAAGTGGTGATAGAGGGCATCCTTGGCGTGTTCCATTGTGGATCGAGATGGGGTCTGAGAGTATGTTATTTACTTTAATTTGGGCCTGGGGATTTCGATAGAGGGCTGAGATCCACGATAGCATGTTCTCTTTTAATCCAATATGGGCACAGGTGTCCATCATGTAGTCCCAGGAGACCCTATCGAAAGCCTTCTCTGCGTCAGTGGAGAGCAGGATGCCAGCTGTTTTGGAGGTTTGAGCAAAGTGGATAAGATTCAGTGCCTTAGTGGTATTGTCACGTGCTTCCCTACCTGGCATGAATCCCACCTGCTCAGGGCCTACGATCTGTGCTAAAAGGGGTTTCAATCTATTGGCAAGTATTTTGGCCAGGATCTTGAGATCAACATTTAGGAGTGATATGGGCCTAAAATTTGCGCAGTCGGAGTGGTCTTTGTTAGGTTTCGGGATAACAGCTATGTGTGCCATTAAGAATGAGTTGGAGTTGTTTCTGTGTTTTGCTAGGAAGTTAAAGGCTGCCTGGAGAGGTTTTAGGAGAGAAATTGTGTAAGTCTTATAATATTGTGACGTGAAGCCATCAGGTCCAGGGCTTTTACCTGTTTTTAAATCAAATATTGCGTCTGAGATCTCTGACATAGCTATAGGGTCATCCAATTTGTTTGCCTCGCCACTTGCCAGAGAAGGCAAGTTACTGTTTTCCAGGAAGTCTTTAATTGCTTCTTGTTTTGTCTGAGTTATGTGGGACGGTTTGTGTTGGGCCGGCAGGTTGTATAATTTGGCATAGTAATCGTGGAACAGGTCTGCCATTTCTTTAGATTTGTATTGCAGTGTCCCCTTTTTGTCCTTTATGGCATGGATATGACTAGATACTGTTGCTTCCTTCAGGGCCTTAGCTAGTTGTTTCCCACTTTTGTCCCCTTGTTCATAAAAAATATTTTTCCTGAAAAAGAGTGATCTTTTGATTTTGAGATCCAGCAGGAGGCGTAGTGCCTTTCTGCGTTCAGTCAGTTGCTCTTCTACCCGGCGAGATTGGGATTGTTTATGTTGTAGTTCCAATTTAGAAATTTGTTGGGATAGTTTTGTAATTTCACCCTCTCTCTCCCTTTTCTTCCTGGCGCCCCATTTTATCAGTTCACCCCTCACCACTGACTTGTGGGCTTCCCAATTGTTTAGTGGGTTTGTATCAGTGTCAATGTTATTGCGAAAGTATGTATTAATTGTGTTTTGAATGTCATCTCTCACTATTTGGTCAGTAAGGAGTGTAGGGTTAAGTCTCCAATTAAATGCGGGTTTGCGGTGTGCACCCAGTTCAACTGAGATAGCCGTGGGTGCGTGGTCAGAAAGGGCAATAATGCCAATCTCAGCTGCAAGTAAGTTACCCAAGTCTCTTTGTGAGACAAAGATCATGTCAATTCTTGAGTATCGTTTGTGAGGTGCGGAGTAAAAGGTGAAGTCCTTCTCCGATGGGTGCATGGATCTCCACGCATCCACCAGAGTCAATGACTGCAATAGTGTTTTCATTCGTTTAAGAAGCCTGTAACTGACATGGGTGTGTCCAGAAGAGGTGTCCTTCAGGGGTGAAAGAGGTATGTTGAAATCCCCGCCCAGAAGAACACATCCCTCCGCAAACCATTTAAGTTCTTCGATTATTTTGCCACAGAATGGCACATGGGAGGTGTTCGGGAAGTACACATTAGCAAGTGTTATAGGGGATCCCTCCCAGGTGCCCTTCAGGAACAAATATCGTCCCTCAGGGTCAATAAGTTGGTGCTTTAGTTCAAAGGGTGCGTCTTTGTTCAGTAGGATGGACACTCCTTTCGTTTTGGCAAGGGGATTAGTAGAGTGATAAGCTTTGGTGTATATATTGTCAGTGAGTTTAGGAATATTTTTGTCCTTGAAGTGGGTTTCTTGTAGAAATACCACAGAGGGACGTACTTTTTTAAGTTCTCTTAACAATCTAGACCGTTTTTCAGGAATATTCAGGCCATTTACATTATGTGAGACAAGAGTTGGCTTTTTCCCTAGGAAAGCATATGCCATCTTGACCTCTGATCTAGGATGGATGGGTTCTGAAGAAGCTACCTCCGTGAATGATTTTCACAGGAGTTGTAGGTGGTACAGCGTGGTAGGGTAGGGTGCTGTGGGTTAGAAGAGGAGAATGCGTATGTGCGTGGGGTACGGAAGGGGAGTGGGAGTAGGGGGTGGGGGGGGGGGGTAAGGTAAGAGGAGAAAAGGGGATGAAAGACTTAAGAATGTAAGGTATATGAAGAAAAGTACCCACCAGCCACTAGTCGATGGTGGGTCTGTTTGGGATTCAACCAATATGCGTATGCGTTGGTATTTTCCCTTTGGGGGATAGTGGGAGGTGACCAACAAGCAGTCAAACGGTGACTGTTTCTTTGGACTGCTCTGTGGCAGCAATGTAGGTGACCAGAGGTAGGGCCCGGCTCAGTGCATTGTGTCTAATCCCCAACAAGAGGATATCTGTAAGTAAGGTATCTGAGACCAGTCAGTAGCATCTATTGTAGGCTATAGTGGATTTGAGTAATGGGGGGGGGAGGGAGATGTACAAGTTACCATTAATCGGTTTGCAAGAGAAGTTAACTATATAAACACTTTATAAACCATTCAAAAGAAGCTAAGGCCTAGGCACCAAGCCGTAGAACAAGTACTTGCAAAGAAAAAGAAAACCCACCACACAAAAAAGAAAAAAAAAAAGAAAAAAAAAATTCAAAGCAAAGACAAGACCCCGTCATATTGTAACCCAAAGCCTAAGTGAGAAAGTGCTTAACTTTCAACTCTTCCGAATTGCATTACTAGGTCCAGGCATCTCCGTGTATTCTAGGGGTAGCCTAGTCCCTGTGCAAGAGCGATAATTTCCCCACAACAAGCAAGAGATGAACAAGGTTTCTGTGTCATATAGATCCAGCCCTCCCTTATAATCCCCGAGCATGATATGACATAGCGAGTGAAGTAGAGGGATCTTCGCAGCTGTTTGCCCCGATTATGCGGAAGGAGGCCTAGTCCAGATGGATTAAATAGTGTCTTCAGGGTTAACCTGTTATTGCTTTCTGCTGCTAGTTGCAAGGGTATACTTTCCCCCATGTTATGTTGGGGGGGGAATATACAGCGATGGCTCATGCAATGTAACTCACTGTTCTGCAGTCATGAAAGATACACCATCTCTGGATATGTAGAGGAGCATCTCCGGCACCAATAGCGATATTTAGGCGCTTAACACTTTGCCATTCTCAGAGCCTAGATAAAAGACAAAAGTTAAAGCATAACAGAATAAAAGTCAATGTTGTTGCTGCAGAATGTTATAGTCTCTCCGCAGAGAACTGAGGTCTAACCATGTTAGGGGAGGGGGAGGTGAAAGGGGGAACCTTCAGTTTTTAGAGTTGTGTGCCCCTCTATTGCAACAGGATAGTGGCAGCCGAATAGTGGGTGAGTTTTCATAAACAAAACAAAACAAGGTGGGTTGTTCCATTTCATGGTGCCGTACTAGAGAGCTGGGAGAAACTTGCATCAGTACAGGATTTATGTTGTAGAAGGTTCGGTCATTTCAGTAGCCTCTTGATTCTCTCCCTCTCGGGCTCCTAGCACTTTTGGAGGAGGCTGGGGACTCTAAATTGTGTCTGTCAGCGCTTCTGCGGTGCTTGCCTAGTTGATAAGGCGATTGTGCCTGGGGGGGACCTGCTGAGAATTGTGGGTTGTTGATCGCCGGCGGCATGAGGAATTCTGCATACCACTCCGGGAGTTCCACCGGTGTAATCTGTAGTTCCTCACAGAATTTTTGGAGGTCTTCAGGGACTTTTAGCATATGCTGTTTCCCCAGGAAGTTTGCTTGTAGTGCGAACGGGAACTTCCATCTGTAGTTGATTCCTCTTTGCTTCAGTACTTCTAGAAGCGGACGTAACGCTCTTCTATTTTTAATTGTAATGGGCGACAGGTCTTGAAAAAGTTGGATCTCAGCTTCTTCATGCACTATCCTTTCCTTCATCCGTGCTTTGTGGAGGATGTCTTCCTTCAGGCTGAAGTTCGATAGGCAACAGATGATGTCCCTTGGGGGTATTCCATCTTGCGCTCTGGGTCTGAGAGCCCTATGCGCCCTGTCAAATTCAATGGGCGATTGCTCCGGCCGTTCGATGAGAGTGTTAAAGATGGCAGTTAGGGCTGGTCTGATCTGATCTGGGGGTACCGATTCGGGCACTCCTCTGACTCTGATATTGTTTCGCCTGCCTCGATTGTCCAGGTCTTCAATCTGCCTATTCATAGCGATCAAATGTTGGGAATGCGAGTTAGTAATGTCGTCCAGCCTGATCAGTGCCCTGTCCCTCCTTTTCCCAGCTCTGTCCGTGATTGCCATTTGCTCAGATAGTCTCATTAGCTCGGTTTTAATATCTGTGATTGCTGCAGCAAAGGAGCTTTTGATATCAGCGGCGATGTCTGTCATAGCTGCGTAGGTAAGGAGCTGGTCGGTTTTGCCATGGCCTGCGGTTGAGTCTTCAGATGCCGATAGGGAGACTTCATCATCTTCCATATCTTCCACAATACTGTTTCTTTGTGACATTGCCATTTTAGAGCTTTTGTTCTTTTCACAGTATTTGAATTTGCTAAGGTTTGCTGGCGAATTCTTTTTCTTCTTCTGGGGCGTCCCCACAGAGCGGAGAATGTGGCTGTGTGTGCTTCTCTTTGATTGTGTGGACATATTCGTGTTAGGTCCGTTTTCAGTGCACAGGCCCTTCTGGTCACCAGGGTTTCTCTACATTACAGTCATGTGTGTTGTTCACCAGGCCACTGCCCCTGTGGTAGAGTTTGGCAGTTCTTGGGTAGGAGAACTGTATTGTTAGTGGGGTGTGCACCTGTGCTGGGGTTATGCTGGGGAAGGGTTAGGTGGTTTCAGTCCAAGCTGAGCTAGTTAGTTAGGGAGGTACAGGGTGTACTTGGAGTAGCAAGATGGCCGCCGTCTGCAGTAAATAGGCCTGAACCTCAGGTTTTCCCTGCTCTGATGGGCTTAGTTTCCTGTGCCCCCAAGGTCTGCCCCCCAGATCTGTTTGTGGTACAGGTTCCCACTAAGAATGGTGGAATTAGTCCGCTGTGGAGGGGGGGGGGATGCCGTTCTGGTACTCACTGCGGCCTGGTGGAGGTAGAGGCCGGATCCAGGGCCTGGATGGTCGCTCTGGGAGACTGCCGGGCACTGTACTCTGTTGGTCAGGCCGTGCTGTGTCCGGTTGGGCAGTGATGTGTGTCCGCTGGGCAGGCTCCTCACTCCGGCGGTGTGATGGCAAAGGCTGGCGTGGTCCTGCATTCTTGTAGGCCGCAATATGGCGCCCGGAGCTCTGCGAAGCGGCCGGGTGTAAGTACACCGCTTAGGGTGGTTATCTTTTCGCCGGCAGCCTCCGGGAGACAGCCCCGCAGACCCCAGACACTATGTGAGTGATTTCCAGGGGTGGATAGCGGTGGATGGCTGGCGTTCGTCGTCCGGACTTCGTAGGCCCCAAGATGGCGGCGCCGCGTCCTCGGGTGGCGGCCTGCCACGGCCCGGAGGACGGCGTTTGCGGTGGCTTCAGAGGGCAATACGGGTATCGGTTTGTGTCCCGTACCAGCGGCAACCCCGATGGACGGTGGGGAACCGCGGAGAAGCTCGTCGGGCTCGGATGGCCAGCGATTAACAGGAGGCCTCCGTATTTTTATTGAAAAGAAAAAAAAAGGATTTTCGTACAACAGATGAATTCGTACATATTGATACAAATAGTCAAGATTGATAATGTAACATCATCAAAGAAAACCGCCTCAGGCGGGAAATAGACTGTTAACATTTCAATACAGCACATCAAAAGGTAAAAAGAAAAAGGACACACCACGAGTCTACCAATAAAGATACATAGAAAAACCAAGAGATATATTTGTCAGTGTGGGAGGGGTTGTGGAGTATAAATCCCAAGGCCAAACCTGAGAAAAACATTCCCGAGAGTAAATGGCCAAAAAAAAAAATTAAGGTGTTATCTCAGGGTTAAACGTGGAAGTGTCCCACTTGTCCCATATTTTAGAAAACTTGGGTAGAGAATCTTGTACCAACGCAGTCATACGTTCCATCCTGCGTATATATGCAATAGCAGAGATTAGCTGCGGTTGGGACGGAGGGGAGGTGGACAGCCAAAGAGTAGGAATCGCTCTCTTGGCAGCTAGAAGAATATAGGCTGTCAATTTCTTGGCGTGTTTAGATAACGCCGCGATAGGCAGGCCTAACAAGTAGTGTTTAGGGTCTAATGGAATATCTACCTCCAGAACAGATTGTAGTAGGGATTGGACCATGGACCAAAAAGGCACAATCAAAGGGCAGCTCCAGAAAATATGGTAGTGGGTGCCCTCATCTCGTTGGCATCTCCAACACAACTTAGATACGGAATGATCATATTTATGTAACATTTCAGGGGTTTTGTACCAAAACATTAGTATCTTATAGGCCGTCTCTCTCTGCTCCACACATCTGGAGACTCTAGAAGTAGAGGTCCAGATGTCCTGCCATTGGGAAATGGTTAAGGGGGATGGTAAAATTGTAGCCCATCTTCTCATGTAGAGATGTGTATCAGTGGTGGGCGAGATTGAATTGTGGAGGACACTATAAATAGAGGATATAAGTCCTTTCTGGCATGGGCCTTGTGAGCACAAAGTTTCAAAGGTGTTAGGGTTGGCCAGAGTCAGGTCAGGAGATCTAGAGTGGAAATAATGTTTAAATTGAATGTAAGAAAAAGAGAGTCGATCTGGGATGCCATATTTGTCCTGAAGCTCAGGAAAGGATAGGAATTTGCGAGATACTGGATGCACCAGATGGCGGAGTTGGAAGACGCCAGACCTATACCAAGGAAACATATTCTTCACCGAGAGGCTGTCAGGCATATCCGGATTAAAAATGACATTCAGCAGGGGTGAGCATGGAGAGGAGAGAGAGAACCGTTTGTGACACTGTTTCCATATGGAGACAGTAAAAAGCATCGGTCCCAGGCATATGCGCCTAAGCTGAGCCACAGAGGAGGTCAGATCAGACCATAGCATGGAGCATGGATGGACCGGGGTGACCACACTCATTTCTAGCTCTGACCATCTACTGGTAGCAAAATATGACGACCAGGAGACAGCCGCCAGAAGATGCGATGCATAGTAATACTTCACGATATCGGGGGCTCCCAGTCCTCCATGGGATCGTGGAGCAAAAACCACTGTTTGGGCTATCCGATGCCTCTTATTCCCCCATATAAATTTAGCAAAGGCTCGTTGAATATTCCTAAGCTGAGGCATGGAGATAGCAACTGGTAATGTTTCAAAAAGAAATAAAAACTTAGGGAGTATGGCAATTTTCAATACGTTAATCCTGCCCAGGAGAGATAGGGTACATGATGACCAACTTCTGAGTAGGCTATGCGTTTCCGCTATTAGGGATATATAGTTAGCTTCATAGAGGGAGCCGTACTTGGCGGTCAGGTTAATGCCGAGATATTTGAGAGAAACGGGGCACCAACGGTAGGGGTACGTGGATTCCAAGGAAGCTTGAAGTGTGGGGGGAATATGAATAGGGAGCGCTTCGGTTTTAGTCGTATTTACCTTATAACCCGAGAGCCTACCGAAGGAATCTAAAAGAGTGTGAAGTTTGGGAAGGGAGGTTAGGGGTTTCGTCAGCGTGAGGAGAATGTCGTCCGCAAAAAGAGACAGCTTGTATTCTTTCAGTCTGAGGGAGACTCCCCTTATGTCTGAATCCACCCGTATAGCTGCAGCCAAGGGTTCTAAGCATAATATAAACAACAAGGGGGATAGGGGGCATCCCTGTCTGGTACCATTACTATGTGTGAATAGTGGGGATCTGTAAGATGCCAGTTGGACTTGGGATGTGGGAGACGAGTATAAGGCTTGCAGGGCTGATAGGAAAGAACCAGAAAGGCCAAAGCGCTGGAGCGTTGCAAACATGTAGGGCCATCCCAGCCTGTCAAAGGCTTTTTGTGCGTCTAAACTCAAAACAATAGCCGGGCGAGACATTTTATCGAGTAGATCTATGAGGTCAATGATACGCCTGGTGTTGTCCCCAGCCCGTCTGCCCAGTACAAATCCCACCTGGTCATTATGAACCAGGGCGGGAATCAATAAGGAAAGCCTATTAGCTAAAATTTTGGTGAAGATTTTATAGTCGGAGTTGAGTAAGGCTATGGGTCTGTAATTATCTGGAAGTGTAGGGGATTTATCCGGTTTCGGGATAACTGTGATATGTGCGTGGAGAAACTGAGAATGCGGAATAATGCCCTTCTGCAGGGAGGTAAAAAGATTAAGCAGATGGGGGCTCAGTGTCGGGAGAAAAGTTTTATAATAAACATAAGGAAGCCCGTCAGGACCCGGGGATTTATGGGACGGAAGATCTTTTACAACCGCAGCCAGCTCCTCTGGTGTAACAGGGGCATTTAGGGTGTCCACTTGTGGGGAAGACAACACTGGTAATTTCAAGGAAGCGCAGAAATCATCAAAGCTACCTTGGGAGAACTCATGGTTAGGGTCAGAAGCTAGGCAGTTATATAATTTTTTGTAAAAAGTGCCAAAGACTTTAGACATCGTCAAGGGGCAGTAAGTCAGAGTGCCGTCCAGCTGTAGCAGGAGGTCAGGATAGGAGTGAAATGGACGGGGCTTAAGCTTGTTCACCAACATCCTATGAGGCTTGTTGGCAAATTCATAGAACCTCTGTTTAGCCCAGAGCAGAGCCTTAGAACACTTGTGCATATCTAAGGATTTTAACCGTTCGCGGAGAGAGGTCACTGTGCGAAGACGCGGCACCGATGGGGAGGACACAAGCAGAGCTTCAGCTTTTTGCAATTGCGAAAGGAGGTCTAGTCTCTGCGCTGCCGAGTCCCGCTTAAGGCGAGAGCCAGCCGAGATACATAATCCTCTAAAAACGGCCTTGTGGGCCTCCCAAAGGGTGGACACGTCCCGCACCGACCCTTCGTTAAGCTGAAAAAATTCGGCTAACCCGTGGGATAGATGGGTTTCGGTAACCGGATCACGGAGGAGAAACTCGTTGAATCTCCAGTGGCAGGTCTTAGGTATAGAGAGGGTGAGGACGAGGTCGAGCTGGACCGATGCGTGATCAGACCACGTTATGGGATTTAACTCCGAGGCCACTGCCGACGTTAGAAGAGGTGCCGAAACAAAGATGTAGTCCAATCTAGAGTACATCTTGTGTGGGGGTGAGTAGAAGGAGAATTGCCGATGTGTAGGGTGTTTAATCCTCCAGGTGTCTAAAAAGTTATGAGACCTAATGAGCTTGCGAAACGCAGCGGATTGACGTTCCGTTTTTAAGGAGGGATTGTCTGAAAACAGGGTCTGCCTATCCTTCCTAGCAGACATGGCCATATTAAAGTCCCCGCCAAGGATCATGAATGGCTGGGCATAGGTGCCCAGGCTGTCCAAGACCTCAGTAAGGAAGTGAATCTGGCCTGAGTTGGGAGCATAAACATTGATAATAGTAAGAGAACGAGATAAGTAGTCACAGTCCAGGAGGATGTATCTGCCCGGAGGATCAATAAATGAGGACTTAACCCGTAACGGGCATGTCTTTTTAATCAGTATTGCCACCCCTGCTTTACCAGAGGGGTCAGAGGCCATAAAAGAGACCGGAAAATGTTTGGCTGCAAATTTAAGAGATCCCCCTGGGCGAAAGTGGGTCTCCTGGACTAGGACCACATCCGCGTTGGAGGACCTGAACTCCTTCAAAGCCAACCAGCGCTTATGGATTGAGTTCAGGCCCTTAACATTGTAAGTAAGTACCCTCGAAGCCATCGTATAGGAATCAGAGAAAGCTTAAGATACCCGTAATATACATACAAAAAAACGGACATAACCATACCAACCATGAAGATATTGGGACTCGCGGTGTGTCCTAGAAGTGAAAGGCAAATGAAGACATATAATAACAACAATGCGATTATAAAGTGTAGTAAAGTGCATCCAAATTGAACAAAAGATGAAAAAAAGGCCGAAAAATAGGCCTAAAAAATAGAAGAAAAAAAAAAACATTACTAATAGAAAAAAGGCCTGGGGGGTAAAAACCACCCAGGAGTCCACAGCCGTAGCCGTGGAACCAAAGAAGGCACATCAGGGGTTCCAGCTCATCTGGAGAGACCCCGCCACCTTCCAGCAAAAGGTATAGGAAATAAGAGCAAAACACTGTAGTCCCAACAACCAAAAAAAGAACAGGGGCAGTGGAAAATATAACCTGTAACTAAAGTTGCAAATATCCCTTGTTAAAGAGGAAACATGGTGAGATAGGGGCCGAGGCCGAGATCAGCCAAACACTACACATGGAAGCTACCATCAGGGAGGGAGTCTAGGATGCAGGTTACGCTGAGGGGTAGAAAAGGATTTCTGCGACTTCTGGCGTGCAGGGGTCCAGATCCGAGCAGGAATGGAGGAGGGTCTGGGCGTCGTCGGAAGCGGCATGGGATCCTCGTCTGGAAGCGGTGGTAGGCCCAGGTTACGTATGAAAGCTTCACTCTCCTGAAGATCTCTCATAGAGTATTGAATCCCATCTTTAGTAGCAGAGAGGCGGAAAGGAAACCCCCAATGATATGGGAACTGATGGTTTTGCAGATGGGCAGTCACGGGGCGAAAGCTGCGACGTTTGGCAAGAGTAATAGGGGATAAGTCACTAAAAATTTGTATCTTGGCTCCTTTAAATTCCAAACGGGATTTGTTCCGGGTGGCCATGGTCAAAGCCTCCTTGCTATCGTAGTAATGAAAGCGTACGATAATGTCTCTAGGGTTGGCTCCGGCAGGCGGTTTTGGGGCCAGGGATCTGTGGGCCCTATCCATTCTCCAGTCTATGTCCGGAATTTTAGGGGCAACAACATTAAAGAGGCTGAGTAGGTATGGTTTGATCTCCCCCTCACTAACGGCCTCCAGGACGCCTCTGATCCGAAGGTTTTGGCGACGTTCCCTATTCTCCAAATCTTCCTGTTGGGATTGGAGCTGAGAGACCGATTGTTTCAGACCGGCGTTGTCTTCTTCCAAAACGTGGACATATTGTATCAGGTCATCAAATTTGGTTTCCAGGACATCAGTCCGTTCTCCAATCTGGGCAATCTCCCCCCGCAGTTCATGGGCCAGCTTACCCATTTCCTTTGAAACATTACTCGTCAAGTCTTGTAGGAGAGCTCGCAGTTTATCGTCAAGTACATCAACTGTGACCGGGGCGGACATTGTGTCTGAGTGGCTATGTGACAAGGAATGTGGACTGTCGTGCGCCGGTGCTTGGGATGTCACTTGTGCGTACGTGAAAGAACCTGGAGAAGGGGCTGGGGAGGCCGGCCTGCTTAAAAATCGATCCAGAGTCTGTGTCTGTGAGGGCCGCAAATCCGGGGATGAAGACTGAGGAAGGTGTTTCGGCCTGTATTTCACCATGAGGCGTTGGGACTAGGCGTATATTCAGTTACATGCGGTGTTTCCCATAGAGAAGTAGCGACTGTGAGCAGCACGGGAGCATTGGAAGGCGGCTAAGGCCTACGTAGGATGATCACATGTCTGTCAAACAAGTGGGACCCAAGATGAGACCCCAAGATAGTATGCTGCCGTTCAGAAGGCACAAACCAACCGTGGGGGGAGGGGGGATGGAGCAGGAGTGCAGGCCGCAGCAGTTCCAAACAACAAGCACGCTGCTGGAGGCCTCGGGTGTAGCAAGATGGCCGCCGGAGCTCACCTGTCCAGCTGGGGTCTGGGAGTCCCTTTAGGCATCCGAGCGGCGATCAGCGGTGGTCTGGCGCAGGAGAGGCTGTCCCGAGGGGTCCACGTTGGGCGACTGCTGCAGTCCCGGCTGAGGGGGAACCCAGGATGCACCGTCCGGAGGCTCCGGGTAGCGATGTAGGCCGCAAGATGGCGGCGTCCAGCCTGTCTCGCCGCCCGCCGCCTCAGGGCGAAAACGGCGGCGGATCCGATAAAAATAACGGCTCCGTCCGGAGCTCCGATGTCCCACCGGCGGGATGGAGAGGTCGGCGGGCAAAACAGGGATGCGGTGGACGAGGATGGGGTAAGATTGAGCTAGGCCTCGGCGGAGCTCTCCCCAGACACGTCCGACGTCCTCGACTTCCGGCCACGCCCCCCATAAAAAGCTATTTAACAACCATCCATTTTTAAGTTCATACACACACACCTCAAACTAGGGGTCGACCGATTATTGGTGGCCACTTTTTTTAATAATCGTTATCATTGACAAACTTACCAATATAGTGCTTCAAAGTGTTGTACTGGGGTGATGCCTGCAGCGGCAGACATCACCTGGTACCGTTTTTTAACAACCGATATGGCTAAGCAGCCGCTTGTCTGTTATTACAAACAGCCAGAGGGGATGTCCTCCCCAGAAGTGCAGTCACTGTAAATCTGAGGAGAAACTCTGAAATGAGGTGGAGCTCTGCTGATTTTATCATCCAATCGTGTACAAGCAAACATTCTGTATGACGTCCTCCCAGAGAATCGTTCGTGCGTGCCCCCTCGGGCACGCACACTGGAACATCCGTGCTCACCGGGTTCACGGGACCCGGCGCAACACGGATCGTGGTAAAGGACCAATAGCAGCGGTCCTTTACCACGTGATCACCCCGTCCAATGACGGAGCGATCACAAAATGTAAACAAAAAACGTCATGGGTCATGCAAAGTTCACTTCTCTCCTCTCCTCACACCGATGCAGCGTGAGAGGAGAGGAGAGCTACATAGTTATCCGTGAGTGGGAAAAACAGTGCCCAGCAGTGCCCCAGCAGTGCCCAGCAGTGCCCAGCAGTGCCCTAGCAGTGCCCCAGCAGTGCCCAGCAGTGCTACAACAGTGCCCAGCAGTGCCACAACAGTGATCAGCAGTGCCACAACAGTGCCATCTGTCACCTCTGTGCCATCTGTCACCTCTGTGCCACCTGTGCCACACCTGTGCCACCCCTGTGCCACCCCTGTGCCACCAGATCCACACCAGATCCACACCAGTGCCACTACAGTGCACACCAGTGCCACACCAGTGCCACACCAGTGCCACCTGTGCCCATCAGTGCCACCTGTGCCCATCAGTGCCACGTCAGTGCCGCCTGTGCCCCACCAGTGCCCCACCAGTGCCGCCTGTGCCCCACCAGTGCCGCCTGTGCCCCACCAGTGCCACCTGTGCCCGCCAGTGCCGCCTGTGCCCGCCAGTGCCATCTGTGTGCTAGTCAGTGCCACCAGAGCCACACCAGTGCATCCAAAGCCACTATAGTGACATCAGTGCCGCCTGTGCCCACCAGTGCCGCCTGTGCTCACCAGTGCCATCTGTGTGCCCACCAGTGCCATCTGTGTGCCCACCAGTGCCATCTGTGTGCTAATCAGTGCCACCAGAGCCACACCAGTGCAACCAAAGCCACTATAGTGCCCAGTGCCGCCTGTGTCCACCAGTGCCGCCTGTGTCCACCAGTGCCACCTGTGCCCACCAGTGCAGCCTCACCAGCCACCAGTATGGCAAAAAAATATTTTACTAGCGAGGAGGCCTACCAGCTTCTAAGTATAACCGATGAGAGCAGCGCGGAGCTCTCTGATTCTCTGTCCAATTCAAATTCTGCCTATGAACCCGTAACAAGCAGCGGGTCTGATACTGAATCAGAAGAGGAATATGTGCCCGTGAAAAGAATGCGTTCTGGCGTGGAGCAGCAACCTACTACCAGCAGCGCAGTGCCGTCCACCTCGAGAGCAGTGCCGTCCACCTCGAGAGCAGTGCCGTCCACCCCGAGAGCAGTGCCGTCCACCCCGAGAGCAGTGCCGTCCACCCCGAGAGCATTCCCGAGAGCAGTGCCGTCCACCTCGAATAGGGGCCATGCCAGCCTTCCCTATGCCCTTCAACACCCCCTGTGGCTGCCCTCTAATTCCGGAGAAGCAAATATCCCCCCCTTCACCGCCCAGCCAGGTGTCCAGGTGAACACCGATGATTTTTCAATGCTAGATTTTTTTCATTTGGCTTTCACCGAAGACTTACTATCATCCATTGTGGCCCAGTGCAACCTCTACGCACAGCAGCACATAGTAAGCAACCCTGGCTCTAGTTATGCCCGTCCCTTTCAGTGGAGAGAACTAACTGTAGAGGAATTCAAAATTTTCTTAGGCCTAACATTTTCTATGGGACTTTCAAAAAAAAACAATTGTACTCCTATTGGTCTACCAAACCTGTCCACCACATGCCACTCTTCTCATCCCTTATGCCAAGATCACGATACGTAATGATTATGCGGTTCCTCCACTACAATGACAACACCCAGTGCCTTCCCCGAAATGACCCAGCTTTTGACAAACTATTTAAAATTCGGCCACTCCTAAATTATTTCTCTGAAAAATTTCTCCAATTATATACCCCCGAACAGAATATTTCCGTGGATGAGTCCCTTGTAAAATTCTCAGGCAGGCTTGGCATCAAACAGTTTATCCCCAGCAAAAGGGCCCGATATGGGGTTAAAATGTACAAACTTTGTGACCGAGCCACGGGATACATCTACTCCTTCCTTGTGTACGAAGGAAAGGACTCCCAACTGCACCCTCCTGAATGCCCAGAGTACATTGGAGCCAGCGGAAGAGTGGTCTGGCATCTTGTCTATCCACTCCTTGGAAAGGGATACCATCTTTATGTGGATAATTTTTATACGAGCTTGCCCCTCTTCCGCAATCTTCACCGGAGAGACACCCCAGCATGTGGTACAGTGAGAGCCAATAGAAAGGGCTTCCCACAAAAACTCGTCAATGAAAAGCTACAACGAGGGGAGACAGCATCTTTGCGGAACCAGGAGCTATTGGCTGTCAAGTGGAGGGACAAACGAAACGTCCACATGCTGACGACAATACATAATGACACCTACATAGAAGTCTCCAGAAGAAACTGCCCAATCCAGAAACCAGCCTGCATCTATGATTACAATTTGTTTATGGGAGGAGTGGACTTTAACGATCAGATGATTGAACCATACCTTCCCACAAGAAAATCCCGCCACTGGTATAAAAAAGTGTCCATTTATCTTTTCAGTTTGGCCATGTATAACACTTATGTCCTTTACCAAAAATCTACAGAGAACCCCGTATCCTATTTGTACTACCAAGAAGAAGTTATTTCCGCCCTTTTGTACCCTGAAGGCCCACCAGAAACTATTCGCTCTGATTGTGTGAGCAGACTCCACGAACGCCACTTTCCTGACAAAATCCCCCCCAGTGAAACAGGCTGCAGAAGTCAGAAAAAATGCCGGGTGTGCTCCAGAGGAGGAATTAGAAGAGACACCCCATTTTATTGTCCCGATTGTCCTTCCCAACCAGGCCTCTGTATAGGTGAATGCTTCCGCCGTTACCATACTTCTCTACATTATTAGGGAAGTATGGTAAACGTAATTCTCATTTCCTGTCATTTTCCTCCACACCCCTTATGCCACTGCACTGAACTGTACATACCTCTGCCTTCTCCGACACCGACCCTGGCCTGTTATACGACCAAGCTTTTGCCTAACGCTAAACATACCTCTGCCTTCTCTGGAACTGACCCTGGCCTGTTATACGACCAAGCTTTTGCCTAACGCTAAACATACCTATGCCTTCTCCGGAACTGACCCTGGCCTGTTATACGACCACGCTTCTGCCTAACGCTAAACTGTACCTGCCTCTGCCTTCTCTGGAACTGACCATGGACTGTTTGACCACGTTTTTTGCCTGCCTCTTGGATTGATCTTTTACCCTGCTATGCTAGTGGGAACAAAAGGGGTCCCACATATGTGAGGGGCTCCAGAATAGTTTTTCTGGATGAAGAAAACTAATTTTTTAGTTTTCTTATTCCCGAATTAGGGACTGGAGACTCAGAGGCTTCAAAGAGATTTGGGCGGGAGAAACCTCTACCCCTTTCCCCATTATTTCATAGCCTGCTACTTGGACCATGTTCCTGCTTACTACCAGGATGGACAATATTCCTGCCTGCTGCCTGGACAATTCCATTCACTGTCGCTAACCACGTCCCTGCCTGCTGCCTGGATCAGGGCTCTCCTGCGGACAATTGGACTACTAAAACCACAGGTAATTTTTTGTTTACCCCTTACTTGGTATGTATGTGCTATGTTAGAAATATGAAGGGCCTTCAAAAATGTGATAGATTGTAAGGAAATTGGATGCGTAAGTTATGTTCCTAGAACACCTGATGATGCTTCTAAGATGTTGGGCCTCTATGTGGCCAGGCTGTGTAAAAGTCTCACACATGTGGTATCGCCATACTCAGGAGGAGTAGCAGAATATATTTTGGGGTGTCATTTTTGCTATGTACATGCTATGTGTTGGAAATATCTTATAAATGGACAACTTTTTGTAAAAAAAATGCATTTTCATTTTTTTCCACATTTTCCAAAAACTTTGGGAAAAAAATGAACCATTCAAAGGACCCATTATGCCTCATAGATTATACGTTGGGGTGTTTGCTTTCCAAAATAGGGTCACTTTGTGGGCGTTTCCATTGTCCTGGTGCTCTAGGGCCTTCAAAAGTGTAATAGGTGGTTGAGAGATTAGATGGGTAATTTATGCTCCTAGAAAGCCTGAAGTTGCTACTTCAATGTTGGGCCTGTGTATGTGGCCAGGCTGTGTAAAAGTCTCACACATGTGGTATCGCCATACTCAGGAGGAGTAGCAGAATATATTTTGGGGTGTCATTTTTGCTATGTACATGCTATGTGTTGGAAATATCTTATAAATGGACAACTTTTTGTAAAAAAAATGCATTTTCATTTTTTCCCCACATTTTCCAAAAACCTTGGGAAAAAAATGAACCATTCAAAGGACTCATTATGCCTCATAGATTATACGTTGGGGTGTTTTCTTTCCAAAATGGGGTCACTTTGTGGGCGTTTTCCATTGTCCTGGTGCTCCAGGGCCTTCAAAAGTGTAATAGGTGGTTGAGAGATTAGATGGGTAATTTATGCTCCTAGAACGCCTGAAGTTGCTACTTCAATGTTGGGCCTGTGTATGTGGCCAGGCTGTGTAAAAGTCTCACACATGTGGTATTGCCATACTCAGGAGGAGTAGCAGAATATATTTTGGGGTGTCATTTTTGCTATGTACATGCTATGTGTTGGAAATATCTTATAAATGGACAACTTTTTGTAAAAAAAATGCATTTTCATTTTTTTTCCACATTTTCCAAAAACTTTGGGAAAAAAATGAACCATTCAAAGGACTCATTATGCCTCATAGATTATACGTTGGGGTGTTTGCTTTCCAAAATGGGGTCACTTTGTGGGCGTTTCCATTGTCCTGGTGCTCCAGGGCCTTCAAAAGTGTAATAGGTGGTTGAGAGATTAGATGGGTAATTTATGC
Organism: Lithobates pipiens; assembly: GCF_037356315.1. Taxonomy (NCBI): domain Eukaryota; kingdom Metazoa; phylum Chordata; class Amphibia; order Anura; family Ranidae; genus Lithobates; species Lithobates pipiens. Next base: position 183,195,904 of record NW_027507758.1, read on the forward strand.
TCCTCGAACGCCTGAAGTTGCTACTTCAATGTTGGGTGTGTGTATGTGGCCAGGCTGTGTAAAAGTCTCACACATGTGGTATTGCCGTACTCAGGAGGAGCAGCAGAATTTATTTTGGGGTTTCATTTGTTGAATGTACATGCTGTGTGAGAGAAATAACCTGTTATAATGACAATTTGGTGTGAAAAAAAATTAAATTTAAAAAAATCTTCATTTTGCAAAGAATTGTGGGAAAAAATGACAAGTTCAAAAAACTAACGGTGCCATGTACTAAATACCTTGGAATGTCTACTTTCCAAAATGGGGTCATTTGGGGGGTTTTTGTACTTTACTGGCTTGTTAGGGTCTCAAGAAATGAGATAGGCTGTCAGTACATCAGGTGTGATCAAATTGATACATTTTCAGCGATTGGCACCATAGCTTGTACACCCTATAACTTTCACAGAGAATAAAAAATTTCCACTAATTTGGATTATTTTTACTAAAGATATTTAACAGTATACATTTTTGGCCAAAATTATGAAGAAAAATTACTTATTTACAAAAAAATTAATAGAAATGAAGAAAAAAGCATTTTTTTTACAAAATTTTCGGTATTTTTTCATTTATAGCACAAAAAATAAAAAACCCAGAGGCGATCAAATACCACCAAAAGAAAGCTCTATTTGTGTGAAAAAAAGGACGAAAATTTCATATGGGTACAGTTTTGCATGACTGAGTAACTGTCATTCAAATTGTGAGAGCACTGAAAGCTGAAAATTGGTCTGGTTATTAAGGGTGTTTAAGTGCCCAGTTGTCAAGTGGTTAATATGGTTGGAATCGACATGGCAGCACATAGCAGCAGGCTGTCATCACTACACCATAGGTCCAGTTGAAGGCGACACAAAGTAACTTTTTTGGTAATGTAGTGGGATACAGTATAGCCAATGCCTGGACTTGTGATGTCTGTGTTATTTTAAATTTACAGGTGTCTCCTACAGCTCCTATTAATCCACCCCTCTGCACTACTATCATCCAGTCTTCAGTGCTGCTTCCTGTAGCTAAAGTTTCAGGTTCAGAGTCCCTGTATTCAGGGGCGGAGGTTCTTTCCCACCCTAAAATCTCTCTGAACCTCCAAAATTCCAGGTGCCAAATAGACAATTGTAAAATCAGAGAAAACTTTACATCAGTCCTCTCCTTTTTATTCACTATCCCGGAACCTTCTCACACTACATGGGTGAGACCCCTGAATAAACAAACTGCAATGAAACTAATAAAGGGAGTGGAGTACCTCAACTACAGTGCAAACACTACATTTATTCTCATTGGAGAAGCGACGATTGAGAGGGGCCATGATAATCTACAAATACTTCAATGGGGATCCCAGCATAGGAAAAAACAATAAAGTCTCATAGACTGTAATAGGACAAGGGGTCATACAATGAGGCATGAGGAGAAGTGGTTTAACCTTAAACTTTGCAGGGGGTTTTCCACTATCAGGCCAATAAGGAATGGATGTGGAACACTTCCACAACCACTGTTGGCTGCGGGGAGAATGGATAATTTTAAAAGACTCTTGGGTATATATCTTAAAGAACACAATACAGCCTACTGTAACTATTTAAAACTATTTTTTTTTTTTTTTTACTTTATATTGTTTTTTTGTGGAACAACACTCCATTGTTTAGACTCTAAATGTGTTATAACGCTTTATGTTAATCATTCAAAAACCTGTATGGAAACATAATAGGAAAATTATAAGGTAAAACACTGAACAAAAATAAAAAAAAATTTTTGGGACTTTCATTCAATATCATAGCTGAGAACTGGGTATTCCAGCTTCGGCAAGTTGACTTTTAGGAAAGCAAGTTTTTCCATTAGATGGGGGGCCATGTGTGAACGTTGGGGGCACAATATGTTACCAGTAACAGAAAAAACTTGTTCACTTTGAACAGTGGTAGGTGGGCATGAGAGGAGTTCTTGGGCTACTTGAGAGAGAGCTGGCCAAATATCTCGCTTGTCATCCCAGAATTCTAAAGGATTTACAGTGGGGGGCAAAATGGGCTCTGCAAGGTATGTAGTTACCATGTCCTGCACACCAATTTTTTTTAGGGAGGGAAGTCTGATGGGTCCCACTACGCTGTCTATTGCCCGAAACAAAACAGAGGCTGCTTTGGTGGACTGAGTAGTGGTTGCACTATTGCTATGGCTACTGGACAGAGACACAGAGTCATCTTCCTCCAGCTCTGCTTCTTCATCCTCTTGCTCACGTTGAAGCCTTGAGTTTTTTTGATGTTTCTCTCTGACCCTCTCTACCAATTTATCTCGCCAGAAGGTCAGGGAATTGGATCCCAGGGCAAGCTTGCCCTTCATCCGTGGATCACAAAGAGTGGCCAACATTACTTCAGGGCATGAGTCTGTGAGCTCTTTCAGTCAGGAGAACACAAATGTATGGATCAACTATAGTGTGTGATAGCATAGAATGCAAACAACATTTCTCAAGTAAAAAAAAGATGTTATAACAATGTGACAGACCCCCATAATCAAGAGGAGTATGTCCGCCGTATAAGCTTCCCTTGTTCGGTACCAGCACGATCCAAGATCCTAGTCACTTGTCGAGGCATCAGTTTAGGGTGGTATTAAACATAAGACTGTTTATTCAAACACAGGCATAAAGTGATATACACTCAGGGACAATCTCCCTTCTTTGCATAATGACACAGGGCAGGTAAACCTTACCTCCTCCAGTAATACACACAAGTAAATTCAACTTTCCAGCAGTAGACAGTCTTTAGGAGGGGCTAATGGAGAAACCCCCCCTCCCCTCTAGCATCTAATAGCCAGTGGTTTAATTCACATGTAAGCCAAGCTGCATATACATATACATCCCATAATAGGTTGCTCCCAAGGCAGACAGAAACAATGGAACACTAGGATACAGCCACTTAACAATAAACACATAACAACCCCCACCCACCTCAAACTATCTGGTAAAAAGTGTACAACAGTCTATGAGACCAAGCTCATACAATATTCCAACAGTCTGAAAGGTGGAATTATTTATCTTCATATATTTGTTGAGGAATATTGTTCAGAAATATTACTGTCCCAAGTAAAAGAACCCCTTCATTCTTTCAACACAAACCACACATATAGAACCCAGGATAACAGAGGTGAAGTGAAATTTAGTCATTGCAGTCTCTGATCAGTAAGGATGAGCCGAACAGCCCCCGGTTCAGTTCGCACCAGAACCTTCGAACAGACCTAAACTTCGTGTGAAATTTAGAACCCTATTAAAGTCTATGGGACTCGAACGTTCAAAATCTAAAGTGCTAATTTTAAAGGCTAATATGCAACTTACTGTCCTAAAAAGTGTTTGGGGACCTGGGTCCTGCCCCAGGGGATATGGATCAATGCAAAAAAAAGTTTTAGAAACTACAGTTTTTTCGGGAGAAGTGATTTTAATAACGATTAAAGTGAAACAATAAAAGTGTAATATTCCTTTAAATTTCGTACCTGGGGGGTGTCAATAGTATGCCTGTGAAGGGGCGCATGTTTCTCATGCTTAGAACTGTTCCTGCACAAAGTGTCATTGCTGCAGAAAAAAAAGTCATTTAAAATCACTCACGGCTATAATGAATTGTCGGCTCCCGTAATACAGAGAACACTCATTGAAAGTTATTGATAAAAAAAAAAAGCGTGGGATTCCCCTAAATTCAATTACCAAGCCCTTCAGGTCTGGTATGGATATTAAGGGGAACCCTGTGTCAAATAAAAAAAAAATTGACATGGGGTCCCCCTAAAAATCTATATCAGACCCTTTATCCAAGCACGCAACCTGGCAGGCCGCCGGAAAAAGAGGGGGGATGAGAGAGCGCCCCCCCCGTACCAGGCCACATGCCCTCAACATTGGGAGGATGCTTTGGGGTCCCCCCAAAAGCACCATGTCCCCATGTTGATGGGGACAAGGGCCTCATCCCCACAACCCTGGCTGGTGGTTGTGGGGGTCTGCGGGTGGGGGACTTCGCTAATGATATGGACATTCACTGTGCTATTCATTTTAGCACAAAATACTCAATTTTGTCCCACTATTGAAATGTGTTCTGTAACCTTCACCTAACACACAGACACATCTCCTACTAAACACTCTCTACTCCCCCCCCCCTTCTCGATGTTTTACTTTTGCAATTGTTCTATTCGCTAGCCTTTAATAATATATTTCTATTTGTTAGCTTTTAATAACATATTTCTATTTGTTAGTTTTTAATAACATCTCACACCACCCTCTCTTATTTATGTATAAAATAGCATGAAATAATACAGTTTGACACTGAACGGACATTTTAAACACAATGATTGGGTCCTATGAATCTGTTCCTGCAGCTGCAGTATTAACTTTGTTTTAGAGTCACAATCAGAAATTAGTCATAACAATTTGGCGAGCCAGCCAGGAGGTTGGCAGAAGGAACCGCGCTTTGATCGAGATCATTGGGAACGCATACATCTAAATGCCGGCTGTGTAAGCTGTCCTTAAGTTTGCTATATTTCTGCCTTTCCTATATATCCTATCTGTCGGTTCTCAAGGAAACCAGACCACTTTTGGACCTTTCTGGTTGGGTAACGTGTGTGTGTGTGTGAATATGTTTGTGTCCCCCTTCATGGGTTGGACTGTGTGTGGATAGAGAGAATCCTCTGCAGTTCCCTGAGTTGACTCCTTGTGGGCGACCTGGGTCAGAGGAGCATGGTAGGGTCAGATAAAGCTCACAGAGAAGAGAAGAGATGAGGAGGGTCTCTTAATGAGTGTTTTGTCTATTGTCATAAACCCCTTCTATCCACATAGATAAGTGGAGACTATTCTTGTAAATCTGCAGATTTGCTGTCCTATTTGTTTTAGAGGCAAGAGGGCACACGTAGAGAAGACTGGCCAGTCATTATGGGCATTAAATTAATGAAGGGAGAGAGGCCTTCAGAAAATTCCCAGCGCAAGATGAGTGCTATAGAATATATGAACCGAAGGTACGGTTCCGCCTATACTGAGCCCCTAGATAAATGGGTAGAATGGACAAAGGGAACAGCTAAACCTTTAAAATCTGAAGGGACTTTTGATTTGCAAGTATGGCAAACTTTTCTGCACGATTATGGAAAATAGCTTGTACATGGGAGACAGAAGCTAAAGTAGCAAATCAAACTGGCTTGATGGAGATGTTTAGTAAAAGTACTGCCCAAATTTACTACTTTTGGCCAGAAGACTCTATAGAGGAGGACCCCCCCCCCCCCCCACCTTACGTGGCTGCCATTTTGGCTTTAAGGGGTCCAAGCACAAAAGCAAAAGAATTAGATTACATGGAACACACAAAAGATGAGCTGGACAATATAGTAGAGAGCAGAGGTTTAACAGCCCCATATCAACCTACAAAGAGGGATCTGGCTGGTATCCTAGAAACATATGATTGGCATAGATCCAAAGGCACATATGCAAAACTAGATCTCTCTGAACTTAAGGCTTTGGCCAGAGAAAGAGAGATAGAGTCTGAACTTCCAGAGCAAACCATCATTTTAAAATTGTGGCAGCAAGATGAAGAGAGAAAGAAGGGGGATGCTGCCCCTTCTGCCCTGGTCACAGAGCAATCTATTGCAGTTTATCTTGTCAGAACCCAATTCGTTTTTGAAGGTAATGCTGTTGTCAGTAAGTCTCGAATTAAATGGCATGTACCTTTTAATCCCCAAGATATGAGATCCATATTAGAGGGATTGAGAGATCATAGAAAGAATCCAATTGGGTTTGCAAACAAACTTAGAGCTGCACAGGAAGCATATGAGGCTTCTGCTACTGACATTCATCAGCTTCTTATTAAAGCAGTGGGATGCAATATGTACTTAAAGAATGTGATGTAGACATCAAAAATCTAGGTAAGATGGTTACTGGACGGGAGGTTTGTGAGAAATTGAAGGAAAAATTGCCCCAAATATATGGACAAACCAGACATGCTGAATTTATGAATGCTAAGCAAGGGAAAGAGGAGGCATCAGGGGCTTATTGGAGGAGGTTACGTGATATGGCTAAGGAAGCAGGCATTACAATAGAGGAAAAGAAGGTGTGAGAAACTGCAAGTCCATCTACACAACTGATGAAACAAAGGTTTCTTGATGGTTTAATACCCCAGTTGAAAGAATAGTTGTTCACAGCAAGGCCTGAGGCAGGCAATGTGTCTATTTGAGACGTCCTGCCTATCTTGTTATCCATAGAAAACAGGATTAACCAAAAAGACAGCAAACCCAAGGTTATGTACATGGGGAAGCAGTGGGGAAGAGGAAGAGGCAAAGGCAATTTCAGAAATCATGGCAATCGGGGACCAATTATATACTACAATTGTAATCAGGAAGGACACATAGCAAAATTCTGCCATCTTCCTGACCATAGACTGGAAAAGAGCTTAGAGGCACCTCATGCTGATCGCAGTTCTCTGCCAAAAGCAGTGGATCAGGCATAGGAAAATGGCATGCCAGTATCAATCATGTTAAATAGGGGAGACAATGGTCCAGAGGCCAGAGTAAAAGTATTTTTACAAGAACTCCCCTATCCTGGAGGAGAAACAGAATGAACCTGTTTAATAGATACTGGTGCAAGTGTTTTTAACCACTTAACAACTGCCCCATAGCCGACTGATGGCTACAGGGTGGTTTCTTAACTCTGGGAGACCATCATATGATGTCCTCAAAGAATTTTGCTCTCGTGCACTCCCTGGGGCGCGCACTCATCGCAGCCGTTTACCACGTGATCGATCAGTCAAATGATGGAGTGATCACTTGTAAACAAACCGGCATCATGTTATGATGCCGGTTCCTCCCTCCCCTCTCTGTACCGATCGGTACAGCGGAGGGGTAAGAGATCGTGTCAGCAGTGCTGTGGGCTGCATCGGCGGTGCCCACATCGCTGCTCACCAAAATGTAACCCCTCAATTCCCTGCCAACACTCTGCAATACCAGCCAATACTATGCAATACCAGCCAATACTCTGCCAATACCCGCCAATACTCTGCATGCAATACCAGCCAATACTCTGCAATACCAGCCAATACTCTGCAATATTCTCAATACCCACTAATACTCTGAAATACCAGCCAATACTCTACAATACCCGCCAATACTCCACAATACCCTCCAATACTCAGCAATACCAGCCAATACTCTGCAATACCTGCCAATACTCTGCAATACCAGCCAATACACTGCAATACCAGCCAATACTCTGCCAATACACACCAATACTCTGCAATACCCGCCAATACTCTGCAGTACCCGCCAATACTCTGCCACAAATTGCCATACCCAGCCATACTCGGAGATACCCTGCAATACCCAGGCATACTCGGTGACACCCTGCAATACCCAGCCATAGATGCCCCCCCTCCCGCCACCCTCCGGTGCTTCTACCGACTAGCCCATATGATAAAAGCCAGAATCTTCTTTTTTTATTTTATTTCAGGCTTCCCAGCCTAGAGGTGAGATGTGGGGTCTTATTGACCCCATATCTCACTGTAAAGAGGACCTGTCATGCCATATTCCTATTACAAGGGATGTTTACATTCCTTGTAATAGGAATAAAAGTGATCCAAAAATGTATTTTTGGGGAAAAAAATGTCAAACTAAAATAAATAAAGTAAAATGAACAATAAAAAAAAAATTTAAAGCGCCCCTGTCCCCATGTGCTCGCATGCAGAAGCGAACACATACGTAAGTCCCGCCCACATATGAGAACGATGTTTAAACACACATGTGAGGTATCGTTGCAAACGTTAAAGTGAGAGCAATAATTCTAGCCCTAGACCTCCTCTGTAACTCAAAACATGTAACCAGTGAAAAAATTTAAAGCGTCGCCTATGGGGATTTTTAGCGACGTTTGGCGCCATTCCACGAGCGTGTGCAATTTTGAAGAGTGACATGTTAGGTATCTATTTACTCAGCATAACTTCATCTTTCACATTATGAAAAATTGGGCTAACTTTATTGTTTTTTTTTTTAAGCACAAAAAAAACGCATTAGAAAACACAACACCATTGTATTCTCCAGGGTGTTTGCTAAAAAAACATATATAATGCGTTGGGGTTCTATGTAATTTTATAGCAAATAAATTATGATTTTTACATGTAGGAGAGAAATGTCAGAATTGTCCTGGGTGCTCTAAAACGCCTGATGCATGTTGGGCCTCTGTATGTGGCCACGCTGTGTAAAAGTCTCACACATGTGGTATCGCCATACTCGGGAGTAATAGCAGAATGTGTTTTGTGGTGTAATTTGTGGTATGCATATGCTGTGTGTGAGAAATAAACTGCTAATATGACAATTTTGTGAAAAAAATTGTGAAAAAAATCTTGATTTTGCAAAGAATTGTGGGAAAAATTACAACTTCAAAAAACTCATCATGCCTCTTACTAAATACCCTGGAATGTCTTCTTTCCAAAAATGTGTCATTTGGGGGTATTTGTACTTTCATGGCATGTTAGGGTCTCAAGAATTGAAATAGGCCGTCAGTACTTCAGGTGTGATCAATTTTCAGATATTGGCACCATAGCTTGTGGACTCTATAACTTTCACAAAGACCAAATAATATCCACCAATTTGTACTTATTTTTACCAAAGATATGTAGTAGTATAAATTTTGGCCAAAATGTATGAAGAAGAATTACTAATCTGCTAACTTTTATAACAGAAACGAAGAAAAATTCATTTTTTTACAGAATATTCTGTCTTTTTTCTTTTATAGCACAAAAAATAAAAAACCCAGCAGTGATTAAATACCACCAAAAGAAAGCTCTATTTGTGTGAAAAAAAGGACAAAAATGTCATATGGGTACAGTGTTGCATGACTGAGTAATTGTCATTCAAAATGTGAGAGCATCGAAAGCTGAAAATTGGTCTGGTTATTAAGGGTGTTTAAGTGCCCAGTGGTCAAGTGGTTAATATAGATGACTTAACTCCATGATTATTATCTACAAATGTTATCTCTGGTGTTGGCCTAACCGGGACCTCTACTGATTTGGTTGAGTCCAAGCCACTTAAACTCAGGCTAGGACAGCAAACAGAAATTGTCACTAAAGTGTTAGGTCGCGTACACACGCGCGGACTGTTTGCCCAACCTTGTTCGTCAAACAGTTTCGGCAAACAGTCCGCTCAAAATTTGCATGAGCGGACTTGCCCACACACGAGCGGACTGTTTGACGAACAAGGTTGGGCAAACAGTTCGCTCAACTTTTGAAATGAACGGACTCGCCCACGTAAGGAGGAGGCAAATCCGCCCATTTCGAGCGCGTGTACAGGTAGGCGGGGCCCGCGAAGGAGACGTCGCGGGCTCCGCCGCCTGGAATGGGCTTAAAGGGGAACCCCAACGCCGAAAAAAATGGGCGTGGGGGTTCCCCCAAAGTCCACACCAGAACCTTGTCCAAGCACGCTACCCGGCCGGCCAGGAAAGGGGGACGAGCGAGCGCATCATGATCGTCGAGTCAACATCTCCAGGAGAAGAAGAAGAAGAACAAGAAGAAGAACAAGAATGGAAGGCGGCGGCGGCGGCGGCGACGACGACAGCGGCGACAGAAGACCGGGCCACCGCCTGTAAAAGAGCTACAAGAAGGCGCGGTGGCCCGGCAGAAGAACCGAAGAGGGGGACAAGACCCCCGAAGTCGGGAGAAGAGGCCGGCGGCGGGGAGGAAGAAAGCCGGACTCCTCCGCTAGTAAAAGAGCTACACACAGATAGCGGAGGAGTCCGGCGAGAAGACCCCCGAAGACGGAAGACCCCCGGAGCTGTGCAATAAAATATTTTTTCCCCTGTGTTGTGTTTTTTTTGTACTTTATTTCACAGGTGAATGGGTAGGGGTACATTGTACCCCATACTCATTCACATAGGGTGGGGGGCCGGTATCCGGGGGCCCCCTTCTTAAAGGGGGCTCCCGGATTCCGATAAGCCTCCCGCCCGCAGACCCCGACAACCAACGGCCAGGGTTGTCGGGAAGAGGCCCTTGTCCTCATCAACATGGGGACAAGGTGCTTTGGGGTGGGGGGGGCCGCGCGGCCCCCCCTTCCCCAAGGCACCCCCCCATGTTGAGGGCACGCGGCCTGGTACGGCTCAGGAGGGGGGCGCGCTCGCTCGCCCCCCTTTCCTGGCCGGCCGGGTAGCGTGCTCGGACAAGGGTCTGGTGTGGACTTTGGGGGAACCCCCACGCCGATTTTTTTCGGCGTTGGGGTTCCCCTTTAAGCCCATTCCAGGCGGCGGAGCCCGCGACGTCTCCTTCGCGGGCCCCGCCTACCTGTACACGCTCTCGAAATGGGCGGACTTTCCGAGCGGGAACAGTCCGCTCATTTCGAAAGTACAGCGGACAAGCCCACACACGGGCGGACTGTTCGCTCAAACTGTGTTTGAGCGGACAGTTTTTCGGAATTTCCGAAAGACTTTGTCCGTCCAACTGTCCGCTGAAACTGTCCGCTGAAAGCCCACACACGAGCGGACTGTCCGCCCAAACACTGTTCAGCGGACAAGGTTGGGCGAACAGTCCGCCCGTGTGTACGCGGCCTTAGTTTCAGACACAGTTCCTACTAATCTTTTGGGAGCTGACATTTTGAACCAAATTTTAGCAAATATAGACTACACTCCTACAGGAGTCCAAGTGGTCAGTAATCTGTTAGGAGAAGTTTTAAATACTGCCTGTGGAGTATTTTTAATCCAAGACTCCACTCTGCCATTTCCACCAGAATTGAAAGTGCTTCCTGCTGAATTATGGGCCACCAGCAAATATGATATAGGTCTGCTGGATTGCACCCCAGCCATGATAAAAATTAAACCAGGAGCCCATCTTCCACAGATTAAACAGTACCCACTAAGTATTGCTCAGACTGAGGGGGTAAAGGATCAAATCACTCAACTGAAAGCAGCAAGGGTTGTTGTACAAATTAAGTCCCCAAGTCAATACACCCCTGTTCCCAATTGCAAAGAAGCCAGACAAGAAGGGTGGGCAGGTGACATACCGCATGGTGCATGATTTGAGAGCCATTAACAATATAATTGAGGCAGATACCATATCATGCCCAATCCCCGCACTTTACTAAGTGGAATACCTGCCTCCAGCACCTACTTTACAGTGATTGATCCTGCAAATGCTTTCTTTTCGGTGCTCCTGCACCCAGATTGCTGGCACCTCTTTTTTTTTACCAACGATACCCAAAAGTTAGCATGGACAAGACTGCACCAAGGCTGCGTGAGTAGCCCCTCTGAATATAATACTGCATTAAAGCAAGTATTGGACCAATGGTCCCCCTCACACCCAAACACAGTTTTGCTTTTTGCTTCAGTACATAGACAATTTGCTTATTTGTTCTGATACAAAGGGCATTGTAGCAGAGAAACAGTAAGCCTTCTTGTGTTTCTCTATAACAGTAACAACAAAGTTAGCAAAGATAAGCTACAATATTGCCAAGAGAAAGTGAGCTTCCTGGGTCACTGCATTTTACATGGAATCTGTCACCTAACCCCAGATAGAGTTAAAAGCCAAGAAATGTACGGCAACTATGTGCCTTCCTGGGGTTAGTGGTATATTGTAAGGACTGGATTCCAAATGCATCAGAACTTATGGCTCCTTTATATGAGGCTACCACTAGAAACCCTTTCAAACTCACATGGGACAATGAATTGCAGATGAAGGAGCTTATTGAAATTTTGTCTGAAGCTCCCGCCATTGGACTTCCTGACTATACTAAGACTTTCTCGTTGTTCTGTCATGAAGTCAATGGATTTGCTGCAGGTATACTCACCCAGCTACATGGAGACAAATAGAGGCCTGTGATGTATGTATCAGCCTCATTAGACCCTGTCATCAAAGGCTCCCCCAGTTGTATGCGAGCCATAGCAGCCTGCAGTTTTCTGCTAGACAAAGTAACTGAGCTTGTACTAGATTCTGCTCTGATTTTTATGTGCCACATGCAGTACAGGAAATCATGAATGAAGTTAATACCAGACATGTGTCTGCCAGTAGATTTGACAAGTACCAGTCTGCTCTTTTTGCTCCATCGAATTTAACAATCAAACGATGTGTTACTTTAAATCCGGCTACTCTTCTTCCTATAATTGATGAGGAGGATGCAACAAATGGTACTGATGTGGAACCTGAGAGTTTTTCTCATGATTGTATGGCTCTGATGGAGGTAGAAAGGGCCTCTGTCACACCAGCAAAAGATGAGCCTTTATCAGATTGTGACAAACACTTATTTGTAGATGGTTCCAGACTTTACACTGATGATGGTTAGCCACACACAGGGTTTGCTGTAACCACCACAGACACCATTTTACATCAGGATGCACCCCAGATGTCAGCACAGGAAGTGGAGTTGTGTGCTGTAGTCATAGCATGTCATTTCCTAGAGAATCAAAGGGAAAACATTTACACTGACAGCAGATATGCGTTTGGAATCGCTCACGATTTTGGGCCTATTTGGAAAACACGGAATTTCCCGACTAGTGCAGGGAAGCCAGTGAGACATGCAAAACTCATAGAGTGGCTATTTGAGGGCTTACAGAAACCAGCAGAAGTTGCCATCTTGAAGGTAAAAGGGCATGCAAGGGGAAATTACATGACAGCCAGAGGAAACGCTTTAGCGAACCAAGTGTCAGAAACCATGAAACAGACTTAGACGGAAGTACAATCAAATGACACTTTTTTATTAATAAAAATAAAAAGGTAAATAGAAAAAAGTGTAGTCAAGCATAGCCAGAGTCCTGTAGCCAGATCGAGTAGTCAGCCAGTCCAAAGTTCATTAACCAGATCGGGTTATCAGCCAGGCCGGAAGTCTGTGATCCAAGGAGAGCTACCGCAAGCAGAATAAGAAGCCAGGTGGGATGTCAGCAAGCCAGTCTTGAAACAAACAGCAGGAGATGGTTCCCTGTGATGTGACCAACGCCAAGGCAAATGAAAAAGTGAGCAGGAAGGCTTTAAATAGGCAGGTCAGACTAGCATCATCGGGATCAGCTGGTAACTGTGGAAAGAGAAGAGAACTGGCAATTAGCCGACAGCTGAGCGGCCAGCCCAGAGGAGGAAGGGCTAAGCCAGCCCTGACAGTACCCCCCTCAATGACCCCTCTCCCTTGAAGGGCCACTGGGCTTGAGGGGAAACCGTCTATGGAACTCGTGGAGGAGAACAGAGGCATGTACGTCAGAGGATGAAACCCAGGAGCTTTCCTCCGGACCGTACTCCTTCCAATGCACCAGGTACTGTATGCGCCCACGCAACCTACGGGAGTCAACAATGGATTGTACCTCATACTCCTCATGGTTCTCAACCAGAATAGGGAGAGGACGTGGCACCTAGGTGGTAAATCGGTTACAGACCAACGGTTTCAATAAGGAGACATGAAACACATTAGAGATGCGCATACTAGGAGGAAGGTCCAACTGGCTACTGGTTTAATCCTGCAAAGGATACAGAACGGCCCAATAAACCGAGATACAAACTTTAGTGAAGGAACATGAAGCCGGAGGTTGCGAGATGACAGCCGGACCCTGTCCCCAACCTGGTACGAAGGCGCAGGCAGGTGTCTGCGGTCAGCATGGAGTCTGTACCTATCATTAGCATGACGCAAAGCCTCCTGGACTTGTACCCAAGTGGAACGAAGACCACGAAGATGCTCCTCTAACGCAGGAATACTCTGCGGAACAAACGAGTCAGGCAACATGGAAGGTTGGCAACCATAATTCACCATAAATAGAGAAAATCGGGAGGCAGAATTCAAGGCACTGTTGTGAGCAAACTTTGCCCAAGGTAATAGGTCAGACCAATTGTTATGATGGTCAGAAATATAGCACCGTAGGAATTGCTCCAAACACAAGAGACTCCATTTTGTCCTCACTTTTGAAATGTGTTCTGTAACCTTCACCTAACACACAGACACATCTCCCACTAAACACTCTCTACTCCCCCCTCCCTTCTCGTTGTTTTACTTTTGCAATTGTTCTATTCGCTAGCTTTGAATAATATATTTCTATTTGTTAGTTTTTAATAACATCTCACACCTCCCCTCTCTTATCTATGTATAAAATAACATGTAATAATACATTTTGACACTGAACGGACATTTTAAACACAGTGATTGAGTTCTGTGAATCTGTTCCTGCAGCTGCAGTATTAACTTTGTTTTAGAGTCCCAATCAGAAATTAGTCATAACACTGTCAAAAGGCTTTTATTATCTATTGATATGGCTTTTTCTCTTCCTAATCTTCTTAAACATGGCGCTCACACCACTTTGTGTTTCTTGTTCTATTTGATTATGGTGTGGGAGGGTCAGGAGGCACACACTGGGGTCAGGAAGGCACACACCGGGGAGTCAGAAGGGCAAACACTGGGGGGGGGGTCGGAAGGGCACACACTGGGGGGTCGGAAGGGCACAAATTGGGGGGTCAGGAGAGCATACACTGGGGGATCAAGAGGGGACACATCAGGGGGCAGTCGCGATGCTTTAATGAGCCCAATTTCTCATTGTGCTACATGAAAAGCTAACTGCCTTTGTCAGCTAACAGCACCTCTATGCTAAGCTGCAGTAACTCAGCAGACTAAGCACAGAGGTGCCTGTAAACTAACCCATGTTTTGCTGCTAGTTGAGCTTACCTCCAGGAAGATCACAGTCACTAGTCTCTCTCTGCTCAGCTTCTCACACCTCCCTCTTCCAGACGGGCGCAATCTTGGGGGTCAGGCACATCCTCATCCCTCCCACTCAAGCAGCAGAAGCCAGGAAGCTCCCACCTAATTAAGCAGCAGCCTGCAGGAGAGAGGCTGGAAAACTGTTGGGGGAGGTATGATGGGCAGAGAGTCCAGTCTCAATGTGTCTGTGCAGTAACTCCTAATGCTATGAGAATGGCTGTGAGTTCTCCCATTACCCCGGGGTACGCTCAGCCTTGGAGTCTGCAATATTTTCTTGGGTGGAGCAATTGCCCTGCTGCCCCCCTGGATCTGCCCCCAGCAAATGTAGCTGCTGTGAGCCTATAAAAATTTGACAAACCAGCTGTAGCACCCTGATGTTTAGGCAGGGTTGCTCTTAAATTTACCTGCCAGGTATAGTTTCCTTGGCTAATTGCTAGGGACCAATTGAATTCATCCTAAGTCTGGAATTGCTGCACTTCTCTCTTCTGTCATTAGATGGCTGAATATCGGGTGACATTAGGTAAGACAAGGGCATTGCAAGGACAGATTAGGCATAGATATGGTATCTCAGCCAATGGGCAGGGATTTTCTTGAGTTCCTTGTCCTGCTGGGAGAGCCTATTTATTTGGGTCATTTTGAGGTCAGGTGATCAGTGTTCTGTGCCACCTGGACATCTGTCTGGGAGGTTGGGCCTATCCCAGGTACATCTGGCTGCTAAGCTGTCTGAGGACTTATCTAGAAGCAAGAGAGCAGCCTAGGGTTGGGATTGCAACTTGCAGTCCAAACAGAAGTGACGATTCTGCCGGCTGGAGAACATGTTGTGGTCAGAGGTGGAGGTGTAGTAGGGACCACTGTAAGTAGCTGAAGCAAGTACTGAAGCAGTATTCTCACCCACCACGGATGGTGAAGAATCAGGATGGTGACTCTTGAGGAAGATACTAAAGTAAGAAGATTAAAAGAGCTCATGGGATTCAGTGGCAGTGAATCAGCAAGTCTAATGAGAGAGACTGGGAGCTCAGTTGGCTGAGAGTCTATGAGAAGTGACTGTGTAGAAGTAAAGGAGTTCATTACAATCTGTGTTAGGAGCTGTTCGAAGACTGTTGCCATAGGAGTCAGCACTCCTACCAGATGTGGTGTCTTTCTGGATGCCTTTCCCTGCATGGCTGTCTACCTGTAGAAGTCTCAGAGTCTGCTAATTGACATTGCAACTATCCAAGGGTGTCCTGGCCTTAAACCAGGTCTGTACTGGCCATCAGGACTACCAGGAGTTTCAGTGAGTGACCACGATTTCACGCCTGTCAGGAGGAGCAGCTGCAGTCACTTGCTGGAGAGGGCATTGGCTTTCTGCTCCCTCCACCCTGCAGGGGGAGATAGACAGCCGGCAGACATTCTTTCTTCTCTTCCCTTATCACTTGTCACTTATCACACGACTAGAGAGAGGAACGAGAAGCTGCCTTCAAAACTGAGTAAACGTGGGAGGGGGAGGAGAGGGAAGACACACTGATGTGAAGGGGGCAGCTGATGGGGACACACTGATGTTAAGGGTGCTGCTGATGGGAACACACTGATGGGGACACTCTGATGTGAAGGGGGCTGCTGATGGGGACACTCTGATGTGAAGGGGGCTGCTGATGGGGACACACTGATAGGAAGGGGGCTGCTGATCCGAACACACTGATGGGGACACACTGATGTGAAGGGTACTGCTGATGGGCACACACTGATGTGAAGGGGGTTGCTGATGGGGACAAACTGATGTGAAGGGGGCTGCTGATGGGGACACAATGATGTTAAGGGGGTTGTTGATGGAGACAGACTGATGAGAACACTCTGATGTGAAAGGGGGCTGCTGATGGGGACTGGGGATGAGCCAAACACCTCCCGGTTCAGTTTGCACCAGAACCTTTGAACGGACCAAAAATTTGTACCAACTTTAGAACCCTATTAAAGTTTATGGGACTCGAGAGTTCGAAATCAAAAGTGCTAATTTTAAAGGCTAATATGCAAGATATGCAACAAACAACACCAGCATTAAGGGGTATCTTCAGGTGTATACTGTGCTGGAGGCACACCACACCCACTTTAACTCCTGCAGATGCCTGAATTAGAGAACACCAGCAGTAAAGGGTAGATACAGGTGTATACTGTGCAGTGCTGGAGGCACACAACACCCACTAACTCCTGCAGATGCCTGTATTAGAGAACACCAGCATAAAAGGGTGGATACAGGTGTATACTGTGCTGGAGGCACACTACACCCACTAACTCCTGCAGATGCCTATATTAGAGAACACCAGCAAAAAAGGGTAGATACAGGTTTATACTGTGCTGGAGGCACACAACACCCACTTTAACTCCTGCAGATGCCTGAGAAAAGAACACCGTCCCTGCCTATCTTGCTCCAATTATCTTGCTCCAATTATGGCTCTCCTCGTTGCCGGCACTGTGATTGGTTAAGCATGCAGGGTCACAGTGCATGCTTGGCCAATCATGAGTCAGCAATGCACTTCGATGGCATAGTGCATTGTGGGCCGTTCATGCCATACGGATTTGGTGCGGATTTTGAATTCGTTGAACAGACGAACGGCCGATGTTCAAGTCGAACACCGAGCTCATCCCTAATGGGGACACTCTGATGTGAAGGGGGCTGCTGATGGAGACATACTGATGTTAAGGGCCCTGCCGATGGGGACACACTGATGGGGACACTCTGATGTGAAGGGGGCTGCTGATGGGGACACTCTGATGTGAAGGGGCTGTTGATGGGGACACACTGATAGGAAGGGGGCTGCTGATCAGGACACACTGATGGGGACACACTGATATGAAGGGTACTGCTGATGGGGACACACTGATGGGCAGACTCTGATGTGAAGGGGGCTGTTAATGGGGACACTCTGATGTGAAGGGGGCTGTGGATAGGGACATTCTGATGCGAAATGACTTCTGATGAGGACACACTGATGTGAAGGGGGCTGCTGATAGGCACTCTATGATGTGAAGGGGGTTGCTGATGGGGACACACTGATGTGAAGGGGCCTGATGATGGGGGCACACTGATGAGCAGACTCTGATGTGAAGGGGGCTGTTAATGGGGACACTCTGATGTAAAGGGGGCTGTGGATAGGGACATTCTGATGTGAAATGACTTCTGATGAGGACACACTGATGGGGACACACTGATGTGAAGGGGGCTGCTGATAGGCACTCTCTGATGTGAAGGGGGCTGCTGATGGGGACACACTGATGTGAAGGGGGCTGCTGATGGGGACACTCTGATGTGAAGGGTGCTGCTGATGGGGACATATTGATGGGGCACACTGATGTGAAGGGGGCTGCTCATGGGACACTCTAATGTGAAGGGGGCTGCTGAAGTGTACACACTGATGGGGACACACCTATGTGAAGGGGGTTGCTGATAGGGACCCTTTGATGTGAAGGGGCTGCTGATGGGGACACACTGATGTGAAGGGGCCTGCTGATGGGGACACTCTGATGTGAAGGGGGCTGCTGATGGGGACACACTGATGGGCACACTCTGATGTGATGTGGCTATTGATGGGGACACTCTGATGTGAGTGGGCTACTGATTGGGACACACTGATGGGGACTCACTGATGTGAAGGGGCCTTTGGATAGGGACACTTTGATGCGAAAGGGCTGCTGATGGGGACGCACTGATGTGAAGGGGGCTGCTGATAGGCACCCTCTGATGTGAAGGGGGCTGCTGATGGGGACACACTGATGTGAAGGGGGCTGCTGATGGGGACGCTTTGGTGTGAAGGGGACTGCTGATGGGGACATATTGATGGGGGCACACTGATGTGAAGGGGGCTGCTGATGGGGACACTAATGTGAAGGGGGCTGATGATGGGTACACACTGATGGGGACACACTGATGTGAAGGGGGCAGCTGATGGGGACATTCTGATGTGAAGTGGGCTGCTGATGGGGAGACTCTGATGTGAAGGGGCCTGATGATGGGGGCACACTGATGAGCAGACTCTGATGTGAAGGGGGCTGTTAATGGGGACACTCTGATGTAAAGGGGGCTGTGGATAGGGACATTCTGATGTGAAATGACTTCTGATGAGGACACACTGATGGGGACACACTGATGTGAAGGGGGCTGCTGATAGGCACTCTCTGATGTGAAGGGGGCTGCTGATGGGGACACACTGATGTGAAGGGGGCTGCTGATGGGGACACTCTGATGTGAAGGGTGCTGCTGATGGGGACATATTGATGGGGCACACTGATGTGAAGGGGGCTGCTCATGGGACACTCTAATGTGAAGGGGGCTGCTGAAGTGTACACACTGATGGGGACACACCTATGTGAAGGGGGTTGCTGATAGGGACCCTTTGATGTGAAGGGGCTGCTGATGGGGACACACTGATGTGAAGGGGCCTGCTAATGGGGACACTCTGATGTGAAGGGGGCTGCTGATGGGGACACACTGATGGGCACACTCTGATGTGATGTGGCTATTGATGGGGACACTCTGATGTGAGTGGGCTACTGATTGGGACACACTGATGGGGACTCACTGATGTGAAGGGGCCTTTGGATAGGGACACTTTGATGCGAAAGGGCTGCTGATGGGGACGCACTGATGTGAAGGGGGCTGCTGATAGGCACCCTCTGATGTGAAGGGGGCTGCTGATGGGGACACACTGATGTGAAGGGGGCTGCTGATGGGGACGCTTTGGTGTGAAGGGGACTGCTGATGGGGACATATTGATGGGGGCACACTGATGTGAAGGGGGCTGCTGATGGGGACACTAATGTGAAGGGGGCTGATGATGGGTACACACTGATGGGGACACACTGATGTGAAGGGGGCAGCTGATGGGGACATTCTGATGTGAAGTGGGCTGCTGATGGGGAGACTCTGATGTGAAGGGGGCTGCTGATGGGGAAACTCTGATGTGAAATGGCTGCTGATGGGGACATACTGATGGGGACACTCTGATGTGAAGGGGACTGCTGATTTGGACACTCTGATGGGCACACACTGATGTGAAGGGGGCTGCTGATGGGGATACACTGATGTGAAGGGGCTGCTGATAGGGACACACTGATGTGAACAGGGCTTCTGATGGATACACACTGATGTAAGGGGAAAACTGTTGGGGACACTCTGATATAAGGGGGAGGGTGCTGATGGAGGCACTCAAAATTAAAGTTGCCGGTCATGCCCTAAACCCTCTCTCCCACTGAGAAAATAAATCTCTTTGCATTGAAGTGTCTGGTGCCCATAAATCTGCCCTACACCCACTATGCCCAGCAACCAACTCTATACAGAAGGATGTCAGCTGTCTTTGGCTCTGGAGGTTCTCATTATACTAAAGGCAGCCTAAGACATTGATACACAGCTGTTGGAAGCAATCTGGTCACTGTGCTGTGATGAGAAAAAAGTTTAGTAAAAATAATTTAAAAAAGTCTGTTTAAGTCTTCGCAGGAACCTAACCCAGTTTGAGGATTTGTGCCTTTCTGATTCAAAATGTCTCATGCATTATCTAAAACGTACAGTATTCTACTATCACAGGCATTTCTGGATAGTCCTTTCTGTGTCCGAGATTGGGAGCGAGAATTAGGTAAAAAGCTGTCTCATGAAGATTGTGATAAGGTGTTCTTCCTCATCTGTAACCGTTTAAGGACCAGATGCTGCAGTTATACTGCGGCAGGTTGGCTCCCATGCGCGAATTGGCATCATTGTATGGCAGCTCGTGCAGATGCAGTTGCGGGCAGGGGAGCGCACACCGGCGCGGTCTCGCACCCATTGTGTGCGGCGGGAGTGCGCCCAAGGTTGGTTGAACTCAATTTCTGCCAGCAGCCCCCAATTACCTAACATAGGCCAAATGGGAATCTGAGACAGAATGGGAATCTGCCTTTGTAAACAAGGTGGATCCCCATTCTGACAGGGGATACAACAGAGATCTACTATTCCCAGTGGGGAACAGTGATCTCTGTCATGTCTTAGGCAGCCCATCCCCCCTACAGTTAGAACACATCTAGGAAACACAGTTAACGCCTTGACCGACCCTAGTGTTAACACCTTCCCTGCCAGTGTAATTTTTACATTGATCAGTGCATTTTTATAGCACTGATCAATGTATTAATAATCACTGGTCCTCAAAAAGTGTCATTTGGGGTCAGATTTGTCCGCCACAATGATGCAGTCCCGATAAAAATCTCAGATCGCTGTCATTACCAGTAAATAGAATAAAAAAAAGCCCTTAAATCTATCCCATAGTTTGTAGGCACAATAACGTTTGTGCAAACCAATCAATATACGCCTATTGTGATTTTTTCAACCAAAAACATGTAGAAGAATATTTATCAGTTTAAACTGATGAATAAATATTTTTTATATGTATTTTGGAAATGTATTATAACAGAAAGTAATATATATATATATATATATATATATATATATATATATATATATATATATATATATATATATATATGTTTTTTTTTTATTGTCACTCTTTGCTTGTTTATAATGCAAAAAATAGGTAATCAAATACCACCAAAAGAAAGCTCTATTTGTGGGAAAATGTCACAAAAATGGCCTGGTCATGAAGTGATTAATATAACTTTGTAATCTTATTCACAGGAATGCAACTGTAAGATTTTGACTAAATGATATAGCTCCCCTTGCCACACACATGAATGTATGAATGTATATGCATGTGATAGGGCACCTACGCACTAAAGCGTTGATTGAGATACACATGTTACATATCACCATGCACGCCAGAGTGAAATCAATAATTCTATGTCCATTATTCATGGCCAATACTAAACTGATGACCTGTAGGGGCTTTTAAAAAGTTTCCTATGGGGTATATAGTACCCCTACTCATTCACCAAAAAAGTGAGTAAAGACAAACCACAAGGATATCTGGGAACTGGAGAAAGTGCAGAGAAGGGCAACCCAACTGATAAGAGGCATGAGGGAGCTCAGATATGAGGAAAGATTAGAGGAACTGAATTTATTGTCTCTTGAGAAGAGGAGATTAAGAGGAGATATGAGTAACATGTACAAATACATAAGTGGTCCATACAGTGAACTTGGTGTTGAGTATTTCACTTTAAGGTCATCCCAAAGGACAGGGGGGCACTCTTTATGTCTAGAGGAAAAAAGATGTCATCTCCGAATACAGAAAGGTATCACAAGAGGCTTAGATTCTTTCCTTAAGGTACATAATATAACTGGCTACTGACATTTATAGGTAAAGTTGATTCAGGGAAAATTTGATTGCATCTCGGGGGATTGGGAAGGAATTTTTTTCCCCTGCTGTAGCTAATTGAATCATGCTTTATTGGGGGTTTTCACCTTCCTCTGGATCAACTGTGGGTAAAGGATTGTGTATATGGGATTGTGTGATTTTTTTTTTATTGGTTGAACTGGATGGACTTGTGTCTTTTTTTAACTTGACTGATGTAACCTAACCTGATGTAACTATGTAACAATTCCTTTAATAAAAAATGAAAAAGACATGTCCCCTGGTGTAGATCCATCGTGAATCATGATGTCCGCTGCAGCCCCGGTTAATGACATCACAAGCGGCAGAGTCACCCACTGATGTCATCAGGTGACTCCACACTTTAGCTATTTAAGAAATGGCAGATAGCAGAACAGGCAGACAACGGGAGCCTTCAACGAGACCCGAGAGGGTTTTTTTCAGGTCCGATGGTGCGGTGGGCAAAACTCGTGTCTTTATTCACTATTTACACTCAGCAGGGGCTCTCAGCGGGGAAGCAGCCAGCTTCCCGGCCCACTCCTTAATAGCTATCTATACTTCACACGGATTTGGAATCAGGCAATAATTTTTCAAATGATCCAAATTCGAATCATTACGAAAATATGGAATTCATTAGAAAATGAATATACAAAATGAAATGAAATTAATTTAAACTTTTTTTTTTTTTTATTCAGAGATTTGCCTATATCCAGATCTCTCAATAACCCAAAAATGTGTTTCCGAATTTAAAATCGGACTGAAACGTACTGCACATGTCTATGTGGCAGTCCTTAAGTGGTTAAGATTCATTAATCACTTGACCTCCGAAAGGTTTTACCCCCTTCATGACTAGGCATTTTCTGCTATTCAATACTGTGCTACTCTAACTGCCAATTGCTTGGTCATGCAACACTGTATGCAAATGAAATGTATATCATTTATTTTTGCACAAATAGAGCTTTCTCTTGGTGGTATTTGATCACCACTGGGTTTTTCTTTCTTTTTTTTTATAGCCAACTGTTTTATAAAACAAACAAAAAAATGGATTTCTTCATAAATTTAGGCCAAAATATATTCTGCTACATATAAAAAAATGGTTTGCGTGAAAGTTATAGTGTCTACAAACTATGGTATATACTGTATACTGGAATTTATGCAGCTCTGGTGCTATCCTGCTAATGGCAGTGATCAGTGAATTATAGTGGGACTGTGATACTGTGGCAGGCAATCTGGCACAAACAGACCCTTGCTGGGAGGTACACTAACTGACTGACATCAATAGTGATACTAATACAGTGATCAGATATAACACTGTACACTGTCACTGTACTAATGATACAAGCTGGGTAGGGGTTAACATTAAATGGCAATCAAGGAATTACCTGTGTGCCTAACACTGTAATGTGTTGTTTTTACTAAGAGATCTGGCTGATTTTCTCTCTGCTTTACAGGGAGAAGAATAAGCCAGATTTTTACTCCTGGTAAACACAGGACACAATCAGCAGGTCTCAGCCATAAATCATTGACTGACACTTGCTGGCAAAATCACGCTGTGGGTAACCATAGCATCGGTCAGCAGGGGGCGTGGGTGTGTAAGCCACAAACAAACATAAAAAATATATATATAAGTGAAAATAGCAAAATAAAGTGACAGGTGCTCTTCAAATCCATGCTCTGTGTTCCTTAAAGACCACCTATAGGTATTGCACTCATCCGAACCACTCACCCAACACAGGGGTATCTCGCTTTCACAGTATCTACCACTGTGCAGCAGTCTTTAGATCTTTGTCTGTATCGGCTATATCATTCAATGCTTGCGATATCAGGCATATCGTTCTACTTTAAATTTCCCTCTGCATCAACCACATATAAGAAAGAGACATCTCCATAGTATGGTTCTGTTTTATATTACATTTATTGTTACATAAAAGATTGAAAATATACTCACACTGCTTCAAATGCATATAAGCCTATAAAAATAGGAAGCTGGGATGATTTGCGTTCCACGGCCCAAAACCAGAAGTGATGCAAAGATGCTATTTGCTTTGCCCTATGCGTTTCATCATCAAGGCATCATCTAGATCGGTCTCTTTCGTACATGTGGATAGGATAGGATAGACTCTAGGCAGTTGAGTTTATAAGAATTTTTTGGAAAGCAAAAAAATGCATTCAGGATGAATGTTCAGAGGCATTTGAAATGTGAAGTGCCTGTAACAGCTTGTAAACGCGGGAAATCGCATTTAGCCATGTTTCGTTTATAGGCGTTTTTCATGGAGATACATTTTTGACTATTTGCAATGTAAAAAATTCTTCTAAATGCAAACGTGGCTAAACACATCATGTAAACGTGGCACAACGGGTGTTTTTAAATGTTGGTTACTATCTGTCAAGTTAAATTATTCAGGAGAGGTTTTAAAACGTCCTGTGTACATGGTGCCTTAATCTACTGTGATCGGCAAGTAGATAAAGTGTTTGAGCTTTGTGAATTGTGGCTTCCTCCTTGTGTTCACATATCATTACTGAACCCAAAAATTATATTAAGAGATAACATCCATGTCAACAAGAAGTTTAAATGGTAGCAGTCATCCCTTTTATTATTGGGATATTATTTATGTTTAAAGACTCACACACATGCATTTGTCAGCCTGTTATTTGTGTTTTATACAGGATACTGGCCTGTAAACAAACATCTGTGACTCCTGGGTGAAGAACAATGATGCTTCTTGATGGTGTTCATCTCTCTGTGCTCATGTACACGAGCCCTAAGGTTGATTTGAGGAAAGCTGTCACTTTTTTTCCACTAACCATTTTTAGATGGACTTTTGTCGCATATATATTTTGTATAGAGATACTGCTTATATTAGGTAATGATAGTTTAGTAGTACTTTTGAGGGTATTTGTTAGCTTGATAACCATCCATTGGTGATTTGTCCTTTAGTTGCGGCACACTTCTACATTATTTGAAAATTAAAATAAGACATAAAGTATAAAACAGTGTGCATCATAAACACATAACTCTATTTTCCACATTGGCTGCAACCCCCAATTCATATAGTAAATATAAAGGTTAAGGCTATATCTGTAAATATACCCAATATTGCAGGAGTCCCAGACTCTAAGAAAGAAACACTGAGTGTGGAGATAAGTAGGAACTAAGGACTGCCATAGTGGTGGGTTGCACACAGCAAAACATCGGTATAGGGGGTACATGAACCCCAGAGCAGTCCATCTCTGCTTCAAAGAAGGAAAAACTTCCATCACTAAATTTCACCGATAGGAAAGTCTATAATAAGGCTTACCTATATGTAGTGTAAATATCTCCTAAACGTGCACTGTTTAGGAGATATTTACTGTACATGCAGCCAGTGACATCACTAGCGCATATGCTCTGAAGGAACCCATGACGTTCCTTCAGAGCCCTGAAGGAACGGCACGCGCTCTGGCCATCACAGAGCTGGAGTCCACGAACCTCGGAAAAGTAAGACTGGTGAAGATGGAAGCGGCTTCCAGCAATGACATTGCATCGCTGGAATACTTTGTTTTCAGGTAAGTTTCATATTGCAGCTGCAATAATCTATGAATGTTTTATTTATTCATTTTTTTTATAAGAAATAAACTTAAAGAGACAGACAAAAAGTTTTTTTTTGTTTGTTTGTTTGTTTTTTTTATAGAAAAACTGGAATCATGATACCTTTGGCCAATCACAGTGATTAGTTTCAATCTGATTGGGGGCATCTAGCATTACAAAACAGTTGATCAGTGTTTTGGTCAGAAAATCTGAGAATGTTCAGCATGACAAGTAATAACTATATGTAGCTTGGGAGTCAGTAATAAATATTATTATAGTGAAAATGTAGGGCAGAAACATAAACATAGAGCCAACACTGCAGATGCAGATTCAGATTAAAAATCAAATTGCATTTGTTAAATGCTTCATTTGGTATTCATGCATATTATCACAAATTATTATTGGAATAGGTATTAGGTATGGAACAGTGAGCCCTTCCAATCAAACCTTGCACTATACATCAAGCAATCAAGCTACACATAGTTCAAAAACAACACTATCAATCTATAGATTTAGAGATAGAAAGATAGACAGAGAAAAAGAGTGAAAGATAGATAGATAGATAGATAGATAGATAGATAGATAGATAGATAGATAGATAGATAGATAGATAGATAGATAGATAGATAGATAGAATATTTTGCTGAAAAAACTCTACCAGCATTTTAAACATATGGAAAAAATATTGAGTTTTTCTGTGTAATATTAAAGAGACAGATTTACATTGTGCAATAAATTAATAATTCATGAGGACTCAAAAGACAGCCAATTAGCTTTAGAAATTTGCATTTTTATGTTTCTCTGGTCATTTTGCAAGGTCTGCTTTACTATAATAGAAAAGAAGATTCCATTTTTTTTATAACTGACCAACCAAGTGAAAATTCTTCCATAAAATGTTGAAAAAAAAATACTTTCTCTCTTGTTCTTTTCACATCTGATTTACTTTGAGTTTCTAAGCTGCATTTAATAAGACAGCACATTTTAAAGACATATTTGAAACAGCTTTGATTCAAGACCCCTTTAATAATTAAAATATGGATATTGTAATCTATTCCAAAATATTACTGTATCTGTTAATGTTTAAAAATGAACTGTATTCTTTCACCTTTTTTCCCACATTGAACATTTCGTTTTCTGGTTTGGCTCTTTGATGAATATAAATGCATTTCAAACATGCTACAGATGCTGCATACCTAATACACATTAGTTAAAAAACACTGTGAATATTTTCCTAATTATGTTAGCATGCTAAATATGTTAAGTTGGGATTCATTTTTTTCATGTACTCGATGTAATGAAGCCCCAATTCCAATGTGTGGATGCACAGAAGGCATTCATTAAAGTGATTGTAAAAGTTACCTCTTTGTTTTTTTAAATAATAATCATGTTATACTTACCTGCCCTGTGCAAGGGTTTTGCCCCAAACTCATCTTCTGGGGTGCCCTGGCAGCACTTCTGGCAGGAGCCTCTTCATCAGGTGCCCCCATGGTGAGCCGTTTTTCCTGGGGGCACCTGTGTGGGCACGTTCACTAGTCCCGCTGACACATTGACACAGACATTGACACAGGCAGCAGGACTCAGCCCCCCCCCCCCCCCACACACACACCCGCGTCACTGGATTTGATTGCCAATGGCTCCCGCTGCTATCAATCTATCCAATGAGGAAAGAGACAAATATATACTTATATTATATGAAAAATGTGCACTTTTGTACTTCAAATATGCATCTTCATACAAAAAATAGTGCTATTGCACAGTTTCAAGCATACCATTGCTCTTCATCAGCTGCAGTTGTAATTCTATTACTAGTGAACTACTCTATATACCTAGAACAGAGAATGACTACACAGGTGTTTCACCTATACCAAATTACACTGATGGATCCACACAGAAAATTCACTTCTAAAGCTCTGGACAACCGATCATTGATTTTTGTTGAAAGAGCTTGTCCATGATTTTGGAATATGGTATTGAGGTGTACAAAAAATTTCAGTTGACAAAGGCTAACGTAGCTATGTACTATCGTTGTATAAAGCAATGTAGTGTACGTGACTCTTCCAGGCCCCTTCTGCTAATTTAGCTAGCAGTGTTTTCATGACCAAAGTTTCCCAATAAACTGAGATTTCGTTTGATTATCAACCATGATGGCAAATGACACTACTGTTGCTGTAGTTGGCCTTGGAGTAATGTCTCTAAACCGAGTTCTTAGAAAGAAAAAGCTGAAGAGGAGCCCATGGACCAAAAATTGGTTACTCAACTATGAGAGATTTTTCCATATGTCCCTGCTGCGAGAGCTTCAGGAAAATAATCCCGATGACTTCAGGAATTATCTCATAATGACGGACACCGGCTTTAACCTGTGATCACCTATATATCCTAAAAAAGAATATATGTATGTGGGCTGCAATAACTCTAGCGCAAAGGCTAATTGCAACATTGAGGTATCTAGCAATGGGGAGAAATCTTCTGGATTTAAAATTCACCACTGAGATCTCATCCTAAACTCTGGGAGTCATCATTCCTGACAAAAACAGGTACCCGCTCCCCTCTGAAACATTTGAAATGTGGCAACAGAGGGGGAACTCAGCTATAAGTTGAATTAGCTACAAATTGCGGGAGTTGACACCATGTCCAAAAAGCACAATTTAATAATACAAATATACCAAGTTTAAAGATTACAGATTAGCAAGCAAGAAATAATGAGCCACACATTTCTGGGTCAACACATTTTTAGTTCAAGCAAATCCCCAGGGGATGTGTGCTTTAAAAACATATCATTAACATATATGTTTAGACACATTTCTCCTGTTTATTTTTAAAGCAGGCATGTAATGCCGCATACACACGATCGGAATTTTGGCCAGCAAAAGAGATCATCATCGGAAAATGCAACCGTGTGTATGCTCTATCGGAATTTAGGCTGCCGAATTTCGATGGAGCATAAATTTGATAACATGTTCTCAATTTTTCCGATGGAAAAACTTTCTGTCGGAAATTCCGATTGTGTGTATGCAGTTGCAAAAACTCACGCATGCTCAGATTCAACTACGAGATGGAAGCTATTGGCTACTAGATACTAAACTTCCTTTTTCTAGTCCCGTCGTACGTGTTGTACGTCACTGCATTCTTGGCAGTCAGAATTTGGTGTGACCGTGTGTAGGCAAGACAGTTTGAGCCGAATTCCGTCTGAATTCCGAAGAGAAAACCATCAGAGCTTTTTCCGACTAGAATTACGATCGTGTGTACATGGCATTACACATAGAAAATAACATATGTTATACCATAGAGAAGAAATTCTGTGTATTTTAACCATGTCAGCATTAACACACTACTGTATATGGGAAATCACAACTCTTTACCTTGCTAGTGTTAATAATTGTGTGCAGTATTGTAGACCATCCAAATTTGAATATGCAGAGGTGCTCTGGAAATCAATTTTGTTAATAATTATGAGTAGAGATTAGTGTAACTTTTTTGCATACAATTATCCAGCTGAGGCAATAGAAAATGCACACATATATATATATATATATATATATATATATATATATATATATATATATATATATATATAATGTGATTTTTATATACAGCTTACCTGTAAAATCCTTTTCTTGAGAGTACATCACGGGACACAGGAGCTTCATTACATAGTGGGTTATATAGGCACCTCTGGTGATTGGACACTGGTTGACCACAATTAAGGAGAATTCCTCCCCTATATAACCCCTCCCATCTGGGAGGCACCTCAGTTTTGTAGCAAAGCAATAAGAAGCCACGTAAAACCCAAGAGGGGCGGGAGCCCTGTGTCCCGTGATGTACTCTCAAGAAAAGGATTTTACAGGTAAGCTGTATATAAAAATCCCATTTTCTTGATCATTCATCACGGGACACAGGAGCTTCATTACATAGTGGGATGTCCCATAGCAATGCTCAGATTGAGGGGAGGGAGACACAGATCATAATTATAGACCGCCAGGGACCGGAGGACCTAAACTGCAGCCTGCAGTACACTGCGCCCGAAGGCGATATCCTCTTGCCCTCTGACATCCACCTGATAGAATCTGGTGAATGTGTGGACTGATGACCAAGTTGCAGCCTTACAGATCTGAGCCAGGGAGGCCTGGTGATGCACTGCCCAAGAAGCACTAACAGCCCTAGTAGAGTGCGCTTTCACCTGAAAAGGAGGAATCTTCCCCTTTAAACCATAGGCCTGAGAAATAACTTGTCTAATCCACCTTGAGAGAGAGGACTTTGACGCCGCCTGGCCCTTCCTAGGGCCTTCCGGCAAAATAAATAAGCAATCAGTTTCCTTATCTGAGTAGTTGCTTGAAGATAAATACTGATTGCTCTAACCACATCCAAAGTGTGTAAAGATTCTTCTTCTGTGGAATGAGGGTCCGGAAAAAAGGATGGTAGGATTACATCCTGATTCAAATGGAAACCCGAAACCACCTTAGGTAGAAAGGACCTGTTGGGACGCATGACTACCCGGTCCTTATGAATAATTAGATACGGCTCCTTGCTGGAAAGAGCTGCCAGCTCTGATACTCTTCTAGCCGTAGATATGGCTACCAAGAAGACCAATTTTTTAGTCAGGAGAACTAATGAAGCCAGATGCAAAGGTTCAAATGGTTGCCCCTGCAAGGCCGAGAGAACCAAATTCAGATCCCAAGGGCATACCGGAGGTTTAACTGGCGGTCTTATCCGCATGGCCCCCTGGATAAAAGCCCGTACCAGGGAATGTGATGCAAGTGGCTTTTGAAAAAACACTGACAGGGCCGAAATCTGCACCTTGATAGTGCTTATGGCCAAATTCATTTCTAGGCCTGACTGGTGAAAGGCCAAGATTCTGTTAATGACATACTTTCTAGGATGCCATTTCCTGAGTTCACACCAGGAAACATATGTCCTCCAGATTTTGTAATAAATAAGCCTGGAGGCCGGCTTTCTGGCATTGACCAGAGTAGAAAGGACTGGCCCCGAAAGGCCACGGTCTCTCAGAATGTGGGTCTCAGCAGCCAAACCGTCAAATTCAGACTGCGTAAAGCAGGATGGTAGATTGGACCCTGTGAGAGCAGATCTGGCTGGAGAGGGAGGATCCATGGCCTGCCTACTGCCAACTTCATGATCTCCGCGTACCATGGTCGCCTAGGCCAAGCCGAGGCCACCAAAAGGACCGACTTTGTCTCCCTCTTGACTCTTCCCAGGAACCAGGACAGAAGCGGGCTCGGGGGGGAAGGCATAGATCAGATTGTACTGATCCCAGGGAACTGTCAGAGCATCTGACCCCTGAGCAAGTGTATCTCTTGTCCTTGACACAAACTTGTCCAGTTTCCTGTTGAACCTGGATGCAAACAGATCTACATCCGGAGTACCCCACCTGTGACATATGTTCCGAAACACGTCGGGGTGCAGAGCCCATTCTCCTGGGCACAACTGCTGGCGGCTCAGAAAATCCGCCTGCCAATTTTCCACTCCTGGAATGAAGACTGCAGAAAGACACGGAACATGCTTTTCTGCCCAGACAAGTATGCGATTCACCTCTTTTTGGGCCACCAGACTGGTACCGCCCTGGTGATTGATATAAGCCACTGCTGTGGCATTGTTGGACTGAACCCGAACCGGGAGACCTCGTAGTCTGTAAGACCACTTTATGAGAGCCATGTAAACTGCCCGGATCTCCAAGATATTTATGGGCAGTAGCTTCTCGATCGCAGACCATTTCCCCTGCGAGCACGTCTCCTCCAACACTGCTCCCCAGCCTGTCAGGCTGGCATCTGTTGTGATAATCTTCCATGGAAGAGGAAGAAAAGTTTTGCCCTTCAGCAAATTCTTGGTTTGCAACCACCGGACGAGACTCTTGCGTGTCCCTGGGGATAGACGCATAGGAAGATCCAAGGATTGGGGCTTCCTGTTCCAAACCACAAGTATGTATCTTTGTAGAGGCCTTGAGTGGAACTGGGCGAATGGGATGGCCTCGAAGGAGGCGACCATTTTCCTTAACAGTCTCATGCACAACCGAATGGGGGAAAATCTTCTGCCCAGAATTAGGCGCACCAGATCCCCAATGGCCAAGGCCTTTAGCCTTGGAAGAAACACCTTGCCCTGAGCGGTGTCAATGATCATGCCCAGGTATTCCAACCTGGTGGCAGGCTGTAGGGACGACTTTTCTAGGTTTATGATCCAACCTAGGTGTTCCAGGTGTTCTAGCGTTTTGGTGACGCTGTGATTCAGGAACGCTGCTGTTTTCTCCATGAGAAGCAAGTCGTCTAGATAAGCCATGACGGCTATGCCCTGAGCTCTTAGGTCTGCAAAGAGAGGGTCCAGAATCTTTGTAAAGACTTGAGGGGCCGTAGCAAGCCCGAATGGCAAGGCCACAAATTGAAAATGGCGCCGCTCTACCGCGAACCTTAGAAATGTTTGGTGTGTGGGAAAAATTGGCACATGGAGATATGCATCTTTGATATCTATTGATGCCATGAATTCTCCCCCTTGCAGGGAGGAGACCACAGTGCGGATTGACTGCATTCGGAAGGACCGGATGCGTAAAAACCGGTTCAGATCCTTCAGATCCAGGATAGGTCTGACACTTCCATTTGCTTTGGAATGGTGAAGAGATTTGAGTAAAACCCTGAACCCTGTTCTTTTGGGTTCACTTCTACTATCACCCCCTGGGATAGTAAGTGATCTAAGGCCAGAAATAGCGGTTTTTGCTTTACTGGATCCCTGGGGATCCTTGACCTTAGGAAACGAGAAGGTGGAATCTCCTGAAACTCTAGCCTGTAGCCCAGAGATACCGAAGAGATTACCCACGTGTCCTGGATCTCTTTCCGCCAGGCTCCTGCAAACTGCAGGAGCCTTCCCCCCACTCTGCCGAGCGGGGGCGCCCCTTCACAAGGAAGTTTTTGGGCTTTGCTTGGCAGGCTTTCGCCCCCAAGTCTTTTCCTGCCCCTGGGCTCTGCCTTGAGCCTTTCTAGTAGAGGAGGGCTGAGAAGGCCGTCGCCACTGCTTAGAGCTTAAACTTATGCTTAAACTGCACAACCTGATGCTGAGTAGGTGTCTAGGTTTGCCTGGATCCAATTCCACGGATGCTTACTGCCCACAGCTCCTATGTCTCCACTTACAGCCCCCTGACGCTCTGGACTTTCTTACAAACTGCCACCTGGCGCCTGTGCATTACAGCGCCATGCACACCAACGTGCATGGCTCACAACCACACTCCCCCCTCCTCCATTAGGCCGGGAACGTGCCCGGCGCGCGTGCATGAGGACAGCGGGATCCAGGGGGGGGAAGGAAAACTCCACCGGAGCTGCGTGGGACCCCCACGTGTGTACTGAAAGGCATGTAAGTATGCATCAGGCTGCTCTTACTCCCTCTAGTGGTGGAAACCAGGTAAGACATACAACTACTCACAATGAAGAAATCCATTCATATAATTATATATATACAGGATTAACTTCCCTTACCTGTCCTCGCCGCAGGAATTGCTGAACCAGACAAATTCCAGCCTTCACCCATCACGGCGGGTATTGTTAGCCAACCTTCAGGTTTATCTGGGGCTCTTTCTCGGAAGAACCTCCTACCTGGGCCATGTAGAAAGCTCTGCCAGAAACTTTAGTGCGCTTTGTATAAACAGTACACCAAGTCTGGTTTTCCCAGAGCCCAGTCTTCCAATGGAGAGGACTTACAGGCAAAACCTCGCTTCTTCGGCTGACGAGGCCTGGGTACCATACCATCTTGGGAGTCAAAATATCGGCCCGAGGTATGGATCCGGTTTGTTGTAGCCCATAGGCCCTCGCAGGGACCTGCATAGAGCTAATGTTTTACGTGACCAACCACCATAGACACTGGCGAAAAAACTGAGGTGCCTCCCAGATGGGAGGGGTTATATAGGGGAGGAATTCTCCTTAATTGTGGTCAACCAGTGTCCAATCACCAGAGGTGCCTATATAACCCACTATGTAATGAAGCTCCTGTGTCCCGTGATGTATGATCAAGAAATATATATACACACACACACACACACACACACACACACACACACAGTGCCTTGAAAAAAGTATTCATACCCTTGACATTTTCCTCATTTTGTCATGACTTTTATTGGGATTTTATGTGATAGACCAACACAACGTGGCACATAATTGTGAAGTGGAAGGAAAGTGATAAATGGTTTTCAAAATTGTTCAAATAAATATGTGAAAAGTGTGGCTTGCATTTGTATTCAGCCCCCGTGAGTCAATACATTTTAGAAACACCATCCACTGCAGTTACAGCTGCATGTTTTTTGGGTATGTCTCTACCAGCTTTGCACATCTAGAGTGACATTGTTGCCCATTCTTCTTTGAAAAATGGCTCAAGCTCTGTCAGATTGGATGGAGAGTGTCTGTGACACTCTCTATATATACACAGTGCCTTGAAAAAGTATTCATATCCCTTGACTCTATTTACAAATTTGAAGAATTCTGAAGACAATTGGTTTCACTAGAATTTAGTTAGGGGTATCAGAGTAAAGGGGTTTGAATGCAAGTACACACCACACTTTTCAGATATTTATTTGTAAAATATTTTGAAAACCATTTATCATTTTCCTTCCATTTCACAATTATGTACCACTGTGTTGGTCTATCACATTAAATCCCAATTAAATAGATTTACGTTTTTGGTTGTAACATGGCAAAATGTGGAAACTTGTAAGGGGTATGAATACTTTTTCAAGGCACTGTATATACACTATATTCTCAAAAATATTGAGACGCCTACCTTTATACGCACATGAACTTTAACCACTTACCACTGGGCACTTAAACCCCTTTAATAACCAGACCAATTTTCAGCTTTTGGTGCTCTCACATTTTGAATGACAATTACTCAGTCATACAACACTGTACCTATTTGAAATTTTTGTAATTTTTTCACACAAATAGAGCTTTCTTTTGGTGGTATTTAATTACCGCTGGGTTTTTTATTTTTTGCGCTATAAAAGAAAAAATTTATACCACTACATATCTTTATCAAAAAAAAGAACCTTTTCTCGTTTTCACTACATATCTTTGGTAAAAATAACCCAAATCGGTGTATATTGTTTGGTATTTGTGAAAGTCATAGAGTCCACGAGCTATGGTGCCAATCTCTGAAAATTGATCACACCTGAAGTACTGACGGCCTATCTCAATTCTTGAGACCCTAACAAGCCAGAAAACTACAAATACCCCCCAAATGACACTTTTTTGGAAAGTAGACATTCCAAAGTGTTTAGTAAGAGGCATGGTACGTTTTTTGAAATTGTAATTTTTTCCCACAATTCTTTGCAAAATCAAGATTTTCTTTACTTTTTTTCACAAAATTGTTATATTAGCAGGTTATTTCTCACACACAGCATATGCATACCACAAATTACACTCCAAAACACATTCTACTACTGCTCCTGAGTATGGTGATACCACATGTGTGAGACTTTTACATAGCATGGCCACATACAGAGGTCCAACATGCAGGGAGCGCCATCAGGCATTCTTGGAGCATAAATTACACATATAATTTCTTGACTACCTCTTACATTTTTGAAGGCCCTGGAGAACCAGGACAATGGAAACGCACCAAAAATTTTGGAAATAAAACAACCCAATGTATAATCTATGAGGCATATCGAGTCTTTTGAACATGTCATTTTTTTCTACAAGTTTTTGGAAAATGTGTAAAGAAAATGAAAACGCATTTTTTTTTACACAACGTTGTCCATTTACACAATATTTCTAACACATAACATGTACATTCAAAAAATTACACCCTAAAATAGATTCTCCTACTCCTCCTCCAGTGTCAGCACATCTAAGCCACCCACCCACGTCTAAGGGTGGCTTAGACTTGCTGGCGCAGTCACGTGATTTCTGAGCGAACGGACGACCGCTTGCCGGCCGGTATATACACTGAAATGTGACCTTTTTTGTGAGTATAATTTGTTTTTATCATGAATAAAGCTGCTTTCCTGTTTTACACTATGGGAGGCTTCTCCATTTATGTTTCCTGAGTTACCATCTGCGTACATGTGAGTTTCCCGGGAGAGGTTCCAGTCTGAATTGATGGGGATCTGCGATCCATCCGGCAGATCACATTGTGTATGTTTAGTGAGCGTTCACACGCTTCCCTCTGGTAAGCGTGCATTTCTATTGGTGATCAGCACAGTTTGTTGGTGGAGGAGGATTGCACGTTTGATTAACATCATTTGAAGGAGACATTCCTCTCATTGAAAGGACTTTTATTTAGACTGTTTCACTTTGGGTTGTGGGTTACTGTTCTATTTTTATTTATGCATAAGTGCTCTTATTTTTATCAGAATATTTATTTATTTATTTATTTATTTATTCTTTCACCCTTAGTGCTCACTGTCATTTATTAGCATTATTTATTAATTTGTGTAATATTTATTTATTTACCATTTATTTATTTTTTCACCCTCATTGTTCACTGTCATTTATTAGTATTATTTATTAATTTGTGCAATATTTATTTATTCATGTATTATTCTTTTTATATGTTGATGAATTAATTGGGAAAGTATTCACTTATTTTTTATCTAATTTATTTATTATGGTGATGGTCTGTAGGTTGTGATAACACCAGTTGTTCAGATTTAGTGAGGTGGGAGCATTTAGATAGTGCAGCTACACATTTTTGCGTTTTATTGATATTTCGGATGTGTATCACATCTTGGTAGCTGCAGCTTTAGCAATTTAGGGAAAGAATCTTTTTTCTTTTTGACTAGAAGCGCAGTACTTTTCCATTTTTATACGATTGAGTATAACTGGGTATTGCTGAGTACAGCTGGGTATGGCTGAGTATGGCTGGGTATGACTGAGTACGATTGAGTATGGCTGGGTATGACTGGGTCCAGCTGGGTATGGCTGGGTATGGCTGTGTATGGCTGCGTACGGCTGAGTATGGCTGGGTACGGCTGAGTATGGCTGGGTACAGCTAATTATGGATGGGGTGGATGAGATGGCTGAGCATGGATGGATGAATGGATTAGTATTGCTGAGGATTGATGGATGGAGGAGTATGCTGAGTGTGGATAAGGATGGATGAGTATGGAGGGGTGAGCATGGATGGGTATGCAGAGTATGGATGATGGGTATGCAGAGTATGGATGGATGGGTATGCAGAGTATGGATGGGTATGATTGGGTATGCAGAGTATGCAGAGTATGGATGGGTATGCAGAGTATTGATGGGTATGCAGAACATGCAGAGTATGGCTGCATATGCAGAGTATGACTGGGTATGGCTGGGTATGCAGAGTATGGATGGGTATGGATGGGTATGCAGAGTATGGATGGATGAGCATGGATGGATGATCAATGGATCTGTCACTAAGCAGCGCTGTGGGCACTACACATGCAGCCCACATTGCTGCTGCCACCGATTTCTCCCCTCTCCACTCACACTGGACAGAGAGGGGAGGGAGGAACTGGAAATCACGCCGGTTTGTTTACACATGATCGCTCAGTCATTTGACGGAGCGATCACGTGGTGAACGGCCGTGGTCAGCGGCCATTCACTGTGATCTGTGATGCACTGGGTCCTCTGGACCCAGCGTCATGGAAGTTCTCGAGTGCACGCCCCAGGGGGTGCACGAGAGCGGAATTCTGGGAGGACGCCATAGTACGTCCTCCCAGAGTTAAGCAATTCCGTCATTCGACTATGAGTCGGTTGCTAAGTGATTAATGACATCCCAGTCTTAGTCCATAGAGTTCAATATTGAGTTGGCCCACCCTTTGCAGTTATAACAGCTTCAACTCTTCTGGGAATGCTTTCCACAAGGTTTAGGAGTGTGTCTATGGGAATGTTTGACCATTCTTCCAGAAGCACATTTTAGAGGTAAGTCATTGAACAAGAAGGCATGGCTAGCAGTCTTCACTCTTATTCATCCCAAAGGTGTTCTATCAGGTTCAGGTCAGAACTCTGTGCAGGCCAGTCAAGTTCCTCCATATCTTTATAGAACTTGGTTTGTGCACTGGTGCACAGTCATGTTGGAACAGGAAGGGGCTTCCCCAAACTGTCCCCACAAAGTTGTCAGAATGAAATTGTCCAAAATGTCTTGGT
This sequence comes from Lithobates pipiens, assembly GCF_037356315.1. Classification (NCBI taxonomy): domain Eukaryota; kingdom Metazoa; phylum Chordata; class Amphibia; order Anura; family Ranidae; genus Lithobates; species Lithobates pipiens. The sequence goes on from NW_027507758.1 coordinate 183,233,487, forward strand.
ATGCTGACACCTTAAGAGTTCCCTTCAATGGAACTAAGTGGCTAAACCTAACCCCTGAAAAACAACCCCACACTGTGATTTGGACCTAAACCTTGTGGTTAGCCTTCCCAGAAGACTTAAAGGGGTTGTAAAGCTTATTTTTTTATTTTCTAAATAGGTTCCTTTAAGCTAGTGCATTGTTGGTTCACTTACCTTTTCCTTCGATTTCCCTTTCTAAATTTTTTTGTCTGAATTTCTCACTTCCTGTTCCTCCTCAGTAAATGTCACACCATCATCCGAGCAGTGTTTAGTCAGCCAGAACAGCTTACTGAACAGCTTACTGAGGAGGAACAGGAAGTGAGAAATTCAGACAAATAAAACAAAGAAAAAAAAACATTTAGAAGGGAAATCGAAGGAAAACATAAGTGAACCAACAATGCACTAGCTTAAAGGAACCTATTTAGAAAATAAAAAAACGAACCTTTACAAGCCTTTAAAGCTGTTATAGCTGCAAAAGGTGGGCCAACTCAATATTGAACCCTATGGACTAAGACTGGGATGCCAATTAAAGCCCATGTGCGTGTAAGGGCAGGAATAATTATACTTTTGACAATAGAGTGTGTATGTGTATATATATTCATTCAATCCTGATGTAGGATACTGTAAACACATTAGTAGCTTCATTGCTGGTTTGGTAATGAAGGTTACATAAACTTTTTCCTACCCTTGCAAACTGTGGGTATGTTGCCTAGTGTCTAGGAGCAGCGGTCAAGGCTGTTTCAAGGACCCCCTTGCCTCATGTGGCATCATCCAGGTCTGTAAGCCTCATCACATCTGCACTTGTATTTAAAGTGGCTGTTAAGCCACTCTAACCTGTTTGCAACAGCAGCACTGCCTCCTATTGCAGTGTCCCCCTCTGTTTGTGATTTATAAAAATAAATGCTGCAAATACCTAATTTTAGAGCTGAGATCGTGATCACATGACCAACTGACTTTCTCCTTTCCTCCTCTAACAGATGCAGTGAGAGGGGCCGAGATTCTCCCACTGACGTCAGTTGGGAGGGGAGAAGGGGAGGAGGAGAGGAGGAGAGAGCTGGCTGGTCATGGGATCGCAATTTTGGCTCTGAAATATAAGAAGGACAAAGAACAGTGCCCTCTAAGTGCAGCAGGTAAACAGTTTTAATTGTAAACAATAGATCAATAATAGGCTCGGAAAATATTTCATTTGCTCTGAATTCCAGGTGAACACTGGCGTTACTGACTTAGATGTTGGTCTGTGATCTGACTGTCCTCTGACCACACTGTTGGTTCAGAGCACTTCCAGATGGCTGAAATGATCGGCGGTGCTCACAGGCGGCGTCACTTCCGGGTCAGGTCAGCGGGCGGTGCTTCACGTTCAGAGCATGCATGCTCCTTCCTCAGGTTTCACTGGTGGCCATCTTTGAATGGGGTTATTATATACACACACACGCTATACTAAACGGGCTCACATAATGGGTAGCCATGGCGACATAAAAACAAGAATAATAATAACAATACTATGATATCATGGCTAAGACACTGCATTAACTAATAAACAGCTAAGACACTACATTAACTACTAAACTACTACTATTGCACTATGATACTTACTCCTGATGACTAGTAGGATCATGATTTATCTGCCAATGGTATGTCTATGAAAAGATAGTGGTAATACTTTTAACATTTTAGAAATTATAAAAAAATCAATTATTAAGTGAAAAACTTTATGTAAATTCATGGTAAAAAATCTATAATAAACAATTAGTTAATCACTAGATTTAATTAATTGGTGTTAATCAATACCAACTATATGGCCTAATTACTTGGGTTATATTTTACTGCGTATAGATATGCATATAGAGGAGTAAGTACACCTGTACAAAACCTATTATTAATTTAAATTTAGATTAAAATTAGGATTTGGATTAAAATTAATCATGGAACTAAGATTTTATAAGTCTAGCAAGCAATGGGGTATTTGTAGCATTTATTTTTATACATCACACACAGAGGGGGACACTGCAATAGGAGGCAATGCTGATGGTGTATACAGGTTAGTGTTATGCAAACAGCAGGAGTGGAGGGGGTGGCACTGTCACTAGCTGACAGGCAGGGAGGCGAGGGGGAGGAGAACACAGGAGCACAGAAAAGACACCGAGCAGGGCTGCGGATGATGGAGGCATGTAAACTAACCACAGTGTCAGGGCTCAGCAGCTATGCTACACCGTGGTCAGTTTACAGAAGGGAGGGCAAAAACTGTCAGAATCAGCCAGGTTTTTTTAGGTGTTACAGGGGGCCGAATGACACAGCACAAGCACTGTGTCATATTACATGCTTTAACCGCTTGCTGATCAGCCACCATCATTATACTGCGGCAGGTCGACATGTTCCCGCGAAGCGTCGTAGCTGTATGTTGGCCCTTTAAGCAGGGATTGCAGGTGCACGCACGTGATCGCAGGCAGGAGAACAAGAACAGGGATGTGTGTGTGTAAACTGGCACTGTCACTAGCTGACAGGCAGGGAGGCGAGGGGGAGGAGAACACAGGAGCACAGAAAAGACACCGAGCAGGGCTGCGGATGATGGAGGCATGTAAACTAACCACAGTGTCAGGGCTCAGCAGCTATGCTACACCGTGGTCAGTTTACAGAAGGGAGGGCAAAAACTGTCAGAATCAGCCAGGTTTTTTTAGGTGTTACAGGGGGCCGAATGACACAGCACAAGCACTGTGTCATATTACATGCTTTAACCGCTTGCTGATCAGCCACCATCATTATACTGAGGCAGGTCGACATGTTTCCGCGAAGCGTCGTAGCTGTATGTTGGCCCTTTAAGCAGGGATTGCAGGTGCACGCACGTGATCGCAGGCAGGAGAACAAGAACAGGGATGTGTGTGTGTGTAAACACACACATCCCTGTTCTGTGAGGAGTGGAGAGACAGATTGTGTGTTCCTACTAGCTAGGAACAACTATCTGTAATCTCCTCTAGTCAGTCCCATCCTCATAAAGTTAGAATACACACAAGTGAAAACAGTTAACCCCTTGATTGCCCCCTAGTGTTAACCCCTTCCCTATCAATGACATTTACACAGTAATTAGTGCATTTTTATAGCACTGATCGCTGTATAAATGTCAATGGTCCCAAAAATGTGTCAAAAGTGTCCTATCTGTCTGCCGCAGACCTGATAAAAATCTGATCACCACCATTACTAGTAAAAAAATAACAACAAAAATGCCATAAATCTTTACCCTATTTTGTAGATGCTAGAACTTTTGTACAAACCAATAAATATAAGCTTATTGCGATTTTTATTACCAAACATATGTAGAAGAATACATATCGGCCTAAACTGAGGGAAAAAAAATAGCTTTTTTGAAAAAAAATTGGGGATATTTATTATAGCAAAAAGTACAAAATATTGTGTTTTTTCAAAATTTACGCATTTTTTTGTTAATAGCGCAAACAATAAAAAATGCAGAGATGATCAAATACCACCAAAGGAAAGCTCTATTTGTAGGAAAAAAAGGGACCTAAATTTTATTTGGGCACAGTGGCGCACAACCGCGCAATTTTCAGTTAAAGCTGCGCAGTGCTGTATCGCAAAAAAATGGCCTGGTCATTGAATAGCCAAATCTTCCAGGGCTGAAGTGATTAAAGGAGCAGGTTAAATTATTTTTTTGGAGGGGTTAATAAACGCTTTAAGTAACATGACATGTAAGGTGTGGATCATGAGACTCCAGCACATATGCCTTTTGTTTGGTGACCTTGGCTTGTAATGCCATTGGTCCATGGACTTTATGCCAGCCAAGGTTAGGTGACTTTGGTGCTAAATTTAGGATTAGAAGCAAGGCCAGATGATGTTGAATTCACATTCAGGCATATGTGTTAAAATAGTATGTTGTTACCTTGTTTGTATGTCATAACATGTCATACATTTACTTATCAGTGACCATTTGCAGGTCACATGCCTATTCCCGCCACATTCAGCACATTCCATGAGAACTGGTAACACACATTAGACATAAGTCTCACACATTAGACATATAGGGGCTGATTTACGAACGGTTTGCGCCATGTGGTGCGGCACACACCGATGCACAACGGCCATTTTTGTATTTACAAAACATTTGCGCCTGTAACACAGCGCAATTCCCTATTTACTATCATATTGCTGGCTATAGACATGGCGCACAGCATCTTGAATTCAGAATTTAAAGAAGGTGGAAGTGCCAATATCATGGGGGTGATGTGAGGAAGTATAGTTAGAACTGTCCAAGTAACAAATATGCCCAAAATAGAATGTAAAAGTAACTTTCTCTGAGCAAGCTTGCTGCACCTGCAAATACACTTAGAACTGCGCAAGGCCAATTTATGCACTGCGCATGCGCAAGCAGCATTTGCGCACGTTCAAATGCTTTGGCTTACTGCGCCGGCAAAATCTTAGTAAATGTCAAGCAACGTAAATGCATTTGCATAAGTTGAACGGGCGCACCTTTCACCTTTACTTTTTTTATGCTGGTTCACTTTTATGATTTTTTTGCACACAGGTCATGTTAACATTAAGAAAAAAAAATTAAGAAAAAAAAGCGTGGGGGTACCCCGAAATTCCATACCAGGCCCTTCAGGTCTGGTATGGATTTTAAGGGGAACCCCATGGCAAAAAAATGGCGTGGGGGTCCCCCTCAAAATCCATACCAGGCTCTTCAGGTCTGGTATGGATTTTAAGGGGAACCCTGCACCAAATTTAAAAAAAAAATGGAGTGGGGGTCCCCCTCAAAATCCATACCAGACCCTTATCCGAGCATGCAACCTGACAGGCCACAGGAAAAGAGGGGGGACGAGAGAGCACCCCCCCTCCTGAACCGTACCAGGCCACATGCCCTCAACATGTCCCCATGTTGATGAGGATCTGCGGGTGGGGGCCTTATTGGAATCTGGAAGCTCCCTTTAACAAGATCCCGGCCTCCCCTCCTGTGTGAAATGGTAAGGGGGTACAAAAGTACACCTTCCATTTCACCAAAAAAGTGTAAAAATTTTTAAAAATGACCAGAGCTAGTTTTTGACAATTCCTTTATTAAGGTCTTCTTTCCATCTTCTTCGGGTCTTCTTCCTTCTTCCTTCCTTAATCGTCCGGTTTCTTTCTCCATTTTCTTCTTCCTCTGCTTCTTCCTCCAATCCTCTGCTTCTTTCTCCGGTGTTCTCAGCAGGCATTTTCCTCCACGGCTTCCTCGCTTCGTTCTCGGGCCGCTACGCTCAATGGGAGGCTCCCGCTGTGTGACACTTCTCTTCTTCTGACACTTATATAACGGAACCGTGCATCAGAGGTCATATAAGAAGTGTCAGAAGAAGAGAAGCGTCACACAGTAGGAGCCTCCCATTGAGCGGAGTGGCCCAAGAAGGAAGCAAGGAAGATGAGACGCCGTGGAGGAAGATGCCGGACGAGAACACTGGAGCAAGAAGCAGAGAATCGGAGGAAGAAGCAGAGGAAGAAGAAGATGGAGGAAGAAACTGAAGGATGAAGGAAGGAAGAAGGAAGAAGACCCAAAGAAGATGGAAAGAAGAAGACTTTAATAAAGGAATTGTCAAAAACTGGCTCTTGTAACTTTTTACATTTTTTACACTTTTTGGTGAAATGGTAGGGGTACTTTTGTACCCATTTACCATTTCACACAGGGGGGGAGGCATGGATCTGGGGGTCCCCTTTTTAAAGGAGGCTTCCAGATTCCGATAACCCCACCCAAAGACCTCCACAACCAATGGCCAAGGTTGTGGAGATGAGGCCCTTTTCCTCAACACCCAAAGCACCCTCCCAATGTTGAGGGCATGTGGCCTGGTACAGTTCAGGAGGGGGGGAGCTCTCTTGTCCCCCTCTCTTTTCCTGCAGCCTGCCAGGTTGCGTGCTCGGATAAGGGTCTGGTATGGAATTTTAGGGGGACCCCCACGCCATTTTTTTCCCCTTAATATCCATACCAGACCTGAAGGACCTGGTATGCTCTTGGAGGGGAACCCATCCCATAAAGTCGCCTGGCCTGGGGGCAACTTAAAGTCATGTTGTAAGTCGCCTCAAGTCGTGCTGTGATTCATACTGAAGTCGTGTCCAAGTTGCCTCCCAAAATTGCGCTGGAAGTCGTGTTGCCCCTGTGTGAATGAACTGTTAATGATATGGCGTGCACTATTATCAATGGCATATTATTATTGCATGCACCAGCATATTATTAACTGTTGCGCTTATGCGTGCGCCGGTTCACATGCTCAATTACTGTAATAATTTATCTGGCGCACAAATTAAAGTATGAACCGATGCAGCGCATTCATCTTAGTAAATTAGCCCGATAATCTCAACTTTGGAGTATATAAATGTTCACCTAGCCAAGCTAGAAATTAGGAGCGTTAATGTAAACAAATGAAAGTATTTCATAGATGTATATTGTCCTTCCAAAAGCTACTCTTGCCATAAAAGTTGAATATTTAAAACATTTTCTAAAAGAATTAAAACAGGGTGAACATACATTAACCAAGGAACAGAAATGAAGACCTAATATAATGCAGGTTATAAATAAGTATGCTAGAATTTAGGCAGCATGTTGACAAAGTCTTGCATTCTGGGCTGTAAAAAAGTGACAGCCTCCTTAATTTTCTCAAGCTTGGAGCAAGACTGCAACTGGCAATAACATGACCTTTGCAATGGGTAAAAGGTTTGAGACTTTAAATGAGGCACCTCCTACACTGAGGCTTGGCACCTTCATCCCTATCCATATTGAAAAGGAGAAAAGGGTTGGGACTTTGAATGAGATGCATAGCTTCCAGTGGGTATACAACTGATGAATGCAGATGGTATTGTGATACTTAGTACATAAATAAAATGCTAGCATAATGAAATAATGAAATAGATAATGTTGGAAGCTGGTTTAATTGGAAAACCTAATCAACGTGGTTTGTTTGCATAATTGGAATCTCAGTCCCAGATGCAATAATGTGCTACGAATATGACTGGATTCTAACATACTGAACATAAATGCGCCAATAAACAATATTTACATAACAAATAACATAATGCAATGGAATATAGAAACGTTGATGCGTTTTGAGGATTGAACTCCATAGACACATTAGCACTCAGTTCACAATGGAGATTTGCAAACACTCTGAAGTCCTTGTGTGTTATACTTTATATCCATGGGCAGTATCCCCTCAGCACCCAGTGTAGGCCTTCCCATACTGTCCCCATCGGACAGTACCACATTTTGATTGATGCATCGACTGAGATACATTAGGGTAGGATATCCCATTTACTGTATATGGTGGTTTCCCCCATTTTTCTTTATCCCCTTTATATATAGTGTAATTTATACTATATTAGATTTTATTGTTGTTTTTATATCATTTTCATATAGACGCATGCATCTGTTGCTGAGGAAGTGGAGTTCAATCCACGAAATGCATCGGGCTTACTAATGCAATTCCATCACATCACTGTTTGTTTCTATATGCCATTACATTATGTTATTTTGCTTGTTATGTAAATATTGTTTATTGATGCATTTATGTTCAGTATGTTACAATCCAGTGGTATTCTTTATACACTATTGCATTTGGGACTGAGATTCAAATTAAGTAAACAAACCATGTTGATTGGATTTTCCAATTAAACCAGATTCCAACATTATCCTTTTCATTATTTGATTATGTTAGCATTTTATTTATGTACTAAGTAGTGCAAATCAAAGATGTGACCCACCTTGGGTCTTCCTCAGAGGGACATACTGTTAAGGAAATGTGTAACAATTATTTTCTACGCACAATGTTTAACATAGTATCCTCATATACATAAATATATATATATATTTACCCCATAAATGTATCCAAATGGTAACACAATTTAGTTCCACAAGGAATGCTTCTCACTTAAAAAGAAAAAAGGAAAAAAGAAAAGAAAAGAAAAGAAAAAAACAAAAAAACAAACTCAATGAACAAAAGAAGCAGGGCTCCGGGCTCCACCACAGGCGTCGCAATCCAAGACGGGCCGGGGCCACAAGATACGCCTTACGAAAGGTCACACTTAAGTCCACAAACTCCCCCCTAATACTAGAAGGGAGGAGGGATAATCACCCGGTGGTGTAGTGGTGGACAGGCAACACCTGTGGCAATAAGATACAAGAAATAGTAAATGGTATTTAGTTGAATGCTAAAATGTGCAGTATCGGGAAAAAGGACCCAATAGAGCATGTTAGCTTAATCAAAAAGTATCAAGGGGAACGGAAAGGATATAAATATGTATATCATTCCCTCCCATATCTCCGACACCTTGTTGCATGCATTAATGGTATATCCATATATATCAAACCCCTCCCAGAGATGAGCAGCGAGGAGTGTTACATCAGAACGCCAGTGAAGTTAATATCGAGTAACCCATTTATCATATACGTGTGAGTTAAGAGAAAATAGCATATACCCTGTCAAGGAGTGAACAGAAATGTGCAGTACAGCCAAAGTGACACACAACCCTGTGTAAAAAATAAAAAAAAATAAAGATGCATTTCATTAAAAAAACTATAGAGGAGGCGAAGAAAGTTCAAAAAGGACACCTCCTGATATGTGGAGATTTCATTTTGATTCCAAACAATGATATGGATTCTTCTGCTAAGTCCAAATGCTATGCTTCTCCCCTTGATAAGTTCATAACTTCGAACGACTTATGTTGATGTGTGGAGATGTTGACATGCTAATGAAAGGGATTACACATATTTGTCACCACGGCACAATACCTACTCCAGAATTAACTTATTCTTGACAGATAAATGGCTGCTTGACAAGATTTCATCCTCCCATATACATACGGCTACATGGTCGGATCACACTCCCATTAGCATGTCTATAACAACCACATCATCCCAACCAAATTCACATATATGGAGAGCTAATAACTATATTCTCCAAAATGAAAATTACTCCATAACACTCCAACAACATCTTACTGCATTCTTTTCAATTAATTTGAAGTCTATATCTGACCCAATGATATTATGGAATGCTCATAAAGCTGTTATGAGAGGGGTGTTTATGCAATTAGGTTCTAAAGCTAAAAGAAAGAGAACTCAGAGAATGGATGAACTCACTAAGGAGATAGCAAAAGCTGAGGAACACAATAAAAATGATCCTTCTCCTTTCATTAAAACACAAATTTTCCAGTTACGTAATGAATTAAGAACCCTACTTCTAGAGACATGTGAGAAATCCTATAAAAAATTCGGAGCTACCACTTATGCAACAGGGAACAAAGCGGGGAAAACAATGGCATTACGCATTAAAGGTTATCGATCTAAGACTAAAATCCCATTCCTCTACCATCCTCACACTAATGAAAAATTGCTTAAGCCTTCTTCAATAGCTGAAGCATTTAGCTCATATTATAATGATTTATATAACATTAAGAAAGATGGTATTACCCATCAACCTTCTCAGGAGGAGATTGACACCTTTTTGGAGAGTCCATCTATTTCCCCACAACAATTAGAATTTCTCAATTCTCCCTTTACTATCCCTGAAATTCTACAAACTATACGTATCCTTCCTAATTTGAAATCACCTGGTCCAGATGGCTTTACGGGGAATATTAAAAAAAAATTCAAAGTACTCTAGCACCTATACTATGTGACATTTATAATTTAGCAGCCAATTCTTCATCATTTCCCAATGAAATGCTGAATGCTCTTGTTGTAACGCTTCCAAAACCAGATAAGGAACCATCTTCACCTAAAAATTTTAGACCAATTTCCTTACTCAATTTAGATGTTAAAATTTATGCGAAACTTATAGCCAAAAGACTAGATAGTTTGTTACCCTCTCTTATCCATAGAGATCAATCGGGTTTCACCAAAGGAAGGTAAGCATCGGATGCTACTAGAAGAATGATAAATATAATACACCATGTAGAACTCACCAAATCGCCATCCCTGTTTCTGTCGCTTGACGCTGAAAAAGCGTTTGATAGAGTTCATTGGGGATACCTGTCATCAGTTCTGACTGAATTTGGCTTAACAGGTTAAATCAACAAAGCAATATTAGCCCTGTACTCTGTCCCCTCGGCTCAAGTGTATACTACGGATTCTTTATCACCTCTATTCCCAATAACAAATGGTACACGACAAGGATGCTCCTTATCCCCCCTAATTTTTAACCTTGTTATTGAACCCCTGGCTGAGAGTATTAGGTGCAACAAAAAAATTCTAGGAGTTACCATTGCTGAACAAGAACATAAAATCAACCTTTTTGCAGATGATGTTGTTCTTATGATTACTGATCCTGTGAAATCCTTACCGGAAATTCAGGAAACACTAAATATGTTCAGCAAAGTTTCTTATTACAGGCTTAACGTGAATAAATCTTGTATATTGAACTTGGGGATAGATGAAAATACTACTAAACATCTTAAATTAAAATTCCCTTATACATGGACTGAAAGTACAATTAAATATTTGGGTATTCAATGATCAAATTCATGTAAAACACTGTTCCAATATAATTATATTCCACTTCGTAATGCATTACAACAAAATCTCACTTAACTAGCATCCCATGAATTTTCATAGATGGGATGTTTGGCAGCATTTAAAATGCTTCACCTTCCACAAATTTTATACTTTTTTAGAACTCTCCCGATTCCAATTCCGTTAACATTTTTCCAATCCCTTCAGACTCTGTTTTCTAGATTCATCTGGCACGGTAAGAAATCTAGATGTGCTCATTCAAACTTAGTGAAGAAATGTCAAGCTGGAGGAACAGGGTATGTGGATTCTCAAGATTATTATTTAGCCTCGGTTCTCACACAGTCTAAGGAATGGTTTCTATCTCCTCCATCTACAATATGGGGGAAGATGGAAACTGCTAAGGTCCCAGGAAATAATCTATCAATATGGATTCCTTCCATGGCACTTGGAGCCAAGATACTTTCTTGCATATCCCCAACAATATTAGCAACACTTAAATCCTGGGTTCGATTTCTGCATCTAACTTCCTCACACCCTCTTCCTACCAAAGTCCAAATTCTGCTAAATACTCTACATAATTTCATGAAGACAACCTCATTTACACCATGGATAGAGAAGGGAATTAAATATCTATCTGATCTACTTGATAATGGGGTGATCAAACCATTTCCTACACTTCAAAAGAAATTTCAATTGCCAAATTCAGATTTATTCCTCTACATCCGAACTAAGAATTGCATTTCCAATCTCCCATCATGGACCTATAATGTTCCCCAATCGGCTTGATCCTTCCTTAAGATCCCCATACATCAACAAAAAGGGATCTCTTTTCTATAATCTTCTTCAACAAAAAAGTGTGTTTATAAACACTACCCCTTTAATTAGATGGGAAGAAGACTTAGGATACACCTATACAGTTGACCAATGGGAAAAAGCTTGTAATACCACATATAAAGCCACATGCTGCTCTACATTATGGGAAGTATCCATTAAATTGACTCAACAATGGTATCTTACTCCTGAGAAAATATCTAAATTCAGCGGCACATTTGACGACAAATGTTGGAGATTGTGTGGAAAAAATGATATGATATGTTACATACATTTTGGACATGCCCTAAACTTGGGAAGTATTGGGAACAAATCTTTCAATTTATGTCTGAAATTACCAAAACAGTCATTCCTCCAAATCCCTCACTGGCTCTATTATCCATTGATCTTGATTGATATCCTATCCAGTTTAGAAATGTGTTTACACATATTTTGCTGTCAGCCAGGATCAGTATAATGGGGAACTGGAAAAATCCTGATCCTCCTTCCATAAAAGAAGTGATAGAATCGACTCAAACTCATTACATGTATGAATCAATTCTAGCTCTTTGGCCTCACAAAAAAGAATATGGGCTAGTCCCCAAAACATTGCACGAGTTCTTTGTTCCTAGATAACTTGAATTAAACAATTACTTACCCCGCTCTAATATTTTAATCTTTGTTTTGTATCTATTAAATGACAGGTTACTATTACTGTCCCAAACACAGTTTAGCACCCATAGGGGTGTCCGGGAATAAATATATTTAGGTTCATTATCTTTGAATTACTTGAATTGGCAGTATATAAATATATGAAGATAATATTTATATTACCTTTGTGTATTGTCTCCACAATGCATGTATTAATAACCTCCCGGTCGTTACCTTTATTATCCCTATTACAATTGAGATAATTAATATGGTTTTCTTCATGTTATATTTTTTATTATTTTTGAATACTATTATCTATGTATCTAAATACTGTAACTGATATGTTATTTAGTCATAATTTCTGTCATTTGTCTTGATAAAAATTGTAACTTTAATAAAAACTATTGATTAAAAAATAACATGAGCTATTAATAAGAAGATACATTAATAAATGCCTCGGACAGGTGATTTTGTATCCAAACATAATACTTACCTACCCTGTGCATTGTTTGGGGGAACCTTCTCACCGTTTTGACACCTGTTATGTTGGTACTCATATGTCTGGGGCTACCAAGCTATGCTACCTGTTGACTCAGGCACAAACACTGGGCCTCAGCTCCTTCCACCTCCCCCTTCTCCAAGGCTAGGCACTACATATTATGTAGATCAGCACTCTATGTGTTTCCACCTTTGGAAAACAAATGTCAGAAACCATGAATCAGACCTAGAAAGAAGTACAGTTATATAATGGACATGTGCTGAAAGTGCACACTCTCAGGTTTAATTTAAGGGTATGTACATTCAAATCAGAGGAAGGATTTAAGAATTACAGCTCTTAAGAATAGCCACCCATCCTTTTTCAAGGGACCAAAATTAATTGGACAATCAAATCAAAAGCTGTTTCATGGCTAGGTGTGGACTACTCCTTCATTATTTCTTCATCAAATAAGCAGGCAAAAGGCCTGGAGTTGATTCAAAGTGTGGTATTTGCATTTGAAATCTGTTGCTGTAAACTTACAGTGGTGTGAAAAAGTGTTTGTCCCCTTCCTCATTTCCTGTTCCTTTGCATGTTTGTCACACTTAAGTGTTTCGGAACATCAAACCAATTTAAACAATAGTCAAGGACAACACAAGTAAACACAAAATGCAATTTGTAAATGAAGGTGTTTATTATTAAAGGTGAAAAAAAATCCAAACCATCATGGCCCTGTGTGAAAAAGTGATTGCCCCCTAAACCTAATAACTGGTTGGGCCACCCTTAGCAGCAACAACTGCAACCAAGCTTCCCCGAGTTGCCGCAGGGGACTAGTTATCAGGTGGTAGCACTGTGAGCTTGACGCCTGTTTGGAGCATGGGTAAGCTGTGTCGCTCTTTCCCCGTTTTTAACCTTTTTGAACCAATCTTTCTTAATTGGGATGCTGCATAAAATTTCATTATTATTATTATTATATATTTTGTTCCTTTTTTTGATTATTTTTTCGCTTTTTTGATCTAATCACAGATAACCTCCCGATGAAGCAGTATAAGTCTGCGAAACTAGTCGAGGAAACTGATATCTGTGATCAACAGCTGTATTGTGACTACTCACTGATGATATACATATGTACTGCGCTTATGTTTTTAATATTTTAATATGTAAATGATGATTTGTTTTCTGGCATCAATAAAATCATCTGTATCTTTCATTATTATTACCTTGTTATATTATTCATTGTATCGTTCTTATTGTACCGCAATAGTCCAAACTGCCCCCATTTCTGGTAACCTGGTTGGGGATCAGGTTACCAATCCTTACATTATTTGATTTCTGGATGATGGTACAAATTCTATACTTCTATTTTTTTTTATTTTTCTATTATCTGAGGTCATATTTAATGCATTTGAAATCTGTTGCTGTAAACTTACAGTGGTGTGAAAAAGTGTTTGTCCCCTTCCTCATTTCCTGTTCCTTTGCATGTTTGTCACACTTAAGTGTTTCGGAACATCAAACCAATTTAAACAATAGTCAAGGACAACACAAGTAAACACAAAATGCAATTTGTAAATGAAGGTGTTTATTATTAAAGGTGAAAAAAAATCCAAACCATCATGGCCCTGTGTGAAAAAGTGATTGCCCCCTAAACCTAATAACTGGTTGGGCCACCCTTAGCAGCAACAACTGCAACCAAGCGTTTGCGATAACGTGCAATGAGGCTTTTACAGCATCCTGGAGGAATTTTGGCCCACTCATCTTTGCAGAATTGTCCTAATTCAGTTACATTAGAGGGTTTTCGAGCATGAACGGCCTTTTTAAGGTCATACCACAACATCTCAATAGGATTCAGGTCAGGACTTTGGCTAGGCCACTCCAAAGTCTTCATTTTGTTTTTCTTCAGCCATTCGGTGGTGGACTTGCTGGTGTGTTTAGGAACATTGTCCTGCTGCAGAACCCAAGTTCGTTTCAGCTTGAGTACACGAACAGATGGTCGGACATTCTCCTTCAGGATCTCTTGGTAGACAGCAGAATTCATAGTTCCTTTTATCACGGCAAGTCTTCCAGGTCCTGAAGCAGCAAAACAGCCCCAGACCATCACACTACCACCATCATATTTTACTGTTGGTATAATGTTCTTTTTATGAAATGCAGTGTTCCTTCTACGCCAGATATACTTGGACACACTCCTTCCAAAGAGTTCCACTTTTGTCTCATCGGTCCACAGAATGTTGTCCCAAAAGTCTTGGGGATCATCAAGATGTGTTGTGGAGAAATTGAGACGAGCTTTGATGTTCTTTTTGCTCAGCAGTGGTTTTCTCCTTGGAACTCTGCCATGCAGGCCATTTTTGCCCAGTCTTTTCCTGATGGTGGAGGCATGAACGCTGACCTTAACTGAGGCAAGTGAGGCCTGCAGTTCCTTGGACGTTGTTGTGGGGTCTTTTGTGACCTCTTGAATGAGTCGTCTCTGCGCTCTTGGGGTAATTTTGGGCGGCCGGCCACTCCTGGGAAGGTTCACCACTGTTCCATGTCTTCGCCATTTGTGGATAATGGCTCTCACTGTGGTTCGCTGGATTCCCAAAGCTTTGGAAATGGCTTTATAACCCTTTCCAGACAGATAGATCTCAATTACTTTCTTTCTCAATTGTTCCTGAATTTCTTTGGGTCTCGGCATGATGTGTAGCTTTTAAGGATCTTCTGGTGGACCTTACTGTGTCAAGCAGCTCCTATTTAAGTGATGCCTTGATTGTGAACAGGTGTGGCAATAATCAGGCCTGGATGTGGCTAGAGAAATTGAACTCAGGTGTGGACAACCACAGTTATAGTATGTTTTAACAAGGGGGGCAATCACTTTTTCACACAGGGCCATGATGGTTTGGATTTTTTTTCACCTTTAATAATAAACACCTTCATTTACAAATTGCATTTTGTGTTTACTTGTGTTGTCCTTGACTATTTTTTAAATTGGTTTGATGTTCCGAAACACTTAAGTGTGACAAACATGCAAAGGAACAGGAAATGAGGAAGGGGGCAAACACTTTTTCACACCACTGTACATCATGCGTTCAAAGTAACTGTCCAAGTGAAACAGGCCATTGAGGCTTCAAAAACAAGACATATCCATCAGAGAGATAGCAGCAATATTAAGAGTGGCCAAATTAACAGTTTGGTACATTCTGAGGAAAGAAGAATGCACTGGTGAGCTCAGCAACATAAAAAGGCCTGGACATCCACGGAATACAACAGTGGTGGATGATTGCAGGATCATGGCTATGGTAAAAAAAAAAAAAAAACATTCACAACATCCAGACAAGTGAAGGACACTCTCCAGAAGGTGGGCATATCATTGTCAAAGTCTAACAAACAAGAAAAGGATTTAATAAGAGCAAATATAGAGGGTTCAGCACAAGGTGTAAACCATTCATAAGCCTGAAGAATAGAAATGCCAGATTAGACTTTGCCATAATCCAAAGCACACAATATCATCTGTAATGCCCATATTCAGCCAAATGCAGTAAGTTTATTGGGCAGCGCTTCACAGTACAGATGGACAATGATCCAAAACACACTGCAAAAGCAACCCAGGAGCTTGTGAAGGAAAAGAATTGGAATATTTTGCAATGGCCATCACCTGATTTTATCCCAATTGAGCATGCATTTCACTTGCTGAAGGCAAAATTAATGGCAGAAAGACCCACAAACAAAGAACAACTGAAGACAGCTGCAGTTAGAGCTTGGTAAAGCATCAGAAAGAAGGAAACGCAGTCTTTGGTCTATGGGTTCCAGACTTCAGGCAGTCATTGCCAGTAAAGGATTCTCAACAAAATATTAAAAATGAACATTTTATTTATGATCATATTAATTAATTTATCCAATTACATTTGAGCCCCTGAAAATGGGGGCTCAAAAAATGGTTGCAGTTCCTATATGGTTGTATAAAAATGGTTGCAGTTCCTATAATTTGTACTTGATATTTATGTTCAACCGCTGCAATTAAAGCTGAAAGTCTGCACTTCAAATTCATTTGGATTATTTTGTGTTAATTTAAAAAAAAGTATGAACATTGTTCCTGTGTCCAAATATATACACACTATATACAGTGGTGTGAAAAAGTGTTTGTCCCCTTCCTCATTTCCTGTTCCTTTGCATGTTTGTCACACTTAAGTGTTTCAGAACATCAAACCAATTTAAACAATAGTCAAGGACAACACAAGTAAACACAAAATGCAATTTGTAAATGAAGGTGTTTATTATTAAAGGTGAAAAAAAATCCAAACCATCATGGCCCTGTGTGAAAAAGTGATTGCCCCCTAAACCTAATAACTGGTTGGGCCACCCTTAGCAGCAACAACTGCAACCAAGCGTTTGCGATAACGTGCAATGAGGCTTTTACAGCGTCCTGGAGGAATTTTGGCCCACTCATCTTTGCAGAATTGTCCTAATTCAGTTACATTAGAGGGTTTTCGAGCATGAACGGCCTTTTTAAGGTCATACCACAACATCTCAATAGGATTCAGGTCAGGACTTTGGCTAGGCCACTCCAAAGTCTTCATTTTGTTTTTCTTCAGCCATTCGGTGGTGGACTTGCTGGTGTGTTTAGGATCATTGTCCTGCTGCAGAACCCAAGTTCGTTTCAGCTTGAGTACACGAACAGATGGTCGGACATTCTCCTTCAGGATCTCTTGGTAGACAGCAGAATTCATAGTTCCTTTTATCACGGCAAGTCTTCCAGGTCCTGAAGCAGCAAAACAGCCCCAGACCATCACACTACCACCATCATATTTTACTGTTGGTATAATGTTCTTTTTATGAAATGCAGTGTTCCTTCTACACCAGATATACTTGGACACACTCCTTCCAAAGAGTTCCACTTTTGTCTCATCGGTCCACAGAATGTTGTCCCAAAAGTCTTGGGGATCATCAAGATGTGTTGTGGAGAAATTGAGACGAGCTTTGATGTTCTTTTTGCTCAGCAGTGGTTTTCTCCTTGGAACTCTGCCATGCAGGCCATTTTTGCCCAGTCTTTTCCTGATGGTGGAGGCATGAACGCTGACCTTAACTGAGGCAAGTGAGGCCTGCAGTTCCTTGGACGTTGTTGTGGGGTCTTTTGTGACCTCTTGAATGAGTCGTCTCTGCGCTCTTGGGGTAATTTTGGGCGGCCGGCCACTCCTGGGAAGGTTCACCACTGTTCCATGTCTTCGCCATTTGTGGATAATGGCTCTCACTGTGGTTCGCTGGATTCCCAAAGCTTTGGAAATGGCTTTATAACCCTTTCCAGACAGATAGATCTCAATTACTTTCTTTCTCAATTGTTCCTGAATTTCTTTGGGTCTCGGCATGATGTGTAGCTTTTAAGGATCTTCTGGTGGACCTTACTGTGTCAAGCAGCTCCTATTTAAGTGATGCCTTGATTGTGAACAGGTGTGGCAATAATCAGGCCTGGATGTGGCTAGAGAAATTGAACTCAGGTGTGGACAACCACAGTTATAGTATGTTTTAACAAGGGGGGCAATCACTTTTTCACACAGGGCCATGATGGTTTGGATTTTTTTTCACCTTTAATAATAAACACCTTCATTTACAAATTGCATTTTGTGTTTACTTGTGTTGTCCTTGACTATTGTTTAAATTGGTTTGAAACACTTAAGTGTGACAAACATGCAAAGGAACAGGAAATGAGGAAGGTGGCAAACACTTTTTCACACCACTGTATATCTACAAGGGGTAAAATAAGTATTGATTATGTCACCATTTTTCTAGGTAAATCTATTTCTTGAGGTTCTATTGAAATGAAATGTTCACCACATGTCGGTATCAACCCATGCAATCCATAAATACAAAGAAACCAGAACAAATACGTTTAGAAATTAAGTTATGTGTAATGAAATGGAATGACACAGGAAACAAGTATTGAACACACCAACTGAAATGTATTTAATACTTGGTACAAAATCCTTTGTAAGTAATGACAACTTCAAGATGCCTCCTGTATGGAGAAACTAGTTGCATGTATTGCACATGTGTGATTTTGGCCCATTCTTCCACACAAACAGTCTTCAAATATTGAAGGTTCCGTGGGCCTCTTCTAAGAACTCTGATCTTTAGTTCTTTAGTTCTTTCCATAGATTTTCTATTGGATTCAAGTCAGGGGATTGGTTGGGCCATTCTAGAAGCTTCTTTCTTTGAAACCAATTGAGAGTTTCCTTCAGTGATATGAAGTTTTCCAGTATCGCATGCTGAAAGACAGCCCCACACCATGATGTTTCCATCTCCAAACTTCACTGTTGGTATGGGGGTGTTTTTGGGGTGATATGCAGTGCCATTTTACCTCCAAAGAGTTATTTCACAGACTTGTCTATATGTTGTGCAGCAAAATTTAAACAAGCTTCCACAGGCTTTTTCTTCAGCAATGGAGTCTTGCATGGTAAACGTGCATACAGGCCATGGCGGTTGGGTGCATTGCTAAATGTTTTCTTTGAAACAATTGTACCTGCTTATTCCTGGTCTTTTTAAAGCTTTCCACAAGTGGTCCTTGGCTTTTGGACCGAATACAAATTTTTAGTTATTCAGAGATCTGGATGTACCCGAATGTCCGAATGAAATAGTAAAGAATAGTAATGAATTTAGCTGAAATACATTACAATTTGTTTTGTTTATTCATTTTCTAACGAATTCCAACTTTTCAGAACAATTAGAATTTGGATTGATTGAAAGCTGATTTGAACTCTTTTTTTTTTCCAGAACATGTTTATTACATGTTTGCACTTAAACAGAAATAAGATGTAAAGGCATTTATAAACATAATATCAACATCATCATAGTACATATTGGATACAATACTACAGGAGTTTGAAGACAATGAAAGAGAAAAATAGGCAGCTAAAGTTAAAGTTATAGTCAATGCTGCTTGTTCAGAACATTTCAACAGTTTCAAACATATTTGAATTTCCAGTTTCTGCCATCTTCTTGAGACTTAGCCCTAAGAGGTGATGAGTGCAGTGAAGGGGTTTAGAGAGATATGTGAGGGTAAACCAGTACAGGTCAACCCAATTCCTGTTCACCCCTAAGGGGATCTAATTGTGAGCAGGAGGGGACCTACAGTTATCTCATATGATTTGCTACAGATGCGGTTTGCCCTGTGTAACATAACTATTATGCTCTGTAGAGTTGGAATTCTCTGTGGCCCATGGGAAAGTTGGAGACTGTTTCCGGGCCAGCCAGCAGGTTCCGTCAGGTAAGAATAGCGTTGGGGTATATCCTGTCCGTTAGTCACCTAAAGGTCGGGTAGAGAGGGGATAGGAAAGGTAGTGTGGACACGCCAGAGTTTTTATGTGTCTTGGTGGACTGTTACTTGGCTTCCCCCATTTTCTGTATTTAGTGTGATTGTCTTTCGCTTGGTGAATGAGCCTTTAAATTTCTGCTGTTTTATCTATTCTGCAAAGCCATTCAGCAATAGTAGGTGGGTTAGTACTTCCCCAATGGACAGGTATGCAATGAGTGGAGGCATTAATGAGGTTTAAGATGAGGGATTTCTGTTATTCTGACCATGGCAGTGACGTGTGGTGAAGGAGGTACTGTGTAGGAGTGAAGTCCGGGGTGTAGGAAGTGATGCTCACTATCAGGTCATGTACTTCCTTCCAGAATGTTTGAATTAATGGGCATTCCCACCATATATGGATGAGAGAGCCAAGAGCGGAGTTACATCACCAACATGTTGGGAGGGCAGTCGGGAAGAATCTATGTATTTTACCAGGTGTGCGATACCATCTAGAGTAAATCTTGTACCTATTCTCTTGGGCTGATACGTTGGTGGACCCTTTATGTGTGTGTTCAGATATTCGTTTCCAATCTTCTTAGGTAGTTCAGTTGCTAAGTCCATTTCCCAGCACTTGTTTGTCTGAAGGTTGGGCGTGTTGCTGGAGGTTAAGAGTGCAGAGATCGCTGAGATAAAATGACTTTGGGGCTCTGTACTATTACATATGTGTTCAAAAGGTGCTAAGTCCCTGTTCCATTGAGAGATTGGATGTGTGTTTCCGAAAAAAATGCCTGAGTTGGAGGTATTTGAAAAAAGGTATGTTGAGCTCAGGAAATTTAGAGGACATGGCTGCGTGTGAGAGGAGAATATCATAACATGCTTGGTGTGAACTCCGGATTTTGGGTTATAGGTGTCATTGGTCCATGGTTCGGTGTCAGGTTCAAAGGTTTGTATGATGCACTGAAGTTAAATAATGTTGGACCTATTATTGGGTGAGAAAAACATTCTTTAGGTACTGACTGTTGATTTATCCAGGGAAGATGAGAGATTGGTATTTGAAGGAAGGAGCTTTTTTATATGTATCCAATCTTTGCTGCTTTTGTGAACATGCCAATCCACTATTCTTGTGAGCTGGCTAGCCCTGTAGTATGTGTGTATGGTAGCTCTATGTCTCCTTTCCATTTAGTCAGTATCTACTTTACCCAGCTCAGTATGGGAGGGTGTGTGGACCACAGAAGGTTTCTGCACATTTGTTTATATGTAGCGAAAAATGAGGAGGGGGGGAATTTATTGGGATGGCTTGCAGCAAGTATAGTATTCTAGGGAGCATGTTCATATTTAAAATCGCTGCTCTACTGAACCATGAAAAAGGACCCTTATTCCAATTGTTTAAGCCTCCCTCTATTTTCTGTAGTGTGGGTAGAAAGTTTTTTTATATACAGATCACTCAGTTTGGTGGGGAGTTTAATGGTTAAGTAGGTTATTACATGTGGCTCCCAGCTAAAGGGAAAATCGCGTTGACACTGAGCAATTGTAGCTGTTGGAAATGTTATGTTGAGGACTTTGGATTTCTCAAAATTGATTTGTATGTTGGACAGTTTTTTAAATAAAGAGAAGTCCTGAATAGGGATGAGCCGAACAACCCCCGGTTCTGTTCGCAAAAGAACCCTTGAAGGAACTGAAAATTTGTGCGAACTTTAGAACCCTGTTAACCACTTGACCACTGGGCCCTTAATAACCAGACCAATTTTCAGCTTTCGGTGCTCTCACATTTTGAATGACAATTACTCAGTCATGCAACACTGGACCTATATGAAATTTTTGTCCTTTTTTTCACACAAATGGAGCTTTCTTTTGGTGGTATTTAATCACCGCTGGTTTTTTTTTTTTTGTGCTATAAAAGAAAAAATACAGAAAATTCTGTAAAAAAATGAATTTTTCTTTGTTTCTGTTATAAAATTTAGCAGATTAGTAATTTTTTCTTCATAAATTTTGGCCAAAATTTATACTACTACATATCTTTGGTAAAAATAAGTACAAATTGGTGGATATTATTTGGTCTTTTTGAAAGTTATAGAGTCCACAAGCTGTGGTGCCAATATCTGAAAATTGATCACACCTGAAGTACTGACAAGCTATTTGAATTCTTGAGACCCTAACATGGCAGAAAAGTACAAATACCCCCCAAATGACCCCTTTTTGGAAAGAAGACATTCCAAGGTATTTAGTAAGAGGCATGATGAGTTTTTTGAAGTTGTCATTTTTTCCCACAATTCTTTGCAATATCAAGATTTTTTTTACTTTTTTTATTTTTTTCACAAAATTGTCATATTATCAGTTTATTTCTCACACACAGCATATGCATACCACAAATTACACCCCAAAACACATTCTCCTATTACTCTCGAGTACGGCGATACCACATGTGTGAGACTTTTACACAGTGTGGCCACATACAGAGGCCCAACATGCATGGAGCGCCATCAGGCGTTCTGGAGCACCCAGGACAATTCTGACATTTCTCTCCTACATGTAAAAATCATCATTTATTTGCTAGAAAATTACATAGAATCCCAAAACATTATATATGTTTTTTTAGCAAAGACCCTGTAGAATACAATGGTGGTTGTTGCAACTTTTTATCTCGCACGGTATTTGCGCAGCAATTTTTCAAATGCTTTTTTTTGGAAAAAAAACAGTTTTGTGCTTAAAAAAAAAAAAACACAGTAAAGTTAGCCCAATTTTTGCATAATGTGAAAGATGAAGTTACACCGAGTAAATCGATACCTAACATGTCACTCTTCAAAATTGCACAGGCTCGTGGAATGGCGCCAAACTTCGCTACTTAAAAATCCCCATAGGCGACGATTAAATTTTTTTTTACTGGTTATATGTTTTGAGTTACAGAGGAGGTCTAGGGCTAGAATTATTGCTCTTGCTCTAACGTTCACAGCGATACCTCACATGTGTGGTTTGAACACCGTTTTCATATGTGGGCGGGACTTACGTATGCGTTCGCTTCTGCATGCGAGCACATGGGGACAGGGGCGCTTTAAAAAAAATGTTTTGATCACTTTTATTCCTATTACAAGGAATGTAAACATCCCTTGTAATAGGAATATGGCATGACAGGTCCTCTTTACAGTGAGATATGGGGTCAATAAGACCCTGCATCTCACCTCTATGCTGGGAAGCCTGAAAAAAAAAAAAAAAAAAAGATTCTGGATTTGATCGTATTGGCGAGTCGGTAGAAGCACCGGAGGGCGGCGGGAGGGGGGGTGTCTATGGCTGGGTATTGCAGGGTATCACCGACTATGGCTGGGTATGGCTGGGTATCTCAGAGTATGGCTGGGTATCTCAGAGTATGGCGTTGCAGAGCATTGCAGGATATTGCAGGGTGTTGCAGAACATTGCAGAGTGTTGCACGGTATTGGCGGGTGTTGCAGAGCATTGCAGAGTGTTGCAGGGTATTGGTGGGTGTTGCAGAGCATTGCAGAGTGTTGCAGAGCATTGCAGAGTGTTGCAGGGTATTGGCGGGTGTTGCAGAGCATTGCAGAGTGTTGCAGGGTATTGGTGGGTGTTGCAGGGTATTGCAGAGTGTTGCAGGGTATTGCAGAGTATTGCAGAGTATTGCAGGGTATTGCAGGGTATTGCAGAGTATTGCAGGGTATTGCAGGGTATTGCAGAGCAATGCAGTGTATTGCAGGGTAATGCAGAGTAATGCAGAGTATTGCAGAGTATTGCAGAGTAATGCAGAGTAATGCAGAGTGTTGCAGGGTATTGCAGAGTAATGCAGAGTAATGCAGAGTAATGCAGAGTAATGCAGGGTATTGCAGAGTGTTGCAGAGTATCGCAGAGTATTGCAGAGTGTTGCAGGGTATTGCAGAGTAATGCAGAGTAATGCAGAGTAATGCAGGGTATTGCAGAGTGTTGCAGAGTGTTGCAGAGTAATGCAGGGTATTGCAGAGTAATGGCAGGGTATTGCAGAGTATTGGCAGGGAATTGAGGGGTTAATTTTCGGTGAGCAGCGATGTGGGCACTGCAGATGCAGCCCACATCGCTGCTGACACTGATCTCTTCCCCCTCCGCTGTTCCGATCGGTACAGAGAAGGGGAGGGAGGAACCGGCGTCATAACATGACGCCGGTTTGTTTACAAATGATCACTCCGTCATTTGACGGAGCGATCACGTTGTAAATGGCCGCTATGAGGGCGATTCTTGATGGTCACAGATGCTCTCGAGTGCACGCCCCAGGGGGCGCGCGAGAGCGGAATTCTGGGAGGACGTCATATGACGGCCTCCCAGAGTTAAGAAACCGCCCTGTAGCCATCATTAGGGCAGTTTTAAAAACGTCAGTTTTTTTTTGGGGGGAACAGTGATTTTAATGATGCCTAAAGTGAAAAAAGAAAGTGAAATATTCCTTTAAATATCCTAACTGGGGGGCGTCTATAGTATGCCTGTAAATTGGCACGTGTTTCCCGTGCTTAGAACAGCCCCTGCAGAAAATGACATTTTTAAAGGAATAAAAGTCATTTAAAACTGCTTGCGGCTTTAATGTAATGTGTGGTCCCGGCAATATTGATGAAAATCAGTGAGACAAACGGCATGGTTACCCCCCCCCCCCCCCAGTCCATTACCAGGCCCTTTGGGTCTTGTATGGATATTAAGGGGAACCCCAGAAAGTGCTCCAGTGAAAGTGAAAAACCGTGCCAAAAAAGTGACTTGTGCTCTTGAAATTTCTATTACCTCCAATATACATAAAATAAAAATAATAGATAAAAATAAATAAAAAATAATTGCAACACCAAATTATTGATCGGAGTACTTTCGTTTGTGCAATATAAACATGTATGTACAAGAGATGAATAAGTATATGCACATATATATGTCTCCTACATAATACCTATTCCGTATACATATAGCATAAACAGAAAAAAGATATACCATAAACAGATAAAAAATTATACATAAAGTGACTAGTGCTTAATATGGTGAACAAAGTGGTTTTGTACACTCCATATAAATAAATGAAAATAAAGTGACTGAAGCTTAATATTATACAAAAAGTGACTTTGTATACTCCATATACATAAACAAAAAGTGACTAGTGCTTGATGTAATAAACAAAGTGTGCTCTAAAATTGTCCCGTGATTAGACAACTTTTTTCAAAAATATTTTTTTCCTCATATATGTGGTGCATAGTGCTGTGGTTCTTATCCGTACTCCTATTACCAATGCACTCACCAGAGCACCCTACCCCTCCAGGGGTACCTCACGTTCACAGTACGTGCCACTGTTTAGAAATCTGTGGTAATTATTCATCCACCTCCATGCTGACACAATCCTCCTCCTCCTTGTCCTCTTCCTGTGTGATCGGCGGGCCAGCAGGAACACTGTCTGGATAAAGGGGGCCTTGAGAGGCAAGGAAGTCCATCTCTTCTTGCTTCTGTTCTGCCTCAAGCACCCTGTCCATTATTCCATGCAGCGTGTGCTCCAACAGGTGGAAGAGAGGTACAGTGTCACTGATGCATGCACTGTCACTGCTCATCAACTCCTCAGATGGTGACAGGAGAGTGCATGCATCCCTGATCACTGGCGTGGGGAAAAAACCGAGTTCCCCTGACCCTGTTCTGGTACCAAAGTTGCACAGGTACTCATTGAAGGCCCTCTGCTGCGTGTGCAGCCACTGCAACATGGTCAACGTTGACTTCCACTTGGTGGGCATGTCACAGATTAGGCAGTTCTTGGGCAGGATCAATTCCTTTTGGAGGTCAACCAGTCGATCACTGGCATTATATGACCTGCGGAAATGCACACAGACTTTCCTGGCCTGCCTCAGGACATCCTGTAAGCCTGGGTACCTGCCAAAGAACCGCTGCACCACCAAGTTAAGGACGTGAGCCAAACAGGGCACATGGGTCAGTTGTCAAACCACCATTCCTGACTTAAGCTGGTGTGGCATCAACCACTTCTCAGCCTGCCCCTGCAGAGCTGACAGAATATCTGCCCCAATGTGGCTACAGTCCCTCAAGCACACCAGCGCAAGCACGGCATGGCATCTTTTTGCCTGCATACTTGCATAGCCCCTTGAATGCCTACGGAGCACCACTGGTTCCAAGGACAAACCCCAGGAAGAAGCCATGGAGGAAGAAGAAGGGGAGGGGTGGAGGAGAGAAGTGTGTCACAATCAGTATTAGCATTTTAGAGGCATGGTGGCGGAACAACCTCCAACACTACTGCACCTTGTTCTGCATCCTTCCCAGCTGCCAGAAGAGTCACCCAATGCTCCGTGAAAGATAGGTAACGTCCCTGTCCATGCCTGCTGGACCACGAGTCAGCTGTAATATGCACCTTACCACTGAACGCCCTGTCCGGCGAGGCATGGACATTGCCTTCCACAGGCCGGTAGAGAGCTGGAATTGCCTTCCGTGAGAAAAAGTGTCGTTTGGGAACCTGCCACTGAAGAACCGTATATTGCACAAACTCACGGAAGGGGGCCGAGTCTACCATCTGAAAAGGCAGCAGTTTAAGTATTAGCAATTTAGCCAAGCTAGCATTCAACTGCTGGGCATGTGGATGGCCCGGAATGAAGCTGGGGCAGGGAAATTTGCCTTCTACAATCGGACATCGGTGTACCACTAGCAGATTGCCCACAAGTACTTGCCTATGACACACCTAATTCCATACCTTCATTCCTCTCAGTGCAGGTTTCAGACAGGACTGAAGGTATAGTGGGGTTGGAGATCCTAGCTGATGAGGAGCAAGGAGAGGTCCGCTTTGTTCTTTGGTGTGGGTCTTTTAGGTACGCTTGCCAATGAATTGCATGGCAGGTCGACATATGTCTGGTCAATCATGTAGCACCCAAGCGGCTGATGTTTTGGCCACGCAAGATACACTTGAGACATATGTTGCAAATATCAGAGGTGCAATCTGATGCACTAATCTCAAAAAAGGCCCACACCAAAGAACTTTTGGAATAACACGAAGAGGCAGTGCCCTGCACAGGTGGAGCTCTGCGGTGTGATTCAGTTGTGTGCTGCCCTTAAGCTGGCCCCTGGAGGGCATCCTGCCTCATTGGAGATGTGTCTCCTCCTCCTCTCTCTTATCAGGCACCCACATGGAGTCAGTGACCTCATCATCCCCTCCCTCATCATCACTGGTGCAAACCTGGCAGTATGCTGCAGCTGGGGGAACATGACTGCCAGATTGCTGTCCTTCTTGGGCATCCCCCTCTCTGGGCTCACGTTTCTGCCTTCCTCTAGCTGGGTATCATCATCAGGGCCTTCAAAACGCTGGGCATCCTCATGGATCATATACCCAACACTGTGTTCAAACAGTTCAGGGGACTGCTCAGGAGGAGGACATGGTGGGGCTAGGGAAGGATGCCATTGAGACGAGGGAAGAGGCCGCGTTGGCAGCTGCTTTGCCAGTACCCTGAACCTGGGAGAGAGAGGATGAGGAGGGTGAGGGGGGCTTGGTCATCCACTCTACCAAGTCTTCGGCATGTTGCAGCTCCATCATGTCCAGCTGCCAAAAATAAGGACAAGCGTGTCCCAAGGCCACGTGCTGATGAGGATGCACCGTGTCCACAACCAGTACTGTTGCCTCTAGACACAGAGCTTGCTTGCCCTCTTTTATTGGCTCATGACTGTCTGCCTCTCCTTGTTGGCCTTCCAGACATGCCAATGGCCTGCAGGGAGATGTAGCTGCACAAAGCTGGGACGTATATACTGATTATACTGCAGCTAGCAGAATCAACTGCCTGCCTGTAGTATTATTACTATGTGAACACCAGCAATTGGGGTAGCTTTAGGTGCATACTGTGCAGATGACACAATACACCAACTGTAATTACTGGAGCTGCCTAAGGTATAAGATCAGCAGAAAACCAGCAATTGGGGTAGCTTTAGGTGCAAACTGTGCAGATGACATAGTACACTGACTGGAATTGCTACAGCTGCCTGCGGATAGAATCAGCAGAACACCAGCAATTGGGGTAGCTTTAGCTGTACACTGTGCAGGTGGCACAATACACCGACTGTATTTGCTACAGCTGCCTGTGCTATAGGACAAGCAGAACACCAACCATTGGGGTAGCTTTAACTGTACACTGTGCAGGTGGCACAATACACCGACTGTAATTGCTACAGCTGCCTGTGGTATAGGACCAGCAGAAAACCGGAAATTGCGGTAGCTTTAGGTATATACTGTGCAGGTGGCACAATACACCAACTGTAATTGATTTAGCTGCCTGTGGTATAGGACAAGGAGAACACCAGAAATTGGGGTAGCTTTAGCTGTAAACTGTGCAGGTGGCACAATACACCGAACGTAATTGGTACATCTGCCTGTTGTATAGGACAAGCAGAAGACCAGCAATTGCGGTAGCTTTAGCTGTACACTGTGCAGGTGACACAATATACCGACTGTAATTCCTACAGCTGCCTGTGGTATAAGACCAGCAGAACACCAGCAATTGCGGTAGCTTTAGCTGTACACTGTGCAGGTGCACAATACATTAACTATAATTGCTACAGCTGTCTGTGGTATAGGACCAGAAAAACACCAGCAATTGCGGTAGCTTTAGGTGTACACTGTGCAGGTGGCACAATACACCGACTTTAATTGCTACAGCTGCCTATGGTATAGGACCAGTAGAACACCTGCAATTGGGGTAGCTTTAGGTGTACACTGTGCAGATGACACAATACACTGACTGTAATTGCTACAGCTGCCTGTGGTATAGGACAAGCAGAACACCAGCAATTGGGGTAGCTTTAGCTGTACACTGTGCAGGTGGCACAATACACTGACTGTAATTGCTACAGCTGCCTGTGGTATAGGACAAGCAGAACACCAGCAATTTGGGTAGCTTTAGCTGTACACTGTGCAGGTGGCACACTACACTGACTGTAATTGCTATAGCTGCTTGTGGTATAGGACAAGCAGAACACCAGCAATTGGGGTAACTTTAGCTGTATACTGTGCAGGTAGCAGAATACACCAACTGTAATTGCTACAGCTGCCTGTGGTATAGGACCAGCAGAACACCAACAATTGCGGTAGCTTTAGGTGTACACTGTGCAGATGACACAATACATAGACTGTAATTGCAGCAGCTGCCTGTGGTATAGGACAAGCAGACCAGCAGCAATTGGGGTAGCTTTAGCTGTACACTGTGCAGGTGGCACAATACACTGACTGTAATTGCTACAGCTGCCTGTGGTATTTGAGCAGCAGAACACCAGCAATCGCAGAAGCTTTAGGTGTACAATGTGCAGGTGGCACAATATACCCACTGTAACTGCTACAGCTGCCTGTGGTATAGGACTAGAAAAACACCAGCAATTGCGGTAGCTTTAGGTGTACACTGTGCAGGTGGCACAATACACCAACTGTAATTGCAACAGCTTCAAAGGGAATTCAGACACTGTCTCTACGTCTATCTCTCTCTTAGCTGACGCAACACACTATGCAAGGCCGCCACGCAGGCTGCCTTATATAGTGCAGGGCATGTACTAAACCCCCTGAGCCATAATTGGCCACAGGCATCCTGCCTGTGGTCAATTATGTCTCTCTTCGCTGATGGCACTGTGATTGGCTAAGAATGTGGGTCATAGTGCATGCTTGGCCAATCATCAGGCAGTAATGCACTAAGATGCCGCAGTGAATTATGGGCCGTGAGCGCCAACCAAATTTGGCACGAATGGCCCATAATGTTTCGATTTCGCCGAACAGGCAAACAGACGATGTTCGAGTCGAACATGGGTTCGACTCGAACACGCAGCTCATCCCTACTGCCTACTCACAAATAAACTGTCCTTTTTTAAGTAAAACACATAGACAATTATGTAGTCAACAAAAAAAACCTTTATTAGGGATCATAACCAAATAAAGAGGAAGGCAACGCTGGAGAAATTGCTGAAATTGGCGAAGCCTTTGGCCCCCAGGGCACACATCAATAAGGCAAAATTGGTGGCCTGAGGAGTCCATATATAAGTGAGTACAATCTGGTCCAGAAGCCCAAGAGATCAGGAACAGCAGCATATGACATCTATTTTCCCAGGCTGTGGTCATACAAGAGCCTGCATCTTTTGTCAGACAAGACTGAACCCAGGCCATCACTCTCTGGTCTTCCTTCCACACTGTGGCTGTGGTGTTGGAGGTGTGGCAGAAGGAGGAGGAGGATGGTCCAACTCACACAGGTGGGTTTTTTGGGTGATTTTGCCGCAGAAGCCTACCCAATCAGCCTGAGCGCTATCTCCTCCACGTTCTTCCCCTTTCTGGGCCTTTTGGTTGGAAGGCGGAGGGGAAGGACCTGATATTCTGTGAGGCTCCTCGGCCTTCCCACCTCTTGGCTGCCACTAACCCCTGCCTCCTCCTGGTTGCCACATTCTACGGCCACCTCCTCGCTGCTACATTCCACACCCTCCTCCTGCTTGAGGTCTTCCTGTGTATGAAAAAAGGACATACTTTTAATTTTTGGTTCATCAATCACACACAATTTTCAGCTCCTTCACTTCTTCCTGGCTGGAAGGCCCAGGGTGAGCATCGGAAGCCTCAGCTGGGGTGGAACGAAGTGTGGAAGGAATTGTGGAAGGAAGGGTTGAGAGGTATTCCCAGATTTCAGTCTGGTCTAACAGAAAATGCTGTCTCTCATAGTACCACAGCCTGGGGACATAAGCGTCTTCTGCTGCAGCTCTTGACCTCATGAAGTCCTGGAGATTCTTGCGCTCCCTCAGATAGGTGCTCCTCAGGCCACCAATTTTGGCTTTTAAATAGGGGATTTTTGTGATGGGACCACCGGCTTCACCAACTCCAGCAGTTTCTCCAGTGCTGCCTGCCTCTTTAATTTATTGTAATAATGGGGGTGTTTCACCTGCCATAGACAGGGCAGCACCCTGTACTTGTCTATGAAAATAGGCAGAAAACTGTGGTCTTTGAACCCATCCATTTTCTCTGCAAGACACAACACAAGACAAACCCTAATGTCAGTCTAAACTCTCCTAATCTTGACCCAATATAAGCCTCAATCTAGAAGCAGTATAGGCCACTGATGTTCCAAGTTTAAATTGTACCTTCCTTCTAAAGATTGTCGCTTCCAATACTCCGTCCTCCACTCACAGATCGTACGTACAACGCACGAGTGTTAAGTTTTATATACACTGCGCATGTGTGAAACTCTGCCCGCCCCTGACATTCTTTCTAGTCTATTCCCCGCCTCTTCTTTTTCAGCGCAGTGGGAAGAGCACATGTCGGAGACACAGCAGGTGCGTGATAATTACAGCAATGAGGAGGATGAGGAATGCTCGGAGCCAGAAACGTCTCGATCCTGGAGGAGAAGATTTAAGGCCTCAAATATGTCCTTTGGAGAGATGTTGGAGATGGTCGACATATTGAAGAGGAACGACTATGATGGGAAGTATGGACCTTACCCAAACCCAAATATCAGAAAGGCCAAGATTGTGACTAAAGTTGTGAAGAGTCTGCAGAAGAATTTTGGGGTACGACGATCCAAGGATCAAATGACGAAACGCTAGTCAGTCCTGAAACTGAGGGAGCACGATCAGTACAGAAAGATCAAGCGAGTTCTTCGAAAAAGTAAATAGTTGTCGTGTGTTCATATTATTATTATTATTGCTTGCATACTACTCCGTGTGCTTTTCTTTACTGTTGTACAGATTAAAATGGCCACTTTCATGTTCATGGGTTCAGTTGGTCGTAGTAAACATCGTAGGTTCGCCCACTTAAAATACGATGTTTTGGGAAGTTGCAGTTAACTACATTTGTTCAGGGCTATTTCTAGTCAAAAGAATTTTGTTGGCTAGAAGGGTTTGTAACTATAATGAAATGCAAACTTGATTCAGTGTAAAGGAGAGGACACTCAGCAGCTGTTTACACATCTGGACTCAGGAGCACTAGTGTGGGACACCAGAACACCCTTTTTATTAGGGTGTCCCACACACGTGCTCCAGTGGATACTATAGGGGTGTCTCCATCTGTGACATTTGCACAAAACAGGTAAGTATTCCAGCTTTACAAAGTGTAAAAAATAATGTTTTCAGCTTTGAACTCTGCCAAAAAAGACAATTGTAAGACACTTCCAAGCAATGTTTCATATTCCTATTTCTACCATCAAATATCAGTGTGCTAAGTATACCTTTTTTACATTCTCATAGGGGAGAGAAGACTCGGGACGTCTGAGGACACCAGGGACCCCACACCTCCCAAAGAAGGGGAAATACAAAAGCCAGAAGCAGAGGAGGAGGAAGGAGAGGTTGTTGAAATTGGCGAAATTGGCACCACAACAGGTGAGCGTCTGAGACCACAGCTTCAGGTAATAGATGTATGCCTGCATTTTTATAATACAAGATGTGTTTTTTGGTTTATTTTAAGGTGATGTGGATGCTGTGGAAGAAGAATCGCATTTTACCAGATCCTCATCAGGGAGATAATGGGGTGCAATCGCGATTTAGAAAATCTCAAGAAAAACATCAATGATGTTCAACAAAAAATTAAGAATATCATTGATGTTTTAGAGAGAATCTAAAACACACAAAACTAGCTACCGTCGATTTGCGATTTTGAAAAACAGTTTTATATTTTTTCAAAAGCCAAATTTGGAAGATGCACACAGTATGTCAACATGTGCTATCTCCCATCATGGGGGATCAATGTACGCGTTTTATGGGTGCAGCCCCTTCCTCGCTACTAAAGTGGCTAAGATGAAGGGGTTGCACCTCCAAAACACGTACATTGATCTCCCATGATGAGAGATAGCTCATGTTGACATTAGGCATGGGATCAGAAGGAAAATGCCCAGTTTGAATCACAATTTGTGTGCATCTTCCAAATTTGGCTTTTACAGGGGCAACACCCCATCTGATGAAGGCAATATCAACACAGTTTGGACATACTCATGTCTGATATTGTCTTCACTTTTCAAAGTTCTGTATGTTATGCTTTGAAACATGCCTGTTTCATAAAAAATGGCTAGTTATATTAATGTTACCAAAAATAATGTTATATACACCAAATATGTTGGTTTGTTGTAAAACCCTTTTATAGACGCACATGTGAATGTGCTTTGAGTAAAAAAAATCATTATCATCAACAATGTGTGGCTTCTTCTGTCAATGCTCAAAAGCATTTTTTGTAGTAAAGTTGGTGTTTTCTGCGGCAATGGGGGTTATTTACTAAAGGCAAATCCACTTTGCACTTAAAGTGCTTTTTAATTTGCCCCAATCACGCCATTTTCATGACACACATTTCTGTCATGGTGCTGAAAATTAGGAATATTTTTGTCAGTATGCATTACATACATTAACAACAAAACACGGTGTGTAGCAGATCCACAACATGATAATATTATCTGAAGAAGAGACTGTCACCTCATCTCTCAAAGAAAGAGGCCCAAAACAATTCTAAATAAAAACCTAGGAGACATCTAAATAAACCCAAACAGTAAATGAAAACAAATATTATTGCAGTTTCAAATATAAATTTATTTAAAAAAATGTCTCTCAGACATTGTGTGGCGTATCAATGGCCCCCTAACCGCAAAGTACTCTGTGTATCTTTTTCTGACAAGCGGGCATTTTGGCTGGGGTAAGCCAGGACGGCCAGCTTCAAGTGCCATCAGGTTTGAAAGTTCTCGAAAGTCTACCTCAGGCTGAACTGAGGCCACATAGTTTGGTGAGGGTTTTTTATTTGAGACAATTGTGCAAAATGCAGCATTTGGCCGGCTGCCTGCATAAGATAGTCCCCAAGTGCAAGCGCTTCATCCGTGGCGAAGATGAAGGGGAGTCCTTAAACATTCTCCTCTGGAGGTCGCAAGCCGAAACTGCCACTCTGGAGAC
This sequence comes from Lithobates pipiens, assembly GCF_037356315.1. Taxonomy (NCBI): domain Eukaryota; kingdom Metazoa; phylum Chordata; class Amphibia; order Anura; family Ranidae; genus Lithobates; species Lithobates pipiens. The sequence continues at coordinate 183,267,024 of NW_027507758.1, forward strand.
ACCAGTAGAACTCCATCTGGGCGATCACTTCACCATCCGACATCCAGCCATTTTTACCCACATCCACATACAGGAACTCGTAGGTAGCTGACACCACCACCAACATCAATATACTATTATACCCCTTGTAATTATAATAGTAGGACCACGAGTTGGAGGGTGGGATGATGTGGACATGTTTCCCATCAATTGCACCTCCACAATTGGGAAAGTCCCAACGGGTGGCAAAGTGGGAGGCCACACTCTGCCATTCCTGTGGCATTGAAGGAAACTGTGGAGTCAAACAAGAAAAAAAATTGTAATTTTGCACATCAACATTGCAAGCAGATTAGATACAAACAGTTTTGGCCAACATAAGAATAACATTTTTTTAAATGAGTATTTAAAGACAAAAGTATAAGATTCCTCACCCCCTCTGATGACCCATTGCAAAAATGTGGGGGGGGGGGGGGGAGATGTTTGGACAGGTAACCCTCTCCACTTCATTGAGAGCTGAATGCATAAATAATGTGTGTTAACTTTGGCCAGCCCCTCCTTACTTACACTATTGGCAACCCACTGGACAGGTAAGATGTGTCATAATAACAAAAAATAAAAATATACACTGAGCAAATGGAAGCACATTTTTACATTCTGCTATTACCCATCAAGATAATAATAGGAGAAACAAACTTTAAACAGTAGCATTTGAAAGTATTCAGGCATGCTTTGGTGAATTCATCCATAAATCTGACCACAAACAAGGTAGGTATACTGTGTATGGGTTGGCAAAGTCAGCAGACAGAGGATTGCTATCAGCTGACTTAGCAGTTGGGGGAGGAGGGTTCCAAATGAGTTTGGGACACAAAAAAAAGCCTCTGGTACTCTGCATGAATTTAAAGACACATAACATTTGTACACATTTTAGGGGGTGTTTAGGGGAAAGCACTACTATGGGGCTGACAAAATACATTGCTAAGTGACTAGGCTATAGGTGTATATGGGCCCAGAAGAGCATGCTGGGGAGGTTAGCAAAGGAAAATATGCATGAAGGACAAAAAAGGAAATTTAAAAGCTTACAGCATGCATTCCAATCATGGTAATTAGGGAATGATGAAAGAAATACAATACATTAGCAAACATTAAATACATATAATGTGATGTTAAAGGAGAAAACTTATCTTAATATAGTCCTTCTGCAGGACCTGAATTATGGCAGAACAGGTCTCTTGAGGTCCTGCAGACTTCTCCCAGTCACCAAGTATCGTAACGTGGCAACTAGCCTCTGCTCCAGAGCGATGGCTTGCTGCATGCAGGTATCCTGCCTGCTGATATAAGGGGTCAGCAAAGCCAACAGAGGTGAAAAACGGGGTCCGTCATCATGAGATAATTCCTGAAATCATCAGGATTATTCTCCTTGATCTTACGAAGCAAAGGCATGTGCGAGAATTGGTCATGCTGGAGCAACCAATTCTTGCTCCATGAATTCCTCCTCGCCCTGTTCATGGACTGGGCTTGTGTGAAAGCTAAAAGCCAAACACCAAGCCCCTGCACAGCACAAACTCTACGACGAGTACGTACATGTAACATGGCTTCAAAATGGTCGGCTGGTCAGAACCGACTAACAGAAAACACTGAAAAACAACAAAGCCTGAAAGAACGAACTGAAAATCAGCAACATGCGGACAAGAATGCACCGAGTATCAAATACTGTACTATTATAAATAGCACACACTGACAAATGCAATCTGAATACACGCACTGAAAAGCAGATACAAACCTACAAGCACAAACTAAAGAGCAGTGACGATCTGAAGCACAAGTTTGAAAAGCACAAATCGTCTCTAACCAAACTTCTACTAACACGCGATAAACACGAGATCAGCAGAAAGAGCCCAAAAGGTGCCGCACGTATTGTTTAACTTCTCTTTTATAGTCCCGTTGTATGCATTGTACATCATCGTGTTCTTGACGATTGGAAATTCCGACACTTTGTGCGATTTTGTTGTCGGATAGTTCGACCGTGTGTATGGGGCATAATATGTGCTCCTCAGGCCAGTAATTTTGCACTTCAAATAGGTGATGTCTGCTGTGGGAATCACCAGCTTCACCAATTCCAACAGTTGATCCAGTGCTGCCTTCCTCTTTATTTTGTTGTTATAAAATTGGTGTTTCACTTACCACAGACAGGGCAGCTCTCTGTACTTATTATTAAAGTTGGGGAGGAAGTCAACAACACAACACAAGACAAACCCTAATGTCAGGCTAAACTCTCCTAATCTTGTCCCAATATAGGACTCAATCTATAAAAGCAGTATAAGCCACTAACCAATTATTCCCCAAGTTAAAATGGTACCTTCATTTGCATGATCGGCGCTTACGCTACTCCGTCCTCCGCTCACAGATCGTACATACGACACATACGTGTTATGCTTTATCTACACTGCGCATGTATGAAACTCTGCCCCTGACCTTCTTTCTAGTATATTCCCTTCCCCTTCTCTTTTGGCACAGTGAGAGAGCACATGGCAAAGAGACAACAGGTGCATGAGAATAGCAGCAATGAGGAGGATGACGAAAGCCCAGAGACAGAAACCTCCCGATTCAGGAGGAGATTTAAGGCCTCAAATATGTCCTTTGTAGAGATGGTGGAGATGGTGGACATCTTGAAGAAGGACGACTATGATGAGAACTATGGACCGTACAGCATCCCAAATATGAGAAAGGCCAAGATCATGACAAAAGTTGTGAAAAGTCTGCAGAATAATTTTGGGGTACAACGATCCAAGGAGCAATTGAGGAAATGCTGGTCAGACTTCAAATTGTGGGAGCAGGATCAGCACAGAAGGATCAAGAGAGTTCTGCAAAAAAGTAGGTATTTGTTGTGTGTTTTAATTATTATTACTTGCATGGCACTCCATGTGCTTTTATTTACTGTTGTACATTTTAAAATGGTGTGGGGACAGTAATGGTTCATAGTAAACATCATTCGTTCGACCACTAATATGATGTTTATGGCAGATGCAGGTTAACTACATTTGTTCAGGCCTATTTGTATGAAAATAAGTTTAGTACATTGTTGTCTAGATGGGTTTGTAACTAGAATGAAATGCAAACTTGATTCACTGTAAGAAGAGGACACTCAGCAGCTGTTTACACATCTGGATGCAGGAACACTAGTGTGGGACAACAAAACACCCTTTTTAGGATGTCCCAAGCAGGTGCTCCAGTGTATACTAGGGGTCTCTCCATCTGTGAAACTTTAATAACAAAAAAGGTAAGTAGTCCAACTTTAGAAAAGGAAAAAAAACATGTTTTCAGCTTGGAATAGTGACAACAAGTCAGTGTGTGAGACCACAGCTCCAGGCAATAGTTGTATGCATGCATATTTATAATACATGGTGTGTTTTTTTTATTTTTTAGGTGATGTGGATGTTGTGGAAGATGAAACTCATTTCACTAGTGCAAGTGCACAGATCCTCATCAGGCAGATCATGGTGTGCAATCGGGAATTAGAGAGGATAAAGGAAAATGAAAAAAGACTCAACAACATCATTGATGTTTTAGGCATAATATAAAACACTCAAAAATGTTTAAATTGTGTCGTTATATTTTTTCATTTTAAAATAGTTTTAAAATAATTTGAAAGCAAAATTTTGAAGATGTGTTATCTGCCATCATGGGATATCAATGTACGCGTTTTGTGGGTGCAACCCCTTCCTCTCAACTAAAGTATAAGGATGAGCCGAACACCTCCCGGTTTGGTTCGCACCAGAACCTGCGAACAGACCTAAAATTCGTGTGAACTTTAGAACCCTATTAAAGTCTATGGGACTCGAACGATCAAAATCAAAAGTGCTAATTTTAAAGGCTAATATGCTAGTTATTGTTCTAAAAAAGTGTGATTTTAATAATGCTTAAAGTGAAACAACAAAAGTATAATATTCCTTTAAATTTCATACCTTGGGGGTGTGTATAGTATGCCTGTAAAGGGGCGCATGTTTCCCAAGCTTAGAACTGTCCCTGCACAAAGTGTAATTTCTGCAGGAAAAAAAGTCATTTAAAAGCACTCGCGGCTATAATGAATTGTGGGCTCCCCGTAATACAGAGAACACTCATTGAAAGTCATTGATAAAAAAAAATTGTGGGGTTCCCTCCAAATTCAATTGCCAGGCCCTTCAGGTGTGGTATGGATATTAAGGGGAACCCAGTGCAAAATCAAAAAAAATGACGTGGGGATCCCCCAAATATCCATACCAGACCTGGGTCTGGTATGGATTTTAAGGGGAACTCCACGACAAATTAAAAAAAAAATGTCATGAAGGTCCCCCCAAAAATCCATACCAGACCCTTTATCTGAGCACGCAACCTGGCAGGCCACAGGAAAAGAGGGGAGGACAAGAGAGCGCCCCCCCTCCTGAACCGTACCAGGCCACATGCCCTCAACATTGGGAGGATGCTTTGGGGGACTGTGATCCCTCAAAGCACCATGTCCCCATGTTGATGGGGAAAAGGGCCTCATCCCCACAACCCTGGCTGGTGGTTGTGGGGGTCTGCAGACGGGGGGCTTTTCAGAATCTGGAAGCCCCCTTTAACAAGGGGACCCCCAGATCCTACCCCCCCCCCCGTTTGAAATGGTAACGGGTACATTGTACCCATACCATTTCACAAAGAAAGTGTAAAGAAATTTTAAAAAACACACAGACACCGTTGGGATAAGTCCTTTATTAAAAATAAAAAATAAATAAATAAATATTCCAGCAGTGGTAATCCACTCTTGGTATCCTGCGATGGCTGATCATCTCTCCCGGGTTCAGCGATGGGTGATCTCTTCTCCGGGGTCCAGCGATGGGTGATCTCTCCCAATGGTCCAGCACAGTGCATCCTGTCTCCACCAGTGAGACACTGCGGGAATCCCAGCAACCTGACACATCTTAGCTGAGGAGGACAGGGCCACCCCTCAGGGCCACATGTTGACTTCAGTTTATCCAAGTTGACCTTTGTAAGTTCCTGAGTTGTGTATGTTATGGTTTTAAACATGCCTATTTAACTAAAAAAAGGATATTTCTACCTTCAAACATAAAAATGTTATACACCAAAGATGTTGGTTTGTTAAAAAACCCTTTTCTAACGCACATGTAAATGTGCACGGAGTAAAATGTTTTATACTCAACAATGTGTGGCTTCTTCTTTCAATGCTCAATGCCAGTTTTGGAGTGAGTTGGTGTAGTTTACAATAACAATGGGGTTATTTACTAAAGGCAAATGCACTTTGCACTACAAGTGCAGTTTCAGTGCACTTCCAAGTGCACTTGCAGTGCACTTGTAGTGCAAATTGCATTTGCCTTTAGTAAATAACCCCCACAGTGCTCTAAAATGTGCCCCAATCACGCCACTTTAGGGACTCAAATAAATTAATTCATGGAGCTGAAAAGGATGATTATTTTTTATCAGTAATGCATTACATACGTTAACAAGAAAAACAATGTGTGTGTATAGCAGACCCACAACATAATAGTTAGCTAAAGAAGAGCTTGTCACCTCATGTATCAAATAAATTATGTTTGCACTATTGAAGAAAATGGCCAAAAAAAAAGCCATTGGAGAACCTAGGAGACAGCTAAAAGAAACACAAGCAGTAAATCAAATGAAATATGAGTTTCATAGTTTCATAGTTAGTTAGGTTGAATAAAGACACCAGTCCATCCAGTTCAACCTGAGTGAGTGTCTACAATTGTCCCTATCCCTGTACATTGCACACTCATGTTGGTCCCTACCCTCAAGGAGCCCACAATCCAAGGTCCCCATTCATATCCTAGGGCCAATTTTGAACAGAAGACAATTTACCTACCTGCATGTCTTTGGATAGTGGGAGGAAACCGGAGTACCCGGAGGAAACCCACGCAGGCACAGGGAGAACATGCAAACTCCAGGCAGGTAGTGTCGTGGTTGGGATTTGAACCAGTGACCCTTCTTACTGCTAGGTGAGAGTGCTAACCACTACACCTCAGTGTATACCAAAAAAAAGTATTTTAAAAATGTTTCACACATTGGCTGGCATATCAATGACCCCCCTACCCGCAAAGTACTCAAAATACTTCTGTGTAACTTTGCGGGGGATTTTTTTTTGGGGGGGGGGCAAGCCAGGATGGCCAGGTTCAAGTGTGGTCAAGGTAGTTGGATTTGAAGTTTGTACGCCGGCCTCAGTCCCAACTGAGGCCATATAGTTTATTGCATTTTTCCGTAGGAAATTGTGGAGAATGCAACAGGCAAGGACAATATGATTCAGTTTATATTCCACCATATGGATTGCTGTCAGAAATAGTCAGAACTGGCTGGCCATTATTCCAAACACATTCTCCACGACTCTTCTGGCCCTGGCCAGTCGATAATTAAAAACCCTCTGCTCCGGGGTGAGGGTCCTCATGGGGAACGGCTGCATCAGGTGATCACCCAGCCCAAATGCTTCATCAGCAATGAACACAAACGGGAGACCAGCCACATTGTCTTCCGTAGGTGGCAAGCCCAAGCCGGTATTCTGGAGACGTCAGTAGAACTCCGTCTGGGCAATGACTCCACCATCCGACATCCAGCCATTTTCCTCCATGTCCACATACAGGAACTCATATGTCGCCGACACCACCGCCAACGGCCCGATACTATTAAACCTATTATAATTATAATATTATGACCCCGATTTGGGGGGGGGGGTGGGACGATGTGGACATGCTTCCCATTGATTGCCCCTCTGGAGTTAGGTCCCACTGCTGGGCAAACTGGGAGACCATTCCTGTGGGTTTGAAGGAAACTGTGGAGTAAAAAAAAAAAAAAAATAAAAAATTTATACTTTTGCACATAACATTGCAAGCAGATTAGACAGAAACATTCTTAGCCAACATAAGTATAACATTTATTTTAAGGAGTATTTAAAGACAAAAGTATAAGGTCCACTTATCAGATTCCTCACCCCCCTCTGATGTCCCATTGTAAACATTTTAAGGGGGGGATATTTTGGACAGGTAACCCTGTCCACTTCATTGAGAGCTGAATGCATAAATAATGTGTGTTACTTTGGCCAGCCTCTCCTTACTTACAATATTGGCTGCCCACTGGACGGGTAAGAAGTGTCATAATCCAAAAATATCAATACACACTAAACAAATTGAAGCACATTTGAAATTACCTATCAAGATAATAGGAGAACAAAACTTTAAGCAGTACCATTTGAAAGTACTCAGGCCGGCGCTTGCACTACATGCTTTGGTGAATTAATCCATAAATATGAACACAAAAGAGGTAGATATAGTGTGTATGGGTCTGGCAAAGTCAGCAGATAGAGTATTGGTATCGGCTGACTTAGCAGTTGGGGGAGGGAGGGTTCCAAATGAGTTTGCCCCCCCCCCCCAAAAAAAAAGCCTCTCTTGCAAGCTGCATGAATTTAATGACACAAATAACATTTGTACACATTTTAGGGGGTGTTTAGGGTAAGCACTACAATGGAGCTGACAAATTTTTTTTTTAAGTGACTAGGCTAGGTGTGTATGGGCCCAGGATAGCATGCTAGGGAGGTTAGTGAAGGTAAATATGCATGAAGGACAAAAAAAGAGCATTAAAAGCTCATAGCATGCATGAGGACAAAGAGGACATTCACAGCATATTACAATCATGGTAATTAGGGAATGATGAAATAAATACAATACATTAGCAAATATTAAATACATAGAATGTGATGTTAAAGGATAAAACTTACCTTAATATAGTCCTTCTGCAGGACCTGTATGATGGCAGAACAGGTCTCTGGAATAAAGATTCCAAGAGCCTGGGGGGAGATGCCAGTGGAGAACTTGATGTCCTGCAGACTTCACCAAGTACTGCAAGGTGGCGATGAGCCTCTGTTCGGTAGTGATGGCCTGCCGCATGCAGGTGTCCTGCTTTGTAATATAAGGGGACAGCAAAGCCAGTAGACGGTGAAAAACAGGGTCCGTCATCTGGAGATAATACCTGAAATCATCAGGATTATTCTCCCGGATCTCCTTCTACAAAGGCATGTGTGAGAATTGGTCATACTGGAGCAACTAATTCTTCGTCCATGAACTCCTCCTCGCCCTGTTCATGGACTGGACTTGGGTCAAAGCAAAAAATCCAACACCAAGCTCTTGCACAGCACGAACTCTACAACAAGTACCTGCCTGCAACATGGCTAGAAAATGGTCAGAACGAACTAACAGAACGCACTGAAAACCAGAAAGAACCTGAGAAGAATGATCTGAAAATCAGAAACGAGCAGACAAAAATGCACTATAAAACAGATACAAACTAATGAATAGAATGCACTGAAAGACAGGAATGAACAGACAACACGCACTGAAGAACAAGTACAAACCCATATGCACAAACTGAAGATCAGTAACGAACTGAAAAGCACTAGACTGAAAAGCGTGAATCGTCTCTCACCAAACTTCTACTAACACGAGATTAGCAGAAGGAGCCCAAAGGGTGGCGCACTGGCTATTGAACTTTCTTTTTATAGTCCCGTCGTATGAGTTGTACCTCACTGCATTATTGACGTTCGGAATTTCTGACAAAATTGTGTATGCAAGACAAGTTTGAGCCAACATCTGTAAAAATCCATGGTTTTGTTGTCAGAATGTACGATCGCATGAACAGGGCATTAGATGAGCCAAGGCAAACAATCTGAAACATATACTTTGTCAGCAAGGTGTGAGGAGTGAACACAGGAATGTAACATATACTTATGCCGCGTACACACGATCAAACAATCCGGTGAAAAAGTCCCCCGTGTGTAGGCTCCGGCGGACTTTTTTTACCCAAAAGTCTGGCAGACTAAGAAAGTAGTTTTGCACACTAATCTGTCCGCCGGACTCGTATTTCGGCGGACAGTACGGCCGTGTGTGTGCCAGTCCGCCGTACTTTTGAAATGAACTGACTTTTCCCGCCTGGAGAAAAGTCCGCTCATTTTGAGCGTAGCTCCAGGTAGCCACCCCAAAGCACCTTGTCCCCATGTTGATGAGGACAAGGGCCTCTTCCCAACAACCAACGGCCAGGGTCTGCGGGCGGGGGCTTATCGGAATCCCTCTTTAATAAGGGGGCCCCCAGATCCTGGCCCCCCACCCTATGTGAATGAGTATGAGGTACAATATACCCCTACCCATTCACCTGTGAAAAAAAGTAAAAAAATAAAAAAATAAACACAACACACAAGCTCCGGGGGTCTTCTTCCGTCTTCTGGGGTCTTCTCGCCGGACTCCTCCACTATCTTCTGCTAGCTCTTTTACTAGCAGAGGAGCCCGGCTTTCTTCTTCGCCGCCCTCTTCTTCCAACTTCGGGGGTCTTGCCCCCTCTTCGGGGGTCTTGTCCCCCTCTTCGGTTCTTCTTGCTGGGCCGGGTCTTCTAGCTCTTTTACAAGGGGTGACCCGGTCTTCTGTCGCCGCTGCCGCTGTCGCCATCGCCGTCTTCTGTTCTCCAATTCTGGAGATGTTGCCTCGTCGCTGTCTCCGGTCACTATGACAGGACACACGGCGTGCGGCGACTTATGTAGGGATGTCACAGTCCCAGCATCCTCTGGGAATGTGTCATCATAATGGGCGGGGACATCATCCGGCGATATCCCTATATAAGTCGCCGCATGCCGCGTGTCCTGTCATAGTGACCGGAGACAGTGACGAGGCAACATCTCCAGAAGAGAAGAACAGAAGACGACGGCGGCGGCAGCGGTGACAGAAGACCGGGCCACCGCTTGTAAAAGAGCTAGAAGAAGGCGCGGTGGCCTGGCAAGAAGAACCGAAGAGGGGGACAAGACCCCCGAAGTCGGAAGAAGAGGGCGGCGGCGGCGAAGAAGAAAGCCGGGCTCCTCCGCTAGTAAAAGAGCTAGCAAAAGAGCAGAAGATAGCGGAGGAGTCTGGCGAGAAGACCCCCGAAGACAGAAGGAGACACCCGGAGCTGTGCAATAAACTATTTTAACCTGTGTGTGTTGTGTTTTTTTTTTACATTTTTTTCACAGGTGAATGGGTAGGGGTACATTGTACCCCATACTCATTCACATAGGGTGGGGGGCTGGGATCCGGGGGCCCCCTTATTAATGGCCAGAGTTGTCGGGAAGAGTCCCTTGTCCTCATCAACATGGGGACAAGGTGCTTTGCGGTGGGGGGGCCGCATAGCCCCCCTTCCCCAAGGCACCCCCATGTTGAGGGAGCGCGGCCTGGTATGGCTCAGGAGGGGGGGCACTCGCTCGTCCCCACCCCTTTCCTGGCCGGCCGGGTAGCGTGCTCGGATAAGGGTCTGATATGGACCTAGGGGGAACCCCCACGCCGTTTTTTCTGCGTAGGGATTCCCCTTTAACTCCATACCAGGTGACGGGGCCAGCGACGCCTCCTTCGCTGGTCCCGGCTACCTGGAGACGCGCTCAAAATGAGCGGACTTTCCTCCACATGTGTGGACAAGTCCGTTCATTTCAAAAGTCTGGCGGACTTAGTCCGCCGCAAAAGTACCGTGTGTGGGCAGGTAGCTCGTTTGGAAAGTCCGGCGGACAGTCCGGCGGAAAGTCCGCCAGATTAAGTCCGCCGGCTAGTCTGATACGTGTGTACGCGGCATTACACGTATGATGTATGTGGCATGTATTTTTATTTTTTTGATAATAAAAAGTATCTTACCAAGAATCCAGCCTCTGGTTATTCTATTAGTGTTAAAATGCTGTTATAGCTGTGATTGCCTTAATATGCCAGTGATCACATTTCCGGTGAACATATTTGCATCACAGACAACATGGATGTTCTGGGATTGGTACCCCTTCCTATTACTATAGATGTGCTCTTTATCAGACACCCATGACATTGGGAATCCTAGCTACTGGGATAAATATTTCTTAATCTGATCCCATCCCTGATGAGTGGTAGGGATGTAGATATATTTGGGTCAGTTTGCCTGAAACCCTGCAGGTCCTTAGCAAGCAAACGTGAAAAAGATGGCTGTGATACTCCAACCAACTGTCCTGTTACCATCTGATAGGAGGCCTTACCAAAAAGTGCAGGACAGCCAGCAACTTGCTCAAGGGTGGAATTGCGTGACTCCACAGTGTGATGTGCTCAAGAAATAGGAGCAATTTCCCAAATAGTAACATAATCAGCTCCTTAGACGGACAAAAGTGAGAACTTGTGCTTTAGGGAAATCTTAATGCTTAAAGGAAAATGGACCCATGACAACCACCCGTCTTTTTCTCTTCACCCTCTTTAGAATGGCCTGAAGCTCTAACAAATTAACCTCAAAAAGCTCCATTAAGGATGTAAGGGAGAGCAATGCAATGTGCAACTGCCAAATGTGAGTGTAAACCAGCCAAATGCTCATTAGATTGTGAATTGGCACCCTTTTTTAAACATTTTCATGCCCTGCCTATTGAGAAGTGGTGACCAAAGTCACCACTTTCATCATTATCGTATGCCTGGACCCACTACTTTCCGTATGCATTTATTTAATTATTTCCATCTGTGAATTGAGTTTAATGCCTTTCCATGCGATATTTACTAAGCGTTTTCAGCATTTTGCTATACATACCCAAAACAGCATAGTGAATTGACAGTTTCAGGGATATTTAGGGAAAATGTGTCCAGACACCTAAATAACACATGCAATATGCTTTAGTGAATGGAGCCCAATGTGGCTGATTTACTAAAACAAATATGCAAGAAAAAACAAATACAGGCACCTCTGTGTTAGACTGTAAAGTGTGTATTAATAAAAACACATAGTAACTTACATCTAGGTAAACAAGGGTACATCTGTGGGTAAATGCTCCGTGGAGCATCCATCACACTGGTCAGTAGAAGGTACGCTGTCTCAGCCGCTCTGTGGGCTATCCTGGCCGGCAGGAAGATTTTAATGGTGGTGGAGAGCTGGAGAAGAGGCTTGAAACACTTCCTGGATCGCAGTGCTAGAGTGTATGCCCTCATGGGGGTGATCGCGACATGTTTCTGGGCTGGTGTGCCCTGGTGGTAGGAGGAATACCGGCTCCTTTTTAAAGCTGCTTGAAAAAGAAGCATGCATTCCTCTCACCACCAGGGTGCGCCAACCCAGGTACGCTGTCCTTCTACTGACCAGTGTGATGGATGCCCCACAGATGTGCCCTTCCTTGTTTACCTAGATGTAAGTTACTATGTGTTTTCATTAATACACACTTTAGAGTCTAACTCAGAGGCGCCTGCATTTGTTTTTTCTTGCATATCTTGGAGACCGCTTCTGCTTCCCCGCTAAGGCTGGCCCTGAATCAATAGACTATTTTTAGGCTGCATAGCAGCCCACTGGTCACTTGGACTTCAGTACGAAAGGATCTGTTTCAGTACCAGCGACAACATGTATATTTGTTTACTAAAAACAAATAGAATGTGCACTTGCACTCATTTTTCCATCATCCAGTCATGTGCAAGCAAAAATCCTTTATTTATTTCTTTATCTATTTTTGCACTCGATTGGGTATTCTTGGATGCTAGAATGCCAAACTCCCAATGGCCAGCGGTTGTTATGATGCACTGTCACATGGCTTTATGTCACATGGGTTGGTCACATGGTGACCCCGCCCCCTTACGATGTCATAGTCCCCATGTGACATCAACCCATGTGACCAACCCATGTGACATAAAGCCATGTGACACCGCCCCATTGTCCCTATATAAGTGGCAGCGGAGCGCGTCCCTGGCATTCCGGTCGGAGAGAGCGTCGAGGCAACATCTCCTGGAGAAGAAGAAGAAGAAGAAGAAGAACGGAAGGCGGCGGCGACGGCGGCGACAGAAGACCGGGCCACTGCCTGTAAAAGAGCTATAAGAAGGCGCGGTGGCCCGGCAGAAGAACCGAAGAGGGGGTCAAGACCCCTGAAGTCGGGAGAAGAGGCCGGCGGCGAGGAAGAAAGCCGGACTCCTCCGCTAGCAAAAGAGCTACAAGAAGATAGCGGAGGAGTCCGGCGAGAAGACCCCCGAAGACGGAAGACCCCCGGAGCTGTGCAATAAAATATTTTAACCCTGTGTTGTGTTTTTTTGGTACTTTTATTTTACAGGTGAATGGGTAGGGGTACATTGTACCCCATACTCATTCACATAGGGTGGGGGGCCGGTATCCAGGGGCCCCCTTATTAAAGGGGGCTCCCGGATTCCGATAAGCCCCCCGCCCGCAGACCCCGACAACCAACGGCCAGGGTTGTCGGGAAGAGGCCCTTGTCCTCATCAACATGGGGACAAGGTGCTTTGGGGTGGGGGGGCACCCCCCCATGTTGAGGGCACGCGGCCTGGTACGGCTCAGGAGGGGGGGGGCGCACGCTCGTCCCTACCCCCTTTCCTGGCCGGCCGGGTAGCGTGCTCGAATAAGGGTCTGGTATGAATCTGGGGGGGACCTCCACACCGTTTTTTCGGCGTAGGGAGTTCCCCTTGGAATTCATACCAAACCTAAGGGCCTGGTATGCTCTCGGAGGGGGAACCCACGCCAAATTTTTTTCATAAATTTGGCGTGGAGTGCCCTCTTGAGAGCTGATAATTCTGTCAGAGTCGCCTCCGTATAAACGGAGATCCGACTTGGAGGCGACCTCCATTGAAATCAATGGGTACCGGTCGCCTGCAAGTCGGATTCAAGTAGTACAGGAACCTTTTCTGAAGTCGGAGCGACTTCAGTAGTGTGCATTAAGACGGCTCTCATTCACTTACATTGCTTTTTAAATGTTGTCCGACCTGAGGCGACTAGGGGCGACCTGAAGTCGGATCGGAGTTGCCCCTGTGTGAACGGACCCTTAGGCTTTGAGCAGAGGGATGATGATGTGATCACTATGACAACAAATTCAATTATAACAGCTGTGTTTCCTATGGTGATGCGATTGGCCCAAAGCTATCCCATGGTACCTGGGCCAACCACAGCACCCTCTACCATGTGATAGCTGTGGGCCAATCAAAGCACACAATAGTAAATCACAATTGTTATGAATGTAGCCAATTCATGACAGTACAAAAAATTTCTGTTACAGCGATCACTATTTTGACAATGAACTACTCTTATGAAAGTTTGTAAAATGAAATATAAAAAAATGGTAAATCTAAATCTAAAAAAGGGGCATGGGGGGGTATTTGTTTTGGCCTGGCATTTTAAAGAAAAGGGCCCAAAATACATCCCTGGGAATTACAGACCAGTTAGCCTAAGATTTATAGTACGTCAACTCTTGGAGGGGATGATAAGGGACTATATGCAAGATTTTAGTAATGAGAACGGTATCATTAGCAGTAATCAGCATGGATTCATGAAGAATCGTTCTTGCCAAACCAATCTACTAACCTTCTATGAGGAGGTGAGTTGCGAGCTAGATAAAGGAAGGCGCGTAGACTTGACACAGTTCCCCATAAATGTTTACTGTACAAAATAAGGTCCGTTGGCATAGACCGTAAGGTGAGTACATGGATTGAAAACTGGCTGCAAGGGCGAGTTCAGAGGGTGGTGATAAATGGGGTGTACTCGGAATGGTCAGGGGTGGGTAGTGGGGTCCCCCAGGGTTCTGTACTGAGACCAATCCTATTTAATTTGTCCATAAATGACCTGGAGGATGGGGTAAACAGTTCAATCTCTGTATTTGTGGATGATACTAAGCTAAGCAGGGCAATATAACCTCTGCAGGATGTGGAAACCTTGAAAAAAGATCTGAACAAATTAATGGGGTGGGCAACTACATAGAAAATGAGGTTTGATGTAGAACAATGAAAAATCTATACACTGGGGGAGAACCTCTGGGGTAATCTAGGATTGAAAAGGACCTGGGGGTCCTAGTAGATTTTAGGCTCAGTAATGGCATGCAATGCCAAGCTGCTGCTAACAAAACAAACAGAATATTGGCATGCACTAAAAAGGGGATTAACTCCAGAGATAAAACAATAATTCTCCCACTCTACAAGACTCTGGTCCGGCCGCACCTGGAGTATGCTGTCCAGTTCTGGGCACCAGTCCTCAGAAAGGATGTACTGGAAATGAAGCGAGTACAAAGAAGGGCAACTAAGCTAATAAAGGGTCTGGACTTATTCTCTCTGGAGAAGAGACGTTTGAGAGGGGATATGATTTCAATATACAAATACCATACTGGTGACCCCACAATAGGGATAAAACTTTTTTGCAAAAAGGAGAAGAGAAGAGGTTTAACCTTAAACTACATAGAGGGTTCTTTACTGTAAGAGCGACAAGGAGGTGGAATTCCCTTCCGCAGGTGGTGGTCTCGGTGGGGGGCATTGATAGTTTCAAGAAACTATTATGCTACGTACACACGTATCAGACTATCTGGCGGACTTAGTCTGGCAGACAAACCGCCAGACTGTCCGCTGAACTTTCCGAACGAGCTACCTGCCCACACACGGTACTTTTGCGGCGGACTTAGTCCGCCGGACTATCCGCCGTACCGCCGGACTATCCGCCGTACTTTTGAAATGAACGGACTCGCCCACACACACAGAGGAAAGTCAGTTCATTTTGAGCGCGGCTCCAGGTAGCCGGGACCAGCGAAGGAGGCGTCGCTGGCCCCGTCACCTGGTATGGAGTTAAAGGGGAAGCCCGACACTGAAAAAAGGGCATGGGGTCCCCCCTAGCTCCATATCAGACCCTTATCTGAGCACGCTACCCGGCCACTCAGGAAAGGGGGTGGGGATGAGTGACATATACTGACATATAATCACACACATAGGATGGACTTGTGTCTTTTTTCACCTCACCTAATATGTAACTAACTATGTAAGTTAGGCCTTCAGTACATCAGGATTAATCAATTTTCAAATATATATACATCATAGGGATTTTTTTTTACCAAAGACATGCAGCAGAATACATTTTAGCCTGAATTTATCAAGACGTGATTTTATTGGATATGCTTTATAACATATTGAGTTTTTTTTTTTTTCTAAATTTTCAGTCTTTTTTCATTTATATAGACCCAGTGGTGATCAAATACCACAAAAAGAAAGCTCTATTTGTGTGAAATGAATTATATAATATAATTTATAATTTATACATTGTTGCATGACCATGCCATCGATAGTTAAAGTAGTACAGTGCCCGTTATATGTGCTAGGCATGCTGACACAAATGAACACAGAGGGGGCAATATGTGCAGTAATTTAGTGCCTTTCACTTTCCGTAGAAGAAGAGTGTATATAGGAAACTTAAAAACATTGTATACATTCACATTTGTAAATAAGGTTAAAGTATTTCCCCTGTACTACATAGAAGACTGGGGTGGCTGACAAAAATTTAACAATAAAGTTCTACATAGAAATAAATTAAATATGAATATATCTCTCCCATTACTATTACTATCCCAGTACTATTATTGGTGAACTACAAATGTCAGCACAGCAACAGTTTTCTAATATGTTATCTGAAAAATAAACATATAAAGAAAAAAAATATCAGAGATGCAATATGATTGCAAATAAATAATAAATGTTAAAATTGGTGGCATAAAAATTAAATGAAGAAGTAAAAAAATAATTGATATTAAAATGGATGGAATAACATGGTATAGGAATTAAATAAGGAGCGAATAATTGTATTGTCTCACCTACATGGCCCACCATGCATTTAAGCAGGGGACTGCTTCACCTTTGACACACTTGATAAGCGGGACGGTCCCCCAAAATGATTAGCCACTCTCAAGGATACAACTCACAGAGTGATGTCACAGATCTTCTCCCTGCTGATCCTGTCAGGTCTGTGAGTGGGTTAGAGTCACTTTGTAGCAGCGATATTTTTTGGTTGCACACTACCATAACATTAGGCTCATAGTAGTGAGGATCAGCGGCACAATGATGAATGTCTTATAGTTGCACTTTTTTTTCACTTCCTACACATGTGAGTGGCCAATTTTAGGATTTTTTTTTTTAATAAAGGAACTAAATTACTGCACTACAGTGCACCCTCTGTGTTCCTTTGTGTTGCACTAGCTCAGGGATCTCCCAAGTACAGCCCTCTAGCTGATGCAAAACGATATGTCCCATGAGGCATTGTAAAACTCTGATGTGACTAGGCATAATGGGATTTGTAGTTCCTGAACAACTAGAGGGCCATACTTTGGAGACCCCTGCACTAGTGAATATTTCCCTGTCTTTCTGAGGAGCTGCAGTCTAGTTAGGTTATAAGTGCCTCCATCATCCACGTTTTCTCACCTGTTTGAAGATCTATTGTTTGCTGTTTTTTTTGAGACTCCTTTTGTTGCACTTATCATTTTGGCATGTATTTACATTTATGAACTATAGTGTTGCATTGTTTCCCATGGTTATCTGGGATATTTTGCATAGAGAATTGTGCTGTATGAAGTGCATATATACATCATTTAATATTGTTCACTCTGTGTACCGACCCTGCAGCCTCCTTGAAGATGTGATGTAAGTATCCAAAGAAGCAGGACTAGATGCCTGTCACTCTGGACTAGGCCAAAATGGCAGTAGAGCCAGGACTAACAAAAAAATCATGAAATTCTGCTTGTGGAGGGGGAAGAGTAAAAGCAAAACTAACTCTTGTTTGACAGTTTAGTTCAGCTTTAACTTTGCCCCTTTAAGACTCCAGTGTTACACCCACTGCGCACCAGGACACAGTGCATACTTTATCTTCTTTCACTTTTGCGATCCTAACAATGCTCCTGATCATTTTCTTTTCAAATATTTATAATATACATTTTAATTATTTTGACAGTGTGTTATGTGTGCAGGGGCCTTTGTGAAAGAGCTGATGTGAAATGTTGATTGTGAGTTTTTATAGTTCGTTCTTTAACTAGAAATTGATAGAATGACTTTGTGAAGTGGCTGTACTAATATAACTTGCTGTAGTAGAGGTCATATCAGCTCAATGAGTGGCTTATCAGGGTGATGTGTCCTTGATTCTTTAGAGAAAGGCATAATGTGATAACAAGATTTTTTCTAAAAAGTGAGTGAACATGATAGGCCTTCTAAATAGTTGAAACTGTGGGGAAGTGGCCATTTTAGTAGAAGAACAGGGCATTTCTTCCTCATGTTAGAGTTGATGGCTTGTGATCTAGTAATTGGTGAAGTAATATTCAAGATATACAGAGATGTCTGCATAAAGAACATAATCCACAGAATTATTGAAGCAGAAGCATGGGAATCCTTGCATTGCAAGTCTTTAGGTGCAGGTTCCTCTCCAGCAAACCCTCAGGTGAACAGCGAGCAGCAAAGCAGTGACATGACCAAATATTGCTTTGAATCCCATGAGACTAGCAGAGTACCATCAATGATTTGACAGCTATGAGCTTATAGAACAGGACTGCCCAGGTACAGTCAATTAATAATTACTGTAGATGTTTTTCTTTTAAGATAGCACACCTTCACTTTTTGAGTCTAAGTTCACTTTAAACTTTCTAATCATTTGCCATCCTCTAGGAACCTCAATGAAACCCAAAATGTAGAAACAGTAACTGGAATTATGTCTGATTACAACAGGTGTAGGAATAAGGGACAGCTATTTTGCCCTACACAGTAGGTGAAGGTGCCGTGGAGTTAGGTAGAAAATTATATATATGATTTATAAGAATTTCTAAGCATGAAAGTCATGTTTCTAGTAGAAAGAAAGTGTGCTGCTCTTAGAAAAAGCAAAAAGAAACGCATTCGATAAAACCTAAAATTTCATGTCTATATATCTGCCATAAGCTGTTAAAGTTTCTAGAAGGTTTTTTCTTCTTGTAAAGTTTCAGTAAGATATAATAAATAGAACACACATGAAACACACACACACAAAATGAAATAAGGAGAGAAAATTGTTTTGAGATTACATAATTTGAAAAGGAAATGACACAATGACAATGCCCAGTCATAAAGGACTTATAATTATTTTTACAAAGACTGAAAAAAAGATTTCGCTTGCTGTCACAAATTGTTCTTCCAACTTAGAAAACAGTACAGTAATGTATATTTAGTGCAATTATGAGGCATTATAATGATCAGTGTGCGCTTTCTTATTGCATATTAATTTCTGAAATGAAGGCACTTTCTATATGTCTTTGTAATTTGCAAGCATATAACCAGGGTACTGTGGTCATTGAAAATGACTATTGTACTGTCATCTTTTTAGTACAATTCTTTCCGCTATAGGATTTATAGGACATGAATGCGTCATTCTCTCAGTAGAAAAATTCTTCAGCAATTTGAACCTCAAAGCAGAGTGTCTAAGTATTTTTCAATGCCCCATATGTAAATGTTGGACTTTAGAACAATAAGGGGGTGACTTTTATCTTTGAAATATAGCTAATTAAATGTCAGATTAAAATCTGCCTCCAGTAAAACGTATCTAAGGAAAATGTTTTCTGCTACATCCACCGATAGAAAGTTGGTAAACAAAGCAAGTTATACTAGCCATAAAGTTTCATCATATGTAATTTGTTAGCAACAGCAACAGGATATTGTTGGAAAAATATTCATTTTTTTATTCAAGATCAAATGTTATAAAAAATTGTTTTTTTCCTGTTTAGGCATCCAAAACAGAAGTTGCATATAGTATTTCTAACTGAATTGGAATTCTTTGCCTGAATTACCTCATTATTGTGCTCTTGACATTATATTCTCTTGTTTGCAATTTCCATTTTATTATTTTTTCTTTCAGGCCATCATTACTTTTTTAGCTTCAAACCAAAACTCATAAAAGTTCATTCATTATGAGTAAACTAGCTTTCCACCTTGAAATGTCCTACATGCTTACAGTATGTGCATATCTGTTTTACAAGAGTGTGAGAGTAACTGAGTTACTGACGGTAACTGTTTCCAACAATAATTTTGATTCTTCCTGGGAATAGTTGCAGTCAGTTGCTCCTTGCGGTATAGAATATCAGTTGTTAGTACCCAATTTTCAAAAGCAAAGAACAAGTTATCATGATAATAGATAAAAAAATAAACATTTGCCTTGTTTATGAGTACATGCTTAGTGTATGTAGTTATTATGAACAGGAGTCCCATAGGTTAATGGACATTTGACTCAGATGGATGGCTACCTTTTTGTGGATGATGGTTGCTTTGTTTCAGGGTCCTTTCATTCACAACATGTTTACTAACACATGTTTTGGCACTAGTTCATGCATATAGTGGAAAAAGTCAGTAAGAGGCCCTGTACAGAAAAAAATCGGGCAGGTAATAAATGCATTATAGCTCACTGAATTGTAAGATTATATAATGATCTTTGAGAAAGTGCTTATTTCATGGAAAAAACAGCACACCAAATGTGTATTCATGTTTGTGGGTTGAACATTTTAAGAGAAAATAATCATAAGATAAAACAGCAAATAAAGCTAAATAAACATAAGCATACCATATTGCATTGAAACAGCACATTGTAATGTATCATGCCATTAAAGTAAATTATGTAAATTGCACTGTAATTGCAAATTCCATCAACTGAAATGGCATTTTGCATAGAAACCCCCACAACTGGGGGTATTTTCACAGACCACTCATGTAAAGGTCATTAACATTCACCACTAATATGATGTATTTACATTGACCCCCAATGTATTGTGAGCATGTGCATCTACTGCCAATGTAATGGAGGCATTTATACTGATCATCACTGTGATAGGGCATTTACACTGACCACTATTGTCCCATTTGAAGGGTGGTCAGTATAGATGCATGTTACATTGGTGCTCAGTTTAACCAGTTCCAGACCACCCCATGTACATATACTGCAGCAGGGCAGCTTGGCTGCATGAAGTCACAAACAGGTACGTGACTCGTCATCACAGTGATTGGATTCTGTGCAGAACTGATCACTCAACGGGTCCAGGTCAATGATTTATAGCCAGGACCTGCTGATCGGTTCAGACCAATGGAGAACTTCCTATGCCTGTCTAATGTAAACACAGGCACAGGAAGTGTTGCAATCTCCCCTCCTGGAGCCCTTTTGGTTCCAGCATGTGGGAGAAAAGCATCTCACAGTGAGTACACCAACACTACACTAGCATCAGTACATGTGGGCACATATTTCACCACCTGATCATCCACCCTAGTTAACCCTTTCACTCCCTGTCACAGTGTCACCAAGTGCAGTGGTAATATCTTTTACTGATCACTGTATTGGTGTTACTTGTGACTCTAATCAGCATTAGGGCAGTTGGTGGTAGGCCCAGATAGGTTTAGGGTACCCCCCATATATCCCATAAAGGTTTAACCCATTGATCACCCCCCAGTTAACCCTTTCATTCCCTGTCACAGTGTCCTAAGTATAGTGTATGGATTTCTGATCACTGTATTAGTGTCACGGGCGATGCTAGTTACAGTGCCTTGCAAAAGTATTCACCCCCTTGGCATTTTTTGTGTTTTGTTGCCTCACAACCTGGAATTAACATGGATTGTTTGAGGAGCTGCATCATTTAATTTACAGAACATGCCCACAACTTTGAATATGTTTTTTTATCGTGAAGCAAACAACAAATAGGATAAAATAACAGAAAAGGTCAACGTGCATAAATATTCACCCTCTAAACTCAATACTCTGTAGAGCCACCTTTTTTGGCTATCAGAGCTCCAAGTCACTTTTGATAAGTCTCTATGAGCTTGCCCATTTCTCCTTGCAAAACTGCTCCAGCTTCTTCAAGTTGGATGGTTTGCACTTGTGAACAGCAATCTTTAAGTCTGACCACAGATTTGCTATTGGATTGAGGTCTGGGCTTTGACCATACAATTCCAACACATTTACATGTTTCTCCTTAATCCACTCAAGTGTTGCTTTAGCAGTGTGTTTGGGAACATTGTCCTGCTGGAAAATGAACCTCTGTCCTAGCCTCAAATCACACACAGAGTGGTACAGGTTTTGCTCAAGTATATCCCTGTATTTAACACCATCCTTCTTTCCCTCAACTCTGACCAGTTTCCCAGTCCGACTGCTGAAAAACATCTCCACAGCATGATGCAGCCACTACCATGTTTTACTGCGGGGATGGTGTTGTTTGGGTGATGTGATGTGTTTGCACCAGACATAGCGTTTTCTTTGATGACCAAAAAGTTAAATTTTAAGCCCCATACACACTATCAGATCTTCTGCTGATTTTTTCCTTCAGATTTACCAAAACCATGTAGTAGAAGGGCCTGCCTGATTGCATAAAAATTTAAAAAAAAAATTTGGCAAGATTGCTTGGGACTTGGTGTCACCCATATTCAGAAATGGTTACCATTTATACGTGGACAATTTTTTTTCAAGCGTGACAATTTTTAGATACCTCTATCAATCAGAAATTGGTGCATGTGGCACCATGCAATATAATCATGGACTTCCCCCCCTTGGCTTGTAAATGCCCAATTTAGTCAGGGGTAGAGAGCCTGCTTAAGATCCAATGAATTACTTGCAGCGAGAACGCAATGGAATGTTTTCATTCTGTCCTCCATTCACCCAGATACGGCAGTCCAAATTCCTACGGCGACTGGTGATTTTGAGAAGCCCCTCTGTGTCCACCACTACAACTGTAAAATGGGAGGGGTGGACTTCAGCGACCAGATGGTGGGGCCGTATTTAGTTGCCCATAAGTCCAGACGCTGGTATAAAAAGGTGTCTGCATACTTATACCATTTGGCTCTGTTCAACGCTTATGTCTGGACAAACTGGATCCTTCCTAAAATTCCAGGAAGAGGTCATCACAGTCCTGTTTACAGCATGTGCTGTGACCCAAATTCACAACCCAGATGCAGTGAGCTGGCTGTATGAGAGGCATTTTCCAGATGTCTTTCCTGTTACTCCTACCCAACGAGCACCCCAAAAAAGATGCTGTGGCAAACACGGATACAGGCATGAGACCCGCTATTTTTGTCCCTCCTGTCCTGGTGAACCTGGTTTCTGCATTGGGTTTCTGCTTCCAGTGCTACCACACACTAGTGGAGTATTAGAATAGGGTGCAGCATGGCACAGTCCTAGGGCACACTTTCACGCAGGGTCTCAGGTGCTCAAGTGAGTACACCCCTCGCATTTTTGCAATTATTTTATTATATATTTTTATGTGACAACACAAAAAAAATGATACTTTACTACAATGTAAAGTAGTGAGTGTACAGCTTATATAACAGTGTAAATTTGCTGTCCCCTCGAAATAACTCACACACAGTCATTAATGTCTAAACTGCTGGCAACAAAAGTGAGTACACCCCTAAGTAAAAATGTCCAAATTAGCCATTTTCCCTTCCCTGGTGTCATGTGACTCTTTAGTGTTACAAGGTCTTAGGTGTGAACAGAGAGCAGGTGTGTTAAATTTGGTGTTATCACTCTCACTCTCTCATACTGGTCACTGGAACTTCAACATGGCACCTCGTGGCAAAGAACTCTCTGGGGATCTGACAAAAAGAATTGTTTCTCTATATAAAGATGGCCTAGGCTATAAGAAGATTGTCAAGATCCAGAAACTGAGCTGCAGCACGGTGGCCAAGACCATACAGCGGTTCACCAGGACAGGTTCCAGTCAGAACAGGCCTCGCCATGGTCGACCAAAGAAGTTGAGTGTACGTGCTCAGCGTCATATCCAGAGGTTGTTTT
Organism: Lithobates pipiens; assembly: GCF_037356315.1. Classification (NCBI taxonomy): domain Eukaryota; kingdom Metazoa; phylum Chordata; class Amphibia; order Anura; family Ranidae; genus Lithobates; species Lithobates pipiens. Next base: position 183,290,538 of record NW_027507758.1, read on the forward strand.
GGGGAAATAGACATATGAGTGCTGCCAGCATTGCTGCAGAGGTTGAAGGGGTGGGAGGTCAGCCTGTCAGTGTCCAGACCATACGCCACACCCTGCATACAATTGGTGTGTATGGCTGTTATCCCAGAATGAAGCCCCTTCTAAGATGATGCACTAGAAAGTCCAGAAACAGTTTTCTGAAAACAAGCAGACAAAGGACATGGATTACTGGAACCATGTCCTGTGGTCTGATGAGACCAAGATAAACTTATTTGACTCAGATGGTGTCAAGCGTGTGTCGCGGCAACCAGGTGAGGAGTACAAAGACAAGTGTGTCTTGTCTACAGTCAAGCATCGTGGTGGAAGTGTCATAGTCTGGGGCTGTATGAGTGCTGCCGGAACTGAGGAGCTACAGTTCATTGAGGGGACCATGAATGCCAACATGTAATGAGACATTCTGAAGCAGAGCATGATCCCATCCCTTTGGAGACTGGGCCGCAGGGCAGTATTCCAACATGATAACGACCCCGAACAGACCTCCAAGATGACCACTGCCTTGCTAAAGAAGCTGATGGTAAAGGTGATAGACTGGCCAAGCATGTCTCCAGACCTAAACCCTATTGGACATCTGTGGGGAATCCTCAAAGGGAAGATTGAGGAGGGCAAGGTCTCTAACATCCACCAGCTCCATGATGTTGTCACGGAGGAGTGGAAGAGGACTCCAGTGGCAACCTGTGAAGCTCTGGTGAACTCCATGCCCAAGAGGGTTAAGGCAGTGCTGGAAAATAATGGTGGCCACTCAAAATATTGGCACTTTTGGCCCAATTTTGACATTTTCACTCACTTTGGTTGTTAGTTTAAACATCAATGGCTGTGTGTTGAGTTATTTTGAGGGGACAGCAAATTTACACTGTTACACATTCATAATCCCCAGAAAGGTTATTTTCTTTCACTGGTCATTACAAGGTAGTCAAGATCCATTAAAGGTGGGGGAAGTCCCCTGTGTGCCTACATGGATTGCACAGCAAATCTGCCCCCCCCCCCCAACTATATATTTTTTATAAGTGCCTTTGTACATTAACCACTTGACCTCCGGAAGATAAATCACCCTTCATGAACAGGCCACTTTTTGCCACTGCGTTACTTTAACCACTTGCCAACCGCCTCACGCAGATATACTGCAGCAGAATGGCACGGGCAGCCAGAGTAATGTATGGGTATGTTACTCACCTCCCATGGGCGGGGGGCATGAATGTGCCCCCCCCCAGTGCCCGAGGTGGTCGGAATCATTGCTGGAGCGATCCTTCCTGAGGGGGAGGCCACTGATTGATGGCCTCTCCCTCACGATCGCTCCTGACAAATGGGAAGCTTCCTCTGCTTCTGTAATGTAAAGTGATGTCAGCTCTCCTCATGGAGCCTTTTCATTCTCCCGAGGAGAGAAGACATCAATGTGAGTTTGCACCAACACTACACTAATGCCAGTACACATAGGCACACAAATCACCCTCCCAATCACCCCCGATCACCCCTCCTGCACCACCTGTCACAGTGACACCAATAGCAGTTTTTATTTTTTTTTACTGATCACTGCATTGGTGTCAGTTTATGACTGTTATAAGTGTAAGGCAATTAGTGGTAGGCCCCTTTAGGTCTAGGGTACCCCCCTCTAATAAAGGTTTAACCTCTTGATCTTCCCCATTTAACCTTTTCACCCCCTGTCACCAGTGTCACTAATCAATAATTTTTCTGATCGCCGTATTGGTGTCACGGGTGACGCTAGTTAGCCTGTTAGCTATTCAGGTTCACCGTCAGCTTTTTATAGCGTCAGGTACCCCCATATACTACTTAATAAAGGTTTTAACCCCCTGATTGCCCCATCCTTTCATGAGTGATCACAGTATAAGTGTTATGGGTGACACTGGTTAGTTTGCTTGTTTTTTATACCCGCCATTTATTACCCAACAAAGGTTTAACCCCCTGATCGCGCGGCGGGTGATATCAGTTAGGTTTTAGGGTCAGTCAGGGTCTGTGTTGCCCCAGACAGCGTGGGATTAGTGCCATTACCGCTAACACCCACGCACGCAACATATACTTCCCTTAGTGGTATAGTGTCTGAACGGATCAATATCTGATCTGATAAGATCTATACTAGCATCTCCAGCAGTTTAGGATTTCCAAAAACGCAGTGTTATCACAATCAGCCCAGATACCTGCTAGCACCTGTATTTTGCCCCTCCGCCCAGCCCAGCCCACCCAAGGGCAGTATCGATCAATCACTGTCACTTACAAACCACTAAACACATAACTGCAGCATTCTCATAGTCAGGCCTGATCCCTGTGATCGCTAACAGTTTTTTTTTGATAATGTTTGATACAGTTGCTGACAGTTTAGGAGCTTTTTTTATCTGTGAGTCTCACTAGTGTACCAGTAAATTTAGAGCCCAAAATGGCAAATCGAAGGTACACTAGTGAAGAGACCTACACGTTTCTAGTGAAGAGGAAGTCACTCATCTGTCATATTCAGGCTCAGAATGCGATCCTGTAGACGACAGCGGCTCCATGACAAATAGTTCTGACGACGGAGTTGTGGTCCCTGCCAAGGTCAGGCGTACAAGACCCCGATCTTCTTCTGCTGTTGTTGAGGTGCAGGAACCGCAGGGCTCTCGTATGGAGCAGAGAAGTACTAGTGCCGCTCATTCTTCTGGTGAACTGGCAAGCATCAACGACCTAGTACACACTGGTTGTACATGCAGCACTGCAGTATCACGTGGTGACGTGTCGAGTCCCATAAGTGCAGTTCAAGCTGGCGAGGTGGCAAGAACAAATAGTGTCCCACTGCCACTAAGAAGACAAAGACAGGCCTGTCATACCCATAGTGTCCTTCCTGCAGAATTTGCCAATTCTAATTGCCTACCACTACTGCAGCACCCGTACGTCCCCCATTCACTGGCCAACCTGGATTGATCTATTGTGGACCAAAGTAATTTGTATGCTGGTCAATTCATTGGCACTAATCCCCAGTCCTCCCTTGCCAGAGATTGGAAAAAAATTAAGATTTCTGAATTTAAGACCTTTATGGGCCTATCCCTTGACATGGACATAGTTAAAATGAGTACCTTGCGGTCATATTGGTCCACTTACCCAATTTATCATATGCTCATGTTCTCTGCCTCCATGGCCAGGGCACGATATGAGCAGATCTTGTGGTTCATGCACCTCAACAACAATGAACTCTGTCGTCCTCGTGGAGACCCTGGATATGATCGGCTCTACAAAATTCTGCCCCTCGTAAACCACTTCTACCAATATTTTGCAGCCTTGTTTACTCCCCATCAAGTTGTCTGTGTTGATGAGTCCCTGAATAAGTTTTCTTGTTTTCAAACAGTATCTTCCCAGCAAGTGTGCCAGATACAGGATCAAGATGTATAAGATCTGTGACAGGGCCACAGGCTATACATATAGTTTTATGGTTTACGAGGGAAAAGATAGTCATGTAGAGCCGCCAAACTGCCCAGATTACAAAGGGAGTGTTGGCGAAATTATGTGGGACTTGGTGTCACCCTTATTCAGAAAGGGGTACCATTTGTATGTGGACAATTATTATACGAGCGTGCCACTTTTTAGTCACTTGTTTGATCATCAGATTGGCGCATGTGGCACCATGCGATCTAAACGCTGGGGCTAACCCCAGAGGCTTGTAGATTTCTGTCTTAAGCTGAGGGAGAGAGCCTGCTAGAAGTGTAATAACTTGCCCCCTGCGGAGTGAACGGATAATAAGAATGTTTGGAGGCGCATGCACGCAGCGCTCGGAAATGGCCGCTTGACTCCAAGGCTCCGTCCTGCTCCAGCCGTCTTACTCACCTGGCAGCGAGCAGACAGAGCCGCGACACATGACATTTCAGTTCCATTGTCTACTATCGAGAATCTTAAACAGCACTTCACCTTAATCTGGAGCTCCTCCCTTTCTTAGGGGTCAATCTGACAGCTAACGTGGGACACCTATATAACGCCAATTTCACTACAATTTATAAAAACTAAGCGCTGACCTGGACAAGTGGGCATGGTATGATCTATCCTGGCTGGGCAGAGTGGCCTCTGTCAAAATGATCCTTCTACCATGCTTATTGTACCTGTTTTGATATCTCCCTATCCAAAAATCTCACCTAAAATATTTCCAGGGTTCTTAAGTTTATTTGGGGTTCTAAAGAGTGTTCTCCTTAGGCTACGAAACCAGGGAGGTCTGGGACTTCCAGATCTTTGGAAATATTACCAGGCAGCTCAACTAGCTAAGTTCTCCATAATCTATACAAAGGGGGTCAAACCTAATTGGGTTCATATGGAGTGGCAAGCTACCCCCAAACACACCATAGATTATCTCATCTGATGCCCCAATAAAAATAGGCAACTGATCTTAGCTCCTACTCTCTCCCACTCGATGGCCCTGTGCGATGCACTCCTTGTTAATCCAGCACTAACCTCCGAGCACTGCCCCTTAACCCACCTCTTTCATAATCTCCTCTTCCCTCCAGGTTTGAACATTAGAGCATTTCAGTGGTGGTTAAGGATGAGCCGAACACCCCCCTGTTCGGTTCACACCAGAACCTGCGAACAGACCTAAACTTTGTGTGAACTTTAGAACCCTATTAAAGTCTATGAAAAGTTGAGGGCAGGCCGCCTGGTACATCTCAGGAGGGGGGCGCTCGCTAGTCCCCACCCCCTTTCCTGACCGACCAGGCTGCGTGCTCGGATAAGGGTCTGCTATGGACTTTGGGGGGGCCCCAACGCCGTTTCTTCGGCGTAGGGGTTCCCCCTTAGTTCCATACCAGGTGACGGGGCTCACGAGGTTTCGATCTCACCAATGGAGGCGGCGCCCTTGACTTCCTTTACTAGTTCCGTCTACCTGGATCCACGTTCAAAATTAATGGAGTTTTCTCCATGTGTGGGCAAGACCGTTCATTTCAAAAGTCTGGCGGACTAGCACACAGACGGGCGGATTGTCTGCCGGACTGCCGAGTCCAGCGGACAATTTTGAGTCAAAACTTCTTTCTAAGTCCGCCGGACTTTTGGTAACAAAAAGTCCACCGGAGCCCCCACACAGGCAGAGTCTGCCGTACCAAGTCTGCTGGATAATCTGATCATGTGTATGCAACATAATAGTACTGCAGTAAAATGCTACCAGGCGAATATTCCTCTCTGCCTACTCAGCCTGCCTCCCTCCACACCCCCCTGAACTCTCCCCATTATATTTATGTTTACTTAATACGTAACATGTTGTTTCCTGTTGTCAACTTTATACTTGAAACTTCTATTTGAAACATGTTTCTGTATGATTCTTGTATGAATATTAAAAATTACTGAAAGAATGTTTTCGTTCTGTCCTCCCTTCATGCAGGCACAACGGTCCAAATTCCTACAGTGACTGGTGTTGTGGAGGAACCCCTCTGTGTCCATAAATACAACCAAAATATGGGAGGGGTGGACCTCAATGACCAGTTGTTGGCACCGTACCTAGTTGCCCATAAGGCCAGGCGCTGGTGCCAAAAAGTGTCTGTATACTTATTTCAATTGACTTTGCTGAACGCTCATGTGCTATACAGAGCTTTAGGATAAACTGGATCCTTCCTTAAATTTCAGGAAGAGATCGTCAGAGCCCTTCTGTTTCCAGACAGAGCCCCACCTCGCTTTCCCAATCCAAATGCAGTAAGCCGGCTGCATGAGAGGCATTTTCCATATGTCCTCCCAAGTACCCCTACCCAAGGAGCCCCCCAAAGAAGATGTTGTGTCTATAGCAAGCACCGATATAGGCATGATACCCGCTATATTGTCCCTCCTGTGAATGTTTTTAATGCTACCATAAACTAATGGAGTTTTAGCGTAGGGTACAGCACTGCACATGCTAGGACACACTTTCACAGGGTCTATCAAGAAGCCATCGCATTTTTGAGAGACCCGAATTTGGAACCGAACCGTTAGGCCGCGTACACACGGGCGGATTGTCTGCCCAACTAAGTTTGTCAGACAATCCGACAGACAGTCCGTCCAAATTTTGAATGAACGGACTTGACCACACACGATGAACAGACAGTCCACTGAAAGCTTGCGCGATGACGTGTACAGCACGTACGACGGGACTAGAAAAACTACATCCAATACACTGCAATGCAACCTTCGGCCGTGTAAATCCATTCTGAGCATGCGCCATACTTAGTCCGTCCAACTTGCCTACACACGAGCGGACTGTCCGCTGAAACCAAGTTTGGACGGACAAAACCAAGTTTCAGCGGACAAAATTACGGAAATTCCGAAAGACAAAGTCCGTCAGACTGTCCGCTGAAAAAGTCCGCTGAAGCCCACACACGAGCGGATTGTCCGCTGAAACACGGTTCAGCGGACTAAGTTGGGCAGACAATCCGCCCGTGTGTATGCGGCCTTACAGTTACAAATAAAAGTGTAAAAATAAAATAAAATTACAAAAATAGTTGTCATTTTATTGTTCTCTCTCTCTCTCTCTCTCGCTCTATTCTTTCTCTATTGTACTGTTCTTTTTTAATATATTCTATTCTGCAATGTTTTATTGTTATTATGTTTTATCATGTTTGCTTTTCAGGTATGTAATTTTTTTATTCTTTACTGTTTCTTTTCTTTACTGTTTTATTGTTAACCATTTTTTTGTTTTCAGGTATCCCATTCAGCTGCAGCGTGGAATTATTTATCTTGACAGCAACAGCATTTGCTCCCACGATACATAAAGCCGTGACTTGGATGCCCCCAATGCTTCGGCATATATATATATTTTAGGCACAGATTGCGTTAAAAAATGTTTTATTTTTTACTATTTTTTTTAATTTGCTTTGCAGGTATGGTATGTCTTACTGTTATACTGTTATGTTACTTTGTTTTATTGTTAACCTTCATTTGCTTAGAAGGTACACTATTCAGTTGCAGCGCAGATTTATTTATCTTGACAGCAACAGCGTTTGCTCCCATGATACATAAAGCTATGACTCCAACGCTGTAGGAGGTGATTTCACCACCACAGTTAAAAACAAAATGGTGCATGTTTGCCAATCCATAAAAGTGGGTGGATGAAGGGAGGTATTCTAATGGTGAGTATACCCACCGATCAATCTCTTTTTTTTGTTCAGCCCACAGGCTGCATGAAAAAAAAAGATTACAATATATGCCCAACAAGGACCAGCAACATACTGGCTTTGAGTGGTTATACCAGAATGATGCCTGCGGGTTTGGGTATCATCTTGGTATCATTCTTTTCAGCCAGAGGTCTGCTTTCATGTAAAAGCAATCCTAGTGGCTAATTAGCCTCTAGACTGATTTTACAAGCAGTGGGAGGGAATGCCCCCCCCCCCCACCGTCTTCCATGGTTTTCCCTGGCTCTCCTGTCCCAATAGGGAACCTGAGAATGCAGTCAGTGGTTCCGCCAGCTGACCATAGAGCTGATCAGAGACCAGAACAGCTCCAATCATCTCTGTGGCCTAAGAAACTGGAAGCTACGAGCATTTCATGACTTATATTTCGCTGGATGTAAACAGCGCCATTGGGAAATTGGAAAAGCATTTTATCTCACCGATCTTGGTGTTGTCAGATGCTTTGAGGGCAGAGGAGAGATCTAGGGTCCTTTTTTTTTCAAAAAAGAATACCTGTCACTACCTATTTCTATCATAGGGGATATTTACATTCCCTGAGATAACAATAAAAATTATAAAAAAAAAGAAAATGAAAGGAACAGTTTAAAAATAAAATAAACATGAAAAATAAATAATTTTTAAAAAAGCGCACCCCCCCTCCCCGCGTTCTCGTGCAAAGGCGAACGCAAGAGTCTGTCTGGCATCATATGTAAACAGCAATTGCACCATGCATGTGAGGTATCACCACGAAGGTCAGATAGAAGGCAGTCATTTTAGCAGTAGACCTCCTCTGTAAATCTAAAGTGGTAACCTGTAAAGGCTTTTAAAAATATATGCAGTTTGTCGCTGCATTTTTGTGCGCAATTTTAAAGCATGTTTTGTTTGGTATCCATGTACTCGGCCTAAGATCATAATTTTTATTTCATCAAATACTATTGCGCAAATACTGTGTAAAAAGAAATAAAACACCAACAATTTTAAACTGTAAGGCTTCATGCACACGAGACGCAGATGCAAACTCTGCTGCACACATGTTTTTAAAAGCTGAAACCGGCGTTTAGAAACGCGCGTTTTGCCGCGATTTTTACCGCGATTTAGCGGCGTTTTACCGCGTTTGCGTCTAGAAGCGTTTAGTTAAGCTAACATCATAGACCCTCCCCATCTCAAAAAACAGTATTATTAACTATTTCAGCAATTTTGTGAGACCAGAGTGAGTAGCAGCAGCTGTGAGAGCTGCAGTGTACTTGTATTTAGTGTGTCACTTGCCACGGCACCTGCGACAAGTTGTGGATTGTCAACTTGCCACGTGACTTGCCACATCACCTGCCACGTCACTTGCCACAAGTTGTGGATTTTCCAACTGCCACATCACCTGCCACAAGTTGTGGATTGTCCACTTGCCACGTGACTTGCCACATCACCTGCCACGTCACTTGCCACGTCACCTGCCACAAGTTTTGGATTGTCCACTTGCCACATCACTTTCCATGTCACTTGCCACAAGTTGGGGATTGTCCACTTGCCACATCACCTGCCACGTCACCTGCCACAAGTTGTGGATTGTCCACTTGCCACGTCACTTGCCACATCACCTGCCACGTCACTTGCCACGAGATGTGGATTGTCCACTTTCCACGTCACTTGCCATGCCCCCTGCCACATGTTGTGGATTGTCCACTTGCCACGTCACCTGCCACGTCACTTGCCACGTCACCTGCCACAAGTTTTGGATTGTCCAATTGCCACGTCAGCTGCCACGTCACTTGCCACAAGATGTGGATTATCCACTTGTCACATCACCTGCCACATCACTTGCCACATCACTTGCCACGTCACCTGCCACAAGTTGTGGATTGTCCACTTGCCACGTCACTTGCCACATCACCTGCCACGTCACTTGCCACAAGATGTGGATTGTCCACTTTCCACGTCACCTGCCATGCCACCTGCCACAAGTTGTGGATTGTCCACTTGCCACGTCACCAGCCACATCACCTGCCACAAGTTGTGGATTGTCCACTTGCCACACCACTTTCCACGTCACCTGCCACAAGTTGTGGATTGTCCACTTGCCACGTCACTAGCCACATCACCTGCCACAAGTTGTGGATTGTCCACTTGCCACATCACTTTCCACGTCACCTGCCACGTCACCTGCCACAAGTTGTGGATTTCCACTTGCCACGCCATTTGCCACGTCCCCTGCCACGTCACCTGCCACAAGTGGATTGTCCACTTGCCACATCACTTGCCACATCACATGCCACAAGTTGTGGATTGTCCACTTGCCACGTCACTTGCCACGTCACCTGACACAAGTTGTGGATTGTCCACTTGCCACGTCACTTGCCACATCCCCTGCCACAAGTGGATTGTCCACTTGCCACGTCACTTGCCACGTCCCCTGCCACAAGTGGATTGTCCACTTGCCACATCACTTGCCACGTCCCCTGCCACAAGTTATGGATTGTCCACTTGCCACGTCACATGCCAGTCACCTGCCACAAGTTGTGGATTTTCCACTTGCCACGTCACCTGCCAGGTCACTTGCCGCGTCACCTGCCAGGTCACTTGCCACATCACCTGCCACAAGTTGTGGATTGTCCACTTTCCACGTCACTTGCCACGTCACCTGCCACAAGTTGTGGATTGTCCACTTTCCACCTCACTTGCCACGTCACCTGCCACAAGTTGTGGATTGTCCACTTGCAATTGCAATTGTTTAAAATATTTTTCTAATGGTTTTTCATCATTTGCAATCATTTTTGAGATTTTTAATGTAAAAAAAAGGTCACCTTTAAAAACGCTTATAAACGAAAACGTAGCAGCGTTTTTCCGCGTTTCACCGTGTTTTGCCGCGTTTTGCGTCTGAAACGTGGAAACTTTTGCGTCTGAACCCATTTTTTTGCTTCTGGAAAAACGAGGTTAAACGCAACTGCATAAAAACGGCAAAAAACGAGACTATGTGCATGGATACATAGGATAACATTGAATGAGTTCAGGAGCAGTTGAAAAAAGTGTCCAACTGCCTCTGAACACGCGTTTAACTGCGTCTCGTGTGCATGAGGCCTAAGGCATTTTCTTTGAAAAAAAAATATATAATGTTTGGGGGTTCAAAGTAATTTTCTTGAAAAAAAAGTTGTTTTCAAAAAGTGTCAGAAAGGGCTTTGTCTTCAAGTGGTTAGAAGAGTGGGTGATGTGTGACATAAGCTTCTAAAAGTTGTGCATAAAATGCCAGGACAGTTCAAACCCCCCCCCCCCCCAAATTACCCCATTTTGGAAAGTAGACACCCCAAACTATTTGCTGAGAGGCATGTTGAGTCCATGGAATATTTTATATTTTGACACAAGTTGCGGGAAAAATACAATTTTTTTTGTTTTTCACAAAGTTACTAAATGATATATTGCTCAAACATGCCATAGACATATTTGAAATTACACCCCTAAATATATTCTGTTGCTTCTCCTGAGTATGGGGATACCACATGTGTGAGACTTTTTGGGAGCCTAGCCGCATACATGACCCTGAAAACCAAGCACTGCCTTTAGGCTTTCTAAGGGTGTCATTTTTTGATTATTCTCCTCACTTCCTATCACAGTTTTGGAGACCATGGAATGCCCAGATGGCACAAAACCCACCCAAATGACCCAATTTTGGAAAGTAGATACCTCAAGCTATGTGCTGAGTGGTATGGTGAGTATTTTGCAGATCTTGCTTTTTGTCCCAAAGTTTTGAAAATTGAAAAAAAAAAAAAATTTTTTCTTTCCTTTCTTCATTTTCAAAAACAAATGAGAGCTGCAAAATACGCACCATGCCTCTCAGCAAATAACTTTGGTTGTCTACTTTCTAAAATGGGGTCATTTGGGGTGGGGGGGGTGCGGTTGTGCCATCTTGGCATTTTATGGCCTTTAAAACTGTGATAGGTAGTGAAGAGTGAAATCAAAACTTTAAGCCCTTAGAAATCCTGCAGGCAGTGCTTGGTTTCCGGGCCCCGGACGTGGCTTGGCTCCCAAAAAGTCCCACACATGTGGTATCCCTGTACTCAGGAGAAGCAGCAGAATATATTTTGGGGTGTAATTTCCACATATGCCCATGGCATGTTTGAGCAATATATCATGTAATATTGGGGGTTGTTTAACTCAAGTGTAGTACCCGCTAGCGAGACCAATCCACACCAGAAACTCAATTTCAGGGCTTTTTGACCCACTTTTATTTAAAAAAAAAGAAAAGAAAAATGTCCATCAATAATTCCCACGCAGGGGTTTCAACTTCACAGCAGTAGTAAACGAAGAATACCAAGCCACCTGGCTTTATGGTCAGAAGTACTGCCGTTTGGGCTTTACCCTTCAGCCCTCTTGGCCATATAACAGAGATCACGGATTGTACCTCTTTTACTCTTCCTCACTGCTCATCCCACAGCTTTGGACCCTCTGACTACATCATGCAGACATGCATGTTTCTCCCTTGCTTGCCTGGACTCCTCGGGAGGGTGGAGCCCAGAACCATGGTCAGGTGTCTAGAAATAGGCCAACACACACCTGACCAGTCAGTGTGCTGGTGAATCCCAAAATCTGGACCCAGTATGGGGATTTCATCCCACCCGGATCACTACGAAATCCCCGGGCTCCAGATCCCAAAACAGAATTGAGTAAATAATGAGGAAACTGAAAAGTCAGTTTCCTCCCAATGTTGCAAGCTCCCTGGAGCCCCTCAACCCACCTGGTTGAAAATGCTGGGTCCATACACTGGTGGGGTACCACACTAGCACAATCATTTAGTGACAACTTTGTGCAAAAAAAAAAAGGAAAGTTTGTAATTTTCCCGCAACTTGTGGCAAAATATAAAATATTCCATGGACTCAAAATTCCTCTAAGCAAATAGCTAGGGGTGTCTTTTTTCCAAAATGGGGTAAATTGGGGGGGTTTGTGCCATATTGGAATTTTAATGGCTTTCAAAACTGTGATAGTGAGGAGTGAAAAGTAAAAAAAATTACGCCCTTAGAAATCCTGTAGGTGGTGCTTGGTTTTCGGAGGCCCTATACGCAGCTAGGCTGCCAAAAAGTCATGCGCATGTGGTATCCCTGTACTCAGGAGAAGCAGCAGAATGTATTTTGGGGTGTAATTCCACACATGCCCATGGCATGTGTGAGCAATATATCATTTAGTGACAACTTTGTGCAAGATATGTGGCTGAATGCATTTTGGCCTAAATGTATGACTACAATTGAGTTTATTGGATTTTTCTTATAACAAAAAGGAGAAAATATCTTTTTTTTATTCAAATTTTTCTGTTTTTTTCAGTTTATATTACAAAAATTAAAATCCCAGAGGCAATCAAATATCATCAAAAGAAAGCTCTCTTTGTGGGAAAAAAGGACACAAATTTAGTTTGGGTACAACATTGCATGACCGCGCAATTACCATTTAAAGCAGCGCAGTTACAAATTGTAAAAAGTCTTCTGGTCTTTAGGCAGCCAAATGGTCCGGGGCTTAAGTGGTTAACTGACAATTACATGTTCATGCAACACTGTACCCAAATTAAATTTATATGTATATTTTCATACAAATAGAGCTCTTTTTGGTGGTCTTTGATCACCACTGGGTTTTTAATTTTTTCTTGCTAAAAAATAAAAAAAAGCCGACAATTAAAAAGAAACAAAAAAAAAACAGTAATTGTTACTTTCTGCTATAAAACATATCCAATAAAAACAAAATTTTAATCCAATTTCTTCACAAATTTAGGCCAAATAAATTCTTTGCAGGGAAACAAAAAAAATAGCACATCCCCGCTGACAGGACAGAGCTCTGCATTGTCTACATTCACAGAGCACTGTCATGCCATCCTCTTCGTCAATCAGTGGGTGCCGCGGGTCATTTATTGACATGGACCCTTTGATTGGCTTGTGCTGTGACTATTTACAGCACAGCCAAAGTGGCGGGCAGTTGTATGCTCAGCCCCTACCCAGAAGAGCTCGAAGACGTATCTATCTAGTATGTGATCCAGTGCAGGAAAGACATTCTGCTGCCCTGCTCCTATATAAGGCAATCGGCAAGTGGCTACACATGCCTTTTCAACAATATGTGATACAAGGGAGAACCAAGAGTTTATCTATGTTGGAGAAATCATAAAAATTGCATCATAATGCATGCATCATAATGCATAGGCAAAAAATGTGTACCAAAATGGGCGCCTTGTGGGGATGAGAACACATACAAACAGCTGCCCCTTTTAACCATATAAGCCCTGGACCATTTTGCTGGCCAAAGACCAGAGCACTTTTTGCGATGCCGCACTGCGTTGCTTTAACTGACAATTGCGCGGTCGTGCGACGTGGCTCCCAAACAATTGACGTCTTTTTTTCCCACAAATAGAGCTTTCTTTTGGTGGTATTTGATCACCCCTGCCATTTCTATTTTTATAAACAAAAAAAGAGTGACAATTTTGAAAAAAAACGCATTATGTTTTACATTTTACTATAATAAATATGCCTCAAAAATGTATAAAATGTTTTCCTCAGTTTAGGCCGATACGTATTCTTCCACATATTTTTGGTAAAAAAAAATCAAAATAAGCGTTTATTGATTGGTTTGCACAAAAAATGATAGCGTTTACAAAATAGGGGATAATTTTATGGAATTTTTATTAATATATTTTTTTACTAGTAATGGCGGCGATCAGCGATTTTTATCATGACTGCGACATTATATGTGTCACATGCTACAAATAGGAGCAGTTGCTCCATCACCTTGGGAGCTGCGAGGCGTAATTCGGGTCTTCCTCATCTCCTCCCTATAGGGTGGGTGGATCTCCCTTTACTACGCATCAAAATCACGTCTTATGCCATAGAATCGCTGTGCCATGCCTATGGCACCATCGCTTTCCATCGCCTTTACACCTAGCAGCCAGGTGGAGGAACATTTTGGCACTGTTTTGTCTGGGGGCGTTTCCGCCCTGCTGCAGTTCCCTACTCTCCATAGTGCACGCCTACGTGATGTTGGTGGGTGTGGCAGACCAGCCCTTATAAGCCATTCTGGGGCGGTTTGACTCACATGGTGGTTCCAGCTTCTTACTTGCACACCTTGTGGATCACTTTTAGAATTGAAGTGTTTATTAGATACATTTTACCTCATTTTTTTCACCAATGATTTATGCTGCACTTTCATTCCATCCTACCCATTTTTTTTGGATAATATGGTTTCTTAATATTCTTAATTTTCTATGTATTTCACCTCTTCATCTTCTTTATTTTCTACTCTCACCTACCTATACACTCATTAGCATCTCATTACCCTATCCTTTACCAAGTTTAGGACATATGACCCATTGTACCACAGATGAGTTTCCAATCTATTTTATAATCTCACTTTTGTTCTCAGCACTCATGGTCATTTGACCATTATCTTTCGGAACTTCCTTCCTTGGAAACCATCTTTGTTGAGTCCTGGTCTGTCATTACCGCCTCTGCCCCTACCAGTGATATAAAAAAAGCAAAGGAAGAGGCGCCTCTGGGTGTAGAGATAACATACACTTTAATTATAAAAACTTATTTAATACAGGCAACTCACATTTTGGATGTGGTCTATGAGCATTCAGTCACTTTAAAAGCTGAGCATGGATGTGGTCATCTGATAGTCCGTCAAGCTGAGGCGCTGTAGCCGCTAGTGGCCAGGAAGTGGCACAGATGCCGGCCATGGAGCGCAGTTCAAAGCAGAGCGAAGTCTGGAGCGCCAGTGGAGAGAGATGACATCATGAGGTGGGTGCGACTGGTTTCGTGAGCGTACAGGCTTAGGTTGTTTGACAGCCGCGCTCCTTCATCAAGCAAGTGGGACAACAACAAAGACTGATATATATAGGCAATGCACAGGAGGAAGGGGAGGAGGCACTTAAAATGCAGGTGCAGAGGATTACAAATCTTAGTTGAAAAAAAAAAAAAAAAAGGGTGTCAGGGAGAACATGAAATAAGATATAAATGGATTGGAAATGGAGGATGAATAAATAAATAAAAAAAAAAAATTATATGTATATATATATATATATATAATAAAAAAAAAAAAAATTCATTCAAGACTCATGGGTAAAATACAGAGACAGCAATAGATAAATGATATACACACTATATCATAAATAAATTAAAGTTAAACCGACATGATATAGAGAAAAGGGAGGGAGAGAAAAGGAACAATATAAAAATAACTGACATGAGGAATAAAAACTAGTTGTATAAAAATCATGTGTTAAGAACTTACTGCTGATGCAAAAATATAAATATGTATATAGGTCAAAAAATGTACGCTTATAAATATATGTACATATACACATAAACATAGAAACTATAAAGTATGTGCGAGGCGCATGGCTACACAGCGGTGGATGCATCTAGAGCTTTGTGCACACATATTACATGTATATATACACACGTATACACATACACATATATACACATACATATACAAAAACATGTGCGTGCGCCCTTAGTTAATGATGCACGCCAATGATTTAGTTACTATTTTACATCTTAAGGAGAGGGAACGCACATAAAACACATGTGAGCACATGTGCGGGCAATGTATGCGCTCACATGCCCATGAATATACATGCGCACACACGCGTGCACCACAGGGCAACCATGCACAACAATGTTTTCAGATCTATATATAAGAGGAGAAAAGCATATTGTACTAAACATATACTGGTTACGCACATGCGCGCACACATACATACACTCGCATATGCGTGCGCACGTGCATAGTCGAAGGTTACTGCAAGGTCAAAAAAGGGAGGGGGAGGGCAGAATAGAACTGGGGGAAGAGATAAGAAAATAAATAAATAAATAAATAAATAAATAAAAAATACAAAATTCTCCAAGAGGTGAGGGCACATTAGATAACAGTAGAAATTTCTATACTCTCATTGATGCCACCAGGAGAAAGTACATCTAGTGTATATATCCAGTACGTTTCACGTGCACAGAGCTTTTTGAATCTCTCTGCTGCAGGAAGGGCGCTGGAGATTTGCTCAATCACCCAAACTTGAAGGCCTGCAGTGGATTTTTGGTGAACTGTAGCAAAGTGTCGGGGAACACTATGAGGGTCTGTGCCACCCTCTATAAACCTTCTGTGTTCACCGAATCTTGTTCTTAGTGCCCGAATCGTCTGGCCTACATAAAGCAGGCCGCAAGGACAGATAAGGGCATAAACGATATAGTCTGATGAACTATTAAAAAGTCCTTTAGTTGGTAGGATTTCCCTTTTGTCGTGAATGATTTTTGGCCATGACAGACAAAATGGCAAGTTTTGCATAATGTTTTTTTGCATTGATACATGTCTGTAATAGGTATTAGGACAGGTACATTTGGGGAGATAGTATTGGTCTTTAATTTGCTGGGTGCAATTTTGTTTTTCAAGTTGGGAGCTCTCCGGTAGGTAACGGTAGGGTGGGCTGGTAAAATAGTTTTTAAATGGGGATCCTGCTGAAGGATATTCCAATGTTTAGATAGTATTCTTTCCATCTTTCTGTGTTTAGAGTGAAAGGTTGTAACAAATCTCACAGTACCGACCTTGGGATCATGGCCAGGATTTTTTGGTTTTCCCTGAAGGTATGATTCATAAGCCTCATCAATCAGGCCTTCGGGGTATTGTTTATCCAGAAATTTATTTTTGAGATGGGTACTTAATTCAATACAGTCAGACTCTTTGGTACAGTTTTGCCTAAGCCGGAAAAACTGACCTTTTGGGATATTTTTTATCCAGTTTGGATGGTGGCAACTACTAAAGTGCAGATAGGAATTTCCCTCTGTAGATTTGGTATAGTTTTTGGCACAAATCTGTTGACCATCGTGACTTAATTCTAAGTCTAGAAAAGCCATTGTAGAAGGGTGGGTTACAAACGTAAAGGACAATCCATAGGTATTGTTGTTACAATGTTGGACGAATTGAGGAATCAAGTCTGGAGAACCATCCCAGATGACAATGAGATCATCAATATACCTCCTAAAGAAAACTATATTGGCTGCAAAAGGGTTATCTTTATAAATATGATTATTTTCCCAAAAACCCATTGCAAGGTTTGCGTATGAAGGGGCAAAGTTGGCCCCCATCGCAGTACCTTGCAGTTGCTGATAGAAATCATCATCAAATGTAAAATAATTGTGCGTCAGGCAGAATTCTGTAGCTTTTACAATGAAGTCCGCCTGACATGGATTGATTAATGGGTCTAGGAGCAAAAATTGTTCCAATGCCATTAATCCAAAAGTATGTGGAATTGAAGTGTACAATGAGCAAACGTCCAGCGAGAGCCAGACATAAGTTGGTTCCCAACTGTAAGGCTGCAAGAGTTCAAGTAAATGTGTGCTATCACGAATGTACGATTGTAATTGGCGGACTTGGGGTTGCAAAAATTGGTCTATGTAGAGGCTGAATCCAGTGCTAACACTGTCCAGAGCCGCTACAATAGGCTGCCCTGGAGGATTTTGTAAGCTTTTGTGGATCTTAGGCAAGAAATAGAAATATGGTATGGAATAGAAAGGTTTTCGTAGAAATGAACCTTCAGTTTTTGTGATAATACCATCTTGGAGTGCATGGTCAATCAAAATGTCTGCTTCTTTGGAAAAATCTGGGGTGGGGTCCTTTCTAAGTTTTTTATAGGTAGCTTTATTGGAGAGGAGTCGTAGAGCTTCCTTCATGTAGTCAGTCCTGTCTAAAATTACGATGCCTCCCCCTTTGTCTGCGGATTTTATCACTAAGTCATCAGCATGTATGAGGGTTTCAAGTGCTGTGATTTCAGAGGGTGCAAGGTTGTTTTGTTTGGATGTGGTGGTGGAGTTACACATATTGAATAGGTCAGCATAAACTACTCCTACTGGGGGGTTATCCTACGCAAGATTACCTCTAATTACTTTATTTTATTTTACTCTCCTTCCATGATAGGGTCAGACCTTATAGATATTCTTGTTACCATTATACTACAGCATTCAGTTTTCCTTTTTGCTCCTGAAGAGTGGATGAATCCACGAAATGCATAGAGCTATTATATGCCATGTTTTTATGTCAACTATATGTTTTATTTACTTAATGATCACCTGTAATATGTGATTTGTATTATTAATGATTAATTGTCATTGCTGTATGTTTACCCTTTGAACAAAATATATTGGTTTTCTTGGTGTACTCATGATTACCCTCATGTAACTTATCACTGACTTCCAATAAATTTAAACTTTTTACACATGCCTGCTTCATTTAAAGTCCCAACCCCCAGTCCTCCTGCTTGTTTCAATTATAGCAGACACAGCAGACATTTTTGACAGATTTTTGGGACCATTGTCATTTATACAGCAATTAGTGCTATACAACTACACTGATTCCTCTGTAAATGACACTGGCAGTGAAGGGGTTAACTACTAGGGGGCAGTGTAAGGGTTAAGTGTGCCCTGAGGAGTGTTTCTAACTGTCGGGGGCGTGGCTGTGTGTGAGATCAGTGACACTGTCACTAGGCAGGACAGGGAGATGCTTGTTTACATTAGCATCTCCCCATTCTTCCTCTCCTTTAGGCGATCGTGAGTATCCCCATGGCGATCGAGTCTGCGGGACCCGCAGCCCGACTCACGGAGGTCCGTGCCAATGGTGGCGCGCACACGATGGCATTGTGGCAAAGGGATGTTCAGGTACACCTATTTGCCTGTCCGTGCCATTCTGCCGATGTACATCGACATGCGCTGGTCGGGAAGTGGTTAAAATTTGCAAATCACTGGAACTATGCAAAATTATAGTAGTAAGGCGCTATACGTGTTCATATAAAAAAAACTGGCATAAAGAAAACACTGCATCAAACTCAAATGTACACATTAATGAGAATATAAGCAAGTGTTTTTTGACCATCCTGTAAAAAGGGGTCAAATAGCTCTGGTGAGTGGCCATCTTCATATTGAGAACTCATGGTGAAAGATCTAGAAGTTTTATCTCAGAGTATTCCATTTTGGTGTTGGTATTTATTCACTCATGGACTTTATGCTTGCTTATTTTATCATTAATGTGCACATTTCAGTTTGATGCAGTGTTTTCTTTGTGCCAGTTTTTTTATATGAACATGTATAGCGCCTTATTCTCTATTTTATCATTTATAACAACGCATATGTTTTTGCGTATTTACCATTCATTTCAATGGACCTGCTTAGTATGTATGAATGCAGAATAGCTTAAATTGAATTGTGTTTTCCTCTAGAAATTCAGTCTCATGCAGCAAAATCCATGCAACTGCAGGAAAATGAGGACATAATAATGGGCCCCTAGTGATCTGGATAATCATACTGACTAGTGTCTTGTGCCTGTGGTATTAATATGTGCATACCACATACCACACAGGACATAATCACACTGTTTAACTCCCTAAAGGTGCTTTATTGCTTTACAATATAGTCATATAATGTGAATTGCAATACTTTGGAACTTTAGTTGGTTTCTTTAACAAGCACAAGTGATATAAGTAGCATCACTCTTGCCAAATATGAAAAAAGGTGCTCCTGCGCTGTAATGGGAGGGAAAATGACCTAAATAAGTTTCGGTGGGTGCTGCATACACCGTCAGGGCCAAACTGATGCCCAAATGTGAAAAGGAATAGGTAAAGTAGGTGGTGTTGCGCTCCTAAAAACAGATATCGCTATCAGATATTATGCAATATAGAATATGTAAGGTATCCAGGAATCTGGATCAGGTAATACCTCAGATAGTTTCTACAAAGTATATAAAAGCATATATAAAAATATATATAAAATATGTAAAATAAAAGATATAAAAAATACATGTCAATTATGTATCATAAAACAATAATAATAAATAGATCAACGCGGTATAAAAAAATAATAACTAGTGCCATAGAAACTGTGCAAAACTACAAACAAGTGCAAACAAGTGAATAACTTGTAAAGCTGTGCAACATATACAATGTGCAAAAATGTATGTATATACAGTGGTGTGAAAAAGTGTTTGCCCCCTTCCTCATTTCCTGTTCCTTTGCATGTTTGTCACACTTAAGTGTTTCGGAACATCAAACCAATTTAAACAATAGTCAAGGACAACACAAGTAAACACAAAATGCAATTTGTAAATGAAGGTGTTTATTATTAAAGGTGAAAAAAAATCCAAACCATCATGGCCCTGTGTGAAAAAGTGATTGCCCCCTAAACCTAATAACTGGTTGGGCCACCCTTAGCAGCAACAACTGCAACCAAGCGTTTGCGATAACGTGCAATGAGGCTTTTACAGCGTCCTGGAGGAATTTTGGCCCACTCATCTTTGCAGAATTGTCCTAATTCAGTTACATTAGAGGGTTTTCGAGCATGAACGGCCTTTTTAAGGTCATACCACAACATCTCAATAGGATTCAGGTCAGGACTTTGGCTAGGCCACTCCAAAGTCTTCATTTTGTTTTTCTTCAGCCATTCGGTGGTGGACTTGCTGGTGTGTTTAGGATCATTGTCCTGCTGCAGAACCCAAGTTCGTTTCAGCTTGAGTACACGAACAGATGGTCGGACATTCTCCTTCAGGATCTCTTGGTAGACAGCAGAATTCATAGTTCCTTTTATCACGGCAAGTCTTCCAGGTCCTGAAGCAGCAAAACAGCCCCAGCCCATCACACTACCACCATCATATTTTACTGTTGGTATAATGTTCTTTTTATGAAATGCAGTGTTCCTTCTACGCCAGATATACTTGGACACACACCTTCCAAAGAGTTCCACTTTTGTCTCATCGGTCCACAGAATGTTGTCCCAAAAGTCTTGGGGATCATCAAGATGTGTTGTGGAGAAATCGAGACGAGCTTTGATGTTCTTTTTGCTCAGCAGTGGTTTTCTCCTTGGAACTCTGCCATGCAGGCCATTTTTGCCCAGTCTTTTCCTGATGGTGGAGGGATGAACGCTGACCTTAACTGAGGCAAGTGAGGCCTGCAGTTCCTTGGACGTTGTTGTGGGGTCTTTTGTGACCTCTTGGATGAGTCGTCGCTGCGCTCTTGGGGTAATTTTGGGCGGCCGGACACTCCTGGGAAGGTTCACCACTGTTCCATGTCTTCGCCATTTGTGGATATAGGCTCTCACTGTGGTTCGCTGGATTCCCAAAGCTTTGGAAATGGCTTTATAACCCTTTCCAGACTGATAGATCTCAATTACTTTCTTTCTCAATTGTTCCTGAATTTCTTTGGGTCTCAGCATGATGTGTAGCTTTTAAGGATCTTCTGGTGGACCTTACTGTGTCAAGCAGCTCCTATTTAAGTGATGCCTTGATTGTGAACAGGTGTGGCAATAATCAGGCCTGGGTGTGGCTAGAGAAATTGAACTCAGGTGTGGACAACCACAGTTATAGTATGTTTTAACAAGGGGGGGCAATCACTTTTTCACACAGGGCCATGATGGTTTGGATTTTTTTTCACCTTTAATAATAAACACCTTCATTTACAAATTGCATTTTGTGTTTACTTGTGTTGTCCTTGACTATTGTTTAAATTGGTTTGATGTTCCGAAACACTTAAGTGTGACAAACATGCAAAGGAACAGGAAATGAGGAAGGGGGCAAACACTTTTTCACACCACTGTATATCCCAAAATGGGACGTGAGGATTTTAAATAGTCCACAATTATAAATAGTGCACGTGTGGCAGTGTATCCAAACACACTGAGTGTGAATCTAAAATTCTCCAAGTGATACTGTGACTTTTGGGTGAGAATACACTCTTCAGTGTCAAATGACACCCGTGGCTGTGCTAGATCATTACCTTACTGCTGTAAGGTAAACAGCATGTAGAAATAGGAGGAAGGGGTTAACTCTCTCTCTCTCTTTTTCTCACTGGAGTGTTGTTATGTGTCCCTTTAAGGTATGCAGTAAAGACCTGGGGGGAGTTCTTGAGTGGTCCTTCCGTTCACTCTGACGCTGTATTGGTCTCATATATTCAGTGTGATAAGGAAAGGAAATACAAAGCCTCCCATGGTGTAGTATTTTCATAAAGTAGCGGTTTATTAAAAAGAATCAATTGGTACTCACATTTGATATAAAAAAACAAGCGCAATGTAAAAACAAACGCCGAGCTCGTGTCTGACCGCCTCTCCCAGTTTCTCTTTGCCTCTGTATCCTACGCGTTACGTCACAACGCACGTGACTTCAACTGGGATAAGGCTTATGGGCAATGTAGTGTGGCATTACACTACATTGCCCATAAGCCTCATCCCAGTTGAAGTCACGTGCATTGTGACGTAACGCGTAGGATACAGAGGCAAAGAGAAACCGGAAGAGACGGTCAGACACGAGCTCGGCGCTCGTTTTTACATTGCGCTTGTTTTTTATATTAAATGTGAGTACCAATTGATTCTTTTTAATAAACCGCTACTTTATTGAAAATACTACACCATGGGAGGCTTTGTATTTCCTTTCCTTATCACACTGAATATATGAGACCAATACAGCGTCAGAGTGAACGGAAGGACCACTCAAGAACTCCCCCCAGGTCTTTACTGCATACCTTAAAGGGACGCATAACAACACTCCAGTGAGAAAAAGAGAGAGAGAGTTAACCCCTTCCTCCTATTTCTACATGCTGTTAACCTTACAGCAGTAAGGTAATGATATAGCACAGCCACGGGTGTCATTTGACACTGAAGAGTGTATTCTCACCCAAAAGTCACAGTATCACTTGGAGAACTTTAGATTCACACTCAGTGTGTTTGGATACACTGCCACACGTGCACTATTTATAATTGTGGACTATTTAAAATCCCCACGTCCCATTTTGGGATATATATACATACATTTTTGCACATTGTATATGTTGCACAGCTTTACAAGTTATTCACTTGTTTGCACTTGTTTGTAGTTTTGCACAGTTTCTATGGCACTAGTTATTATTTTTTTACACCGCGTTTATCTATTTATTATTATTGTTTTATGATACATAATTGACACGTATTTTTTATATCTTTTATTTTGCATATTTTATATATATTTTTATATATGCTTTTATATACTTTGTAGAAACTATCTGAGGTATTACCTGATCCAGATTCCTGGATACCTTACATATTCTATATTGCATAATATCTGATAGCGATATCTGTTTTTAGGAGCGCAACACCACCTACTTTACCTACTCTTGCCAAATAAGCTAGACTATAAAGAGTTAAAGTGACCTGCCAGTTTTTCAAATTTAGTAGTTAAAGAGTTAAGCCTCATACACACGATCAGACTTTAAACAAACTTTCCTGTGAATTTCTGTACAAAGGGGCGTTGACCGTGAACTTGTTAAGCATACACATAGCAGGACATTTTCAGCCAACTTTCCCCAAATCATGTGTTTTTTCTGCTCTTTACCGCCACCATTTGGTCAACTTCTGTATTGTTGTCTGATCTTTTGCAGTGGTTCTGAGCAAAGTCCTATGGTTTTCTGTAAACACGATCAGACTTTGCTCCATCAGACTTTTGTTGCAGAACGAACTATTGTCCGATGAAAACCGAAAAAGTTTGTCCAATGGAGCATACACATGGTCGGATGTTGCCTTAAAACAGCTAATTTGCATGTTTGTTGTCAAAAAGTCAGATCGTGTGAATGGTCCTTAAGGCTGGCCATAGATGAATGGGCTGAACAAAAAGAAAAACTGACTAGATTCCCTCATTAACACTTTCAATGGCTTCCCTGCTGTCTGAATACACTGGTCAGTGTTACAGGTTATAGCGTGTAGCACTGATCGTGCATACATTTTCCAACAGGCTGGTTGAACAAAAGGCGATCAGTAGATAGACTTCAGTTCAACCACATTGCCCATACATGGATCAAAATTAGTTTGGTCTCTGCTGAACCTAAATCCATGTATGGCTGGTTTAAGTGTACTGACCCTACTAAAGACAATATATGCATAAACCTCCTGCCTAGCTGATCCAAATGACCCAACCTCTTCTCCTCTTAAGCTGCTTACTTTCTTTAGGTATTGGAGCCATGGCCTGCTTAAATGTTTGTATTCTGTGACTGAAATCTTTCTCGCTGCTTATCACAACTATTCAATGAACTAATAGACTTCTATAGGGTCAAATTTTGAGAATGGAGATGCTCAGGCAATCACCAATAACCAGTGCTGTCACATGGGAAGAGTTTATAGCCTTGCATAAGATACAACTTGTGCAACTTGTGCCATTTAGGGCCAAATGACAGCTGAACAGAGCAATGGGAGAGTCAGCAAAATTGAATCTGTGATGCTGTAGGAGGCAGTGATCAAAGTAAACCAGTTTATTTGCCCTGCAAGGTTCTCTTCATAAAAATACTAGGGCTGTGGAAATTAAAGATTAATTCCTAGATT
Source organism: Lithobates pipiens (assembly GCF_037356315.1). Classification (NCBI taxonomy): domain Eukaryota; kingdom Metazoa; phylum Chordata; class Amphibia; order Anura; family Ranidae; genus Lithobates; species Lithobates pipiens. The sequence goes on from NW_027507758.1 coordinate 183,314,992, forward strand.
AATCGTTAATTCTTTTTGATTGCTCAAAATTCTTTTGATCGGTACTCACCTCTCCATCAGCTTCCGGGTCTTCAGGGAGTTCAAAGATCCAGTGACGTCACGGACATCAACGTCACCGGACTCCTTCCCCAAGTGCCTCCGTCTGCTAACGAAGGGAAGGGGGAGGAGTCCGGTGACGTTGAAGTTTTGATTGAACGTAACAGATATGGGGGAGGAACCACGCATGACGTCACCCGCTGCTGCCCTTTGGAACTAACACGATTGTTGGCTTTACATGCTGTGTTTTTATCATCTTTATGTGAGTAGTTTATGTTTGAACACAAAAATGAAATGTTATACATAAGCAGTGAACACTTTCTAACCATGACCTGGCGTCCTTGTTAAGATCTAAGGAGACGTGAGAGAAGTTTATGGTCCGTGTTAACCCTATTTCTACCCGCTTGCATGACCACCTGTTTGCACAGGGGTCCATGCCATAAGGTGAGAGTGATTAGTTAGACCGGAGGTGGAGGGATTGTCACGCTACTGTGGAAAAAAAAAATTACTTATGTCAGTGCTACAGTTTGAATTTAAAACTTATTTGTGTGAACTGTGAAGCTGAGTCATGGATTGTGGAAACTAACTAGTGTCGAGTGATTGTATATAGTGTTTACCACATTTACCACTGACTAATGCAGAGTTGCAATGCAAGGAGATCAGCTAAAAGTAGTTGGATCTGTATGTACATTATAATTAATCAAAATTAGTCGATTAATCGGTTAAAAAAAATTGATTAATCGAATGCGAACATTTTAATCAGTAGCAGCCCTAAAAAATACTGTATGCTTTTTCTTTGGCAGGTATTTCTATCACATGGACTACTTTACATCCTTTTACAGCCTTAGGGGACATGCTGTTTGTTTTCCAAGTCAGCCCGTACCATTATGACTCACATGTGTTGGCATTATAGGGATTAGTAGTGAAGTTGAACTGTGATTAGTTTTACAAACAGTAAGAAACATGGTCTACCCCAAGTTAAGAATATATTTTTGTTAGTATAGTACAACACATAAACATTAATTTAACTTTAGCTTTTATGTAAGCAAACATATTAATCAATAAAGGAATAATAGTACCTGGATAATTTACCACAGTAATCTATATGGTTGCAAACCTAAATATATATTCCAAACTTTTACTATATAAATGTATGTGCCGAAAGAACAAAAACATTTCTAGGTAGTTTTGGTGTTGATAAGCATACTTAATTCAGTACCTTTAAATAAAATACTTGTCTTTGTTATCTACAATAAAAATGCTAAATAGTAACCATCCATCTTCTGTAATAGGATGAATAAATGCATTTTAAAATGTCTAATTTACAACTGTAAACATGTGATGCAGTGGTATTTCAAACATTTGTAAGCTCTTACCGGTATTTTTAATTCTTTACAATAGTTGAATCAGTATTGCACAGCATTCTGTCAAATTCCTGCATGCAGTTCCTGCAGTACGGTGCAAATTATTAAGCATGGACGTCACATTTTCAATAAAAATAACTTTCAAAATCATATATTAAAAGGGCTGCCTTAACTTTGAAACATTGTTTATTGTTTAATGCATTGCTTCTGATTCTGTAGTTATTTTATAGATGGACAAAATTTTAATTAAATTGACACCTGAGTTTAAGGCAATGTAAAGTGTTGTAAATGCGCATGTAGATGCACATGTAAAAGAGATCAACTCAATTTAAAAAAAGGGTGACTGGCAAGGTTTTTAAAACTCTTCTTTCCATGTATAGTTTATAATTATACATGAACATAGAGGCAGCAATAGTTCTCGAAATGCATATTTGTAAATCAACCTAATTCAATAATTGAATGCATTACCAAGTGGCGTATTTGTTAGCTGAACAGTTTTTAAGGAGATGGCAGTGCCACCTTAGCTAAATTAACTGGAAGAAAAAAAAATGGCAGGTGCCATAGCAGAATTTATTAAAGAGCAGATTTTAACCAAAATAAAAAAATAATATACTGTATATATATATATATGTATAGATATAGATAGAGTATATATATATATATGGTATATAGATAGAGCCACTTAAAGGTCCTTATGCTATACAAACTGACATTATTGCCTTTGTTTAGATCAGTGTTTCTCAACTCCAGTCCTCAAGACACCCCAACAGGTCATGTTTTCAGGCTCTCCATTATTTTGCACAGCAGATTTGATCAGTTTCACTTCCTTAGAAATTACCACAGCCGTTTTCATCTGATGGAGATCCTGAAAGCATGACCTGTTGGGGCGTCTTGAGGACTGGAGTTGAGAAACACTGGTTTAGATTACCATGTGTAGGATACTTACAAACAGACAATGATGCTGATATTTTAAAGGAGCAGAGAATCTTCTGAATATTCACTTCAATTATCCAGGCATTTGAAAAACCAAATTTCTGTTCACATATTTTCTTTGGACATAATCAGATATCCAAAGGGAATAGGAATCTGCTTTTCACATAATTGAATAGATGAAGTGAAAATTCACTCAATTTAACAAGAAAATTCTCAACTACGTTAGTAAATCAGCCGTATTGATAGGAAAACTATTTATGGTACATTTGGTAAATGAAGACCACAAAGTACTTTGTAAAAATATATATACTTGGATTTACCATCACTTTCAGCAGTGTCTATGAGAATAAAATTTCATGAATTAAGACAAAAAAAAAGGAGCTTACTGAAAGAGAATGCTAACCAGAATGTCAAAAAAGACAATAGTGAGAATTAATGTACCTACATTATAGCTGTGTATTTGTATTCAGTAAAATCTAAAATTCTAATCTTTTTTTTTCCTGAGTATTTCCTTGCATCTTTTGCCACCCTTTCTCTTTTAGAATGTGTGCACAAAAAGATTTTAAAAATGTATACGGTTTTTCAAACTGGTTAATAAAAAAAAGTCTTAAAATAGATGTTATAATGTTTGTTTACTACAAGATCCATCTTTTTGGCTTTGTTTTAGATGAAAGCATCATTTATCAAGACTACAGTGGTATATATACAGTGCTGTGAAAAAGTATTTGCCCCCTTCCTGATTTATTAATTTATTTATTTATTTCATATTTCTCACACCTAAATTATTGTGGAGTGGAGCAGACAGATGGCAGATTCGTGTCTGCTCTGTATATGCAGAGCGGACATGCACATAGCCCACTCTACTCTGCGTGCCATCCCATCCGATCCAACCAGATGGAAGGGGACGGATCCCCTTCTGTTTTTTTTTTTTAGTGGATCGGATTGAAGGTAGGTGGGTGCAAATGAACATAAGTCCGTTTACATCTGCTTCTCCATAGAGGTGAATGGAAGGTCCGTTTGGGTTGAACCGATCATGTGAAAGGAGCCTAAGGCTGCTTTCACACTGATGTGATGCAGTTTACCTGCACTGCGGGTGCAGTGCAGTGGACCTGTGGCTTTCCTGGGTTATCTGCACTTTGCCATCAATGTCTATTATATCCTGCAGGTGTGAGGCCGCGTACACACGGGCGGACTGTTCGCCCAACTTTGTCCGCTGAACAGTGTTTGGGCGGACAGTCCGCTCGTGTGTGGGCTTTCAGCGGACAGTTTCAGCGGACAGTTTGACGAACAAGGTTTTTTGGAATTTCCGAAAAACTGTCCGCTGAAACCTTGTTTCAGCGAACAGTCCGCTCGTGTGTAGGCTTGTTCGTCAAACTAAGTTCCGCGCATGCTCAGAAAGGATTTACACGCCGAAAGTTATAATGCAGTGTATAGGACGTCGTATTTTTCGTCCCGTCGTACGTGCCGTTCACGTCATCGCGCACGGTTTCAGCAAACTGTTCGTCCGTCGTGTGTGGCCATGTCCGTCCATGCTAAGTTTGAGCGGACTGTTTGCCGAAACTGTTTGACGGACAAAGTTGGGCGAACAGTCCCCGCGTGTGTACGCGGCCTGATGCACTTTCTGAAAGTACACCAAAGTCGCAGGTAATAACAGAAGTCTATGACTTGCAGGAAACCCAAAGGTGTTTGAAAGCAGCCCAGTAACCACTGCAGAATAGAAATGCCCATATACAGGGGTGGACAGACAACTCATGGGGCCCCCGGGCAATAGGAGATTATGGGCCCCCAGGAAATCAGAGATTATGGGGCCACACAGTATACACACATAGTATACAATCACACAGTATACACATACATGTACACACAGTATACACAGACATGTTTCTATTGGCTAAGAAGGTACTGGAGAGGTGGGGCAGCTATAATCTCAGGATTTGTAGACCAAAAGAATGTCAGTAAGGGACATTTCAGAGACAGATGTAAAAAAAACACAGATTATTACATACTGTCCCTGGTTTTACTGAGGCTGGCAACCCTGATGGGGCCCCCTAGTGGCCCGGGGCCCTCGGGCAGTGCCCGAGTAGCCAAATGGTCAGTCCGTCCCTGCCCATATATACACAGATTTTAGTGATAAACTTACCTTTAATAACAGTCTTCTATTCAGGAAGCATCAGCATATGTGGTTCTGCTCCCTCCGCAGCTGCTTGCTTCCTCTACTGCTGGTTTCATTCAGAACACGAATGCTCTGGGATGGTGGGTTGAAAACCTGGGATCTGGGCTTGTGAACCTGCTATCCCAAAGCAGGAGGTCGTGGGCCACATCAGAGGACTCCGCGGGCCACATGTGGCCCCCGGGCCACTGGTTGGGCACCCCAGATTTAGATCATCAAACAAATTTGAATATTACACAAAGATAACCGGAGTAAATCCAAGATGCAGTTTTTAAATTATCATTTCATTTCTTAAGGGAAAAAAGCTGTTCAAACCTGCCTGGGAAAAATATTATACATAGAGGGTTAATGGCGCTGCCTGTCACCTGAAGAGTGATCCTCCACACTGAATCACTTTTCCTAGGTGAGTGTGCAACGGATGGGTATTTTTTCACTTCTGTCACCTAAAAAGTTATTTTGCCAATAGGTCCGCCGGAGCCCACACAAAGTCCGGCGGATAATCCGATCCTGTGTACGTGGCATTACACTTTTGAAGGCCCTGGAGCACCAGGACAATTGAAATGCCCCAAACATGACCCTATTTTGGAAATTAACAAACACCCCAACGTATAATCTATGAGGCATAATAAGTCTTTTGAACATGTCATTTTTTTCTACAAATTTATTGAAAATGTGGAAAGAAAATGAAAAAAGCATTTTTTTAACAAAATGTCCATTTATACAATATTTTTAACACGTAGCATGTACATACCAAAAATGACAACCCAAAATGCATTCTACTACTCCTCCTGAGTACAGCAATGCCACGTGTGTGAGACTTCTACAGCCTGGCCACATACAGAGGGCGAGTACGGCTGGGTATGGCTGAGCATAGCTGGGTATGGATGAGTATGGCTGGGTATCGCTGAGTATGGCTGAGTATGGCTGGGTATGGCTGAGTATGGCTGGGTAAGGTTGAGAATGGCTGGGTATTGCCAAGTATGGATGAGCATGGCTGGGTACAGCTCGGTATGGCTGGGTACGGCTGAGTATGGCTGGGTATGGCTGGGTATGGCTGGGTACAGCTGAGTATGGCTGGGTATGGCTGAGTACAGCTGAGTATAGCTGAATATGGCTGAGTATGGCTGGGTATGGCTGAGTATCGCAGAGTATGGCTGAGCATGGCTGGGTACGGCTTGGTATGGCTACGTATGGCTGGGTATGGCTTAGTATGGCTGAGTATGGCTGGGTATGGCTGAGTATGGCTGGGGGTGGCTAAGCATGGATGGATGGCTGAGCATGAATGGGTGTATAAATGTGACAGAGAGATGGCTGAGCATGGATGGATGAGTATGGATGGATGAGTATGAATGGCAGGATGCCTGAGTGTGGATGGCAGGATGGCTGAGCGTGGATGGCAGGATGGATGAGCGTGGATAGATGAGCATAGATGGTGGGATGGATGAGCGTGGATGGCGGAATGGCTGAGTGTGGATGGCAGGATGGCTGAGCGTGGATGGATGAGTGTGGATGGTGGAATGGGTGAGTGTGGATGGCGGGATGGGTGAGCGTGGATGGCGGGGTGGCTGAGTGTGGATGGTGGGATGGCTGAGTGTGCATCGTGGAATGGATGAGTGTGGATGGATGAGCGTGGATGGCTGGATGGCTCAGCGTGTATGGTGGGATGGCTGAGCGTGGATGGCGGGATGGGTGAGCGTGGATGGATGAGAGAGGATGGTGGGATGGATGAGCGTGGATAGTGGGATGGATGAGAATGGATGGATGAGAGTGGATGGTGGGGTGGTTGAGCGTGGATGGTGGGATGGCTCAGCATGGATGGTGGGATGGCTCAGCGTAGATGCTGGGATGGCTCAGCGTGGATGGCGGGATGCGAGAGCGTGGATTTTGGGATGGCTGAGTGTGGATGGCTTATACAGAGGGATGGATGGATGGATGCTGGATTTGTCCCTGAGCAGCGCTGTGAGCACTACACATCCAGCCCACAGAATCCGTTCTCTCCCCTCTCACACTGTACGGAGAGGGGAAAGAGGAACCGGACGTGACGCTGATTTGTTTACATGTGATCGCTCCATCATTTGACGGAGTGATCACGTGGTATTTACCGTGATCCGAGATGCACGGGGTCCGGTCACGGATGCTCCCATGTGCGTGTCCCAGGGGAGGACATCATAGTACGCCCTCCCAGAGTTATTCGACCGTCCTGTAGCCATCATTCAGCTATGGGCCGGTTGATAAGTGGTTAAAGAAAAAACAAAAAAACTGTCCCGTGTTGTCCATTCATCTTCGATCACATCGCCCGGCGACCCAATAAACATACAAAAAACGGAAAAAACTCCACCTCCATGGGAGGCTCCCACTGACTGAAGCCTCTTCACAATTACTGCTGTTATAAAGCTGAGGGTGGGGTGGCCCTGCACTCAGCTATATAACAGCTGTCATCGCGAAGAGGCTTCAGTCAGCGGGAGCCTCACATGGAGGCAGAGTTTTTCCATTTTACATTTTTTATTGGGTTGTCAGACGCTGTGATCGAAGATAAATGGACATCGTGGGACAGTTTTTTTTTTTTTTAATAATGGACTTGTCCCAAATTGTCTACTGCCATTTTTTGTTAAATTTGGGTGCGGATTTTTTTTACAATGATTTTCATCTATATTGCCTGGACCTAGCAATACATTACAGCCATGTATAGTTTTAAATGACATTTTTTCCTGTAGAAATGTAATTTTGCTGCTGTATTGTTCTAAACTCAGAAAAAATGCGCTACTTTACAGGCATACTAAGGACACCCTCTGGCATTATATTTAAAGGAATATTAAATTTTTATTGTTTCACTTTAAGCATTATTAAAATCACTGCTCCCGAAAAAACTGACATTTTTAAAACTTTTTGTGCATTGATACATGTCCCCTTGGGCAGGACCTGGGTCCCCAAACACTTTTTATGGCAATACCTTGCATATAAGCCTTCAAAGTTTGCACTTTTGGTTTTTCATGTTAGTGTCCCATAGACTTTAAAGGCATTCCGCGGCTTTTGAATTTCCCGTGAACATCACATATTGTTTGCTGTTCGGTGAACACCCGATGTTCAAGCCGAACTTGCGCCGAACTTGACAGCCACAGGAGCCAAGGGCACCACTGCTGTGTCTCAACCAATCAGGAGGGAGAGTCCTGGGTGGCCGAGAGACTCATGGACATTGCTGGACAGAGATGAGTATTAAGGGTTGCTGGGGAGGCTGCAACATGCAGAAGGCTTTTTATCTTAATGCATAGAATGCATTAAGGTTAAAAAACCTTCTGCCTTTATAACTCCTTTAATGAAAAAAGCCTGACAATCTTGTAAAAAAATAAATATTTATTTTTCTGTTTCTCTTCATTAATTTGGCCTCCGAGTTGGGAATTTCCTTTGTTGCCCTGACTATACCCCTCTCTGTGACCGCAGTAGATGGCTCCTTCTTGCCAATTGGCCCCATCCAGTTTCAAACCCCACCTATTGCCTTACACATTGAGGTTTTGCATGGTAATTCTGCCTAAATCCTCCAGTCCCATCATTCTGGGCCTTCCATGGTTACAGAAACACTCACCACATCTAGATTGGAACTCTGGACAAGTATTGGCTTGGGGCCTCAGTGTCATGAACGATGTGTGCCCGATGTGTGTCCACCTCTTTCTATCCCTCTGGCTGAGACCCCCACAACTCCTATTTTTCCTTCCCAATATCAGTCCTTCCATGATGTTTTTTGCAAAAAGTCAACTGATCGCCTTCCTCCTCACATAGACTATGACTGCTCCATTAATCTGTTTACAGGAACCTCTCCTCCCCAAGGCTGAGCCCACCCTCTAGCTATCCCAGAAACACAAGCCATGTCTGAATACATTCAGGAAAACCTACAAAAGGGTTTCTTCAGAGAATCCAACTCACCTGCCACAGCCGGGTTTTTCTTTATAGAGAAAAAAGATGGCTCACTCCATCTATGTATTGACTACAGGGGCTTTAACGCCAACACCATAAAGCACCGATACCTTCTCCCTTAAATTTCAGAACTCTTTGACAGTATGATGGATGCTCTCCAGGACTTAGTCTGGGAGGGAATGTTGGCATCGATAAACAGAACAGAAATGGAAATTCTTCAAAAAGACTGGAACTTCACTGCAAAATATATTCCCTTGGGCAATACGTTAAATAGGCTAAAAATAAAACCTATGTGGCTCACGATCAAAGTTAAAAAAGATATAAACAATAAGAAAAAAGCCTTTAAAAATATAAAAAAGGAAGGAACATGAGTGTTGTTTAAATGTTGCAAAGAATTTAAAAGCACATGTTAAGAGGAAATCAAGGATGGAAAAATTGAAAACTAACGACAGATTGCAAAAGATAGTAGGACAAACCCCCAAAAATTCTTCAAATATATTAATAGTAAAAAGGTCAGGTCTAAGCATGGAGGCCCTTTACAAAATAATCTAGAGTGGGTGACTGGGGACAAAGAGAAGGCTAATTTATTAAATATTTTATTCAGCTCTGTGTATACAAAAGAGCATGGGGGAGCTCATGTCCATAATGGGGGTGGTATTGACACAGCCCCAAATGATCACAATGGCTCAAAAGTGATATGGTCCAGAAATATTTACACAGAATAAAGGTGGATAAAGCACCTGGACCAGATGGCATCCACCCACAGATCATAAAATAATTTAGCTCTGTAATTTCAAAGCCATTGTATCTAATTTTTAGAGTCTAATTAATGACAGGAATATTGGATTGGCGCAGGGTGAACGTTAGTTTAACTTCTATAGTTCGGAAGATCCTGGAGCGTTTAATAAAAGACCACATAAACAAGTTCTTGCTGGAAAAAAAAAACATTTTAAACAACAGACAGCATGGATACATGAAAGACAGAAGTTGTCAGAGAAACCTGATTTATTTTTATGAAGAGGTAAGTAAAACCTTGGACAGAGGCTTGGCAGTGGACGTGGTATATTGGATTTTGCAAAAGCGTTCGATACAGTTCTGCACAAATGGCTCATGTGTAAGGTAAAGTCGACAGGCTTGGAAATATCAGTTTGTAAATAGATAGAAAACTGGCTAAAAGACAAAATTCAGAGAGTAGGAGTTAATGATTCTTACTCGAAATGGTCTAGGGCTATCTGCGGTGTACCCCCAAGGTTCAGTGCTGGGACCCTTACTTTTTAATATCTTTATAAATGATATTGAGTCTGGAATCAAAAGTAAAATTTCTGTCTTTGCAGATGACACCAAGCTATGCAGTGGAATAACGTCTCCAATTTACAAGCTGACATCAATGCTCTGTCTAATTGGGCGACTGTGTGGCAGATGAAGTTTAATGTTGATAAATGTAAAGTTATGCACTTGGGGGCTAAGAATATGCATGCATCATGCTAGGGGGAGTACAACTGGGGGAATCTGTAGTGGAGAAGGATCTGTTTTTTTTTTGTAGATCATAAGCTCAATAATAGCATGCAATACCAAGCTGCGGTTTCCAAAGCGATCAAAGTCCTTTCTTGTATTAAGAGAGGTATGGACTCCAGAGAGAGAGGTATGATTTTGTCCCTGTTCAAATCATTAGTAAGACCTCATCTGGAATAAACAGTTTAGTTTTGGGCTGCAGAAGTGCAAAGAAGGGCAACCAAACTGATCAGAGGCATGGAGGAGCTCAGCTATGAGGAAAGATTAGAGGAAGAGAATGTATTCACTCTTGAGGAGAGGAGAATAAGAGGGGATATGATCAACATGTTGAAATATATAAGGGGTCCATATAGTGAACTTGGTGTTGAGTTATTCACTTTACAGTCAACACAGAGGACACGGGGGCACTCTTTACATCTAGAGGAAAAGAGATTGCATCTCCAAATACGGAAAGGTTTTTTCACAGTAAGAGCTGTGAAAATGTGGAATAGACTCCCTCCAGAAGTGGTTCTGGCTAGCTCAGTAGATTTCTTTAAGAAAGGCCTGGATACTTTCTTAAATGTACATAATATAACTGGGTACTAACATTTATAGGTAAAGCTGATTCAGGGAAAATCCGATTGCCTCTTGGGGGAACAGGAAGGAATTTTTTCCCCTGCTGTAACAAATTGGATCATGCTCTACTAGGGTTTTTTGCCTTCCTCTGGAACAACGGTGGGTATAGAATTGGGTATATTGGACCGTACAATATTTTTTATTTTAGTTATTTATTTTTTATGGTTGAAGTGGATGGGCTTGTGTCTTTTTTAACCTGACTAACTATGTAACTATGCAACTATGACAGACTGTGGGGTTCTCATATTTTCACTAAATTGGATCTTAGAGGGGCCTACAATTTAATAAGAATCTGTGTAGGAGACAAGTAGAAGACCACCTTTAACACCAGGTACAGCCATTATGAATATCTTGTGATGCCCTTTAACCTATGTAATGCCCCAGCTGCCTTCCAAAACTTGGGTAATGAGATCTTCTGTGACCTTTAGTATGTCTGTGTTATTGTATATCTGGATGATATTCTTATTTTCTCTACAGACTTGCACAATTATCGTCTCCATGTGAAAGCTGTGCTGTTATGACTGTGGGACAATTGTCTCTATGCTAAGTTGGAGAAATGCCTATTTGAACAAACACAAGTTCCATTCTTGGGTTACATAATAACACATCAAGGCCTCCTCATGGTTCCATCCAAACTTCGGGCCATCTCTGAGTGGGCTCAGCCCTCTGGTCTTAAAACCACCCAACGCTTTTTGGGCTTCACCAATTACTATGGCCAATTTATTTGTAACTATTCCACTTTGATGGCTCCTATTACATCTCTTACCCATAAGGCTGTTAATGCCAGGCCCTGGTTCCCTGAAGACATTGATGCTTTCCACAAACTCCAGGCAGGCTTCCTCTCTGCCCCAATTCTCCTACGTCCGGACATCACAAATCCCTTTTCTATGGAGGTTGATGCCTCTTCAGTAGGAGTCGGTGTGCCCTACTGCAAGTTCAGAAGGGCAAGTCTCAGCCTTACGCATTCTTTTACAAGATGTTTTTGGATGCAAAAAAGAACTATACCATTGTGGACCTTGAGCTATTTACCATCTGCAAAACGCTTGAACCCAATACAAGCTGGGCTCTCGTTTTTGCCCAGTTCAACTTCAACATTACCTTTCATTCTGGTGCCAAAAATGTTCATGCCGATATCTTGTCCAGGTCATTTGATGTCAGCGATTCTGAGAATCACCTAGGTCCTGGCCCCATAATCCCTTCACACAGAATTCTAGCCACTACTCAGTTCCTGCCTATGCAGCCTTCTCCAGGTAAAACATTTGTGATGCCCACACTTCATCCCAGACTCTTTGCGTGGGCACATGACTCCAAGTTCTCTGGACATCCTGGTATACATCGTACCTGGGACTTTCTTCAGTGTCACTACTGGTGGCCCTCTCTTCATAAAGATGTCAAAGAGTATGTTCCAGCTTGGGCAGAGTTTGCCTTAAACCACCACACCAATGCCAGTACTGGAAGATCTCCCTTCTTCACTGTTTACGGGCAGCATCCATCCGTTCTCTTTTCCTGTTCCTATATCTTCTCTTGTACCAGCAGCAGCTGAGACCCAAAAGGACCCTCAACTCAATCTGGGGAGAAGTTTCTAAGAATCTTCATCTGGCTGCTTCGAGGCATAAAATGGCAGCAGATTGTCATTGTCATCCTCATCCTAAGTTCCTACCTGGTGATAGAGTTTGGCTCTCTACCAAGCACATCCAACTCCAGGGTCAAATTAAATTTGCCCCTCGCTTCATTGGTTCATTTTCAATTCTTTGTCAAATCAATTCAGTTGATTTCAAGCTCCACCTGCCCTCTCATCCCAGGATCCCCAATGCCTTCCATGTCTCCCTATTCAGGTCATTGACCCTCAATTGCTTCTGTCATCCTTCTTCTCAGCCCGCTCCTGTTGCAGATACCGTGGATCAATAGGGGATTAAATAAATAGTGGACTCCAAATACTCCCGGGGAGGTTACTCTGATTGACTGGAAGGGCTACAGCCCAGAGGAGAGGTCTTGGTTCCTGCTGCAGATGTCTCAGCCCCATGCTTGGTGACCAATTTTCATTGGAGCTTTCGCTCCAAGCCAGCCCCCAGATGTGTGGGGGGTCTCGTAAGGGGGGGGGGGGGGATACTGTCACAGATCAGCTGCAGAGCTGATCTGTGTCTGACTGGTTTCATATGTTTTCTTACCTTTTGCTGCTATAGGTCTGCTGGCACCTGTGGTTCCACAAGCTTATGCTCTGCTTTTGCGGCACTGACTTAGCAGCTATGGGTGTCGCCGGCTTCACCTGATAGTTAATATACCTTCCTTCTTGCTACTTCCTGTCTAGCCCCATGTGTCTCCCTCAGTGGCAGCTGGTGCTCAAAATTTGGGGGGGGGGGGGCACAAACAAACTGAAAAATTCTGAAAAATACAAAATAAATACATCAATTGCAGCCTCACGGTGCCATCAAATGCAGCCTCACTGTGACATCAAATGCAGCCACTGTGCCCATCAAATGCAGTCGCTGTGCCCATCAATTGATGCCACTGTGCGCATCAAATACAGCCACTGTGCCCCATCATATGTAGCCACTGTGCCCATCATATGCAGCCATAGTACCCCATCAAATGCAGCCACAGTGCCCCATCAAATGCAGCCACTGTGCCCATAAAATGCAGCTGCTGAGCCCATCATATGCATCTACTGAGCCATCAATTGCAGCCACTGTGCCCATCAAATACAGCCACTGTGCCCCATCAAATGCAGCCACTGTGCCCCATCCAGTGCAGCCACTGTGCCCATCAAATGCAGCCACTGTGCCCATAATATGCATCCACTGTGCCATCACTTGCAGCCACTGTGCCCCTCAAATACAGCCACTGTGCCCCATCAAATGCAGCCACTGTGCCACATCCAATGCAGCCACTGAACCCACCATATGCAGCCACTGTGCCATCAATTGCAGCCACTGTGCCCATCAAATACAGCCACTGTGCCCCATCAAATGCAACCACTTTGCCACATCCAATGCAGCCACTGAGCCCATCATATGCAGCCACTGTGCCCATCATATGCAGCCACAGTACCCCATCAATTGCAGCCACTGTGCCCATCAAATACAGCCACTGTGCCCCATCATATGTAGCCACTGTGCCCATCATATGCAGCCACAGTGCCCCATCAAATGCAGCCACAGTGCCCCATCAAATGCAGTCACTGTGCCCATAAAATGCAGCCGCTGTGCCCATCATATGCATCTACTGTGCCATCAATTGCAGCCACTGTGCCCATCAAATACAGCCACTGTGCCCATCCAATGCAGCCACTGTGCCCATCATATGCATCCACTGTGCCATCAATTGCAGCCACTGTGCCCATCAAATACAGCCACTGTGCCCCATCAAATGAGCCACTGTGCCACATCCAATGCAGCCACTGTGCCCATCAAATGCAGCCACTGTGCCCATCCAATGCAGCCACTGTGCCCATCATATGCATCCACTGTGCCATCAATTGCAGCCACTGTGCCCATCAAATACAGCCACTGTGCCCCATCAAATGAGCCACTGTGCCACATCCAATGCAGCCACTGTGCCCATCAAATGCAGCCACTGTGCCCATCATATGCATCCACTGTGCCATCACTTGCAGCCACTGTGCCCCTCAAATACAGCCACTGTGCCACAACCAATGCAGCCACTGAACCCACCATATGCAGCCACTGTGCCATCAATTGCAGCCACTGTGCCCATCAAATACAGCCACTGTGCCCCATCAAATGCAACCACTGTGCCACATCCAATGTGTTATACCTAAAGGGTTTCACATGTACTGCCACTTTAAGGCTGGCTCCACCCAGGAGTGATGCCAAGGGTCAAGGAGTATAGTAGCCATCTTGGACACATGTAAGAGCTAATAAGATGTACTGTCCTGAGATGCATGTTGCAGTGTACAGTGAGTACTGAAATAAACTTCCATTGTTCCAGACCAGAGTCTTGTGTCTCTCACAACACAGAGGATATAACAGTGGCGACGAGGATGGGATTTACAAAGTGTCTATCAGTCTGAGAGAGAGACAAAGACATTGTGGATTGTTACCTGGATAAAAGCAATCACAGATCCCAGCAGGAAAATGTCATTGATCGGGACATTAAGTGAATTTGATGGAGAACAGACATCCTGGAGTTCCTGGGTGGAGAGACTGGAACAGTATTTCAGTGCAAATGGCATCCCAGGTGAAAGGCAAGTAGCAGTATTTCTGACAGTGGTCGGTGCTCAGACATATGACACTCTCAGGGATCTCCTTTCCCCTGTAAAACCAGCAACTAAGACATTGGCAGAGCTCCTGACACTGTTAGAGGGTCACTTCCAGCCTAAACCATTAGAGATTGCAGAAAGATTTTGTTTTTATCAGAGGCAGCAGCAGCCAGGTGAAGAAATTAAAGCTTATGTGCTCGCCCTTCGCAGACTAGCCTCTACCTGTTCTTTTGGGGAGTACCTACCTACTGCACTGAGAGATAAGTTTGTCATGGGACTGAATTGTGACTCTAGCCAAAAGAGACTGTTAACAGAGAAAGACCTTACCCTTGCAAAGGCTATTGAGATAGCTTCAATGATGGAAATGGCTGTGAAAGATACAGAGGAATTGAACTCTCAGGGCAGAAGAGAAGAGGTGAAACAAGAAGTTTTCAGAACAGCAGTCAAGCCCACAGTTGCAAACTGGAAATACAGACCTCCACCAAGCCGGGGGTCAGCTTGCTACCGTTGTGGGAATACAGACCATGATCACAAAGTCTGCAGGTTTAAGGATCAGACCTGTCATAACTGTGGTAAAACAGGACATCTGAAACGAGTTTGCCGGAGCAAGAAGGTGCGAGATAAACAACCTCTGAACCCCAAGACAAAGACCTATATGGTGGGAAGATATACATCATCATCTGAGTCAGAGGATGAGGAAGTGCTCCACAGTTTAGACATACATCATATGCATTCAGCACCCTCTGCAATGACTGTAGAGGTAACCATTGAGGGAAAGAAACTAAAGATGGATGTGGACACAGGAGCAGCAGTTTCAGTTATCACTCAGAAACAATGGAGACAACTTCAGACCCGAACAACTGTCCGCCCAACGCCAATCAAACTGCAGACATACTCAAAGCAGATACTCCACCCACTGGGTTATGCAAAAGTGCAGGTATTGTACAAGGGTCAGACAAAGAGACTGCCATTATATATACTAGAGAATGGGGGACCCCCTCTCTTTGGGAGAGACTGGATTGCTCACTTTGGTATGCCAGACATCGCTATAAATCCCTGTAACACTGTGACAATTCCATTAGGGGATAATGAGGGATGGGTGGTGTCCCTGAAGCAGCGGTTCCCAAAGATCTTTGATGACCAGTTGGGAAAAATAAAGCATGACTGTGTGAGACTCAAGCTGAAACCCAACGCCCAGCCTAAGTTCTTCAAAGCTCGCACAGTACCTTTCGCACTCCGAGCAGGAGTGGAAGCAGAACTGAGTCGGCTGGAGGAACAAGGTGTCATCTCAAAGGTAGAGCACAGCGAGTGGGCATCACCTGTTGTACCAGTGAAGAAAGCGAATGGGGACTTGCGCATTTGTGGTGATTTCCGCATGGCACTGAACTCCCAACTGGAAATAGACCAGTATCCTCTACCCAGAGTAGATGACATTTTTGCCTCTCTTGCAGGGGGTCAAAAGTTCACCAAGCTTGATCTCAAACAAGCATATTTACAGTTTGAGGTCCATCCTTCTTCCCGCAAGTTTCTGACCATCAACACCCACAAGGGACTGTATGAGTACAATCGGATGGTGTTTGGTGTAGCCTCTGCCCCAGCCATTTGGCAACGGAAGATGGATGAGATTTTGGCGGACATTCCTTTCACTCAGTGCCTGTTAGATGACATGCTCATCACGGGACGGACGGACCAGGAACCCAAGCAAAACGTGGAGCTTGTGTTGGAAAGACTCCAAGAGCAGGGTCTGAAAGTGAACTTAGCAAAATGCCAATTCATGGTGCCTAAATTGGAGTTTTGTGGCCACCTTGTGGATGCAGACGGTATACACACCATAGAAGCCAAGGTTGATGCCTTAGTCAAAGCTCCTGCCCCGACCAATGTCCAGCAGCTGCGATCATACCTTGGCTTGCTGAACTATTACCACAAATTTCTGCCAGATCTGGCACACACCTTGTTTCCGTTGAACAAGCTTTTGGAGAAACACTCCAGATGGGACTGGTCGGCTGCATGCCAACGCGCTTTTGAAGTCTCTAAGCAGAAGCTGTTGGCGTCACGCATGCTTGTTCACTATGACCTCCAGAAGCCTCTGACCTTGGCTTGTGATGCCTCACCCTATGGTCTGGGGGCTGTACTGTCTCACATCTTACCTGATGGGTCAGAAAAACCAGTGGCATTTGCCTCCAGGTCTTTGACAAAAGCAGAAAGCAATTACTCTCACATTGACAAAGAGGCTCTTGCGCTGATATGGGCAATTAAGAAAGTTTCATCTTTACCTGTATGGTAGGGAATTCACCATACTGACAGACCATAAACCACTCCTTCAGATCTTTAGCCCTGACAAAGGCATCTCTCAGACTACTGCGGCCCGCCTC
The DNA here is from genome assembly GCF_037356315.1 of Lithobates pipiens. Taxonomy (NCBI): domain Eukaryota; kingdom Metazoa; phylum Chordata; class Amphibia; order Anura; family Ranidae; genus Lithobates; species Lithobates pipiens. Next base: position 183,332,122 of record NW_027507758.1, read on the forward strand.
CAACGCTATGCCCTGTTCTTGGGAGCGTACAGTTATAAAATCCAGTATCGCGGTCATGATGCCAATGCTAATGCGGACGCAATGTCCCGACTGACAGGGAGGTCAATGGACTCCTCTCCACCAGTCAAGAGTTGTCGTTACACCAGCCTGTCCTTCTTGTCTTCTGGGGAGATAGCAGCCCATACAGCCAAGGATACCTTTCTGAAAACAATACTCTCCTGGGTACGGTCCGGTTGGCCTGCAACCGTCACACAGGATTATGAACCTTATTTCCGTAGGCGTATGGAATTAACTGTGGCTGGTAACTGTGTTTTATGGGGAGACCGAGTGATCATTCCACAGACCCTCCGGAGACACATTCTGGACTTGCTACATACTGGTCATCCCGGGGGCACACGTATGAAACAAAAGGCCCGAGGCTATGTGTGGTGGCCAAACTTAGACTCGGATATCACAACATATGTGAATGCTTGTGCTGGATGTGCACAAACTGCAAGAGACCCTCCTCGAGGGTGCGTCCAGCCCTGGACTTGGCCCAAGGTTCCTTGGTTTCGACTACACTTGGACTTTGCAGGTCCGATCAGGGGACACACCTTCTTGATCATAGTGGACGCCCATTCAAAGTGGCCTGAGGTCATTCCTGTTACTCAGCCAACAACTAAGGCAACAGTTTCCATACTGTTACATCTCGCTGCTACATTTGGATACCCCAGAGAAATCGTCACAGACAATGGTGCCCAATTCACCAGTCAGGAGTTTCAGCGTTTCTTGACTGCCCACAACATCAAGCACAAGTTGACCGCACCTTACCACCCAGCTACAAATGGTCAAGCAGAGCGGTTTGTGCAGACTTTTAAACGCTATTTCAAAGCTACAGTGGCTACAAGTAAACAGCAGTCCCTGTCACCCCAGCAGCTGGACTCCTTCCTTTCTGCTTACAGAAACACACCACATGCAACCACCGGGAAAACTCCAGCAGAACTCCTTCTGGGTCGGCAGCCATGGACTGTTTTGGACATGCTTCGCCCACAAACAGTCCAGGAACATGTACTGCAGTCCCAAGACAAGATGGTCAAACACCATGAGATCCCCCGATTCACAGCCCAACAAAAGGTATGGGCCCGATCTTATGGGGCTTCCAACACCCGTTGGCTTCCTGCTGTCATTGCAGAGACTTTGGGACCCAAGATGTATAGGGTCTGCCTGGAAGATGGTTCCATTTGCAGAAGGCATGCGGACCAACTGCGCCCTCGTTTTCAACTGCATGAATCCCTGAGGCCGGATGAACCACCAGTGTTGCAAGGAACTGCTCCCAGCGGATCAGGATGCATTGGAACTGATGATTGGGGGGACTCTGATCTTTTGAACTCAGCTCCAACAAAGCCCTCCAGCCCTGGTCCGGAGGTTGGTTCACCCACTGAGCTGGGGGATCCCTTCTTGGCACCGCCAGTGCCCATTCCAGTCGACCCTGTTTCCTCCGATCCCGAGTCGATGGGTGCCCGCCCTCAACGACACTGTCGCCCTCCTGACCGGTTTCAGCTTCAAGACCGGTTACGAGACTTTCGACGGGGCCACCGAAAGTGATCCAATGACATTGTATCCCCGCAACTGTCCCTGGAATCTTCCTCTCACATCTGGATGCAGGAAAAGTCCTGTGCATCTCCTGTGTTTGGAGGACTGTTATTGGACAGTTATTAGTTAATGTTTTGTGCAGCCACTGTGCCATCAATTGCAGCCACTGTGCCCATCAAATACAGCCACTGTGCCCCATCAAATGCAACCACTGTGCCACATCCAATGCAGCCACTGAGCCCATCATATGCAGCAACTGTGCCCATCATATGCAGCCACAGTACCCCATCAATTGCAGCCACTGTGCCCATCAAATACAGCCACTGTGCCCCATCATATGTAGCCACTGTGCCCATCATATGCAGCCACAGCGCCCCATCAAATGCAGCCACAGTGCCCCATCAAATGCAGCCACAGTGCCCCATCAAATGCAGTCACTGTGCCCATAAAATGCAGCCGCTGTGCCCATCATATGCATCTACTGTGCCATCAATTGCAGCCACTGTGCCCATCAAATACAGCCACTGTGCCGCATCCAATGCAGCCACTGTGCCCATCAAATGCAGCCACTGTGCCCATCCAATGCAGCCACTGTGCCCATCATATGCATCCACTGTGCCATCAATTGCAGCCACTGTGCCCATCAAATACAGCCACTGTGCCCATCATATGCATCCACTGTGCCATCACTTGCAGCCACTGTGCCCCTCAAATACAGCCACTGTGCCCCATCAAATGCAGCCACTGTGCCACATCCAATGCAGCCACTGAACCCACCATATGCAGCCACTGTGCCATCAATTGCAGCCACTGTGCCCATCAAATACAGCCACTGTGCCCCATCAAATGCAACCACTGTGCCACATCCAATGCAGCCGCTGTGCCCATCATATGCATCTACTGTGCCATCAATTGCAGCCACTGTGCCCATCAAATACAGCCACTGGGCCGCATCCAATGCAGCCACTGTGCCCCATCAAATGCAGCCACTGTGCCCATCCAATGCAGCCACAGTGCCCCATCAAATGCAGTCACTGTGCCCATAAAATGCAGCCGCTGTGCCCATCATATGCATCTACTGTGCCATCAATTGCAGCCACTGTGCCCATCAAATACAGCCACTGTGCCGCATCCAATGCAGCCACTGTGCCCATCAAATGCAGCCACTGTGCCCATCCAATGCAGCCACTGTGCCCATCATATGCATCCACTGTGCCATCAATTGCAGCCACTGTGCCCATCAAATACAGCCACTGTGCCCATCATATGCATCCACTGTGCCCTCACTTGCAGCCACTGTGCCCCACAAATACAGCCACTGTGCCCCATCAAATGCAGCCACTGTGCCACATCCAATGCAGCCACTGAACCCACCATATGCAGCCACTGTGCCATCAATTGCAGCCACTGTGCCCATCAAATACAGCCACTGTGCCCCATCAAATGCAACCACTGTGCCACATCCAATGCAGCCACTGAGCCCATCATATGCAGCCACTGTGCCCATCATATGCAGCCACAGTACCCCATCAATTGCAGCCACTGTGCCCATCAAATACAGCCACTGTGCCCCATCATATGCAGCCACAGTGCCCCATCAAATGCAGCCACAGTGCCCCATCAAATGCAGCCACAGTGCCCCATCAAATGCAGCCACAGTGCCCCATCAAATGCAGTCACTGTGCCCATAAAATGCAGCCGCTGTGCCCATCATATGCATCTACTGTGCCATCAATTTCAGCCACTGTGCCCATCAAATACAGCCACTGGGCCGCATCCAATGCAGCCACTGTGCCCATCAAATGCAGCCAATGTGCCCATCCAATGCAGCCACTGAGCCCATCCAATGCAGCCACTGAGCCCACCATATGCAGCCACTGTGCCATCAATTGCAGCCACTGTGCCCATCAAATACAGCCACTGTGCCCCATCAAATGCAGCCACTGTGCCACATCCAATGCAGCCACTGAGCCCATCATATGCAGCCACTGTGCCCATCATATGCAGCCACAGTACCCCATAAAATGCAGCCACTGTGCCCCATCACATGCAGCCACTCTGCCCCATCAAATGCAGCCATAGTGCCCCATCATATGCAGCAACTTTGCCCCATCATAAGCAGCCACTGTGCCCCATAAAATGCAGCCACCATGCCCCATAAAATGCAACCACTGTGCCCATGAAATGCAGCCACTCTGCCCCATCAAATGCAGCCATAGTGCCCCATCATATGCAGCAACTTTGCCCCATCATAAGCAGCCACTGTGCCCCATAAAATGCAGCCACCATGCCCCATAAAATGCAACCACTGTGCCCATCAAATGCGGGCACTGTGCCCCTCAAATGCAGCCATTTTACCCTATCAATTTCAGCCACTGTGCCCCATCAAATGCACCCACTGTGCTCCATCATATGCAGCCACTGTGCCCATCAAATGCAGCCTCACTGTGACCCCCCTGCTCACTGTCTGACCTGCACTTATCCCAGCTGGGATGGGCAGCGGGTCAGGCAATGGCTCCTGTGTCCTCCATGCTTCCTGTGCATCTCTTCTTCCCTTCTGCTAGGCATCCAATAGTATTGCCTGTGCCTTCAGCTAATCATTTGATGGGTATTAGACCCGTGCTTCCTGATTGGCGGAGAGGTGGTTCAGTATTAGAAAAGCAAATATTCATTTTCTTTTCTAACACACCTGGGTGGGCTCCGAGCACATGCTCTGCACTCTGAGTATACCTTTTTGAAGCCTATTAGAGCTTATGGCTCTAATTAGGTGCTTCAAAAAAACACCCCGCCACTGTAATTCATGCAACTGATGTCAGAAAAGGGGTCGAATGCATGAATAGGGGATGGCCACGGTGGCCATGGATAGATTCATGCTACGAAAGAATCTATCCATTCTACATATAGGGGGGTGGCGCTCATGTGTCCTTAACCACTTACAGATCGGACCATTTTGCTGGTCAAAGACCAGACCACTTTTTGCGATTCGCTACTGCGTCGCTTTAACTGACAATTGCGCGGTCATGCGATGTGGCTCCCAAACAAAATTGATGTCCTTTTTTCCCACAAATAGAGCTTTCTTTTGGTGGTATTTGATTACCCCTGCGGTTTTTATTTTTTGCGCTATAAACAAAAATAGAGCGACAATTTTGAAAAAAACACATTATTTTTTACTTTTGTTATAATAAATATCCCCCAAAAATATATAAAAAAAACATTTTTTTCCCTCAGTTTAGGCCGATACGTAATCTTCTACATATTTTTGGTAAAAAAAATCGCAATAAGCGATTATTGATTGGTTTGCGCAAAAGTTATAGCATTTACAAAATAGGGATAGTTTTATAGCATTTTTATTAATAATTTTTTATTATTTTTTTTTTACTAGTAATGGCGGCGATCAGTGATTTTTATTGTGACTGCGACATTGTGGGGGACCCATCGGACATTTTTGACACATTTTTGGGACCATTGTCATTTATACAGTAATCACTGCTATATAAATGCAGTGATTCCTGTGTAAATGACACTGGCAGTGAAGGGGTTAACCGGGGGGTGGCAGTGTAGGGGTTAAGTGTTCCTAGGGGTGTGTTACTAACTGTGGGGGGGGGTTGGGCTTTCATTTAGTGAACACTGATCTCTGCTCCAATCACATGGAGCAGAGATCAGCGTCACTAGTTGCTAGGCAGAATGGAGAAATGCTGTTTACACGGCATTTCCTCCATTCAGCCGTCCCGTGAGATGATCACGGGTATGCCCGTGGTGATCGAGTCCGCGGGTCCCACGACCGGACTCACGGGGGTTCCGACCAGCGTGGGATGGCAGGGCGGCATTGAAGATTGGACGGACCTGTACGCCAATATGCCTGCCCGTGCCATTCTGTCGACGTACATCGGCGTGCGTTGGTTGGGAACCGGTTAATGGATGGGCCATCTCTAGTCTCCCTATGTAAATTCCACTCAGACCAGTTTCTTGTTGCTTGAGTTCTCTTGATTTTGTTTGTCGGCTGCCGGGCCATGACCTTGGTTCATTATCTGGCTCTCCATTTGCTCCATCCATCCATGCCTGCACTGCCTCTTCAGGTACTCTCCTCACAAGCAGGGTGAACCTGGGCATTGTTACCTGGGGTCAGCACACAGCTAAGTCCAAACTCCCATGAGGGGGTCCCAGGCAGAACACGGTTGGCCCTTAGATTTCCTGCCCTGGGTGATCCTGTGTCACTTGCTCACCTGTGGACTCACACTAGTAGCACCATGACACTATAACTATAACACCTTTGAATGCCCTGGAGCACCAGGACAATGGAAATGCCAATTTAACGCAATACACTTCAGTGAATTTGTGCACGGTTAACTACTTAAGGACCAGGCCTCTTTTTCAGATTTGGTGTTTACATATTTAAAACAGTTTTTTTCTAACACCCTAGAGAATAAAATGGCGGTCATTGTAATACTTTTTTTCACACCGTATTTGCGCAGCAGTCTTACAAGTGCACTTTTTTTGGAAAAAATTAACTTTTTTGAATAAAAAAATAAGACAACAGTAAAATTAGCCCAATTTTTTTTATACTGTGAAAGATAATCTTACGTCGAGTAAATTGATACCTAACATGTCATGCTTCAAAATTGCTCCCGCTCATGGAATAGCGTCAAAATCTCCATAAGAGACATTAAAAAAATTATACAGGTTGCATGTTTTCCGTTACAGAGGAGGTCTAGGGCTAGAATTATTGGACTCACTCTACCGATCGCGGCGATACCTCACATGTGTGGTTTGACCACCGTTTTCATATGCGGGCGCTACTCACGTATGCGTTCGCTTCTGTGCGCAAGCTTGTCGGGACGGGGTGTTCATTTAACTTGATTTTAATTATTTTTACACTATTTAAAAAAATATATATATATACGGATCAGTTTTATTCCTATTACAAGGAATGTAAACATCGCTTGTAATAGAAAAAATCATGACAGGTCCTCTTAAATATGAGATCTGGGGTCAAAAAGTCATCAGATCTCATATTTGGACTTAAATGCAATAAAAAAATGTAATTTGAAAAAATTACATTGAAAAAAATTTACCTCTAAGAGGTATGGGCGGAAGTGACGTTTTTGATGTTGCTTCTGCCCTCCTATGATATAGAGAAAAGTGGGGCCATCTTAGCCTCACTCATCTCTATACCCAGCAATGGAAAGGACCTGATCGCCTCCGCTGCTACCAACGGCTCCGGTAAGCAGCGGAGGGCAGGGGGGAGAGCGGTGTCAGGGGGGTGGCACCTCTCCCGCCACCAATAACGGTGATCTCGCCACAGAGACCCCCATTATCGCACACAGGACCACCTCCTGTAAAAAGGGATATCTTGGTTGTGGCAGCAGCTGCTGCTGTTACCGATATATCTCTCTTCAAAGTACTGACGTATACATACATGAGGTGGTCCTTAAGTAGTTAACACTGTATAATTCAGTGCATTAGTGCACATTTAACAAAGTATATTTCTGTGCATTACTGCATGTTTACTGAAGTATATTTCAGGGTGTTACTGCATATTCAATGCAATTTATTTCAGTGTGTTACTGCACATTTAACAAAGTATATTTCAGTGTGTTACTGTACGTTCAACACTGTATATTTAAGTGCATTCGTGCACATTTAACAAAGCATATTTCAGTGTGTTACAGCTTTTTTAATGCAGTATAGTTCAGTGTGTTACTGCAAGTTTAACAAAGTATATTTCAGTGCATTACTTCACATTTAACACTGTATATTTTAGGATGTTACTGCACATTTAACGCAGTATAGTTCAGTGTATTATTGTACATTTAACAAAGTATATTTCAGTGCGTTATTGCACGTTTAATGAAGTATAGTACTTTAGTGCCCTTTTACTGAAGTATATTTCAGTGTGTTACTGCACGATTAACACAATATATTTCAGAGCATTGCTGCATGTGCAACAAAGTATATTTTAGTGTGTTACTGCATGTTTAACACAGTATAGTTCAGTGCATTAGTGCACGTTTAAGGCTGTATATTTCAGTGCATTACGGCGTGTATAATGCAGTAAATTTTAGTGCATTAATGCGCATTTAATTAAGTATATTTCAGTGCATTAGTGCATGTTTAATAAAGTAAATTTCAATACATCAATGCAAGTTGAACATGGTATGTTTTAGTGCATCAGTGCACGCTTAACGCTATAGAATTCAGTGCATTACCGCATGTTTAATGCTGTATATTTCAGTGCATTACTGCATGTTTAAAGATGCATATTTCAGTGCATTAGTGCATGTTTAATGAAGAACATTTCAGTGCGTTACTGCACATTTAACACAATATATGTCAGTGGTTACTGCATGTTTAACAAAGTATATTTTAGTGCATACTGCACGTTTAATGCAGTGTAGTTCAGTGCGTTAGTGCACATTTAATGCTGTATATTTCAGTGGGTTACTGCATGTTTATCACTATATGTATCAGTGCGTTACTTCACGTTTATCGCAGTATAGTTCAGTGTTTTAGTGCATGTTTAATGCTGTATAATTCAGTGCATTAGTGCATGTTTAATAAAGAATATTTTAGTGTGTTACTGCACGTTTAATGAAGAACATTTCAGTGTGTTACTGCATGTTTAACACAATATATTTCCGTGTGTTACTGCATGTTTAATGAAGTATATTTTAGTGCATTACTGCACTTTTAATGCAGTATAATTCAGTGCGTTAGTGCACATTTAAGGCTGTATTTTTCAGCGTGTAACTGCATGTTTATTGTTGTATATTTCAGTGCATTATCACATGTTTATAGCAGTATAGTTCAATGCTTTAGTGCACGTTTAACGTGGTATATTTCAGTGCATTAGTGCACGTTTAACGCTGTATAATTCAGTGCATTACTGCACGTATAACAAAGTATATTTCAGTGTGTTACTTCATTGTTTAATGAAGTTAGTACGTTACTGCATGTTTAACGCAGTATAGTTCAGTGTGTCAGTGCACGTTTAATGCTGTATATTTTCGTATATTCAGTGCGGTACTACACGTTTAACGCAGTATATTTCTGTGCATTACTTTATGTTTCTATGCATTACTTTATGTTTAATGGAGTACATTTAACATTAAATCAGTTCATTCAGTGCATTACTGCATGTTTTACAAAGTATATTTTAGTGCATTACTGCATGTTTAATGCAGTATAGTTCAGTGTGTCAGTGCATGTTTAGTGCTTTACTGCACTTTTAATGCAGTATATTTCAGTGCATTAATGCTTGTTTAACCACTTGCTTACTGGGCACTTAAACCCCCCTCAGTCCCAGACCAATTTTCAGCTTTCAGCGCTGATGCACTTTGAATGACAATTGCGCGGGCATACAACACAATTTTTATCATTTTTTTCCCACATTTTTTCTTTTGGTGGTATTTAGTTACAGCTCGGAGTTTTATTTTTTGCTAAACAAACAAAAAAAGATGCAAAAAAAAATAATCATGTTTTAATAGTTTGTTATAAAATTTTGCAAACGGGTCATTTTTCTCCTTCATTGAAGTGCGCTGATTAGGCAGCACTGATGGCTGCATTGGTGGGCACTGATGGGCTGCATTGGTGGGCACTGATAGGCTGCACTGGTGGGCACTGATAGGCATAGTTAAGGCGGCACTAATAGGCACAGATAAGGCGGCACCGATGGGCACAGATAAGGCGGCACTGATGGGCAAAGATGGGCACAGATAAGATGGCATGGATGGGTGGCACTGATAAGTGGCACGGATGGGTGGCACGGATTGGCACTGATAGGTACCACTGATAGATGGGACTGATGGGCACTGATAGGTGGCACTGATAGGTGGCTCTGATAGGTGGCACTGCTGGGCACTGATGGGCGGCACTGCTGGGCACTGATGGGCGGCACTGGGGTGCAGCACCTTTGAGGCAGATTGTGGGCACTGTGGGTGGCACTGTTGGTGGCACTGCTGGATGGCACTGTGGGTGGCATTGTGGGTGGCACTGTGGGTGGCACTGTGGGTGGCACTCTGGGCACTATGGGCACTGCTGGGTGGCACTGATGGGGGGCACTTACTTTTATTCAGGATGGCACTGCAGTGGGCAGGTGGGCACTGGCAGGGGGCAGATGGTCAGCTGTATTGCTGACATCAGTCCCGATCACGGCCGCCGGTGATCGGCTTTTTTTTTCTCTCCTCGCGCTGTCAGCGCGAGGAGGAATAATAGCCGATTACCGGCTCCGTTCTATCACATGATCAGCTGTCATTGGCTGACAGCTGATCACGTGATAAGGGGTCGGGATCGACCCCTTGCACGGATCAGTGATCAGGCGAGTCTCATGGACTCGCCGATCACAGAGCGCGCCGCGCGCGCCCCTCAGGGGGCGCGCAGGCCACTCGTACACGGGACGACGTCAATAGACGTAGTCCCGGAAAAGTAGATCCGTGCTAATGCCATCATTTGGCAATAGCGCGGATCCGAAGTGGTTAACAAAGTAAATTTCAGTGCGTTACTACACATTTAATGCAGTATATTTCAGTGCGTTAGTTCACATTTAACAAAGCATATTTCAGTGCCTTACTGCACGTTTAATGCAATATAGTTCAGTGCATTAGTGCATGTTTAACAAAGTAAATGTTAGTGCGGTACTGCACATTTAATGCAGTGCAGTTCAGTGCATTACTGCTTGTTTAACTAAGTAAATTTCAGTGCATTAGTGCATGTTTAATGCTGTATATTTCAGTGCTCTAGTACACATTTAACCACTTCAGCCCTCTAGTACACATTTAACCACTTCAGCCCTGGGAGGTTTTACCCACTTCCTGAATGCTGTATATTTCAGTACATGCTACTGCTACTAATGCTACTGCTACATGCTACTGCTATCTTACTCCCTTGGGCCATATTATAAATCGTTATAATATTTCTTTCCATTGTTATGCTGACGATACACAGCTTTATGTAAAAGCTGCAGCTGAAACTCCTTCAGTGCAGTCACCCCTATCAGTCCTTACCGCCTGTCTGGAGGAGATAAAGGAGTGGATGGAACAACATTTCTTGCAACTAAATAGCTCCAAAACTGAGTTTATTATGATTGGAACATCTCACCAGATTAAATCATCGCTGATAACAAGTATTGCCTTTTCAGGCTCTAAAATTCCAGTTTTGTCTGTTGTCACTAATCTTGGTGTAAAAATGGATTCCCAACTCACTTTTGAAGCTCATATAAATCAAGTATGCAAGACTTCTTTCTACCACCTTCGTAATATCTCTAAACTTCGTCCTATCCTTTCTTTTTCTGATGCTGAAAGGTTGATTCATGCCTTTGTCTCCTCCAGGCTGGATTATTGCAACGCACTTCTCATTGGGATTCCGAGAAAGAGCATGCAGAGGTTGCAATAAGTTCAAAACTCTGCAGCGAGGATCCTAATGAGAGTGCGGAAGCATGAGCATATAACTCCAATTTTAAAATCTCTTCATTGGCTGCCGGTCTCTACAAGGATTGAGTATAAGGTCTCTCTTCTTGTCCATCAATGCATACATGGACAAGCTCCACCTTATCTTAAGGAACTTCTTAGATTGCAAAATCTACCGTGTTCCCTTCGCTCAACTAATTTGAATTGTTTAGAGATTCCAAAAACTAGGTTGAAAACCATGGGAGATAGGGCCTTTTGTGCTGCTGCCCCACGTCTGTGGAATGCTTTGCCTGATAGTCTGAGGGTTTCTCAGTCTACTGAAAATTTAAAAAAGGGGTTGAAGACTTTTCTTTTTAGCAAATGTTTTGTAAATTAAGCGGTTTGTTTGTCTTTATTGTAATTATGTAGCACTTTGAGGTCTTTTGATGGAAAGTGCATTATAAATAAAATTTATTATTATTATTATTAGCGCATGTTTAACAAAGTAAATTTCAGTGTGTTACTGCACGTTTAATTAAGAACATTTCAGTGCATTACTGCACATTTAACACAATATATATATATATATATATATATATATATATATATATATATATATATATATATATATATATATATATATATATATATATATATATATATATATATATATATATATATATATATATATATATATATATATGCATTTATTGCAGTATATTTTAGTTTGTTACTGCACGTTTATCGCAGTATAGTTCAGAGTGTTAGTGCACATTTAATGAAGAATATTTCAGTGCATTACTGCACATTTAATGAAGAACATTTCAGTGCATTACTGCATGTTTAAAAAAAAGTATATTTTAGTGCATTACTGCCCGTTTAATGCAGTATAGTTCAGTGGGTTACTGCACATTTAATGAAGTATATTTCAGTGTGCTACTGCACGTTTAACAAGGTATATATCAGTGTGTTACTGCACGTTTAACACAGCATATTTCAGTGTGCTACTGCACGTTTAATAAAGTAAATTTCAGTGCATTACTGCACGTTTAACGTTGTATATTTCAGTGTGTTTGTGCATGTTTAACAAAGCATATTTCAGTGCATTAGCGTGCGTTTAACACATTATATTTCAATGTGTTAGTGTCTGTTTAACAAAGTAAATTTCAGTGTTTTACTGCACGTTTAACATTGTATATTTCAGTGCATTACTGCGCGTTTAACAATGTATAGTTCAGTGTGTTACTGCACGTTTAACGCAGTATATTTCAGTGCATTAGTGCACATCTAACAAAGTAAATTTCAATGCATTACTGCATGTTTAACGTGGTATATTTCAGTGCATTAGTGCACATTTAACGCTGTATATTTCAGTGCATTTGTACACATTTAATAAAGTATATTTGGGCGTATTAGTACACATTTAACCACATCAGCCCTGGAAGGTTTTATCCACTTCCTGACTAGGCCATTTTTCGCGATATGGCACTTCATCACTTTAACTGACAATTGTGCAGTCATGCACCATTTCAGGTGGTCATTCACAGCCTGGGCTCGGTTGCCTGAAATTTAGCGGGAATTCCACCTGCTCATAAATGCCCGATTTTTGACATTCCCATCAGGTGGAACCTGACTTTGGCAATGCTGCAGTGACTGCACATGCAGCAGAGGTTAATCAACAAGTACCTGTGTGAGTATGGCACAACAACAGGCTCAGACTGGCTCAGCTTTTTTCCCCACGCTAATGGCTGCTGATAAAGGATGCATGCACTGTACTGTCACCATTTGAGGAGGCCACAAGGATGGTGAGACGTGATAATGCATGCATCAGTGGCACAATCCCTGTTGTGTTCCTGCACAAGCAGACTCTGTGTGGCATTATGGACAGGGCACTGGAGGCAGGGCAGCAGTAGGAAGAGGAGGACCTCCTTTCCTCTCAAGGGCCACTTTATGCAGACACCATTCTTGGCATGCCACAGAACAGACAAGAGGAGAGGGAGGAGGAGGATTCTGGAATTTTTGGAGGCATCCCTTTGGATTAGTACGTGGCTGGGAGGAGGCAGTTCCAGATACTCTAATCCTCAGTGACCCCAAGGAGTCTGCTTCTCATGGCTCTGCAAACTTCTTCAATCTCCTTCATTCTTTAAGCCTGTGAAAGGACCTGAGAAAACATGGCAACAAGAAGGATCACTATTGCTTGGCAACCCTCCTTGACCACTGTTACAAGGGGAAAGTCGCAAAACTCATCCTGTCTCCACAGAGGGAACAAAGAAGATATCTTGAGGACACCTTAAAGAGGAGTCTATGTAATGCCTTTTCCAGTAGTTTACAGTCTGGTGGAAAATGAAGCTTTGAGGCTTGGTCAAGAGAGGAGCTGTGGAGAAAGGGATCGCCTCAATGATGCCTTTCAAAACATTTTTAGTCCTCAGGGCTGTCAGCTTTCACATCCCATCGGCAACATCTGCCTTATATGGTGGGAAATTATCTAGGTGAGACAACAGACATGGAGAGCTTTCCAGTTGACGATCCACTGGGTTACTGGATTATGAGAATAGACTACTAGCCAGAATTTGCCCAGTATGCAATTGAGCTGCTGTGCTGCTCTGCATCCAGCATGCTTTCCAATAAGGCATTCAGTGCTGCTGGAGGTTTTGTGACAGATAAGAGAGTGCGTCTGTCCACAGACTCCGTGGACCGGCTGACATTTATCAAAATGAATCAGTCCTGGATTAGGAGCAGCTATCAAGCCCTTAATTCCAATGTCACTGATTAAGTGCTTTCTGGATCTGGAATCTCTGAAAGACTTTCACGCTGCCTAGCTTTGTTGGTGTTGATTTCATTTGGATGACATTTTTGGTGTAGGTTTCATGGGAACAATTAACACCCAAGGACCAATTTATCCATACCTGTTTGACAGATGCGCAGCATTTACATTTTTTGACAGCAAGGCCAATCATCAAGAGTACTTCTATAGGGTCAACGCTCCATGTCTACCTCGCTCTGCAGCCCCACCCCCGGCATGTTTCGTCATAGAATTGACTTAAACATGGGATTAATCCCATGATTAAGTCATTGAGGTAGACGTGGAACGCTGACCAACATACACCGAATGGCTACCAACGGGGGCTGGGACGAGGAGTGGTGAGCCTTACAGCTGCTATCTTGCTATCTCGTAAGTCCTGGGTCTGCTGTGGCCATCCATTATCCAGCTAGTTTGGTCTTGGAGTGCTGTGCAATTTGTTTATGGTGTGCCTTTGATATTCCATATGTGAGTGCAATGCATTGAAATTTTATTAAATTATGATTAAAGTGTGTGAAGGTTTTACACTATTGGAGGCTGTGCTTTTTTCCTTTACATGTGGAGTGCGTAAAAAGGATTAATCGGGAGCTGTGCATTTGCCTCTGACTGACACCTAAAATCTGTCACTCTTCATCCCTGTGAAAAGAGGGTTTAAGCATCTATAGCCAAACACGGCAGTATGAGGCATAAACAGCTGGGGAGTGTGTGCACATAAGGGGATTGAAGTCACAGTCACAGTGGAGGAGTGTTCCTGGAAGTTTTTATGAATTATAATTATAATTGATTCACTGGTCACTATCTAATGAATGTTGGACTTTTTGTGTTTAAAAACTGGACCCTTTTTTTTATTTATTCATTCATATGATGTGTTGCAACTATTCACTTCACAGGGTGTTGCTATTATAGTTTAGAGTGGTAACAATCAATGTTATTTATGTTATGTGCATACTTTATTGGATACATTTGAGTTGAGAGTGTGTATCATTAGCATATTCACTGAGTATTTAGTGCCGCTCATTCTACACTGCTTGGTAGGATTTTTGTACATTATTATTTATTTAGAGTGGCAGCAAGGTTTATTTTTATTTTTTTGTGTAAGCGCAGTGGTGATACACAGGTGTGAGGGCGGAAGTGTGTAATATTGTTTTAGGTTGTGTCATGGTTGGGATTCGAACTAGCAAAACTTTTTACTGACAGGCGAAAGTGCTAACCACTACACCACTTTTCATAGGAACAATTAACACCCAAGGACCAATTTATCCATACCTGTTTGACAGATGCACAGCATTTAAATTTTTTGACAACATGGCCAATTCTTGCTTTCATCAAGAGTACCTCAATAGGGTTATGGTGTGAAGGCACCACAGACACCCAAAGACCAATTCTTCCGCACTTGTGTGACAGGGGCATCAAATTTCAATTTTTGACAGCAAGGCCAATTCTTGCTTTCATGAAACGTGACCCAAAGCACCTTGTCCCCATGTTGATGAGGACAAGGGCCTCATCCCCACAACCCTTGCCCAAGGGTTGTGGGCGTCTGCGGGTGGGGGGCTTATCGGAATCTGGAAGCCCCCTTGTTAAAAATGACAAGAGACAGTTTTTGACAATTCCTTTATTTAAAGTCTTCTTCTTTCCATCTTCTTTAGGTCTTCTTCCTTCCTTCAGTTTCTTCCTCCATCTTCTTCTTCCTCTGCTTCTTCCTCCGATCCTCTGCTTCTTGCTCCGGTGTTCTGATATGGCATCTTCCTCCATGGCGTCTTCTTCCCCACTTTGTTCTTGGGCCGCTCCGCATCCATTAAAGGCTCCCGCTGTGTGACGCTTCTTTTCTTTTAACACTTCTTATATAACAGAAGGCGAGGCCACCTGGTGACCCCACCCCCCTCTGATGCACGGGGACTTCCCTATGGCTTTCCCCGTGATGTCAGAGGGGGCGGGGTCACCCCTTACGCAACGCGTGACCCCACCCTCCTGTGACGTCACGTACCAGTCTTTGATTCTGCATCCGCATGATCGGATTCATTAAGAATATTTTTTGTATCAAACATATTCAATATTGCAACCAACAATAGCTATAACCAATTTAAAAAAAATGGCAACAAATATATATAATTTGCACAATTATATCCTTTGTTTCAAACTTAAGCGGATCTAGCTGGGGCCTCCATATATGTCAGAATGTTTATACTAAAATATTAAACAGTTTTTTATTCATGAAAATAAGCAAGAATCTATGATTAAGGAGATTCCAACTTATTTCCACAAATCAATAAAATAACTCAAATTTGTTTAATCACACTAATCTGAAGACAAAAGGAGTACAACAAGTGTGCAAAAATATATATATTTACAAAAATCAGAGCAAAATAATATCAAAATATAACTGGTGACAGTCAAAGAATATGGATCAACATTTCAATAATGTGGATGATACAGATGATGAGGAAATAACCACATGATCTTATTAAAAAATATCAATGTAACAAAGCTGAGTAATTTCTTTAAGAGTAATAATAGCTTATCAGTGGCTCAACAGAATGATTTTGACATGTGACCTTTCTCAGATGACATTTACAGGCTCAGATTATTTTAACCGATTCAGCCCGGGAAGGTTTTACCCCCTTCCTGACCAAAGCACTTTTTGCGTTTCAGCACTGCATCGCTTTAACTGACAATTGCACAGTCGTGTGACGTGGCTCCCAAACAAAATTGATGTCCTTTTTTCCGACAAATAGAGCTTTTTTTGGTTGGTATTTGATCACCCCTGTGGTTTTTATTTGTTGTGCTATAAACAAAAAAGAGCGACAATTTAGAAACATTTTTTACATTTTGTTTTAATAAATATCCCCCCAAAATATATATATAAAAAAAAATTTCCTCAGTTTAGGCCAATACATGTTCTTCTACATATTTTTGGTTAAAAAAAAAAACTCAATAAGCGTTTATTGATTGGTTTGTGCAAAAGTTATAGTGTTTTTGAAAATAGGGGATAGTTTTATGGCATTTTTATTAATCATTTTTTTATCGTGATTGCAACATTATGGCGGACACGTTAGACATTTTTACATGTTTTTGGTACCATTGTAATTTATACAGCAATCAGTACTATACAAATGAACTGATTCCTGTGTAAATGACACTGGCAGTGAAGGGGTTAAACACTAGGGGGCAGGGGCAGGGTAGAGTTAATTGTGTCCTGGGGTGTGTTTCTAACTGTGGGGGGCATGGATACATGTGACATGTCACTGATTTCTGCTCCTGATCCCAAGGAGAGAGATCTGTGACACTGTCACTAGGCAGAATGGGGAGATGCTTGTTTACATTAGCATCTCCCCATTCTTCCTCCCTATGAGATGATCACAGGTATCCCCACTGCGATCAAGTCCACGGGACCCATGATCCGTCTCATGGAGGTCCCAGCTGGCGCGCAGCTAAGATAATTTAAGATTTAAGGTTCAGATCATTTTCAATAAATTATTTTAATTAAAACTTACATTATTACTAAACCGTAGACTATAAACTGAAATCAGCTTCAATAAGATGATTCACATGTGTGTATCCCTCTCTTTGAAATGGAAAAAGAACAATTCATACTGCAGTTAAAATTATCCCAATTCCAAATCTTATACTACAAAAACGAATTGGTTCAGTTATATGTATGTTTATATTTATATAAAATTTATATTTTTCCAGAAGTTTCAAAATATTTTGTCTGAGAGATATCAGCTGTTTGTCTCGATGGACACTTCTCCTTTTTTGATTTTTCCCATTCTCCTGTTGTCAATCTACATACTCTTATCCCCAAAGAAAGTAGGCGTGGATGTGTTTTCCACGTAATTAATGCCCTCAAATGACGTATTATTTTCTATGACCTAAAACGTCAAAGATGTGAAGTGTAGGCGCTAAACATATATTACTGTGATGATCAGGGGAATTTAACCCAGAAAAACAAACAGGAAAACAAAACGCATAAAATAGTGAACAATATATGTGCAAAAAGACAAAAGTATATATAAAGAGTATCAATGTGAATATATCTTACTTGTAAACCCTGACCCCAAATCTGAGGATAACATCTTACAAGAAACAAAAGAATGTACAAACAATCAAGTCCATGTGTTAGTGAACGTGGATGCACGAAAAAAAAAGAAGAAAATATAAAAGCAATCAAGTCCATATAATACTAAACGTGGATGTGCAGATATGAATCCAAACTAGTTGTAGTGAAGGCGACAAATCCTAATGTGGTGTAACCATAGGCAATTTCACCGTCATGCAATTCCCACCACCTTACGAAGCAAAGGCTTACCGGAAAAAAATGACCCGGATAGACTTATGTCTAGGGGGTCAAAAATGGCTCGAAATTCCAACTACTGAGGCATTGGATACAACGTTCAATATTTCCATGGATCACGGGATGGGTGGTCTTTACGGTGTGGTAGACTATATATGGTCACTGTTTTTTAGAGAGACAACACCGGCATCAACTCGGACATAGGGGATGGAAGGATAAAGCCAAAATAGTGTAATAACATTTTTTTAAAAAACGTTTTTTAATAAAAATAAAATATTACACTCACATTTCCATAGTCGTAAATAGACATGTCACAAGAAATAAGCAGTGGTAGAGTCTTCCCGGACGCGTTTCGACCTATGGGTCATCATCTGCGGTAGGGCGGTAAGGCACAATGCCTAAAGGGGGTAGTATAGGATTAAATATAATTTTGGAATATTCCTTAAAAATACCATGATTGTTTTCAAATGACCGCTGACCTCAGCCTTAAACAAAACCATATATATATAATAGGATGAGCTGTTTAAGACAGAACTGTCCAACTTCTGGTCTCTTCCTAAAGATATATTGTTTTAAGAAAGTCTAAACCCCAGTAATTAACTTTCCTTCAAATACCTTTGAGAATTAGGTCATTGGTACTAAAAGCATAATGATTATTAATGTATAATTCCACTGTATTTCTGCACATTTCCTCCTATTCATAGTATTTCAAACCTGTTACACTCATAATATACTGTATATATACTAATATAATAATAATAATAATGAGTACAATCAGACAATATAATGAATATATGTTGAATGTTATAATAATACATAAGCCAAAATATTTGAGATTCTTCAATTAAGAAGGCATATAATTGCCCCAGACAGGGTAATAATAATACAATAGAAATTATTGATAATATAATTACTTGCAATTAATAATAGCTTGTTCATAAGGCAACTTTTAAACAAGCCCCTTTTTTTCTTTTTTAATTATGAGAAAAAAAAATCTTTCAAAGTCTCTATTCATTGTTTGAGTTGAGACATGAGTCATCAATCTCATTAGAATACATTCTGTCACCATGGCCAATCCTTATCTTGACTGGTTGTCTGGGATCCACACAATTTATGACCTGGGAGAATAGGTGATACGACTTTTAAAAATCTCTCATAAAAGACTATTCACAAGCAATTAACATACATTAACCTTCTAACAGATGAACAATATGGCTTCCAAGATCCCATATGCAACCTTATATAAAATATTATGTAGGCCTTAGAAATGAATTATTTTTAACCTCAATAGTTCTGATAAACCTTAACAACTATGTAACTATGTAACATTAGATGCATCACCCGCAAGGACTGCTTATTTTCTAATAATCAGTAGCGCCAAATAAGATTTGTCTGCCAAACAGTAAGGAAAAGTTATAACTAGGTATTTCTGCAGGTAATACATTGCCAACAGTCAATTGTCGTTTTATTTTTTCTGTATTCACATATTACAAACATGACAAATCTACTGATTTTCACAGCAGTACTACACCCCCTTGAAAGCAAATAAATACATTCATCATCTTCCCTATTGGGGCTGTGAGTTGAAAATCTCTTAAGCCCCATACACACTATCAGATTGTCTGCTGAGTTTTTCCTTCAGATTTACCAAAACCATGTAGTAGAAGGGCCTGCCTGATTGCATACACATTGAAACTCCTAAGGTTTGACCTCATATTATATAATAGCATGTGGAGGAGGAAATAGAAGATTATTTAACTCTGATGCCATGGATGGGGAGAGACAGCATCTAGGCTTGCTGCCATGAGATTGAACATGTTAATCCTTATGGCTGTTTCACTTCCTGACTAAAGAGGATGTGTTGATTTTACATCACATCCTTAAGTGGCTGGATGGCTTTGTTATAAACTATATTAATGTTTGACCAGTAGGTGGCACAAGCGTAACAGCTAACCTGAAACAAACATAATTTATAGATTAACCACTTAAGGACCGCCTCATGCCAATATATGTCGGCAGAATGGCACGGCTGGGCACAATAACGTACCAGTACGTGATTCTTTAAGTGCCCAGCCATAGATATGGAGCGCGCCGCCGGCGGTGCACTCCCGACCCGGTCCTGTGCTCCGTGACCATGGCCGCGGGACCAGCGGACCCGAACACCGCTGATGTCCCGCGATCAGGTCACAGAGCTGAAGAACGAGGAGAGGTCTGTGTAAACAAACCTCTCCCCGTGCTTCCCTGTGTGGCTGTCACCGATCGTCTCTTCCCTATTATAGGAAAGGACGATCAGTGACGTCACATGCCAGGCCATGCCCCCCTACAATAAAAAAAAAAACACATAACGTCATACATAACACTACACTACCCCCTAGTGGTTAACTCCTTCACTGCCAGTGTCATTTACACAGGAATCAATGCATTTAAATAGCAATGATTACTGTATAAATGACAATTGTACCAAAAATGTGTCAAAAATGTCCGATGTGTCCTCCATAATTTTACAGTCACAATAAAAATTGATGATCGACGCCATTACTAGTAAAAAACCCTATAACTTTTGCGCAAACCAATCAATAATCTTTAATTGCTATTTTTTTTTACCAAAAATATGTAGAAGAATATGTATCGGCAAAAAAATTTTTTTTATATATATATTTTTGGGGGATATTTATTATAGCAAAAAACAAAAAATATTGCATTTTTTTTCAAAATTGTTGCTCTATTTTTGTTTATAGCGCAAAAAATAAAAACTGCAGAGGTGATCAAATACCACCAAAAGAAAGCTCTATTTGTGGGAAAAAAATGGCGCCAATTTTGTTTGGGAGCCACGTCGCACGACCACGCAATCGCAAAAAGGGGCCTGGTCCTTTGGCTGCAAATTGGTCCAGGGCTTAAGTGGTTAATAATACAACAACACAACATACAAATTAAATGACAAGGTGAATTCTCTTTTCTGAACCTCAGGAGAGAGAAAGGTATCCTGGAGACATAACACTTCCTGTCTGGCGTTAACCAACGTCACTAACAGCATCATTGGGCACTAGTAAAATCAAGTCCGATATGGTTTGGAGAAATGACTTTACTTCACCCTGTTTGGAAGTCTTAACATCAACCTTCCTGACATGTCCATCTTTGCTTGGGAATGTCTGTATGATAAGTCCCAAAGGCCAGTGCTAGGCAGTCTTTAATGAGCACCACATCTCCTGACTTCAGGTCCAGTTTGTTAACTTGCCACTTATTCCTGAGTTGTAGGGTTTGGATGTAATATCTCCTCCATCTGTCTCAGAAAGTGTTCGCTAGGCATTGCACCTGTCTCCATTGACGTCTGAAAAGGTCTTTATCAGTAAACTCTCCATTTGGAGCACTGACTGTGCTGGTTCTTTGAGTGAGTAGAGTTGAGGGTGTCAGCAATATAGGGTCCTCTGGATTGTTAGTAATTGGGATCAGTGGTCTAGCATTTATGATGGCTAAGACCTCAGCCATGAAGGTGGACAAACGCTCATGTGTGAGTCTGGCATTCCCCATTTGAAGGAAAATAGAATCCAAGATCTTGCAGGCTACGCCTATAATCCTTTCCCACACACCACCCATATGGGAAGAATGAGGAGGGTACCATTGACGGCCACTAGGGGGAGTGTGTGCGCCCCCCGCTAAGTCCCCGAGCTGATGTGAGTGCCCTGCTGTCTCAATCACCACCGGGGGTCCCACAAATGCCTGGGGCATGCAGAGAACCCAGAACTGTGTGTGTAAACACAGAGTTTCCAGTTCTCTGAGAGGAAAACTTGCAGATCCTCTGTTCATATATGAACAGTGTATGAACAGACAATCTGTTAGTTTCCCTGCACTGTCCAAATCCCCCTTCAGTTAGAACACTTCCTAGGGCACACATTAATCCCTTCATTGCCAGTGACATTTTTACAGTAATCAATGCATTTTTAATCGCACTGATTGCTGTATTAATGCCAATGGTTCCAAAATTGAGTCAAAATTGTCTGACGTGTCCGCCATAATGTCACAGTCATGATAAAAATCGCAGATCACCGCCATTACTAGTAAAAAAAAAAATATTAATAAAAATGCCATAAAACTATCCCCTATTTTGTAGACGCTATAACATTTGCGCAAACAAATCAATATACGGTTATTGTGTTTTTTTTTACCAAAAATATGTAGAAGAATACGTATCGGCCCAAACTGAGGAAAAAAAATATTTTTTTTATATATTTTTTGGGGATATTTATTATAACAAAAAGTAAAAAATTATGCATTTTTTTTCAAAATTGTTGCTATTTTTTTGTTTACAGTGCAAAAAATAAAAACCGCAGAGGTGATCAAATACCACCAAAAGAAAGCGTCAGACCTGTAGATGGACTCACCTTCATGAGCCAAGCGTCTAAACCCTTAAATGGCCACTGCGGGGGAAGGGCTGTTCTCAAATATGTGGACCTTCATGCGATACTCTACGATTTATAAAACATCCAATAAAGCAAACATTTATAACGTCTTCTATACAACAATAAAAGGATCTTCATTACTATCTATTATATGTCTTTGCTAAGTTCCTTTCTCTATTTTCTTCATACTCCATTCACCCCATCATACACATCCTTAAACCAGAAAAATCTCAAGAAGTTCATGTGTTCATTCTTAACGAGAAAACAGTGGAACATCTGCTGGATGTCCGCCATGAATGCCACAGAGTCTTTGCGGAAACGGAGGAGTACCCCAATGAGTCTGGTGTTCAGATCCGACCCTGAGAGAAGAAAGTCATTTAACAGCACACCTTCCTCTCTAGAGCCGGAGTCAAACACCACTCTAATCTGACCTGGTTTCTTGGGGTGGTACGCTCCAAATATAGGCAAGTACCAGCACTCCTCATTTTCTTTAGGGGAAGGGAGCTAACTCTGCATGATTGTTCTTAAATATCTTACCCATAAAGGTAAAGAAGTGATCTCTCATGTCTGGTTTTCTCTTGAAATTGCGTTTGAGGGAGGCAAAGTGTTTAAGGATTTGTTACTTGTTGTTAGGTAGATGCTGTCTATGGGTTATAAATGGGAGAGGTGTGACTCAATTGAGTACTACCTGGAAGCTCTTTTGTGATGAAGCTGTTGTGACATGGTTGAAAGGCGGAAGGACGTCCTTTGTCAAATACGTTCGTGAACACGCTACTGACCATGGTGGGTCTGTGCACAGTCTTTAGGCAGACGTCCCTTACAATGACCCACCCCAGGTCAAGTCTTTGGGCAAAGGGAGCATTGCGGGGACCATTGATCTGTTCCATTACTTACTATAAACCTGCAAAATGTCTCTTCCCAGGAGCAGCATTAACTGAGCCTGCTCATCATATTCTGGTAGGAGATAGGCCATGTGTTTTAGATGAGGCTGGTGAATTGCTGCATCTGGTGTAGGGATTTCTGACCGGTTGTCTGGAATCTGGTTGCATTCGATTATGGTGGGTAAAGGTATTCGAGTCCAACCATCTATGGACTCTACACAGAAGACGGTCTTTAGGGAGTAAGGGGAGCTCGGACCCCTAACACCAAAGGTGTCAAAGAATGTGGAGCCATGGAGTGGTTGCTTTGGTCATCTAGAAGTGCATACATCTTGACAGCTTTGTTTCTGTGACCCATTGGATACGCTCTAATAAGACAGATCTTTGAACAAGACCTACCGCCTGCAGGATCTCTGCATACCTCAGTACACTGTAAGTTAACCACTTAGATGTTTGAACCAGTGTTCTCTTGCTCTCTGCCATGCCTGTTGATGTTTTGCCAGCTCACTGGGTGGTCCAAGGAGCAGGACCTGGATGTAGTGCTGAGTTGTGGTCTGTGGTGTTGCACTCTGTGCATGATACACTAACCTTGCAGTCCTTGGCAAGGTGTGATGTGGATGAACCGCACCTGAAGCATATGCGGTTCTCTCTTAGGAAGGCTTTGGGATCTTCCAGAGACTTTTCCCTAAAGGTTCTGCATTTTGGTAGAGAGTGCAGCTTCTTGTGTAGTGGGCATTGCTTGCTAGGGTCTCCGACTTTGTCCTTTGGGTGAACGATGTTGGAAGACCTATAGGAAAAATCTGTAAGAGAAACATGAGACTTGTTCACTGCCAATAGCATCCTGTATTGTTTGAGGCTAGGGGGCATGGCTTATGGCAGTATAAAATCAAAGCTGAGATTGTTCAAGAACTTTGCTTGTTCTGAAACAAAGTCTACAAAAACACTGAAAGGTGGAAATGGTCCCTGGAACCTTTTCTTATGTTTAGAACCATATGTGACCCACCTTTGTTGTAGGTCGTAACGAAGCTTCAGAATTAAGGGTTTAATCCTTCTGGCTGCATCCAGGGAGGCGAGACCCTAGCAAGAAGTAGTTCCTCTAGCAAGTTGGTTAATTCTCGTAGTTTGTGATAACCCTTGCTAGGTATTCTGGGAAAATCCTCAATCCTTTTAATGCATGTTCTATAGTCTCTGTTGAGGCATAGCACTCTTCTAATCTGCTCCAAATCTTTTTAAGACCAGTCTCTGGTTGTTTTATGTTAATTTACCTGATTCTACTGGCATGTTCAGCAGAGTCTTTCCCAAGCTATTGGACTAGGAGGTCTATCTCCTCCGTGTGACACAGAGTCTAGACCCTTTATGGTATTTTGAAAGGATGACTGCCAGGCTTTGTAATTTTCTGGCCTATCGTTAAACTTTACCAGTCCTTTTGTGATTAATTATGTCTGGCGAAGAACTTGGCAAAGTCTGTTATAACTTGGTTGGTGCTAGAGCACGTTGGCGATTCATTACTGTAGTGGGAGTGTGGTGTGTGACCATACCTTTCAGAAGTTATTGCTTTAGGCCCTTGTCTCGTACCATTGTGTAGTAGAAGAGTTATTCTGACGCTGGTTTGGAGGTCAAGGGTTGGGGCGTGCAGAGACATGGCTTGATCTGTAACGTGCTGGCAAGAGTTCTGCTGCTTGCAGCTCTGAGGAATTTGGTTGCTCTCATGCTCTGTTACCTGCAGTGTTTGGTTTGTTTCTCCTAGGACACCGTCTGTTCCCTTTAGAGGAGAAGTGCCTTAGGTTAATTTGAAATGTTGGTGCAAGTACTCTGAAGTGCATTGTGAGGGATTCATCTCTCCTTGTTCGGAGCCAAGCACATTAATGAGTTTGCCATTGAGGCTCACGGCTGTTTCCAGGGCTTCTGCTTCAGCTATGGAAGTTGCAGTTTCCCTTTCTGTAGTGAGCTTCTTCAGTGCAACATCTAGACGTGTTTGTTCAAGCTTTATAGAGGCTTCCCTGGCTTCTAGTGAGTCCCTATCTTGAGCTTTCTTGGCTTCTAGCACGCCCCTTTCTAACTTCAGCTGCATTTCTTGTCCAGCAAAGGTAGCTCGGGTCTTTGCTGCTTCAGCTTTCCCACGGACAATGGCGGCTACATCATTGGCTGTCACTGACTTGCCGGAACCGTAATTTTGTGATCTGGTTTTGAGTGAGGATGTGTCACTGCGTGACATGGTCGCCTGACCGAGTAGCTGAAGGTATCATTTTTACAATGATCTCTATTCACTTCTGGTTTAGGTGGTTGTTTATATTAAATGTTGTTATTATCATCCCCCTGAACCTTACTATTTGAAATAAATGCTGACCCATTCAATACCTACTTCAGTAAATCAGTCCTATGTGGTGAATCTAACATCTGTCTAAAATCTATTATCTTTGTGCCTAAACTGTAATATTTTCTGCTTTCTGACCAAAATCTGTATCTTTGTAACTTCCAAAAAGCCTTTATTTTGACATAAAACAAAAAAGTTGATGCAGTCTACTTTAATCAGTGTATTGATCAGCTGATAAGTAACAGTGTATATGGTATGATCAATAATTTATCCTTTGGAGCTAAAGATATAAAATGTACTTTGCAGTTTCACCTAAATTGAACTTAAACAGATAAGTACTGCAGTTACACTTATTAACTTTCCTTCGTGGTAACAAGGCTGGGATGGCTGCCAAGGATTTTACAAGAATAATAGTTCTTCAGTAGTGAGACTGAAGATTCTGTTTGCATTACTCGCGCTTCATTCTTGTTTTTGAAGGAAAAGTATTTTATGCAATGTGTAAGTTTGCCAAAATGGTTCATTGTATTCCAAAGGATTGTGGTTGCTTCAATTAGCTTTAGGCTCTGTAAAGTCTCGCTCATTTATAGTAATACATGTGAATTGTTCATCTATATTCAATGCAAAAAGTGCTTGCATTTACAAGCATTTACAATAACATCTTTCCCCTTTTTTGAGAACACAAAATAAAAAGAGCAGAACTAAGCAAGAAAGAGGCATTATGGAAGTCCTTAAGATAGAGAAATCATAGGCTTGGAAAAAAGTTTAGCTTTAACTTATTGTTGCTTAGTGAAGAATTCTAATTTTTCCCATTTAAATATGGATTCATGTTTTTAAGAGAGAGAGAGTTCATGCTATTGTAATGCAATTCAAGATTCAGTATTTAATGTTTTCATCTAGAAAATCAAATTTAATCTATTGCATTTTTTACCTATGCAAATACATCAAAATAAAGCAGAAAGGACTTTACTACTGATGAGCCGAACACCCCCCTGTTCGGTTTGCATCCAGAACATGCGAACAGGCAAAAAATTTGTTTGAACACGCGAACACCGTTAAAGTCTATGGGACACAAACATGAATAATCAAAAGTACTATTTTAAAGGCTTATATGCATGGTATTGTGATAAAAAGTGTTTGGGGACCTGGGTCCTGCCCCAGGGGTCATGTATCAATGCAAATTTTTTTTTTTTAAATGCCAGTTTTTTCAGGAGCAGTGATTTAATAATGCTTAAAGTGAAACAATAAAAGTGTAATATTCCTTTAAATTTCGTACCTGGGAGGTGTCAATACTATGCCTGTAAAGGGGTACATGTTTCCCATGGTTAGAAGGAGCTTCAAAAATGTAAGTACTTGTCATGTGCTCCTATTATTATTATACACAATTTATATAGCACCAACAGTTTATGCAGCGCTTTTCAATGTATAGGGGGGACAACACAATTACAGTACAGTTCAATACAAAAGGCCCTGCTTGTAGAGCTTACATTCTAAAGGTAGGGGCTGATACAAAAAGTAATAGCTGCAGAGAATGATTTGATGGGGGTGGTTTGGAGACAGTTACAGTAGGTGGGTGTGGGATAGGCTTCCCTGAATAAATGAGTTTTCAGGGATCTCCTAAAGGTGGACAGGAAAGGTGGAAAGGTGGACTATTATGATAATTAACTTACATGCTGCTCCATGTGCTTTTCTTTACTATTGCACAGTTACATAGTTACATAGTAGGTGAGGTTAAAAAAAGACACAAGTCCATCAAGTCCAACCTATGTGTGTGATTATATGTCAGTATTACATTTTATATCCCTGTATGTTGTAATCGTTCAGGTGGTTATATAATAGTTTCTTGAAACTATCAATGCCCCCCGCTGAGACCACTGCCTGTGGAAGGGAATTCCACATCCTTGCTGCTCTTACAGTAAAGAACCCTATACGTAGTTTAAGGGTAAACCTCTTTTCTTCTAATTTTAATGAGTGGCCACGAGTCTTGTTAAACTCCCTTTTGCGAAAAAGTTTTATCCCTATTGTGGGGTCACCAGTATGGTATTTGTATATTGAAATCATATCCCCTCTCAAGCGTCTCTTCTCCAGAGAGAATAAGTTCAGTGCTCGCAACCTTTCCTCATAACTAATATCCTCCAGACCCTTTATTAGCTTTGTTGCCCTTCTTTGTACTCGCTCCATTTATAGTACATTCTTCCTGAGGACTGATGCCCAGAACAGGACAGTATACTCCAGGTGCGGCCGGACCAGAATCTTGTAGAGCGGGAGAATTATAATTTTATCTCTGGAGTTGATTCCCTTTTTAATGCATGCCAATATTCTGTTTGCAGCAACTTGGCATTTTGGCATTGCATGCCATTATGGAGCCTATCATCTACTAGGACCCCAAGGTCCTTTTCCATCCTATATTCCCCCAGAGGTTCTCCCCCCAGTGTATAGTTTGAAAGGGCTACGTTCATGTTCGTGGGCAGTCGTTCATAGAAAACAACGTTTGTAGGAAACATCGTTCTGGTACAGGGTTATACCTACATTTTGGTCATGCTAATTTGTCCTATTAAAAGAAGTTTAGGATATTGTGTAGATGTCTTGGAAACTAGAATGAATTGCAAACTTGATTCAGGAGAGGACACTCAGCAGCTGTTTACACATCTGGAATCAGGAGCACTAGTGGGGGACACCAGAGAATTTTTTTTAGGGTAAACAACACAGGTGCTTCAGGGGATACTTGTGGTGTCTCCACCTGTGAAACTTGTCCAAAAAAGGTAAGCATTCCAGCTTGGTTAAAAGGGAATTTGAATCATGTCTTCAACTTGGATCTTTTCCCAAACAGACATTTGTATACCACTTCTAAGCAATGTTTCATATTCCTATTTCTGGACTCAAATATCTGTGTGCTAAGTATACCCTTTGTTTCATTCTCATAGGGGAAAAAAGACTCAAAAAAGACTCAGACAACAGGAACCCAGGGACCCCTGACCTCACCAGTGTGAATGGGAATTAAACCCCAGCCCCCCGAGGATGTGAAGGAAGTGAGCAACACCCCACCAGGTGAGTGTATGACACCCCAGCTTCAGGTAATCGATGTGTGTCTGAATATTTCTAAATGCATGTTTTTTCAACAATTTTAGGTGATGTCCTGGTTGTGGAAGAGGAAGCGGCAGAAGGTTTCAGTAGGGTCAGCGCCCAAACCCTCTATACAAAAATGATGGCCTGGAATGGGGAGATTGATGCAATGCGAAATCGCCTTAACATTATGCAGCATGAAATTAAGAATTATTTCCTTTGGAGATGACCACATTCTTTGTTTTAAAGTTTTTTAAATTTTCAAAGCCAAATTTTGAAGACGCAGACACGTCTACATGTGCTATCTGCCATCAGGGGACCTTAATGTACTCTAGCAGGTGAGAGGAAGGGATTTCGCCCCCAAAACACGTCCATTGACCCCCCATGATGGGAGATAGCACATGATGACATTACCCATTCCGACTCCCAATTTGTGTGCATCTTCAAAATTTGGCTTTTCCACCCCATCTGATGAAGGCAATATCAAGACATTTTTGACATTATAATATCTGATATTGCTTTCAGTTTTTATACATTGAACTTTGTAAGTTCCAGAGTTGTCTATGTTATGTTTTAAAACATGCCTGTTTCTAAAAAAAAATATTAAAATAAATATATATATATATAATGATGAAAAAATAAGAAAAAAATAAAATATTGTGAAAACAAACAAAAACAAATATATTGAGTAAAAAATATAAAACCAAAAAAAATGTTTGTGAAAAAGTAAAAGTAAAGTTTAACCAGATTTTAGAAACGCACATGTGTGAATGTGCACAGAGTAAACATTTTAAAAGACAACAATGTGTGGCTTCTTCTTTCAATATTCAATACCAGTTTTGTAAGTCATTTTGTGTTTACAGTGACAATGAGGCATATTTACTAAAGGAACATCCACTTGGCACTACAAGTGTACTAGGAGAACCTAGGAGACAGCCAAAAAGAAAAGCAAGCAATAAATCAAACTCTAGATTTATCAGAATTTGTTTGCCAATGCCAGGACACCAGTCTGGAGATACTGGTAAAACTCCATCTGGGTGAAGACTCCTCCATCCGGCCATTCATCCCCACGTCTACATACATGAATTCATATTGTGCCGACACCACCGCCATTGACACTACACTATTAAACCCCTTATAGTTGTAATAGTAAGACCCTGAATGGGGTGGTGGCACGATGTGTACATGCTTCCCATCTATCGCCCCTCCACAGTTGGGAAAGTCCCAAACGGTCGGCAACATGGGAGGCCACAATCTGCCATTCCAGTTCCGTTGAAGGAAACTGTGGAGTCAAACAAGGAAAAAAATATGAATACTTTTGCACGTAACATTGCAAGCAGATTACACAAAAACATTCTTACAAAACATCAGTATAACATTTCTTTGAAGGAGTATTTAAAAAGACAAAAATATAAGGCCCACTTATCAGATTCCTCACCCCCTCTGATGGCCCATTGAAAAAATTGTATGAGGGGGTGGGAGGGTTATAAATTAATTTAAGGACACACATTACATTTGGACACATTTTAGGGGGTGGAGGAGGGTTATAAATTAAATTATATGGGCCCAGGATGGCATGCTGGGGAGGTTAGTGAAGGCAAATATGCATGTAGGCCAAAAAAGGAGTCTTAAAAAAGATTCCAGCATGCATGAGGATAAAGGGGACATTCACAACATATTCCAATCATAGTAATTAGGTAATGATGAAATAAATACAATACATTACCAATATTAAATGCATATAGTGTAATGTTAAAGGAAAAAACTTAATATAGTCCGTCTGCAGGACCTGAATGATGGCAGAACCAGTCTCTGGGATAATGATCCCCAGAGCCTGGGGGGAGATGCCTGTCAAGAACTTGAGCCTGGGGGGAGATGTCGAGAACAGAGCCTGAGGGGAGATGCCTGTCGAGAACTTGAGGTCCTGCAGACTACTCCCAGCCACCAAGTACCACAACATTGCGACTATCCTCTGCTCCGGAGGGATGGCTTGCCGCATGCAGGTATCCTGCCTGCTGATATAAGGGGTCAGCAAAGCCAACAGACAGTGAAAAACGGGCTCCGTCATCCTGAGATAATTCCTGAAATCCTCAGGATTATTCCCCTTGATCTCATGAAGCAAAGGCATGTGCGAGAATTGGTCACGCTGGAGTAACCAATTCTTGGTCCATGAACTCCTCCTCGCCCTGTTTATGGACCGGGCTCGGGTCAAAGTATTAACCCCAACACCAAGCCTCCACACAGCACGAACTCAAGAATTAGTACGTCCATACACCATAGCTTAAAAACGGTCGGCTGGTCAGAATGAACTTAAACAAACACACTGTGAAGAGAGAGCTGAAGAACAGGAGAACGCCCCGATATACAGGTACGAACTGACCAATACACACTGAAAACCAGATACAAACCCCACAAGCACAAACTGAACTGCAGTAAAATGATCGGCATAAGCTGGACTCTGAAAAGCACAAATCGTCTCTAACCAAACTTCTACTAACACGAGATAAACACGCAATCAGCAGAAGGAGCCCAAAGGGTGTCGTACTGGGTCTTGAATTTACTTTTTCTAGTCCCGTTGTACGTGCTGTACATCACCACATTCTAAATGGTCGAACTTTGGAGTGATCATGTGGGAGCAAGTCAGTTTCAGTGGAACTCCGTCAGAAAGAACATCTGAGTTTAGTCTGACGGAAAGTCCGGTCGTGTGTACATGGCATTAATCTCTGCAAACACCTCTCAGCTTTAAACAGTAAATCCTGTAGAACTCCTGCACTAGATACCATGTCTCAAGCACACTGATATGAAAATGGTAATGAATGAAAACTTCAGATGTTGGTCCCCATAGTGCAAGTTTTTAAGCTATAGGACACCCAACCTTCCATCATACCCACTTAATGCCTTTTAAAATGTAATATAACTGAGATGATTTAAATGTGATTAAAGAAGTTCAAGTACTTAGTAATGCCTATATCAAAGTTATAGATTGCATTTCAATAATTGTGTGTAGGATTGCAGACCTATAGCACTTCTTCCAAATGGCCAGAGGTACCCCAACACTCTTGTTTCCACCTTCCACAATGCAGTAATCCTGCAGCACCAATTCTCTCTACCCTCGCACCCCCATAACACTGATCTATCCATGGGATACAGATCTTCCACAGAGGGAAAAAAATCTAAATATACCCCCATGCCATCATTCTGCCCCCCCCTTCTAGTGCTCCCACCTCACAGATCCACTGGCACCCCTCCTCACAGTGCAGCCGGGCAGCTTTCCCGCCCCCTCAACCAGGCTGCAGCTGCTGCGCTGGAGGGTTATAGTAGTCAGGATTAAAAAAAGGGGGATTTTATATTCCTACATAAATACAGACAGTGATCAGTATCTCTGGAGCATAGTACACAGTTTTTTGTGTGTATCAGTTAATGAATGAATAGGAGCCTCTATGCAGATACTTCTATTAATGCATATGCAAGTGCATTGAAGCTGAGGTTGCAGAGAAATGGACGGAATTCTTTGTCTTCAGTCACTTTCTCTGTCTCAAAAAAGAGACATCAGGGGTCTGGATATCTCACCAAAGCTTCCACACTCCCTCCCCACAAAAAAAATGTACAAAATATTAAAAATAATATTGTAAAAAAAAAAAATTTAAAAAACAAAGTAAAGCGTTGTTCACAAATGGCATACTACAACTTATGCCCTTGTGAGGCCATGCTTATCCACAAGGGGATGCACAGGTGTTCCATGCACTCCTGTTCAAGCAGTTCCATTGATGTCAGTTGGGATGTAGCAACTGCACGGGCACAGCCACTGCTCCCAATTTGGCATCCATGTGGGTCCGGGTGCATGCACCCACATCCACATGGATGTCAGATTGGGAGCAGCAGCTGTGTCTCTGCAGTTGCTGCATTACAATTGACATGAATGGGGCTGCCTGGACAGGGATGCAAAGAAAACATGGGCATCCCTGTGCAGGTAAACACAGCCCTACATGTGCATACACTTTACATGGGGCATACGCCCCATCTAAATAAGGCCTTAGTAGGAATTTGCCATGTTTCACCAAAAATAAGACTGGTTCTTATACAAATTTTGGCTGCAAAAGATGCATTAGGGCTTATTTTTAGGGACTGTATTATTTACCTGGTTGATCCTGCCAGTTCCTGTGTCCTCCTGTCTTCTCTCCCCCTCTCGCCCTGTCTGTTAGCTCAGGAGTCTGTAGCATTATCTCCGAGCACTGCAGAGGGAAAGGCTGAGATCCCCCATTGATGTCAGTTGGAAGAAGAGGAGGAGAGCAGCAGGAGGTCACGTGAGCACCAGGCGCTGTCAATAAGGTATTTTGCACCATAATTTGAAATTTCCTATTAGTAATATTATTATTGTAACTGGGAAAATGTGTGCTAGCAAGATTGAAGGTTTTGTGCAGCACAAAGTGTACCGCACATATACAACAATGGAGCAAAAGCTCCAGGAGGGATACCACTGATAAAGATTTGAGCAGGTTGCCCTTCTGGAAGCTTGCATTAGAAATCAGGAGGAGAAAAAATTTAAGTGGGGTCCTCTGCTCACTGTGTAGGTAGCTAGTAAGGTTAATGAGGGTGGAGGGGTGAGTCAGGATTATCAGGTAGGAAGATGGGTTAATGCAGTTAAAGGGAGTGGTAAGGGTTCATAGAAAAGGAAGGCCAGGCCTTGATTTGAGAAACCTAAAATATTTGCCAAGTTGTGTGAAGATGGGGGTGTAGCAAGCTCAGGGCCCTGTCACTGCTACCCCTAACAGCTGGGAGAGCAGCACATCTAGTAAGGGTGGTAAGGGTAGTGCAAGTAGGCCTAGACAGTTGGTGGTAATAGGGGATTCTATAATCAGAAGGACTGATAGAATAATTTGTTGACAGGATAGACCTAAACAAATGGTTTGCTGTCTCCCTGGTACCAGGATTTGGCATGTGGTGGACCAGGTTGATAAATTACTGGGAAGGGCTGGGCATGATCCAGCTGCCTTGGTCCACACTGAAACAAATGACAGAATATATGGAAGGTGGAGGCTCCTTAACCACTTAAGGACCGCCGCATGGCAATGTACGTCAGTGCAATGGCACCGACAGGCACAAGCACGTACATCTACGTGCTCGCCTTCCAGCGGGTGGGGAGTCCGATCGGACCCCCTCCCGCTGGATGCGGCAGTCCGTTTTGCTGCAGGAGCTATCCGGGATTAGGGGATGGCCATTGGTTTCTGGCCATCCCCTCTCGATCGCTCCTGGCGAATGAGAAGCTTCCCCCGCTGTGTATAGTAAACACAGGCAGGGAGGAAGTGATGTCATTCTCCTCGGGGCGGTCTTTTTGACCGGACTACGAGGAGAACACTGAAAGTAAGTGTGCACCAACACTACACTGACATGTAGGCACACATAGGCACACAAATCCCCCCCGATTCCCCCCGATCGCCCCACCCCCCCTCCCCCTCCCAGTCACAGTGTCACTGATTGCAGGGATCATTTATTTACTGATCACTGCATTTAGTGTCAGTTGTGACAGTAAAAACTGTCAGGGCAGTTAGTGTTAAGTCCAGGGTAGCCCCATACCCCCCCAATAAAGGTTTAACCCCCTGATTGCCCCTAGAGTTAACCCTTTCAACCCCTTTTCCAGTGTCACTAAGCAATCGTTTTTCTGATCGCTGCATTAGTGTCACTAGTGCCGCTAAGTAGCTAGTTATTTTTTTAGGTTCACCGCCAGGTTTTTATAGTGCTAGGTACCCCGATATACTACCCAATAATGGTTTTAACCCCCTGATTGCCCCTAGTTAACCCTTTCACCTCCTTTTGCCAGTGTCAGTAAGCCATCATTTTTGTGATCGCTGCATTAGTGTCACTAGTGTCTCTAGGTAGCTAGTTATTTTTTTAGGTTCCCCGCCAGATTTTTATAGCGCTAGGTACCCCCATATACTACCCAATAATGGTTTTAACCCCCTGATTGCCCCTAGTTAACCCTTTCACCAGCGATCACCGTATAAGTGGCACTGGTGACACTGGTTAGCCAGTTAGTTATTTAGGTTCCCCGTCAGGTTTTTAAATAGCGCCAGGGACCCCCATATACTACCTAATAAAAATTTGAACCCCCTGATTGCCCCTAGTTAACCCTTTCACCAGTGATCACCGTATAAGTGTTATGGGTGACTCTGGTTAGTTAGTTTGCTTTTTATAGCATCAGGGCACCCACCATTTATTACCCAATAAAGGTTTAACCCCCTGATCACCCGGCGGGTGATATCAATTAGGTTTTAGGGTCAGGGTCTGTGTCGCCCCAGGCAGCGCTAGGTTAGTGCAGTACCGCTAACACCCACGCGCAAAGCATACACCTCCTGTAGTGGTATAGAATCTGAACAGACCAATATCTGACTGATCAGATCTATACTAGCGTCCCCAGCAGTTTAGGGTTCCAAAAAAACGCATTGTTAGCAGGATCAGCCCAGATACCTGCTAGCACCTGCGTTTTGCCCCTCCGCCCAGCCCACCCAAGTGCAGTATTGATCGATCACTGTCACTTACAAAACACTAAACACATAACTGCAGTGTTCGCAGAGTCAGGCCTGATCCCTGCGATCGCTAACAGTTTTTTTGGTAGCGTTTTATATTTAAATCCGGAAGGCAGTGCTTGGTTTTCGGGGTCCCGTACGTGGCTAGGCTCCCAAAAAGTCCCACACATGTGGTATCCCCGTACTCGGGAGAAGCAACAGAATTTATTTTGGGGTGTAATTTCACTTATGCCCATAGCATGTGTGAGCAATATATAATTTAGAGACAACTTTGTGCAAAAAAAAAAAAAAAATTTTATATTCCTGCAACTTGTGGCAAAATATAAAATATTTCATGGACTCAACATGCCTCTCAGTAAATAGCTTGGGGTGTTTACTTTCCAAAATGGGGTCATTTGGGGGGGGGGGGGGGTTTGTGCTATTTTGGCATTTTATGGCCTTCAAAACCGTGATAGGTAGTGAGGAGGGAAATCAAAAATTTGCACCCTTAGAAATTCTGAAGGCAGTGATTGGTTTTCGGGGTGCCGTACGCGGCTAGACTCCCAAAAAGTCCCACATATGTGGTATCCTCGTACTCAGGAGAAGCAGCAGAATATATTTTGGGGTGCAATTCCACATATAACTATGGCATGTGTGAGCAATATATCATTTAGTGACAACTTTTTGTAAACTTTTATTTTTTTGTGTCATTATTCAATCACTTGGGACAAAAAAAAATATTCAAAGGGCTCAACATGCCCCTCAGCAGTTTCCTTGGGGTGTCTATTTGGGGTCTATATGGGGTCATTTGGGGGGGGTTGTACTGCCCTGCCATTTTAGCACCTCAAGAAATGAGATAGGCAGTAATAAATTAAAAGCTGTGTAAATTCCAGAAAATGTACTCTAGTTTGTAGACGCTATAACTTTTGCGCAAACCAATAAATATACGCTTATTGACATTTTTTTTACTAAAGACATGTGGCTGAATACATTTTGGCCTAAATGTATGACTAAAATTGAGTTTATTCGATTTTTCTTATAACAAAAAGTAGAAAATATTTTTTTTTCTCAAAAATTTCGGTCTTTTTCCATTTATATCGCAAAAAATCAAAATCGCAGAGGCAATCAAATACCATCAAAATAAAGCTCTATTTGTGGGAAGAAAAGGACGCAAATTTCGTTTGGGTACAACATTGCATGACCGCACAATTACCAGTTAAAGCAGTGCAGTGCGAAATTGTAAAAAGACCTCTGGTCCTTAGGCTGACAATTGGTCCCGGGCTGAAGTGGTTAAGAACCAATTTAAAGAACTAGGCTGAAAGTTGTAGGGAAGGACCCCCCAAGGTGATATTCTCTGAAATATTGCCCATGCCATGGGCAACACAGGAAAGGCAAGGGGAAAGTAGAGAGCTGAATGCATGGCTAAAGACCTGGTGTAAGAAGAAGGGATTTGGGCTTTTAGAGCACTGGGCTGACTTTTTATTGGGATGCAACCTATATGCTAAAGATGGTTTGCACCTAAATAGAAGGGGGAAGGGAAGGGGGAGTATTTAAACTAGGACTGCGGGGGGAGGAGGAATTAGATTATAATGGGGCAGAAAAGTCAGACAGGGATCAGCCCCTATTGGTGGATGGAATAGGAACAGATGGGGGGAGGGCTATGGAAAGTGATATGAAGATTCCCATGTTACAAACAACTATTGGAAATTATACTATTTGTATTAAAAACGGAAAATTTATATCAAATACTTACCGTAATTTTCCTTTCCTGATAGGCTCCATGGCAGCATACGTGTGGGTAGCCCCGCCTCCACGATTACCCAATAGGACCCAACTCCCATAAATCTTTGCTCCCGGCTACTATCAGTGTTCCGTAACTAGCCTACTCCAGACATTTGGGAGGGAACTCCTGCTGCCATGGAGCCTATCAGGAAAGGAAAATTACGGTAAGTATTTGATATAAATTTTCAGTTTTCCTGAAAGGCTCCATGGCAGCATACGTGTGGGAAATAACTAGCCAAACACACCCAGGTGGGCAAAATGTCGAGCAAAGAACAAAAGTTTATTTAGCATTGTCAATCGACAAAACTTGCAAACCAAAATTAACAGAAGACAGAGCCGCTGGCTCTACACAGTAATGAGAAACAAAGGTATTAATAGAAGACCAAGAGGCCGCTCTGCAAATAACTTCAGGCGCAACATGACGAGAAGCTGCCCACGATGTTGAAATACTCCGTGTTGAATGAGCCGTTAATGCCTCAGGAGGAGCCAAGCCCTTTGCTCTGTATGCCCTCTGAATGATCTGAACGATCCAGGTAGAGATAGATCTAGCCGAAGCTCGCAATCCTTTATTCTTGCCATGAGGGAGAACAAAAATAAATTGTTTTTGCCTAAAAGGAGCTGTGACTTCCAAATATTGCTTTAGCGCGTGTCCTACGTCCAGAGGATGAACATCCTGACTCTCTGAGTTTTTGAAAGTGGGAAGCACAATTTCCTGATTCTCATGGAAGACCGAGGTTACTTTGGGATTCGATCCCAACATGGGAATCAATACTGCCCTGTCTGTAAAAAAAGTCAGAAAAGGTTCCTCCGAACCTAGATTCCTAATCTCAGAAACTCTCTTGGCTGAGGTTATAGCTACCAAGAAGATGGTCTTGAGAGTGAGATCCCTTATGGACAGAGGCTCTGTAGAATCCTTTCCAAGGCTCGAAAGAAAATCCAGCACTAAAGGGAGGTCCCATTTAGGAAACCTTGGTTTTCTTTGGGGTCTGAGCCTGATAGCTCCCTTGAAGAATTGTCTTACCAGTGCATGGTTTGCCTAGGAAACACCCGTAAAGGCTGAAATAGCCGACACTTGGACTCTCAATGAACTGATAGCTAAAGGTAAATCAAGGCCTGTTAGGAGAAAGCTAAGTATGTCTTGTACTGTTGGAGAACTGCAAGAATTTTCTCTGGAGGACATATGGGCTGAAAACTTGGACCATATGTGCTCATATACCCTGTTAGTACTCCCTCGTCTGGAATTGAGAAGGGTTGGAATAGCTTCTTCCGGACAACCAAGAGCTTCTAGCCTTTCCCTTTCAAAAACCATACCTTGAGTTGCAGACATGATGGGCATGGATGTAACCTTGTGCCTTGAGATCTGGCCTGAGAGGCAGGGGAACTGGCTCTTGATAACTGAGGAGCAGCAGTAGAGGGAACCAATGCCTGTTGGGCCAGAATGGAATCACTGCGAGAATCTCCACCTTCTCGGTCCTGAGTCTCCGAAGGAATTGCAGGATCACCGGAACTGGAGGGAAGGCATAAGCTGTCTGAAACTTCCAATGTTCTGTGAGGGTATCTATCCTATATGCATGAGGATCCCTGAACCTTGAGTAATATAATTCGGAAGCTTTCGATTGCACGTGGAAGCGAACAAGTCAACTTCCAGGGACAATCCTGAGGTCAGGAGCCAATCGAATACTTCCCTGTGTAGGGACCATTCGCTGTTGTCCAACTCGACACGCGATAGGAAGTCCGCCTGAACATTCTGTACCCCTGGGATGTAGACCGCAGAAAGGTTGGACAAATTCTTCTGAGCCCAATTCATTATCGGCTCCACCTCCTGTAACAGAGACCAGCTGCGAGTTCCCCCTTGCTTCTTTACGTAAGCCACCGCGGTTGTGTTGTCCAACCTTAACATGACCGAGGCATTCGCTATCAGATGGTAGAATGACCGAAGCGCCTGGAAGGCCACCCTCAACTCCAGAACATTGGAGACGACTCTTTGTGATGGAAATATCCACCTGCCCTGAGCGACATCCGAAAGGCAGTGAGCACCCCATCCTCGGTTGCTGGCATCTGAAGTTACCGTGACCCATGAGATGGGAATAATCGAATGGTGGTTGCGCAGGTTCTTCCCCTGTAGCCACCAAAGAAGAGACGTCCTCATCGCTGGAGTGAGGAATATGCGCTGTGTCTGGCTGGATAAGTCCCACTGTTGTAGAAACCCTTTCTGAAAGGGACGAGTGTGCCACTGGGCCCACTTTACCATGGGAATGGTGGCTGACATTGTGCCAATTACCTTCAGACATTGGAGAGCCGAGAGATGGGATGACGCAAGGGCTGCATGAATCCTGTCTCGTATGACTCCCACCTTCTCTTCTGGAAGGGCGATAGTACCTTCCACTGTGTTGAACTGTGCCCCTAGAAAACCGAGAGAATGAGTTGGATCTAGGTGACTCTTTTCTAGGTTCAGAAGCCATCCGAACGCCTGCAGAGTGGAGATGACTAGGTCTGTGTGCTGCAAGAGCTGCTCTCTGTTCTAGGATAGCAGAAGTAGGTCGTCGAGATAGTGGTGGAGACGAACACCTTTAACTCTGAGAAAGGCCCCAACTGCCAAAAGAACTTTGGAGAAGACCCGTGGGGACATTGTTAACCCAAAGGGAAGACATGTAAATTGAAGATGTTGATTGCTTACCGCAAAGCGGAGGTACTGTTGAAACTCCTTTGCCACGGGGACATGGAAGTAAGCATCCTTCAAATCGATTGATATCATCCAGTCTCCCAGATGCACTGACTGCTGGATGGTAAGCAGAGATTCCATCTTGAACTTCTCTTTGTGAATAAAGGAATTGATATGGGTCAAATCTATTACCGGCCTCCATGTGCCGTTTTTCTTTTGAACCAAAAACAGAGGGGAATACATGCCCTCCCCATGTTCTTCTTTTGGAACGGGAACGGCTGCGCTTTGATCCAGTAAAGAGTTCACGTAGGTCAATAGGACTTGTTTCTTCTCTTCTGATTCTGGAAGATTTGTGGGAATAAATCTTAGCCTTGGGGTGCTGATAAAACCCCACTTGTGACCTGAGGAAACTGTTTTTACTGTCCAAAAATCCCGAATTGAGGCCGCCCAAACATGCCTGAAGTGGAGAAGACGAGCCCCCACCTGACAAGTTTGAGCGGGCCCAATTTCAAAAGGATTTTGTGGAATCCTGCTTGCCGGACGAACCCCCTTTTGAGGTATTTTTGAAAGAAGACTGCCTGGATCTCCATGACCTTGAGAATTCTCGACCAGGTCTATAGCTCCGCGCCTCCCTGGCACGATCAGGGCCTTGTCTTCTAGGAAATGGACGTTTTTGATTTTGAAGGCGTCTGTCCTGGGGAAGAAACCCAGATTTCCCACCTGTAGCCCGGGATATGGCAGTATCCAGCTTATTACCGAACAAAGATGTCCCCTCAAAAGGAATACGGCACCAGGCCTGTTTGGATGCTGGATCCGCCAGCCATGGACAGAGCCATAACGCACGGCGTGCTGAGACCGCTGCTAACATATCCCGAGATATCAGGCGAATAACATCAATAGATGCCTCCCCCAAAAAGGCAGACGCCATCCTGATTTCTTGAATAGGGGAGTCTTTGGCTGTTTCAATAGAAATACCCCTCAGGAATTCTTCTACGGAATCAGCCCAGGATTCTATGGCCTTAGATACCGCTGCCATTGCAAGCACTGGTTTGCAAGCCATTCCAGAAGTCAGGTATATCCTTTTTAGGTCTGAGTCGATCCGCCTTTCCAAAGGATCTTTAAAAGATACCGTATCCTCTAAGGGTAGGGTTACATATCTCACCAAACGCATGAGCGCTGCATCCACTAGTGGAGCTGACTCCAGGTGCTTCACATCCTCTTCCTTAAAAGGGTATAACTTCAGGATTTTTGACTGCATGGAACCCTTTTTATTCATCTTGCTCCATTCCTCGGTGATAATGTCACCCAACTCTGAAAGGAAAGGAAAATATTGTCGCTTCTTATTGAGCTGTTTAAATAATTTTCTCTGCTTTGGTGGGGAAGTAATAGGGTCTTCCCACTTCAGAGCTTCTCTCACTGCTTTGACCAATGAAGGCACCAGTCCATAGTCAAATCCTAAACCAGGATCCTCACAGTCAGATTCACTGTCTGAGATGGGAGCAGATAGGCGACTTGGTTGAGAGGATTCCCATGTCTCCTGCAATGGGTTCTCTCCGTTTGGAGGAGCCAATACTTCTGACGGGGATTCCCACAACTGAAGAGCATCCCTCTCCTGTAAGGATTCCTTCACAACCCGTCTTACTAATGACTCCAAACGCTGGTCTGCACCATCCCTTTCATCTGCAGCTTTGGAGAAGCAGTGATCGCATAGGGATTTGTCTGATGGAACAGGCATCCTGCACCCCCAGCATGGTTTTTCCGGATGCCTGCTGGAGTGAGCAGCAGGGGGGTGAGAATAATTCTTGTCACGCTGTTCAGACCTTGACCTATGCTGGCTAGACCTTGAGGAGGATTTATGGCGGTGTGATCTTGATGATCCACTGCGTCTAGAGGTATTAAGCTGTGGATCAGACCCAGAAGGGCTGTAAAGACAAAACAGACAGAGAGAGAAAAAGATACACAGTCAATCCTACCTATGCAAAAACTCTCTCCATTGTTTAACCACAAATGCTAGCAACCTACCTAACATGAGCGGGCTGGCCACTAGGAGGCAGTAAGGCGTCCATATTCCAAATAAACCAACAGATCAAAGAAGTACTGCAAACCAAAGAGAAATATAAAATGCATTTTTTTTTTTAAGAGAAAGCATTTCCCTAGCCTAAAGGGCATGCTCTTACCTTAAACCGCCGAACTGTCAGCCCCGGGAAGTCGCTGCGACCACTGCAAACATTCCCAGGGATCTGACAGCTTCCACAGATTTTTAAAAGTGGCGCCCGTGACGTCATTGCCGACGTCAGACGCGAGGTGCTCGCTCGCATTGGCGCGGGAACCAAGCCTCGGTTTCACACCGGGTTCGCACATGCGCAGAACGCCTGCGTAACCCGGAAGTAGGAGAGAGAGGTTTGCTGGAACGCGGAAGCGTCCGCAAACAGCATAGAGGAGACCGCTAGACAAACAGAAAAAGAGAAAATACACACAAATACATTGCTGCCATGGATAGACAAAAGGCTCACCACTCCACCAACGATCACCTGGCCGAACAGACTGGGACACACACGCCGCACCTCCAAGCAGATAATGGTCACCCATAGCAACGGGACACAGACCGTGCGCACTCAGGTAGGGAATCCTTTCTTCAGCGCTACTCTGCAAATACACTCCATACCCTGCTTAACAGTCAGGGCCTATCGGAGGAAAAATTCTCAGTCAATCAGCCAATCGATCGTCGTAAAGTTTTGTTTCCAGGAAAGAAACCATCTGGTCCTACTGGGGAGGACAAAAAAAGGAACACTGATAGTAGCCGGGAGCAAAGATTTATGGGAGTTGGGTCCTATTGGGTAATCATGGAGGCGGGGCTACCCATACGTATGGTGCCATGGAGCCTTTCAGGAAAGAAAAATATGCAACATACGTGTACAAGATGCGACAATGAATTAAAGTGTTTGTTCACCAGTGCCAGAAGTCTGGCAAACAAAATAGGTTAGTTGGAAGCTCTGCTGCATGAGGAAAACTATCATTTAATTGGTATTACTGACTCTTGGCTTCATTCTTCGCATGAATGGGCTATTAATATTCCTGGCTATGCTCTTTTTCAGAAAGACAGGGTAAAACAGAGGGGTGGTGGTGTCTGTCTCTATGTGAGAAGTGAACTCAAAGTGAGTGTGAAAGAGGACCTATTTGATTGAGAGTCTGAAGCATTATGGGTGGAACTGTACATGGGTGTGCGCACTGCAAAGGATATCATTGGAGTTTGTTATAGACCTCTCAGTGTTAATTAGGAGGTGGAGACTCAGCTCCTTGTACAGATAGAAAGGGCTGCAAGGGCTGAGACAGTGATAATAATGGGGGAGTTTACATACCTGGAAATTGATTGGAGTAATGGCACTGCTGGAACAATTAAAGGGCAAGGATTTATTAACCTATTACAAGACAATTGTATGGTCCAGTTTATTGAAGCCCTGCCTAAGAATGATGCTCTGATGGATCTGGTAATCTCAAACCATGCCGAGATTATTACCAATTATCATATAAAAGAACATCTGGGTAGCAGTGACAATAACATGATTTCATTTAATGTTATATGTAAGCAGCAAACACATACGGGAAATATAAAAATGCAACTTTAAAGCGGAGGTCCACCCTAAAGTGG
Source organism: Lithobates pipiens (assembly GCF_037356315.1). Taxonomy (NCBI): domain Eukaryota; kingdom Metazoa; phylum Chordata; class Amphibia; order Anura; family Ranidae; genus Lithobates; species Lithobates pipiens. The sequence goes on from NW_027507758.1 coordinate 183,375,410, forward strand.
ACCTTCCGCTCATCGGAACCCTCCCCCCCTCCGGCGCCACAATTGGCGCCTTTCAGGGGGGAGGGGGGTGCAGATACCTGTACAGTACAGGTATCTGCACCCACTTCCGGGATAGCTCTCTGTGGAAAGGGGCGTAGATTACGCCCCTTTCCGCAAGTGCCCCGCTGCCTGCTGGGAAACACACAGATCCCAGAGGCAGTGGGGACCATCCTTATTGCGCAGCGCGACTCGCGCATGCGCAGTAGGGAACCGGGAAATAAAGCCGAAAAGGCTCCATTTCCTGATTCCCATACCCAAGATGGCGGCGGCAGCACCCGAGAGACGATCTAGAGATCGGCTTCGGGTGCCGACATCGCGGGCGCGCTGGACAGGTAAGTGTCACTATTTTAAAAGTCAGCAGCTGCAGTATTTGTAGCTGCTGGCTTTTAAAAAAAAAAAAAAACGCGGAGTCCCGGCGGACTCCCGCTTTAAGAGAGCTAATTTTTCAAGGATGAGGGCTGCTCTTCAAAATCTAGACTGGGGGGGGGGGGGGGGGGATATTGGCATAGATGAACACAGAACAGAAATGGGAATTCTTCAGAGACTGTATGTGAACTCACTGCAAAGTATATTCCCATGGGCAATAAGGTTAAAAGGCTAAAAATAAAACCTATGTGGCTCATGGCCAAAGTTAAAAAAGCTATAAATAAGAGAAGAGCTTTTAAAAAACATAAAAATTAAAGAACACTATCATCCTTTAAATGTTACAAAGAATATAACAGAATATGTAAAAAGGAAACCAAGAATGCAAAAATTCTAAACGAAACGCAGACTGCAAATGATAGGACAAACCCCAAAAAGTTCTTCAAATATATTAATAGTTAAAAGGTCAGGTCTGAGCATGTAGGCTCATTACAAAATAATCTGGAGTGGCTGACTGGGGACAAAGAGAAGGCAAATGTATTATATACTTTCTTCAGAGTGTAGTTCAGAGTGTAGTTGTTTCTTGCTTCTTACTCCTGATTCTTACTATGAGTTGTCTAAGGTTATTAGTGGTGTACCCCAAGGTTCAGTGTTGGGACCCATACTTTTTAATTAGTTGCCACCCGCCCACTGTCAAATGACAGCGGGGCGGTGTGGCTCTAGTTTTGGGTTGCTGTCGTATGACAGCTTTCCAGAACTGCCGCTCTTGCGCATCTAGGTGCAACCTCGATCTCTGTAAAGACCCGCGTCTGTGGCTCTTTAACCATGTGATCCCCTGTGTCCATTCACAGCTGGTCACATGTAAACACAGAGATGCTGGTAATCGGCTCACCTCCTGTGGTGAGGAGAGCCAATCAGCAGCATCTCATAACAGGGCATATCTACACATGTAATCAGGGCACTGATCATCAGTGCCCTGATTACAATAGCGACACCAGTGCCACAAATCAGTGCCAGCGATGAGTGCCCACCAGTGCCAGCAATCAGGGCCCACTACTGCCTACAAGTGCCACCAATCAGTGCCCATTAGTGATGCCAGTCCATGCTGGCTATTAGTCCCGCCTATCAGTGCTGCCCATTAATGCCCATCACTGCTATTCATCAATGTCCATCAATGTCACCTATCAGTGCCACTCATCAATGCCAGCTCTGAAAGCTGAAAAACGGCCTAGGCAGGAAGGGGGTGTAAGTGCCCTGTAGCCAAGTGGTTAATATCCTTATAAAAGAAATACTGTAGGTTCTGGGATTAAAAGTACTATTTCAGTGTGAAATAGTGTCCTTACAGGTCGCCAACTTACAAGGCGACCTCAATGCACTGCTTAATTGGGCAACTATGTGGCAAAAGAGGATTAATGTTGATAAATGTAAAGTTATACACTTGGGGGCCAAGAAAATGCATGCATCATACATACTAGGGGAAGACAGCTGGGAGAATCTATAATGGAAAATGGTCTCTGGGTTTTGGTAGATCCTAAGCTTAATAATAGCATGCAATGCCAAACTGCAGCTAGCAAAGCGAGCAAAGTCCTTTCTTGTATTAAGAGAGGTATAGACTCCAGAGAGAGAGATATCATTTTGTCCATGTGCAAATCATTAGTTATACCTCATCTGGGATATGTAGTTCAGTTTTGGACACTATTTCTCAAAAAAGGACATCGGGGGAGGGGGCGTGGCCTGGCCGCACGGGAGATGGCCGCCTGAGTGAGGAGCTCCGCTCATCCATAAAGCAACCCGCAGCATCCAGCGCCCAAAACCTGCTCTCCCCGCCGCTAATTACACCCGCTGATCCCCCTCACTCTTGGGGACATGACCCGAGGCAGAGCGGGAACGCACGGAGCACGGAAGTTAATAAACTTTTATATGCAGCCTGCAAGGACCCCTGCGCAAGATGGCTCCGACCGGGACGGAGATCCCGCGCCACAGACCTCTCAGACAATCCCGGATCGGAGTGAGGAAACTGTAGTGCCTATGGAGGACTCTGGGGATCACCAGCAGCAGTCAACTCCCTCTCCAGTGGAAAGAGGTAAGAGGTCTGCTGTCTCCCCTGCACACTCCCCTACAAAGCCTCCCCTGTTGAAAAGGCAGCATGGCGCTGAGACTTGTGGTGCCACAGCAGCTAGTGATTCTTCTGCCTCCCTAGCTGCATATAATACCGCAGACAACCCTGCCTCAGAACACACACTGAAGGCCATGCTACTCTCCCTGCAAGCTGATATGCAAAGAGAATACAGGTCTTCAATTAACCATTTACTGGACAGAGTAGATGATATGGAAGAACGTGTGGAACATATTGAACAACACCTATCTTCAGCTACTATCGCCCATAACTCCATAGTTGACATACAAGACGAGCACACTGAGGCCATACACCAGCTGCGTCTTAAAATCGCTGACCTCGAAGACCGCTCTAGGAGGCATAATATTAAAATTAGAGGGGTACCGGAAGCCATAACACCTCCTGAAATAACCCCATACCTCCACCAACTGTTCCGTAAAATCATACCGACATTGACACCACAAGACCTCCTCATAGACAGGGCTCATAGGATCCACAAACCGCAGCATCTGCCCGAATCGCTACCTAGAGATATCCTAGCAAGGATCCACTATTTTCACTCCAAAGAGCAAATCATGAGAGCTGCCAGGTCTCTGCGCAATCTTCCTGAACCGTTCTCTAAAATAGAGCTATATAATGACATTTCAGCAGACACGTCACAGGCACGCAAAGCTTTTTCACAAGTGACATCGATTCTGTTGGATCGCAAAATCCCATACAAATGGGTATTTCCCACCAAACTGATTGTCACATACCAACACCAGCAGGTCGCATTCCTGACCCCTAAGGACGGAATTAAACAACTACACAATTGGGGCATAGCCCCAAACCTGCCTTCAGCACCCATCGTGAGCAAGAGAGCCTCCAGGATCTCCAACAAGTGGGTAACAAAGGATAAAATCTAGCTTCCTATATGCATATGGGCAACCCGTCCGGATGCCCTAACAATACAACATGCTGGTTTATGTCTGCCATAATATTGTGGATGAGCATCTCCTGTTTTTCTTTCTTTTTGATTTTCCCACGCCACGGGGATATAGTGTGCAACGCACACAGCAATTTTTTATTTTTTTTTCTCTCCTTACTCTTTTTGTGTTTTCTCCCTCTTGTCTAGGGTTTTACTTTTCTGTTCATTTTGTTGGCTCTGCTGTATGTAAAAGTTATTGTATTTTCAATAGGATTGACAGCAGCATTGATTATCCTCTGTTTGTAACGGATTTATCTACCTAAGTATTTTGAGCCTTTGTAAAGTTTTATAAAGTTCCGATTTATTACTGCTCTCTCTTTGACTTAAGGATACAATCAACCCCAGTACCACCTTGACACCTGCTACTCATCTCTCATGTCACTCAAAATCGCATCCCTCAACGTCAAGGGCTTAAATAGTCCATTCAAACGATCGCTGATGTGGAGGGAGGCGATCTTGCAACACGCAGATGTATTATGCGTCCAAGAAACGCACCTGTCCTCCATTAACCCGCCATTGTGCACCCACAAATTGTTCCCGCACATCTTTCACTCCCAAGCGAACAAAAAAGTAAGAGGGGTCCTCATAGCGGTGCGATCTACTGTATCGCTCTCGGTCTCCAGTATAGAACAAGATCCCGCTGGGAGATATCTAATTCTCTCAGCAAACTTTAACAATAGTCCCTTAGTAATTGTCAACGTGTACGCTCCAAACACCCACCAGAAATTCTTTTATAAAGCTATCATGCGCAAATTACAACATTACCCACGTGATCAAATTATTCTATGTGGTGACTTTAATGACATACTTGATCATTCACTAGATTCGTCCACACCGCGACGGAAACCATCCACTGCCTTATCTTCCATGACCAGACTAGAAGATCTATATGACCCCTGGAGGTGTCAACATGGTACTGAGAGAGATTTCACTTTCTATTCTACTGCCCAAAAAACTTATTCCAGGATCGACCTGTTCTTGACATCCAAAGTACTGCTCCAAATGATCTCTTCTTCCGAAATTGGGGTAATATCATGGTCTGACCATGCCCCTATATCTATCACCCTCAAGTTGTCACCCACCAACACACCACGTAAGCTTTGGCGACTAAACGCCTCCTTACTCTGTGCCAAGGATGTCAGGGAGCTGGTCGGATCCCAGATAACTGAATATTTTGCCTTGAATGAACACTCTGTCTCTAATACTACCACTCTGTGGAATGCCCACAAATCTGTAGTTAGGGGTATCCTACTAAAACTAGCAGCCCAGGAGAAAAAAAAACGCAATGCAACCCTAACCACTCTCCTCACCGATATAAAGACCCAAGAACTAAAAAATATGCAATCACCTTCAGAAGCCAACCATGAAGCACTTAGTAGACTCAGGTCCGAGCTGAGTACCTACCTTCAGAACGGATATGAGTTCTACGCAAGAAAATTGAAACTTACCTGGTACTCCCAAGGTAATAAAACAGGGAAGACCCTAGCGCAGCAATATAAACGCAGAGCAGCACAAGCCGCAATCCCATACCTTGAAGACGCTGACGGTCGCAGAATAACTAACCCTAAAGATATGGCAGACTGTTTTAGCTCATTCTACCGCACTTTATACAATCTAAAAGACTCCCCTCATGAGACACGACCCACTGATACAAACATCGAGAAATTTCTTTCCGAAGTGAACCTCCCTTCCCTAACCCCAGCACAAGCCGCTGAACTCGCCCAACCCTTCACTATTCAGGAAGTCCGTGCCGCAATTACAGCGCTCCCGTTACACAAAGCCCCGGGGCCAGACGGCTTTGGAAATGAATACTATAAAACTTATTGCGATCAATTGCTCCCACACCTGTGTAACTCATTTAACAGATTCCTCACCACCGGAGAAATCCCTATAGAATCCTTAGAAGCCACCATTTGTACTATCCATAAGCCAGGAAAGACCCCACATGACCCTGCTAACTATCGCCCTATCTCACTCCTCAACACAGATCTAAAAATATATGCCAAATTGCTTGCTTCGCGCCTATCACAATACATGACCCACCTCGTACACCCTGATCAAGTGGGATTTATCCCCCATCGACAGGCGTCAGATGGCACACGTAGATTCGTAGATCTTATACATTGGGCAGAACATCATCAGACGCCTTCTCTGCTGATCTCCTTAGACGCAGAGAAGGAGTTTGACAGAGTCCATTGGAGGACCTTAAGGGAGTACTGAAGAAATTCGGCATAGAGGGTAACTTTCTACAGGCCATCCTAAGCCTATATTCATCACCCAGTGCTAAAGTCTGTGTCTCCGGTATACTTTCTGACTCCTTCACAATCACCAATGGCACACGTCAGGGGTGCCCACTGTCGCCCCTGATCTTTGCCTTGGTGATGGAACCCTTAGCACAGACCATCCGAGCACACCCCCTTATTTCTGGAATCTCAGTAGGCGATACACAACACAAAATAGGCCTCTATGCGGATGACGTCATAATCGCGCTCACTGACCCCGTAAACTCCCTCCCCAATCTGACGCAAGTATTAGAGAAGTTTAATGAAGTCTCCCTGTACAAATTAAACCATTCTAAATCTTCCATGATTGGCGTTAATGTGTCACCCACACTCAAGTCAGAGATCTCAAAAATCACCCCCTTCTCCTGGGCTCCTGGTTCCTCTATGAAGTACTTAGGCATTCAACTAGTAACCCCTTCATCCACGCTTCTCCGCACCAACCTAGCCTCCCTACATCAGAAATTAAATTCTATAATCTCGGAAATGTCCCCTATAAAGGCTTCTTGGGCTGGAAGGATAGCTCTGGCCAAAATGTTTCTTCTTCCCCATGTGTTATACTATTTCAGAACCCTTCCTTTACCAATTCTGCCCAATGAACTGGTTAAATTACAACACACCCTTAATTCCTTTATCTGGGCAGCACGCAAACCACGCCTGAAATCTGCTATAGTATGTACCCCTACCACCTATGGAGGTATGGGTGCCCCAGATGTTAAACGATACTATAAAGCTACAATCTTAAACCAAGTGAAACAGTGGTGGACCCAGCGCACCACTACCATGTGGCACCAAATAGAGGCATCGGTATCTCCTAACAACCTTCAACTTCTCATCTCAGCAACTTGGTTGAACCACCATGCCCCACGTTCGTACCTCCCAACAGTTAACGCCTGTGTGGCGCAACTAAAGGCTCTCAGCCAAGCACACAAAGGAATACATAGCGACACCCTGAAAAAACTTCCGTTCCTGGCGCTGGCACTCCTCTCTCCAAACTTAAACATCCAACCATGGTATGAGGCTGGTCTTACGTCTCTTGGTCACTTATTCCTTCAATCGACCCTCAAAAGCTTCCAACAACTTTCCACAGAGTTCGGCATATCGAATAAGGACTTTTACATCTATCTTAGGATTTGACATATCCTCTCAAACGATCTCCAGGGGTCTGCTTTCTTTCTACACTCTTCACACTGGCAAAACTAAAGGAGTCTCTCACATTTACGCTCAACCAACCTCAACGCATAAACCAACGAACTTGGTCTACTGGGAGTCCCAGCTAAGGGCCTCATTCCCTATGGAGGAATGGCACAGATCGCTACGCATACCGATTAGTATCTCCAAAAATGTGACCCACTGGGAAACCCTGATGAAGATATATCATAAATGGTACTACACACCTGTCCGACTAGCAAAAATTTCTCCAACTCACTCTCCTAAATGCTGGAGAAACTGTGGTAACTTGGGAGACATGTACCACATATGGTGGGACTGCACATACATTGCTCCATTTTGGAGACAGGTCTCGGCTTTAATCAAGGAAGCCACTCATTCCTCCCAGCATCTGACCCCTCAGATGGCTCTCTTCGGGATGGGCCCCCAACCCTGGCCTACAACTAGCCTGTCACTTATACATCATATTCTAATTGCAGCACGTTTGGTAATTGCCCGAGAATGGAAGAGTCCACTCCCCCCGACCACCAGGTCGCTCATTAACACGCTCAATGAGCATTGTCATATGGAATACCTCTTTTCAAAAATAAATCTGACAAGTCACAAATTCTGGAAGCAATGGTCTCTCTGGCTAGCACATCCCAGCAGCATAAAATTGAACTGATCACTCCTTGACATGATTCCAGACCACAAAGAAACAACCGCAAATCTTACCCAGGACAGTCCCTACTATCTTTCAGTCTACTCTCATATGACCCGACGACACAGAAAGGGTGGACTAACACACCCTACCTCCAGTATCTAGAATACGATTGTATCCTTATATCCACCTGTAACAACACCTCTGTACTTACATGTTCTTATGTAACTTTGTAATTGATGTTGCTCATTATTTATATGTTCTTCTGATAAAAATATCAATAATAAAAAATTATAATGGCAAAAAAAAAGGACATCGGGGAACTGGAGAAAGTGCAGAGAAGGGAAACCAAACTGATAAGAGGCATGGAGGAGCTCATCTATGAGGAAAGATTATTCCGCGTACACATGATCGGACTATCCTCCCGTGTGTGGGTTCCGGCAGACTTTTTCTTTCCAAAAGTCCGGCAGACTTGCCAAAAGTCCGGCAGACTGTGCTGACTTCCCCAGGAGGAAGTCAGCACAGCACAGACATAGAAAGAAGTTTTGACTCAAAATTGTCTGCCGGACTTGGCAGTCTGGCAGACAATCCGCCTGTCTGTGTGCTAGTCCACCACACTTTTGAAATGAACGGTCTGCCCCCCCCTTTCCCCAAAGCACCCACCCATGTTGAGGGCACGCGGCCTGGTACGGCTCAGGAGGGGGGTGCTCCCTTGTCCCCCACCCCCTATCCTGACCAGCTGGGCTGCGTGCTCGGATAAGGGTCTGCTATGGACTTTGGGGGGACCTCCCCACCGTTTTTTCTGCATAGGGCTTCCCCTTTAAATCCATACCAGGTGACAGGGCTAGCGAGGTGTCAATCTCGCTGATGGAGGCGGCGACATTCACTTCCCTTGCTAGTCCCGTCTACCTGGAGTCACGTTCAGAATGAACGGACTTTACTCTATGTGTGGGCAAGTCCGTCCATTTAAAAAGTCCGGTCGTGTGTGGGCAGGTCCGCTCGTTCGGAAAATCCGGCGGACCTCCGCTGCAAAGTCCGGCGGCTTGTCCGATCGTGTGTACGCAGCATTAGAGGAACTGAATTTATTCTCTCTTGAGAAGAAGAGATTAAGGGGGGGTATGATCAACTGTACAAATACATAAGAGGCTCATATAATGAACTTGGTGGTGAGTTATAGGGATAAGCCGAATACCCGCCAGTTAGGTTTGCGGCAGAACATGCGTACAGACCAAAAATTTGTGCAAACACACAAACCTAGTTAAATTCTATGGGACTCGAATGTGAAAAATCAAAAGTGCTAATTTTAACCACTTCAGCCCCGGAGGATTTGGCTGGCCAAAGACCAGATCACTTTTTGCGATTAGCTGAAAATTGCACGGTCGTGCGCCGTGGCTCCCACGGCTGATATGTATTCTTCTACATATTTTTGGTAAAAAAAATCGCAATAAGCGTTTATTGATTGGTTTACGAAAAAGTCATTGCGTCTACAAAATAGGGGATAGTTTTATGGCATTTTTATAATTTTTTTTTTTACTAGTAATGGTGGCAATCTTTTATAGTGACTGCGACATTATGGCTGACAGATCAGACAATTTTGACACGTTTTTGGGACCATTCACATTTATACAGCGATCATTGCAATTAAAATTGCATTGATTACTGTGTAAATGTGACTGGCAGTGAAGGAGTTAACATTAGGTGGTGCTGTAGGGGTTAAGTATGTCCTAGGGAGTGATTCTAACTGTGGGGGGACATCGAGGCCGTGGGACCCATGATCCGACTCATGGAGCTCGCGGCGGGCGTGCACCTGCTATGCAAGCCCTGTGAGATCACGTAGTATAACGTAATTTCGCGCAGCTGAGCTAACCTGCCGAAGTAAAACTGCGGCGGCTGGTCCGCAAACGGTTAAAGGCTAATATGCAAGTTATTGTCATAAAAAGAGCTTGGGGACCCCGGATCCTGCTCCAGGGAACATGAATCAATGCAAAAAAAAGTTTTAAAAAATTGAGTTATTTCTGGAGCAGTGATTTTAATAATGCTTAAAGTGAAATATTCCTTTAAATATCATGCCTGGGGGGTATCTATAGTATGCCTGTAAAGTGGTGTGTGTTTCCCGTGTTTAGAAGAGTCTGACAGCAAAATGACATTTCTAAATGTCCAAATTTTGTACGAAATACGAACTTTTGTTTACGAATCCCCAGGAGGAAGTCAGCACAGCACAGGGATGGTGGGAGCCCCTCATCTAACGAAAATTCGTATTTCGGATAGGAAATTCTTCAACGGAATTTTGTATTTCGGATAAAAAAAAATCTTCTATCAGCATCGACTGTCATATTGAGGCATATTTTTGCCTTTAAATTCATCGTAAAGAACGTTCGTACAAGTTAACGAACCTAACGACAATTCGTATTTCGTACGAATTGAAATTGAACTTTGGACACGAAATACGAAGTGCGAATTAATTCTAATACGAACCGTAATGGAACGGAACAAAACAAATTTATTGACGGCGCCCATGTCTAGTCTGGTATGGATAATAAGGTGAACCACGCACCCAAATTAAAAAAAGCATGGGGCCCCCAGGGTCTATATATTCTGAACAGCAGCAATATACAGGCGGTCCCTGGGTTACAAACAAGATAGGGACTGTAGGTTTGTTCTTAAGGTACATTTTGTAAGTGTAGCTCCAGCCAAAACATCTATTTTTAATCTTTTTGGATAACATAGGGAAGGGTTATCATCACCCCTGTAACATTTGTTTTGCTGTCTGTGCCCCTGTTCAGATTTCCCCTCACTTTCTATCCCAATGAGAGTTGGATTTTGAAAATGTGGGCTTTTTAGGGAAACAAGGATTAGTGATAAAGCATCAGTGGAGACACCTTTTTCCCATATTACCTCTTACAGGAGAGAATTTCCCTTCCTAGGGGTAGATTTCCTCTCACTCCCTGTTGTCTCTCTCCGTTTTTAAGTAGGAGTCGTTTGTAAGTCAGATGTTTGAAAGTAATTATGCATCTCTGTTTAAACAGGGGCAGAAAAATTGGGCCTTAGGCGGTGGTGGCACAACACTGTAAGCCCTCACAGTTACTCTTGGTGGGTGCAGGGACAGGCCCTGCTGTGAAATATTAGATCAAAAATTATAATTATGCACCCCTATTGAACAGGGGCAGAAAAATTGGGCCTTAGGCAGCAGTGGTGGTGGTGGTGATACAACACTGTAAAGCCTCACAGATACTCTTGTTGAGTGCAGGTCCCTGCTGCAAAATATTACAGAAAAAAATTGTAATTACATGTCCTTGTTAAACAGAGGCAGAAAGATTGGGTCTTAGGCACTGGCGCTGGTGCCACAACATTACAACCCCTCACAGATACTCTAATTGAGTGCAGGAATGAGCCCTGCTGCAAAATGTTACAGCAAAAATTGTAATTACACGCCCCTGTTAAACAAGGGAAGAAAAATTGGGCTTTAGGCACTGGTGCTGGTGCCTAGAACCAAAAATTTTCTTAGGAGCTATCAACATGAACATTGAGAAGGAATAGGATAGCCACTCAGCATCAGCATAGGCAGTCTTCAAGGGATCTCACATTCATAAAAAAATGTATTGGTTATATCAGCATCAGGTGCTTGGTAGCTTGGTATTCATTTTTTTGAAGGGGAGCCGATCAACCAAGTCTGTGGACAGACGCACTCTGTGATCGGTTAGAAAGCCTCCAGCATCACTGAATGTGTGTTCAACGCTGGATGCAGGACAGGCCAGTAGCTCAATTGCATACTGTGCAAGCTCTGGCCAGTGATCCATCCTCAAGACCCACACATTTTTGGCTTCCCCAGTGATGTATAGGTGACCCCGCCCCCCTCTGATGTAATGAAGGTTTCTGTTACATCAGAGGGGGTGGGGTCACCCGCACATCACTGGGGAAGCCCGGGTTTCCCCCATGCATCAGAGGGGGGTGGGGTCAGGTGACGGGTTGCCTCGTCCTCCTCAGCAAAAACCTGTCAGGCTGCCAGGATTCCCGCAGTGTCTCCGGTGGAGACAGGATGAGCTGTGCTGGACCATCGGGAGAGATCACCCATTGCTGGACCCCAGAGAAGAGATCAGGCATCGCTGGACCCTGGAGAAGAGATCAGCCATCGCTGGATACCAAGAGTGGATTACCACCACTGGAATTTTTATTTTTTTTCTTTATTTTTAATAAAGGACTTTTCCCAACGGTGTCTGTGTGTTTTTAACAATTTTTTTCACTTTCTTTGTAAAATAGTACTTTTTGTACTCCCTTACCAAGGGTACTTTTGTACTCCCTTACCATTTCAAACAGGGGGAGGCCGGGATCTGGGGGCCCTCTTGTTAAAGGGGGCTTCCAGATTCTGATAAGCCCCCCGCCCGCAGACCCCCACAACCACCGGCCAGGGTTGTGGGGATGAGGCCCTTGTCCCCATCAACATTGGGACATGGTGCTTTGAGGGATCACAGACCCCAAAGCATCCTCCCAATGTTGAGGGCATGTGGCCTTGTACGGTTCGGGGGGAACTCTCTTGCCCCCTTTTTTCCGCCGGCCTGCCAGGTTGCGTGCTCGGATAAAGGGTCTGGTATGGATTTTTGGGGGGAACTCCACGCCATTTTTTTTTTCATTTGGCATGGAGCTCCCCTTAAAATCCATACCAGACCTGAAGGGTCTGATATGGATATTTGGGGGGAACCCTACATCATTTGTTTTTAAATTTGAAGTGGGGTTACCCCTAATAGCCATACCAGACCTGAAGGGCCTGGTAGTTGAATTTGGGAGGAACCCCACCCCTTTTTTTTTTTTTTATCAATGACTTTCAATGACTGTTCTCTGTATTACGGGGAGCTGACTTTTTTCCTGCAGAAATTATACTTTGTGCAGGGACAGGAAACATCCCTTTACAGGCATACTATAGACACCCCCAGGTACGAAATTTAAAGGAATATTACACTTTTATTGTTTCACTTTAAGCATTATTAAAATCACTTCTCCCGAAAAAAACGTCCATTTTTAAAAGTTTTTTTTGCATTGATACATGTCCTCTAGGGCAGGATCAGGTCCCCACACTTTTTATGACAATAACTTGCATATAAGCCTTTAAAATTCGCACTTTAGACTTCTTACAGGGTGTTCCGCGGCTTTTCAAATTTCCTACGAACACTTCAAATTGTCCGCTGTTCGGCGCACAGGTGAACAGGCAATGTTCGAGTCGAACATGAGTTCGACTCGAACTCAAAGCTCATCCCTACTTGTGAGCATCTGCCTTTCCTTGGCCTTCTAGACATGCTGTAAAATTAGCAAAATATCGCCTGAAGTTTACTAGACAAATTACACCAGGAATGGCCTGCAGTTAGGTATAGGCTTGGCTAGACTAGAATGCAGTGGATATATATGTAGGAGACAGTATATATATTTTATGCACTCCAGATCACTGAATCACTTGCCTGCCTGCCTGTCTGCTTGCCTGAAAGTGTATTTGGAAATGTACACCAGCAATGGCAGAAGCATCTACCTCCAGGATGTAGGGCAGCGCTAGGTCTGGATGGCTTAGTACAGGAGCAGACGTAAACAGTCTCTTAAGAGTCTCAAAGGCAACCTGGGCTTTGGGAGACCAGTGAAAAGTCGCTTGGCAAGTTGTGTGATGGGTGTGATAATAGCTGAAAAGTTCTTGATGAATCTGCAATAAAAATTTGCAAACCCCATGAATCGCTGGACTCACTTCTTATCAGTGGGGGCTGGCCAGGTTAGAATTGCTGAGACTTTCTGTGGATCCATCTCAAATCCACCGGAGGAGATGATTAGTCCCAAGAATTGGATGCTTTGTTGCTTGAACTCACACTTCTCTGGTTTGGCATAGAGTCTGTGTAAGCGGACATGGCAGAGAACATTCTTTGACATGTTCGCGATGACTTGCAAGAGAAGTGGAGAACACAAGTATGTCGCCAAAGTAGACTATAACAAAGATGTCTAGAAAGTCCTTAAAGACGTTGTTAATGAAATGCTGGGACATAGCTGCTGCATTGCACAGACCAAAGGGCATGACGAGGTACTCGTAATAGCCAAAATGGGTATGAAAAGCAATCTTCCACTCATCTTAGGCCGCGTACACACGCGCGGACTGTTCGCCCAACCTTGTCTCAGCGGACAGTTGGCCGAACAAGGTCTTACGGAAATTCCGAAAAACTGTCCGCTGAAACAAGGTTTCAGCGGACTGTTCGCTCGTGTGTAGGCTTGTTCGGCCAACTAAGTCTCGCGCATGCTCAGAAAGGATTTCCACGTCGGAAGGTTGCATTGCAGTGTATAGGACGTCGTATTTTTCGTCCCGTCGTACGTGCCGTTCACGTCATCGCGCACGGTTTCAGCAAACTGTTCGTCCGTCGTGTGTGGCCATGTCCGTCCATGCTAAGTTTGAGCGGACTGTTCGCTCAAACTGTTGGACGGACAAAGTTGGGCCAACAGTCCGCGCGTGTGTACGCGGCCTTACTTACGTATGCGGATAAGGTTGTAAACACCCCTCAAGTCTAGTTTGGTAAAGATGGAAGGGAAGCAGAGCGGAGTCTTTGGAAGAGTTCTGAAACCAGGGAAAGGGGGTAACAATTCTTCACCGTGATTTTATTTAGTTCGTGATTATCTACGCATGGCCGTGGAGAATGGTCCTTCTCCACAAAGAATATTCTGCCCCGGCGGAAGTAGAAGGGGGGATGAACCCCTTCTGAAGACTCATCAATGTACTCTTTCAGGGTGCCAAGTTCTTTTTCAAACAGTGAGAATATCCGACCAAACGGGATGGCAGCCCCTGACAAGAGCTCAATGGGGCAATCATAGGCTCTGTGCGGAGGTAGGGTGTCTGCTCCCCACTTACTGAAAACATCCAGATACTCATTATAGGCCTCAGGCACCTTTTGGTAGAGTTCAGCATTAATGTCCATACAAAGTAGCGCAGTGAGTAGCAAGATGGGCTCAGACAGACAGTGCTCTTGACAGTAAGATGACTGGTACTTGATGCTGCCAGAGCTCCAATCAATCAACGGATAATGGGCCTGAAGCCATGGTAGGCCCAGGATGATAGGAATCAGCAGTGAGGAAATTGCGTCTAGATGTAAAAGTTACTTATGATTGGTAAGGGTCACAGTCAGCAATGGAGGGGTTTCCTTTGTCACCAGTCCAGGCTTAACACAGGAACCATTGGCCAGAAATACAGTAAGTCCCTGCTTCTTGGGTAGGAGAGGAATGTGTTGTTTATCTGTGAATCTCAAATCGATGAAGCAACTGTGTGCCCCAGAGTCCACAATTGCTGTTGTAGACACGTTTCTTCCTGGAAGCTGGAAAGTGATGGGGAGTTCCAGATGAGCAGAAGTTGCTGGCAGGGCCGCCTGGGTAACTGATGAGGCGGTGAGGCATCTTCGCCTTTTAGCTGGGCAATTCTGTACATAATGGCCGACCCCTCTGCAGTGGAGGCAGAGATTGCCCTGGCAGCATCGTGATCGTTCTTCAAGGGAGAGTGATGGGTGGATCAGGCTAAGTCACGTGGATGTCTCTGTTGCCGGTTTGGAGGAAGACAACTTAACACGTGTTGGCTGGGCATGAACTAGAACTTTAGGCATCATCCACACAGGCTGAGATGGACCTGTTGACTTTTCTCGCCTGTGTTCTCAAAGATGACGGTCGATCTGGATGGATAAGGAAATTAACTCCTCCAGTGAACTCGGCACCCTCACATGAGCCAACTCATCCTTGAGGTCCTCCGCTAATCCCAGGCGGAACTGATATCGCAATGATGCGTTGTTCCAACCTGTGTCTGCACTCCAGCCTCAGAAGTCCATAACACAGTCCTCGACCGGCCTTGCTGGAGTGCATGGAGGGAGGACTCAACAGTAGCAGTCCGTTGGGGGTCCTCATACAATCGGGACATAGCCTGGAAGAAGGAGAACATGGTATCAAGTTGTGCGTCCTTTACTTCCAGCATATGATAAGCCCAGGTTTGGGGTTCACCCTGGAGCAAGGATAAGATGAACCCCACCTTGGTAGTCTCGGCAGAGAAAGTCTGTGGTTGAAGGGAAAAATATAGCTGACAGGCGTTGCTGAATGCTGTAAACCTGGACCGGTCTCTGGAGAACCTTTCGGACAAGGCACTCGTGGCTCAGGAGATGTCATCATTGTGGCAGGGCCAGTACTGGACAGTGGACACTATCTGGGTTGACACACTTGTAGAAGATGCAGCCGCAGGAGTGGTAGGAGAAGACAGAACCTGCACACATTCCTCAAGTTGAATAAACTTCTCATGCAGGGTCTTGATTACTTGTGTCAGGCCTGCGATGCTCTAGCAGGCTCCAGGTATGAGAGAGGTTTCTCCTCCAGGCCATCAGTGCTGCCTGTCAGTGCCCCCTGTCAGTGCCCATCAATGCTGCCTGTCAGTGCCCATCAGTGCCGCCTATCAGTACCACCCATCGGTGCCCATCAGTACTGCATATCACTGCTGCCTATCAGTGCCCATGAATTCTACATATCAGTGCCAACTCATCAGCACCCATCATTGCCGCCTCATCAGTGCCCGTCAGTGAAGGAGAAAACAAAACAGAAACTAAGAAAAACTTTTTTTTAATGTCAGTCTTTAGTTTGTTTTGCAAAAAATAAAAACCCCAAAGTTGATCAAATACCACCAAAAGACCCAAAGAGCCTGGTATGGACTTGGGGGGGGGGGGGGGGGGAACCACACGCCAATTTTTTTACTTGATTTTCTAGTAAATTTAAATGACACGGTTCTATACAAATGAAAAATTACACTGTTCTGTTCCTTACATCACACATATGTGCCAATTTACAGGCAGACTAAAGGGACCCCCAGGCACGATATTTAAAGGAATATTTAAATTTTATTGTTTCACTTTATGCATTATTAAAATCACTAATCCTGAAAAAAACTGTCATTTTAAAAACTTTTTTTGCATTGATACATGTACCCTGGGGCAGTACCTGGGTACCCATACACGTTTTATGGCAAATAAGCCTTTAAAAAATGTGCATGTTCTGGTGTCAACCGAACTGGGGGTGTTTGGCTAATCCCTACACTTCATGTTATATAATCCTGTAACAGAGTGGATTACAGGATTTCTTATGATTTTACAACCACTTTAGCTGGGTCTTATTTTTGGGATGGGGCTTAATTTACAAGCATCCTGAAAAATAATGCTAGATCTTATTTTCAGGGTTATTCTTATTTTTGAGGAAATACGGTAGCAGGAATTTTGTAAGCTATGTTGTGTTTGTGTCCACTAATAATGATTTTAGTGTATTTTTAGTGAAAATAGTGATTTGATAAACATTTGTGCAAATATCACAGGGCCTAAAAATTCAGTAGCACATTTTTTTTTTATTCTAAAGGTCATGTGCTTTTAGAAGATATTTTTTGGGTGGTCTTTTACAAATTCTGAAAGCTGTAAGTAAAAAATTATAACCTCATATTTGATTGTAGATTGTGTTTATTTACAGTTTTGCACACGTCAATTTTTACAATTTCATAAAAAGTCTCAATTTAAAATTTACAAATATTTGTTACGTATTAACACAATACAGTTTTAGTTTTTATATTTAGTAGGAATTTTGTAAGTTTTGCAGTGTTTGTGCCCTTTAATAATGATTTTTGTGTATTTTTTGTGAAAATAGTGATTTGATAAACATTTGCACAAATATCATGTTGCCTTAAAAATCTGTAGCACCTTTCACAAAGCTGAAAGCTGTAAGGAAATAAGATGGAAAAATTGCAAAAATGGTCTGGCCACCTGAGTTTAAAAGTAAAAACGCAGGGCCTGACAGGGAAAGGTTTAAATGCCATTTTTAATAAATAAATTACATATTAACTACTTCAGCCCCAGAAGAATTTACCCCCTTCATGACCAGAGCACTTTTTGCAATTCGGCACTGCATCGCTTTAACTGACAATTGCACAGACATGCGACATGGCTCCCAAACAAAATTGATGTCATTTTTTTACACAAATAGAGTATTCGTTTGGTGTTATTTGATCACCCCTGCGTTTTTTTTTTTTTGCGCTATAAACAAAAAAAGCGCCAATTTTGAAAAAAACACATTATTTTTTACTTTTTGCTATAATAAATATTCCCCAAAAATATATAAAAAAAACATATTTTTTTCCTCAGTTTAGGCCGATACGTATTCTTCTACATATATTTGGTAAAAAAAAAAAAAAAACGCAATAAGTGATTATTGATTGGTTTGCGCAAAAATTATAGCGTTTACAAAATAGTGGATAGTTTTATGGCATTTTTATTAATATATATATTTTTTTTAAATGGCAGCGATCAGCAATTTTTATTGTGACTGCAACATTATGGCAGACACATCGGACATGTTTGACACATTTATGGAACCATTGTCATTTATACAAATGCACTGATTCCTGTGTAAATGCCACTGGCAGTGAAGGGGTTAACCGCTAGGTGGCAGTGTAGGGGGTGTCCTGGGGCGTGTTTCTAACTGGGGGTGTGTGGCTGTGTGACACGTAACTGATCTCTGCTCCGATCACAGGGAGCAGAGATCAATGACACTGTCAGTAGGCAGAACGGGGAGATGCTTGTTTACATTTGCATCTCCCCATTCTTCCTCCCCGTGAGGCGATCGCGGGTATCCCCGCAGCAATCGAGTCCACGGGACCCGACTCACGGAGCTTGCTGCACCCGCACACGCCCGCCGGCACAAGCATGCCTGCTGGCTGCCTCTTAACCAGTTAAGGACTGTCGCCTGTCTATATATACGTCGGCACAATGGCACGGGCAGGCACATGCATGTACCTGTATGTGCCTGCCTTCCAGCGGATGGGGGGTCCGATTGGACCCCCTCCCACTGGATGCGGCAGTCCGTTTTGTTTCAGGAGAGATCTGTGACGAGGGGGCGGCCATTGATTTCTGCCCACCCCCTCGCGATCGCTCCTGGCGAATGAGAAGCTTCCCCTGCCTGTGAAATGTAAACACAGGCAGGAGGAAGACATCATAGTAAGTGCACAAACACTACACTGACACGTAGGGACACATAGGCACACAAATCACCCCCAGTCACCCCCCGATCACCCCCCAGATCACCCCCTGCCCCCCCCCCCCCCACAGTCACAGTGTCACTGATTGTAGTGGTCATTTATTTACTGATCACTGCATTTAGTGTCATTCGTGACCGTAAAAAGTGTCAGGGTAGTTAGCTTTAGGGCCCTTTAGGTCCAGGATAGCCTCCTAATAAAGGTTTAACCCCTTGATTGCCCCCCAGGTAACCCTTTCGCCCCCTTTGGCAGTGTCACTAAGTGATCGTTTTTCTGATCGCTGCATTAGTGTCACTGGTGCCGCTAGGTAGCCAGTTATTTTTTTTAGGTTCACCGCCAGGTTTTTATAGCATTAGGTACCCCCATATACAACCTAATAAAGGTTTTAACCCCCTGATTGACCCTAGAGATAACCCTTTCACCAGTGATCACCGTATAAGTGACACTGGTGACGCTGGTTAGCCAGTTAGTTATTTAGGTTCCCTGTCAGGTTTTTATATAGCGTCAGGTACCCCCATATATTACCTAATAAAGGTTTTAACCCCCTGATTGCCCCTAGAGTTAACCCTTTCACCAGTGATCACTGTATAAGTGTTACAGTTGACGCTGGTTAGTTAGCTTGCTTTTTATAGCATCAGGGCACCCGCCATTTATTATCCAATAAAGGTTTAACCCCCTGATCACCCGGCGGGTGATATCAATTAGGATTTAGGGTCCGATAAGGTCTGCATCGCCCAGGGCAGCGTCAGGTTAGTGCCAGTACCGCTAACACCCACGTGCAAAGCATACACCTCCCTTAGTGGTATAGTATCTGAACAGATCAATATCTGATCAGATCTATATTAGCGTCCCCAGTAGTTTAGGGTTCCAAAAAATGCATTGTTAGCGGGATCAGCCCAGATACCTGCTAGCACCTGTGTTTTGCCCTCCGCCCAGCCCAGCCCACCCAAGTGCAGTATCGATTGATCACTGTCACTTACAAAACACAACACACATAACTGCAGCATTCGCAGAGTCAGGCCTGATCCCTGCGATAGCTAACAGTTTTCTTTAGTAGTGTTTTATACAGTTGCTGACAGCCTAGGTGCTTTTTTACCTGTGAATCTCACTAGTTGTACCAGTAAATTTAGAGCCAAAAATTGCAAATCGAAGGTACGCTAGTGAAGAGGCCTACACAATTCTGAACATGACAGATAGTGAAGAGGAGGTCACTCATCTGTCAGATTCAGGCTCAGAATACGATCCTGTAGAGGACAGCGGTTCCATGGCAGATAGCTCTGACGATGAAGGTGAGGTCCCTGCTAAGGTCAGGCGTGCCCGATTCCGATCTTCTGATCATGTTGAGGTGCAAGAACCGCAGGTAACTCGTATGGAGCAGAGAGCCTGTACTAGCTGTTTTTTTAATTTATTTTTATTATTAAACGGTGTTACGCTATGGATTTTTGTTTGGCTTTTTTTATGACCTATCTGAGTCTATGAGGAGAAGCTTCTGTCCATACGAGGTCCACCTTATTCCATGTGAGCAGGGAATCAACCTGCATAAGCCTATTTGACTATCTTTTTAATTAAAGTAGTCAACAGCATCTGGTAAGAAGACATCTTTATCTTCACAAGTGGGGTGTTGTTTCTATGTCCATAAGTTTTTGGTGAAGGGACGTTTCATTACGTTATAGAAGATTCCAGCAGTTCTTTGATTTATGGATTCAGAAGGAGTTTTTCACTGAAAAAATCACTGTTTTGGACTTTGGAGTTATATTTATTTAAGTTTTTTTTGTTTCCTTTTGGTGTCATCACCCAACTGGGACTCTATTTATTATTGTATTTCACTATATTTTGGTTGTAATTTTTTTGTTTATTGCAGTTTTGTAATATGGTGTGTATCATTTTAGATACTATTTGATTATCAAATTTTCACATTCTTTTGATATTTACATTTGCTCTAGCGCCCCTATCATCAGCATATCTTCAGTATGACAAGTTTTTTTCTTGTTCTTTTAGGGAGCAGCTATTAGTTGTTTTATTCAACATATTTGATTCATTGATTATTGGTCAATTTTTTTATATATTTTTTTTATTATTTTTTGTGGCGCGGAGTTTACTAGTCGCTGTGTATCAGCTACTTTCTTCACAAAAAAGTGTCTGTTTACTTATTTCAATTGGCTTTGCTGAACGCTCATGTGCTATACAGAGCTTCAGGCGGGACTTTATCCTTTCTTATATTCCAGAAAGAGATTGTCACAGACCTTCTGTATCCAGACGGCTCTGAACCTCACCATTCCCAACCAAATGCAGTAAGGCAGCTGCATGAGAGGCATTTTCTGTATGTCCTCGAGAGTACCCCTACTCAACGAGCCCCCAAAAGAAGATGTCGTGTCTGTACCAAGCACGGATATAGGCGTGACGCCCATTATTATTGTCCACTCTGTGCTGACAATCCTGGTCTTTACATTGGTGAATTTTTTGAAAGCTACCACACACTACCACACACTACCGAAGTTTTAGCATAGGGTACAGCATTTCAGATTAGGACACACTTACACAGGGTCTCCCAAGATGCCATTGCATTTTGAGAGACCTGAACCGTTACAGTTGTTACAATTACAATTACAAAAAAAGTGTAAAAAAAAGAAAAAAAAAACACAAAACAAAATATAAAATATAAAAACCAAAAATAGTTGTAGTTTTATTGTTCTCTCTCTCTATTCTCTCTCTTGTTGCTCTTTTTTACTGTATTCTATTCTGCAATGTTTTATCATGCTTGCTTTTCAGGTATGTAATTTTTTTATACTTTACTGTTTACTGTGTTTTATTGTTAAGCATTTTTTTGTTTTCATGTGGGCCATTCAGTTGTGACTCCAGTGCTGTAGGAGAGGATTTCACCACCACAGTTAAAAAAAAGAGCATATATGCCCAAGCATGGGGGCAGCAGGGGCGGATGAGCGATTTTGCTCCTAATGCCACGTACATACGGTCGAAATTCTGACGGAGGCTTGCCCGTGGAAAAGTCTGACCTTGTGTACGCGGCATAACTTTTTTGCAGGAGGATACCCCCATGCTTTGGCATATAACGGAAAATTTATATCAAATACTTACTGTAATTTTCGTTTCCTGATGGACTCCATGGTAGCCTACGTATGGGTTAATCCCGCCTCTCATACCTCATAGGATCCCACTTCCATAAATCTTTGCTCCTAATCAGAGACCGTGTTCCATAACTTAGCCTATTCCAGAAAATGGGAGGGAACTCCTGCTGCCATGGAGTCCATCAGGAAAGGAAAATTACGGTAAGTATTTGATATAAATTTTACGTTTTCCATACAGACTCCATGGCAGCCTACGTATGGGAAATAACTAGCCATACACACCCGGGTGGGCACAAATTGCTGGTTCAACAAAAGGAAGGTTTAATTAGCACCGTTCAAACAGATAGAACATATAAACCGAAATTAACAGAGGTAAGAGCCGCTGGCTCAATACAATAGTGCTTCATGAAAGTATTTATCGATGACCATGAAGCTGCCTTGCAGATTACTTCTGCCGACACATGACGGGAAGCTGCCCATAACGTCGATACACCTCTAGTAGAATGAGCAGTCACAGCCTCCGGAGGAGCCAGCCCCTTGGCTTTATACGCTCTTTGGATAGTCTGTACGATCCAGCCTGCAATGGTTCTAGAGGAAACACGCAATCCTCTGTTTTTTTCCATAAAAATAGACAGATGATCTGACTTCCTGAAAGATGCTGTAGCTTCCAAATAGCACTTCAGAACTTCCCCAACATCCAGAGGATGGGTAATTGAAGAATCAACTGACTGAAAGTTTGGAAGAACAATCTCTTGATTCTCGTGGAATACCGATGTCACTTTAGGACTTGATCCTAACATTGGGATCAGAACCACTCGATCCGGGAAGAAGGTAAGGAAGGGCTCCTTAGAACCCAAGGCACTGATTTCCGAAACTCTCTTAGCCAATGTTATGGCCTGTTTTAAGAGAAATGTTCTTCATAGACAGCTGATCTATTTGTTGAAAAGATTCTTCTGAGAGGAAATCAAAAAACAAGGGGAAGATCCCATTTGGAGAACCTTGGCTTTCTCTGAGGCCTAAGTCTAGATGCTCCTGTAAAGAATTGCCTGCGATTCAAACTCAGTTTAGAAGGGAAAAGATAGTAATAAAACCTACCCCACTTATAACATCATTAGCAAGGGGGAGGAAAAAAAGGGCTTGATCTCGTCTTTATATGGTCAACTGATGAGACTATATCAGGATAACGTTGTCAGCCCGGGTAGAACAGGCTGGGAGAGAGACATAGGGGACATCTCAGATGAAAACTGGCAAATTATCTTGAGAAGGGTACCCCTAGTATCATTATCACCGGCTCAATGCCTGACGCAACTATTTATAATATATAGGGTATACAGAACACCAGTTAAATTATTTAAGTGGGGCAGACGCGATTCTCCAGAGTGTCCTAGATGTCAAAAGTCTCCAGCTGACTTAATGTGGAATTGTCCAAAATTGGCTAGATATTGGCGAGAGGACTGGCGTCTTCAGGTAAATGAAAGCATCTTGAAAGAACA
Source organism: Lithobates pipiens (assembly GCF_037356315.1). Classification (NCBI taxonomy): domain Eukaryota; kingdom Metazoa; phylum Chordata; class Amphibia; order Anura; family Ranidae; genus Lithobates; species Lithobates pipiens. The sequence goes on from NW_027507758.1 coordinate 183,398,610, forward strand.
ACAAATTGATTGCAATAGGGGGGAATCCAATAACTGGATTAAAATATGGAAACAATGGATATCGGATCCACGGTTAGCTCCACCCTCACTAGTAATGGGGGAGTCTGTATTGAGTGGTTAGTACCGTTTTTTTTCTTCTGTTGAGTGGGACAGTAAATGCGGTATTCAAAGGAAAACGGGGTAGAGAGTTATACCAGAGGGCAGAAAAAACAAAACAAAAAAAAAAACAAAATAAAAAATTGTAACGATAAAAGATGTGGGTAGAAACAATCTTCTCCTATGTCAGCTTGTGGTATATAACTCACTATGGAAACTACGCTATGGATTTGTCGCCCAGTGAGTGCGTGTTTTTTTTTTTGTGTGTATGTCTGTGTGTATATGTTTGTAAATACTTGTGTCTAAAGGATGGTCAGGAAGTATATATGATAGTGGCAAGTAAGAAAAAGAGAAAAATATACAAAAATGTTTTGCACGGATCAAACGAAATAAATAGGAAAATGAGGATAGGATGTACTAGCGGTATAAGGAAACAAAATTGTAAAATATATACTGATGCTGTAACTTGGTCGGTTATAACTTGATCTGCTTTATTGAAATATGTCAAATAAAGAAATAAAGTAAAAAAAAAAAAAAGAATTGCCTGGTAAGAGGATGTTTTGCCCAAGAGATACCAGTAAAGGCAGAGATTGCGGACACTTGGACCCGTAGAGAACTTACAGACAATTGCAGATCCAAACCCGATTGGAGAAAACCTAAAACATCCTTAATTTTTGGGTTGTTACAAGAACCACCAGAGGATGAGACATAGTCCATAAATTTAGACCAGATTCTCTGGTAAACTTTATTTGTACCCTGTCTTCTGGCATTTAACAAGGTAGCCAATGCTGAACTTGGGCATCCTAACACCTCCAGCCTCTTCCTCTCAATCACCAGACCATCAGATGGAGATGAGATGGGCATGGATGAAGGGATGTTCCCTGTAGAAGAAGATCCGGTCTGGAAGGGAGCGGAACTGGGTCCCAGTAATTCAGTTGTAACAGGAGAGGAAACCATGGCTTGTTGGGCCAATATGGGATGATTGCCACTATTTCAGGTACTTCCTGTCTGAGCCTTGAAAGAAACCAAAGAATGACCGGGACTGGAGGAAAGGCATATGCCTTGTGGAATCTCCACTGATCCGTGAGAGGGTCTACTCCAATGGCTTGGGGACAATGACCTCTCGTATAATACCTCTTCATTTTGGCATTGCAGGGGGACACGAACAGATCCACCTCCGGAATCATTCCCAATGACAGGATCCAGTCGAAAACCTCTGTGTGGAGAGACCACTCGTTGTCTAAGGCGGTTCTTGAAAGGAAATCCGCCTGAACATTTTGAACTCCAGGAAGATACACTGCTGTCAGGTGCGTCAAGTTCACCTGGGCCCAGGACATGATCGGACTCACCTCCTTCAGAAGGGAGAGACTGCGAGTGCCCCCTTGTCTTTTGATATACGATACCACTGTCGTATTGTCCAACCTCATGAGGGCTGAGGCCCCCGATGTCAGATGGAGGAAAGCCTGAAGGGACTGGAAGGCAGTTCGAAGCTCCAGTACGTTCAAAACTACCCCCTGAGGTGGAAAATCCCACCTGCCCTGGGCTACCTCCGACAGACAGAGAGCACCCCAGCCCCTGTTGCTGGCATCTGTCGTTACCGTTATCCAAGACACTGGAGCTATCGAATGGCAGTTGAGAAGATTCTTCCACTGCCACCACCAGGGGAGACTTTCCCGCATAGAAGGAGTTATTCGAATCAGGTGATCTTGCAACTCCACTCCACTGTTCCACTGTTGAAGGAAAGCCTTCTGAAAAGGTTGCATCCTCCATTGCACCCACTTCACCGTAGGGGCTGTAGCCACCATGGTGCCTATTAACCTGAGGCACTGAGAAGCCCTGAGAATAGGAGCTGAAATTGCCAGATGAATTCTGTCTCGGACTACCGAGATCTTTTCCAGAGGGAGAGAGATCGTGCTCTTTGCAGTGTCGAACTGTGCCCCCGAGAAACACTAGAGACTGTGTTGGCTCCAGGTGACTTTTCTCCCTGTTCAACAGCCAACTGAACCCTATCAGGGTAGAAATGACTTGATCTCGGTGCGACAGCAACTGCTCCTTGTCCTGTGACAGCAGAAGTAGGTCGTTCAGATAATGATGTAATCGGATACCTTTGATTCTGATCAAGACGACCACCGCCAGTAAGAGCTTTGAAAACACCCGTGGCGATGTTGTAAGCCCGAACGGGAGACATATGAACTGGAGATGTCTTTGGTTCACAGAGAATCTGACATATTTCTGGAAGTCCTTCGCGATTGGGACGTGAAAGTATGCGTCTTTCAGATCTATCGAGACTAACCAATCGCCTGGTTGTATTGTCTGTCGTATAGTCAGTAATGTTTCCATCTAGAATTTCTCCTTTTTTATAAAGGAATTTAGGTAAGTCAAGTCAATGACTGGTCTCCAAGACCCACTCTTTTTGAGGACCATAAAAAGAGGGGAATAGATCCCTTGAAATTTTTACTCTGTTGGAACCAAATTGGCCACACTTTGAGCGATAAGGGAATCGTTGTAAGCCAGAACAACTTCTCTCTTCTCTTCTGACTGAGGAAGACTCGTGGGAACAAAGCGATGTATGGGTGGACTGCTGAACACCCAGGCATGCCCTAGGGAAACTGTTTTGATGAGCCAAAAGTTCTGTATCGAGGCTGCCCAGATATGGCAGAAACGGAGTAGACGGGACCCTACCTGCTCCGCCTGGACAGGCTCTATATCAAAAAGACTTAACAGCTTCTCGACTCCCGGAAGATGTTTTTTTCGAAGGCTTCTGACCAGAGGGCTGGTTTCTCCTCCAGTTCTTCCTAAATTCACGACCCGGCCTGTAACGGCATGCATCCCTAGCACGTTCCGGATTTTGTCTGGCTTGGGCCCTCTTCTGACCTAAAAGCCAGTGATCCTGGGGTAAGAATCCAGACTGCCCCCTGGTAGCATATGTGATGGCTGAATCCAGCTTATTCCCAAAGAGGGAGGCACCCTCAAAGGGTTATTTTGCACCAAGCCTGTTTAGAGGCCGGATCCGCCACCCAAGGGCGTAACCCTAAGGCCCGTTTAGCTGTAACAGAAGACAGCATGACACATGACACATGCTACAGAGATGCCTCACCCAGAAACGCTGACGCCATCTTCATCTCATCTATTGGAGAATTCTTGAATGCATCCTTGGAAATGCTTCTCAAAGTCGCACCCATATCATCAGTCCAGCACTCCATAGCTTTAGATAACGCTGCCAATGCCAATGCTGGCTTACAGGCCATCCCAGCCGTAATATAGATACGCTTCAAATCTATATCAATTTTCCTTTCAAGACCATCCTTAAAAGAGACGGTGTCTTCCAGGGGGAGCGTGACATGTCTCACCAGCCTCATCAAAGCCGCATCAATAAGAGGAACAGACTCCAAATGCTTCACCTCCTCACCCTTGAATGGGTACATTCTTGCCACTTTGGAGATCAAAGAATTCTTCCTCTCGACCTTGCTCCATTCGTCCGAGATGATCTCACCTAGTTCCCCCAAAAAGGGAAAATTTGAGCACTCTTTTTTAAGATGCTTAAAATACTTCCTCTGTTTAGAGGGTGCTTCCACCGGCTCCTCCCATCTTAGTGCGTCTTTGACTGCTCTGACCAGATGAGGAACCAGGGAGAAATCAAACCCTGCATTAGAATCATCCACTTCAGCCTCACTGTCAGAGGAACCACTGAAGGAACAACTGTCACGGGAGGGACCCGGTACCTCAAGGTCTTCCATCTCAACCACTGAAGTTGGTGCAGAGGGAGGAACGGCCGCATATGTGGAGTCTGATCTATTCAAAGACTCTTGAACCACTTTTCTGACCAAGGCCTCCACTTGCTGGTCTTTAGCATCCCTTTCTTTTGTGGCTCAAGAAAAACATAAATCACACAGCGATTTATCTTCCGGAACTTTAGCTCTACAACCCCAACAGGTTTTTCCTTCCGAGCGACAAGAATAGTGATGGGAATAGTGCCAAGATCCAGACGTTGATTTGTCAGAGCGGTGTCTGGAAGAGGACTTATGACGTCCAGAATTTGACCTTGAATGGCCACGACGTGACCCCGACTGAGCATTATCTTCGCGTGCTGATGAACGAAGATCCGGTACGGAAGGGCTAAAATAAATGATAAGGAAAGATTTTTTTTTTACTGCTATCCCCAGGCCAACCTAACAAATAGGCAGAAAGGAACAATAAAAATTCCATTCTGCCTGCGGCGCAAGGGCTGGCCACAAGGGGGCGAAGAGACATCCATAGTAAAGATTCAGACAGGCTGCAACTAAATCAATAGCAAAAAGATAATTTAATGAATGACATAATACCATTAAGTATTCAAAATCCAACAGCCAATCCAGAGTTAATTCAGCAAGGATTAAGCATAAAAAATTCTTACCCCGAATTTCCACAGAACAGGTAGTGAATTTTCCTCTCTCTTTTTTTTTTTGCTAAGGTGAAGCAGCAAACCTGTCTGAATTTGACAGGTTTTTAAAACGGATGACGTCATGACGCTGGCAGTGTCTTCACCACGGCGCTCACGCACATGCGCAATTGCCGCTACATCGACCGTACTGCACAGGCGCAAACCAAGCCTCAATCTCAATTGAAGCTTGAAGCTGCGCAATACAGGAACAGAGCGGCGAGCTGGAGCGCATATGCGCTCCAGCCACCATTACCCCACCAAACAATCGGTACAGGACAAAAAAGACATACACATACACAGGCTGCCATCTGGCATGGCTCCCATCCATAGGCAGGATCTTGGGGATCAATTAAAGGGAAAGGCCTCCCGCTTGTAGCTAGCACGAATGGCCATACTGCCGCTTGCTAGCCAGTGGCTGGATAGTAAGCTCTTCATGGCATACATCCCCATATCCTCCCTGCTAGTAGCTCGGATACTGGACTCCAGACACCAGAAAATTCCATCATGCGTGCGAACTGCGAACAGGAACCAGAACCGGATTCACGACTCCTTTGGTCCTTAAGGAGGAGGACAAAAAAGGAACACAGTCTCTGATTAGGAGCAAAGATTTATGGGAGGGGGGTCCTAGGAGGTATGGGAGGCGGGATTAACCCATACATAGGCTGCCATGGAGTCTGTCAGGAAATATATTTTAGGCACAGGTTGCATTAAAAAAAAATTATTTTTTACTATGCTTTTTTTGGTATTTGCTTTGCAGGTAAGGTATGGTAAGGTCTTACTGTTATACTGTAATGTTACTTTGTTTTAATATTAACCATAATTTGCTTAGCAGGTATGCCATTCAGCAGGGGTGGAGGAGCAATTTGCTCCTAATGCCACATACATACGGTCAAAATTCGGACGGAGGCTTGCCCGTGGAAAAGTCCGACCTTGTGTACAGGGCATAACTTTTGCAGGAGGATGCCCCCATGCTTTGGCATATATAAATGCCCATCATTAGAAGTGGGTGGATGAAGGGAGGTATTCTAATGGTGAGTATACGCACTGATCAATCTCTTTTTTTCGTTCAGCCAACAGGCTGCATGAAAAAAAAGATTACAATATATGTCCAACAAGGACCAGCAACGTACTGGTATGTTGCTGGACTTTGAATGGTTATACCAGAATGATGCCCGTGGGTTTAGGTATCATAGTTTCATAGTTTCATAGTTAGTAAGGTTGAATAAAGACACCAGTCCATCCAGTTCAACCTGAGTGAGTGTCTACAATAGACCCCATCCCTGTACATTGCACACTCACATTGGTCCCTACCCTCAAGGCGCCCACAATCCAAGGTCCCCATTCATATACTAGGGCCAATTTTGGACAGAAGCCAATTAACCTACCTGCGTGTCTTTGGATCATCTTGGTATCATTCTTTTTAGCCAGTGATCGGCTTTCATGTAAAAGCAATCCAAGCGGCTAATTAGCCTTTTACAAGCAGTGGGACGGAATGCCCCCCCTACCTGATATAAACAGCGCAATTGGGAAACTGGGAAAGCATTTTATCACACCGAACAGTGTGGTCAGATGCTTTGAGGGCAGAGGAAAGATCTAGGGTCTAATAGACCCCATTTTTTTCAAAAAAAGAGTACCTGTTACTACCTTTTGCTATCATAGGGGATATTTACATTCCCTAAGATAACATTAAAAATGATAAAAAAAAACAAAAAATGGAAGAAACAGTTTAAAAATAAAATTAAAAAAGCAAAATAAATAATAATAATAAAAAAAAGCACCCCTGTCCCCCCTGCTCTTGCGCAACGATGAAAGCAAGCGTCGGTCTGGCATCATATGTAAACAGCAATTGCACCATGCATGTGAGGTATCACCTCAAAGGTCAGATCGAGGGCAGTAATTTTAGCAGTAGACCTCCTATGAATCTAATGTGGTAACCTGTAAAGGCTTTTAAAGGGTTTTAAAAATGTATGTAGTTTGTTGCCACTGCGTGTTTGTAGGCAATTTTAAAGCATGTCATGTTTGGTATCCATGTACTCAGCCTAAGATCATCTTTTTTATTTCATCAAAAGTTTGGGCAATATAGTGTGTTTTAGTGCATTAAAATTAAAAAAGGTGTATTTTTTCCCAAAAAAATGCATTTGAAAAATCGCTGTGCAAATACTGTGCGGAAAAAAAATGCAACTCCCACCATTTTAATCTGTAGGGCCTTTGCTTTAAAAAAGTACAGAATGTTTGGGGGTTTAATGTAATTTCCTTGCAAAAAAAAATATGTTTTCATGTAAACAAAAAGTGTCAGAAAGGGCTTTGTCTTCAAGTGGTTAGAAGAGTGGTGATGTGTGACATAAGCTTCTAAATGTTGTGCATAAAATGCGAGGACAGTTTAAAACCCCCCCAAATGACCCCATTTTGGAAAGTAAACACCCCAAGCTATTTGCTGAGAGGCATGTCAAGTCCATGGAATATTTTATATTTTGACACAAGTTGCGGGAAAAAAATGCCATGGGCATATGTGAAATTACACCCCAAAATATTCTGTTGCTTCTCCTGAGTTTGGGGATACCACATGTGTGGGCCTAGCCGCGTACGGGACCCCAAAAACCAAGCACTGCCTTTAGGCTTTCTAAGGGTGTAAATTTTTTATTTCACTCCTCACTGCCAATCACAGTTTCGGAGGCCATGGAATGCCCAGATGGCACAACCCCCCCCCCCCCCCCAAATGACCCCATTTTGGAAAGTAGACACCCCAAGCTATTTTCTGAGAGGCATGTTGAGTATGGTGAGTATTTTGAAAATCTTGCTTTTCGTTACAAAGTTTGGAAAATTAAAAAAAAAAAATGTTTTTTTCTTTACTTTCTTCATTTTCAAAAACAAATGAGAGCTGTAAAATACTCACCATGACTCTCAGCAAATAGCTTGGGGTGTCCACTTTCCAAAATGGGGTCATTTGGGGGAGTTTTGTGCTATCTTGGCATTTTATGGCCTTCAAAACTGTGATAGGCAGTGAGGAGTGAAATCAAAAATTTGCGCCCTTAGAAATCCTGAAGGCGGTGGTTTTCGGGGCCCTGTACACGCCTAGGCTCCCAAAAAGTCCCACACATGTGGTATCCCCATACTCAGTAGAATCAGGAAAATCTATTTTGGGGTACAATTCCACATATAACCATGGCATGTGTGAGCAATATATCATTTAGTGACAACTTTTTGTAATTAGGTAGTGATAGGTAGTGGGGAGTGAAATCAAAAATGTATGCCCTTAGAAATCTTGAAGGCGGTGCTTGGTTTTCGGAGTCCCATACGCGGCTAGGCTCCAAAAAAGTCCCACACATGTGGTATCCCTGTACTCAGGAGAAGCAGCATAATGTATTTTGGGGTGAAATTTCACATATGCCCATGGCATGTGTGAGCAATATATCATTTAGTGAAAACTTTGTGCAAAAAAAAGTTTGTAATATTCCCGCAACTTGTGGCAAAATATAAAATATTCCATGGACTCAACATGCCTCTCAGCAAATATCTTTGGGTGTCTACTTTCCAAAATGGGGTCATTTGGGGGGGGGGGGGGGGTTTGTGCTATTTTGGCATTTTATGGCCTTCAAAACCGTGATAGGTAGTGAGGAGTGAAATCAAAAATTTGCACCCTTAGAAATCCTGAAGGCGGTGATTGGTTTTCGGGGTGCCGTACACAGCTAGGCTCCCCGTACTCAGGAGAAGCAGCAAAATGTATTTTGGGGTGAAATGCCACAAATAAACATGGCATGTCTGAGCAACATATTTTTTTTTGTCATTATTCAATCACTTTAGGCAAAAAAAAAAAAATTCAATGGGCTCAACATGCCTCTCAGCAATTTCCTTGGGGTGTCTACTTTCCAAAATGGGGTCATTTGGGGGGGGGGGGTGTTTACTGCCCTGCCATTTTAGCACCTCAAGAAATGAGATAGGCAGTCATAAATTAAAAGCTGTGTATATTCCAGAAAATGTGCACTAGTTTGTAGACGCTATAACTTTTGCGCAAACCAATAAATGTACGCTTATTGACATTTTTTTTTACTAAAGACATGTGGCTGAATACATTTTGGCCTAAATGTATGACTAAAATTGAGTTTATTAGATTTTTCTTATAACAAAAAGTAGAAAATATCTTTTTTTTTTTAAACTTTCTGTCTTTTTCCATTTATATCGCAAAAAATAAAAAATTGCAGAGGCAATAAAATACCATCAAAAGAAAGCTCTATTTGTGGGAAGAAAAGGACGCAAATTTTATTTGGGTACAACATTGCCTGATCGCATAATTACCAGTTAAAGCAGTGTAGTGCAAAATTGTAAAAAGACCTCTGGTCCTTAGGCTGACAATTGGTCCGGGGCTTAAGTGATGGGCAATGTACAGGTACGCGATTCTGCCTGTACGAGCCCTTCTGCCAACGTATATTGGCGCGAGGAGGTCGGCATGGCTCTCAAACAAAATTGACATCCTTTTTTTCCACAAATAGAGCTTTCTTATAAACAAAAAAAGCGAAAATTTTGAAAAAAACACATTATTTTTTACTTTTTGCTATAATAAATATCCCCCCAAAATATATAAAAAAAACTATTTTTTTCCTCAGTTTACGCTGATACATATTCTTCTACATATTTTTGGTAAAAAAAAAATCGCAATAAGTGATTATTGATTGGTTTGCGCAGAAATTATAGCGTTTACAAAATAGGGGATAGTTTTATGGCATTTTTATTATTTTTTTAAATGGCAGCGATCAGTGATTTTTATCGTGACTGCGACATTATGGTGGACACATCGGACATTTTTGACACTTTTTTGTAACCATTGTCATCTATACAGCAATCAGTGATATACAAATGCACTGCTTCCTGTGTAAATGACACTGGCAGTGAAAGGGTTAACCACTAGGTGACAGTGTAGGGGTTAAGTGTGTCCTAGGGGCGTGTTTATAACTGGGAGGCATGGCTGTGTGTGACACATCACTGATCTCTGCTCCGATCACAGGGAGCAGAAATCAGTGACACTGTCAGTAGCAGAACAGGGAGATGCTTGTTTACATTAGCATCTGCCCGTTCTTCCTCCCCGTGAGGCGATCTCGGGTATCCCCGCGGAGATCGAGTCCACAGGACCCGCGTCCCGACTCACAGAGCTTGCCGCACGCATGACTTCTGCTGGCTGTCTCTTAAAGGGCAATGTACAGGTACGTGATTATGCCTGTATGAGCCCTTCTGCCGACGTATATCGGCGTGAGGAGGTCAGCAAGCGGTTAAGGAATCTGTGCAATACAAATAACTATTAGTAGTGACATGTATGTGACATGTATGCATGTGCTCTATACCAATGCAGCACTACTCCATATGAAAATAAAATCAAAAATAAGTTTATACAAAGGAATAGTGCCCTTAATTAACTTAAACCAAGAGTTTAGTGTAGGGAGGGCCATCCCTTTTCAGGATAGTATAGTTGTTTTTTTGCCAAAAAATTTTCATTTTTAGTACTCGTTTAACATATTAAGAGATTGCCAAATCACCACATATTCCCAGGAGACAGTTTTTAGGGTGCAGTATGTTAGGGAAACCTAAAGCCAAAGAAATGAAGAAGCCGATGTCCACCCAGAATTTTTGGACTACAGAACAAGACCAGAAGCAATGTAAAAAGACAGCGGAATGACGGTAGGCTCTAAAAGACTCGGCTGTAGGCCCATTTTATGCAACTCAGCAGAGTGTGGCGAGTATAATGAAATACCTTCAACTGAAAAAATCTGTCTTTGGAAAAGATTACCAAGATATCATAGGTCTCACTAAATTCAGACCAGTCAGAATCTGAAAATTGTATTTCCAATGAAAACCACCTATTTTGAGCAATGGAGATCCTAGGATTGTAGTCCACCACAAGAGCAGAGTAATAGGCAAAAATAAGTCATTTTGCCAAGTTTGGGTGCCATAGAACGCTCTGATTTACCAGTTGTGGTTGGGGTATTTTGTGGCCACATCTCGGGGGGAGATAATATTAGCTGCATGTCCATCTCTGCAGTTAGGAAAAGGGGAGCGGTCCATTTCTGGATTTCCAGAACATGCTCCTATTTTCTAAATCTCTGAATTTCTAAGATTCCTGGAATTTTTTATCCCAGCCAGTACTTCTTATGGCACTAGCAGAATCTCTTTCAGTATTTCCAGATGTGCTCAAAGAATCCTTGTCAGGACTTTGAAGACTGAGTGTGTCCTCTGACCCAGAGAGGCATTTAAGCATTAGCCCTGGAACTGTCTGGTGTTGTGTCTTTGTGACAGACCTAGCCAGGACAGAGGGTGTTGGAGGGGACAGAATGCGAGCCTCTTGCCTTGCGATTATGGGCTCTGGCATTTGGGGGAATGGGGCTCTTTGTGAGCTGTATGCCTGGGGACCCCTGAGATGGTGTTACTTGGATTCAGATCCATGCCGCCCCCCAAGACACACAGACTCTGGATATGTATATGCCATACTAGCAATAGACTGAATGACACTGTTGGGAGACAAACTGTTAGATGCTACTTCAACTGTTCACTAAGATATTAGCAGCCCGAATTGCACAACACCTTCAGCAACTCATACATCTAGATCAGGTTGGGTTCATTCTGTCTAAAGAGTCTAGAGACAGTACATCTAAAGTCCTGAATCTTCTCCATGTTACACGGTCCGCGAATACCCCATATTTATTTATGAATACCGATGCCGAAAAGGCATTTTGATTGAGTAAACTGGGCATTTATTTTTGCGGTACTCAGAGATATTGGTCTGGGGAAGTGATGCTTAATCAGATAACAAGAATATACTCCAACCTGACCGCTTGAGTAAAGGCGAACTGAGTCCTCTCTGACCGTTTCCCGATCACAAACGGGACAAGACAAGGTTGCCCTTTGTTATCCCTCCTGTTTGCCCTCTCCCTGGAACCTTTCTTGTTGACGGTTAGATTGAATCCAGACGTTCAAGGCGTTACAGTCTGAGAGACGCAACATAAAATATCGGCATATGCGGACGACCTGATATTTACACTATGTAACCCCATGGTATCCCTACCAAACCTTCTCAAAGACTTTGAAATATATGGGAAATTATCTAACTTAAAGATACATTTTTCCAAATCGGAAGCAATGGGGATAGCATTACCTCCACATATACTCCCAAAGGTACAGTCAAACTTCCCTTTCAAATGGACGTCCTCCACCTTGACCTATTTGGAGACTAATATCCCACCTGACCTTTCCCGCATCTATGAATGTAACTTCCCCCCTCTACTGGCAAAAAACAAGATATTACTAGACACATGGCACACTCATGGTTTGGGAGATGCAACTTGCTAAAAATGAGTGCACTACCGAAATGTTTATACCTCTTTCAGGCCCTACCAATTAAGATTCCCCCCACATATTTCAAACAAATCCAAGCTATGGTCACCCATTTTGTTTGGGTACACAAATAAAACGTGAACCCAGCTCACCTTGCCAAAACATTGTGGATGCTTAGCATTACCTGACATCAGGAGATACTATCAGGCCATACACCTAGGCAGGGTTTTAGACTGGTGATGACACTATAAGTCCAAATTATGGGCACAGATAGAACAACACCAGACTACTATTCCCCTAAGGAGTGCACTTTGGTGCTACGACTCCCTACTCTCAACATTAAATACACACCCTTTGATAGGTAACACGTTGAGGCAATGTTCCCAGGCAGTCATGCGAAATTCTCAATCAAGAAAGACATCGCCCCTCACTTCGATTATAGGTAACCCCAGCTTCCCTCCAGGGCTCTCACCCTCACAATTCTCAACACTAAGGAACTCTGACTGTGAGATGGCCTCACAGTTCGTGAAAGGAGATAGATGGCCCACCATCTCAGAATTGATGGACTCCACAGGCCCTTTCAGAATCACATTCTGGAACGCAGCACAGATTCATCACTTTCTGCAGACTTTACCAAACCCCCACAATTACACCCGAACGCTGAGCACATTTGAAGAATACTGTATGGAAACAGAACCGCTCCTGAGAGTTCTTTCCAAGATGTACTCCCTTCTAAATGCCCCCCCCCACAACAACCAAACCTGTCATGCATCACAAAATGGGAAACAGATCTCCACCGCTCATTCACTACCTCTCAGAAACAGAGTATGATCGGTTTCTCTCTCAAGTCCTCTACATGCACGAAAATGTTGGAGACCAATTACAAGCTATTGACAAGGTGGTATTTGACATATAGTCGCCTGCACACTATTTTCCCAGACATGCCAAAATACTGGTGGCGATACCGAGAGGACAAGGGAACGATCCTGCATATATTCTTTTCCTGCTCTAAGCTGATGGCTTTCTGGACTGAGGTACGCAACATCTCACAAAAATTCACAAACTTTCAGATCCCGAATGATCCCGGCATTCTTTCTACCCCATGTGTCTACTCTCCCCCCTAAAATCTATAGAAGGTTGATACTACGTCACTTGATGAATGCAGCCAAATCATGCATTTCCTTGCTATGGAAACAACAGAACCTGCTGACCATAGCACTTTGGTTACTGAAGGTGGACGATATAAATAAAATGGAAGATCTGATAATGACAGCACAGGACAGGCAGGAAACCTACAGGAAAACCTGGAGTCTCTGGAACAAGTTCGGAATAAGGTAGGGCCCTGTACGGGTCATAAACTTCTACAAAAGTAAACTAAAGACAGGAGATTTATGATGACTTGAGCCAGCACTACACCTCCAGCCTAAACACTACCCCTCCACCCCAACTTCACCCCTATACATTCTCTATTTCTTTCTCTCTCTCCTTCTTCTCCCTTTACTACTATTCTTTCTCTCTAGACAATAGAATTGTTAAATGTTCAGGGCCATGGGTTACTCGCTATTCTTAAATACCTACGCGTAAGTACACAGCAACACCACAGCCGAGTAGTTGTAAGATGTCACTCCTGAAATATCCACAATAAATGCTAAATGTATTGATGTACGCTGATACTTGCTGTGAAATGTTACTAGGAGGCTGCGACCTCCGCTGTGGATGACTACTATTGTATTTTGTGGGTTTGTCCTATTTTGAAAATTAATAAAATATATATTTGGAAAAAAATAAAAAGGATTATTTACAAATCTGACTCTGAAATAAAAGATAGGGCAAAGGGGAAGATTAGATCCATGCAGAGCACAAGGAATAAAGTTCACCTCAAGCAAAACTAGCAGATGAGCTTCTAGCAGGGGAGAATGAAAGCACTGGAGGATAAATATAACCATGGTGGCAAATCAAAGGTAGCCTCTTTAAATGAGCTGACGGGGCCATATTTAATTAGCCCACTTGGTGTCTAACATCACCATGCAAGCTCCTTGGACATTCATAGGTCAATGCATAAGTGTGGATAACTGAGAACAAGGCACACTTGATACAGTCGTATCCAGAGCTCAGCTGTGGAATGCAGGAAGTGTTCCAGCAGTCATAACACATATCAAAAATAAAGGGAGGGTATGGGATGCCTACCTTGAAAACCTATAGGGTAAAAATACAAAAGGAACACAAAATGCATAATTCGACTTTGTAGTGGGGATCTGTTGACCCAGACGTGGTTGAATTTTGTCTGCAACTGTCCCAGATACAGTTGGAAAATATTAGTAATCAACCACACTAGGAGTCTACCTCAGTCTACTACTGTATCTCCTGCAATAGACACTGATACTAGTTTAACATCTTGTATAATGAAGAAAAACAGCATTACCCTTTGAATACATCAATATTTGAACCATAGAGTGGGTCTTCTGAATTATTCGATTTCTGCTCAATACTTTGACTGCATATCTCAACAACCTTTTGGGTTTCTGACACTTGGGCTTTTTCCCTCTCCTTCCCTCTCCCTTTGGTGGGGTGTTTTTAATCCCTTGCTGTTTTTATGCCCTCATCAGCAGGAGTTGGATCCTGAAATGCCAAACTCAGCCTATGCACAGTTTGGAGAACATGTGAATGAACTGGTCATAACTGATCCTTACAAATCCTTAGCATATGCAACATGCAGGGGTAAAGTCCTGGGGAAAAAAGTGTGGGAACTCCCACCCAAGATCCACTCCGCCACCAAAAAAAATAAAAAATGATAGGCTCATATGCACGGATGCTTTAAAAATTGTATTTTTCATCCAATTTTCGTATTGTGTGTATGAAGCTTAACACATAATTAATACAGCTTAATGCATTAAAAAAAAACAATCCTCAATAAACATAAATACGGTAATTCTCTGAATAATCGGCATTCATTCCATTGTGCTTCCATGCAAATGTGACCATCATGTTCTGATCTTTATTGGGGAATGTTATTTTGTATATAGAGTGTTTATGTGGTAAGTTTACACTTTTCATTGAGTTTGGATAACACAGGGTTAAACGGAAAGGTCATAAATGAAGTGCACATTATCTGGACAGAATACTTGGGGAGATAGTGATGTGTTCCTGCTTAGGAGATGTATGTTAGCTTGGGGGGGGGGCTGCAAACTCTGCAGGGCTCCAACACACACTTGCTGCTATTCCAACCCTTCACATATTTCCACATAAACTTCCCTCCTGGCATTAAACTTTGCCAGGTATTGTGCTCAGCTTACCACCCCAAACTGATGTTCCTCCCTCAGCTCACCTCTCTCCCTGCATGTCCTGTCAGCAGAATAGCTGTGCTCCTCCTCTGGGGTCTCTCATCATATGGCACTGAAGATAGAGGAGGGGGGGAGGATTCAGCGGGACATACAGAGCAAGTATGCAGGAGACTGGGGGGGGGGGGAGAGATGAGGAGACAGAAAATCAGGAGGGGCCGGCGGGGAGGAGCATCACGAGAGGTCTGACTAAATACAATCTCTTAGCAGCAGGGACCTGATCTACTCATCAGCAAGCTGTGATTGACAGGTAGATTGAAGCGGAAGCTGTCATGGGGCCCCCTACTGGAATTGCCTGAATGGTCAGGTGTGGGGCACTTACTATTGCGAGCTGTGTTGGCGGCTGCTGGTGTAGCACCTGCCGCACACCTCGCATACTTCAAAGTCTTGCAGGACACGGCTGCTAATGGGAACTGAGTTCCTGTTGTGGAAAAAAGTACAGGAACTCCGTTCCCATGCGTTCCCACAGGACTTGAGCCCTGGCAACATGCAACTATGTAGTTCGCTTTTTGACAGATTTCCATTTTAACTTGTAAAAATACAGTACATAAATAAAGTTTTATCAGCCTCTCAGTTTATGCCCTTATTTTTAAAAATAAAGCTACATTTGTTACAGCTGCAGTTGCATATAGGAATTAAAGGAATCATAGAAGTTAGATTTTCCTTAATGAAGAAATAAAAACATGCTAGTAATTGCAGAATAAGAAAATATATATGCACCGAAGAAATCTTGCTGACATGGAAAAATTTAAATATAAATTTAGTATTTGTAGTCATCTTCAGCATATTGGTTTCAAATTCGAATACTGCCTGATGCTTCTACTTGGTTACAAGCACAAGATATAACAAGCAGGCAGGCTGTGTTTCCTGCCAAGAAAAGCTATGTTTCCATGTTTTATTTAGTAGGTTTTTGATGTCACACAGTGTTAGGCTACTTATCATATGAATCTCAGAATTTCACACAGGCTGAGCTTAGAATGAAAATGTGCAGTGGGCATGCAGCTTGGCCACACAATATTCCCAGGCAGGTCACATAAAGCTAGGGCTATTGTATGCATTAGGTAATATTAGGATAATTTGTGAGGGGGTGAAAATAAAAATTCTCAGAATCTCTGTGCATAAGTTACAGTTACCAGCTATGCTTACATTTTGATATGTATATTTTTGGTTAGTGTGACACATAGGTATGCTCAAATAAGAATATACATTTGTAATGTAAGAGACAGCTGAAAGAGAAAATGAGAAAAGATAGTCTCAAAATCACAAAAACAGACTCAATCTGCAAGGAAAAATATCACTGTGCGTTTCCATTAGATTGGCTCAGCTCATGACCGCTACCTAGAGTAGCACAGCAATACTGCACCTGATGTAAGGCTAGGTTCACATCTTTAGTGAGTCTTCAGTGCATAGTTTTTTAGTGCGTTTGCAGATACATAGAAACCACCAAGTCCATTTAACCTTATTTCCTATGGATCCCATTCACATATATGCAGTTTCCTGCAATGCATTTTTTGCACACAGGGACTTTTTTGCATGCAGCACAGTGTGTTTTTTATACAATAGACTTGAAAGAAATTGCATCAAAACTGTGTGAAAAATGCATGCAAATGCATTTTTGTGTGTTTTCCTGCATGACAACAGACGCCTCCTCCTTACAACATCAACACTTCCTGGAAAATGCAAATGCAAAAGGAAACACCAAAAATGTGCTTGAAAAAAACAGAAAACGCCTCAAAAACACATCAACTGCACATGCATGGATGTGAACCTAGCCTTACAGTTTTAGTAAACAATTTAAAATAAAATGTCTATCAATTTGAGCTGGGTAGTTAAAGGTGTTGCAAACCCCTGTGTTTTTCACCTTAATGCATGTCTATAGACACAAATGCTGGACTCGGGAGCATGCCCGCAGGGTATCCCCCCGGGATCATGCTTCTCCCAGTGGATTTACTGAGCCACATTGTGCAAAACAAAATGTACAGTAGAGGTAAGTATGACATGTTTTATTTTATTTTTATTTTTTAAAGGGTTTAAAAACCCTTTAACAGTTACAATAGTAACTTTGTATATTAATGATAGCGAAAAAAATCACCAAGGCAAATGCCATCAATTTTGCAAGGACATATTAACATCATATATTAAAAACATATTCGAGAACTTGTTGCAAATATTTTTTTTGTTGTTTTAAGCAAAGCCCTAAATTGCCAGATCAATGTTATTTTGCTGGCATGTGTTGACTTCAAATTATGTTGAACATGCTTACACTGTTGGGATGCATTGGCACAGCTCCCATGGTTTTATTTAAATATCATTAACACATATGTTTGATTACATTTTCTCTGAAAGACAAAATCCTATTTTGTTACCAATTATAGTACATGCCTGTGGGAATGAATACAGTAATAGATATTCTAATATTGAAATAATGACTACAAGACTATAACTAAATTGGTATTAATTGGGCGCAGCCCTTTTTTATTGTTGGTATTAATAATAAATGTATTTATATACATATCTTTAATATTGATACTTTCGGAACAGTATTTATTGATAAAATAGTCCAGCCATCACAGCTCGAACTAAACAACTATAATCTCATAACAAATTGTCCCCTACAGACAAAGGGACATAACCAAACCACACAACATTGGGCTGTGACAAACGAGTGGGAGGGAGGGCGTGTATTCTCAATCATCACCGCTGTTTTGCTGAAAAACTGACTTATCCACTCCTATTTATAGGTACTGCAGGATCCAACTGACAGAGGGCTCGTGCCTATAGGTAAGTAACCATTTTAAAACATATTTATTTACCATATGTATCGGCGTATAACACGCACAGGCATATAACATGCAGAGACATATAACACGCACATTCATTTTAAGAAGGAAGTTTCAGGAAAACACACATTTTAAATAATGAACTTTGAAGCAAAATGGGGTTCAGTGCCCCTCTGCAGCCTCACCATTGCAATCAATGCAGCCTCATCAGTCCACATCAATGCAGCCTCACCATTGCCATCAATGCAGCAGCCTCGCCATTGCCATCAATGCAGCAGCCTCTCTATTGTCATCAATGCAGCAGCCTCACCATTGCCATCCGTGCAGCCTAGAGGGGACAGGGAGGGGGGCAGGATGGCAATAAATACTGTAATTATTGGCATATAACATTCACTTTTTCACCATGAAAATTGGGTGCAAATAGCGTGTTATACGCCAATACTTCAATTTTAGCTGCCTTCGAGGGGACAGGGAGGGGGCGTGAAGAGTGCCGTTAGATTACATACAGTGAGAATCTCCTGTTTACTTGGTGGCCTCTGTAATAGGAAGTCCTGTCTCCTTGGCTGTCATTGGACCACTGTTCTGTCTATCACAGGAAATTCTCACTGTATGTAATCTTTACAATTTCCCAGAACATATTTAGATTTAATCCAAATATTAACCACTTCAGCCTCGGAAGAATTTACCCCAATCCTGACCAGAGCACTTTTTGCGATACGGCACTGTGTCGCTTTAACTGACAATTGCACGGTCGTGTGAGGTGGAGTTCTAAACAGGGTGAAGTAAAGTTATTTCTCAGAACCATATCGGACTTGATTTCACTAGTGCCCAATGATGCTGTTAGTGCCGTTGGTTAACGCCAGACGGGAAGTGTTATGTCTCCAGGATACCTTTCTCTCTCCTGAGGTTCAGAAAAGAGAATTCACCTTGTCATTTAATTTGTATATTGTGCTGTTGCATTATTAACCACTTAAGCCCCGGACCAAATTGCAGCCAAAGGACCAGGCCCCTTTTTGCGATTCGGCACTGTGTCGCTTTAACTGACAATTGCGCGGTCGTGCGACGTGGCTCCCAAACAAAATTGATGTCCTTTTTTCACACATATAGAGCTTTATTTTGGTGGTATTTGATCACCTCTGTGGTGTTTATTTTTTGCGTTATAAACAAAAAATTGCGACAATTTTGAAAAAAAATGCATTATTTTTTACTTTTTACTATAAAAAATATCCCCAAAAAATATTTTAAAATTTTTTTTTTCCTCAGTTTAGGCCGATACGTATTCTTCTACATATTTTTGGTAAAAAAAAAAAAAAGTCACAATAAGTGTATATTGATTGGTTTGCACAAAAGTTATAGCATCTACAAAATAGGGGATAGTTTTATGGTTTATGTTTATAGATAATTTTTTTTTACTAGTAATGGCAGTGATCAGTGATTTTTATTGTCACTGCGACATTATGGCAGACACGTCGGCCAATTTTGACACATTTTTGGGACCATTGGCATTAATACAGTGATCAATGCTAAAAAATTGCATTTATTACAGTTAACATGTCACTGGCATTGAAGGGGTTAACCACTAGGTGGCGCTGTAGGGGTTAAATGTGTCCTAGGGAGTGATTCTAACTGTGGGGGGAGGGGTTGTGTGACACATCACTGATCAGTGCTCCCAATTACAGGGAGAGCTGATCAGTGACAGTGTCACTAGGCAGAACGAGGGGGTGCTTGTTTATATTAGCATCTCCCTGTTCTTCCTCACTGTGAGACGATTGAGGATATTCCCGCGGACATCGGGTCCATGGGACACTCGATCACTGTTACGGAGCTCCCAGCGGGCGTGCGTGTGCACCTGCAAGCCGCCTCTTAAAGGGCAATGTACAGGTACATTAATCTGCCTGTACGTGCCCTTCTGCCACAGTATATCTGCATGAGACGGTCGGGAAGTGGTTAAAAGAAAGACATTTGAAAAGGAGTTGGCGAAGAACAGCAAGGACCGGTGGAGACTTAGGCCGCGTACACACGCGCGGACTGTTCGCCCAACCTTGTCCGCTGAACAGTGTTTGGGCGGACAGTCCGCTCGTGTGTGGGGCTTCAGCGGACAGTTTCAGCGGACAGTTGGCCGAACAAGGTCTTACGGAAATTCCGAAAAACTGTCCGCTGAAACAAGGTTTCAGCGGACTGTTCGCTCGTGTGTAGGCTTGTTCGGCCAACTAAGTCTCGCGCATGCTCAGAAAGGATTTCCACGTCGGAAGGTTGCATTGCAGTGTATAGGACGTCGTACGTGCCGTTCACGTCATCGCGCACGGTTTCAGCAAACTGTTCGTCCGTCGTGTGTGGCCATGTCCGTCCATGCTAAGTTTGAGCGGACTGTTCGCTCAAACTGTTGGACGGACAAAGTTGGGCCAACAGTCCGCGCGTGTGTACGCGGCCTTAGGCCGCGTACACACGGGCGGACTGTCTGGCCAACTAAGTCCGTCAGACAATCCGACAGACAGTCCGTCCTACTTTTGAATGAACGGACTTGACCACACACGATGAACAGACAGTCCGCTGAAAGCTTGCGCGATGACGTGTACAGCATGTACGATGGGACTAGAAATACGACGTCCAATACACTGCAATGCAACCTTCGGCCGTGTAAATCCTTTCTGAGCATGCGCCATACTTAGTCCGTCCAACTTGCCTACTCACGAGTGGACTGTCCGCTGAAACCAAAGTTGGACGGACAATATTACGGAAATTCCGAAAGACTTAGTCCGCCAGACTGTCCGCTGAAAAAGTCCGCTGAAGCCCACACACGAGAGGACTGTCCGCTGAAACACGTTTCAGCGGACCAAGTCCGTCAGACAGTCCGCCCGTGTGTACGCGGCCTTAGAATACATACAGGTAATGGCGCAACATCCTTAAAGATGACCATTAAAAGAAGTTAAAAAACAGTCCCAAACTCTCAAATCTGAAGAAATCTAAACAAAATGGTGCGGATTCTTCAAATCAGCTAAGGCCTTGTATAACCCTTTGGAAAAAACCCTACCAACCGCTATAACCTTTGTTCTCAAAAGCCAACAATCCCAATAAGGATTGTAATGTGTGCAATGTAAATTTTGGCCTACTAATAACAAATTAGACTAAGAAACACAAACTACTCACTTTTTCGGGAGGTAAACGGAATTCCATTTTTACTGTATCAATTGTGATACCAAGGAATTCGAGAGAGGTTGTTGGCCAAACTGATTCTCCAACAGTTAAAGGCACACCAAACTTCTTACAAAGCATCCGAAACACCATAAACAAATACAAGCACACAGTCGAGGAGGCTGGACCAATAAAAAGAAAGTCATTGAGATAATGTATCAAATTCTCAGAACCAGTGACACGTGAAACCTGTCCATTCCAAAAAGGAGGAAAAAGACTCAAAATTACAGCAAGAAACAGAACATCCCATCAGGAGACAGTGATCAAAATAAAAACACCCATCGAAATAAAACCCCAGAGAAATAAAAGCGGATGGGTATATTGGTAACAAGCAAAATGCCGATTTGATGTCAGTTTTAGACAATAAAGCGGACCTACCAATGGCACGCACTTTAGTGATCGAACTATAAAGCCTCGTACACAGAATCAGATTGTTGGCCAACAAAATAAAAACCATGGACTTTTGTCTGAAGGGCATGGGCCCAAACTTTTCTTGTATACACACGGCCACACAAACCACGTACTACATGGTTTTTCAGCTCTTTAGTGCCACTCTTTTGGCTCCTTCTGCTAATTTTGTGTTTGTAGAAGTTTGTTGAGTGTTGATTTGCGCTTTTCTTTTCACACTTTTCATTTAGCACTTTTCATTTCATGCTTTTCAGTTTGCACTTTTCATTTTGTGCTTTTCAGTTCATTTCTGAACGGCCGTTCATCAATCAGACATGTTGCAGAAGTGGAGGAATTATTGGCCTTGGCATTATTGCTTTGACATAATTTTTTTGGTTGAAAAATGATTTGATTTGGTATATTTTCTATATTTTGGATGCATAGAATGCACTTTTTGGTTAAGTTCTATTGGCAAATAGCATATATACTTTTATTTGTTTTCTTTTTTTAATACACAGTAAAAACATTGTGGAGAATAATATTTGTCTATGTGTTTTACTTCAAATGACAGTTTGGGAGTAGGCAGTTACTAGTGATGGACAAACTTCCGACGGGACGTTTCGCGAATGCGGACCGCGAACACAGCCGATAGTTCGCGAACCGGAACGTTCGCGGCGGGTCCCATTGACTTCAATGGGAGGCAAACTTTGCAAACCTACAGGTCAAATTTGCAGCCACAAAATAATTAATAGCTGTGCAAACATAGTCCCACCACATGGCCAATGACATAACACATGTATGAGGTGAATCTGGGATCGACAACTACAAGCATTCTTTTTTTATATGGGAAATTGTTGTGACAATTCAGGACTGTGGAGCGCATGAAGGCAATGGAGGAGAGGGAAGGTCAGGGACCAGGGTAGGCAAAGAAGAGGGTGCAGAAGATGATCACCAGCAGCGTGACATACAGCAATGACACCTGCACCGTGATAGAGTCATCTGACAACAGCACCATGATAGAGAGCACTGACATCAGCAGCGTGACATACAGCAATGACACCTGCACCGTGATAGAGTCATCTGACAACAGCACCGTGATAGAGAGCACTGACATCAGCAGCGTGACATAAAGCACTGACACCAGCACCGTGATATACAGCACTGACACCAGCACCGTGATAGAGAGCACTGACATCAGCAGCGTGACATACAGCAATGACACCTGCACCGTGATAGAGTCATCTGACAACAGCACCATGATAGAGAGCACTGACATCAGCAGCGTGACATAAAGCACTAACACCAGCACCGTGATATACAGCACTGACAGCAGCACCGTAATAGAGAGAACTGACATCAGCACCGTGATATACAGCACTGACACCTTCACCGTAAGCAGCCCCAGGAGGAAGTCAGCATAGCACAGGGATGGTGGGAGCCCCTCATAATGAGCATAGCACAGGGATGGTGGGAGCACCTCAAAATATGCACAGCAGAGGTACAGCCCCAGGAGGAAGTCAGCACAGCACAGGGATGGTGAGAGCCCCTCATAATATGCACAGCAGAGGTACAGCCCCAGGAGGATGTCAGCCCAGGGATGGTAGGAGCCCCTCATAATAAGCAGCCCCAGTAGAAATATGACACCGCTTAACCTCTTCAAAGAGGAGGGTACCGGCATACAGTATGGTGTGCTTTTTTTGGGCAAGGAAGTGAGCCAAATGAAGAAAGAAGGTCTCTATGCTCGATTCAAAAAATTGTTTATAGACATATACATGGTCTACTGGTCACATGTGTTGAATTCCTTCGAGATCCATGCCTCATTCATTTTTAGAAATGTGAGGTAGTTAACACTGTCGTGAGCTAGGCGAGTACGCTTATCGGTCACGATCCCCCCTGCTGCGCTGAACGTCCTTTCGGACAGGACACTGGATGAGGGGCAAGCCAACAGTTCGATTGCAAATTGGGCAAGCTCTGGCCAGAGGTCAAGCCTGCCCACCCAGTAGTCCAGGGGTTCATCACTCCTCAGAGCGTCCACATCTGCCGTTAACCCGATGTAGTTGGACACCTGACGGTCTAGGCGCTCCCTGATGCTGGATCCGGATGACACCTGTCGATGGGTCGGCTGAAAGAATGACCTCATATCCGAAGTCACCAACACATCTTCAAACCGGCCTCTTCTTGCAGGCGCTGTTGGATTGGTACCCGCAACTCCTTCTCTGGGATTGGGAATTGCTCCTCTGCCAGCGCACGCAAAGGCAGAAGGCAGCATTTCTCGAAGCAAGGCCTGGAAGTGCTCCATTCTGCCAGCCCTCTGTGACAGCGGTAACATTTCTGCCATTTTGTGTTTGTACCGGGGGTCTAAGTACATTGCCACCCAGTACTGGTCCTTGACCCTTATGCTTTTTATACGGGGGTCCCTATTAAAACACTGGAGCATGAAGGCCCCCATTTGCACTAAACTGGAAGCGGTGTGGTGGCCTGGCTCCTGCTCATCATCCAGGATAATGTCGTCCTCTTCATTCTCCTCTCCCCATCCACGCACAACAACAGGGGTCCCAGAAAGGTTTAAAGCATGCTCTTCTTGCTCCTCCTCATCCGCCCCGGCACCATCCTCCTCTGACTCCTCTTCAGACTCCTGTTGTTCACTTGTCTCAGAGTAGCCCCCCCTGGGAATTCATCCAGCATTGTGACTTCCTCATCTTCCCGCTCCTGCTCCTCCACAGCTTGATCAATGACATGACGCAATGCACGCTCCATAAAGAAGGCATAAGGTACCATGTCACTGATGGCACCATGGCTGCGACTGACCAGTTTGGTGATCTCCTCAAATGGCCGCAGAAGTCTGCATGCGTCGCGCATGAGCAGCCACTGGCGCGGTGAAAAAAACCCCAGCTCCCCAGAACCTGTTCTGCCACAGAGTTCATACAGGTAGACGTTAACTGCATGTTTCTGCTGGAGCAGCCTATCAAGCATATAGAAGGTTGAGTTCCATTGCGTCGGGTAATCGCAAATAAGACGTCTGACCGGCAGATTGTGTCGCCGCTGAATGTCAGCAAGGCGAGCCATGGCTGTGTAAGATCTTCTGAAATGGGCCGAGATTTTCCTTGCCTGCCGCAAGATGTCCTGGACCAAAGGGTATTTGACAAGGAATCGCTGCACGACCAAGTTTAAGACATGTGTCATGCATGGCACGTGCGTGATTTTGCCCTGTTTCAATGCGCTAAGCAGATTGGCACCGTTGTCACACACCACTTTACCAACTGTCAAATTGAGCGGTGTTAGCCACTGATCTGCCTGTGAACACAAAGCTGAAAGGAGTGCCGGGCCAGTGTGGCTCTTGGCTTCCAGGCACAACAGACGCAGCACGGCATGGCAACGTCTCACCTGGCCTGTCGAATCGGTTCTGGGGAGCTTGGACGGCGCAGTGGAAGAGACGCTAGCAGTGGAAAAGGAGGAGTCAGCCGAGGATGGAGTAGGAGGAGGAGGAGAAGAAGAGTCAGGCCTGCATGTAATCCGTGGCGGTAAAACCAAATCTACATGGGTGCCACGGGTTACATGCTTGACGGCCGCCAGAAGGTTCACCCAGTGGGCAGTAAAATTGATATACCTTCCCTGCCCGTGTTTGCTAGACCACGTGTCTGTGGTCAGATGTATCTTAGCACCGACACTGTGTGCCAGAGATACATTCACTTGCCGCTGAACATGGCCATTTAGCTCTGGGATGCCCTTCTCTGAGAAATACCTTCCTGGGACCTTCCATTGTGTTGTTCCAATGGCCACAAATTTGCAAAAGGCATCCGAGTCCACCAGTTTATATGGTAGTAGTTGGCGGGCTATGAGTTCTGACAAGCCAGCCGTCAACCGTTGGTCAAAAGGGTTATCCGGCGTCATAATTTTTTTACGCTCGAACATTAGGCTCACGGAAGCCTGCCTTTTTGCAGAAAAACGTGAGCTTGGCGTGATGGAAGGTGGAGTGGAGGACAATTGTGAGGAGAGAGGAGAAGGAGAAGTAGAAGACGAGGCTGGACGGTGAGAGCCTGGAGTGTGGCTTTGTGTGTTCCGTTGCTCCCACTGGGCTCGGTGATGGCTGCTCATGTGCCTTCTTAAGGCGGTCGTCCCTTGGTGAGTGTTGGGCTTACCGCGACTAATGCTTTGACTGCAAAGATTTCAGATGGCAACGCTATTGTCAGCAGTGGACACGTTAAAAAAAGCCCACACTGTGGAGCCATGTGCCGGTGTCCTGGGAGCACCAGATGTGACCGTACATGGTCGATGACTCGCTCCTGATACATTAGCAGTCTGCTTTGTCCCTCCTGTGCAATGTAAGTTATTCCTGCTTCTCCTCCGTATCTGCTGGTCCATATCTCCCTCTGAACTCCCCTCCTCTTCCTCTCTTGTGGGCACCCACATGACATCACTAGACACGTCATCATCGACGTCACCTTCCCCACCGCTAAGTAGAGATCTCGGAGTAGGCAGCAACACTGGGGACCAACTTCCTCCTTGGGCTGATCTGGGTACTGTCGTCAGACTGCTGAGTAGCGGTTGTTGCTACCTCCTCTTCCTGATCCAATACCAAGAGTGGCTGCGCATCAGAAATGTCTTGATATGGATCGGAAAATAATTCCTGTGACTCAAGCGGAAGGTATGTGGTGGTGGTGGTGGTGGTGTTGTTGGTGGTAGTGTCTTTGGGGGTGCACATAGCAGAGAGTGAAGAAGAGGGTGCAGATCGAGAGGATGAGGAGGGTGCAGAAGAGTAAGGCTGAGTGAGCCACTCAACCAAGTCTGGTGCGTCCTTTAAAGTAATTGAACGCACCTTCTGCAACTTCCCACTTTGTCTCAAGCCTGTTGCTCCTGCCCTACCCCTACCACCCCTGCGGAAGGACCTGCCTCTTCCTCTGCCTGCCATTTTTTAAATGACTCTGTGACAAAACTCTCAGTCCCTAAACCGATGAAGGACTGCTGCAGTATAGGGCAGCGGTCAGCAGTAGTGCACCTCAACCCTATGTATTGTGGACCTATACCAGTCCTTATAGAATAGCAGACTGTACCTCACTCAACCCTATGTACTATAGCACCCTACACCAAGTTATTACCAGTCCTTATAAGGACCTTTGTGGAACAAGTAGGTTGTGTGTGACTGATTAGCAGACTGCAGCAGAAGGGCAGCAGTCAAGTATAATATTCTTTCTATATTTGGAAGAAAGAATATTATACATGTACAAGCCTATTACCATACCACTGATACCAGTCCTGAAAAGAACCTTTGTGGACCTAATATAGTAACAGCTACTGATTAAACTGACCCTCACTGCCTCACACACAGCTTCCTGCCTGTCCCTATATAAACTGACAAAACAGAGGCTACTGGAACAATAACTGGAATAGCAAATTTGTGGACCTGATAGTAACAGCTAATGACTAAACTGACTGTCCCTGCAGCACACACCATCCTGTCCCTTTTCTCTAAACTGACAAAAGACACTCAGGCTGCTGCAACAATCAGAAGCACAGCAAACCTATATTCTGAACTACACCTAACACCTATACCAGTCCTGAAAAGAACTTTTGTGTACCAAATAGCTAGCGATTTGGGTCACTGCAATCTTTCCCTGCTCCACACAGCAACCTCTCCCTATAGTGACAGAAGAAAGAATGTAAAATGGCCGCCGGATCGGGTGTATTTATAAGTTAGGGGGAATGTCCAAGTGTCCATGTGCTGTAATGTCTCAATTGGCTGTCCTGTACCCCATGATGGATGTGTCATCATAGGTCAAAGTTCTTTTACACAGCAAACACGGAAGTCTGCCGGGCGAACGGCACCAATAGTCCGCCGATCGGGCGGACCGCGAACAGCCGAAATTTGCCGCGAAACGACCGCCGGGCGAACCGTTCGGCCATCCCTAGCAGTTACATTAAAAAAAAATACAATGTAAAATTAACAAGGGACACCGACATAGTTGCATCTTTGAACTTAAAAACTACAGGATAATGGTGTTGTGGTAACTTGCTCAAATAATAAAAACAAAAAAAAGCATAATAATATTATTCTTGATGTCACTAGAAAAAAACAGCCTTTGAAAATTTGTTTGCAATACCTCCATCAGTATCACCAGCAAAGCAGCTTCATTATTATTCCATTAAAGCAGAGAATATGTGCTGCATTTCGAGATTTCACGAATGTTAATTCTCCATTACGAGTGCTAGTTTACAAGGCCGACTGCTTCTGGCTCATCCTTGCTTACGAGCATGCATATTTGTACTTTTGACTTTTGTCCGACAGACTTGTGTACACATGCTCGGAAAATCCGACAATGCACATTTGTCCGTGGAAAATTTATAAACCTGCCATCCAACATTTGTCCAGGGAAAGTTGGCCAACAATTGGATGGAGCATACACACGGACAGATTTTACGCCAACAGCCTGTCATCACACATTTCTCAGAAAATCTGATTGTGTGTATGAGGCTTAAGACACGAACAAACAGCAGGGTCAATATCATCATTCAAAGAACCTCCAGCTGGAAAAGACAAATGATGAATTAGTTGAAAGTTTTGAGGTTCCTTTTTTGGAATAATACTCAAATGGAATATCCTGAAATTTTTGAATGGGGAAATGAGAATGGACCCACAACTCTCCCAGCAAGCCCCTCTTTTTCAATTTTCTGCACTACAACATCCCTATATTTATTAACAGAGGGCAAATTTTCAACAATTAAATAACCCACGCCAGAAAACGAGGGTAATAAGAAACCAAAATGAAAACCATTAATTAACAATTCCGCCACCCGAAGCCAAGGCCAAATGTGGAGAAATGGCAGCATTTCTATTAAATTCACTGGCGTCACCACCTTTACGAAAATTATCTTTAGTAGGAAGATGCGCATTTAAAGCTATCTTTTTATAACATCTGGAAGCTGGGTGAGCACCTGTCTAAGATGACTTTGACATGATGAAACATTCCTCAAACGAATTACAGATGTCGTGTCATCACACTAGCATATATGCCAAAGGCCTGTAGCCAGTTATTAAAAGTGCGAGCTTGCTTGCGTCTATCATCAGTACTTTTTTCCAAATCCCTCTTGAGGGACCCATCATCAATAGATGGTAGAAGAGATAAGACTTCTATATAGTCACCTTTCCAATTTTTAGATTTAGTAGCAGCAGACAAATGAAAACCTAAAGGCGACATTTCACATGCTATAGCTTCTCTAAAGCAATTCGCAGGTACCATAGAAAACGCAGAATCATGCAAATTAGGCTCATCAAACATAACAGGATGCAGAACAGAGGAGGAAGTAGTCGGCTGATCAGACCAAGCGTGGGGCACATCAGCAGACGGCAAAGCAACATTAGACACGATTTGTTTAAGCTGGTCAGCAAGTAAAGAGAAATTGTTAATTAAAATAAATAAAGCATTTTGATCCCGAGACTCACCTTCCGGATTTTGATGAGATACTGCATCAAGTGGTACCACAGGTACTTGATCCTGCACTGCCGGCACTGAGAAAGGTAAAGGTAAATCAACTCGACCTGCATGACAAAAAATATTAGAGGCAGCAAGGAAATCAAAAGCAGCATCAGAATCAGGAACAGGCATAAATGCAGCAGAAACATTAACATGTTTTAAACCTTTCTTTATAGGAGCTATTTTTCCTTTATTTAGCAGGAAAGGAGCCTTTCTAGAACCCTTAATTTTTTTTTTCTATTTCCAGCAATGGGGATTCAAACCTGAGAAGAAAGAGACAGGCAGCGCTTCACCCATTCATCCCCGCTGGGTGCCGCTACTCGTTCCACCAACTGACATAGGTAAAAATATATTGAGAGAAGTGCAGAGAGTGTGTCATCTCAATCGTCACTGCTGCTCTGCTGAATAACGGACGTATCCACTCCTATTTATAAGTACTCCAGGACCCAACTGACAGAGGGCTTGTGCATATAGGTAAGTAACCAATCATGTTAAAACGTATTTTTTTATTTACTTATTTTTTTTATTTTAATTTTAATTTTAAAGCTTTTTTCTCATATACCTCATTCTGTCTCATTATTTTGTGATGGGTAACTAATCGTTCCCCTTCTTTTATTCTCACACAAAAAGTTAAATCTGTTGGATTCATTCTTCCAAACAAAAGATTGCCACTGTGTTAATGGAATATATAGTAAGAATTTTGACTCCTCTCTCCGTTCTATATTACCTTCTACCTTCAACTCAGTTGGTAGATTTACCCACTTATCCAAAGAATGCAACAAAGCCAGATATGAACAATCAAACTTAATTAAGAAGCCAAGGATTGTCAAATCAATGAACAAAATCAATGAACAAAATGTCCAGTCTTTCCCCAGAGATCCAGTTATTCCCTCATTGGGAGTCAACATCTTGCCTCTCACACCATCAATATGGAAGACGAATCCAGGATGTTAATTACAGGCCACACATCAAACTCACCTCTGTTCAGGGACATTGCTACAATTGTGAAAAAAAAACACTGGCTGCCTTAGAGCACACCTAGGAGAATCATTATGTGGTGTACCGGTACTTATGGGGTTGGTTAAAAAGACGGTAAGCCTACTTGCTGCATACACTGCACACATGCAATGTGCTGCAGTCTGTGTGCCTGCAAATTCTGTCTTAATTAAAGTGCCACCAGTGAATATATCATTGATGAATGTAACCTCATGATAAAGAATACATTTAAAAAACTAATTAAACACCTCTATTACCAATCACGTTCCTACTGCTTTGGTTGTCAACTTTTTCCTAAATACATAGGTAGCATTAGGTACAAACCTTGAATTATACATTAACATCATTTTACACATTAATAAAAAGCATGCAAGAGGAGCCCTGCACTAGTTTATGTGATAGATTGAAATTGTATTATTATTCATTTTGCAAAAAAATTTAAAAGATAATCATTTAAATACTTCAAATTAATTTAAGGAATATATGTCTAAAATTGTTGGTCTGTAACAATAACTGTTGTCTAACAGTCCATAATAAAAAAAAAGTGACCACACTGTGCAAAATTTCAGTTTGGTCATTGCTGAATGTAAGTTTCTCAAAATATATCTCCACTGGAAGGAAACCATCACTGTTTCCCAACAAATCAATCCAACTATTTTTAAATTATCAACCTTCATATCAGCAACTGTTCCTAAACTACTAGCCAGGTGTGGATATTGGACTTGCTATATTTTCCAAAAAAAATTGAATTGAAGTAAAAAACGGTGTGTGTAGTATGTCCTATCCTGTCTCATCACTGCATCTTCCCACCCGTAATTTCTGTCTTTCAGAATTATAGATGATAATTTCTTGTGTAAGTAGTAGCTATCACAGCAGCTGCTGTAAAAAAAAAAGTCAGACTCATTGTTTATACATTGTTACTGTGTAAGCATTCTGGTTCATTTATCTGCATACTTTTAAACCCAATCTTCAACCCCCCTTTTTTAACCTCTGCTTACCAGGTTGCAGGTTATGTACAATTCAGCCACGCAATTGATGCAGTGTTGTCCAGATGTCCCTGCGTCCACCACTTCGGTCCCTTGCTCTTATGTTCTTGGGTGACGGCCCTGTCAATGATGCCCTGCTAGGCACACCCCTGCCTCATTTTGAGAATGAAAGACTATGCCTCCTGTGATATGTGGCATGCATACCCCAGGTACAGTGCACATCATTTGCTTAGACAAGTAATGAGCATGGGGAGCAGGATGTAACCTCTTCATTAAGAACAAAAAAAAAGTTAAACAAGCAGAGAGTAGTGGAGTGGAGGGATAGAAAGAAGGAAAATTTGTTTTCCTGACGCCTTCATGGCAGCACACACTGGGTTGTGACTCCGCCCCACAACCTGACAGGATTGGATTAACTATAAATTTGAAGGGGAGACACCCTGCTGCATTCTCTTTTTTATCCTCACCTGACAGGTTGGACGGACAGAGTTTTCCTGTTACAGATGAATAAGCCTCTACCGCATTCGCCTCAGCAGGTTCAAGCCTCTCCTGTTTGGAAGTCCCTCCTGTACAGTCTCTAAAGGAGCTTCTATGGAGGGAACCCCCGCTCTGGTGGTCTCAAGGGGCTACTGGATTTCTGGCATTACCAAAGCTTTAAAGAAGCTTTTTTACCTTTGCAGTGGACGGCCCTTCTTCCTTTGCCTATTAATTCCTCTTATTTAAATAATATCCATCTTTTATTCCTATAGTAAGTGGTGGTTTATATTCCCTTTTTTTTCTCTACCTTTGGGATTGCTGTCTCTTGTAGTCCCCTGTCATGACTGCCGTTTGTTTCTCCTTCAGTGGTGTTTTCTCTATGCTGTAATTCCAGCCTAGATGGCGCCGTTCGGCCACTCTGAGCACGTGCAGTGCTAGTGTTTTTTTTTTTCCCCCTATGTTTTCAATGTGTGTTCCCTTATCCAAAATGGCGCCGGAACACTCGGGACGCTTCTGTGCATGCGCAGAGCGTCAATTAGCCGCCACAATGGCGCTATTTTCAAATACAGAGCTGTATTTCTCTGTGATTCTGCTGTGCAATCTGCAAAACTTAAGGAAGGTTGCTGCCTCTGCATGTAGATCCCTCTGCAGTCTCCAGGTCTCCCTGTGGGACTCCTATATATATTATTATTATTGTTATTATATTGTTTCTTGCAGATAAACTTTGTTAATAAATAATATATATATTGATATTTATAAGTGAATTGTGTGTGTGTGTATGTGTATGTATATATGTGTGTGTGTATATATATGTATATATGTACACATTATTTCTCTCTATATCTCAGACTGTCCTTCACCCCTTTTTTTCTATGGAGTCCACTGCCCACGCAGACCACCATCAGCAAGTTAGGTAAGAGGCTTTACCGGGCAAGGTAAGTATTGAAGGGGAGAAAAAAAGAGTGCCAGACGTTAAATGCTGCATTTTTTTGGCAGCCCGTCTAGATCCAGAGGCGCAAGTTCCAGCCATGGGAGAAGGTCTAGCCATACGTCTAGCAGGATGTCCCGCAGGAGCCGCTCAAGATCTCCTTCATGGCACTGAAGACACAGCCACTCACAACATAGCTACTCACGCCACAGTCGATCAAGTCGCAGTAGATCTCCTTCCTCACAATGTCAAAGCCGCCACACCCAACCTGCAGCAAACGCTTGCTGGGTATGCGGCGCTCCGGCACTGCCAGATAACTTGCCTGTCGCAGACGCAAGAATTGCTACAGACCTCATAAGAGAATCAGTGCGGGAGTCCATACTGGAAACAACAACACCAGCATTAGATAGAGCTGCTCCCAGTATGTCTTCAGCAGACCCCCATCTCAGTCAGGCATCACAATCTTCCTCTGAAGATGAGGGTCAGTAGATGTCAATGGGCTTTGATTTTTCCCTGGTGGAACCCTTTGCAAAGGGCGTTAAAGAAGCATTCGGCTGGCAAGATGATGCGGCGGAACCTCAGAAAATACGGAAATATTTTCCAAACCTAAAAAGAGATCCGTTATCCTTCCCATTTATAGTGGAGCTGGAGGATCTCATTAAAGACGAGTGGGAGAGGTCTGACAAAAGATCTAGTCTTACAAACAGATTAGCCAAGATGTACCCTTTAAAAGAGTCAAAAGTGAAGCCTTTAATTAATGCTCCCATCATCGATTCCTCATTAATGTGACTCACCCGCCACGTCACACTACCAATCGAGGATGCTGTTTCCTTTCGGGATGT
The DNA here is from genome assembly GCF_037356315.1 of Lithobates pipiens. NCBI lineage: Eukaryota > Metazoa > Chordata > Amphibia > Anura > Ranidae > Lithobates > Lithobates pipiens. The sequence continues at coordinate 183,431,835 of NW_027507758.1, forward strand.
GCTCGAACCGAAAGATGGACCTAGAATTGAAGAAGGCATATTCCATGGCTGGGGGAGCCTGTAGACCAGCAATTACCACAGCAGCAGTGGCCACAGCCATCTCAGGATGGGCATCTAAAATAGAAAAAGACCTACAGGATGGCATTGAAATGGGAAAGATTATTTCCTCTCTGCAAGAAGTCAAGCTAGCAGAGGCATCAGTAGATATTATAAGATCTTCAGCCAAGGCTATGCTGGCCTCCGTAACAGCGAGAAGAGCGCTATGGCTCAAACCGTGGATGGCCGATACAGCATCAAAAATAAATTGGTGCAGAATTCCATATGATGGCGCAAATCTGTTCGGTGCCAAGTTAGACTCTGCCATATCCAAGGTAACAGGAGGGAAGTCAGGCCTGATCCCCTCCGACAGGAGACCCAAGACGCAGAAGGGACCTGTTTACAGACGTAATCTTCTGGACAAATATAGAGAGTCCAGGTCCTACTCTCCTGGTAGGGAATTTAGAAGGGACTGGAAAAACACAAAACCTTCTTTTCTAAGGATACAGAAATCTAAGGCCTCCCCGGCAGGGGAACAGAAGGAACTTCACCAAGATCTGGTCAGACCATATAAAGGATTTATGGACATTGTCCACAATCCGATTCGGACACAGGGGGAAATTCAAAAACAGACTCCCACCAAATCATTTCCAGGCAACCAGAGTACCATCCTCAGTACCCCAAAGGATTCTGCTAGTAAAGTACGTAGCAGAATTGAAACAAAAGGGAGCGATCCTGGAGGTCCCATCATGCCAAAAGGGAAGAGGGTTCTACTCTTCCTTGTTTCTGCTAAAAGACAGGGGATTTGCGTCCTGTATTAGACCTCAAGATGCTCAACAAGGATATCAAAGTGGAGGCTTTCAAAATGGAAAACCTTCAATCCATACTTCTAGCAATAAATCTGGGCGATTGGATGCTTTCAATAGATTTATCGGACGCTTATCTGCATATACCAATTCATCCGGCCTTTCAAAAGTTTCTCCGGTTAGCCATAAACCAACATCATTTCCAATTCCAGTGCCTCCCATTCGGCATCTCTTTGGCACCCAGGACATTTACAAAAGTATTGTTACCGTTGGTGGCTTTCCTCAGAGAAAAGGGATTACGCGTCCACCATTATCTGGACGACATCCTACTTTTAGCAAAGGATCAAGAGACGTTGATTCATCACCGAGAGATCCTCGTTACATCCCTCCAGAAGTGGGTGTATAATCAATTGGGAAAAGAGCTGTCTGCGACCCACACAAAATATGATATTTTTAGGGGCAGATCTTAACACCAAAACAAACAAGATACAGCTCCCACAAGAGAAGATCCGGCCTCTGATACAGAAAATGCAGAAGCTGCTATCAAGGAATCACTTACCAGCCAGAGCCTGTCTGAGTGTACTAGGGTCCATGTCCGCAACCATACCCATGGTGCGATGGGCACAGTGACACAGGAGAACCTTACAGAACTCATTCCTCAGGCAGTGGGATGGAGTCTCAATGCGTCAGCCCATCTTCATCTCCAGATCAGTGAAGCAATCGATATGGTGGTGGATGCGCCCGAGCAATCTCAGGAAATACAAACGATAGTCCCTCCAGACCCGGAAGTAGTCACTTCGGATGCCTGCCAGAGCGGTTGGGGGCTCACTATCAAGACCAGGCAGCCCAGGGCCAGTGGCATATTCAGGCTCAAGGTTTGGTCTCGAACATTTATAGCTCAGGGAAGCCATTTATGCCTTAAGGGCATTTGCACCATTTCTGACGGACAAGAATGTGCTCATTCGAATGGACAACCAAGTAGCAGTGTCTTATGTTCAGAAGCAAGGGGGTACCAGGAGTGCCACCTTGATGGAAGAAGTTCGGCCCATCTTGGAATGGGCTCAGATACATCTAACAAGTTTAAAAGCAGTGTATGTCCCAGCGGCACAGAACATACTACCCGACTGCCTGAGTCGAGAAACGCTATCCAACAACGAGTGGTGGTTGAACCCTCGGACTTTCTCCCTCCTTACGGAAATCTGGGGAATGCCGAAAGTAGATTTAGCAGCCACTCCGATGAATACCAAGTGCCACAGATTCCTGTCAAGAGGTTCATTCCCATCGGTGGAGGGAGTGGACTGTCTAGTTCACCCATGGAACTTCAAGTTGGGGTATATATTCCCTCCAACTCCGTTAATTGTGAGGTTCCTATCCAGGCTTAGGAGATCCTCGGTGACGGTATTTACGATTATTCCACTGTGGCCGAGGAGGCCGTGGTTCACGACTCTTACAGCTCAGCCTTCAACCTCCAGTTCCTCTCCCAATAACTCTGGATCTTCTGTCTCAAGGTCAATTTTTACATCCTGCATCAGAGAAATTGCACCTGATGGCCTGTAGATTGAGAGGGCTAGACTAAGAGCGCAAGGCTGTTCTCATGAAGTCAACCCTGATGCAAGCCAGGAAAGCCACTACCAATACCATCTATTCAAAGGTTTGGGGAAGATTCTGCTTCATGGCACAACAGAAAGGATGGAATTCCCTTTCTCCGCAACCCTCTCAGGTCCTGGAATTCCTCCAGTCGGGGGTCAACAAGGGTCTAAGCTTAAGTACCCTAAAGGTTCAGGTATCAGCTCTGTCAGCTAAAACAGATACTAAGTGGGCATTCCACCCATTGGTAATCCAATTTACAGAGCCTATCTAAACATTAAACCCCCCAGGAGGCCAGTCTTTCCATTATGGGATCTTTCAATAGTTCTCCATGCTTTCACTTCTCCTCCGTTTGTTCCATTTGAAACTATCTCTTTATGGGACTTGACTTTAAAACTGTCTTTTCTCATTGTGATTACATCAGCTAGGAGAGTGTCGGAGATCCAAGCATTAAGTTAGTTCTCTTTCCTGACAAAGTAGTCCTCAGACCTTCCGAACACTTCATACCCAAAGTGGCAACTTCCTTCCATTACAACCATCATCCTTCCATCCTTCACGGACGATCAGGGTAATCCTCATCCACTAGATTTCAAAACAACCATCATGAACTACTTAACTGCTACCACCTCTTTTAGGAAAACTTACTCTCTTTTGATCATTGCCCATGGAACCAGGCGTGGGCAAGCAGCCTCCTCATGCACTATTGCATCCTGGTTAGTCAGAACCATTAAAAAAGCTTACTCCACCCGGCATACGGCGATTCTTGAAGACATCAGGGCTCATTCAACTAGGGCAGTGGCTACCTCTTGGGCAGCGTATTGCAGGGTCTCACCAGAGACAATATGCAGGGCAGCAACGTGGTCCTCCAGGAATACCTTTATTTCCCACTACAAGGTAGATTCTGCTCATTTATCCATGGCCGACTTCGGCAGATCCGTCATTAGAGCCAATTCTTCAGCATTATAAGGAATAAATATTATTTTACTTGCACCCACCCAACTGGCGAGTTATTTCCCAGTGTGTGCTGCCATGAAGGCGTCAGGAAAATGGAAAATTGTATACTCACCTTTCCGTAATTTTCCTTTCCTGACGCATCTTCATGGCAGCACACAGTTGCCCTCCCTGTTTCTTTTGTGATGATATTTACAGAGAATGCAGCAGGGTGTCTCCCCTTCAAATTTATAGTTAATCCAATCCTGTCAGGTTGTGGGGCGGAGTCACAACCCAGTGTGTGCTGCCATGAAGATGCGTCAGGAAAGGAAAATTACGGAAAGGTGAGTATACAATTTTCCATTTTTAGGGTGATGATCTGCTTTAAAGCAACTCGATGACACATTTAAAAAAAAATTTACTTGACATTTGTTCCTGTTATCCCTTCCCCCTTTTACCTTCCTAGTCTACCCTAATTAGGCCTAATTAACTATTTCTTCCCTTTCCCTCTAGCTTTTTTCCCTACTTTTTTTCTTTGTTTATATGTTTCTATTTTTCTAACCAGTGCTATTTAACCTTTTTTTCAATTTTTTTTCCTTTTGTGCATTCATTTTTTTAGTGTCATATTAAGGGATAGCAAAACAGGGGACAATCTTTATTTTATTTATAAATAACTTAAATTTTTTGCACCAGATCATTTTATTACTACTTTAAACAGGGGAAATTGTAGACTAAAATCCAAACATTTTCTCTATAGTAACATTATTTTTTAAACCAACACTGATCAAAATAGAAAAAAGTGTGTTTAATTACTTGACCTCCAGAAGATCCCCCCATCCTGACCAGGCCATTTTTTGCGTTACGGCACTGTGATACTTTAACTGATAATTGCGCAGTCGTGCAATGCTGTATAAAAATAAAATGTGCTTTTTTCCTAACAAACAGAGCCTTATTTTGGTAGTATTTGATCGGCTCTGCATTTTTTGTGCTATAAACAAAGAAAAATCGAAAATTTTGAAAAAACAATATTTATTTACTTTCTTCATCAATTTAGGCCAATGTGTATTCTGCTACATATTTTTAGTAAAAAATATTGGGTGGTTTGTGCAAAAGTTATAGCATGTACAAACTATGGGATTTTTTTTCTACTAGTAATGGCAGCGATCAGCGACTTATAGTGGGACTGCGATATTGTGGTGGATAAATCAAACACCTGACTTACACTTTTGACACTTTTTTGGGAACCAGTGACCCTAATACAGGGTCAGTGCTAATAATATGTACTGTCGCTATACTGATGACACTGGCAGGAAAGAGGTTAACATCAGGGGTGATGAAAAGGTTAAATGTGTGCCTAGTTAATTGCTTAACGGAGTGGAGAAGCATAGCGTAGTGGAGAAGGTGCTTTTACTAGTAGAAGGAATGGATCGGTGTTACTGCTTTACAGAAACAAAGGATCCACGCCTTCTGTACTGACAGAACATCAATCTGTCTTGTTTACATAGGCAGACTGCCATTCAGCCTGCGTACAGCACAATCAGTGGGTGTTGGCGGACATCAGATCCGCGGGACGCGCTGATACGCACTTGTTGTGTAAAATTAAAGCGGGAGCAAGTCATCGATAGTGTGCACTTGTGCTCGGTACCTGGAAGTGCAGGATCATGTGTGTGTATATATATATATATATATATATATATATATAAGAGGGCCAGTATGGTGGCCCGTAATTATGGGAGGAGCCCGGAGGGTATATAATCAGACCACCCACAACGGTCTGTGTCGGTTCCAGTGCAAGGTACTGCACATCAAGGGGCCGACTCTTCTCAGCTCCCTCACGGTCGTCTATCTGTGTGTCCAATCGTATGTGCACTTCGGCTTCTTCATTCGTGGTCTTCGTCGGCGGTTCCCGCTCATGGTCGCAGATAAGTAGTATCCAAATCTTTTCATATTATGTGAAAACTTGCGGCTTCATGCTTACTATCCTGCACCCCTTTCGCAAAATCTACCTCTGAGTTGTTGACACTCATGCCCCGACATTGTTCGGCACAGGCATAGTACATTCGTAAATTCCTTCTACCAAACGTACGATTCATTCATAGATCCAAGCCTTCGAGTCGCTGTCGGTTGTTCTCCAATATCACTCGTCATAGGCTTCACTGGTTATAAAATTCACTGTTCTCATTCTTTTTTGAGATAAACAGGTATTGTTTGTATGGGTTTCTGTGGCTGATTGAGGTGTAATTAAACCCACCTGATGTCTTTCCTGCACTTGACTAGCCTGGGGGGATGGGTGGTTGATAGGTGTTTGGTTTCACAGTAAGGAATGGCATACACTCTACAACCAATTTGTATCAGATACTCTTTACTGCCAATTTATATCAGATTCATCTCATACATTTTTGAGCTGATTCGTGTCAAATGCATTGCAGAGGCTGACTCTGCCAACCTACTGCATGTCCACGTAGTTGTACCTTCGAGATCGGTCGTATATCTTCATCGATTGTCCCACGCTCGGACCACTACACACTCGCTGTCGCAGGTAGGACTTTGTTGTTACCGCTCTTCTAAACTCCAATAGTTACCTTATCATGTTCGTTTATCATGTTCGTTTTGCAAAGTCGCACTTACGCCACCGTAAGTCTATGTCATCTTTCATGTATTTCATCCTTTCTACCCAACGCGGGTTTACTCGAGCCGATCACTTCACGGTCGATGCGGTCAAATCCGACATTCAAGCCCCTTACTCACCTCGCATCTACGGCCGATTCGAAATCTAGTCGCAACTTCGCTTCTATGTTTCGGATCCTCGGCAATCACAAGCCCCTTCAACCGTCATCACCATTTAGTTGATTCGAACCCAGCCATATCATCGGCAATACGGTCAGATCTGTCATACGAGCCCCGTAGTCACCTCATATCTATGACCGAGTCGAAATCTAGTCGCAACTTCGCTTCTATGTTTCGGATCCTCGGCAGTCACAAGCCCCTTCAACCGCCATCACCATTTAGTCGATTCAAACCCAGCCATATCATCTGCAACACGGGCAGATCTGTCATACGAGCCCTGTAGTCACCTCGCATCTACGGCCGTTTCGAATCTAGTCGCAACTTCGCTTCTATGTTTCGGATCATTGACAATCACCAGCCCCTTCAACCACCATCACAATTCAATCAATCCGAACCCAACCATATCCTCAGCGATACGGTCGGATCCCATATACGAGCCTCTCAGTCGCATCTACGGAGGATTCGAGTCTAGTCGCAGCATCGGCCCAACGATTCCAGTCCTTGCCAAACGCAACTCTAACAACCAAGCCGAATCCTGTTGCATCACCGACTCAAATGAGTCAAATCTTTCGCAGACTATTCCATAGCTATAGCCCAGTTCAAACTAGTCACATCGGCTGTACGAATTCAGCAGTACTTACATTTGACCTTCTCAGTCTATCCATACATGATCGTACACAATTCTCTCCACCAATTTGCTCAGTATTGCGCACGGTCATTCCTACATAATCACATTTCCTCTATAACCTTTCTTTCGCCTTTCAACAAGCTGCGTTCTTGCAATTGCTGCAAGTCTTTCTGCATTTGGCTCAAAACTCCAGTAGCAACACTGCTGTTCACATCATACCTACACACTTATAAATCCGCAAAACATTGCTTTCACCTTTCAAATAAAGCTGATTCCTTGCAATCGCTGCGAGCATCGATGCAATGGCTCAATACGGCCACCCATCGCTCTCCTCATTCCTACACACTTATAATTAAATTTATAGATTCAAATAAAGCTGCTTTCTTGCAATCGCTGCAAGCATCTCTGCAATGGCTTAATACGGCCACTCATCGTCTCCAGTAGCAACACAGCTGTTCACCTCATTCATTCATTCATTCATTCATTCTCACCTCATAATTTAATTTATAATTCAAATAAGGCCGCTTCCTTGCAATCGCTGCAAGCATTTCAGCAAATGGCTCAAACTGCCACTCATCGTCTCCAGTAGCAACACGGCTGCTCATCGTTTTCTCTGTCGCTTTCCCCTTTTAGGCCAGTTAGAACACCAGTTAGTCCACCCTGCACCAGGTTTGGACAGTATCTCCCAAAAAAAAAAAAAAAAAAAAAAAAAAAAACCATTGTCGAGGGCTTGCATCTTCACCAGGGGGCCAGCTTTGCCCCAAACAGCTCTTTGCAATCCCCATTGTCAAAACGAAATTCTCATGTCACCTTACTACAGGCTCCCGGTCAACTCAGTTCTCGACCACCAACCAGTCGACTTCACAACTAGGGCATAAAGTCAGGTGTAGTTCAATGGGACTCCCCCTTTCTCTTAAACACTCTTTCACTACATATTTTTACTTCACATACAGAATTTGACCTGCTCCTGAGGCGTTAGCAACTGTCACATACTTCTGTGCACTTCACTCTGTTTTCGAAGCACAAGCCTTCAATACGCAGACAAGGTCGCCTAATCTCCATACTTGCTGGCAGTGCAAGCATTAGTAGACCGAACCCACGTCAATTAACTACAGATCGCAACATTCCTACTTAGTATACCAGACTTCAACTACCCACCCCAGTCCGCCCTGGGGCGCTCTGGTTCATTAGTCTGTGCCGAGCACAGACTGACACCCAATCTATCGGTTACCTAGCCAGTCACCTCCTGGCTCACCTCGGTTGTTACGCATTCTTTTGAGTTTTCTAAAGTCACACTCAACAGCGCTCAAGCGTAAACCAACTGTCACTGTGGCTGTCGTTCCTTGTCCTATTCTTGTTTCCTTCCGCCTTTCATCTCAACTACCCAACGCAACTATCCCCTCCTACCTTTGCAACTTACCTCAAACATACGCACCCCCCCTTGCTTTTAGTTGACGCCATGTCGCAGGCAGACAGTGAGGACTTTGCCTCAGCCCTGCCATCACCCTTTACGGGCTCAGCAAGCGGCGGTTTACAGTCTCACAAGAGCTTGGACCAATAAAAAAAAAAAAAAAAAAACGAATAAAAAAAAAAAAAATTATAATAAAAAAATAAACTCATAGCAGAACGGTGTCGCAGGAGTAAATCCTACCTTGCTGCAGCCAGGGAACCAAGCCTTTAGGCTACTGTTTCCACCGCCAGTGGCAGCCCTTCCAGGCACCACTTCAGTCTATCTTCTTTGCGACTACTCAGCTGCACTCCTGGGTAACCACACTGTCAGCAGCAGTCGCCGAAGTCCAAGCAGAGTGACAGCCCTGGAGGTACGCCCAGCCGTGCCCCTACCAGCTCCAGTCACCACCGTCATTCCCGTACCTTCACTTACAGATACACCCAACTTCTGCACCATTGTCTTCCCTGCACACCTTGTCCTAGCAGGGCATCTAGGAGGACATCTTGGATGACAACGACGTTAACTTAGCATCCCTCCTCATAGCAGTACACAACTTGGCCTAGAACAAATCATATTCGCGGGGAGATGTCTCCGTCATCCTGAAGGCCAGAGACCCTTTACTTAATCGCAAGCTCACTGTCACAGAGTTTGTGCGGGCCTTGGGGACAGTCAGAGACATGCTAGGCAGAGCAACCCCGACAGGAGGGTAGAATTGGACCCGTATCTGCACGCAGCAGGTCACAAGTACGCAGGGTGCCCATCCTTTGACTATCACTGCTCATTTCCAGCCAAGGCAGCAGCCAGACTCAAGGGGATCTTTTACCTCCCATCTTTTAGTGTTTCTCTTCCAGGCAAAGACCCTGACTAAATCCTTAAATTAAGATATGCCAGCTATAGCAGATCTGCCCATGGGAGTCGAATTTCTCACAAATTGGAATGGCATGCCAATGTGTATTCCCTCAGCATCTCTCTCTTCATCTCAGGTAGTCATGGTCACCACAGCCTCCACAGGTCCTCGCCTCAATTTTGGCCAAATTGGGTTTATAGGGCCATGGCCGTCAGTAATCCTCTTGATTCCTGGGTTCAGTTAGTCCTCCTCTTTGTTCGACCTCTACCCCATTGTCGCAGCAGCTCAAGTCTGGTGCAACAACTGGGCAGGACAAACAGTGACGTTCGCCACAGACAACCAAGCTACAGCCAGTATTATAAATAAAGGAGGTCCTAGTAGCTGGCCATTGTGGCCTTCCTGTGCAGGCTGGTGCCACTATCCCCACAGCACCAATCTAACGTCCTAGGCGTCCGCATCCCAGACAAACGCAATAATCTGGCCAACGCACTACCCGTTAACTTTGCTTCGTTATTTTTTGCAGGAACCTGGAACCGACCCGACCATGTCTCTTATCCCACACTGGTCGTAGCTAACCTTGGATTCAAACAACACTTTCACGACGTTACCTGCCTTATTAATCCTTCACTATCTCACAACACCCTGAAGGCCTACCGGGCAGCCTAGAGGTTCTATGTCAGGCTACTAGCCTCAAACCCCAGAGCAATACCAAGAGTTCTCCATCACATCCTGGTCTTCATATTATGCCACCGCACACAGTTGGCATTGTCACACAATACCTTAGACCCCACTCAGCTGACATCCAGTATTTCATCCCCTTATGAGATCCTAACAAATCGTCTTGTTCGCCGCCCATACGGTCAAGACCATGTTGTGTGGTATTCACAGGCAATGACCCCAAATCAGTATCAAACGGCTACCCGTCACCAGCGCCATATTCCAAGACATGTCTTTCATCCTGTCACATTCCCCTTTTGGCTAAATTCAGCCTGGTCCTTCAAGCAGCCATCTACCTGGCTTTCTACAGCTTCTTACTCCCCAGTGAATACTGTCACCATCCCAGTTGTAAAGTGTTACGTAGACGCCACCTCACACGCCATCAGACTTCATCTTGCTCCTCAGCGTGTCCAAAACACAATAGTCCGGTCCAGGGGTTGACATAAAACCTTTCCAAACTCTCAAAGCCTGGTGCCCCGTGTCCATCCTAGATCAATTTTTGGCCCATATGTTTGATCCCTCGCAGGACAGCCCATTACTACCGTTCTCGATTAGTACCCCAGGCAGCAACCAGTTCATCAGTCACGTCAGGTTCCTTTTGAGCAAATTAGGCCAGGACCTTGGTCATTTTCTTGGACATTCTTTCGCATTGGAACAGCATCAGCAGCCTCACGAAACGGGGTCCCAGTCCACGCGATCAAAGATGGGCAGGCGGGAATCCACCTGCTTTACTCAATACATCTCCAATCCACAAGTGGAAATGACCTGAGCCTTCAGAAACTTTGCCCCGTAGTGTCTTGCTGTACATAAATTAATAATTACCTCCCTACACCAAATCTTTTGCGGCCTTCTCTTGGCATATCGCCCAGCAGTGTAGGGCTCACCGCCCAGCTCACCAGGGCTTACCTTACAGCAGACCAAGGGCACAATTCAGGTCCATTTTATGTTGTTAGTCTTGTGACGTGTTTATGTGTTCTTTCATATCTCTTAGAGCGGAGAGCTCCAACCATAAATAAGAGGGCCAGTATGGTGGCCCGTAATTATGGGAGGAGCCCGGAGGGTATATAATCAGACCACCCACAACGGTCTGTGTCGGTTCCAGTGCAAGGTACCCACCCACCCATTTCCCTTCTCAGAGTACTTCACTTAAAACACGTTTCTCTACAGAAACATCCATTTACTTTCTTAAGGTATGCGGCCTTCTCTTGGCATATCGCCCAGCAGTGTAGGGCTCACCGCCCAGCTCACCAGGGCTTACCTTACAGCAGACCAAGGGCACAATTCAGGTCCATTTTATGTTGTTAGTCTTGTGACGTGTTTATGTGTTCTTTCATATCTCTTAGAGCGGAGGGCTCCAACCATAAATATATATATATATATATATATACACACACGTGATTGTGCACAGTACAGCCACTCTGTAGCAGTAAATCTGCTATGGGGCAGTCGGCAAGTGGTTAAGCAAAAAACAAAAAAAATACGATTTTCCATTCTTCTGTTATCTTATGTATCTTAATCCAAAGGGAAAAAAAAAATTGCCACTAATACACCCTAAAGAGTTAAATTACCAACATTTATTAGCTATCAATAGCAGAAAAAAATATCAAGCATATAAAATTCCTTAGTCCCCAATGCTGGCTCCATGAATTTAAAATTCACCCCCCCCCCCAATCAAGACCAACTATTAGGACTTTGGGTGAGAAAAATGTACAATATATGAGCTTTTCGGAATGAACAGCACCAGATGACTCTGGAGAGACATTCATTTAATATCAAATACAGGCACTTAAGTTGGTGGTGGATCTGTGGAACGTATCTACATCATTTATGTGGACCAGCAATTTGTCGATCCGCAGGTGCAGAGCGCTGCTGATTCCCCGCTGACTTTTAGAAGTTCCTTGGTGGGGCCTTTTTGACACTTGTGCAGCAGATCTCACCATTGCTTTTTGCAACCTATGTCTGAAGCGGATCAAGTGTGGTAAGAACAGCAGTCGGTTGGACACCACATGCTTGACCAGACATATGATGACCTGTCATGCAGTCTGTTGGCAACAGCACTTGAAAGACCCACATCAAAGAAAAAAAGCTTCTCTAAGACTTCTCTTTGCTCCTCATCTGGGATCTCCAACCCTACTATACCTCCAGTCCTCTCAAAAACCTACACTGAGAGGTATGAAGGTATAGCAATAGGTGTCCCAAGTACTTACAGCCAATCTGCTAGCAGTACACCACCAATCGATTTTAGCAGGCAAATATACCTACCCCAGTTGCTGAACCGTAAAAAAGAAATTCGGTCCCAGCCATCCACATGGTCAGAGTCTAAATGCTAACTTGGTCAAATTGCTAGAACTGCAACGGCTGCCTTTTCAGTTGGTAGACTCTGCCCCCTTTTGTGAATTTGTAGAATGTGCTGTACCTCAGTGACAGGTTCCAAAATGCCATTTCTTTTCACGGAAGGCCATTCTGGCTCTCTAATGGCATGTGTAAAGCAGTCAGCAGTAAGATTCATATTACCACTGACTCAAGGTCCAGCAGGCATGTGCAGGGATGTAATGTCACGGCACACTGGGTAACTCTGCTGGCAGCTAGGAAGGATGCAGGACAGGGTTCAGTGTTTGAGCTTGTTCCCTCACCATGCCTCCAAAATGCTAGTGGTGATTCTGCATCACCCCTCCTCCTCTTCTTCCTCTATGGTCTCTTCTGCAGATTTTTCCATGGAACCAGCAGTGCTCCGTAAGCGTTCAAGGAGCTACGCAAGCAGTCAGGCTAAAAGATGTCATGCAGTGTTTGAGTTGATCTGCCTAGAGCACAGGAACCCCACTAGGGCATAGATTCTGTCAGCTCTGCGGGGGCAGGCTCAGAGGTGGTTGACACCACGCCAGCTTCAGCCAGGAATGGTTGTATGTGACAATGGCACCAACCTTCTCTCTGAATGCCTCTGGAAACTTACTCTGCATGGCCTCCCTGATTCTGCAAAGCCTCCAAAGGGACCCTAGGATTCATGGTATCAAGGAGAGGAATCATTACTGGCTGGCAACCCTTTTGATCCACGTTACAAGGGTAAAGTTGCAGAACTCATCCTGCCTTTGCAGAGGGAGCAGAGGATGAAACATCTTCAAGAGGCCTTGAAGAAAGGTTTGTGTAACACATCTACAGACCTTGGGAGGTTACCATTACCTGGTTCTGGACAACGTGTTGCTGAGGCTTTGTTTAGTCAGAGGAAGAGTGATGGAGGTGGCCCGGCTGACCGATGCCTTTAAACAATTTTCACTCCTCAGCATCAAGGTCTGATTAGTTCAAGCAACCATCGCCAGCATCTGCATATATGGTGCAGGAATATCTAGGGGCAAGAGCAGACTTGGAGACCTTTCCAACAGAGCATCCACTGGTTTACTGGGTCTTGAGGATGGACCACTGGTCAGAACTTGCTCAATATGCAATTGAGCTACTGGCTTGTCCTGTATCCAGCGTGCTTTCCGAACGCACATTCAGTGCTGCTGGAGGGTTTGTAATGAATCAAAGAGTGTGCCGGTCCACAGAATCTGTTGATAGGCTCACATTCATAAAAATGAATCAGTCTTGGATCAGTAGCTATCAAGCACCAGATCCCTTGAAGACTTCCTATGCTGACTATCCTATTCCTCCTCAATCTTGATAATGCTAGCTTACAACAATATTTTTGGCTTAGGGCACCACCACCACCACCCAAGGCCCAATTTTTCAGCCCAACATGAGTGACTGTGAGGGGTTCCAGTGTGCTGGCGCCACTAAAACCAAAGGCCCAATTTTCCTGCCCCTGTTTTTTTGACCCTGGGCCATGTAATTACAATTTTTGATATAATATTTCACAGCAGGGCCTGTTACTGCCCCCACCAAGAGTAACTGTGAGGGGTTACAATGTTCTGGTACCACCAACACCTAAGGCCCAGTTTTTCTGCAGCGTATATACAGCAGGTTGTGTAGTATATATACTTCTGTTCAGAGTATATAGTGACTGGGGCCCCCCCACGCCATTTTTAAAAACATTTTGGGTCAGAGTTCCCCTCTTAATATCCATGCCAGACTTGAAGGGCCTGGTATGGATTTTGCGGGGGGACATCCACACCATTTTTTTTTGGTGTTTTTATCTGTATTTCTGGGATCCGACAATACATTACAGCTGAAAGCAGTTTTAAAAAAAAAAATCAAATAGACGTTTATTGAGAGAACAACAGATAAACAAAAACAGTACAGTACATACATTTGTCTGCATACATTTAAAATGCACCTTCAAGACAAAGATACATATCCACACATATTGTCTATACCACTCGGAACTGTACTTCATGAGATATACCAAAAGGGTACCCCAACTACATGTGGGATTGAATAACAGTTAAATGGAGCTGCAACCTGAGCATAAAATGAAATGGCCAATGGCCAGCGTGAACAATAAAGGGGACAAGGGGCAACCCTGTCTGGTGCCCCTAAAGAGGTCAAAGTATTGAGACACCCTTCCTGACTCTCTAATGGCTGTTTTCGGGGAGCTATACAGTAATTGTTCCCAAGCTATATAATTTGCACCAAACCCAAATTTATGCAGGAATGTCCCATAGGTAAGACCATTCAATGCTGTCAAAGGCTTTATGTGCATCAAGGGAGAGCAGAGCCCTGTACCCCATGTCTTTGGATATAGATTGCATATTGACAAATAGTCTGCACAGGTTAATCGCTCTGGATTTCTGAGGCTTAAACCCAACCTGATCTGAGTGTATTATGGATGAGATAGCCTTGTTCAGCTGCAGGGCCTGAACTTTAGCTAATATTTTCACATCTAATTGCAAGAGAGATATTGGCCTATAAGAGCCCAGATCCAAGGGATCTTTGCCAGGTTTTAGTAGTAGGACTATTATGGCTTTGGACATCGATGGACGAAGGCACCCGGTTGTCTTGGCTTCATTAAACACCCCCAAACAATCTAGGCAATAATAGTTCCCCGTATTGCTTATACACTTCCATTGGAATTCCGTCCTCCCCCAGTGCCTTGGAGTTGGGGAACATACTGGTCACCACCTGAATCTCTTCTAGCGTTAGAGGGGCACCCAGTTGTTGTTGAGCTGTGTCTGCAAAATAGGTAGCTCTATCCCTTCAAGGTAGTCCTGCAGGTAGTCATCAGTGTAATTCTGCCGGGAATGGTATAGATCAGAATAGTATAATCTAAGAATCGTCATAATATCATCTGGGAAGTTAGTAAGTCTGCCATCTGGTGCTCGCAGAGCACCAATGTACGGCGATGTTTGTTGGGAGATTCTTGCTAATAGGCGACCAGTATGCTCACCTCAAGGCTAGTTTGCTGAAGAAATGTTTACACAAAGTGGCGGAAAAGGTGATTTGACTCAGGGAATTCTGGGCAGATACCCAAGCATCTCTATGGTCTTTGGTGGGGGTCAGCAACAAACTTGGCTTCATGGTCAAGTACCAACTTCTCTACCCTCTCCCTATGTGCACCCGACTGTGTTTTAAATGCATTCATTTCTGTAATTAACAGAAAAGAGCAAAGAAGAAGAAACTGCGCTACGGAGTGAGAATGATATTGCTCGGAAGCTGCAATTCAAATGTACACCAAAAATACACAAAACAGAAAGAGAAAAAAGAGAACTGCGCTAACCTCAAATGCCCAAAGTGAATGGGGTATGTGTATGTGCTAAACCCACGATATAAGCCTTAGGCCGCGTACACACGGGCGGATTGTCTGTCCAACTTAGTCCGCTGAACAGTGTTTCAGCGGACAATCCGCTCGTGTGTGGGCTTCAGCGGACTTTTTCAGCGGACAGTCTGACGAACAAAGTCTTACGGAATTTCCGTAAGACAGTCCGTTCAAACTTGGTTTTGTCCGTCCAAACTTGGTTTCAGCGGACAGTCCGCTCGTGTGTAGGCAAGTTGGACGGACTAAGTATGGCGCATGCTCAGAAAGGGTTTACACGGCCGAAGGTTGCATTGCAGTGTATAGGACGTCATTTTTCTAGTCCCGTCGTACGTGCTGTACACGTCATCACGCACGCTTTCAGCGGACTGTCTGCTCATCGTGTGTGGTCAAGTCCGTTCATGCAAATTTTGAACGGACTGTCTGTCGGATTGTCTGCCGAACTTAGTTGGGCAGACAATCCGCCCGTGTGTACGCGGCCTTAGTGTCTTAATGTCTTTAAGGCCACCTCAAAAATATAGTGCATACTGTTATATATACAAATGAGTGAAATTAAATACAAAGATAAGACACAGATACGTGTCAATAATGTGAATTGCCCAAACACAGAACAGATTGTGTAGATCTCTGTGCATATACCCCTAAAAATGAAGAATATAAATTTTCTCAAACCTGAAAAAAAAAATTTACATAAATAAATTATCAAAAAATATTTTGAGACACTCTATATAATGTCCATTGACATGGACATTCACTGTACTGTTCATTTAAGCACAAGAGACTCCATTTTGTCCTCCTTTGCTTTAGTGTTCTGTAACCTTCACCTAACACACAGAAACCTCTCCTACTAAACACTCTCTACTCCCCCCTCCCTTCTCACTGTTTTACTTTTGCAATTGTTCTATTCGCTAGCTTTTAATAATATATTTCTATTTGTTTAGCTCTTAATAACATATTTCTATTTGTTAGTTTTTAATAACATCTCACACCACCCCTTTCTTATCTATGTATAAAATAACATGTAATAATAAATTTTGACACTGAACGGACATTTTAAACACAGTGATTGAGTCCTGTGAATCTGTTCCTGCAGCTGCAGTATTAACTTTGTTTTAGAGTCCCAATCAGAAATCAGTCATAACAGTTTTGGCGAGCCAGCCAGGAGATTGGCAGAGTTTCCAGAAGGAACCGCGCTTTGATCTGGATCATCGGGAACGCAGACATCTAAATGCCGGCTAGGTAAGCTGTCCTTAAGCTTGCTATATTTCTGCCTTTCCTATGTATCCTATCTGTCGGTTCTCAAGGAAACCAGACCACTCTCGGACCTTTCTGGTTGGGTAACGTGTGTGTGTGAATGTGTTTGTGTCCCCCTTCACGGGCTGGACTGTGTGTGGATAGGGAGAATCCTCTGCAGTTCCCTGCGTTGACTCCTTGTGGGCGACCTGGGTCAGAGGCGCATGGTAGGGTCAGATAAAACTCAGAGAAGAGAAGAGACGAGGAGGGTCTCTTAATGAGTGTTTTGTCTATTGTCATAAACCCCTTCTATCCACGTAGATAAGTGGAGACTTTTCTTGTAAATCTGCAGATTTGCTGTACTATTTGTTTTAGAGGCAAGAGTGTATAGGCACAGATAGAGAAGACTGGCCAGTCATTATGGGCATTAATTTAAGTAAGAGAATGAAGGGAGAGAAGCCTTCAGAAAATGCCCAGCGCAAGATGAGCGCTAGAGAATATATGAACCGAAGGTACGGTTCCGCCTATACTGAGCCCCTAGATAAATGGGTAGAATGGACAAAAGGAACAGCTAAACCTTTAAAATCTGAAGGGACTTTTGATTTACAAGTATGGCAAACTTTTCTGCACGATTATGGCCCACTACTGTGCAGTGAAGGAACGTGGAGAATAGCTTGCACATGGGAGACAGAAGCTAAAGTAGCAAATCAAACTGGCTTGATGGAGATGTTTAATAAAAGTACTGCCCAAATTTACTACGCTTGGCCAGAAGACTCTGTAGAGGAGGACCCCCCACCTTATGTGGCTGCCAGTTTGGCTTTAAGGGGTCCACGCACAAAAGCAAAAGAATTAGATTACATGGAACATACAAAAGATGAGCTGGGCAATATAGTAGAGAGCAGAGGTTTAACAGCCCCATATCAACCTACAAAGAGGGATTTGGCTCGAATCTTAGAAACAGATGATTGGCATAAATCCAAAGGCACATATGCAAAACTAGATCTCTCTGAACTTAAGGCTTTGGCCAGACAAAGAGAGATAGAGTCTGAACTTCCGGAGCAAACCATAATTTCCAAATTGTGGCAGCAAGATGAAGAGAGAAAGAAGGGAGATGCCGCCCCTTCTGCCCCGGTCATAGATCAATCTGTTGCAGTTTATCCTGTCAGAACCCAATTAGTTTTTGAAGGTAATGCTGTTGACAGTAAGTCTCAAATTAAATGGCATGTACCTTTTAGTCCCCAAGATATGAGATCCATATTAGAGGGATTGGGAGACCCTAGAAAGAATCCAATTGGGTTTGCAAACAAACTTAGCGCTGCACAGGAAGCATATGAGGCTTCTGCTACTGACATTCATCAGCTTCTTATTAAAGCAGTGGGAAGCAACATGTCTGGTTATATACTTAAAGAATGTGGTGTAGACATCAAAAATCTAGGTAAGATGGTTAGTGGACGAGAGGTTTGTGAGAAATTGAAGGAAAAATTGCCCCAAATATATGGACAAACCAGACATGCTGAATTTATGAATGCCAAGCAAGGGAAAGAGGAGGCATCAGGGGCTTATTGGAGGAGGTTAAGTGATATGGCTGAGGAAGCAGGCATTAAAATAGAGGAAGAGAAGGCGGGAGAAACTGCAAGTCCATCTACACAACTGGTGAAACAAAGGTTTCTTGATGGTTTAATACCCCAGTTGAAAGAAAAGTTGTTCACAGCAAGGCCTGAGGCAGGCAATATGTCTATTCGAGACGTCCTGCCTATCCTGTTATCCATAGAAAACAGGATTAACCAAAAAGACAGCAAACCCAAGGTTATGTATGTGGGGAAGCAGAGAGGTAGAGGAAGAGGTAAAGGCAATGTCAGAAATCGTGGCAATCGGGGACCAATCATATGCTACAATTGTGATGGGGAAGGACACATAGCCAAATACTGCCATCTTCCTGACCGTAGACTGGAAAAGAGCTCAGAGGCACCTCATGCTGATCCCAGTTCTCTGCCAAAAGCAGTGGATCAGGCATAGGAAAATGGCATGCCAGTATCAATCATGTTAAATAGGGGAGACAATGGTCCCGAGGCCAGAGTAAAAGTATTTTTACGAGAACTCCCCTATCCTGGAGGAGAAACAGAATTAACCTGTTTAATAGATACTGGTGCAAGCCGAAGTGTTTTTAATATAGAGGACTTACCTCCAGGATTATTATCTACAAATGTTATCTCTGGTGTTGGCCTAACCGGGACCTCTACTGATTTGGTTGAGTCCAAGCCACTTAAACTCAGGCTAGGACAGCAAACAGAAATTGTCACTAAAGTGTTAGTTTCAGACACAGTTCCTACCAATCTTTTGGGAGCTGACATTTTGAATCAAATTTTAGCAAACATAGACTACACTCCTACAGGAGTCCAAGTGGTCAGTAGTCTGTCAGGAGAAGTTTTAAATACTGCGTGTGGAGTATTTTTAATTCAAGACTCCACTCCGCCATTTCCACCAGAATTGAAAGTGATTCCTGCTGAATTATGGGCCACCAGCAAATATGATGTAGGTCTGCTGGATTGCACCCCAGTCATGATAAAAATTAAACCAGGAGCCCATCTCCCACAGATTAAACAGTACCCACTGAGTATTGCTCAGATTGAGGGGATAAAGGATCAAATCACTCAGCTGAAAGCAGCAGGGGTTGTTGTACCAATTAAGTCCCAAGTCAATACACCCCTGTTCCCAATTGCAAAGAAGCCAGACAAGAAGGGTGGGCAGGTGACATACCGCATGGTGCATGATTTGAGAGCCATTAACAAAATAATTGAGGCAGATACCCCGATTGTGCCCAATCCCCACACTTTACTAAGTGGAATACCTGCCTCCCGCACCTGCTTTACAGTGATTGATCTTGCAAATGCTTTCTTTTCGGTGCCTCTGCACCCAGATTGCTGGCATATCTTTTCGTTTACCAATGACGCCCAAAAATTAGCATGGACAAGATTGCCCCAAGGCTGTGTGAGTAGCCCCTCTGAATATAATACTGCGTTAAAGCAGGTATTGGACCAATGGTCCCCCTCACACCCAAACACAGTCTTGCTTCAGTACATAGACGATTTGCTTATTTGTTCTGATACAAAAGACATTTGTAGCAGAGAAACCGTAAGCCTTCTCATGTTTCTCTATAACAGTAACAACAAAGTTAGCAAAGATAAGCTACAATACTGCCAAGAGAAAGTGATCTTCCTGGGTCACTGCATTTCACATGGAATCCGTCACCTAACCCCAGATAGAGTTAAAACTCTACAAAAATTTGAAAAGCCAAGAAATGTACGGCAACTACGTGCCTTCCTGGGGTTAGTGGGATATTGTAGGGACTGGATTCCAAATGCATCAGAACTTATGGCTCCTCTATATGAGGCTACCACTAGAAACCCTTTCGACCTCACATGGGAAAATGAATTGCAGATGAAGGAGCTTATTAAAATTTTGTCTGAAGCTCCCGCCATTGGACTTCCTGACTATAATAAGACTTTCTCGTTGTTCTGTCATGAAGTCAATGGATTTGCTGCAGGTGTACTCACCCAGCTACATGGAGACAAACAGAGGCCTGTGATGTATGTATCAGCCTCATTAGACCCTGTCATTAAAGGCTCCCCCAGTTGTATGCGAGCCATAGCAGCCTGCATTTTGCTGCTAGACAAAGTAACTGAGCTTGTACTAGATTCTGCTCTGATCCTGTATGTGCCACATGCAGTACAGGAAATCATGAATCAAGTAAATACCAGACATGTGTCTGCCAGTAGATTTGACAAGTACCAGTCTGCTCTTTTTGCTCCATCGAATTTAACAATCAAACGGTGTGTTACTTTAAATCCGGCTACTCTTCTTCCTATAATTGATGAGGAAGATGCAACAAATGGTACTGATGTAGAATCAGAGAGTTTTTCTCATGATTGTATGGCTCTGATGGAGGTAGAAAGGGCCTCTGTCACACCAGCAAAAGATGAGCCTTTATCAGATTGTGACACACACTTATTTGTAGATGGTTCCAGATTTTACACCGATGATGGTCAGCCACACACAGGTTTTGCTGTAACTACTACAGACACCATTTTACACCAGGAGGCATTGGCACCCCAGATGTCAGCACAGGAAGCGGAGTTGTGTGCTGTAGTCAAAGCATGTCATCTCCTAGAGAATCAAAGGGGAAACATTTACACTGACAGCAGATATGCGTTTGGAATCGCTCACGATTTTGGGCCTATTTGGAAAGCACGGAATTTCCTGACTAGTGCAGGGAAGCCAGTGAGACATGCAAAACTCATAGAGCGGCTATTTGAGGCCTTTCAGAAACCAGCAGAAGTTGCCATCTTGAAGGTAAAAGGGCATGCAAGGGGAAATGACATGACAGCCAGAGGAAACGCTTTAGCGGACCAAGCGGCAAAGGATGCTGCCCTTATGGCATTGGGAGTCACACCCACTGTAGGGGTCGCCCAGGTAGCGGGGACAGATTCCCCTCATCAAGAGCAGTGGGATGTAGAAACTCTAATTCAGTTGCAGAACCAGGCCCCTGATGAAGAGAAGGATAAGTGGAACAAATGTAATGCTACCCAAAATCAGCAGGGCCTGTGGAGCGCTGACAACAGGTGGTGTCTACCCAGGAGTTTGTACCCAGTTTTAGCACAACTGGCACATGGCGTCAGTCATCTTGCTAAGGGCGCGATGGTGGCACTTACTGACTGCTATACCACCTGTTGTCAGCGCTCCACAGGCCCTGCTGATTTTGGGTAGCATTACATTTGTTCCACTTATCCTTGGGGGCTCGTCCGGGATCTACCCAGGAGTTTGTACCCAGTTTTAGCACAACTGGCACATGGCGTCAGTCATCTTGCTAAGGGCGCGATGGTGGCACTTACTGACTGCTATTGGATAGCACCTGGATTTAGTGCATTTGCAGCCAGGTTTTGTGCTTCATGTCTCACTTGTGCTCTGTACAATGCAGGGAGGCCTGTCCATGTTCCCCAAAAGCATTCTCCTAGGCCAGATTTCCCTTTCCAAAGAATTCAAATAGACTACATTCAGATGCCCAGAATAGGCACCTATGAGTTCGCTTTAGTTTGTATTGACATGTTTTCAAGCTGGCCAGAGTGCTGGCCGGTAGCCAAAGCAAATGCAAAAACAACAGCAAAGAAAATTTTGAATGAAGTAGTTTGTAGATATGGAGTTCCTGAAACTATTGAGAGTGACAGAGGAACCCATTTTACTGGGGAAGTAATGAAAGAGGTAATGGGAGCCCTTCACATACAGCAAGCTTTCCATACACCTTATCATCCACAAAGTAGTGGCAAAGTTGAGAGACTTAATGGAATTTTGAAAAACAGATGTGCAAAAATTAAAGCAGATACAGGAAAAGGATGGGTGGAAGCTTTGCCATTAGCCCTATATTCTGTACGAACTACCCCTAAACAACCACATGGGCTGTCCCCCTATGAGATTTTATTTGGAGGGCCACCCAAAACAGGGCTATATTTTCCCCAACAGTTGCAGGCTTCTCACTCTAGTCTGTTAGAATATGTTCAGATTTTGCAAAGAACTTTGAATAAAATACATGAAGGTGTTTATAAATCTATCCCCGACCCAGATTCTGTTTCAGGTATTCACAGAATCCAACCAGGTGACTGGGTGGTGGTCAAGCGACACGTCAGAAAGCCGCTAGAACCAAAATTTGACGGACCACATTTGGTGCTTTTGACAACCGGTTCCGCAGTCAAGTTGGAAGGAAAGCCCTCCTGGATTCACGCCAGTCACTGCAAGAAAATCCTGAAGTGATGATATCCTTTGAAAAAATGATGATGTTGTTCTTTTTCTTTTTGTTGTTTGTGAGAACTGAGACATGGAAACATAACCCTTTCATACAAATGTTAAAATTGTATGCAACCCATAGCAACGCTAGTGACTGCTGGGTGTGTTCTCACTTACATCCCCAAACAGGAACAATACCCATGATAGCAATGCCTCTCAAATTCACTGATCTAAACAGGACCAGAATAAATGGCTCATACATCGTCTCCACAGCTAATGAGCACAGATCAGTAACTTTGATGGTTTCGAAACAGATAGACACTCCACAGATTTGTTTAAACATTACATGCCCGTTTAACACTAAATGTACACGGTTGGGCAATTCAGATTGCACCAGGGCAAAGATTACAGTTTATGGAGGAAACCATGGTCAATATTATTATATCCCAGATCCAGAACTAAATAGAACCCTTTATAGTACAAATTGTTCACAGTTCCCAATATGTGAAAATATCGGTTACCTGAGATTCCATGTTATTGCTTCCAGTTTCTTAGGCGCAGGCATACCGTCCATACGTAGAGGGTTATATTATATATGTGGAAATAAAGCTTACGCCTGGCTTCCTGCTAATGTTACAGGTACATGTTATATTGGGAAGTTAGCACCTGCTTTGGCTGTTCGCAAAGATACAGTGCGAGCAGATCAAAGTCCAGAATACCCTTTAGTGTTCAAAAGAGAGCTGTTCACTGAAGGCGACATGGCATGGTCATGGTTCCCTTCCTGGACAGGATGGGGAATTGAAGCAATGAAAAGAATAAATAATTACACTAGAATTGTAGATGAGATTATTAACCTTACTACCACTGATATAGGTTTATTAAGTGAAGAAATGGCTCAGATTAAAAAAGTAGTATTAGAGCACAGATTAACGCTGAATTTTCTCACTGCAGCTCAAGGTGGGATGTGTAAGTTATTTCGCACCGACTGTTGTATATACATTTCTGATAATGAGGACATTATAAAAGGACTAGTGATGGACGAACGTTTCGCCCGGCGGTCGTTTCGCGGCGAATTTCCGACATTCGCGGTCCGCACGTTCGAACGCCTTTTTCCGTCGTTCGCCGCGGCGGACTTACGTGTTTAATGTATACAAGAACTTTAACCTTTGGTGACACGTTTATCATGTGATACAGGACAGCCAATTGAGACATGACAGCACATGGACACTTGTACATTCCCCCTAACCTATAAATACACCCGATCCGGTGGCCATTTTACATTCTTTCTTCTGTTACGATAGGGACAGGTTCCTGTGTGGAGTAGGGAGAGATAAACCACTAGCTATTTGGTACACAAAAGTTCTTTTCAGGACTGGTATAGGTGTTAGGTGTTGATAGGTTTGCTGTGCTGCTGATTCTTGCAGCAGCCTGAGTGTCTTTTGTTAGTTTAGAGAAAGGGAAAGGACGGTGTATGCTACAGGGACAGCCAGATTAGTCTTTCATCATCATCATCATCATCATCATCATTAGCTGTTAC
Source organism: Lithobates pipiens (assembly GCF_037356315.1). NCBI lineage: Eukaryota > Metazoa > Chordata > Amphibia > Anura > Ranidae > Lithobates > Lithobates pipiens. The sequence continues at coordinate 183,455,851 of NW_027507758.1, forward strand.
TATCAAGGTCCACAAAAGAGCTGTTCCAGTAACCACTAATCGTTCTCTTTTTTTGCCAATTTGTATAGGGACAGGAAGGAAGCAGTGTTGTCAGGCAGTGAGGGTAATTTTAAAGACTTGCTGTTATTATTAGTTCCACAAAGGTTCTTTTCAGGACTGGTATCAGTGGTACAGTAATAGGCTTGTACATGTATAATATTCTTTCTTCCAAATATAGAAAGGATATTATACTTGACTGCTGCCCTTCTGCTGCAGTCTGCTAAACATTCACAACTCACTTGTTCCACAAAAGTTCTTATAAGGACTGGTAACTTGGTATAGGGTGCTACGGTACATAGGCTTGAGTGCGGTACAGTCTGCTGTTCTGTAAGGACCGCTATCGGTCCACAATAGATAGGGTTGACGTGCACCACTGCTGACCGCTCACCTATACTGCAGCAGTCCTTCAGCGGTATAGGGACTGACGTACAGTCTGCTAATCACTAACACACAACCTGCTTGTTCCACAAAAGTTCTTATAAGGACTGGTAACTTGGTATAGGGTGCTACGGTACATAGGCTTGAGTGCGGTACAGTCTGCTGTTCTGTAAGGACCGCTATCGGTCCACAATAGATAGGGTTGACGTGCACCACTGCTGACCGCTGCCCTATACTGCAGCAGTCCTTCAGCGGTATAGGGACTGACGTACAGTCTGCTAAACACTAATACACAACCTGCTTGGTCCACAAAAGTTCTTATAAGGACTGGTAACTTGGTATAGGGTGCTACGGTACATAGGCTTGAGTGCGGTACAGTCTGCTGTTCTGTAAGGACCGCTATCGGTCCACAATAGATAGGGTTGACGTGCACCACTGCTGACCGCTCACCTATACTGCAGCAGTCCTTCAGCGGTATAGGGACTGACGTACAGTCTGCTAATCACTAACACACAACCTGCTTGTTCCACAAAAGTTCTTATAAGGACTGGTAACTTGGTATAGGGTGCTACGGTACATAGGCTTGAGTGCGGTACAGTCTGCTGTTCTGTAAGGACCGCTATCGGTCCACAATAGATAGGGTTGACGTGCACCACTGCTGACCGCTGCCCTATACTGCAGCAGTCCTTCAGCGGTATAGGGACTGACGTACAGTCTGCTAAACACTAATACACAACCTGCTTGGTCCACAAAAGTTCTTATAAGGACTGGTAACTTGGTATAGGGTGCTACGGTACATAGGCTTGAGTGCGGTACAGTCTGCTGTTCTGTAAGGACCGCTATCGGTCCACAATAGATAGGGTTGACGTGCACCACTGCTGACCGCTCACCTATACTGCAGCAGTCCTTCAGCGGTATAGGGACTGACGTACAGTCTGCTAATCACTAACACACAACCTGCTTGTTCCACAAAAGTTCTTATAAGGACTGGTAACTTGGTATAGGGTGCTACGGTACATAGGCTTGAGTGCGGTACAGTCTGCTGTTCTGTAAGGACCGCTATCGGTCCACAATAGATAGGGTTGACGTGCACCACTGCTGACCGCTGCCCTATACTGCAGCAGTCCTTCAGCGGTATAGGGACTGACGTACAGTCTGCTAAACACTAATACACAACCTGCTTGGTCCACAAAAGTTCTTATAAGGACTGGTAACTTGGTATAGGGTGCTACGGTACATAGGCTTGAGTGCGGTACAGTCTGCTGTTCTGTAAGGACCGCTATCGGTCCACAATAGATAGGGTTGACGTGCACCACTGCTGACCGCTCACCTATACTGCAGCAGTCCTTCAGCGGTATAGGGACTGACGTACAGTCTGCTAATCACTAACACACAACCTGCTTGTTCCACAAAAGTTCTTATAAGGACTGGTAACTTGGTATAGGGTGCTACGGTACATAGGCTTGAGTGCGGTACAGTCTGCTGTTCTGTAAGGACCGCTATCGGTCCACAATAGATAGGGTTGACGTGCACCACTGCTGACCGCTGCCCTATACTGCAGCAGTCCTTCAGCGGTATAGGGACTGACGTACAGTCTGCTAAACACTAATACACAACCTGCTTGGTCCACAAAAGTTCTTATAAGGACTGGTAACTTGGTATAGGGTGCTACGGTACATAGGCTTGAGTGCGGTACAGTCTGCTGTTCTGTAAGGACCGCTATCGGTCCACAATAGATAGGGTTGACGTGCACCACTGCTGACCGCTGCCCTATACTGCAGCAGTCCTTCAGCGGTATAGGGACTGACGTACAGTCTGCTAAACACTAATACACAACCTGCTTGGTCCACAAAAGTTCTTATAAGGACTGGTAACTTGGTATAGGGTGCTACGGTACATAGGCTTGAGTGCGGTACAGTCTGCTGTTCTGTAAGGACCGCTATCGGTCCACAATAGATAGGGTTGACGTGCACCACTGCTGACCGCTCACCTATACTGCAGCAGTCCTTCAGCGGTATAGGGACTGACGTACAGTCTGCTAATCACTAACACACAACCTGCTTGTTCCACAAAAGTTCTTATAAGGACTGGTAACTTGGTATAGGGTGCTACGGTACATAGGCTTGAGTGCGGTACAGTCTGCTGTTCTGTAAGGACCGCTATCGGTCCACAATAGATAGGGTTGACGTGCACCACTGCTGACCGCTGCCCTATACTGCAGCAGTCCTTCAGCGGTATAGGGACTGACGTACAGTCTGCTAAACACTAATACACAACCTGCTTGGTCCACAAAAGTTCTTATAAGGACTGGTAACTTGGTATAGGGTGCTACGGTACATAGGCTTGAGTGCGGTACAGTCTGCTGTTCTGTAAGGACCGCTATCGGTCCACAATAGATAGGGTTGACGTGCACCACTGCTGACCGCTGCCCTATACTGCAGCAGTCCTTCAGCGGTATAGGGACTGACGTACAGTCTGCTAATCACTAACACACAACCTGCTTGTTCCACAAAAGTTCTTATAAGGACTGGTAACTTGGTATAGGGTGCTACGGTACATAGGCTTGAGTGCGGTACAGTCTGCTGTTCTGTAAGGACCGCTATCGGTCCACAATAGATAGGGTTGACGTGCACCACTGCTGACCGCTGCCCTATACTGCAGCAGTCCTTCAGCGGTATAGGGACTGACGTACAGTCTGCTAATCACTAACACACAACCTGCTTGTTCCACAAAAGTTCTTATAAGGACTGGTAACTTGGTATAGGGTGCTACGGTACATAGGCTTGAGTGCGGTACAGTCTGCTGTTCTGTAAGGACCGCTATCGGTCCACAATAGATAGGGTTGACGTGCACCACTGCTGACCGCTGCCCTATACTGCAGCAGTCCTTCAGCGGTATAGGGACTGACGTACAGTCTGCTAATCACTAACACACAACCTGCTTGTTCCACAAAAGTTCTTATAAGGACTGGTAACTTGGTATAGGGTGCTACGGTACATAGGCTTGAGTGCGGTACAGTCTGCTGTTCTGTAAGGACCGCTATCGGTCCACAATAGATAGGGTTGACGTGCACCACTGCTGACCGCTGCCCTATACTGCAGCAGTCCTTCAGCGGTATAGGGACTGACGTACAGTCTGCTAAACACTAATACACAACCTGCTTGGTCCACAAAAGTTCTTATAAGGACTGGTAACTTGGTATAGGGTGCTACGGTACATAGGCTTGAGTGCGGTACAGTCTGCTGTTCTGTAAGGACCGCTATCGGTCCACAATAGATAGGGTTGACGTGCACCACTGCTGACCGCTGCCCTATACTGCAGCAGTCCTTCATCGGTATAGGGACTAAGAGTTTTGTCACAGGGTCATTTAAAAAATGACAGGCAGAGGAAGAGGCAGGCCCTTCCGCAGGGGTGGTAGGGGTAGGGCAGGAGCAACAGGCTTGAGCCAAAGTGGGAAGTTGCAGAAGGTGCGTTCAATTACTTTAAAGGATGCACCAGACTTGGTTGAGTGGCTCGCTCAGCCTTACTCTTCTGCACCCTCCTCATCCTCTCGATCTGCACCCTCTTCTTCACTCTCTGCTATGTGCACCCCCAAAGACACTACCACCAACAACACGACCACCACCACCACCACCACATACCTTCCGCTTGAGTCACTGGAATTATTTTCCGATCCATATCAAGAGGACATTTCTGATGCGCAGCCACTCTTGGTATTGGATCAGGAAGAGGAGGTAGCAACAAGCGCTACTCAGCAGTCTGACGCCAGTACCCAGATCAGCCCAAGGAGGAGGTTGGTCCCCGGTGTTGCTGCCTACTCCGAGATCTCTACTTATAGCGGTGGGGAAGGTGACGTTGATGATGACGTGTCTAGTGATGTCACGTGGGTGCCCACAAGAGAGGAAGAGGAGGGGAGTTCAGAGGGAGATATGGACCAGCAGATAGGGAGGAGAAGCAGCAATGACTTACATTGCACAGCAGGGACAAAGCAGACTGCAAATGTATCAGGAGCGAGTCATCGACCATGTACGGTCACATCTGGCGCTCCCAGGACACCGGCACATGGCTCCGCAGTGTGGGCTTTTTTTAACGTGTCCGCTGCTGACAATAGCGTTGCCATCTGCAATCTTTGCAGTCAACGCGTTAGTCGCGGTAAGCCCAATACTCACCTAGGGACGACCGCCTTAAGAAGGCACATGAGCAGCCATCACCGAGCCCAGTGGGAGCAACGGAACACACAAAGCCACACTGCAGGCTCTCACCGTCCAGCCTCGTCTTCTACTTCTCCTTCTCCTCTCTCCTCACAATTGTCCTCCACTCCACCTTCCATCACGCCAAGCTCACATTTTTCTGCAAAAAGGCAGGCTTCCGTGGGCCTAATGTTTGAGCGTAAAAAAATGATGACGCCGGATAACCCTCTTGCCCAACGGTTGGCGGCTGGCTTGTCAGAACTCATAGCCCGCCAACTACTGCCATATAAACTGGTGGACTCGGAGGCCTTTCGCAAATTTGTGGCCATTGGAACACCACAATGGAAGGTCCCAGGAAGGAAGTATTTCTCAGAGAAGGGCATCCCAGAGCTATATGGCCATGTTCAGCGGCAAGTGAATGTATCTCTGGCACACAGTGTCGGTGCCAAGATACATCTGACCACAGACACGTGGTCTAGCAAACACGGGCAGGGAAGGTATATCAGTTTTACTGCCCACTGGGTGAACCTTCTGACGGCCGTCAAGCATGTAACCCGTGGCACCCGTGTAGATTTGGTTTTACCGCCACGGATTGCATGCAGGCCTGACTCTTCTTCTCCTCCTCCTACTCCATCCTCCTCCCTCTCCTCCTCAGCTGCCTCCTCCTTTTCCGCTGCTAGCGTCTCTTCCACTGCACCGCCCAAGCTCCCCAGAACCTATTCCACATGCCAGGTGAGACGTTGCCATGCCGTGCTGCGTCTGTTGTGCCTGGAAGCAAAGAGCCACACTGGCCCGGCACTCCTTTCAGCTTTGCGTTCACAGGCAGATGAGTGGCTAACACCGCTCAATTTGACAGTTGGTAAAGTGGTGTGTGACAACGGTGCCAATCTGCTTAGCGCATTGAAACAGGGCAAAATCACGCACGTGCCGTGCATGGCACACGTCTTAAACTTGGTCGTGCAGCGATTCCTTGTCAAATACCCTGGGGTCCAGGACATCTTGCGGCAGGCAAGGAAAATCTCGGCCCATTTCAGAAGATCTTACACGGCCATGGCTCGCCTTGCTGACATTCAGCGGCGACACCATCTGCCGGTCAGACGTCTTATTTGCGATTGCCCGACGCGATGGAACTCAACCTTCTATATGCTTGATAGGCTGCTCCAGCAGAAACGTGCAGTTAACGTCTACCTGTATGAACTCTGCGAAAGAAACGGTTCTGGGGAGCTGGGTTTTTTTTCACCGCGCCAGTGGCTGCTCATGCGCGACACATGCAGACTTCTGCGGCCATTTGAGGAGATCACCAAACTGGTCAGTCGCAGCCATGGCGCCATCAGTGACATGGTACCTTATGCCTTCTTTCTGGAGCGTGCATTGCGTCGTGTCATTGATCAGGCTGTGGAGGAGCAGGAGCGGGAAGATGAGGAAGTCGCAATGCTGGATGAATTCCCAGGGGGGGCTACTCTATCTGAGACAAGTCAACAACAGGAGTCTGATGAGGAGTCAGAGGAGGATGGTGCCGGGGCGGATGAGCAGGAGCAAGAAGAGCATGCTTTAAACCTTTCTGGGATCCCTGTTGTGCGAGGATGGGGAGAGGAGAATGAAGAGGACGACATTATCCTGGATGATGAGCAGGAGCCAGGCCACCACACCGCTTCCACTTTAGTGCAAATGGGGGCCTTCATGCTCCAGTGTTTTAATAGGGACCCCCGTATAAAAAGCATGAGGGTCAAGGACCAGTACTGGGTGGCAACGTACTTAGACCCCCGGTACAAACACAAAATGGCGGAAATGTTACCGCCGTCGCAGAGGGCTGTCAGAATGCAGCACTTCCAGGCCTTGCTTCGAGAAATGCTGCATTCTGCTTTTGCGTGCGCTGGCAGAGGAGCAATTCCCACTCCCAGAGAAGGATTTGCGGGTACCAATCCAACAGCGCCTGCAAGAAGAGGCCGGTTTGAAGATGTGTTGGTGACTTCGGATATGAGGTCATTCTTTCAGCCGACCCATCGACAGGTGTCATCCGGATCCAGCATCAGGGAACGCCTAGACCGTCAGGTGTCCGACTACATTGGGTTAACGGCCGATGTGGACGCTCTGAGGAGTGATGAACCCCTAGACTACTGGGTGGGCAGGCTTGACCTCTGGCCAGAGCTTGCCCAATTTGCAATCGAACTGTTGGCTTGCCCCTCATCCAGTGTCCTGTCCGAAAGGACGTTCAGCGCAGCAGGGGGGATTGTGACCGATAAGCGTACTCGCCTAGCTCACCACAGTGTTAACTACCTCACATTTCTAAAAATGAATGAGGCATGGATCTCGGAGGAATTCAACACATGTGACCAGTAGACCATGTATATGTCTATAAACTATTTTTTTAATCAAGCACACAGACCTTCTTAATTCATTTGGCTCACTTCCTTGACCCAAAAAAGCACACCGTACTATATGCCCCTACCCTCCTCTTTGAAGAGGTTGAGCGGTGTCATATTTCTACTGGGGCTGCTTATGATATCCCTGTGCTGTGCTGACTTCCTCCTGGGGGTTCTTATTATGAAGGGATCACACTATCCCTGTGCTGTGCTGACTTCCTCCTGGGGGTTCTTATTATGAGGGGATCACACCATCCCTGTGCTGTGCTGACTTCCTCCTGGGGCTGCTTACGGTGCTGCTGTCAGTGCTGTATGTCACGGTGCTGCTGTCAGCGCTGTATGTCACGGTGCTGCTGTCAGCGCTGTATGTCACGGTGCTGCTGTCAGCGCTGTATGTCACGGTGCTGCTGTCAGCGCTGTATGTCACGGTGCTGCTGTCAGCGCTGTATGTCACGGTGCTGCTGTCAGCGCTGTATGTCACGGTGCTGCTGTCAGCGCTGTATGTCACGGTGCTGCTGTCAGCGCTGTATGTCACGGTGCTGCTGTCAGCGCTGTATGTCACGGTGCTGCTGTCAGCGCTGTATGTCACGGTGCTGCTGTCAGCGCTGTATGTCACGGTGCTGCTGTCAGCGCTGTATGTCACGGTGCTGCTGTCAGTGCTCTGTATTACGGTGCTGCTGTCAGATGCCTCTATCACGGTGCATGTGTCATTCCGGTATGTCACGCTGCTGGTGATCATCTCCTGCACCCTCTTCTTTGCCTACCCTGGTCCCTGACCTTCCCTCTCCTCCATTGCCTTCATTAGCTCCATAGTCCTGAATTGTTAGAACAATTTCCCAAATAAAATAAAAATGCTTGTAGTTATCGATCCCAAATTCACCTCATACATGTATTATGTCATTGTCCAGATGGTGGGACTACGTTTTACCCCCTAATAATTACCACGTGGCCGCAAATTCGACATGAAGGTTTGCAAAGTTCGCCTCCCATTGAAGTCAATGGGGCCCGCGGCGAACGTTCGGTTTCGCGAACGTTTGGGTCCGTTCGCATTTCGCGTTCGCGAAACGTCCCGTCGGAAGTTCGTCCATCACTAAAAAGGACATCTTGCTAAGATAAGAGAACTACAGAATAAGGCCAGAGATATTGCTAAAGATGGATGGAACCCCTTTAAGGCTTTAGGAGGTTTTGGTGACTTTTTATATGGTATAGCAACATGGTTACAGAAACTAGGCGCTTACATTGCAATGTTCCTATTTCTCATATTTGTCATTTACTTCCTCATCAGGCTGTGCCTCCGTGTGACTACCCGCTGTACTGACAAATGGTCCACCAGCCCTGATGAACCCATTATTGTGAGAAAGTTAGGAGAGAGCTGAACAGGACGCCGTCTCTCTGCGCCAATGTAACAGGAGTTACCAGCAATCGGCTGAATGTAACGCGGAGAAGAATGGTGTCAAATAAACAAAAGGAGGGAAATGACATGGACATTCACTGTACTGTTCATTTAAGCACAAGAGACTCCATTTTGTCCTCCTTTGCTTTAGTGTTCTGTAACCTTCACCTAACACACAGAAACCTCTCCTACTAAACACTCTCTACTCCCCCCTCCCTTCTCACTGTTTTACTTTTGCAATTGTTCTATTCGCTAGCTTTTAATAATATATTTCTATTTGTTTAGCTCTTAATAACATATTTCTATTTGTTAGTTTTTAATAACATCTCACACCACCCCTTTCTTATCTATGTATAAAATAACATGTAATAATAAATTTTGACACTGAACGGACATTTTAAACACAGTGATTGAGTCCTGTGAATCTGTTCCTGCAGCTGCAGTATTAACTTTGTTTTAGAGTCCCAATCAGAAATCAGTCATAGCATCCATATAATTATATACCAAACTATTACTATAAAATGTCCATATGGTAAATAAACACCAGTGAAGAAAACTTCATATGAAGAGCTGAATTGGAAGTGCACAAATTAATAATCTTCTCCAGAAATATAGTGTGCTTTTCCCATCACCGAATGAATGAATTGGCTCCTTACCAGATCCAAGCGACCCCCCGTTACAGAGGGTCACCACAGGCAAAAACAATCAAAGGATATCCGGGTAACGGTCCCCCCTCAGGCGATCCCGAATCGGCTCTCAAAGAGGCTCTCTGCTTGGGACATACAAAGTTGGTCTGGGAAGAGGAAAAGTTGGGAGTGATATGTGGAGCAACAGCCATAGCCCTATTGCGTGAAAGATTCGGGATCGCCTGAGGGGGAACCGTTACCCAGATATCCTTTGATTGTTTTTGCCTGTGGTGACCCTCTGTAACGGGGGGTCTCTTGGATCTGGTAAGGAGCCAATTCATTCATTCGGTGATGGGAAAAGCACACTATATTTCTGGAGAAGATTATTAATTTGTGCACTTCCAATTCAGCTCTTCATATGAAGTTTTCTTCACTGGTGTTTATTTACCATATGGACATTTTATGGTAATAGTTTGGTATATAATTATATGGACATTATATAGAGTGTCTCAAAATATTTTTTGATAATTTATTTATGTAAAAATTTTTTTTCAGGTTTGAGAAAATTTCTATTCTTCATTTTTAGGGGTATATGCACAGAGATCTACACAATCTGTTCTGTGTTTGGGCAATTCACATTATTGACACGTATCTGTGTCTTATCTTTGTATTTAACATTCACTTTGGGCATTTGAGGTTAGCGTAGTTCTCTTTTTTCTCTTTCTGTAATTAACAGCCCTCTCAGGAAGGCCTTAGATGTCTCCCATATCTTTCCCGCATCTGGGTGTCCCACCCGGTCTCCTCAAAAATCAGCAATTTTTTGCATTATCTGGGCCAGTAAAAGGCTAAGCCAAAAGGCACTCAGCTTCCAAGGGGCTCTAAGCAGTGATGATGGGAGGAAAACCTCCAACCCCAGAATCAGTGGAGCATGATCCGAAATTCCTCTTATTGCATACGTTATCTCCGTCACTGATAGCACCGCAAAGTCTGAGCACAGGCATGGGTCGATACGTGACAAAGACATATGCATTTTTGAAAAACATGAGAACTGACATTTCCCATGGTTCCTACTCCTCCACAAATCCACCCAGCCCACCTCCTCAGCCAGTTTCCTCAGGGCCGTGCGACATACGCCTCGCCCTGACACAACCAGGGGTGTTTCTCCAGTTGAGGATCCAGGTAGCAGTTAAAGTCACCCAGAATATGCAAAGGTACCTCCAGGTGACTCGACTGAAGTTTCAGGACTGTCCATAGGACCTGTTGGCTGTATGGAGGCGGGATATAGAAAAAGGCAAGTATACACTTCAAAGAAAATAAACGGCGGTTTAAACTAACACATCTTCCCTTGGTGTCAACTACACTGTCCAATTCCTGATAGCCCAGTGAGCCATCTATCAGCACACTCACCTCTCTGGAGAAGGAGGTGTGAGTGGCGTGATAAGCTTTACCCACCCCCCTAAAGTTAAGGCATGATAATGAATCGGGGGTGAGATGAGTCTCCTGCAATGCACAAATGGCCGAGAGATATTTTCTCAGTGATGTGGAGACCATTGTGCACTTGAGGGGGTCACCAAGCCCCCTAACATTCCAGGACACCACATTTAGTACATTCAACCCTCCTACCATGGTAGATATAAAGTTGTGCATTTAAAGTATATCACAATCCAATTCAGTGTACACCACGTACCCGCCCCCCCATGTCCCATAGAGGGTAATCTGCCTCCTGTTGGCATCACAACCACCAGTCGGAGGGTCTCCATAGATAGATTCAGGTTACCCCCGCCCCCGCCCCCCCGGCGCAAGCAGTTTTAAATTACACTTTTTCCTTTAGAAATGTCATTTTGCACTGGTACTGTTACAGATATGGGACAGATGCGCTACTTTACAGGCATACTAAGGACACAATAAATGAATATTTCATTCTTACTGTTTCACTTTAAGCATTATTGAAATCACTGCTTCCAAAAAACTACTGTTTTTAAAACTTTTTTTGCATTAATAAGACCCTGGGGCAGGACCCGGGTCTCCAAACACTTTTTATGACAATAACTTGTATATAAGCCTTTAAAATTAGCACTTTTGATTTTTCACGTTCAAGTCCCATAGACTTTAATGGTGTTCGCAGAAATTTTTTTGAAATGTGTACATTTTGCACAAATGTGCATTTATTGTGAATACAATATATCTGGATGGTGATAATTAGTTGAAGGGCAGCTGAAAAAAAATTATATATAGGGGATTCAAACCTCCACAATGCACTGGTGAGCACTTCAGCAGTCAAACCCCAGTGCTGTCACATGGGTTAGGGAGCAGTGTAGGCTTCAACCAGGGTGAGCACCAGAAGCTAGGAAGGAAGATTTTAAGTAATTATATTGTTTTGCCCTGCATGGGCAAACCAAAATTAGCCCCAGTCCATGGTGCTTCTGTCCTATCCCGAATGGACTGGGTTCTCACTGAAATGTCACATACACAGCCAGGGGCGGACTGACCATTCGGTCACTCGGTCGCCGACCGAGGGCCCCGAGGTGGGGGGGCCCGGGCTCAGTCTGCCCCTTGAGGTGCCCGCATGATCGCATCTTAAAATGAAGAATTTGAGAGAGAGTAAGAGTAAGACTATACCCCCGAGGAACACATCCTTGCTAGGCTAGCACTGGCATTTGTTCATGCAGAGCGAGAGGAGAGGAGCGAGCTGGCCGGGAATGGAATAGATGCCATGATGGATGATGGATCCCTATCACATCAGCCGTGCGGGGATAATTGCAGAGACAGGCACTCTGGCCACCTCTCTCCCCCGAGGAATTCAGCTGAGGGGGCGGGGCCACACACATCACTGCCGCACGGGAGATATGGAGCTGGAGCCTGCAGAGGGCACACAGAGGACAGAGCCCACAGGCACACAAAGTTAACTCCTCGTTGAATTGGCCACCCACACTGACCTGCCTTGTGCACAGCAGCAGGTCAGTGTGATAATGACAGCACAGACAGCAGTTACAGTTAGTGTAGTATGAATGTGTTCTTTTTCCTTTCCTCTTGCCATGTGTCCTTATTACCAGGTGCTATTCACTAGTGCACACTGATATCTGTTACACTGAATGCCACTCAGTGTATAGATATCAGTGTTATATATAGGGAATAGCACTTAGCCTTGGTTCACATTGTAGCAATTTGGCATGCGATTTAACATGTGAAATTGCATGGCAAATTGCTGGCAATGGCACTACCTGAATCAGTGTGACGCTGCATTTGCAGCGTCACACTGATTCCCAAAAGTATTTTCTGTACTACTTTGGGCGACTTCTGGGTGCGATTTCCATAGACATCTGTGCAGCAACCCGCACAGATGTCTTTGAAATCGCTGCCAAACTCACACTGACATGCGGTTCTGAAATTGTGCGAGTTAAGCTGAACTCGCACACTTTCTTTCCCGCTGTCAGTGTGAACTTGGGCTAAGTGAGTGTAATTCCATATATATATATTCATTGAAATGTATACACTGGGTGCTTATCCCTAAGACCCCTTTCACACTGGTGTGCTCTGCAGGCGCTATAACACTAAAAATAGTGCCTGCAAAGTGCCCTGAAAGAGCCGCTCCTCACACTCCAGTGTGAAGCCCCGATGGCTTTCACACTGGAGCGGTGCACTGGCAGGACGCTAAAAAAAGTCCGGCTAGCAGCATCTTTGGCGCGGTGAAGGAGCAGTGTATGTACTGCTCCTCCACCGCTCCTGCCCATTGAAATGAATGGCACAGCACAGCTATACCGCCAGCATAGCGCTGCTGCAGCAGCATCGCTTTTTGGTGGTTTTAACCTTTTCGGCCGCTAGCAGGGGGTAAACCCCCCCCCCCCCAGTGGAGGGCAAATATCGCTGCTAAAACGACGGTGCAGTGGCGCTAAAAATAGCACCACTTTACCGCCGGCGCACCCACGCCGCCCCAGTGTGAAAGGGCTCTAACACTGTCATCTGTACACTAAGAATGTCTCTTACATTGGTGGTCAGTAGAAGAATGTTCCTTACATTGGTGGTCAGTAGAAGAATGTTCCTTACATTGGTGGTCAGTAGAAGAATGTTCCTTACATTGGTGGTCAGTAGAAGAATGTTCCTTACATTGGTGGTCAGTAGAAGAATGTTCCTTACATTGGTGGTCAGTAGAAGAATGTTCCTTACATTGGTGATGATCAGTGAGAAGAATGTTCCTTACATTGGTGATGATCAGTGAGAAGAATGTTCCTTACATTGGTGGTCAGTAGAAGAATGTTCCTTACATTGGTGGTCAGTAGAAGAATGTTCCTTACATTGGTGGTCAGTAGAAGAATGTTCCTTACATTGGTGATCAGTGAGAAGAATGTTCCTTACATTGGTGATCGGTGGGAAGAATGTTCCTTACATTGGTGATCAGTGAGAAGAATGTTCCTTACATTGGTGATCGGTGGGAAGAATGTTCCTTACATTGGTGATCAGTGGGAAGAATGTTCCTTACATTGGTGGTCAGTGAGAAGAATATTCCTTACATTGGTGATCAGTGAGAAGAATGTTCCTTACATTGGTGGTCAGTAAAAGAATGTTCCTTACATTGGTGGTCAGTAGAAGAATGTTCCTTACATTGGTGATCAGTGAGAAGAATGTTCCTTACATTGGTGATCAGTGAGAAGAATGTTCCTTACATTGGTGGTCAGTGAGAAGAATGCTCCTTACATTGGTGATCAGTGAGAAGAATGTTCCTTACATTGGTGATCAGTGAGAAGAATGTTCCTTACATTGGTGGTCAGTGAGAAGAATGCTCCTTACATTGGTGGTCAGTGAGAAGAATGTTCCTTACATTGGTGATCAGTGAGAAGAATGTTCCTTACATTGGTGATCAGTGAGAAGAATGTTCCTTACATTGGTGATCAGTGGGAAGAATGTTCCTTACATTGGTGGTCAGTAGAAGAATGTTCCTTACATTGGTGATCAGTGAGAAGAATGTTCCTTACATTGGTGGTCAGTGAGAAGAATGTTCCTTACATTGGTGGTCAGTAGAAGAATGTTCCTTACATTGGTGGTCAGTGAGAAGAATGCTCCTTACATTGGTAATCAGTGGGAAGAATGTTCCTTACATTGGTGGTCAGTAGAAGAATGTTCCTTACATTGGTGATCAGTGGGAAGAATGTTCCTTACATTGGTGATCAGTGAGAAGAATGTTCCTTAAGGCCCATACACACGATCAGACTTTTTGACAACAAACATGCAAATTAGCTGTTTTGGAGCAACATCCGACTGTGTGTACGCTCCATCGGACAAACTTTTTTGGTTTTCATCAGACTTTTGTTGGCTGTGCGAACGGACAAACTTTCTGCCAACAAAAGTCCGATGGAGCAAAATCTGATCGTGTGTACAGAAAACCATAGGACTTTTGTACAAAGTGCAAACAGGCATGCTCAGAACCAATGCAAAAGATCAGACAACAATACAGAAGTTGACCAAAGGTGGCGGTAGAGAGCAGAAAAACCACGTGGTTTGGTGAAAGTTGGCTGAAAAAGTCCTGCTGTGTGTATGCAATACAAGTTCAGGGCCGACGCCCTTTGTACAAAAATCCAAGGGAAAGTTTGTATAAAGTCCTATCGTGTGTATGAGGCTTTACATTGGTGATCAGTGAGAAGAATGTTCCTTACATTGGTGGTCAGTAGAAGAATGTTCCTTACATTGTTGGTCAGTGAGAAGTATGTTCCTTACATTGGTTACCCCACCGGTTCACCCTAGAAACAATCAGACAATGTGGCCACCTGCTCCCGTAGGTGAGTAAAGAGTAGATTCTCTTTGATCGACTCTATGGCTTTGGAGGACCGGAGTGATGTCATGACGTCACTTCTGGTTCAAGCTGAAATTAAATATTTTTTTTTTTTTAAAGCAAAAGATCAAATTATTTTTTTTTTTAGATCTTTAGGTTTAAAGGGTAAAGAAGAGATTTGGGGTATTTTTGACCCCAGATTTCTCCATAAAGAGGACCTGTCATACTTATAAAAACAATTGTAAGGACAGCGTAAACAGTTTTTTTTTAAAAGCGTTTCAATCCCTCTGTGCTTTCACACAGAAGGGAACGTATGCGCAAGTCAAGCTCACATATATGTAAACGGTGTTCTCATCACACATATGAGGTACCACTGCAAACAGAGTGAGAGCAATAATTCTAGCAATAGACCTCCTCTGTAACTCTAAACTGGTAACCTGTAAAGGCATTTAAAACTTCGCCTATGGAGACTTTTAAGTACCGTAGTTTGTCGCCATCCACGAGCGTGCACAAATTTAAAGCATGACATCTATCTATTTACTTGGTGTAACATCTTTCACATTTAAAAAAAAAAATGGGTTATATGTTGTTTTTTCATTAATATTATTTTTTCTCCCAAAAAAATTGCGTTTGAAAAACTGCTGTGCAAATAGCATAATAAACGTAAAACATAGCATAAAAAATTGCAATGATCGCCATTTTATTTCCTAGGTTCTGTGCTAAAAAAAATTATAACGTTTGGGGTTCTAAGTCATTTTCTAACAAAAAAAGTTCTAACAAAAAATACTGATATAAAAAAAAAGTGCCAAAAAAAGCCTGGTCAGCAAGTGGTTAAAGCATGTTGTAGTTAATGTTTGTTCACAACTTTCAAGGGATACTTGTTCATTATTTTATCATCAGGTATAAAAAATAATTTGGCAATGTCTGGAACTTATAAACATAAAAGTGGTGCTACAAAAAGAAAATTAAGTAGGCAAAGAAGACAAAATGAGGCGTCTACCAGCAAAATTGATTCATTCTTTGGTAAAAAAAAAGATGCTGTTCCTTGTGAAGATGTTCCTTGTGAAGATGATCCTCATGAAGATGCTCCTGTTGAGATCAGTGATGAACCAATGGAGTCAGTGGCAGAAGAAGATGCTGTAGATCTTGAAACAGAGTCAAATGTTGAAATTGATCTACCGACTGAAGAAAATACACAGGAACCTCTGCCTGCCAAAATGCCATCTGGAGTAGAGAAATCGCCGATAAAAGAAGACTACTTTCTTTTTTCCCAAGACCTGCATAAAGCAGGAATTTCCATGGAAATGTTTTGGGACTTCCATCCTAATCAGCCCACAATAAACATAACATTTAATGGTAATGTTGTTTATTACCGAAAAGGCATACAAGGGTCCAGCGTTCAAAGAAAATGGGTCACTCTTAATGAGAAAAAAAACAGTGTCCATTGTTCCATCTGCTTATATTATGGCCAGGAAAAGTACAAGCAGACTCAGTTAATACAAGGTTGCAACGATTGGAGACACATGACAACAAGATTATTGGAACATGAAAACTCTCAATGCCATAAACTTGCAAGTGATGCTTATTTTGTTAATATGAGTGGCAAATCCATTAAGCACAAATTGTTAAGTAGTCAGATGTCTCTAAGAAATCAGCAAGTACTACAACGTCGTGCTATTGTAAGCCACATAATCGATATTGTTTTTTTTATTGGTGTTCAAGCATTGCCTTTCAGAAGCAGTCATGTAGAGTCTGTGGCAGGTGTGTTTGATGAGGACCATCTTGAAAATCGAGGTAATCTTTTGGAAATGGTGAAACTTCTTGCTGACTACAGTCCAGTGTTAAAGAAGCACCTCACTAATATTATAGAAAAAGCAAAGAGCCGTGATCCAGTGAAAAAGGGAAGAGGGAAGTTTGTAACTTTCCTAAGTAAATCTACTATTACAAAGTTATTTGTGATTCTTGGTGACATGATCAAGGAGGCAATAGTAAAAGAAGTGGAGAATTCTGGACTATTTTCTATTCAAATGGATTCCACACAAGATGTGTCAACTCAAGATCAATGTGCTATTATTGTTCGGTATGCTGCTGGTGACAAAGTTAAGGAACGATTAATAAGTCTTGTTAATGTTGAAGATTCCAGCAGTAAAAGTCTGCATGCCTTACTCACTGAATCACTGTCTACTTTAGGACTTAATCTAGAAAAATGCATAGGTGATTCTTTTGATGGAGCAGCTAATATGAGTGGAACTTACTCAGGCTTGCAAGCATTAATGAAGAAAGTTCGCCCTACGCACATTCACACATGGTGTTATGCACATGCACTCAACTTAGTTATTGGCGATGCAAGTTCTGTGTGTGTTCCAGCAATCAGTCTATTTGGACTCCTTAGCAATCTATCTACATTTTTCACGGAATCATACAAAAGGATGAAACTCTGGAAAGACCAGATGAAAAAAAAGACTGGCAGTTCTAAATTTGAAAAGCTGGAAAATATTGGCAGAACAAGGTGGTCAAGCAAAGCTAATGCACTTCGGAAGTTATTTGGAAGCTTTGATGATCATTCCAAAGAATTATGCTCTGATCTCATAATTATCCTAAAACAAGTTAGCGAATCCCCTGATTTTCGACCCTCTGTTCGCCACGAAGCTCTGAAATTAATGGAGAATCTCTGTAAATTTGAAACCATCCTGGTAGCTTTTACCTTTGTTTGCATTTTTGACATCACTACCCCAGTATCAGATTATCTGCAATCAACAGGCCTTGATTTTATCCAGGCATGGAGAATGGTGGATGATGCTGTCAAACGTTTGAATAACATATGCAGAGATTTTGCTGGAGTTTTGCAGTCAGCAACTGAATTTATAGATTTTATAAATGAGAAATTGGCAAGTGTAAACATCTGTTTGAAAAAGGGCTTTTCTGAACTAAGATCCACAACAACTGCAGAAGGTACTGATAATAGGAAATATTTTGAAATTTCTTGTTACAATGTTATCCTTGACACTGTTACAGAGAGTGTGAAGTCAAGATTTTCCACTCATGAAGAACTTTATAAGCAAATTTCTTGCTTGGATCCAAATAGGTTTCAAGAAATACTGGCCTCTTCAGACAAAATTCAGTTGAATTTCATATCAGAAGCAATACCAGAGATAGACTCAGTTGCTCTACGTGAAGAACTAATCTCTTTTGCGTCCAGCTACAAAAATATTCGTAAAGGCCTATTGAATGACAGTGATGATGAAGAGAGTGAAGAATTGGATTCAGATTTGGAAGAGCAACACACCAGCTCTAGCGCCGAGCCATCCACTTCTACAGCTGCTGTAAAGAAGGACTCCTGCAAGAACTGTGTGTCCTGTGCGTTCAAACTTCTTTATCAGTACCGACTGTGTTCAGTGGCCTTTGAGAATCTCTTCTTGGCATATAAATATATAATTACACTGAGCACTACACAGTGTACATGTGAAAGATGCTTTTCCAAGTTAAAAATTTTAAAGTCAAGATTAAGATCATCATTGTCACAACAAAACCTGGAGTCATTGATGCTCATTGCAGTGGAAAAGCAAGTTGCACTAAATATAAAGAGTGACAAAGATAAAATCATCGACAAATTTGCCAAGACATCACCTGAACTTAGCTCTTTACTGCTTTTGTAACATGCTGGTCAAAGTTTTTTATTTTTTGTTATTAAACCAGCTAAGAAGACATTTGTTGCACCTGTTATATTGTGTTAATTTATGAAAACCTTTATTTTGAAAATGTACCATTGTTGCACTTTAATGTACGTTTTATTTTTCTTTAATACCTATAATAAACATTTATTTTGAACATAGTGTAGAGAAATTATTTGAACGCATGCAATGTGGGCAGTGCAATATGTAGGTGGGGCTTTGTGTGGATGTAGCTTTAACGTGGGCGGGGACACATGGGCAGAGACACAGGGGGCCCCATGTTCTCCTTTTGCCCGGGGGCCCCATGAGCTGTCAGTCCGCCCCTGTACACAGCCTGTGCTGCAGCTGCTCTCCCTCTATTTGGCTGCTATAATGCCGTATCTGCAGCCACTGTGATTGGGTAGATAGCCCATCCACTTCCTCAGTATAGTGTTAATTGGCTGCTGTGAAGTTTTAGAGATCAGTGGATAACTGGGAATGGCCTGGGACTACGTTCCAGGAGACCTCTTTCTATCAAGCTATAGGCTGAATGGGACAGCAAGTGCCAGGAGACCAGAGAGGTGGAGCAGGAGAAAAAGAGAAAGTAAGGACTTGAGGAAGTTTCATAGAGAGGTGAGAGAAAGAGGGCTGTTTTCTTTGAGAGCCATCTGTCTTTGTGCGTGCCACGATCTATGGAGAGAGTGAGACTCTATCCAGAGGTTACAGTTCTGTGAGATTGCTACTGTAGATCGCCCCTGCTGACATTACCAGTTCCATGGGAAAAGTAATCACAGAGTCCTGAGTCGTAGCTTTTGTCAAAGTTTGAGACACTAGAGAGTGAAAGGAGCTATAATTACAGATCATTTGGTGGTGAGAGGCTGCTGGCCACAACTTCCTGCTCACTTCCTAAAGGGACAGTTTCACCTATGCTACTGTGCAAATGTTTTAGGCAGGTATGAAAAAAAGCTGTCAATTAAATTAAAGAGATTGTTGATGTAATTGAAAAAAATAAAAATAAAGCTTTACAGACATGTTATGCTTACCTGTGCGGTGTAATAGTTTTGCACAGAGCAGCCCTGATTCTCCTCTTCTCAGGTCCCCTGCTGGCATCCCTGGCTAACCCCCTCCAAGTGCCCCCATAGCAAGCCACTTGCTATGAGGACACTCATGCATGCTCACTCCCGGGTCCTGCTCTGTGTTTTCATTTGACACTCAGAGAAGGGCTCGGTCCTATCCCTGCTTCCTTGCCACTGGCTATGCTTGAAAGCAGTGGGAGGCAATAGCTCTTGCTTCTGTATCTGAGCCAATGAGGTGTGAGATAGCCAAGAGAGTCCCAGCTCTTGTGCACATCACTGGATTGAGAATGGTCTTAGGTATGTATTTAGGGGGGGCTGCCTGCAGAAGGTTTTTTTTTTTTTGCTTTACTGCATAGAATGCAGTAAGGTAAAGACCCCCTGCCGTTAAAACCACTTTAAAGAGGAAGTAAACCCTGATGGGTTTACTTCCTCTTTTTTTCCCTGCAAAGGTAAAGCATAATGGACTACTATGCATCGCATAGTAGCTCATTATGTGTCACTTACCTGACACAGGAGCCAGCGAAGTCGCCGCTGTCCCCTGTAGTCCGCCGCATCCATGTTGCTGGTGGCGTCTCGCAGCTCCGACGAATCACAGCGGCGCAGCCGCGATGACGTCACTCCCGCGCATGCGCACGGGAGTCGCGTCTCCCAGCTCGCGTCTCCCAGCGTCTCCCAGCCGCGATGACGTCACTCCCGCGCATGCGCACGGGAGTCGACAAATTAGGCAAATCCATTCATGGATTTGCCGCATTTAGTGCGCCTGCGCGCCGCTGTCTACGGCGCATGCGCCGTAGACAGCGGTGCCCATTTTCGGGCAAATATCTCCTAAACCATATAGGTTTAGGAGATATTGCTTGGACCTACAGGTAAGCCTTAATCTAGGCTTACCTATAGGTCCAAGTTGTTTGGAAGGGTTTACTTCCTCTTTAAGAATGCTTTCAGACATAAAAGCGTCAATAATTTATTTTTTACCAATTAACAAAATGGAAAGAAAAAAAACAGAGAAATATAAATCAAATCAATATTTGGTGTGACTACCCTTTTCTTTCAAAATCAATTCTTCTAGGTACACTTGCACACAGTTTTTGAAGGAATTCGGCAGGTAGATTCTTCCAAACATCTTGAATAACTAAAAAGTAAGGGCCGGTTCACACAGCGAGCCGCGGCGAGGCGTCTCCGACTTACCTCGCCGCGACTTGCGGGGAGCTCAGCGGCGACTTGCAGAGGACTTCTGTATAGAAGTCAATGCAAGTCGCCCCCGAAGTCGCCCCGGAGTAGTACAGGAACCTTTTTTCTGAGTCGGAGCGACTCGAGTCGCTCCTCTCAGAACGGTTCCATAGTACTGAATGGGGGCGACTTGCGGGAGCGAGGCGAGGCGAGCCTTGTCGCCTCGCCTCGCGTCGCAGTGTGAACCGGCCCTAAAGATATTTGTGGCGTGCTATTTACGTATTGTTCTGCTATCACAGCAGTAATAAAAGAATGAATAAAGTGTCAATAGTGTTATCTGATACTTCAACTGTGCAAAATCAAATTCATAACATAGCTGAAAAATTATAAACATACTATAGTGATATATTCTTGTGATATATAAAACCATTCAAGATCTCACACATCAAACTAATAAAATAAAATTGATAAAACCAGGTTCATTACAATAAATTATGAATAAATAAAAGTGACAAAAAAGTGAAAATACAAACTGTGATGTCCTTACCATATAACACATGGATCAGTATAACACAAATAACATGACAAGTCCTTATCAAACATAAATCTGTGAATCCATTGATAGAAGTGATTAAAAACCGTGTTGCAGTGTCCACAATCTGGTTCTCCTCACCCTTAGGTAATAGCCGCTCACTTCTAAGCGTGTGACCTCACATTTAAGCTTGGTGAAACCACACATATGAATCACCTCTGGATTCCATGTTAACTGTGGGATCCCAAGCTGCTCAATAACACTGTCTCCTCATATGTAAACAGTAGGCAAGAAGGCTCGATAGTGTAATATTGTTTTATAACACCAATTTATTATACAAAAAAGCCCCAGTCCAGGGTACTCATATGTGTCTGGTGCATCAGTGCACTGCTCTATTAAAGCTTTAAAACCCTGGGAACTTGTTGAGGTCCTAGGTTTCTCCACTGTGAGAAAGACCAGCTGCCTCCTGCACCGTCCTGTCCCCTCCCCAATGTGTGTGGATACATGGAAAGACATATCTTCCTCGGGGGGATATTTAGTGGATGGTGAGTCTGTCTGTTAAAAAATCAGCTGTTGGCCATTTTCTTGTAGCCTGAGGACATTCTATAGTCCATTATTTACTTTTTATGCTATTACTTGGATATATGAGACGGTATTAGTGTCAGCAGTCTATATAATTTTTTACTTTCAGTAGGTAGCTCGCAAGACTTTTATATTCATCTTGAATAACTAACCACAGATCTTCTGTGGATGTAGGCTGCCTCAATTCTTTCTGTCTCTTATCACAGACAGACCCAGCTATGCTGATATTAGGGCCCTTTAGGGACCAAACAATAAGGACTCATTGTTCTTTACTCTGAAGATAGTTTTTAATGTCATTGGCTATATGTTTGGGGTTGTTGTTCTGCTGTAGAATACATTTGGGGCCAATCACACACCTCCCTGATGGTACGGCATAATGGATAAATATCTGCCTGTATTTCCCAACATTGAGGACACCATTTATCCTAACCGAATATCAAACTTCATTTGCAGAAGTGCAGCCCCAAACTTGCAAGGAACCTCTATCATGCTTCACTGTTCTATTCAGACACTCATTATTTTACTTCTCTATTCAGGAATCAAACTGCCTCCTGCTACAGCCATATAGTTCAAAATTTATCTCATTAGTCCAGAGCACTGGCTGACATTTTCTGCACCCCAGTTCCTATTTTTTTGTGCATTGTTGAGTCGCTTAGCCTTGTTTCCCTGTCCGAGGTATGGCCTTTTGGCCTGAAATTCTTTCATGAAAAACACTTCTGACCAGACTTCTCTGGACAGTAGATGGGTGCACCTGGGTTCCACTGGTTTTCACCAGTTCTGTGTGGATGGCATTGCTGGACATCTTCTTATGTCAAAGGGAAGTAAACATGATGTGTCTTTCATCTGCTGCATTAGGTTTATTTGGTCAACCACTGTGTCTATGGTTCTCAGCGTTGCCCATTTCTTTGTGCTTCTTTAACCACTTCAGTTCCGGACCAATAAACACCTTAAGGACCAGAGGTCTTTTTGCAATTTCGCACTGCGCTGCTTTAACTGGTAATTGCGCGGTCATGCAATATTGCACCCAAACGAAATTTGCGTCCTTTTCTTCCCACAAATAGAGCTTTCTTTTGATGGTATTTGATTGCCTCTGCGATTTTTTTTTTTTGCGATATAAATGAAAAAAGAGCGAAAATTTTGAAAAAAAAAGATATTTTCTTCTTTTTGTTATAAGAAAAATCGAATAAACTAAATTTTAGTCATACATTGAGGGCAAAATTTATTCAGCCACATGTCTTTAGTAAAAAAAATGTCAATAAGCGTATATTTTTTGGTTTGCGCAAAAGTTGTAGCGTCTACAAACTAGAGTACATTTTCTGGAATTTACACAGCTTTTAATTTATGACTGCCGATCTCATTTCTTGAGGTGCTAAAATGGCAGGGCAGTACAAATCCCCCCCAAATGACCCCATTTTGGAAAGTAGACACCCCAAGGAAATTGCTGATGGGTATGTTGAGCCCATTGAATATTTATTTTTTTTGTCCTAAGGGATTGAATAATGACAAAAAAAAAAAAAAAAAAATTTTTTTACAAAAAGTTGTCACTAAATGATATATTGCTCACACATGCCATGGTTATATGTGAAATGACACCCCAAAATACATTCTGCTGCTTCTCCCGAGTACGGGGATACCACATGTGTGGGACTTTTTGGGAGTCTAGTCGCGCACGGCACCCCGAAAACCAATCACCACCTTCAGGATTTCTAAGGGTGCAAATTTTTGATTTAACTCCTCACTACCTATCACAGTTTCGAAGGCCATAAAATGCCAAAATAGCACAAAACCCCCCCAAATGACCCCATTTTGGAAAGTAGACACCCCAAGCTATTTACTGAGAGGCATGTTGAGTCCATGGAATATTTTATATTTTGCCAAAAGTTGCAGGAATATTACAAACTTTTTTTTTTTTGCACAAAGTTGTCACTAAATGATATATTGCTCACACATGCTATGGGCAGAAGTCAAATTACACCCCAAAATAAATTCTGCTGCTTCTCCCGAGTACGGGGATACCACATGTGGGGGACTTTTTGGGAGCCTAGTTAACTAGCTACCTAGCGACACTAGCGACACTGATGCAGCGTTCAGAAAAATTATCGCTTAGTGACACTGGCAAAAGGGGGTGAAAGGGTTAACTAGCGGAAATCAGGGGATTAAAACCATTATTGGGTAGTATATCGGGGTACCTAGCGCTATAAAAACCTGGCGGTGAACCTAAAAAAATAACTAGCTACCTAGCGACTGTAGCGACACTAATGCAGCGATCAGAAAAACGATCGCTTAGTGACACTGGCAAAAGGGGGTGAAAGGGTTAACTAGCGGCAATCAGGGGGTTAAAAACATTATTGGGTAGTATATCGGGGTACCTAGCGATATAAAAACCTGGCGGTGAACCTAAAAAAATAACTAGCTACCTAGCGACACATGCAGCGATCAGAAAAATGATCGCTTAGTGACACTGGCAAAAGGGGGTGAAAGGGTTAACTAGCGGCAATCAGGGGGTTAAAAACATTATTGGGTAGTATATCGGGGTACCTAGCACTATAAAAACCTGGCGGTGAACCTAAAAAAATAACTAGCTACCTAGCGACTGTAGCGACACTAATGCAGCGATCAGAAAAACGATCGCTTAGTGACACTGGCAAAAGGGGGTGAAAGGGTTAACTAGCGGCAATCAGGGGGTTAAAAACATTATTGGGTAGTATATCGTGGTACCTAGCGATATAAAAACCTGGCGGTGAACCTAAAAAAATAACTAGCTACCTAGCGACACTAGCGACACATGCAGCGATCAGAAAAATGATCGCTTAGTGACACTGGCAAAAGGGGGTGAAAGGGTTAACTCTAGGGGCAATCAGGGGGTTAAATCTTTATTGGGGGGTGATAGGGGGCTACCCTGGACCTAACACTAACTGTCCTGACAGTTTTTACTGTCACAACTGACACTGAATGCATTGATCAGTAAAGAAATGATCAATGCAATCAGTGACACTGTGACTGGGGGGGGAGGGGGGGCGGGGGGGGGATCGGGGGGCGATCGGGGGGGGGATCGGGGGGGGTTTGTGTGCCTGTGTGTACCTACATGTCAGTGTAGTGTTCGTGCAGACTTACTTTTACTCTTCTCCTCGTAGTCCGGTCAAAAAGACCGCCCCGAGGAGAATGACATCACTTCCTCCTTCCTGTGTAAACAATACACAGGGGAGGAAGCTTCTCATTGGCCAGGAGCGATCCAGAGGGGGTGGCCGAAAACGAACGGCCATCCCCTCATCACGGAGCGCTCCTGGACCGAATCGGACCGCCATAACCAGCGGGAGGGGGTCCGATGGGACCCCCCACCCGCTGGAAGGCAATCACGTAGATGTACGTGATTCTGCCTGCCTGTGCCATTGTGCTGACGTACAATGGCAATACGGCGGTCCTGAAGTGGTTAACCACTTGACCACTGGGCACTTAAACACCCTTAATAACCAGACCAATTTTCAGCTTTCGGTGCTCTCACATTTTGAATGACAATTACTCAGTCATGCAACACTGGACCAATATGAAATTTTTGTCCTTTTTTTCACACAAATGGAGCTTTCTTTTGGTGGTATTTAATCACTGCTGGGTTTTTTATTTTTTGTGCTTTAAAAGAAAAAATACAGAAAATTCTGTAAAAAAAATAATTTTTCTTTGTTTCTGTTATAAAATTTAGCAGATTAGTAATTTTTTCTTCATAAATTTTGGCCAAAATTTATACTACTACATATCTTTGGTAAAAATAAGTACAGATTGGTGGATATTATTTGGTCTTTGTGAAAGTTATAGAGTCCACAAGCTATGGTGCCAATATCTGAAAATTGATCACACCAGAAGTACTGACGGCCCATTTCAATTCTTGAGACCCTAACATGCCAGAAAAGTACAAATACCCCCCAAATGACCCCTTTTTGGAAAGAAGACATTCCAAGGTATTTAGTAAGAGGCATGATGAGTTTTTTGAATTTGTCATTTTTTCCCACAATTCTTTGCAAAATCAAGATTTTTTTTACTTTTTTTTTTTTTTTTCACAAAATTGGCATATTATCAGTTTATTTCTCACACACAGCATATGCATACCACAAATTACACCCCAAAACACATTCTGCTATTACTCCCGAGTACGGCGATACCACATGTGTGAGACTTTTACACAGCGTAGCCACATACAGAGGCCCAACATGCAGGGAGCGCTATCAGGCGTTCTGGAGCACCCAGGACAATTCTGACATTTCTCTCCTACATGTAAAAATTATCATTTATTTGCTAGAAAATTAAATAGAATCCCAAAACATTATATATGTTTTTTTAGCAAACACCCTGGAGAATACAATCGAGGTCGTTGCAACTTTTTATCTCGCACGGTATTTGCGCAGCAATTTTTCGAATGCTTTTTTTTTGGAAAAAAACAGTTTTGTGCTTAAAAAAAAAAAACACAGTAAAGTTAGCCCAATTTTTGCATAATGTGAAAGATGAAGTTACGCTGAGTAAATAGATACCTAACATGTCACTCTTCAAAATTGCACACGCTCGTGGAATGGCGCCAAACGTCGCTACTTAAAAATCCCCAAAGGCGACGATTTTAATTTGTTTTACTGGTTATATTTTTTGAGTTACAGAGGAGTTCTAGGGCTAGAATTATTGCACTCGCTCTAACGTTCGCAGCGATACCTCACATGTGTGGTTTGAACACCGTTTTCATATGTGGGCGGGACTTACGTATGCGTTCACTTCTACATGCGAGCATATGGGGACAGGGGCGCTTTAAAAAAAAAAAAGGTAATTGTTCATTTTACTTTATTTATTTTAGTTTGACATTTTTTTTACCCAAAAATAAATTTTTTGATCACTTTTATTCCTATTACAAGGAATGTAAACATCCCTTGTAATAGGAATATGGCATGACAGGTCCTCTTTACAGTGAGATATGGGGTCAATAAGACCCCACATCTCACCTCTAAGCTGAGAAGCCTGAAAAAAAAAAAAAAAAAGATTCTGGCTTTGATCGTATTGGCGAGTCGGTAGAAGCACCGGAGGGCGGCGGGAAGGGGGGGTGTCTATGGCTGGGTATTGCAGGGTATCACCGACTATGGCTGGGTATCTCAGAGTATGGCTGGGTATCTCAGAATATGGCGTTGCAGAGTATTGCGTTGCAGAGCATTGCAGGGTATTGGCGGCTGTTGCAGAGCATTGCAGAGTGTTGCAGGGTATTGGCGGGTGTTGCAGAGCATTGCAGAGTGTTGCAGGGTATTGGCAGGTGTTGCAGAGCATTGCAGAGTTTTGCAGGGTATTGGCGGGTGTTGCAGAGCATTGTAGGGTATTGGCGGGTGTTGCAGGGCATTGCAGAGTGTTGCAGGGTATTGGTGGGTGTTGCAGAGCATTGCAGAGTGTTGCAGGGTATTGCAAAGTATTGCAGAGTGTTGCAGAGTGTTGCAGAGTGTTGCAGAGTAATGGCAGGGTATTGCAGGGTATTGCAGAGTAATGGCAGGGAATTGCAGAGTATTGCAGAGTATTAGCTGGCATTGCAGAGTATTGCAGGGTATTGCAGAGTATTGGCAGGGAATTGAGGGGTTAATTTTCAGTGAGCAGCGATGTGGGCACTGCAGATGCAGCCCACATCGCTGCTGACACCGATCTCTTCCCCCTCCATCATTTGACGAACCGATCACGTGGTAAACGGCCGCGATGAGCGGCCGTTTACCGTGATCCGTGATGCACAGGGTGCTGTGGACCCGGCGGTCAAGGATGCTCTCGAGTGCGCGCCCCAGGGGGGCACACGAGAGCGGAATTCTGGGAGGACGTCATATGACGGCCTCCCAGAGTTAAACAACCGCCCTGTAGCCGTCATTCGGCTATGGGCCGGTTGTTAAGCGGTTAAAAGAGCTTGAACAGCACATCTTGAAACCCCAGTCTGCTTTGAAATCTTTGCCTGGGATGCAGTTTAACTCACTACCTTGTGTCTTGCTGCTGTGCTCAGATTTGAGAATTGTCATGGTATATGACCTGTGACATGAAACTGTCTTCCACAAGCTCACTTTAGTAGCAGAGTTTAGCTGTTCCTCATCCAGTTTAAGCCTACTACGCAGCTGTTTCTGTTTCAATGACTGTGTTTCAAACTATGTATGAAATGTATGATCATTAGAACCTGCTAGGTATAATTGGTTAATCATATACCTGACTAATCCTACAAAATCCCTGACTTTGTGCAAGTGTAAGCCTGATGCTGGTTTGAAGCCACAGCATATGAGCTTAGTCACACCAAATATTGATTTGATTTAGATTTTTCTGTTTGCTCACTTTTATTTTGTAAATTGATAAAAATAAACAATGATAAATACCTTTTTGAAAGCATTCTAACTTTACAGCATGTATTCACAACTGCCTAAAACTTTTAGACATTACTGATACATTTTTAGGATAGATTTTGGTGCTTACACCTGGTATTGTGGGATCCACTCAAACACAACACCAGAACTTTGAACCCTAATAATTGCCAATACACTAACTAGCCAGTGGCAAAAGTTTGAAGAAACTGATAGACCTTTTAGTTCCCAGTACCACCCCTGTTTTTTTTTTTTTTTTTTGCCTGTTGGGAGTGCCCCCCAAAAAAAATCTTTATGTTACATAGTTACATAGTAAGTGAGGTTAAAAAAAGACAATTTAGCCTTGGTGTGTCAGAGAGTGTGCCATTTTTTTCCCAGGAAGGTAGTTGACATCTAGAATCAGGGGTCTCAAATATCACTGGCTCCTTCATAGTTACATAGTTACATAGTTACATAGTTAGTCAGGTTGAAAAAAGACACAAGTCCATCCAGTTCAACCAAAAAAAAAATATATATATATACTATATATATATATATATACACATATATATAAACACACATACATACATACATACATATATACATATACCAGCCCATATACCCAATTCTATACCCACAGTTGATCCAGAGGAAGGCAAAAAACCCCAGCAGAGCATGATTTGCTAAAGCAGGGGAAAAAATTCCTTCCTGATCCCCCGAGAGGCAATCGGATTTTCCCTGGATCAATTTTTTAGTACCCAGTTATATTACGTACACTTAGGAAATAATCCAGGCCTTTCTTAAAGCAATCCACTGAGCTGGCCATAACCACCTCTGCAGGGAGTCTATTCCACATTTTCACAGCTCTTACTGTGAAGAAACCTTTCCGTATTTGGAGATGAAATCTCTTCTCCTCTAGACGTAAAGAGTGCCCCCTTGTCCTCTTTGTTGACTTTAAAGTGAATAACTCGACACCAAGTTTCCTATATGGACCCCTTATATATTTGTACATGTTGATCAAATCCCCCCTTAATCTCCTCTTATCAAGAGTGAATAAATTCAGTTCCTCTAATCTTTCCTCATAGCTGAGTTGCTCCATGCCTCTTATCAGTTTGGTTGCCCTTCTCTGCACTTTCTCCAGTTCCCTGATATCCTTTTTGAGAACTGGTGCCCAAAACTGAACGGCATATTCCAGATGAGGTCTTACTAATGATTTGAACAGGGGCAAAATGATATCTCTCTCTCTGGAGTACATACCTCTCTTAATACAGGAAAGGACTTTGCTCGCTTTGGAAACCACAGCTTGGCATTGCATGCTATTATTGAGCTTATGATCTACCAAAACCCCCAGATCCTTCTCCACTATGGATTCCCCCAGTTGTACTCCCCCTAGCGTGTATGATGCATGCATATTCTTAGCCCCCAATTGCATAACCTTACATTTCTCAACATTAAACCTCATCTGCCACATAGTCGCCCAATTAGACAGAGCATTGAGGTCTGCTTGTAAATTGGTGACATCCTGTAAGGACGTTATTGCACCGCATAGCTTGGTGTCATCTGCAAAGACGGAAATGTTACTCTTGATCCCAGACCCAATATCATTTATAAAGATATTAAAAAGTAAGGGTCCCAGCACTGAACCTTGGGGTACACCACTCATAACCTTAGACCATTCAGAGTAAGAATCATTAACCACTACTCTCTGAATTCTGTCTTTTAGCCAGTTTTCTATCCATCTACAAACTGATGTTTCCAAACCTGTAGACTTTACCTTACACATGAGCCGTGTGTGCGGAACAGTATCGAACGCTTTTGCAAAATCCAAATATATCACGTCCACTGCCACCCCTCTGTCCAAGGTTTTACTTACCACCTCATAAAAAGAAATCAGGTTTGTCTGACAACTTCTGTCTTTCATGAATCCATGCTGTCTGTTGCTCAAAATATTTTTTTCCTGCAAGAACTCATCTATGTGGTCTTTTATTAATCCCTCCAGTATCTTCCCAACTATAGAAGTTAAACTAACGGGTCTATAATTACTTGGTAAAGACTTTGTTCCCTTTTTAAATATAGGCACCACATTGGCCCTGCGTCAATCAAGGCTAAGTGTTACACAAAGATTGCCTTTAAAACTGCTACCCTTTAGCCACACCTACTTTCTTATTACCATGAAATTGTTCTCTATGAAATTATATATTACATAAAATATTCCACTGTTGTAAAAAAAATAATTACACTAGTATTGATTTTTTTTCCCCTCATTTAACTACTTATACTGCTTTTTTAGCTGAAGGTCAGCTGCAAAGCCTGTCAGATAAATTGTTAATTCTTTCAACATAGAGTAATTATTAGCATTTGAAGTAAACCTTGCTAACTAGGTATATCAAATATTCAAGTATCACATGAGTCAAACTGAAACCCCATGTAGAGAGGAATGCGAAGTATGCAGCAGATATGTGAAGCTTGGAAAATTCCTAGGATCATTTATTTGTGCAGGGTCAGTGCTGTGACTTTTGCCTCAAAGTCTTTTAGATGAACATTGTTGTATAATCAACAATAACAAATAAAAATATTTAAGGAGAAAAAGCTACTCAGAGTTTTAGCTTTTAAGTCTTGCCAGACTTCTAAAAGCATTTAAAAGAAATTTAGCAATAGGTAATGTTAGAAATACTGGAAATTTAGAACAGTATGTTACCTCCTCTGTGTTATCAGGTTTGACATATGGTGGATCAAATCAAAAGGTTGTTGGATGGGGTGAATAGTTGAAATTAAACATAAAAAGGCTGTAATTGTGGTTGATGTCTTTTCAATGTGTAGCAACATTTGAACTTCAGCAGTGTCATTTATTTTTGTGGTTTATAGCAAACCCCAATAAGTGTATTACAGTTATGACCTTTTCTAATCCACAGTATATCTCTTTGAAAGCCACACACTAGCAGTTTTCACAAATATCTTCATTCACTGTTGGTCAGAAACACGATTTTACAAACAGACATCCTTTTTTGTTGATCCTTACAACAAAATTTTGTTAAGTATCTCATCTAATAGAGCAATTCCGTCTGTATGTATAAATATATATAAGACAGCTAAATACTTATATATATTTAATATGACACTAATAAAACATAAACCAACAACAAAACAAACGAAACAAAAAATGAAAAAAAATAAAAAACACCACTGTATTTCTAATTTCTTATCTAATATAAATGAGTAAAGACTAGAAAAGAACCACAGTTATCTTAATACATACGTAGCGGTCTTACCGACTTCCAAGGGTCTGATGGTGACCACCCCCAGAGCCAGGGAGAACTGACATTTCTCCTCAGGGTGCAGGTCATTGGGCATGGTGGGTGTAATGCAAGTTTGAAACATGGGCACCAGTCACTTTTTGACTGCAAAAGAGATTTCATTGTCTCTTAACAAGAACTGGGGGAGAGAGGGTTTAGGGCCAGGACACCCTTAGGCAAATTTAATAGCAATTGGCAGACTCCGCAGATCAAAAATATTAATAGGCAGACAGCGATACAGGTAGAGGGACTTTAACCACTTACCGACCGCCTCGCGATGATATACAACGGCAGAATGGCACAGGCAGGCAGAGTAACGTAAACGTACGTTACTCACCCCACCCCCACGGTGCCCGAGGTGGTCGGCACCGCTTCAGGTGCAATCTGTCCCGTGGTAGAAGGCCACTGATTTATGGCCACCCCCTCACGATCGCTCCTGATGAATGGGAAGCTTCCTCTGCTTCTGAAATGTAAACAGAAGCAGAGGAAGTGATGTCATCTCCCCTCGTGCAGCCTTTTCGTTCCGCACCCGAGGAGAGAAGACATCAATGTGAGTTTGCACCAACACTACAGTAACACTAGTACACATAGGCACATAAATCACCCCCCAATCACCCTCTGATCACCCCCTCCTGCACCCCCTGTCACAGTGACAACAATAGCAGTTTTTTTTTTACTGATCCCTGCATTGGTGTAATTTTGTGACTGTTATAAGTGTTAGGGCAATTAGTGGTAGCCCCCTTTAGGTCTGGGGTACCCCCACTAACCCCTCCTAATAAAGGTTTAACCCCTTGATTCCCCTCAGTTAACCCTTTCACCCCCTGTCACCAGTGTCACTAATCAATGATTTTTCTGATTTACGTATAAGTGTCAAGGTGACGCTAGTTAGCCTTTTAGTTATTTAGGTTATGTTAGCTTTATATAGCGTCAGGTACCCCCATATACTACCTAATAAAGGTTTTAACCCTCTGATTGCCTTCTAGTTAACCGTTTCACCAGTGATCACCTTATAAGTGTTACGGGTGACGTTGGTTAGTTAGTTTGTTTTTTATACCCAGCATTTATTACCCAATAAAGCTTTAACCCCTGGATAGCCCAGCAGGTGATATAAGTTAAATTTTAGCGTCAGTCGGGGGTCTGCGTCGCCCCAGGCAGAGTCAGATTAGTCTAAAAAATCTTTGGAAAACAGCGCTGTCCAGAAATTACTCGATTAATCAAAACAAGGCCTAAGCCAGTGAGGCAGGCTCTAAACGTGATAATATGAATAATAACAATATAAATTCTTGCTGCAGCTCAATGTGAGATACCCACACTAAACACAAACCAAAAAATATAAAGCTGCGCTAAAACTTATAAACTACAATAATAATATTGTGACATATTAAATTCTAGTATCAAATACTAGACAGTGTGTACTATCAAAAATTGTGCAAAAAATCATCAAACTTAAAACACATAAAAAGTCCAAGGGGAAGAGAAGCACAAAGGCATGAATTCAGTCCATTGAAGTGACTCTTTACAAACACCCTTCAGATGTATAGCAGGTGCGCCTAGGAAGAAAGTTTTATCCACCACCTAACTCAGTGAGGCTTACCAGCTGCCAAGATCTCTTTTTAGGGAGATCATACAAGCATGAAACAAAGCGATCGTTCCTGGTCTCTCCAATGGGTTCTGCTGGCGTCTCCAACTCTTATGTCTCCTTCTTAAAGCATCAATTCTTAGATGTGGTGGTTGCATTCGTTTTCTTTTATTTTCACCTTGTGATCCGGCAAGCAGAGTGTTTTTCAACAGAGCAAGCTGTCCTGTAGAAGGTGAAGCAAAATTTATTGATTTCCCTGGTCCTGATTCTTCAAGTTATGCTCACACACACACACACACACACACACACCTCTCTCATGTTCAGTAGGGAAGCAGTAACCAGACACCCAGCCCAGAGTCAGATTAGTGCCAGTACCACTAACACCCATGCACACAGCATACACCTCCCTTAGTGGTATAGTGTCTCAACAGATCATTATCTGATCTGATCAGAGCTATACTAGCGTCCCCAGCAGTTAAGGGTTCCCAAAAATACAGTGTTAGTGGGATCATCCCAGATACCTGCTAGCACCTCCATTTTGCCCCTCTGCCCAGCCCACCCAAGTGCAGTATCGATCGATCACTGTCACTTACAAAACACTAAACACATAACTGCAGCATTTGCAGAGTCAGGCCTGATCCCTGCGATCGCTACCAGTTTTTTTGGTAGCGTTTGATACAGTTGCTGACAGATTGGGGCTTTTTTATCTGTGAGTCTTACTAGTGTACCAGTAAATTTAGAGCCCAAAATTACAAATCGAAGGTACACTAGTGAAGAGGCCTACATGTTTCTGAGCATGACAGATAGTGAAGAGGAAGTCACTCATCTGTCAGATTCAGGCTCAGAATACAATCCTGTAGACGTCAGCGGCTCCATGACAGATAGCTCTGACAACGGAGTTGTGGTCCCTGCCAAGGTCAGGCATACCAGACCCGATCTTCACCTGCTGTTGTTGAGGTGCAAGAATGGCAGGGCTCTCGTATGAAGCAGAGAAGTACTAGTGCCGCTCATTCTTCTGGTGAACTGACAAGCACCTGCGGCCTAGTACACCTTGGTCATACATCCAGCACTGCAGTATCACGTGGTGATATGGCGAATCCCATGAGTGCAGTTCAAGCTGGTGAGGTGGCGAGCACAAGTAGTGTCGTGCCGCCACCAAATAGACAAAGACAGGCCCATCGTACCCATAGTGTCCTTCCTGCAGAATTTGCCAATCCTAATTGGGAACCCACCACTTCTGTAGCACCCATACTTCCCCCATTCTCTGGCCAACCCGGAATTCAGGTGGAAACAGTTGATTTTACGCCACTTGATTTGTATTCACTGTTTTTCACGGAAGATCTCTATAGATCTATTGTGGACCAAACTAATTTGTATGCCAAAGATTGGAAACCAATTATGGTTTCTGAATTTAAGACCTTTCTGGGCCTATCCCTCAACATGGGCATAGTTAAAATGAGTACATTGCGGTCATATTGGTCCACTGACCCAATTTACCATATTCCCGTGTTCTCTGCCTCCATGAAGAGGATAAAATATGAACAGATCTTGCGGTTCATGCATTTCAACAATAATGAACTCTGTCGTCCTCATGGAGACCCTGGATACGAATGGCTCTACAAAAATTCGCCACCTCGTAAACCACTTCAACCAACGTATTGCAGCCTTGTTTACTCCCCATCAAGTTGTCTGCATTGATGAGTCCCTGATTACATTTTCTGTCCGCTTGTCTTCCAAACAGTATCTTCCTAGTAAGCGTGCCAGATACAGGGTCAAAATGTATAAGCTCTGTGACAGGGCCACAGGTTATACATATAGTTTTATGGTTTATGAGGGAAGAGATAGTCACGTAGAGCCGCCAAACTGCCCAGATTACATAGGGAGCACTGGCAAGATTGTGTGGGACCTGGTGTCACCCTTATTCGGAAAGAGGTACCATTGTATGTGGACAATTATTACATGAGCGTGCCACTTTTTAGTCACTTGTTTGATCACCAGATTGGCGCATGTGGCACCATGCGATCTTATCCTCGGGGTTTCCCCAGCGGCTTGTAGATTCCCATCTTAGGCTGGGGGAGAGAGTTTGCTTGAAGTGTAATAACTTGCTCACTGTGAAGTGGAGGGATAATAAGAATGTTTTTGTTCTGTCCTCCCTCCATGCAAACATGACGGTCCAAATTCCACCAGTTGTTGGCGCCGTACCTAGTTACCTGTAAGGCCAGACGCTGGTACAAAAAAGTGTCTGTATACTTATTTCATTTGGCTTTGCTGAACGCTAATGTGCTATACAGATGGACTGGATCCTTCCTTAAATTCCAGGAAGAGATTGGCAGAACCCTTCTGTTTCCAGACGGTGCTTTACCTCACCTTCCCAATCCAAAATGCGGTAAGCTGGCTGCGCGAGAGGCATTTTCTGTATATCCTCCCTGGTACCCCTACCCAACAAGCCCCCCAAACAAGATGTCATGTCTGTAGCAAGCTTGACATAGGCTTGACATTGTCCCTCCTGTCCTGACAATCTTGGTCTTTTGCATTGTGAATGATTTGAACGCTACCGTACACTAGTGGGTATTAGCGTAAAGTACAGCACTGCACAGACTAGGACACGCTTTCACAGGGTCTCCCAAGATGCCATCGCATTTTGAGAGACCCAAACTTGGAACCGAACTGTTACAGTTACAGTTACAAATAAAAGTGTACAAAAAAAAAACACAAAAAAATATATAAAATAAAAAAAGTTGTTTTATTGTTCTCTCTCTCTATCAATTGTTCTGCTCTTTTTTACTGTATTCTATTCTGCAATGTTTTATTGTTATTATGTTTTATCATGTTTGCTTTTCAGGTATGTCATTTTTTTATACTGTTTATTTGTTTTATTGTCAACCATTTTCATGTTTCCAGGTACTCCATTCAGTTGCAGCGTGGATTTATTTATCTTGATAGCTATAGCATTTGCTCACATGATACATAAAGCCGTGACTCCAGCTCTGTAGGAGGTGATTTCACCACCACAGTTAAAAACAAAATGGTGCATGTATGCCCATCATTAGAAGTGGGTGGATGAAGGGAAGTATTCTATTGATGGGCATACCCACCGATCAATATCTTTTTTTTCGTTCAGCCCCCAGGCTGCATGAAAAAAAAAAAGATTACAATATATGCCCAACAAGGACCAGCAACATAATGGTATGTTGCTGGACTTTGAGTGGTTATACCAGAATGATGCCTGCGGGTTTAGGTATCATCTTGGTATCATTCTTTTCATGTAAAAGCAAACCTAGTGGCTAATTAGCCTCTAGACTGCTTTTACAAGCAGTGGGAGGGAAGCTGCTTTTACAAGCAGTGGACCGTCTTCCATGGTTTTCTCTGGCTCTTTAAAAAAATTAAAAGAACAGTTTAAAAATAAAATGAAAAAGCAAACATAAATAATTTAAAAAAAGCACCTCTGTCCCCCCCTGCTCTTGCGCAAAGGTGAACGCAAGCGTCGGTCTGGTGTCATATGTTGACAGCAATTGCACCATGCATGGGAGGTATCACTGCAAAGGTCAGATCGAGGGCAGTAATTTTAGCAGTAGACTTCCTCTGTAAATCTAAAGTGGTAACCTGTAAAGGCTTTTAAAAATAAATGTATGTAGTTTGTCGCCGCTGCAGGTTTGTGTGCAACTTTAAAGCATGTCATGTTTAGTATCCATGTACTCGCCCATCTTTTTTATTTCATCCAACATTTGGGCAATATAGTGTGTTTTAGTGCATTAAAATTAAAAAAGTGTGTTTTTCCCAAAAAAATGGGTTTGAAAAATCGCTGCACAAATACTGTGTGAAAAAAAAATGAAACACCACCATTTCAATATGTAGGTCCTTTTCTTTAAAAAAAAAATATATAATGTTCGGGGGTTCAAAGTAATATTCTTGCAAAGAAAAATAATTTTTTCATGTAAACAAAAAGTGTCAGAAAGGGCTTTGTCTTCAAGTGGTTAGAAAAGTGGGTGATGTGTGACATAAATGTTGTGCATAAAATGCCAGGACAGTTTAAACCCCCCCCCCCCTCCCAAATGACCCAATTTTGGAAAGTTTACACCCAAAGCTATTTGCTGAGACGCATGTCGAGTCCATGGAATATTTTATATTTTGACACAAGTTGTGGGAAAAATATTTTTTTTTTTTTGCACAAAGTTGTCACTAAATTATATATTGCTCAAACATGCCATGGGCATATGTGAAATTACACCCCAAAATACATTCTGTTGCTTCTCCTGCATACAGGGATACCACATGTGTGAGACTTTTTGGGAGCCTAGCGTATGGGATCCCGAAAACCAAGCACCGCCTTCTAAGGGTGTAAATTTTTGATTTCACTAGTTTGTAGATGCTATAACTTTTGCGCAAATACATTTTGGACTAAATGTATGACTAAAATTGAGTTTATTGGATTTTAATAAAAAGTAGAAAATATAATTTTTTTTCAAAATTTGAGGTCTTTTTCTGTTTATATCGCAAAAAATAAAAATCGCAGAGGCAATCAAATACCATCAAGAGAAAGCTCTATTTGTGTGATCAATAGGACGCACATTTTGTTTGGGTACAGCATTGCATGACCGCGCAATTACCAGTTAAAGCAGAGCAGTGCCAAATTGTAAAAAGTCTTCTGGTCTTTAGACAGCCAAATGGTCCGGGGCTTAAGTGGTTAAGCTAAATGCAGTGCACTGTATTTTATAGAAATGCTGTCTCCTATAGCAACTGAACTTTCAACAGTCAATATAGATCTGCACACATAACTCACAGTATTCCTTTGTAGATCTTCTCTCCCATCTCACAGTATCTCATTGTAGATCTTCACACTGAGCCCCCAGTCTCTCATTGGACTTTTCAAGATCCAAAGCTGCCACTGGATCCCTTGAGCTCTTCAACAGCTAACCCGCTGTATACTTATCAAGCTTCACCAACGTTACCCACTGGGACCCTGACTTGACTTGCTGAAGCTTTCCCCCTTCTTCACGATCCCTGGCTAGTGAAACAGGGTGCTCTGGTACTTCTTCAGACTTCATGTACTGGCCTCTGACAACAGGAATGGTTGTCCCTTGGTGGTAACTGCTTCCACTTTACTTCTGACCTTGGTCCTCATTTGCCTCTGGTAACAGGAGCGGTCCTCCCTTATGGCAACTGCTTCTCCCTCACCTCCGACAACATTTGGTTCCTCATCTGGCTGACCTTTGCAGCTTGGTTAGGCTCCCGATCTGAAGCCCTAACCATGTGCTGCTTCTCACTGTTCTGGATAGGCCTCAGACAGCCTAGCAGCTAGGCCCAGATAGGCCTCATGCTTCTGGCCTAGCAACTGGGAGCAATTCAACACACGTCCCCCCAGACAGCCGCTTGGGTGGCACAAAACCCTGATCACCTGACTCCTCCCAAATAAATAGGCTCTCCCAGCAGTCCATGGGGCCAAATAGACTCCTATGAATTGGCTGGAAAAACTTATCCACTCCTAACCCAAACTCACTATGCCTTTGTCATTCCAAAGCCACAGGCAGCAATGCCACCTAATGACAGAAGAGAGAGGTGCATCAAATTCAGGTTTAGGGCAAAGGTCACCCCAACAATTAGCTAAGCGAGTTACCACCTAGCAGACTACATTTATGAGTAGCCCTGTTTAGGATCAGGGTGCTAAAAATATGTATGATATAATTGTGAAAGGGCTATAATAGAAAGCTCACCAGGCTAAAGTAGTAGCACACTACTGAAGCAAATTTACTACACTATATTTCAAGCTGTCCCAAAGTACCCCTTAGCTTTTCAATGTAGTATATTGAAAAAGTGGTCAACATTTCTTGATCTGCAGGCAGCTCCTTAAAAATATAACTAGACCAGGTTTTCATAATTTTTTACAACTAAATAACTGATAAATGTTGTGTGCATTTGTATTCAGCTCAATACTTTGTAGAACCATCTTTTGCTGCAATTACAGCTGCAAGTCTTTTTGGGTATGTCTCTACCAGCTTTGCACATCTAGAGAGGGTAACATTTTTGCCCATTCTTCTTTGCAAAATAGCTCAAGCTCTGTCAGATTGGATGGAAAGCATCTGAACAGCAATTTCAATTCTTGCCACAGATGCTCAATTGGCTTTAGGTCTGGATATTGACTGGGCCATTCTACCACATGAATAGGTTTTGCTTTAAACCATTCCATTGTAGCTCTGGCTGCTTGTTTACTGTTGTTGTCCTGCTGGAAGGTGAACCTCCGCCCTAGTCTCAAGACTTTTGCAGACTCACAGGTTTTCTTCTGAGATTGCCCTGTATTTGTCAGTACTAGGATCCCTTTAGGACCCAGCAAAACTGACCTGACAGAGCCTTTGCCTGGGAATCAACATCGATTGGCCAACTCACCTTTAAATCACCTGTATCAGCATTCAATCAGTGCTTGTGATAGAGTTTACCTTTGTGTGCCACTTTTTGATTCAGCTGATATCTGTTCTGTGTATTTCGTGTATGACCTGGCTTGTTTGATCCTGCTTGCTCGCTTCTGATTCGGTACCATTGAGACTCTAATCTACCGGTGTATGACTCAGCTTGCCTAGACTACGCTTTGCCTGATTCTACTGTAGTACCTTTATCTGCAGCAGTGAACTACAAGCACCAGCTAACATCCACCTTCATCTGCAGTGGTGAACTACAAGCACCAACTAACATCTATCCTCATCTGCAGCAGCAGGGGAGGGCTGGCAGCCTTAGGCCTGGGGGGCAAATCCAGTCAAGTGGCCCATTGAACCCCCGAATCAGCTCACCATCCGTCTACACCACATTACTCGTACAGAGAGGGAGGGAGACTGCTCCACATTGCCCGAGAGAGAGAGATTGCTTGACATTGCCTGCACAGAGAGAGTGACTGCTTCACACTGATGGTCACTCTCTGTGCAGGCAGTGTGAAGCGGTCAATCTCTCTCCCTGTGGGCAGTGTGAAGCGGTCACTCTCTGTGCGGGCAGTGTGAAGCGGTCACTCTCTGTGCGGGCAGTGTGAAGTGGTCACTCTCTGCCGCTACACTAAGCCCCTGTACACACGGTCGGAGATTTCCACAACCAAATCCTTCGGATTTTGCCCGTCGGATTTTGTCCGTCGGATCTTGTCCGAAACTGTTGCATACACACGGTCGGACAAAGTTGGCGAAAAATCCGATCTTTCAGAACGTGATGGCGTAATTTCGTTACGATGGGACTACATTCAGGCTAGTAGCCAATAGCTTTGATGTAGGAATTTGATCTGAGCATGCGTGGCACTTGGTCCGATCAAAATTCTCTACACATGATCGGAGTATGTCCGATTGGCCCAGTTGGTCGGTAAATATTTCCAACATGTTGGAAAATTGGGTCCGACGGATAT
Source organism: Lithobates pipiens (assembly GCF_037356315.1). NCBI lineage: Eukaryota > Metazoa > Chordata > Amphibia > Anura > Ranidae > Lithobates > Lithobates pipiens. The sequence goes on from NW_027507758.1 coordinate 183,496,178, forward strand.
TCCGACGGAATCAGTCCGATGCATACCACACACAGTCGGATTATCTGATGACACGGTCCGATAGGACACATTCTGACGGATTCTCCGACCGTGTGTACAAGGGCTAAGTGCTACCTGTGGAGTCTGGAGCTTCTCTGGTGAGTGTGCACCACACCACTGGGCAAGCCAAGCCAGCAGAGTAGCCAAGAGTCACAGCGAGTTCAGCAGGCTAAACACTCAAGTCCTGCTTTCTCCCTGGCATGACCACCAGATTCACCAGGGTGCAGGCTCCTCTTGTGTCAATTGCGGGTAGTGAGAAAAGCACATGCAGGTGCACACCGGAGCACCAGCCAGATTAAGGGCATCGTGGGCCTGGTGCTGCAGAGGAGCAGGTTTAGGAGTGCCAGGAATATGAGGCAAGTAATGTCATATCCCAGCTCTCCTCTTACTGGCCACCCTCACATGTTTCCAGGAGCCTGTGCTAGCTTATGCCCAGACTTGGTCGCAGTCACACAGGTGTAATGATAGGGAAGCCTGGCACTTGATTTACTAAGCATCCATAAGAGCCGTGTGTGGGTGTGTGCTCTGAGGTGAAAGTTTTCAAGCCATCAGAATACAGTGATCGCTGCCGGCAGCTTAGCAGCCAGCAGTGATTGCAAATAAATAAATAAAGACACGCTGGTTGTATTGTCAGTTGATAGATCGAATTCTGTACAACCAGTCTGCACATAGATTGATTGAAATTTCTGCTGAACAGGCAGAATTTCAATCTGTCTATGGTGGCCTGAGTCCACAGTCTCTGTTTAATAATATCCTCAAATCTTCTGAAAGGGGCGCTCCACTAAGGTGTAGAAATTCACTTTGAACTCCACATTATTTACAGAACTCTTTTTAGGGTCCTTTCACACTGAAGGCGCTTTACAGGCGATTTATTGCTAAAAATAGCGCCTATAAACTGCCTCTCATAGAACCCCTGCTCTGATCCACTCCTGGGATGCTCAAGTTTCTGATATGTGTTGGAGATGCCAAAACCAACGTGGCACTCTCTTACACCTATGGTGGCTCTGCTCGGCCATCCAACCTTTTTGGAAAACCACACATCTGCTAATTAACAAAATTACAGGTACAACACTGCCCTTTCAACCAGCTCTATATCTCTTGCACCATGAAGCTTCCCTTAAAACATCTTACCGTAAGTCTCTCACACTCCATTTAATCAGTGCAGCCAGGCAATGCATCCCAATCCATTGGAAGTCTTCTACTGTTCCCTCCACCAAAGAATGGATCCGGAGAGTAGATAAAATAGCACAACTGGAGGAACTCATTCACATTAATAATGACACACCGACCAAATATGCCTCGAAATGGGCCCCTTGGCAACACTTCAGAACCACTGATGACTTCCACCGTTTGACACAACCTTCTACCTAACTCACCATAATTTAGTAGGAACTCACATAACCTAGTATTCTCTAGACCCTTTCTATATGGACCGGTTTCCTAACATCTATTGTAACGTCATTTCTAGCACATGACCCTCCAGAAGATCGTTTCCCATTAAGCAGGACCTACAGACGGCGAGTGGCGGAGTACTTACTTATAGCCCCACCTAACAGCCTAACATGCCTACTCACTTAGCTGAAGAATCCACCCTCACCCCTACTCCTCCCTGTAACTCTCTTCCCCCCCTATTCTCTCTTTCTCTCCTCCCCTTCCTCCCCCCCCCCTCCGCAAGCCTTATATAAGCTTATCTTCACAAGACGTAAACCCCCTCTCTACTTATCTATCTATCTATCTATCTATCTATCTATCTATCTATCTATCTATCTATCTATCTATCTATCTATCTATCTATCTATCTATCCACTTCCATCCCTTCCCTAATTTACCTCTTTCCTTTTTTCTGCTTTTGTCTACCTTGCATTGATACTCTCACATTATGCTCATTGTTGAACCCTATTCCATAATCATTGATATGGGAGTTGTACCTTTTTCTTTCCTCCCCATGTACTTAATGATCTTTGTCAATATGTCCGGTACCTTGAGCAGATAAACTTATATTGTGGATATCTATGTTTCCAGTGAGATACTTCATATTGTCTGTTCGCCTGTACTATTGGCTTACTCACTGTTCTGTTAATCAGTTCTAGGATTCTAGTCATTTTTTCCTTGTATGTTGTTTTTTCGGAAAACAATAAAAATCTTTGAGAAAAAAATAAATAAACTGCCTCTCATGCCACCCCAGTGTGAAAGCCCCCGAGTGCTCTCAGAATGGGGCGGTGCGCTTGCAGGACATTCTGAAAAGTCCTGCAAGCAGCATTATTGGGGCGGTTTGGGAGAGGTGCCCTGCCCACTGAAATGAGCAACACAGGCGGTTTTAACCCTTTCTTGAGCTGCTAGCTGGGGTTAAAAGGGCGCCACTAAAATGAGCAGCGCTTTACCACTACTGCCCACACTGCCCTAGTGTGAAAGTACCCTTGGATATTAGATGTGCAAACAATAAGGTGAGAGCACATCTAATGTCTACAGAGAGCAATGGAAATGAAGTGGAGTTCAAAGTGAACCGTATCATTACCTGCAGGGATTGGCATTTAGAGGGTTAAAACAGGCAGGGATGAAATGTAATATCAACTCCTCACTGCCTGTCAAATGCCTCTGAAAAGTGACCTGAGCATGGATCACTTTTTAGAGGAGTGGCTGCTGCAAGTGAATACAAGCCTTTAGTGTGCTGCAGTGCGGGTGTACAGGCAGCTTTCACAGCCCCTAAGACTTCTTTTAGGTTGCACATTTTTGCTGCATTTTCTGGAATTGCACCAAAGATGCAGCATGCAGGGCGTTTTGTGCACTTTCAGAACATGCAGTAAAAATGTGCAGCCTCTATGGGACCAGGGGCAACATGCAGGAAGACTGCCAGGACACCAGCACTGCAGCCAAACCGCAGCATGCCAGTGTAAGCCCACATCATACCACCATACTGCTCAGGCTGCTAGAAAAAAAAAAACTCTTTGGCTGCAGAGAGGAGGAGGAAGGAGCTCACTTACTTGGATGGTCTCAACCTCCCAGGAGCCTCACTGGATTCCAGCTGACTGCTCAGATTGAACTTTCCAGCCCCACACATCCTCTTCACAGACAGCACACGGGCATGTGGGTCGGGGAAAGAAAGAGCAGGTCCAGCCTCTGCCAGCCAATGGTGTGGAGGAGGGAGGGGCTGGGCGGGGCTGTGCTGTGTAACACAGACTGTCAGCCCTGACATGAAGACATCGCTGGATCACAGTACTGGACTCGGCCAGCTCAAGATCTGCTTATGTGTGCTTTTGAGCTGACGGCACAGCAGCCTTTGCCATAGCATATCAGAGCAGCCCAGGGGGCAATTGCATCCCTGCCCCCCAGCCCAGCCCTCCCCTGTGCAGCAGTGAACTACAAGGTCCAGCAAACATCAACCTTCATCTGCAGCTGTGAACTACAAGTCCCAGCTGACCTGCTCTGCTTAGACCTTCTCATGGTATGTGCTCTTGTTCTTTGAACTCTGCATAATCTGCACACCTTAACTGTTACCTGCTATCTGCTCCTAGCCTGGCAGTATTTGGCTCCATCTATCTTCCCATCAACTCTCAGCAGCTTCCCTGACCCTGCTGAAGAAAATACGATGCTGCTACCACCATGTTTCACGGTGGGGATGGTGTGTTCAGGGTGATGTTCAGTATTAGTTTTCCGCCACACATAGCATTTTACTTTTAGGCCAAAAAGTAAAATGTTGGTCTCATCTAGGCAGAGCACCTTCTTCCACATGTTTACTGTGTCCCCCACATGGCTCCTCGCAAACTGCAAATGGGACTTTTTATGGCTTTATGGCTTCAACAATGGCTTTCTTCTTGCCACTCTTCCATAAAGGCCAGATTTGTGGAATGCACAACTATTAGTTGTCTTGTAGACAGATTCTCCCACCTGAGCTGTGGATCTCTGCAGCTCCTTTAGAGTTACCATAGGCCTCTTGGCTGCTTCTATGATTAATGCTATCCTTGCCTGGCCTTTCAGTTTAGGTGGATGGCCATGTCTTAGTAGGTTTGTAGTTGTGTCATACTCTTTCCAATTTCAGATGATGTATTGAACAGTGCTCCGTCAGATGTTTAAAGCTTGGGATATTTATTTTTTAACCTAACCCTACTTTAAATTTCTCCATAACTTTATCCCTGACCTGTGTGGTGTGTTCCTTGGCCTTCATGATTCTGTTTGTTCACTAAGGTTCTCTAACAAGCCTCTGAGGGCTTCACAAAACAGCTGTATTTATACTGAGATTAAATTACACACAGGTGGACTCTATTTACTAAGTAGATGACTTGTGAAGGCAATTGGTTCCAACATATTTTAGTTAGGGGTATCAGGGAAAAGGGGGCTGAATACAATTGCACGCCAAATTTTTCAGATATTTATTTGTAAAAATGTAGAAAACCATTCATCATTTTCTTTCCACTTTACAATTATGTGCCACTTTTTGTTGGTCACATAAAATCCCAATAAAATACATCCAGTCTTATCTCGGTGTGACTGTGTAGTCATATGGTAAGAGAGGAGTCCGCTCCACATGCTTCCTCTGCTCGTGCACACTGGGAGATAAAAGAGGAAGTAACATCATAACTCGAATGTCACTTAAAAGCACCTTGCATACAATAATGCATATAATATGCATAGTAAGCATGTGGTGTCGTTCCAAGATGGACGTGTAGGTCTGGAGCTCCCATCCACGAGGTGCAGCTACTTCAGCTTTTCTACCCACTGGAATGCTCTGCCATGGCGAGAACATCCTGCAGTGCCTCGGCAACAAGGTCCTGATCCCTACGGAGCCAAGGAATGCAGCTCAGCAGACACATCCCTGAGATCTTTCGGTCGCTGCCTAGGGACAGGATGCAAGCGCCACAAGCAGCCTCTTCATGTGAGTCCCGCTCCCGCCCCCCGGGCGACAGCTCACACAGCCCCCATGTGTCAGTACTAGAATCCCTTTAGGACCCAGCACAACTCACCTGACACAGCCTGTGTCTGGGAAACAACAGTGATTGGTCAGTGCTCGTGTTACAGTTCACACTTGTGTTTGATCCAGCTGATATTTGCTCTGTGTCTTTTGTGTATGACCCGGCTTGTTTGATCCTCCTTGCTTGCTTCTGATTCGGTACCATTTGGACTCTGATCTACCCGTGTATGACCCAGCTTGCCTAGACTACGCTTTGCCCGATTCTACTATAGAACCCTCATCTGCAGCAGTGAACCACAAGGTCCAGCAATCATCTATCCTCATTTACAGCAGTGAACTACAAGGTCCAGCAATCATCTATCCTCATCTACAGCAGTGAACTACAAGGTCCAGCAATCATCTGCCTTCGTCTGCAGCGGTGAACTACCAGTCCCAGCTGACCTGCTCTGCTTAGACCTGCTCATGGTATGTGCTTTGAACTCTTTGTATGATCAGCACACCTGAACTGTTACTTGTTATCTGCTCCTAGCCTGACATTAACACGAGCCATACATAAAGGGAAACCTATCCTGAATCCTGAATAGGCTCAGTTGTTTACACAAGAACTTTGCCGTTTATCACATCAAGTTCAGGAAATGGCCACAGAGCTCACCAAGGTGCAATCTCCTTCTACTACCACCACTACAAAAACTCCATCTGAACCAAAAATTCCTTTGCCCGACCGGTTTTCTGGTGACTGTAAAGGGTTTTGCAACTTTAAAAACAGCTGCAAATTATATTTCAAGTTGAGGCCATCCTTGTCTGGCCCTGAAATTCAGAGGATTCAAATCATTATCTCTCTACTACAGGGTGAACCCCAGGCTTGGGCCTTTAACCTGGAACCAAACCATCCAGCCCTGTTAACTGTAGATGCCTTCTTTGAAGCCCTTGGGTTGCTATATGATGATCCAGATCGTGCTACTACTGCAGAATCGACCCTGCGTAACTTAAAACAAGGAACTACCACAGCTGAAATGTATTGCTCAGAATTTCGCAGGTGGGCCCCCGGAATCTGGCTGTAATGATGCAGCTCTCCGCAGCCAGTTTAGAATTGGCCTTTCAGATGCTATTAAAGACGCTCTGGTCAACTTCTCCTACCCAGCCTCACTGGAGGAGGCTATGTGTCTAGCCATTAGAATTGACCGCCGCCAGCGAGAGAGGAGACGAGAACAAACAATGGCTGTGGCAAACTATATACCTTCCTTACCACCTGACTATTCCATCTCCAGTGCTAAATCTGAGGAAGAACCTATGCAGTTAGGCTCCACTTGGTTATCTGCCCAGGAACACAAACGCCGGCGTAATATGGGACTCTGCTTATACTGTGGCCTCAAGGGTCATATGCTCCATTCGTGCCGTACACGTCCGGGAAACGCCAGGACCTAGGTGCGGGGAGGTCACCTTAGGTCTACGCTCATCTCCCCAGGGGGACAATTGTATACTTTTACCCGCTGTCATTCACTTTGGGACAGGGGCTCATGAACTGCTGGCCTTGGTGGATTCTGGAGCAGCTGAGAATTTTATTGATAAAACTCTGATCACCTCTTTGTCCCTGGAAACTCACTCATGCTCTAGATTGCCCAGTCCGCCTGATCTCCATGGATAATCGGCCTCTCTCACAAGATCTAGTGCTCCAACCCACCAACCCTTTCCAGTTAGAATTAGGGGCTTTGCATTGGGAGAAGATTTCATGTCTTGTCATTGACTCTCCATCCACTCCTTTGATCCTAGGCCTTCCTTGGCTTCAGGAGCACAATCCTGTAATTGACTGGCCAACAGGGAATATTCTGGCTTGGTCCAATCAGTGTAAAAAGAGCTGCATCTAGCACCTTGTTCGACTTGATACCTGTCAAGTGGGAATGGAACAGATTCCGCTTTCTTATAAGGACTTTCGGGATGTGTTTTCTAAAGGAATTGCTGACACTTTACCTCCTCTTTGCAGTTATGATTGTCCCATTGACCTCTTGCCTGACACTACACCTCCTCGAGGGAGAGTCTTTCCACTGTCTGAACCAGAGAATCTTGCTTTGCAAGAATACATCCAGGAAAACCTAGCTAAGGGTTTCATCCGTCCCTCCACTTCTCCCGCAGGAGCAGGATGCTTCTTTGTCCCGAAGAAGGATGGAGGACTGAGACTTTGTGTTGATTACAGAGGTCTAAATAAAATAACTGTTCCCTCTCCCTCTCATCACAGAGTTGTTCTCTCAAATCCAGGGAGCCAAAATCTTCTCCAAACTGGACTTAAGGGGAACCTATAATCTGGTGCAAATCCATGCAGGCGATGAATGGAAGACGGCCTTTAACACCAAGGATGGTCATTACGAATGTCTTGTCATGCCTTTCGGCCTCAGGAATGCACCAGCCATCTTTCAGAACTTTATAAATGACATTTTCCGTGACATGTTGGGTCGCTTCATGCTTGTATATTTAGACGATATTTTGATATACTCTCCCAATCTTGAAACACATCAGAAGCATGTCTGCTCGGTATTAGCCCGACTAAAGACTCACTCCCTTTTTGTAAAGCCTGAAAAATGTCTTTTCCATGTTAAACAAGTACCTTTCCTGGGTTACCTAATTTCTGACACAGGCCTCACCATGGACCCAGCCAAGGTTCAAGCCATTTTAGACTGGGCACCACCTTCAGACCTGAAGGCAGTTCCTGGGCTTTGCAAATTTCTATCGAAAATTCATTAAGAACTTTGCCACCATTGCACATCCCATCACCTCTCTCACCAGGAAGACTCCTACTACATTTAAATGGACTACTGAAGCCCAGGCAGCCTTCACTCAGTTAAAGAAAGCCTTTACCTCTGCACCAATTCTACGCCATTCTGTTCCTGAACTACCTTTTATTGTAGAGGTAGATGCATCTGAAGTAGGGGTGGGGGCGCTTTTGTCACAAAAAGATCCTGTAAATGCTGCCATCCACCCCTGTGCCTTCTTGTCCCATAAATATTCCCCAGCAGAGCGCAATTATGATATAGGCAACAGAGAACTTTTAGCCATAAAACTAGCTTTGGAGGAGTGGAGACATTGGTTGGAGGGAGCTCGCTATCCATTCATAGTTCTGACTGACCACAAAAACCTTGAATATATCCATTCTGCTAAAAGACTGAACTCGCGTCAAGCCAGGTGGTCATTGTTCTTCTCCAGATTTGACTTCACAATTTCTTATTTACCAGGTCCAAAAAACATTAAGGCGGATGCCTTGTCTCGCAGCTTTTTATCAGATTCTCCTCCTCCGCTTCCTCCACAACCCATTATCTCTGAGGATAGGATTTTGGCTTTTACCCAGACTGATATCTCTGAGGCCTTGTTACCAGCACAGACTGAAGCCCTTCCCTCCACTCCCTCTGGTATGCTCTTTGTGCCCCTGGCTCTTCGTTTGCATGTGTTGCAACAAGTACATGCATCAAAACCTGCAGCACATTCAGGGTTTAGACAAACTTTTGAGATTGTCTCTCGCAACCTCTGGTGGCCATCGCTTAGGCAGGATGTGTTAGCCTTCGTCCAGGCCTGTGAAGTTTGTGCCAGAAACAAGAGCAGTACCTCTAAGCCCCCCGGTCTCCTACATCCTCTACCGATACCTACCTGCCCCTGGACCCATTTATCTATGGACTTTATCACAGACTTGTCTCTGTCCCAGGAATGTTCCACGATCTGGGTGGTGGTAGACAGGTTTAGTAAGATGGCCCACTTTGTTCCGCTTCCAAAGCTTCCATCTGCTAAAGAACTGCCATCTTTATTCATTAAGCATATTTTCAGGCTCCATGGGGCACCAGTTAACATTGTCTCTGACCGCGGCTCTCAGTTTATAGCCCAGTTTTGGAAGGCCCTTTGTTCTCAGCTGGGGATTAAATTATCATATTCTTCAGCATATCATCCTGAGACAAATGGCCAAACAGAAAGAACTAATCAGACTCTAGAGAAGATGGTACGTTGTCTGATGGCCAAAGATGAGGTGGAGTGGGTCAACATCCTTCCATGGGCAGAGTTTGCCTTTAATAATTGTGCCAGCACATCTACAGGGACCTCTCCTTTCTTTTGTGTTTACGGGTTGCATCCTCGTGTGTGCTCCTTTGATCTTCCGCCCTCTGATGTTCCAGATGCCAACACCACGATTGAACATTTCTCCAAAATCTGGTCTGATGTAAATCGTGCTATTTCTCGCTCTGTACAGGCTTTTAAGAAAACGGCTGACAAGAAGCGCTCAAAGGCACCAGGATATAAAGTTGGTGACAAAGTGTGGTTATCATCTCGGAATCTGTCCCTGCATGTTCCATCTAAAAAGCTTGGACCAAAATTCATCGGGCCTTATGAAATTTCGGAGATTGTTAATCCTGTGTCCTACAGATTAAAACTTCCCCCATCCATGCGCATTCCAAATGTCTTTCATGTTTCATTGTTGAAACCTGTTCATTCCAGCCTCCTAGTAAATGAACCAGAGCCTGTGGATGTGTTGGACAGTCAAGAATATGAAGTGGCATTTATTCTTGATTCCAGACGAGTGCGCAATTCCTTACAATATCTCGTTCATTGGAAAGGTTTCGGCCTAGAGGATCGATCTTGGGTACCAGCTCGTGATCTTCATGCTGATCGGCTTAAGAAGAAGTTCCATCTCCGTCATCGAAGTAAGCCTGGGGGTGCAGGAGCAACCCCTCGAGAAAGGGGGGGTACTGTCAGTACTAGAATCCCTTTAGGACCCAGCACAACTCACCTGACACAGCCTGTGTCTGGGAAACAACAGTGATTGGTCAGCTCACCTTTAAATCACCTGTATCAGCATTCAGTCAGTGCTCGTGTTACAGTTCACACTTGTGTTTGATCCAGCTGATATTTGCTCTGTGTCTTTTGTGTATGATCCGGCTTGTTTGACCCTCCTTGCTTGCTTCTGATTTGGTACCGTTTGGACTCTGATCTACCTGTGTATGACCCAGCTTGCCTAGACTACGCTTTGCCTGATTCTACTATAGAACCCTCATCTGCAGCAGTGAACCACAAGGTCCAGCAATCATCTATCCTCATCTACAGCAGTGAACTACAAGGTCCAGCAATCATCTGCCTTCGTCTGCAGCGGTGAACTACAAGTCCCAGCTGACCTGCTCTGCTTAGACCTGCTCATGGTATGTGCTTTGAACTCTTTGTATGATCAGCACACCTGAACTGTTACTTGTTATCTGCTCCTAGCCTGACACCATCGCTCCAGAGCTCAGAGCGTGATCGAGACATCCCCCTGCTGTGAACTTAGATGTCCTCCGCAGTGTCGTGGCTGACATCAAGAACACTCTCATGGCAGCCATTGCTGACATGAGATCTGATATACAAGCCATGTCACTCAGAGTGAAGGAGGTGGAAATAACACAGACGTGCCATGATTCCTCTTTGTGCCATGTGCAACAGATTACTGAGTCCCATGCCATCCACCTCAGAGAAAATAATCGACACATGGAAGATCTAGACAATCGCGGAAGGTGCCGCAATCTCCGGGTAAGGGGAGTCCCCAAATCGATTGACCCCAGCCAGCTCTTCCAAATGATCACTACCATCTTCAATGACTTACTAGAAAGACCCCCCATACATACTGATTTCCTTTGAGCATATCCACAGAGCACTGCGTCCGAGGGTGAGAGACACAGACCCCCCCAGAGACACGGTCTACTGTCTCATTGATTTTCCACTAAAGGAAGAAATCCTTCACAAAGCCAGAAATTGAAACAAGCTGTCTTTTCAGGGATCAGTGATAAAGATATATCAAGATCTGTCCAACATCACCCCGCAACGCAGAAGGGTACTGCGGCCCTTACTAGACATCCTGAGAGCCAGGTCCATAATATACCGTTGGAAGTTCCCCTTCGGCCTTTCAGCATCCAATCAAGGCCATGCTGCAATCCTCAGGGTACCTGAAGACCTGGACCATTTCTGCTCTACTTTGGATATCCCACTAGTAGATCTGCCTGATTGGTACAGCGACTTCCGCCTATCTTCACTCAAAAAAGCCACATCAATGAAAGGCATTTCTGAGGCAGGCAATTTCAGCATTGGGCGTTGCTGCCCTCACCCGCTACCTCCTCACTCTCTGCTGAGAGACCCTGTAGCACCATGGAACGGCAGCTCTACAGCTTCTCCAGCTAACTGCAGGGCCCACATCACCTAGTCAGGTAAACGTAATCTCTCCCCTTCTCATACATGACACAGAGACTCAAATTCTGATGCAGTCTCAAGTTACAATACAATCTCCCCCTTAACTCTCCTTGGCTACATCACTAGACTGAAGCCCAATCATTCTTTTTCCTCCACTCCCACCAACCAGTCAGACTGTGACAGAAGATATGCATCCCCAATCTATTTACCCCGCTAAGAGTGCAGCAACAAACCCCTCCATTATCTCTACCTAATACCCTCCCCTCCTTCATAAACCCCCCTTTAAGCACCTTGCACTAGAAAGAGTGCACTTCGCCAGACTCTACTAGGGCCTGGGCCACACATCTTAAGCTACCCTACCTCTCCCACTTAAAACAAGTGGCAGGGCATTTTTCTCTTTTCCACGCAAGCAGGAAGAAGATTTGCACTCCAGAAAGAATTTATGGTCCCCTGCATATAACCTCAGCCACAGAAACAAATATAACTCGTATTTGGTTTACATGACACCCCACGGATGGACCTACAAGTTCTTCCAGATCTGTTTTTGTCCTATATGGGAACCACACAAAAAAAGAGATCACTTACAGCTTCAAAAACGCTATGAGATATCAATATTCAATATTCTCTCTATTTTCTTTACTCCCCCCCCCCTCTTCTCTTCCCCCTCTCTGCACTGGCACTCAAATCCCTACCCCCCACCCTCCTTTATTCACCTCTCTTCTCATGTTCCTCCTGATCCTTTCAAATGTAGTAACCTTGAACTATTATATCTAGTCGATTTGCATTTAACCCACCTCTTTTTCCTGCCTTAGACAAACCTGATGCCTACAGTAGATTTCTACAATCCTAGATATGTAAAGGCTGTCCGGAAACCCGAGGGAGATATGTTCAGGTAAGGTGTCCACAACACTCCTAACCGCACCTAGATATATAGCACCTACAGGAGTAAAATCCTACTCCTATTTAGAACACAATATTCAACCCCTCACTTGAATTAGAGAGACCTACACACAAAGTATTGCCCCTTGGACCAGAGCTGAGCATGTCCCCTTCGGACCCAAAAGCGATTGCCTCAAAAATATTTTCTGATTTTCTCACAGGTATATGTACAACTTTTAATATTACAGTTATGTTTACAAGTAATGTTTTGACTTGCATTCATATCCCCACTGTGTCATGTAGACTGTAGACCTTAGTCCTTCGGTTTTAAACCTTTATGTTATAAAATTCTTGTTCAGACTTTATGTTCATATTCCACGTTCAGTTATTGGTTTTAATGCTTTACACATTTCTGACTACACAATGTCCTCTTGCCAACTATATTTATGCTCATGACCTTCACCTGACTAGTCATTCCAGTTGAAATAAGGTAAAATCGCATTGTCTTTAGACCCCAACTTGACTCGTCTCCCTCTACCACACCATCCAAATATCCTCTCACCATAGTAGTCCACCTCCTTATTAATGTCAAGAGGGACCGGCGGGGAACTTACCTTCCCCGACTGGATCCCGACAGAGCTATGCTTCAATATCTCATGCAATGCTTCTGACCTCCAGGGACACAGAACTCCCTCCTCTGGTGAAATGCCACGTACTACTCCCACACATGGCAGACTCTGGTAGTCACTGCTGACCTGAACCGGTTCCCCCTTGCTCCTTAGGTGGGACTGCAGGTCAACTCCCACACCCGGTACAACCCTCGGACCACCCTTCTGGGACCCCCACATACTCGTTACCCACACCCCCCTCACCCTTCCTAGTCCCACTCCCTCTCTAACACCCTCCCCATTCGCCCTCCCTGCCACTGATCCCCCCCCCCCTCTGACTTCCCTCCTATAAACCTACACAGTCATCCGCTAGCCCCTGCCACATGAACAACATGGCACCTCTCAAAACACAAACCTCTGACCTTTCTCTGTAAATACTATTCCTCAATACCAGAGGTCTGAACATCCCAGAAAACTGCTTACAACTATTAGCCAGCATGCACAACATGAGAGCAGATGTGTTTTTTTCTCCAGGAAACCCACTTCTGCTCTAACAACGTGCCAAAATTGAAAAATCACTTTTTCCCCACAGTTACCACTCCACTTCCCCTATCTCGAAATCTAAAGTCTCCATACTCCTATCCAAAAATGTTCATTTGCAAGTTACAGATACCCTCCTTGACGACCAGGGGAGATTCATTTTTCTTAAGTGCATCTTCAGGAACAGACCGATCACACTGGTGAACATATACAGCTCCAATGTTTCCCAAATCCACTTTTTCCGAGCAGTGACAAGACAGCTGTCCACCTTCCAAGAAGTTATCCTAATCCTAGGGGCAGCTTTAATGTCCCATTAGACTAAGGTGACCAGATTTTTTAAATTAAATCCGGGGACATATTTTAATTTTTTTACTAGTAATGGCAGCCATCAGTGACTCATAGCGGGACTGCGATATCGCGGTGGACAAATCGGACACTAAAGCCACGTACACACGGTTTTTCTGTCTGAATAAACTCAGAAGGTTTTTCCGAAGGAGTTCCGCTGAAACTGTCTCGCCTACACATGATCACACCAAAGTCCGACCGTCTAGAACACGGTGACGTACAATACGTATGACGGGACTAGAAAAAGGAAGTTCAATAGCCAGTAGCCAATAGCTGCCGTCTCATACTTTCTTCAGAGCATGAGTAGTTTTTGGTCTGTCTGAACAGCATACAGACGAGCGGTTTTCCCAATAGGAATTGGTTCTGTCGGAAATATTTAAAACATGTTCTATTTCTAGGTCCCTCAGAATTTTCGGGAAAAAAAAGTCCACACACGATCGGAATATCCCATGAAAATACTTTTTCTGTCGGACATTCCGCTCGTGTGTACATGGCATTAGTGACACTTTTGACACTTTGTGGGAAACAGTGTCACTAATACAGTGATCAGTGCTAAAAATATGCACTGTCACTGTACTAATGACACTGGCTGGGAAGGGGATAACATCTAGGGCAATCAATGGGTTAAATGTGTTTTCTCACTTTGGGGCAGGTGCTTTTACTAAGGGAAGACATAGATCCCTGTACCTGCTTTGCTCTGATACCCAGAAATGCAGGATCACGTATATAAGTGATCCTGTGCAGCGCAACTGCCCTGTAGCAGTAAATCTGCTTTCAGGCGATCTGTAACTGGTTAAGATCATTAGCATTATGATAACTCACAGGCAGCAGGCACTCTATCATGGCTCTGGCTGGCTCTGTCACAGTGTGTCACATAACATGGCTGCTGGGTACTGATTTTGTTAACCAATAAGTGCCCACCGCCTGTGAGTTCTGATACTATCCATTATGCCAGAGAGACAGACACAGTGTAATCTATTCACAGACATCACCAAAGCCTTGAAGACACTGGCAGCCCCATAATTGGACCTGCTTCCCCTCTATTCCTGCTGCTGGACATCATCAGCTGAGCTCCGCTGCCTCTCTCTGCCAGTCGCCACCGCCACCGCCGCCACCTGCCTCACAACCTCTCAGGTCTCACTCTCCGGGCCCTGGCTACTACTGGATGGGGAGTGGAGGAAAACGACTCTGCTGGGGAAGGCAAGGAGATAAGCAGGCAGGCTGCTGGCCGGGTTTTGAGCCAAGGCCGAAGAACATGTGAGCGGAGCTGAATGAGCATGTGCCAGAAACTGAAGAAATAGTCCATCCGCTCCAACCAGCACATCATCATCAGAAAGGGACACAGATAATGGAAAAAATACACCCCCTAAGCTAGTAGTAGCGGGGGTGTGTAATTCAGATTTTTTTTTTATTCTGCACTGACTGACTTTGAAAATTGCCCCAGCTCCTGTTGTCAAATCCGGGGACAAAACCGGGGGCAGACTTGGTCCGGGGACAGTGTCCTCAATCCGGGGACTGTCCCCTGAAACCGGGGACATCTGGTCACCCTACATTAGACCCTCTCCTAGACATCTCCTCAGGTAAATCCCATCTTCCGTACAGGGCACATGACACCTGGCGAACCCTCCACCTGAAATAAAAAGACTTCACCTTCTTCTCTGCCTCCCACAACAAATATCCATGCATTGATTACTTGTTTCTTATGCAACAGGACCTCCCAACAGCAGAAACCATAGATCCAATGACGGTTTCTGACCACCACCCCATTTCAATGACGCTCACCTTCCCTGACAAACTCAATCGTATGTACATATGGAAACAAGACCCATCTATTCTGACTGAAAAAATAAATGAACAAGAGATTCGTAAATGTTTAACTGATTATTTCACCGAAAATGACACCCTAGACCAGGGGTCTCAAACTTGCGACCCTCCAGCTGTTACAAAACTACAAGTCCCGTGAGGCATTGCAAGGCTGACCATTACAAGCATGACTCCCACAGGCAGAGGCATGATGGGACTTGTAGTTTGGCAACAGCTGGAGGACCACCAGTTTGAGACCCCTGCCCTAGACACATCAAAACTGACACAGTGGAAGGCACACAAAGGTGTTGTATGAGGAAAACTGATCTCTTTAGTAGCCATTCTCAACAAAGAAAAGAACGCTAACTTATTTACCAAACTGAAAAAACTAGAAGCTCTTCATAAGCGTAACCTAGCTCAACAAACTGAACTAATCGAGACTTGTAAATTCATTAAAGAAAAACTTAACCTCAACCTTAGGAAAAAATGCATCTTATCCCAAAAACTTTTTTTACGAGTTTGGAGACAAATTTGACCATCTCCTTGCACTGGCACTGCGTAAGAAAAAAGCAAATAACACAATACATAAACTACACTCCCCTACAGGAACAACTCTCACAAACAACAGTGACATAGAGAAGTAACTTAAAAGATACTACTCCTCCTTATATGACCTAAGCACATCTGACCCCCCCTCCCCCCACAGCCCCACCCTCAACAAGACCCAGAGTAATTAACTCATTACTAGATCAGTTTGCCCCAGGGAAAATTTCCAAAGATGCAGCAGATACCCTGGACTCCCCAATCACCATCCCGGAATGGGAGCAGACAATTAAACAACTAGACGGCCTTTCTGCAGTTTACTACAAGACGTTCTCAAAAACCCTCCAAACACTCTTTTTAAAAGCTTTCAACTCTCTCTCCCCCTAAAATCCCCTCACATGGAAACCCACATTGTGGTGATTCCCAAAGACGAAAAAGATCCCACCCAGACAGGAAATTACAGGCTAATCTCACTGTTAAATGCGGACATAAAGCTATTTGTCAAGCTACTAGCAAATAGACTTCTGCCTCTCCTTCCCTCAATCGTCTCTTAAGACCAAGTAGGCAGACAGAGGTAGCCAGGTAGACAGAGTAAGCTACAACCAACGTACCCATCTGGAAAACCTCAGAGGCATCGGTCTCCTGAACCTCCTAAACTATCACACCACTACCTACCTCACAAGTATAGTGGACTGGAATGTCCACGCCCCCCACAAAGATTGGGTTTCTCTACTAAGCCTCTTTCGCAAAACTACTCCTAAGCTCTCTCCCTTGGATCTCCCCACGCCACATCCCACTATAAATCTACCTACATCCATTGATAGGACCCACCATACACTGTTTTTATCAGACATGTAAACATATCTCCATTTCTTCCACCCCTGGGCCACTGACTCCGATAAAACGAAACCCTGACTTCCCACCTGGAATGCACCACCACTACCTCCCTGAAAATTGGACACAAGACCAAATCAGGGCCCATCAATTCTTTCACCAAGGTAAACTACAATCTGCAGCTCAAATTGCCTCATGGCTAGAGAAGGCACCCACCCCCCCCCCCCCCCCCCCGAGCATACCTATTAATTTCCCACTACCTTAGAACCTTAGACAAAGACAGACATTGCTCAAGACAACTCACCCCCTTTGAAATATTATGCATTTCAATCCCACCTTATCTCTTTTACACACAACTTTATTTTCACCGACCTCAAGTCCAATGAAAGTCTAGCCTGCAAAAAGTGGGACAGATCTCTCCATCTCACTTACGGAAGAGAACTGAGAACAAATATTCCTAAACATACACAAAGGGTCAACCAACGTTACCACCCAGGAAAATGGGTACAAAGTTCGAAGCTAGATGGTGCCACACCCCAGTACCACACCCCAGTACTCTTTAAAAAAATGTCAAGCAGATATTCCAGAGACCTGCTGGAGGTGCCAACAAAAAAGGGGTACCCTACTCCATATTTGGTGGTCATGCATCCCCCTGAAAGCCTTTTGGTCAGAAGTCAGTTGCATAACTTCCCAAGTTACCTCATACAATCTAGACTACACCCCAGGCAATTCCTCTTACATCATTTGCACCTGCCACATAATTCTTATCACAAATTTCTAACATTGCACATTATCAAAACAGAAAAGCAATGTATCCCCGTTCACTGGAACTCAATGCAGACACCCACTCTCAGAGAATGGTTTACTAAAATCCACAAAGTCGGGGAAATGGAAAAATTCATCCACATCTCACGAGACACCCTGACAAAATTCAGCCAAATATGGGCCTACTGTATACACTACCAGACGACGCCAGAATGTACTGACATCCTGAACCCACCCACTTAAAGTGGGACTCAATCTGTGCTGGATCTCACTCAGCTCATTTTGCAATTCAACTCCCATATATTCTAACCCTTTAATCAATAGCTCTCCCCTAATCTAGCAACCACCCCCCAAAAATCATCCAATTCTCACTCCGGTTCCCCACACCTGATCAACAGCCGAGGGAAGTCAGAGACGTCCGTTCCTCCCTCTCCATCTCCCAGCCTCATACCTACCCTCTTACCTCAGCCCTTTTCCTCCCTCCCCCCATCCCATCTCCCCTTTACCCACCCCCCTCCTCTAAGTATCCCAACTCAATACCCACTTACTCGCACAACCTTTCCACTTCATAGATACAAATCACCCCCCACATAGACCAGACTCTGGATGCATACTAAGGTATTCTCTTTATCCACAGATCATATCCAAATTCAACTGGAGCTACATACGAGCTACACCTCGTGTCCATCATGTCATTCCTCCACATTACAAGACCTACATACCCACTCTACAACCGAACACATACTAGACCAGTGATGGCGAACCTTTTTGAGCCTGAGTGCCCAAACTGCAAACCAAAACGACTTATTTTTTTCAAAGTGATAACACTGCAATTAAACCTGACTAACAAGGTTTTAGTTTAGAAAAAACTATTCGTACAGTCGTTTCACAATGACACTAATAATGATCCCCCCCCTTTTTTTTTTGATAGAGCAGTGCCGCTCTAAGAGTAGTAAGTTAGTTAAAAAAGGCTTTATTCAGTTTATGGGCAGAGTACTGCAGAGTATTGCATAGTATGGGCAGAGTACTGTAGAGTATTGCATAGTACTGGCAGGGTATTGCAGAGTATGGGCAGGGTACTGCAGAGTATGGGCAGAGTATGGGCATAGCATTGCATCTCACTCCCTCTTCCCCTCTCCCCTCGCACTGTAGGGCGCGCGGGAGAAAGATTCTGGGAGGGCGTCCATGGACGCTCTACCAGAATAAGCCATCTTTTGCCTATGGCCCGGTCGGCAATTGGTTATAACACTCACATTTGAGTTGAGTTTAGTTGAAATCAGTGCGGGGTCAGGCTCCGGTGGTGTCCGTATGTCAGATTTCCCACGCAGGCACGTCAACAGGTGCGTCAGATGTTTGAGAACGGGGGCGTGGCTTCAGCATTCGGAGCATGCACCATGCCCACTCGGACACGTCACCGCTATCCCAAGAGGACTGTGGGAAATGTAGTTCACGGGAGCGGACTAACGATGACAGTGTAATTGTCACGGCGTGCCCACAGAGACGGCTCAGCGTGCCGGCAGCGGCACGCGTGCCATGGGTTCGCCATCACTGTACTAGACCCACCTCTGAGTCTTTAGTCACTGCTACTTCTTGTCCATTTGGAAATATTGGCCAGGTCCTTTACCCCCAACAGGTATAACACATTGTTAAAGTGGTTGCTTTTTTATGTGCAATGGTATTGCAGAGCTTCTTTCCTCTTCGTTGTTCGACCAATGTTTAAGATTTTTGTATATGCTTTTTACTCTTCAATAAAAGAAAATTATTGGGGAAAAAAAATATGCATAGTAATGTGTGAAGCTACTTGGAACGATTGATCGTGCCACAAGGCAGGTTAAAAGGCTGCAAATGAAGCACTGCGTCTGAATCTCATACAGACAGCGCACTTATGGACCTTTTTTTCTATTTTTTTTTTTAAAGGGTCAGGTTTTAAAAAAAAAAAATGTTAGTTTTTTCATTTTGTTTTTGTGACTGTCCGGGGGGGGGGTCAACGCCCGTGTGCCCCCTATGGACGAGCCGCCACTGGCTGAATCCATCAAGACAATATAATAATTTTTGCTCCAAACAGATAATTTCCTGTCTACACATTGTACTAAGTACTACCTGTGGCCTTTCATTATTATTAAGGGATAATGTAATAAGTACATAGATGGACACAGCAACCTATTGGATCCTGATACAGTGTTCATAAATTGTAACCTTTTTCCAAAAAAAAGAAAGCAAAAAATTATTATTTTTGACAGACTAACGCTATGAGAAACTACTTTTCCATCCACCCATATGTGAGTGTACCCAATAATCAAAACCATCTGGGAGAAGAAGGCTTCATCTGCAAAAGACCAGAGACAACTCTGTTTGAATGCACTTTACCCCTGCAGGGGTACATCTTTCTGGTGAGTGTGGAACCAAGAGGGGAGTACTGGTGGAATTCACTCACATTTTACCATAAGTTTTTGCTGATCTTGGCACAAGTCACTTTGGAAGTCACTATATAAAGAAACAAATTGTTTTCAAGTGTGATTTTTGTTTACACCAGAGTTTTTTTTTGTACATATACATATTTTTTACATGGGGTCCAATCCAGTCTGCATGGATTGAAATATCTTTATGGACATTTTTTGGACAATAATCACATTGCACTTATCTAAATAAGGTTACATATTATTGATGTGTGCTTTTTGGAATTTTTATTTAAGGAGTTCATATAGAGGATCATTTATATTGAGCACGTATAGGATTTAACACTATTAATGCTTATACGGTCTGTTGTTTAAAGAAACGCACATTTTATTAACACAATCACTAAGGCCCCTTTCACACTGCCGTGACTTAAAAGTCGCTCAACTTTGCTGCAATTTTACCGTGATTTTGACATGATTTTGCCAGGATTTCAGGGAATACCTGTGTAAACATGAGGTTTATGGACCTCAACTGGCATCAAAGTCGGACCAAAGTAGTACAGGGGGTACATTGAAGTAGGAGTGACTTGAAGTCACACAGATATGAATGGTATCATTGGAAATCATAGGGTACTACTTGTTATGCGACTTTGCAGTCCAAAGTCGCACAAGTGTGAAGGGGGCCTTACTAAGGTTTGGAAGTGCCAATTTACCTCCCTTACTATATATTCTTCTTACAGGAAGGAGTTTACCAGCTGATCACAATAGCACACACATCCTGCACTGACCGCACACATACCCTTCACCCATCAACTATGTTTGCACAGCATTCCTGGCATCTCTTCATATGTGCATTTGGCCGGCTTATCAATGTAGGCTGCCACAGCTACTATGATTGCTAAGTCTGCGTGCCAAACTCTCTGGGGCCACATGTGGCCCACAGGTTGGACACCCCTGATGTAGTGCAAGGGCCTGCCTGATTGGATACAGAGTGATTGGATTGATGGTGTGCCCTTCTATTCGGTAGTTTTGGCAAATCTAAAGGAGATTGTACAATCAGATGGTATAGTGTATGGCCACCTTTATAGACCTAAAATTAACCAGCTGCACTTTCAGTGCCATTAATTGTTAATTAACAATTAAACACAAATTTTGCCACATCAAAAAACAAGTGACAAATTGCAACAAAATGCACAGTAAAAAATGTGAAACTCCCACCATGCCAAAATGCCCCATGAGCTTCTTTGCTATGTATCGGACAGCCCATTGAAATCATATCCCTCACTTATGTCACGGGAAAAACCAAGCCAGAAAACATGCGCTTCCACTACTCTAGGTGTGAATGGGGCCTGAAAGTGAAATTGATGTGTTTACACAAGAACAATGAGGCTCCATTCACATCTGTATGTTTCCAAATGTTTCAAATGTGTGGCAAACTGCATAGAAAATGGAAACACACCAAAAAGCATGGAAAAAATGCACCACGCTACACTCTCACAAAAAGTTCTGAAGCTTCTTTGGTGTGATTGCTGCACATAGGAAAGCCAATTGATGACGAGTGGAAAAGCTCCAAAATGCCCCCCAAAAGAACGTGTGTGAGAATGTGATTTCACGCTATGTGAAGATGTGAACAGGGCCTGACATCTGTGTGTCTCCATCCCCTCCCTCCTATGTAATTGTATAAAGATGACCCAAACACTATGCAATCTGATTGTACAATCTCTGTACAAATTCCTTTAGATTTACTGGAACTATGGCAAAGGAGGAGTTACCCTAAACAATCTATCGATTTGTATCAAATCAGACAGGCCCTTGCACTGCATACCTGATGATAGATCTAAAGGAGATTGTACAATCAGATTGTAATGTGTATGGTCACCTTAAGGGAAGAAGTAGTGAGGGTGGTAAAGACTGATACACACCCTATCACACCCTTTTCTGTGATGCAAAAACACAGAGAATGATGGGAGTTGACCATACAGGAAGTACTGCAAGCATGCATATTTTTTTTTAAAACAGAAACATGAAATTTCAAACCTTTGGTGGATGAGGTAAGTGAGGGATATGACAAAAAAAAGTGAAAGTGTGTGGGACTTTTAAGGTGCTCTTTAACCCTCAAAAATGCAAATACACGACATTACATAAAACATATCAAAATTTTATAACAAAGTATTAAACACCAGGGAATACACCCATAAAATCAATGAATGGATGATCTCATATAAATGATTCAGTATAGTGAACCCCAAAACAACTTCCTAATATGATAGTACTAATGCGTTGAATAGTATAATCGAGGAGGAACGCGACATCTCCCATGGTGTTTCAATAATTGGGTTTCTTCTGGGGTTAAAATAGGGTGTACTGTTAAGGTTCATACATGTAGTTGACCTTATATTTATACAAAAATACACATTGTGTAACAAATTACAAAAATGTTACCAGTACTATCAATACTATCAAACACCGCAAAACCACATGGCCAAGCAGGGAGAGGAAAAAATTGGATGCAGACAGGGCAGGTACAACGGCAGGGTCCTCCCAAGGAGCCAGAAGACACCTTTGGAGGGGGGGAGAAAAGGAGGGTATTTGCCCCAATCTGCCGTATAGACTATAAACCAAACAACAAGCAGAGATATATAGACAAATACTATAAAGATTGATGATAAAAAGTTTATTCATACCGAGGCAATGGAGTGGGAACATATCTCCTATACATAAAAAAATGCCCTATCAATACCCTAATAACATACACTGTTAAGTGTATACTACACATGGAACCTAAGATCTTCAGATATTAACAGATATTACCAAACATATATGGTAAAATGTAGAGTTGTGTAAATCAATGCACAAAATCAGTCCGCAGTTGGTGAACAAACAAGGAGCAGTATAAAGAGGTGCCTCATGCATCTTTCTTAAATGGATAGCTGAGCTTCAGATGGAAGATAGTAATGCTGATTTAGGCAGCCAGACATTCCTAGATTGGACAGCCAAGCATGTAAGGGTATTAGCATTAAGCTGTTTAGTGCACAATTAGTAAGCCATAGATGGAAAATACGAGATTGATAACCCCATACATACCTCAATGTCCATTTCATGACATCCCATCATCCCATCCCATCTCATCCCAGGAAAGCAATACACTGATCCTGGTTCACTTAGGATTATGAACAGGCAAAATGACGTCCACCTCCACCCCATCCCATGCCGCATCCTGCTTGTACAGCCAGAAATTTGTGGCACACATGGAAGCACCACCGCTCATGCGCCACCACACAGCGCACATGAGCAGTGGTGGTGGGGCGGGGGAACCCTTAAAGAGATGACACCACTCCTCTAATGCCAATTTTATTGAAAGAAGTTCCTGATCACCAATAGCATAATTGCTCTCTGCCTGAGAATTTTTTTGGGAGAAGAACGCACATGGGTGATGTCTCTTCTCAAAGGGTTCGCACTCTCCTTGGTAAAGGCGATAATAGGCATAGCAATGGAAGAATAATTCTTAATGAACTGCCTATAATAATTTGCGAACCCAAGAAAGCGCTGTGTGGCCTTGAGGCTAGCAGGAAATGGCCAGTTGGTAATAGCCAAGACCTTTCCAGGATCCATATGAAGACCCAAGCTCGAGACAAAGCATCCCAGAAACAGGACCTCGGAACATTAAAAATAACAAAATAACATTTTTCCAGCTTGGCATACAGAATATTCTCTCTAAGGCGCTAAAATACAGTGCCTTTACGATTTTCAAAAAAAATGAGAATGTCATCCAGATAGATGACAACAAACTGATACAGCAGATCCCTGAAGATTTAATTGACAAAATTTTGGAACACAGTTGGGGCATTGCATAAACTAAAAGGCATAACCAAGTATTTGTAATGCCTATCTCTAGTGTTAAACATGGTTTTCCATTTGTCACCTTCCCAAATCCGAATCAGATTGTATGTACCTCTGGGATCCAACTTGGTAAAAATGGAGGCACCTTTCAACCTGTCAGATATTAAGGGTAAGGGGTATTGATTTTTGATAGTCATCACATTTAAACCTCAATAGTCAATGCAGAGTCTCAGGGTACCATCTTTTTTGGCAGTGAAAAAGAACCCTGTTCCTGCAGGCGATGAGGATTTCCAGATGAAACCTCTCTATAAGATTTTTGGCTACATACTCTGATATGGCCTGGGTCTCTGGGATGATCAGAGGGTAGGTACGACCCCTGGGCAGAGTTGCTCCAGGAACAAGGTCAATAGCACAGTCAAAAGACCTGTGAGGAGGAAGCACCTCAGCTGATTTTTTGCAGAACACATCCCGGAAATCATGTATGCAGCAGAAGATCAGAAGATACAGATGTGGTAGCAACTGGAAGTCTCTCCTTGGGGGCCACCTTGAGAAGACAGGATGAGAAACATGAGGGACCCCAAGCCAGGATCTGCCCAGAAGCCCAGTCCACATGTGGAGAGTGGAGCTGTAGCCAAGGAAGGCCCAATACAATGGGGGTTGAGGCCTTGAATAGAATAAAGAAGTCGGATAACCCCCCTTTCACCTGGTTATCCGACTAGTAAAACACTTCCAGTCTTAGGGTGTCTCCACTCTGGATAGAGGAGCAATGGAAACACCTTTGGACAACAGCATTGTCAACCTAGGGAAAGGGTAGTTTTAGATGCACAACATGCCTTTTAGATAAATGAATAAACTTACCCCTCCATCCGTGTCAAGTGGTTTGTCTCAACTGCCGATTTTGTTGGACAGCTTGGTCTGTTAACCACTTGCCAACCAGCTGCAGTCATACAGGTTGTCTGCCGCAATGTCGTAGCCCCACTAAAAATTGCTGATCACCGCCATTACTAGTAAAAAAAAAAAAATGCCATAAATATATCCCCTATTTTGTAGACCCTATAACTTTTGTGCAAACCAGTCAATAAACACTTATTGCAATTTTTTTCTACCAAAAATATTTAGAAGAATACATACTGGCCTAAACTGATGAAGAAATTTGTTTTTTTACTATTTTTGGATATTTATTATAGCAAAAAGTAAAAAATATTTTTTTTTTTTGTTTTTAATTGTCTGTCCTTTTTTTGTTTATAGCGCAAAAAAATAAAAACTGCAGAGTTGATCATATACTACCAAAAGAAAGCTCTATTTGTGGGAAAAAAAGGACATCAATTTTGTTTGTATACATCGTCGCATGACCGTGCAATTGTCAGTTAAAGCAACACAGTGCAGAATCACAAAAAATGGCCTGGTCATTAACAGGGTAAATCTTTCCCGGGCTGAAGTGGTTAGAGATATAACATACCTACTGGGTGTATTACAAGGTGAAAACAAAGGAAAATGCCAAACAAACAAAAAAAAAAAAATGCAACCAACACATATAATATTTGATAAGCTGCGGTATAATACATTTTTGTTTTTGGGTTTAATAGCACTTTAAGTAAAATTTAACCCACTCACAATGAAGCATAAAACGCACAGTTGAAAGCAGGAAAATTATTAAGAGAAATCAAATCTTTTCTATATATTCTCAATTATAGAGGTTTTAACCACTTTGATACAGGACACTTATACACCTTCCTGCCCAGACTGATTTTCAGCTTTCAGCGCTGTCGCACTTTGAATGACAATTGCAAGGTCATGCTACTCTGTACCCAAACTCAATTTTTATAATTTTGTTCCAACAAATAGAGCTTTCTTTTGATGGTATTTGATCACCTCTGGGGTTTTTATTTTCTGCTAAACAAATAAAAAACAACAGAAAATGTAGAAAAAAATGTTTTTTTTTTGTTTCTGTTACAAAACTTTGCAAACAAGTGTGTTTTCTCCTTTACTGATGGTCACTGATGAGGCTGCACTGACGGGCACTGATAAGATGGCAATAATGGGCACCAATGAGGTGGCACTGATGAGGTGGCAATGATGGACACTAATATGCAGCACTTATAGGTGGCACCGATGGGTACACATAGGTGGCACTGATAGGCAGCAAGGATGGGCATCATTGATTGGCAGGCATTGTGGGCACTGATTGGCATCCATTGTGGGCACTGATTGTTATCCCTGGTGGCCATGGGTGGCATGCCTGGTGGTGACTAGTGGTGGGCATCCCTGTTAGTCCTGGTGGTGTCCCTGGTGGTCCATCCCTGGGGGGGGGGCTGTGCTGATAATTAGATCCCCCTGTCAGATGAGCAGCCAATCGGCTCTCCTCTACTCGCATCTGACAGACATGAGTGAGGAAAAGCCGATCAAAGGCTCTTCATGTTTACACTGTGATCAGTTATGATTGGACACAGCTGATCATGTGGTAAAGAGTCTCAGTCAGAGACTCTTTACCTAGATCAGTGTTGCGGTGTATCAGACTGACACATATCGCAACAACGATCGCCGTGATGCGTGACCCCAGGGGCGTGCAGCGGCTTGATATCTGGCGACGTCATATGACATCCGGTCAGGATATCACAACCACTTTGCCCCCATCATTTTGCTATATGGCAAATGGCAACTGGTTAAGCATAGTGTGCTGTATCATGCGAGCTGTAAAAAGTAGCAGGACAGTTAAAAATAGGTAATAACCAAATATGTTTTAATATAAAAGTTTAAGAATACCTGTGCCTGGTTTTATGTATAAAGCACATAGCTGCTGCAAGAATTCTCATAAACGCTTACCCCAACCAAATCAAAACATCATGTTAACGTAATGCAGAATACCATATAGTTATACTATCAATGTTTGGAGGAGGATACGTGCTGACCTCACCACGCTATCTCGTTAGGAGGATAGGAGTTTGTTTGTAGCAGGCCGGCTCTGTTATTTTATGCGCGATTTTTTAAACTTCCAAAATGTAAGTGCAATGTTGTTTTTTATATAAATAAATATACAATTAGGCCATATTACACTATGGTAGTTCTCTCTTTCTGGGTTTACTACTGAGTGGGTTGCTGAATTTATGGTCCTGGATTGAGCGGTGTCATTGTGTTTGGATATATTAATGCTACCCATCCATCCATCGCCTCCACGATCTTCTTTGCAAAGGCCTTGGCTGGGCTAAAGCCACATGCTCGCTTTTGCTTGCCATCTGGTAAGCGAGTTTTTCTTAAGGTGGTGGCACACTTATTGAACAAACTCACTGTGGTGTTACTATAAGCCCTTGTACACACGGTCGGAGAATCCGTCGGAATGTGTCCTATCGGACCGTGTCGTCGGATAATCCGACTGTGTGTGGTATGATTCCGTCCGAATATCCGTCGGACCCAATTTTCCAACATGTTGGAAATATTTCCCGACCAACTGGTTCGATCGGACCTAATCCGATCATGTGCAGAGAATTTTGATCGGACCAAGTGCCACGCATGCTCACATTCAAATTCCAACACGGAAGTGCTCGTTCAGGTAAAACTACTGCTCATAAGCGATATAGCACATTCGTCACGCTGCAATGTTAAAAATTCTTTCATCAAGCGCATTCTCTTGTTCTTTACAATGCTGCAAGAACGAACTTCTTTTGATGCTCATAGTCACACACACTTCTCCCAAACGGATTTCATTACTCTTTTTTAACCATTTCAGCAATACAATTTTTGTTTGCATCACATCTACACAATTTTAGATTAGGTTATTTCTTTTTTGGATGTTTTTTGGGGGGGGGGGGGGGAATTCCCTAAAAATCTCCTTTAAAGACAGTTTGCTCATTTCTCCTTACAACAACAACATTATTGTGTTTTTTATATTTTCTTTTTCTTTTTTAATCTACAGGAGGTTGTTTAGTGTTGTTACCCCTTGTTATTTAGTTCACTTTGTATTTTTGAAATGTACCTGCCTGCTCACAAATAAACTATACTTTTGGAAGGAAAACACATTACACAAGTATTTCATCAAACAAAAAAAATTATGATTTTGTTCGCTACAAACTAAAAATAGGAACGCAGCACTGGAGAAACTTCAAAATTGGTGGCCTGAGGAGTATATATATCTCAGGGAGAGAAGTCTGGTCCCGAAGTCCTACAGAGCAGGAAATTCAGATGCCATTTCTGTCCCCAGGATGTGGATCTTCAAGAGGCTGCATCTTCTGGCAGACCAGACTCAACCCAGGCCATCACTCTCTCGTCTTCCTTCGGGACTTCCCACCAGGCATCCTTCCAGGCTGTGGCTGGGCTCCTGTAGCTGGGGCAGGAGGAGGAGGGCATTGGTCAACCTCCTGGCTGCCACTTGCCACAGCCTCCCCCCGACTGAGGTCTTCCTGTGTATGAAAAGGGGACATAGTTTTCGTGTTTTGCTCATCAATCACACCATTTTGTGCTCCTGGCTTTTGCTAATTGAATGTTACCAAATAGAACAGACTATCATTCTGACACCAGCATTTTTCTTTCCCGTCCTAATCATTTTTGGTCACTACTGTCTCTTGAGATGTAAACCACTTTGAGAAATCACAACTTACTGATCAATAAGAACATCTAGTTAACATCATTAAATGTAACACAAGAAATATGTTCAACAATGCAATACCTGTCTCAAGCTGGGCCCCACCACATGGTGCTGCCTGGAAGGCCCAGGTTGTACATCAGAAGCCTGAGCTGGGGGTGAAGGATGCCTTGGAGGAAGCCTGAAGAGTGGTGGCCTGAGTGGTGGCCTGGGTACCCCTTGGTCTACCAGAAAATGCAGCCTGTCAAAGGGAACCATCCTGGGGGAATAAACGGCATCTGTATCTCCTGCTCTCAAGGACTCCAGGTGCTTCTTTCTCTCCCTGAGATATGTCATCTTCATGGCCACAATTTTGCGATTCAGATAGGCCATGTCTGCCATGGGGACCATGATCCGCAACAAAGCAAGCAGTTTCTCCAGTGCTGCAGTCCTCTTTGATCTGTCAGTATAAAACTTGTTGTGGAACTGCCACAGGCAGGGCATTTCCATGTACAGTTCTATGAATAGCCCCATAAAGTTGGCATTTGTGAATGGATCCATATTGTCTGCAAGACACAACACAAGACAAACCCTCAAATACTAATAATGCAATTAAAATCCCTCCTAATCTTGTCCCAACATCGGCCTAGATAGAAGCAGCCTAGTCTAGTGAAGCACCAAGTTAAAAATGTTACCTTCGTTTCCACGTTCGTCGCGTCCGTGCCTCACACTCTCCTCCAAGAT
Organism: Lithobates pipiens; assembly: GCF_037356315.1. Lineage (NCBI taxonomy): Eukaryota > Metazoa > Chordata > Amphibia > Anura > Ranidae > Lithobates > Lithobates pipiens. The sequence continues at coordinate 183,525,158 of NW_027507758.1, forward strand.
CGTACAGACGATACACATGTGTTGCGTTTTATATACAGTGCGCATGCGTGAAACTCCGCCCGCCCCTGACGTTCTTTCCAGACTATTCCCGCCCCTTCGCTTCCCATGCAGTGGGGAGAGCACATGGAGGAGAGAACGCAGGTGCGCACTAATAGTTCCACTAACGAGGAGGAGGGTGAGGAAAGCCCGGAGCCTGAAACGTCCCAAACCAGGAAGACAAGATTTAAGGCCTCAAATATGTCTTTTGGAGAGATGTTGGAGATGGTCGACATATTGAACAGGACCGACTATGATGGGAAGTATGGACCTTACCCAAACCCAACTATCAGAAAGGCCAAGATCATGAATAAAGTTGTGAAGAGTCTTCTGAAGAATTTTGGGGTACACCGATCCAAGGATCAACTGAGAAAACGCTGGTCAGACCTGAAACTGAGGGAGCACGAGCAGTACCTAAGGATCTTAAAAAAAGTAAGTAGTTGTCGTGTGTTCATATGATTATTCTTGCTTGCATACATGCTCCATGTGCTTTGATTTCATGTTGTGCATTTTAAAATGGCCACTTTCAAGGTCATGGTTTCGTTCGTTCGTATGAAACATCGTTCTGCAGGGAAGTATTCCAGCTTAAAAAAGTGTCCCCAATAATGTTCTCACCTTGTAACTCGGCCCAAAAACACAATTGTACAACACTTCCAAGCAATGTTTCAGATTCCTATTTCTGCCCTCTGTGTGCTAATTAATCTTTGTTTACATTCTCATAGGGGAGAGAAGACTCGGCAAGTATGAGGACACCAGGGACCACACCCCTCCCAAAGAAGGGCAACTTCCAAAAGCAGAAACAGAGGAGCAGGAGCAGGAGGAGGAGGAGGAGGAAGGAGAGATTGTGAAGGTTGGATAAATTGTCACTACAACAGGTGAGTGGCGGAGAACACAGCTTCCGGTAAGCTCATCAATGTATATCACCATATTTGGATTACATGGTGTGTTTGTTTGCTTTGTTTTGTAGGTGACGTGGAATAAGATTCCCGTTTTACCAGTGAAAGTGCCCAGATCTTGATCGGGGAGATAATGGGGTGCAATCGGGATTTGGAAATTGTACAACAAAACATCAATGATGTTAAAAATAAAATGAAGAACATCATTGATGTTTTGGGGAGAGTGTGAAAACAAAAAAAACTAGATAGGGTTTTATTTTTGCTTTTTAACAAAAACAATTTGTATTTTGCAAAATTAAAAATTTGGAAGATGTACAGAGTGTGTAAACATGCGCTATCTCCCATCATGGGGGATCAATGTACATGTTTTGTGGAAAGTGTCTGAGATGAAGGGATTGCAGCCCCAAAGCATGTACATTGATCCCCCATGATGGGATATAGCACATGTTGACACACTGTGTGCATCTTCCAAATTAGTTTTTTTCAGGGGTGACACCCCATGTGATGAAGGCAATATCAGCCCAGTTTGTACATACTCAGGTCATATTTTGCCCTCGCTTTTCAAAGTTGAACTTTGTAAGTTCCTGTGTTCTGTATTTTACGGTTTGATACATGCCTGTTTACACAAAAACAACAAGGAAAAAAAATCTGATTAAACTCTGTTTTGGATACACAAAATCTCTTGGTTTGTTGTAAAAACCTTTAATAAACGCACATGTGAATGTGCTTGTATTAAAAAGTTGAATTCTCAACAATGTGTGGCTTCCTTTTTCATTGGGCATAAAATGTATTTGTAGTCAAATTTGAGTTTGTGCTGAGAAGGAGTGCGATTTACTAAAGGCAACTCCACTTTACACTCCAAGTGCAGTTTCAGGTGTACTTTTGCATTGCACTTGTAGTGCATAGTGGATGTGCCTTTAGTAAAAAGCACCCACAGTGATGTGTAAATTTGGACAATCGTGCCATTTTCCTGCCATGGTGCTGAAAATGAGCACGATTTTGGTCAGTAATGCACTACATACATTCGTTAACAAAAAGAAGGTGTGTGTAGCAGACCCACAACATAATAAGATTATCTGAAGAAGAGACTGTCCCCTCATCTCGCTCTGAACTTGGGTTTGCACTGTTGGTGAAAAAGGCACAACTTTAATAAAACAGGCAAAGTGGGAGGCCACAGTCTGCCATTCCTGGGGCGTTGAAGGACACTGTGTAGTGAAACAAGAACAAAAACTAGTAATTTGACAAATCAACATTGCAAGCAGATTAGACACCCACATTTTTAGACAAAATTTGTATAACATTTTTTTAACTGAGTATTTAAAGCCTAAAGTATAAGGTCCCCTTATGAGAGTCATAACCCCCCCACCCCCCCCCCCCCCCATCTGATGGACCCTTGCTAAAAAATGAGGGGGGATGTTTAGGACAGGTAACCCTCTCCACTTGATTGAGAGCTGAATGGCTAAATAATGTGTGATACTTTGGGAAGCCCCTCCTTAGTTACACTATTGGCAGCCCACCGGACAGGTAAGAAGTGACATAATAACTAAATGGAAGCCCATTTTGACATTCTGCTATTACATAGCAAGAAAATGTATGTGTTAAAAAAATAAAAATTGCATTTGAAAGTATTGAGGCAGGCCCTTACACTACATGCTTTGGTGAATTCGTCCATAAATGTGATCATGAAAAAGGTAGGTAGAGTGTGTATTGGGTTGAGTCAAGTCATCAGATACAGAATTGCTATCAGCTGAGCTAGCAGTTGGGGAGAGGGGGGTTACTAATGAGTTTGGCACAACTCCAAAAAAAAAAAAAAAGTCACTTTGCATGAATTGAAGCACACACATCACATTTGTAGAGATTTTAGGGGGTGTTTAGGGGAAAGTAATACTATGGAGCTGCCAAAAGACATTGTTAAGTGACTAGACTATAGTTTTATGGGTCAAGAAGAGCATGGTGGGGAAGTTAGGCAAATATGCATGAGGACAAAGGGGCAGAGCATATGAATTAGAGCATATTGCAATGATGGTAATTAGGGAATGAGGAAAGAAATGCAAGACATTAGCAATCATGAAATACATAGAATGTGATGTTTAAGGATAAAACTTAGCATAATATAGTCCTTCTGCAGGAGCTGAATGATGGCAGAACAGGTCTCTGGAATAATGATCCCCAGAGCCTGGGGGGAGATGCCTGTAGAGAACTTGAGGTCCTGAAGACTTCTCCCTGTTGCCAAGTAGCGCAACGTGGCAATGAGCCTCTGCTTCGGAAGTGATGGCTTGCCACATGCAGGTATCCTGCCTGGTGATATAAGGGGTCAGCAAAGCCAGCAGACGGTGAAAAACGGGGTCCGTCATCCTGAGAAAAACCAGAAATGATCAGGATTATTCTCGCGGATCTCACGGAGCAAAGGCATGTGGGAGAACTGGTGACGCTGGCGCAACCAATTCTTGGTCCACAAACGCCTCCCTTCCCTGTTCATGGACCGGGCTTGTGTCAAAGTCAAAGTAAGAACCCCAACACGAAGCCCTTACACAGCACAAACTGTACGATGAGTACGTAGATGAAACATGTTTTGAAAACGGTCGGCTGGTCAGAACGGACACCAGAAAGCACCGATAAACAGCAAGGCCTGAAAGGACGACCTGAATAGCAGAAGCAAGCAGACAATAAAAAAGGCCTTTCAAAGCGTACTATACCAAGATATAGTCCACAATGAGAAGCAAATACTTAATGACTGCACGCACTGATTATCAGATACGCAAAGACAAGCACAAACTATAGAGCGGTAGCGATCTGAATCACTAATCTGAAAAGCGCGAATCGTCTCTCACCAAACTTCTACTAAAACACGCGATAGACACGAGATCAGCAGAAGGAGCCCAAAGGGTGCCGGACATGGTGATGAACTTCCTTTTTCTAGTCCCGCCGTACATGGCTTACGTCACCGCGTTCTTGGCAACCGCTAAATCAGACAACTTGGTCCGACCGTGTGTATGCAACAGTTTCGGACACAATCCGTCGGACTAAATCCGATGGACAAAATATGACGGATTTGGTTGGCAGAATCTCCGACCGTGTGTACAGGGGCTTAGAAGAATCTGATTATTATTCCACAATTTTCTTGCCATATGAGAGATGACCTTTATTTCTACAATCAATTATTTATAAATTGGACTATATTAGCACGGCTTCTTCTTTATGTTTTTTTTTTTTGTGTATATCTCACATTAAGCTGTTGCTCATCAAATTCGATTTTAGTGATCAATTTTTTAATTGATACATTAGCACAGTTTTTTTCCCCTTTATATACTATCAATGTTTTCATCATATAGCAAATGACCTTTAAAAAAAGGCATAGTTCAGGTTTAATATTTTAAATATATATATTTTAAACATCTGGAAAAAAAATGTTGCATCATCACACCAAGACATTTTCTATGCAAGACATAACATTGTTAACATGTGAGGTCCATTTTATTTTATATCCCACCTGTGAATACAAATTGCTCATTTAAAAAATAATAATGATATATACTATTTGAAATAAAGAGAAAGATTACCCCAAGCCAAATTTCCAAATACTTCCTGTGCCTCACCGCTGTATCCTTAAAAAGGTGCAAATGCTAAATCTCACATACAGATGAATCTAAAAAAAATTGAATATCATCAAAAAGTTTATTTATTTCAGTAATTCCGTTCAAAAAGTGAAACTCCTATATTATATAGATTTATTACACACACAGTGATATATATTTTTTTTTTTTGAGTTTAAATTTTTTATTAAAGTATAGCAAATAAAACATGAACTTAGTTCCCTCGCAGGGGATTGCAGTAACGTGTTGCAAGACAGGAATGAAAGCTCAGAGAGCAAAAAGACAAACATAAGAAAAACACTGAGAGACCCAAGGAGGAGATATGGGCCCCTTCCGCTAAGGGAGAGGCTCCCAGTCCAAAAATATCAGTACCGTCCGAATAGTAAATTTCAGTGTTCTGAGTAAACATCAAAAAGAGAGAAAATAAAAAATAAAAACCCCCCAGTCAACATAAAAAAAATAAGAAAAAAATCCAACAAAAGGCCGCAAAAGATACATGAGCAGACGGAAACAACCTCTGGGAAGATCGAGGCCCCGACACCCCAACAGGGAGCACGCTGTGCCGGGGTCTCGAAACCCCCCTAACCTGCCGATGTAACTGGAGGACTATATGCCTAATATTAGCAAAAAATGACTGGGATAAGTAATAGATCAAGAGAACGTACAGTGAACTAGGTGTAGGCCTCTGAGAGTCCCAACTACTAACAGAGCTACAAACAGCTTATGAGGAAAAGGCCCAGGAGTAGTGGGACCGACAGTGCGAAGCTAGTGAGTCTAAGGCCACCAGGTGATAAAAAATAAAAATAAAATAAAATAAAGATAAAACTGTTATGACCTGTCTTGAGTCCTAAAATACCCCAAAACCCAGTCCAACAGGGCATGGGGAGGGAGAGGAGGTGAACAAGAGAAAGAAAGGAAAGAATAGGAAAGAGAGAGGGGAAAAAGAGAGAGAAATAGGTGTACAGAGAGGGGTGCCTGGACCAAGGAGAGTCCGTGGAGATCATGATATAAAAAATGGAACTGGGGGCTAAACAATAACCGAGCCCTGAGACTGGTCTTATAGAAGGATCCCAATAAAGTTGGCCCAAGGTTCCCACACCCGCTTAAATTTGTCTATTTTGTCTAAAATTGAATGAGAAGTTTTTTCGTTGAACATAATCCAGGTAATTTTTTGTTTAAGTAATGGGAAGGGGACCCTGGGGGACTTCCAAGACCTGGCTATCGTCATTTTAGCACCGATAAAGAAAAAATGAATCAGAACTCGGCTATGTTTAGTGGTTAGGGGTATCGTTTGATTTAGGAGGGCAATTGCAGGGGATTGCGGAACAGCAAGACCAGTGACTCTACGAATAAGGCCAAAGGTCTTGTTCCAGAAGCTTCTGATCCTGGGGCACTCCCACAGGATATGGAGGAGCGACCCTAGATGGCCGCAGCCCCTAAAACATAGGGGCGAGGATTGGGGGTAAAATTTGGCCAGACGTGTCGGGACTAGATACCAGCGCGAGAAGACCTTGACGTCTGCCTCCATCAGAGAAATGTTAAGGATCCCCCTGAAGGCACTCGAGAAACAGGAGTGCCAAGTGTCCAAATCCCATTCAATATCTAGGTCACGCTCCCAGCTCAGCATGTATCTCGCCTTTTCCTTTGGATCGGCCAAAGCAGAGTAAATCAGGGAAATGCCCCCCCTCACGTCCATGGCTGATGAGCACCAAAGTTCATACGGGGAAATAGAAAGGGGGAGGGGATGATGGGAAATCAGAGTGTGTAGGAAATGGGCAATTTGGCGGAATCAAAATCTTTCTGAGTCTGGCATCTCCAGTTTAGATATGCAATGCCCAAGTTTGAGTGGCCCAGACGGGTTGAGAAAGTGCCCTATTCTATAAAGGCCTTTATCTATCCACCACTGGAATGCTCTAATATCCCTCCCAGGTGGGAATGAGGGGTTATTGAAGAGATGTGTAAGAGGTCGCCATTCTGAGGTGAGAATGTTGGCCTTGAAAAGCGTGTCGCATAGAGCGAAGGAATGGGAGAGGGTAGGGGCCATGATCGGGGGTCTAGATTTCGGGGGGCGCCAAATCAGATAATCAATAGTGTGTTTGGGGATAGCTTGTCTCTCCATTTCGAGCCAGTCAGGCTTTGGTCCTCTGGAAAATACATTATAAATCTGGCATAGTTGTGCTGCTTGGTAGTACCACCAAAGATTAGGCAGCCCAAGGCGGCCCTTCCGTCTAGGTCTAAATAGCGTTGTCTTAGGGAGTCTGTGGTTAGATTTGCCCCAGGTGAATCTAATGATCGCTGACTGTAGGGTTTGGATGTGGGATTTGGGGACAGGAATCGGCAGTGATCGGAAGAGATACAATAGTCTGGGGAGAAGAGTCATCTTGACCGCATTGATCCTCCCAATCCATGACAGCTTGTGGAGGGACCAATGCTCCAGGTCCTGTTTGAGTTTCTTAAACATGGGAGGGTAGTTATGTTTATATAAGTGTTCGATGGTGTGCGTAAGCTGGACCCCTAGATAGGTAATGGACGGGGAGCTCCAGGAGAATGGGAAATGCTCCTTGAGTCTGTTAACAAGGTCTGAGGGGACAGAAACATTGAGGGCTGTCGATTTGGCCATATTAACTTGCAACCCGGATACCTCCCCAAATTTTCGGAGGAGTTGGAGAATGTTAGGAGTCGAGGTGAGGGGAGAGGTTATAAAGAGGAGGACATCGTCCGCAAACAAAGCGCATTTATGTGTTGCTGTTCCGCATTTAACTCCCTTAATGTCTGGGTGGTTCCTAATGGAAATAGCTAAGGTTTCAATGCCAATGGCGAAGAGGAGGGGGGAGAGCGGGCATCCCTGTCTAGTACCTTTCCGAATCAGAAAGGGTTCGGATAGGTGGCCCTGAAGTCTGATTCTTGCCTTGGGTTGGGAATAAAGGGCTCCCAGGATATGAATGAAGTGCGGGCCAAAGCCCCATCTTTCTAGCACGCCAAAAAGGTATGGCCAAGTGATAGTATCGAAAGCTTTTTGCAAATCTATAGAGAGGAGGAAGCCTTCCTGTGAGGGTCCCCCGTCCCAACCTGACTTAAGTAGAGAAATAACATCAACCGCCCTTCTTATCTGGTCCGGTCCCTGCCTTCCTGGGATGAAGCCAACCTGGTCCTTATGGACATATGCTCCAATAAAGGAGCCCAAACGGTTCGAGAGAATTTTAGTCATTATTTTTAAATCGTTATTAATCAACGAGATAGGTCTGTAATTGCTGACCAGGCTCTGGTCTTTCCCCGGTTTTGGGATGACCGAGATGTACGCTAAGTTGGCTTCAGGGTCCAAGGGTGACGCCCGGTTCAGGGAATTGAAGAACCGGGCCAGATAAGGGGACAGGATCTCAGAGTAGGTCTTGTAGTAAGATGTGGAGAACCCATCAGGACCAGGGGCGGAATTGTTCTTAAGGGTTTTAATGACTGCTTTAATTTCAGCTTCTGAGATGGGGGCTTCCATCATTGTTCGGTGTGCTTCCGAAATCTTGGGGAGGGGAATGTTATCCATAAAGGTGTTAGATGACTGTGTGTTGTCTGGGTCAGGGCTGGAATAGAGCTTCGAATAGAATGCATGAAATGCATTCAGAATATGCTTTGGGTTTTGTGTGAGAGAGCCTGAAAGAGATTTGATTTTAGGGAGGGCCTGGGTTCTAAATTTAGGGGACAGCTTTGCTGCAAGGAGAGGGCCGAATTTGTCCGAATTAAGATAAAATCTGCCCTGCATCCATTGCATATGTCTTTCGGCGCTAGAGGTAAGAGCAGTGTTGAGGGCAATTTTGGCTGCATCCAGCATAGCCAGGGAGGAGGCCGTGGGGTGTTTCTTGTGTGCTTTACTTAAGGCCCGGAAATTTTTCTCTAGGTTAAGAATGTCGATGTGTTTTTCGCGCTTAAGACGCGAGGCAAGTTGTATGAACTTGCCCCTCATTACCGCTTTATGCGCCCCCCATAACACCCCGGGGATATGTCTTCAATATCGTTGGTGTTAAAGTATTCCTTGATGTCACATTCAAGGGCAGTACGATGAGCTGAGTTGGAAAGCAATGTTTCCTTCAGCCGCCATTGCGGAGTATGCGATTGGGAGAGGCAGCCTGAAATTTTCAGAATAACCAATGAATGATCCGACCAAGGCACCTCGACAATAGTAGCGTGAAGCGCATGGTGGATATCCGAGGAATGTAGGAAAATATGGTCTATACGGGCGTATGTCCTATGTGGAGCAGAGTAGTGGGTGAAGTCCTGGGACGAGGGGTTAAGTTCCCTCCAGGAGTCGATCATGCCCAAGGCATGAAAGAGTCTAGCAATGTTGAGACTCTGTTTGGGAGGTCTTTTCAGGAGGGCTTTATTAGGGGCAGACTTGTCTAGCACATGATCAAAGGCGACGTTAGAGTCGCCACCCATGAGAACCTTTCCTTCCAAATGAGGGGAAAGAAAGGTTAGCATGGAGGAAAAGAATTGAGTTTGGCCCTTGTTGGGAGCATAATAAGACACGAAAGAGAAGAGGGATCCATTGATATGACCCTTGACTAAAATATATCTTCCCTCGCCATCCCTAATAACTTGGGATAGTGTGAAAGGGGTGCGTTTAGAAATGAGGACAGCTACTCCCCTCTTCTTGTCATCAGCATTGGCCAGAAAGAAGGTAGGGTAGTTTCGGTGCAGAAAGGAGGGGTTAAAGCTTTTAGGAAAGTGCGTCTCTTGGATGAGGACGATATCCAGGCTCTTGGAATGGTAGCTGTGGAGGGCTTTGCGCCTTTTCATGGGGGAGTTTAGGCCCTGTGTATTATGAGATGCGATCCTTAGAGGTTGTGGTTTGGGGTCGTCATCAGCCATGGGTGTGAGGGAAAAAGCGCGAGTGCATGCCGGCTTTGCTTACCTGAACCAAGCGACCAGTGGTCCCGACTTGGGGGATCCGATCATGACCCAGTATCCTAAGGGGTGTAAACCAGCTCGCTCTCCTTGGAGGCACCTGAGTGGGAAGAGAACCGTAAGTACCAGGAAGAAGGAAGGGACAGAGGAAAAGAGAGAAGAGAGAGGAGAAGAGAGATGGAGAGTCCAGACGGAAAAAATGTCTGGACTCCCCAGGAGAGGGAGGGGGGGTTGCAGATCCAAACCTGCTCCGATTCCCTCTAAGTTGCAGGGATCGGAAGGAGGGCAACCCGCAGCTGGGTTGCGGTCCTGGTGTCACCAAGGGGGGGTTAGGCCCCAGGGTAACAGCAGGTGGAGTGGCAAGCAGGCCCGCTCCGGCCGTGCGGCACTCGCCAATAAAAAGAACAAAAAAAATAAAATGACACCTAAAGCAAAAAAAACACAACGTTAGAAACATTAACAACTAGAATAACACGTAGGTATGGCAACTTTAACATGCACTTAGTAATCCTAGTATAGGGGAAGGCCCCTAGGGAAGAGACACACATGCCCTGCGGGCATATTGGAGAACATTAACAGTGAGACTTTGTTACAAAACACGCATTCAGGGGCCTGAGGACAACCTCTGTGGAAGGGTAGGGGGGGTTAGCTGGAGGGGGGGGCGTGGGCCGGGTAGGGAAACTGTGGCCCTTCAGGAGAAGTAAGTTGGGGAACCCCCAAGTTCACCTGGCCTGCAATAGAAAAAGAAAGTTAACCCTAAAAAACAGGAGGGGGAGGAAGTGTAAGAAGTCAATCCGAGGTGACTCTAAAGTCAAGGACGTGAGGACAACACTTCCAAAAGAGACGGTTAGGATGTAAAGAAACAAACAGACCCTTAAGGGTCAGGGGTGGAAGATGTTCATCTTGGGGGGGATCGTGTCACGGTGTCTCTTGGGTTGCTGCTTGACCCAGAGGGGGGTCAGAGGGCTCGACGGAGGAGGTCTTTTGGAGGAGGTCGGGCGTGTCTCCATTTGTTCGGGAGAAGAGTCTTGGGAGATGAGTCCCAAGTGGAGGAGCAATCGTTCGCCACTCTGGAAATCCGTGAAGCTGTGCGACTTTTCCTTGTAATGAAATTGTAGGCGGAAGGGGAAGGCCCATCTGTATTTTATCATCTTCTGGGAGAGAACATCAAGTAAAGGTTTAAGAGCCCTCCTTTTTTGGATTGTAGTGGGGGAAATGTCTGCAAAGATTTGGATTTTGACGCCATTAAAAAGGATATCATCCTTGTTGCGTGACCTTTTCATTATTTCCTCCTTGACCCCATAGTAGTGTGGCTTGACCACGATGTCCCGAGGAAGGCCATCTCTACGGGGAGGTTGCAGGACTCTGTGAGCTCTGTCCAATTCCAGCTTCTGGTCCGGGATGTCAGGGATAAGGATTTTAATCATGGTTTTAACAGTGTCATGTATATCCTCTTGCGATTCCGGGATCCCTCTGATGCCAAAATTATAACGTCTGCTCCTGTTCTCTAAATCGTCGATTTTCGAAAGGGCAGTGTCCAATTGATCTTGTAGCGTCTGGATACAAGCAGAATTCTGATTGGTGCGGGCTGCGTTGTCATCCATCGTCTGCTCAATTAAATCAATTCTGCTCCCCAGGCTCTGGATGTCAGCCTTAATAGCTGCTGTAATCTGAGCAGCATTCTGGGCCAGACCCACTGCCAGCATGTCAAATAAACTGTTCAAGAGCTGTGACACATCAGGGGGGTAGTTGGGCTGAATGGGGGAAGCTTGAGGAGACTCAGCCATGCAGCTGGGTGGGTTGGATACCGGGGAGAAAGGGTTTTCGGTCTGCAGCCTGCCCAGGAGCGATTCCGTGGATGCTGGAGAGGGGGAGAGATGCTGAGGGTTACTCACTGGTGCAGAAGGAGACGTCCCCGAAATTGTCCCGAGTGAGGGGATTGCGGCCTCGCCGCGCGTTGCTTTAGCCGCCGCCATCTTGGGAGGCTGGGTGTCCGTCAGGCTGAAGTGAAGTTTGCGGCTTACGTCTTTCTTAGTCGTCTTCCCCGTCATTCAAAAAGTTGCCCCAAATGTTCCGGAGCACGGGGATGGTCTCCCCGAAGGTGTCCGCTAAATAAAGCGCCGGGAAAGTGCCCCGGAAGGCCGGAGCGGTGCGGAGCTCCCGTTCAGAGCGTCTTCCCGGAAGTCCCGCGCATGCGCACTCACAGTGATATATTTCAAGCATTTCTTTTTTTAATTTTGATGATCATGGTTTACAGCTAGTGAAAACCCAAAATTGAGTACCTCAGAAAATTTGAATATTGTGAAAAAGTTCAATATTGTATACTCATGGGGGGTTATTTATGAAAGGCAAATCCACTTTGCACTACAAGTGCACTTGAAAGTGCACTCACTGTAGATCTGAGGGGAAGATCTGAAATGAGGGAAAGCTCTGCTGATTTTATCATCCAATCATGTGCAAGCTAAAATGCTGTTTTTTATTTTCCTTGCATGCCCCCCTCAGATCTAGAGCAACTGCACCTCCAAATACACTTTCAAGTGCACTTATAGTGCACTTATAGTGCAAAGTGGATTTGTCTTTAGTAAATAACCCCCATGGTGTCACACTCTAATCATCTAATTAACACAAAACATCTGTAAAGGTTTACTGAGCTTTTAAATGGTCTCTGTCTGATTCAGTAGGTTATGCAATCACGGGGGAGACTGCTGACTTGTCCTGAAGACAGTCATTGGCACCCTCCACAGGGGTAAGTCACAAAAGGTAATTGCCAAAAGAAGCTGGCTGTTCACAGAGTGCTGTATCCAAGCATATTAATGGAAAGTTGAGTGGAAGGAAAATGTGTGGTAGAAAAATATGCACAAGCAACAGGGATAACCACAGCCTTGAGAGGATTGTGAAGCAAAGGCCATTCAAGAATTTGGGGAGATTCACAAAAAATTTTTGCATTTCTTTGGAAATCAAGATCCCAGAGTCTGGAGGAAGAGTGGAGAGGCACAGAATCCAAGTTGCATGAGGTCGCATTGAGTTGCATGTGAAGTTTCCACAGTGATGATTTGGGGAGCAATGTCATCTGCTGGTGTCGATCCACTGTGTTTTATCAAGTCCAATATCAGCACAGCCCTCTATCAGGAAATTCTAGAGCACTTAATGCTTCCCTCTGCTGATCAGCTTTATGGAGAGGCTGGTTTCATTTTTCCAGCAGGACTGGGCACTTACCCACACTGCCAAAAGTACCAATACCTGGTTTATTGATCATGGTATCGATGTGCTTGATTGGCCAGTAAACTCAGCTGACCTAAAACTCATAGAGAATCTGTGGGTTATTATCAAGAGAAAGAAGAGACACCAGAACCAACAATGCAGACGAGTTGATGTCCACTATAATAGCAATCTGGGCTTCCATAACACTTCAGCAGTGCCACAGGCTGAACGCATCCATGCCACACCACATAGATGCAGTAATTAATGCAAAAGGAGCCCCAACCAAGTATTGATTGCATACTATACTGTACATGAAAATACTTTTCAGTAAGCCAACATTTCTGTATTAAAAATCCTTTTTATTGGGCTTATGTAATATTATAATTTCCTGAGATACTGAATTTTGGGTTTTCACTAGCTGTAAGCCATAACATAATCATCAAAATTAAGAAAAAAAATGCTTGAAATATATCTGTCAGACTTCACGTACCTGACCTATGAGCCCGAGATAGCAGGGGAAGGCCTCCCTTACGTGTCTGGTTCGTGGCCCCTGGTAGTATAGACAGGAGGCACAAGAGCACAGAGTGGTATGAGATGGCAGGAGGAAATGCCCAAAGGTCTTGATGCAGGTAAATTGGTGATCACCAGGCAGCTGGATGCTGGCAGCTGATGCAGAGCAGGAGTCCAATTACAGGCACAGTTGGCAACAGACAGGCAGTGCAGTACAAGGGGTCAGGCAAGTTCAAAGTCTGGGTCACAGGCAGGGTTAGAAACAGGCAGGCAGCGCGGTACAGAGGAGTAGGCAGGTCCAAGGTCAAAGATAAGCAGGGGCCTTCCAGCCGTAGCCTTGCTAAATTTAGTACCCCAGAAGCTTGCCCAAGCCCAATCAAGGCTCCTCCTGCAGGTTACAACAGCAGCTAAGCAGACAATCACAAAGGCCTGGAAGTCTCCGGCTTGGCAAGTTATCGAGGTTAAAAACAGGGTTACCCAGGCTATGATTCACAGTGAAATTGAAGCAACAATTCTGGATAAACTCCCTCTACATAGAAAGGTATGGCAGCCCTGGGTAGAACATTATCTGCCTCTAAATTTTGATAGTCAACTCCTGGAACCTTAGTCTAATTCGTGATTTAATTTATGGTTGCGATTTATACCCTGAATCTTCCCGGGACGCCGGGCCACCCGCCACCCCATCCCTGCCCTCTCTCTCTTTCTTGCCCTATGATTCTTCTCTTCCCTGCACTTTCTTATTTCCGTTTCTTGCTTTTCTTATCCCTTTCTTACATTGCCGTTTGACTTTAAATCTCTTTCTGTGTTTGTTTTTGAAACCGCAATATAGTTGGGTACACCCTCTTAAGGTTGTCCTTAAATCTTAGTTTTTGGGATAGCTAATTCTGCTATGAGGCTTCCTATTTTTTAGGACTCCCTCCTTGTTTATGTCAGATCCACCATTCAGAGACAAATTAAATCATCTTGGTGGAGCTACTGGATCCTGGAAATTATATTATGTACCACACTGAACTCTGCTGTATTACTGTACTTGTACCGATTGCTGTATACTGTTGATCTGACCATGTTCATTCTTACAGTTCCGTTTGTATTATGTTGCCTTTTTCTTTTTTATCTCAATAAAAATATTTGAAAGAAAGATAAGCCGGGGCCGGAGGCAGGCAAAAGACAGGATAATCCAAAGGTCAAGCCGGATAGTCAGGGGATCAGATGCTCAGGCAAGGTCGCGGGTGCTAGGATACAGGGAGCCTCATATTGGACAGCACCGAGCACAGTGCAGGGACAACTTAAATAGGCTGATTGGCGCCAAACGCCATGCGTGCGCTTTGACGCACACCCATAGATGCCCGCACTTTAGCGCACACATTAGCGATCCCGCGAGCACCAGCACGCACCGGCGCACACCGGCACACTCTAGGGCGCCCAGTACTTCATCCAATCTGAGAACTTCCCTGACAGTGCCCCCTCCTTATGGGCAGCCTCAGGATGCCCATCTGGGCCAATCTGTTGGTGTGGGTACTCTTAAAAGCTCTTAGGAGTTCTTCAGCATGTAAATTACTTTCCAGCTCCCAAGAATTATCTTCCGGTCCGTACTCCCTCCACTTAATTAAGTATTGGATTTGGTTGTACCTTTTCCTACAGTCCAGTATTGCTTCCACCTGAAATTCTTCATTGTCAATGATTACAGGTTTAGGTGGACCAGTATTTTGACCAGTAAAAGGATTGGGAGTAATACATTTTCAGCGAACCGGGTAAGTTAAGCTCGTAGTTCACATCATTAATTTTATTTCTTGACCAAAAAGGGGCCCATGAATTTAGGACCCAGTTTCCTTGAAGGACAAGCCTTTTTTAGGTTAACCGTGGAGATCCAAACTTGGTTGCCAGGTTGTAGGACAAGCTCTCCTGTCAAACATCCTCTTGTTGTATTTCTGGGTTTTGGCCATGGTCTCCTGTAGCAGTTTGTTGTTAGTAAGGAAGAAGTTCATTGTTTCGGAGACTGCGGGGATGGCACACTCGGGTGCAGAACCAGGCAGAAAGGACAGATGGTAGCCGTAATTTGCAAAGAATGGTGTTTGCTTAATGGCGGAATGCAAAGAGTTGTTATAAGCAAACTTGGCAATAGGCAGTAGAGAGACCCAGTAGTCCTGTGAGAAGGCAGAAAAGCAGCGGAGATACTGTTACAAAGTCTGATTAGTTCTCTCTGTCTGCCCATTCATCTGGGGTTGATAGGCAGACGAGAATGCCAACTCAATTTCAAGAGAACCACAGAGAGCCTTCCAGATCCTGGAGGTAAATTGAACACCTCGATCAGATATGATACTTGATGGAACCCCATGCAGCCTCATTATCTCCTTGATGAAAACCTTTGCTGTTTCCATGGCTGAATGTATGCCCTTCATAGCCAGGAATTGAGCCATTTTAGACAATAAAGATGGTAGAGTAGCCTTCTGCCTGAGGGAGCTCCACAATGAAATCCATCAAGATCATCTTCCAAGGTCTTTCTGGGACAGGTAAGGGTGTTAATAAGCCCCAGGCTCTTGCCCAGCTATTCTTGCTCCGGGCACAGGTGGTGCAAGATTCCACATAGCTCTTGCAATCGTTTGTCAGCTGAGGCCACCAGAATGCACGCTGCACCAACTCCACTGTTTTCAGAGCTCCAAAATGTCTGGCCAACTTTTGGTCGTGGCAGAGTTCCAAGACTGCCACTCTCAAACTCTCCGGGACTAAAATCGTGTCCTTGTACCAGAACAAGCCATTCCTCACATCGTTTTCAACGGATGGGGACCATCCCACAGAAGCTTGCCTTATTGGGGATAAGAGGTCCCGCTGGAGTAACAGGAAATTTCCAGCAGGAAGGATGGTGTCTGGAGGTAAGGATTTCTCAGAATCATGGAACATGCGGGAAACTGCATCCGGTTTGATGTTTTTGGAGCCAGGTCTATAGGTGATGTGGAACTGAAATCTAGAGAAAAACAGAGCCCACCTTGTCTGCCGTGGTTTCAATCTCTTGGCTGTTCTCAAGTACTCGAGTACTAGGTTTTTGTGGTCAGAATAGACCAGGATGGGATGTGCAGCACCCTCCAGCAAGTAACGCCACTCCTCCAAGGCTGCCTTGATGGCCAGAAGCTCCCGGTCTCCCACATCATAATTTTTCTTTGCTGTGGAGAGCTTGCGTGAGAAGAAGGCCACTGGATAGAGGAGGGCCTTGGCACCTTGCCACTGGGAAAACACGGCTCCAACTGCAATCTCTGATGCGTCCACCTCAAGGATGAAGGGCAAAGCAGGATCCAGGTGTTTCAGGATAGTAGCAGAAGTAAACAGTTCTTGAAGTTTTTCTTTTCAAATATTTTATTGACAATAATCAAGAATAAGTAACAGGCACAGTTACAGATATTATAGACATAAAAGTACATCCCAGCAGAGCATTAGAGTAATAAAAAAGACACGGTCAAGTATTGAAGTATAAGTTGTACCTTTGACTCCCCCTTAAAATGAGACAAAAATCAACCGATAGCATCCATGGGGGAGGGAAATGATTGTGAATTTGAAAGCTATAACCAATACACAAAGCAGGGATACTCTGCCCAAGCAATCCGGGCAACAGTAATGGGTACATAATGTGTATTACATGCCATCAGAAGCGGAACAGTTAGTGAAAGAGGAGGGCAAAGTAGGTTGGGGGAAAGGACAGGGGAAAGAGTGAAGAGGGGACTAAAAAGAAAAGAGGAATAAAGACTAAAGGGAGAGAAAAAGAGAGGGGAGAAAGAAAAAGAGAGAACAAGCATAGTTGGGAAAGAAATAGAGCTGGCCAGGCCGTCCACCATCTCCATGAAAAACGGAAAAAAGGGAAAAAACGGAGAAAAAACAAAAAAAAAAAAAGGAGAGCAGCCCTCCGCTCCAAAAAAGAAAAAGAAAAAAAAAGAAATGGGGTCAAGGCTCTAGAAGACGACTATCAAAATCTGGAGGAAGAAAGTGATCTGCCCAGGGGCGCCAAATTTTAAGGTGTCGGGGGATCTTATCTAAAGTGGTAGCTTCGAT
Source organism: Lithobates pipiens (assembly GCF_037356315.1). Taxonomy (NCBI): domain Eukaryota; kingdom Metazoa; phylum Chordata; class Amphibia; order Anura; family Ranidae; genus Lithobates; species Lithobates pipiens. Next base: position 183,542,328 of record NW_027507758.1, read on the forward strand.
TTTACTGTGTATCATAGCCAAAGTGACTCTGTTTTTAACTTCCACAATATTCACGAAAGGGGACTTCCAAGCCTTCGCAATAGTCTGTTTGGCGGCAGTGGTGAGCTGAAGAAAAAGACGCAACTGTGCCCTAGTGAGGTCGTGTGGGGGGAGATTAAGCAATGCATGAGCTGGATCCGGAACAAGGGTTATATTAAACAAGGTGGAGGCCATTTGGAAAATAAGTGCCCAAAAGCGTTCTATCACAGGGCATGTCCACCATATGTGAAGGTGAGTACCCCCTGCATCACATCCGCGAAAACAGTTGGGAGACGAGGTTGGAGTGTATTTAGCGATCCTTACGGGAACCAGGTACCACCTCATAAGGACTTTGTAACTGGCTTCTAATGCCACCACATTCTGCGATGACATTTTAGTAGTTGACCATATCTCTGTCCAGTCCCCCGAGTCCCAATCCTTAGATAAATCTCTAGACCAAGCAGCGGCATAGGATGGTAGCGGGGAGGGGGAAGAAATAAGGTGCATATAGAGGGTAGAGATGATACCCGGCGCATGAGGATCCGAGTCACAGATATTCTCGAATATGGAAAGGTTGCTCACTACCCTATGAGAGCCCAGAATTGTTTGAATAAAATGGGATATTTGGAGGTATCTAAAACACTCCCGTGAAGGGATGTGGGTCTGCGTCTGTAGAACTGGAAAAGGTGTGATGGCGCCATTGGAAATAAAATCACGTATTCGAATCAGGCCGGCCTGAGTCCAGGCCTGAAAGGAAACTGGATGAGAGAAGGCCGGATAAAATAACGGTTGACCTATCAACGAGAGTAAGGGCAGGTAAGGCGTGAGTAACTTAAAGGACTTACATAACTTATCCCAGATGCGTAAAGAATGTTGGGTTAGGGGGTTAGTGACCATGCCCCTAGCCGAAGCAGGGAGCCACAGGACGTTGGCAATGGAGATAGGGTGCAAATCTATAGCCTCCAAGGCGACCCAGAGTGGGATTTCCGTCTTCGCATGATACAAGGTAAGTTGTGCCAGTTGGGCAGAGTGATAGTATTGGAGAAAGTTGGGAACTCCCAATCCCCCATTAAGTGTACTGCGAAGTAAAGTGGTTCTAGAGATACGGGGGGTCTTGGTGCCCCATATATATTTATACACCCGACTCTGGATCGCCCTGTGGAAATAGGAAGGTACTGTAACAGGAAGGACTCTGTAAAGATACAGGAGCTTGGGTAAAAGGGACATCTTCACAGCAGCAATTCGTCCCAACCAGGAGACGTGGAGGGGTAACCAGCTATCAAGCAAAGAGGACAAGTGCTTTAACATAGGCAGATAGTTGGATTGAAACAGCTGGGTGGGATCACTAGTTAGTTTGATGCCCAAATATGGGATTGATAAAGGGGACCATTGGAAGGGAAAGTTGCTCTGTATGCGAGAGATACATTAAGGGCTTTGGACTTCGCCTGGTTAACCTCCAATCCTGAGATCCTAGCGAACTTTGTTAAGAGTAGATGAAGATTAGGTAGGGAAATATGTGGGGAAGTAACAAATAAAAGAGCGTCGTCGGCAAATAGGCAAAGTTTGTGGGAAGTGGAAGCTATGTCTAGACCATGGATGTCTGGATTAGATCTAATCAGGGCTGAGAGAGGTTCTATTACTAAAGCGAATATTAATGGGGATAAGGGGCAGCCCTGCCTTGTACCTCTTCGGATGGGGAAGCACGCTGAACTATAGCCAGAATACTTCACATAGGCTTGTGGATGGGTATACAGGGCGCTCACCCATTGTAGAAAATTGGGGCCGAAGCCCCAGCGAGCCAGGATGTAGTGGAGATAAGGCCATGAGACAGTGTCAAAGGCTTTTCTGATGTCTAGTGATAAAAGGTGCATAGGGATCTTACGGGATTTTGCAATGTGTTGCAAGAGGATAATCCTACGAATATTATCACTGGCCTGTCTACGGGGAATAAAACCTACTTGGTCTTTATGGATCAAACCCCCAATAATTGGGTTAAGCCTAAGGGCAAGAATTTTAGCCAGGATTTTCACGTCCAAATTTAAAAGAGAAATTGGCCTATAATTGGACCAAAGGGCATGATCCGTGTTGGGTTTTGGGAGCATGGCTATGATGGCTGTCAACGTATCACGGCCTAGAGAATGTTGTTTTAGAAGGGCATTATATGATTTGGCAAGGAGTGGGGCCAGAGTGGTTGCAAATTTTTTGTAGTATATACTTGGAAGACCGTCTGGACCTGGACGTTTATTAGGTTTAAGAGTTTTGATAGCACCAAGAACCTCATCAACCGAGATTGGTTTGTCTATTGACTCCCGGCTGGCGTTCGGCAGTTTGGGTAAGTGTATGTCCTGGAAAAGGGCCTCCGCCTCCTTAGAGGGAAGAGGCCCTCTCCCTTCATAGAGATCCGCAAGACGCCTGCGGAACTCCGAAAGTACCCTAACAGGGTTACTGGAGTGAGTGCCGTTGGCCAGCCGAAGTCTTATAGGTTTACGTACATGATCTGGTCTACTAAGGCGAAGTGCCAGGAAAGTGTCAGGCTTGTTGGCCTTGGTGTAGATCCTATGGCCGGACCGGCGGATGGATTTGTCCGCCGACTCGGCCAAAAGCAGGTCCAGCTCCAGCTTGGTCCTCTCTAGAAGTTTTTTATTAGTGGCTGAGGGAGATTTCTGAAACAATAAAAAATAGTGATGAAAATCAGATTCCAATTGATGTATTTTAGAGTTTTTAATACGTTTAAGGTGGGTGGCAACAGAGATACAGGTACCTCTGATTACCGGCTTATGCGCTTCCCAGAGCAAGGTTGGTGATATTTCAGGGGTGACATTGTGTAGTAAATAATCATCAAGAGCGGATTGAATATCGAGGCAATAGGACTGATTGGTTAAATGTGCTTCATTCATGCACCATGTGTTCGTGGTAGGGCGAGATAGTAGTGAGGAGACCGTGGTGATCACAGCACAATGGTCTGACCACGTGATGGGGTGTATAATTGAGCGTTGAAGGATTGGAGCGGATGAGACTGGGACAAGGATATGGTCAATTCTGGAGAAGGAGTTATGTGGGTAAGAGTAATAAGTGTAGTTTTTCTTTAGAGGATTACACTCCCTCCACGTATCCAAAAGAGAAAATTGTTGAAAAAGTTTACGTAGTTGTGATGAGGGGGAGTAATGGTCTGGAGAGTATGGGGACCTATCCAGATGTGGGTGGAGAGCTAGATTAGAATCGCCACACATGAAAAGCGTACCCTTGACGTGTGTTCTAATAACCTGCAGTAGAAAAAAACGGGAGAGGGTTAGTATTGGGGGCGTAATAGGAAACCAAGGTCGTCTCCACATCCTGTAGGAAGCCAACCAATATAATATAGCGGCCGGCTGGATCTTTGATTTCGGTGGTCACTTTAAAGGGCAAGGAAGAGTGGAAGGCCAGCAAGACCCCTCTGTGCTTAGAGTCAGCAGAGGCAGTGTACACTTGGGGGTAACGGGAACTGAAAAATTTAGGGGTATTATTGATGGAGAAGTGAGTCTCCTGTAGAGCCACAATATCGGCTTTCAGTGAGACGAAGGTGCGAAAGGCCTTGACTCTTTTATTTGGAGAATTTAGTCCCTTAACATTAAGGGAGAGGATGTTTAAGGGGGCCATTGGAGCGGCATGAGGAACTTATCGAAATATAGTGGGAGATAGTGGTGGACAACCCGACCAGGGGAAGAAAGTAAAAAGGCAGTAAGAAGAAGAGAAGAAGAAGAGGGGACAGAAAGAGAGAGGAATAAGTAGAGAAGAATAGGCGTAGGGCATAACATTACAATGAAGAAATATAGCAGGACTACTATATAGCCCGACTAAATAGCGTGCCAACCCTGCAGCCAACAAAAAACGGCAACAGAGGAAGAACGCTGTAAGGTGGGGGAGCAGTGACAGCTCCCCACCGCAGACGGATCAAACACATGAGTCGTCACATTAAAACTAAAACAGGTGAACTAAGATGGGTTGCCATGAACACATAAGCTAAGACTGTGATGCATAGGGCCCCCATTGAAAAAACAGCAAGTATCTAAACACATTGGATTATGAACGAACGGACAGACTGTCCGAGGCATCTGGACGAATCCACAAAATAAAGCGAACGTTACTCGCTGAGTGTGCTTATCTATTGCAGGAACGAAGTTTAAAACTGTTATGCATGTAACGAACTTGTTTAGGAGAATTAATAAACAAAATACAAACAAACCAAGAAGGACTGGACCTAAAATGAGGGCCCCATAGGGGCGTGCCATTCGTTCGGGTCGCCTCAATCCGGGTACTATGACCAGACATCGGTGTGGGCCCCTGAGTTTTCTGCTGAAAACAGACAAAAACAATAGCAAAAAGGGCAATTAAGAAAATTAAAAGTAAGTAAGTAAAGTAAAAAAAAAACAGAAAAATGAGAGATCAAGGCAGATAGGGTCCAGTGTCATGACCAACGGTTACAAGACGGATAAACATTACTGGAACCTTCGGACACAGGGGAAACACACCGAGCTTCTCGAACGGATGAGGAAGGTGGAAGAAAAAAAGGCAACAGATCAACGTGGGATCCGAGACTTCGGACTGAGAAACGGGTCTTCATGCCGACGTGATGGAGTCCCTTTGCGGACCGACGCCGGGTCCAGTGATGCACGTTTAGGCGTAGCCGTATATGGATGAGCCGTGGACCGGGCGGGGGTCCGAGGCAAGGCTGTCTCCGAAGGTTGAGCCGATGGGGCCAAACGAAGCGATTCCAGAAGGTGTTGAAGGGCTTCAGGGGAAGAGCAGGCGTGCTGCTGGCCCAGGTGGGTAAATTGCAGAGCAAAGGGAAACCTCCAGGTATATTTGATTTGGTGTTGTAGTAAAACTTGCAACTGGGGTTTCATAGCACGGCGTTTTGAGATAGTCAAAGGAGCCAGATCGGAGAAAAGCTGGAATTTGTGGGTTTGGAAAATCAGTTCCTCCTTCTGGCGAGCGGCGTTAAGCAGTTGTTCTTTCGTACGAAAGAAGTGCAACTTAATAATGATGTCTCGAGGAGGACCGTCGGGTTGGCGGCGTGTGAGGGCTCGGTGAATTCTGTCAAATTCGAGGCGTTCGATGGGAATGGAGGGTGAAAGCTCCTGAAACAGAGCGGTCGTAAAGGATTGTATATCGTCAATTGATTCAGGAATGCCAGGTAGGCGCAAGTTGGACCTACGGGATCGGTTTTCGGCATCCTCTAAGCGGGATAACAATGTGGCATTCTCCTCCCTGAGCACAGAGAAGTCCTGGGAATGTTCTTGGAGGGTAAGCTCCATGTCGTCCACCCTCGTCTCTAAGTCAGCGGTGCGTTGGCCTATCTCACGAATTTCCCGTGAGAGCCTGTCTGTTATTTGCTCTGAAGTGTTCTTGAGAGCTTTCTGAAGCATGGATTCCATGTGTTTCAGGGATGCGGTTTGCGACATACCTGTGGAGGGTAGGGGTGGGGAGCCGCCAAGATTAGAATCTGTGTCCTCCTCTTCTCCACTATCCGAGGCCGCCGGAGATTCCGCGTGCTGTTTAGCTAGAACTTTTGCCGCCATTTTAGAGGAGGCCCGGGCCAGAGCTTCTTTAATGGGTTTTGGCTTGTTCTTGCCCTTAGGTCCCGTGAGAACCATACCGCTTGATGCAGCGGAGTATCAGGAGGCGATCCCGGTCTGTTTGCAGCAAGATTGTGTTTTATATCCGCAGATATGATCCGGTAATGCGGTGGGGAGTGCGGAGCTCTATGGAAGCACGTCTGCCATGCCGAGCCTCGCGCATGCGCCCCCCGTTCTTTAAGTTTTTCAAAGGTGGCTTGAGCCTTAGACGAGCAACAGAATCGGTTCCCTTGCTTGGTTAGCTCGGTGATGGGGGAAATTATTGCAGAGAAGCCCCTGATGAATTTCCAATAGAAAAGCGCTGGGCTCCATTTTTATTGGAGGGAGAGGGCCAGTACAGAATGGAGGACACCTTTTGGGGGCCCATCTTGATACTGTCCACAGAAAGGATTAGGAGGCAAAACTCTATGCACTGGAGTTCGAATTCACACTTTTCCAATTTGGCGTAAAGTTCGTGCTGCCTGAGCCGAGTTAAAATATTTCAAACATGCCTGTGATGATCGGAACTGTAGAGGAAAAGATTAGGATATCCTCCGGGTATACTATAACGTACAAGTTCAGAAGGTCACGGAAAACATCATTAACAAACTGTTGAAATGTTGCTGGTGCATTGCATAGACCAAAGGGCATGACAAGATATTCAAAGTGCCCGAATCAGGTACGAAAGGCTGTTTTTCACTCATTCCCCTCAAGTTGTAGGCACCACGGAGGTCTAGTTTGGTGACGATTACAGCAGATCCCAGCCTTTGGAAAAGTTTGGGCACAAGAGGCAATGGATAACGGTTCTTAATAGTTATTTTGTTTAACTCCTGGTAATCAATACAAGGCCATAGAGAATGGTCTTTTTTCTCAACAAAGAAAATGCCAGCCCCAGCCGGAGAGGTAGATGGGTGGATAAAACCTTTCTTGAGGTTCTCATCAATATAGGTCTTTAGGGTTTTCAGCTCCTGCTCTGTTCAGTTCCTAACAGAAGCTCTATCTGGCAGTCGTAGGGTCTATGAGGAGGTAGAGTCTCTGTCCCCTTCTTACTGAACACATCCAGGAAATCCCAGTAGGGTTCAGGGATCGCCTGCTGCAATTCGGAGCCAGTGTCCAGGCAAAGGAGCTGAGTAGGTTTTACAGGAGCTTCGTGCAAACAGTGCTGCTGACAATATCCGGAAAGGAACTTGATTTCCCCTGTGGCCCAATCAATGCTAGTTTGGAGGAAAAAGAGAATTTTTTTGGGGGGCTATGGACTTTTTAGGCACGGATTGTAACAATTGAATGATTAAAACATAATTTTATTTACAAAATTAGCACAAAAACACAACAGTCAGTACATAAAAGGAACATCATCAGATATCCACATCAATTATTCCTCGATTGTGTTACCACTTAAGTATACTGTAAAAACTCTCATATTCGTGGAGGGCATCCACGTAATCATCCAGAGGAAGGAATACAAGGTAATCCAACACTAGTGGGACATCAATGAGGATTGAGTGGCGATATTATACTTTGTGCTCGACATGTTTCCCGTCTCTCAAAATGCTTCTTCTGGAGCTTAATGTAACTGACTAGGTACAATGAGACACAAACAATTAGATAAAAGTTACAAAAATAATAATTCATATATATGTAAAGTAACACATCAAACAGTCTATGAAGATTGGTAGGTGACAGGCCAGCACCGGTGTATAAAAGGACACTACAAAGGCGGAACACCAAGGGGGCGTGTGTAACATAGTAAATATAAAAGTAGGTAATCTTGCGCTAGTAAGCAAAAGAGGGTGAAGACAAGGTTGCTGCAGACACTGTAGAGGTCAAACACTACCCATAATACATAAATATACAAAAGAAATTGGTGTTGCGCTCCTTGAAGGATGAAATGATGTTAAAAAAAACAAACGGTTTTGCCAGTATATATAAGATATGAAGTGTAAATAAACAAATTTCAATATTTAAAGTGCAAAAGTGTCACAGTGCAGATTGTGCAAGGTAAACAATCTAAAAGGATCTGACTAAAATCCGCAATAATAACCAAAGGTAAATAGGTGAGATTTGACACATAAAATAAAAAATAATAAATAAATCAATAAATATCACACAAATGGAATGCAAAAAAAAAAAAATATATATTAAAATGAATCAGTGACACAATATGAGAAGATATAAAGTATCCATATAATAGGCAAAGTGCAAAGTGATTGTGTTCTACAAGAACATACAGTAGGAGCACATAATTTTAAGTGACTATTCAGTGACAAGTGGATCTTCAGTGTATGCAACATCTGTGGGTGTGCTAGATCGTTACCTTACTGCTGTAAGGTAAACAGCATTGAGAGATATGGAGCAGATCACACAGGGGATAGTGTGGGAAGTTACACATCAGTGTATGAACCTCCTTTCCAGTGTGGTACCAGCAGATAGTGCTCAGATATAGACAGGTCCGCATATAAGAGAGGATATATAGAGCATTCTAGGTGTAGTATTTTAAAACTTGGTATTTATTTTTAAAATGGCAATATTTTGCAGTGAAAATAAGATCACTGTAAAAACTAACGTCGGGCTCGTTTCCTGGTTTCACTTCCAGTGTCCGTCTGCCTGTGTTCTGCTTGTTACGTCACTGTCACATGACTTCCCTGTTGAAGTCACATGACAGTGATGTGGCGTGTTGCCCTTTTAGGATTTTTGACATTTAAATAATCACACGTGTCTTTATCGATCAAACCTTTCTGGTATGCAAATCCAATAATTGAGAGATATTCATTTTTGAACAATAGAATTTGTGTAGCCGTGATTAGTTTATACCATTCCCTATTGCAAAGCATTTTTTTGTGCCATAGCAACATAAAACTGTTTGGTCATCAAAACACTAAACAATGTTACCGCCCTTGTCTGCGGCTTTTATGACAAGATCCGTGTGATTTCGTAAACGTCGGATAGTCTGTAATTGTAACAGTGTGATATTACTGGATTTGGAGCTGAATGTCTTGCATTTTAGGTCCCTAAACGTGCCTTTTAGAAAAGCCCAAATGTTTGAAGTTGACATGAGATCAGGGAAACGTTGTGATTTAGGTTTAAATTTAGGTAGTGAACCCGCAGTGGAATTGACAAATACTTCTGTTGGATGGATCACCTGGTCCATAGACTCATTCGCATCCAGTAATAGTATTAAGTTCCAAAGGGCCCGAAAGTCCTCCATTGTATAATTCTTCACTGATTCAGAAATACGTTTATCTTGTAAGGCATGAAGGCGATCCCCATCGAACAGGAATTTTATGTCAAATTGGGTTAAAATAAGTACAGGTCTTTAATGACCTCATATTTGTCAACATCCATAGAAGGACAAAAGCTAAGGTCCAAACGCAACACATCCAGCTCTTGAGTAGTAAATGTGTAAGGAGTCAAATGAATAACATCAAGACTTAAATCTATGTGAGAAGAAGAGTGTTGGGGGGTATTTGAAAATTTGGATTAGGGTTCACAGATTGTGAAATGTGTGCATCAAGAGTACATTGAAGTGTAAACATTTGTAGCTGTGTAGACGGTGGAAGAGGGGTCATAGTGTAAGTTGAAAGTGAAGCCGTAGTGTCAGATGCCCCCATTTCTGTAGAAACAGCTTGGGAGACAATAGTGCCATTCGCTAATGTGGTAGAAGTAGGTGTGGGACCTTTATATTGTATCTGAGGATTAAGAAGTGAAATAGCTTGTAGAGCACTAGCTCCCAAATATTTGCCTTGTGAATGATTACCATTTCCTTGTGACTGTGAATAGTCATGTAGAGGTTTATGTAAAGTAAGAGTGGTATCTACTGTAGGAGGACGTTTCTTGTATTGTATGTTGTATGAGACTCACCATCAAGATCCCGCTTACGTGCACCCAGATTAGTAGAATGAGAAGTGGAGTTGCCTTTTCTTGACGTCAACTGTGAAGAGAGCAGAGTAGAATCAGATTCTGTATCGTCATCAGTAGTAAAATAAGCATAACCTCTATTTTTGCTCTTGGGTTTCTAGTATGTGATATAGATTGCCAACGATAAGCAAAGCCTTCCATGAAGGCTAATCTATCCTCAGACAATTTATTATGTTTCTTGAAAATAATATCACGAGTTTCCTGCCACCTCTTTTTATAAAGAGTATGAATTTTTAAGGTCTCGATAGTGGATTGCAATAATACGATCTATTGATCAAGTGAATTTAATTCAGATTGATGGTAGGATTATGGGCCTGCAACCAAGGCATTCCCAGAATGATGGGAAAAAGAGGAGAGGAAATGGCATCCAAGCATAGGAGTTATTGATGGTCAGTGCCCATGGTGGCCAGCAAAGGTACGGTCTCCTGAGTGACAGGACCAGAACTGAGGTTGGAGCAATCAGCAAGATGTACAGCAAGGCTCTGAGGCTTTGATCGGTGAGGAATGTGATGGTTGGCATCAAAAGTTATTCCTCTATGCCTTTAAGTGCAAAGATGTGTCTTCAGTGTCACTGACACATGTGGTTGTAATAAATGATTACCTTACTTCTGTAAGGTAAAGAGCATGTAGAGAATTTAGGGGGAGGGGTGGATCCCTTCGGATCAGTCTGTTCCTGGGCGTTCACACTGTGTATGGAGTAAAGCCTGGGGGGGTCCTTTCCTTTCCTTCCACTGAGCGATTGTTTTCTGATCGCTTGGATCACTTAGATCGCTTAGATGCTCAAAATGCCAGGGTATAAAAAAAGGATAAAGAGGCCTAACATGGTGCAGTATATTTGAATAAAAAGTTGAAGTTTATTTAAATAAGACCATAAAAACTCACATTTCCATGTGTATATTGGACAATGTAAAAACAAGCGCCAAGCTCGTACCTGGGCGTCCTTTCCAGTGTCAATTTGCCTCTCCTATCCTACGCGTTACGTCAAAACACACGTGACTTTGACTGGGATGATGGAGTCATTTTATTTGAAAGGGGGATTGTAGTAAATAAGTGGACCTTACATTTTTATACAAAGTAGTTGGTATGTGTTGGTGTTGATGCTATTTTGTATTATTCCTCTGGCTTATTGCTTTCAGCAAAGAACAATGGGGGATCACATAAATACATCCATGCAAAAAAAGGAAAACAACTTTTTGTTATATTGAATTATACACTGGTTAGTATAGGGAATCAGTTTACTAACATATTGTAATTTGAACAAGCCCATATAACAGAAAGTAAAGTATTTGTATTATGTCCATTGGTACACTTAATGGTTAGCTGTTTCACAAATGCCACAGCCTTACAATAAAATTAGTTTAAAAAAAGGTTTATATTAGAATAGAAATCCTCAATCCCTCGCCTGTCAGCCCTCGAACCTATTATTACCTGAAAGCTTTTCACAGATGTCTACTCATTTCTTTTTTGATGGAAGTGGCTTACTGAAATGTTTGGAACTTTGATACAGAAATCTTTTCTAATTCTGACCGACCCTGCTCATCACGGCTGATCACAGATGGTCACACCCCCACTGTGCACGGCGCATGTGCGCGATCGCAAGCCCGCTGCGCGTGCACGTCGGTGGCGGCGTGTTCCCCGGGAACTCTGCTCATCACTGACACTGGTAAACAGTCATTGGCCGGCTGTTTACCCACGTGATCGGCTGTGATCGTTTCACAGCCGATCACTAAAATGTAAACAAACCGCAGTAACGAGATGTTACCGGGTTCTCCTCCTCACACACCGATCATGTGTGAGGAGGAGATTGCGGTAACATCTCGTTACCACTTACAGTGTACACCAATCACACTGATTGCCCCCCCCATTAAAGAGGACCTGTCACCACCCCTCATAGTACATGTCACTCACAGTCCATCAGAGTACCTGTCATAGTCCATCAGAGTACTTGAGTAACTGTCACAGTCCATCAGAGTACCTGAGTACCTGTCACAGCCCATCGGAGTACCCAAGTACCTGTCACAGCCCATCAGAGTACCAGAGTACCTGTCACAGCCCATCAGAGTACCCGAGTACCTGTCACAGTCCATCAGAGTACCCGAGTACCTGTCCCAGTCCATATGAGTACCCGAGTACCTGTCACAGTTCATCTGAGTACCTGTCACAGTTCATCTGAGTATCTGAGTACCTGTCACAGTTCATCTGAGTACCCGAGTACCTGTCACAGTCCATATGCCAAAGTCCATATGAGTACCTGAGTACCTATCACCGCCCTTCAGAGTACCCAAATACCAGTCACCAGGCCATCAGAGAACCTGTCACCAGGCCATCAGAGTACCTGAGTACCTGTCATCAGGCCATCAGAGTACCCGAGTACCTGTCACAGTCCATCAGAGTACCCAAGTACCTGTCCCAGTCCATATGAGTACCCGAGTACCTGTCACAGTTCATCTGAGTACCTGTCACAGTTCATCTGAGTATCTGAGTACCTGTCACAGTTCATCTGAGTACCCGAGTACCTGTCACAGTCCATATGCCACAGTCCATATGAGTACCTGAGTACCTATCACCGCCCTTCAGAGTACCCAAATACCAGTCACCAGGCCATCAGAGTACCTGTCACCAGCCCATCAGAGTACCCAAGTACCTATTTGCAGCCCATGCCTCGTAGAATATACATTGGGGTGTTTGCTTTCCAAAATGGGGTCATTTTGTGGGTAATTACACTATCCTGGTGCTCCAGGACCTTCAAAAATGTGATAGGTAGGAATGAAATGAGATGTGTCATTTATGCTCCTAGAACGCCTGAAGGTACTACTTCAATGTTCAGCCTCTCTATGTGACCAGGCTGTGTAAAAGTCCTACACATGTGGTATCTCCATACTCGGGAGGAGTAGCAGAATGTGTTTTGGGGTGTAATTTTTGCTATATACATACTATGTGTTAGAAATATCTTATAAATTGACAACTTTGTGTAAAAAAAAAAATGCGTTTTAATTTTTTTTTCCACATATTCCATACGTTGGGGTGGTAGGTTTCCAAAATGGGGTAATTTTATAGCATATTCCATTGTCCTGGTACTCCAGGGCCTTCAAAAGTGTAATAGGTGGTTGAGAAATGAGATGCATAATTTTTGTTTGTAGAATGTCTGAAGGTACTACTTCAATGTTGGTGTTCTGTATGTGGCCAGGCTGTGTAAAAGTCTCACACATGTCATATCGCCATACTCAGGAAAAGTAGCAGAATGTATTTTTGGGTGTAATTTGTTGTATGCATATGCTGTGTGTGAGAAATAACCTGATAATATGACAATTTTGTAAAAAAAATAATAAATAATAAAAAAAATCTTCGTTTTGCAAAGAATTGTGTGAAAAAAATGACAACTTAAAAAAACTCACCATGCTACTTACTTAACCTCCCTAACGGTGATCCCAAGTCTGGCTCGGGTTGGGATTTTAGTTCCACGAGCGGTAACCCCGAGCCAGACTCGGGATTGCATCGCTGGATACAGGGAGGACACAGGGAGAGTTACTTACCTTGTCCCCTGGATCCAGCGATGTCCTCCGCGCTGTGTGATCGAGCTGTCCTCCGCTCGATTCACAGGGCCCAAGTGCTGCCGAGCTCCGTTCCCTGCGAAGTTGCGGCGCACGGGAGCGGAGATCGTGCCAAATTCAAAAAAGTTAAAAGACACAAAACACACACAGTAATGTAATCTTACAGATTACAGTACTGTATAAAAAAATACACACCCCCTTTGTCCCTAGTGGTCTGTGCAGTGCCCTGCATGCACTTTTATATGACAAATACTGTTTTTTCTGCCTGAAATTTGGAGATTGTCCATAGCAACCAAAAAGTGTCCCTTTTTCAGTGTTTTAGGATTTGATTACATTATTGAATAATTTTTATTATTATTTATTATATTATAAACTTTATCATACCCGGGATGTCTGCTAGACTCTGGTTTGAACAGATTTAAGAGAGTTATTCCTAGGAATTACAGGACTACAATATAAAACGCCAAATTTCCATGCAAAATAATTGTACCGCTTTCAGCACCTAAAACCAGAACTAATCATACCGCCAGGGAGGTTAATACTTTGGAATGTATACTTTCTAAAAAGGGGTCATTTGGGGGGTATTTGTACTTTCCTGATTTGTTAGTGTCTCAAGAAATGAGATACACCTGATGTACTGAAGGCTTGATCAGATGTGATAAATTTTTAGTGATTAATTGGTGAGTGCAATAGAATTAAATTTCACCAAAGCGCACCGGGAATTTGCTTTGGAATTTTGCACAAGTCACCACTTGGAAATAAAATATTGGCCGTGAACTGTTTTGCATATTATAAAGCATTTGCCTATATTTCCACACTCATAGGAAAAGAAATTGGAGGATCTGAACTTTTTGCACATTATAATTCACTTTGTTAATATTAACAATTTTTTTTTTTTCATCTGTTTTTTTGGCACAATCACTGGTGTGGTTTATAAATGTTGATTAATGGTTTATAACACTTAGGAATTTTCACACACACATATATATATATATATATATATATATACAGTGCCTTGCGAAAGTATTCGGCCCCCTTGAACTTTTCAACCCTTTGCCACATTTCAGGCTTCAAACATAAAGATATAAAATTTTTATTTTTTGTGAAGAATCACCAACAAGTGGGACACAATTGTGAAGTGGAACGAAATCTATTGAATTTTTGAAACTTTTTTAACTAATAAAAAAATGAAAAGTGGGGCGTGCAAAATTATTCGGCCCCCTTGCGTTAATACTTTGTAGAGCCACCCTTTGCTGCGATTACAGCTGCAAGTCGCTTGGGGTATGTCTCTATCAGTTTTGCACATTGAGAGACTGAAATTCTTGCCCATTCTTCCTTGCAAAATAGCTCGAGCTCAGTGAGGTTGGATGGAGAGCGTTTGTGAACAGCAGTTTTCAGCTCTTTCCACAGATTCTCGATTGGATTCAGGTCTGGACTTTGACTCGGCCATTCTAACACCTGGACAGGCATGTACTGGCCATTGGGACTACAGGGAGTTTCCCGGTGGGCCGATGGCTCAGTGGGCCGGTTTCAGTGACAAAGTAATGGCTGCGCGGCTCGCCCTCAACTTCACACAGTGATGTGAGAAAGATGAGACAATTACAGAGGAGAATAAGTGAAATAATAAAAGAGGCTAGTGAGGACTCCTTATGTTATGCTACTTATGTTTTTTTGCACAATTGCTTATAGTTTTATGTACTGTTTTTGTGCTTATTTGAAAAATTTAAGTGGGCTGGTCTGGATGATGTCCAGGGCCAAATTTTTGTCCCAGTCCAGCCCTGCACCTGGATATGTTTATTTGTGAACCATTCCTTTGTAGATTTTGCTGTATGTTTGGGATCATTGTCTTGTTGGAAGATAAATCTCCATCCCAGTTTCAGGTCTTTTGCAGACTCCAACAGGTTTTCATCCAGAATGGTCCTGTATTTGGCTGCATCCACCTTCCCCTCAATTTTAACCATTTTCCCTGTCCCTGCTGAAGAAAAGCAGGCCCAAACCATGATGCTGCCACCACCATGTTTGACAGTGGGGATGGCGTGTTGAGGGTGATGAGCTGTGTTGCTTTTACGCCAAACATATCGTTTTGCATTGTGGGCAAAAAGTTCGATTTTGGTTTCATCTGACCAGAGCACCTTCTTCCACATGTTTGGTGTGTCTCCCAGGTGGCTTGTGCCAAACTTTAGACGAGACTTTTTATGGATATCTTTGAGAAATGGCTTTCTTCTTGCCACTCTTCCATAAAGGCCAGATTTGTGCAGTGTATGACTGATTGTTGTCGTATGGACAGACTCTCCCACCTCAGCTGTAGTTCTCTGCAGTTCATCCAGAGTGATCATGGGACTCTTGGCTGCATCTCTGATTAGTCTTCTCCTTGTCTGAGCTGAAAGTTTAGAGGGACGGCCAGGTCTTGGTAGATTTGCAGTGGTCTGATACTCCTTCCATTTCAAAATGATCGCTTGCACAGTGCTCCTTGGGATGTTTAAAGTTAGGGAAATCTGTTTGTATCCAAATCCGGCTTTAAACTTCTCCACAACAGTATTACGGACCTGACTGGTGTGTTCCTTGGTCTTCATGATGCTCTCTGCGCTTTCAACAGAACCCTGAGACTATCACAGAGCAGGTGCATTTATACAGAGACTTGATTACACACAGGTGGATTCTATTTATCACCATCAGTCATTTAGAACAACATTGGATCATTCAGAGATCCTCGCTGAACTTCTGGAGTGATTTTGCTGCACTGAAAGTAAAGGGGCCGAATAATTTTGCACGCACCACTTTTCAGTTTTTTATTTGCTAAAAAAGTTTAAAATATCCAATAGATTTCGTTCCACTTCACAATTGTGTCCCACTTGTTGGTGATTCTTCACAAAAAATTTAAATGTTATATCTTTATGTTTGAAGCCTGAAATGTGGCAAAAGGTTGAAAAGTTCAAGAAGGCAGAATACTTTCGCAAGGCACTGTGTATATATATATATATATATATATATATATATATATATATATATATATATATATATACTGTATATATATATATATATATATATATATATATATATATATATAATTTTTTATTTTTTTTCATAAGGAAAAAGGTGCACTTGAAATTTATAACAGCATGGGGCCCTTGCTAAAGGGCATGTATATTAATAATTTAAGATTTTTTTTAAGCATTTCACACAGCAGCAATTTCACAGCACCAATGATTATAGGATTTTGTGAGTTGAAATTTATAGTTGATTTAAAGGTATAGCGCCAATTCTACCCAATTTTCTTTTCACAATTTTTAGTGATTGGCAACATAGTTTGTAGACTCTATAACTTTCACAAAGACCAAATAATATACACTAATGTGGGTTATTTTTGCCAAAGATATGTAGCAGTATAAATTATGGGCAAAATGTATGAAGAAAAATTACTAATTAGCAAAAATGTATGACAGAAACAAAGAAAAAGGCATTTTTTTCACAAAATGTACATTTATTTTATTTATAGCACAAAAAATAAAAACCCCCTAGTGATTAAATACCACTAAAAGAAAGCTTTTGTGAGTGGAAAAAAGGACACAAGTTTCATATGGGTACAGTGTTGCATGACTGAGTAATTGTCATTCAAACTGTGAGAGCGCTGAAAGCTGAAAATTGGTCTGGTCAGGAAGGGGGTGTAAGTGCACTTGTGTATTGAGGTGGTTAAACACCATGCAAGGTATTGCCATTGCCATTGATAGGCACCTAGGCACAATGGAGAGCATTAGAATAGGTTAGAGGAGAAGGCATAGGCTGGTTTTCTTCTAAAGTGAACTCTGAGCTGGGGTAATGAAATATGTGAAATATTTTAAAAAGATCATTAAGCTTTTAACCATTGTCTTTATCTCACAAATATATGGAAAGGGTATATTTTTGGACCAATTAGTAATGCAATCAAACCTTTACCTGGAACTGTCAAAAAAATATCCAACCAAAATAAGGCTTAAAAATGATTTAGTATCTTGTATGAAGAAAAGGATTTCTTTGACACAGAATTAATATTTCATTATGCACATTAAAAATTTGCTAAACGTAAAAAAAAAATCTTTCATGTTTGCATTGTTCACTGCTGACAAATTGAACAACTATTTGTAATTATCCTTGGCACACCAAAACTTTGTATAATAATGCTTAACACGCATTTGTTTGGATTCTCATGTTCTCATTCCTACATTACAAATGAGACTTTATTAGAATTTAGTCACTAAAGCTTCAGTAAGATGAAATACTAAAATGTAATTAAAATTAATTACTAAGTAGAAAAAAGTAAAGATGCAATAACCCTCATTCAACAGCATGCTGCCAAACAAAAAAAGAAAATAGTAACATAGGTTTCAGAAGTTGCCAAATAGATTTTATTTTCTCATAATTCTAGATATGGCAACACGTGTTCCTTTGGTTTACCGTTGCTATTGTTTAAATGGGAATATTCCCCCATGGGTTTTTTAGCAGCAAAATATCACAAATTAATTTAATGTAAAGTCTTTATTGCTAGTGTTTCCTTTGCCCCCGTCCAGGTGTCGGCACAAAGGCCACTCATGAGCAGCCAACGCATGGCTCCCACGGCATCCCAAAATCCAGCTGCCCCAACCACCATCGTCACAAATGCGCGTGATGTCTTGATGTGCCACGCATGCAGGACTAGTCGTGCATGCTCGGCTGGCAACAAACATTCAGAAGTGATCACGGGGTGTCGCCGGCAAGATGGTGCTCACCCCAGCAGCCAAAACTGAGCATTTTAATAGGAATGCGGTAGATCCACACTTCCCCTTCTTCCCGGGAAGCCAAATGGGAATTGGAGCTCTATCCCAGGGATGCCATCCGATGTGTCCGTCAGATTCTAAAACCAAACACAAATCATGATTGGTAATATTTTACATGATTAATTAATAAACATTATACACTATTAATTTGATTATTTATGAATTTAGTTTACATTCAGGCTGTGCATTACATTCAATGGATAGACCCATCTGTGGCTATAATTTCACAATCAATTATTTTTTTAAAGGGGAATTTATTTGTATATAAATTATTCCATGAAGATCTTATTGGGTTTTGTCAGATTCAAAACCCTGCAGAAATGGAGAAAAAGAGATGGATTAATTCAGGCCAGTATATGTAGTAGTCTGTAACCTGAAAATCCATTCCTGCTCCCGTTGCAATAGAATTTTGTTCCAATCGCGGCCCGATCAGGAATATGAACTTGATCCAGGGCAGTGAAGGAAACCTTGGGCATTTTATAATCGTGTCTAAATTTTACTGTACATGTCTACTGAGTGGCAAGTATCTATTTCCAATCTGCATACTGTATATGTGTTTGGTGTTTGTTTTTCCCTACATAGAGTGCACCACACTCACACATCATCAGGTAAACCACACCACGAGTTTGCTAACTGCCAAAGTAAACAGGGCAAAAAATGTCACCATTAGGAAGGGAGAAGGTTTTTTTCTTTTCTTATAATGGGACAATGGGAACACACGGGAAGGAACCCTGTGCTGGGTAATGTTTTTTCCTAGGCTCCCCTTTTTTTTCGCTCTGAACCAATCTGTTTTTTACAGATATGGCTCTTTTGTACGTAATTGTTGGGGTGTCAGAAACAAATGGTTGGATCATCCGTGAGTATTGTCCAATGTCGTTGAATTATTTCTTTAATCTGCTTATGTTTTTGGAAAAATGCACGATTATCCTAGTTGGATCACAGTCAGAAACATTTTTGGGTTTATGTTTAAAAAAGGAGTTTATGTTGAGATTTTGCAGCCATTCTATTGTATGCTTTACGCAGGCAAGAATGACTGTACCCACCCTCTAATAGTCTATTCTGGAGTTTACCTGCTTCCTCTCTGAAGAGAATGTCATTAGAACAGTTTCTGCAGAATCTTTGGTACTGTCTCTTGTACTGTCCGTACGGAAAGAGTTTAACATGGTTGGATGGAAACTATCAGTGTGCAGCACTGTTACCAGCTGTGCTCTTCCTGAACAGAGTGCTGCATAGTTTCCCTTCAGGATTGTGGAACACTTGAACATTAAGAAATGTGATGGTGTTTTTATCATGCACTATCGTAAATTTTAGGTTGCGATCATTGATGTTAATCTTGTGAACGAACTCCAACAACATCTCCTCAGGCCTATCCCAGATGAAGAAGACATTGTTGATGTATCAGAGCCACGTAGACACATTGCTCATATACTCAACAAGGTCCTCGTCACCCAGGAGTGATCGTTCCCACTCCCCCAGGTACAGATTGGCATAGGATGGGGCACAGCATGCCCCCATCACTACGCCCAGCACCTGGAGGTAGTGGGAACCATCAAACATGAGTAATTATGAGTAAGAATGTATTCAAGGCCATTTAATATGAATTCATCCAAGGCCCCATCATGACAGGAGCCTTGTTGGAGGATCCTCTGTACAGCAGCCAATCCCCCATAATAAGGGCAGGGCCTCTACATCTATAGCAACAAAAGTAGAATCATCAGAGATGCTTAATTCCTTGATTGCTTGTAAAAAATAAATCAAATCATATCTTTAACGAAGGACAGCATACTTATGACATATGGCTGTAGATTCTCATTCATCACTCTGCTCAGATTCTCAGAGATGCCTACGTTGCCAGAGACTATTGGATGTCATTTAGGGTTTTTGGGGTCCTTGTGTACTTTGAGGAGTCTGTAGAAAGTAGCCACCCTTGGATGTATAAATTCATACAGATCTTTTAAGAGAATGCCTCCTTCATATGCTTGATCAACGAAAGTATAAAATTCCTTGTTGAATTAATCAATTAGTCTGAGCGGAATGGGTCGAGACCAAGATCGATTGTTCAGAGTTTTCTGACACATGGATTCCTAGAAATGATTGTCCATGAGGACTACATTTCCTCCTTTATCTGAAGCTTTTTCTACGATAGACTCGATGCAAAAGCCTTGTTTTCCTCATAAGTCAGATTTTAGGAATTATTTTTCTTAAAGTGGTAATTTACATATGTCTGATTTAAAAAAGTCTCTACACTGGGATTGGTATTGGGTGGAGTAAACTTTGTAGATGGTTTCTTAAACAAAGTAATAGGGTTTTGTGTAGATTTATTAATATCTTCAAATTATTTATCAAAAGCAATCTGATCAATTGGGCTTTAAATTCCCTCATATTGTACTTAGACCAGTCTGTGGTATCGATTTCAATGTCATTTTTGGCATACATACATTTTAGCAAAATTTTTCACACAAAAAGTTGTAAGTCGGTGACGACCTCAAAGAGATCAAAGTTTTTTTGTGGGCAAAAACTCAAGCTTCTGGAGAGTACTTGTATCTCTATTTCAGTTAGAGGGTAGGTAATAGGTTGGTTACATTTAGAGGTCGGGCTAGGTCCGAACTACATACAGATCCAAACTCTTCCCTCCCCTGTTCATTTGGGGAGGAACATTCCCCCCATGTTGGTTTCAAAGATTTAGTTGCTAGCCTGTCAATTGAGAGGTGTGAATAATGTTGCTGGATGTGTCAGACAATGAGGAATCAGATTCCCCTGTTCCCATATTTTGTGTTTGATCTGTCCGAGCAATGGACAGAGAATGGTCATTTTGAGGGACATTGTATGCATAGTTAGAATCTGTATCTATGGTTAGTTTTTTGTTGTCTTGCTCGAAAGTGCCCCTATTGTTATGACTTTTTTTTCCCCCCATGGCCTCTTTGGGGAAGATTGTGGCCGCGATTTTTGGAGGGAAACGTGTTTCATTTATAGGATATCTATCTAGAATCTATCTCGCCAAAATTTTGTGTCATTCTTTTGTAAAATACTCTTATTATAAATTGATAGGTTTTCTTTAAGTTTTGCCTGTAATCTGGAGTATAGCTTGTAGTGTATAAATGGAACCAGAGCCAATTCCAGATTACTAAATTCTAGATCCAACAATTCAATTTGCTTATTATACTCCCTGGTAAGAATGAGCATAATTTCTTGTGAACACCGCTTCAAATTTTCCTCCCATTCTTTTTTGCACTCCTTATGCCACTTACACACGATTGGAATTTTGGTTGGAAAAAGCTCTGATGGTTTTCCCGACGGAATACCGATGGGATTTCACTCAAGCTGTCTTACATACACACGGTCACACCAAATTCCAACCGTCAAGAATGCTGTGACGTACAAGATATACGATGGGACTAGAAAAAGGAAGTTCAATACCCAGTAGCCAATAGCTTCCATTTTATAGTTGAATCTGAGCATGCATGAGTTTTTGCGTGTCGGAATTGCATACACACGATCGGAATTTCCAATAGAAAGTTTTTCCGTCTGAAAAATTGAGAACATGCTCTCAAATCTTTGCTGGACGGAATTCGGTCAGCTAAATTCTGATGGAGCATACACACGGTCGCATTTTCCGATGAAAAGGTCTCATCGGTCTTTTGCTGGCTGAAATTCTGATTCTGTGTACGTGGCATTGCTGTTGCTGACCAACCTTATGGATTTTTTTTTTCCCAAAGCATTAAGCCCTTGTACACACGGTCGGAGATTCAGACAGAATGTTTCCCATCAGACCGTTTTGTCGGATATTCCAACTGTGTGTGGTCTGCATCGGACTGTTTCCGTCAGAATATCCGACGGACCAAGTTTTCCAACTTGTCGGTAAAATTTTCAGCCAAAATGCTCCTATCGTATATACTCCGATCATGTGTAGCCTACTCCGACGGACATAGTGCCACGCATGCTGAGATCAAATTCCTAGACCAAAGCTATTGGCTACTAGCTTGAACATAGTCCCGTCGTAACCAAATAACGTCATCACGTTATGTACAATCGGATTTTCCGACAACTTAGTCCGACCGTGTGTATGCAACATCGCTTCCGGACCTCTTCCGGAATTAATCTGTCGGAATTACTCCGACGGATTTGGTTGTCGGAATCTCCGACTGTGTGTACAAGGGCTAACACAAAATAAATCATTCCATTTCACATGTAAGAACTGAACATTTATGCACAGCATGAGCCGATCATGGCTCCGTCACCAACCCAACATGCGCCGATTGGTGACGTTACAGAGGGGTAGTGCCACCAATGGTATTGTATTGCCGGAAATTTTAATGTAATTTTGTTTCTTTATATCAGTTTTGCTGCAGCAGGATCTATACACAGTACAGATGCACCACTTTACAGGTAGATTAAGGGGACCCCCCGGCACTTTATTTAAAGGATTTTTTTATTTTATTGTTTCCTTTTAACCTCCCTGACAGTAATCCCAAGTGTGGCTCGGGGTGGATTTTCAGTCAGGATCACATCACAGGATCCAGGTACAGCTTACTTTCCTTGTTCCCATGATCCTGCGATGTCTCCCCGCTGTGTGTGGCGGCTGTGTCTGTGCTCCAGTGCTGGGACAAGGGGTGGGTAGCAGGAGAGGTGGCTCCCCTGGGCACTGTGGTTTCATGTGAGGTGGGGGGGCACTGCGAAGAGATTGAGGGGGGAGATTTCTGTTGGGTGAAGGGAAGGGGGAGAGGATTTGTGCTAGGAGGGGGATTTTGGGTTCTGTGCTAGAAGAGGTGATATGGTGAAAGGGGGAGGAGAATTGTGCTAGGAGGGGAAATTTTTGTTTGGGAGCAGGGATTTGTGCTAGGAGGGTAAATTTAGGGGGTGGATTTGTGCTATAAAGGGGGATTTGGAGTGGCGAGGGGTGTACTTGGAGGGGAAATTTTCAAAGGGGTGACTTTTTTGGGGGAGGGAAATTGGTGTTGGGAGGATTTGAGGGATGGGGCAATGATTTGTGCTGGGAGGGGGCAGATTTGTACTGGGGGAATGTATGCTTCAGGGGTAAGCATGCATATTAGTGCTCACATTTTTTTGCTGAACCATAATGCTCATACATCTTGAGGGGGGGGGGGGGCGCAGTTTGGCATGTTCGCTCTGGGCTCTAGTTGACTTTGTCCTAGCACTGCTCTGCTCGATTCATCAGAGCCGAGCTCCGTTCCCTGTGAGCGATGTGACGCATGGGAACGGAGCACAGCACCAAATTCAAAAAGTGCACTGTAATCTTACAGGTTATAATACTGTATGAAATTATTTCACATCCCTTTTGTCCCTAGTGGTTTCTCCAGTGCCCTGCATGCAGTTTTATATTATAAATACTGTTCTTTCTGCCTGGAAACTGGAGATTGTCCATCGCAACCAAAACCGTCCCTTTACATCAAAAGTGGTTTTAGACCAGCTAGAAAACAGTGATAATAAATTAGAATCATTTGCAGAATTGAGTGATAGTGGTTTGTGGGGAGATCCGTCATCAAACACTGAAAGTAATGACAGTGACAATTCTGCAACTGAGCAAATTTCAGTGTTTTTGATTTGATTACATTATTGAATAATTTATTATTATATTATTTGTTATAATTATTTATGGTTATTTATGATATTATAATTTATGATTTTGTGTTTCAAACTTTATCATATCCGGGATGTCTACTAGACTCTTATTTGGACAGATTTAAGTGTTATGCCCTATATACACGGTCGGACTTTCTGACGGAAAATGTGCGATCAGATTGTGTTGTTGGAAATTCCGATCAAGTGTGGGCTCCATCTGACTTTTTCTGTCTGAATTTCCGACGCGCAAAGATTGAGATCTGGATCAAAAATTTTCCGACAACAAAATTCAATTGTTTAAATTCCAGTTGTGTGTACACAATTCCGACGCACAAAGTGCCACACATGCTCAGAATAAATAACGAGACGAAAGCTATTGGTCACTGGCCTCTTTATACATGTTTGGAATTTCTGGTGAATTTCGGGTGTTTGGCCCAAATCTACTTCACAATACACTGGTGAGTCTGAAGAGTACCTTCAGTGATAGATTGTTGCAACCACGATGCACCACAAGAAATCATTTTTGCTCATGGCCATCAAATTATATAATTCTTCTCTGTGAATGGTGGATGTGAGGATTTAATCTGGTTTATGATCCGGATATTTATGTATTTTTTGTATTGTGTTGGTATTATCTTAGCAATGATTTTTGGGTAATGCTAGAGATAGTGGTGTAGTATTTGTACTTTGGTAGTTTGTTTTTCTGTTATTTTTTAATCTATGTTGCTGAAGGAATAAAGTATTACAACTTTTTCCTCCAGACCTATTGAGCCATGTAATTTGGGGAGGTTCCACTACAAGAGGATTTTTTTTTTTTTGCTGCTTCCTGGAGTGGGGCTTTAAAGTCCAACTAAAAAAAATTAAGCATATCAAAACATACCTGGCCACATGCTGTAGGGAAAGGATTCCTAATCTATATGGAGGCAATAATGTCACAGTTAGAGATTAAGCCCTTGTACATGCGGTCGGACATTCCGATCACAAAATTCTTTGGATTTTTTCAGACGTATTTTGTCCGAAACTGGTGTTGCCTACACACGGTTGGATGAAGTTGTCGAAATTTCCGATCATCAAGAATGCAGTGACGTAAACCGTGTATGAAAGGCTTTTTTTTTTTTTGGTGGGCCAAACTCATTAGGAACCCCCTTCCCCCAACTGCTAGGTCAGCTGATAGCAATCCTCTATCTGCTGACTTTGCCAAACCCAATACACACTATACCTACCTCTTTTGTGGTCAGATTTATGGATGAATTCACCAAAGCATGTAGTGCAAGGGACTGCATCAATACTTTCAAATGCTACTGGTTTAAGTTTTTTCTCCTATTATTATCTCGATAGGTAATAGCAGAATGTAAAAAAGTGCTTCCATTTGTTCATTTATTTTATTTTTTTGTATTATTACTCTTCTTACCTGTCCAGTGGGCTGCCAATAGTGTAAGTAAGGAGGGGCTGGCCAAAGTATCACACATTATTTATGCATTCATCTCTCAATGAAGTGGAGAGGGTTACCTGTCCAAAACATCCCCTCCCCTAATTTTTTGCAATGGGCCATCAGATGGGGCGAGGAATCTGATAAGGGGACCTTATACTTTTGGCTTAAAATACTCATTTCCAAAAATTTTATACTGATCTTGGCCAAAAAATGTTTGTGGCTTGTGTACTTGCAATGTTGATGTGTAAAATGACAATTTTTTTTTTCTTGTTTGACTCCACAGTTTCCTTTAACGCCACAGGAATGGCAGACTGTGGTCTTCCACTTTGCCACCCGTTGGGACTTTCCCAATTGGGGATGTGCAATTGATGGGAAACACGTCCGCATCATCCTACCCCCCAACTCGGGGTCCTACTATTATAATTACAAGGGGTATGTGATGTTGGCGGTGGGTTCAGTGACCTATGACTTCCTGTATGTGGACGTGGGGAAAAATAGCCGGATGTCGGATGGTGGAGTGATCGTGCAGATGGAGTTCTACTGGCTTCTCTGGGCTTGCCACCTCCAGAGGAGAATGTGGAAGGACTCCTCTTCATCGCAAATTAAGCATTTGCACTGGGAAACCATCTGATGCAGCCATTTCCAATGAGGACCCTCACCCCAGACCAGAGAGTTTTTAATTTCCAGCTGGCCAGAGCCAGAAGAGTAGTGGAGAACACTTTCGGGATAATGTCCAGCCGGTTCCACCTATTTTTGACTCCAATCCACATGGCGGAATATAAACTCAATCATATTGTGTTTTCATGCTGCATTCAGCAATGTCTGGGAGACATTTTTTTAATAAGTTTCTCTTTCAAACTGCAATAATATTTGTTTTCATTTACTGCTTGGTTTTGTTTTAGGTGCCTTCTAGCTTTTTTGGGGGGTTTTTGGGGCCTTTTTCTTCAACAGTGCAAACCCAATTTCTGTGCGAGATTAGGTGACAGTCTCTTCTTAAGATAATTTTATTATTATGTTGTGGGTCTGCTACACACACACCTTGTTTTTGCTGTTAATGTATGTAGTGAATTACTGACAAAAATATTGTTCATTTTTAGCACCATGACAGAAATGTGTGGAGTCATGAAAATGGCGTGATTGTAGCAAATTAATAAGCACTGTGGGTGTTATTTACTAAAGGCAAATCCACTATGCACTACAAGTGCACTGCAAAAGTGTACCTGAAACTGCACTTGGAGTGCAAAGTGGATTTGCCTTTAGTAAATAACACCCATTGCGACAGAAAACAAAAACTTTACTACAAATACTGCTTTTGCGCATTGATAAAGGAAGCCACACATTGTTCATAATTAAAGTTTTTACTCAAAGCACATTCACATGTGCATTTATAAAAGGGTTTTACAAGAAACCATCATATTTGGTGTATATAACATTATTTTTAGTAACATTAATATAACTTGCCGTTTTTGTGTAAACATGCATGTATCAAAGTATAACATACAGAACACAGGAACTTACAAAGTTCAACTTGGAAAAGTGAAGACAATATCAGACATGAGTATGTCCAAACTGTGTTGATATTACCTCCATCATGTAAAAGCCAAATTTGGAAGATGCACACAAATTGTGAATCAAATTGGTCATTTTCCTCCTGATCCCATGGCTAATGTCAACATGTGCTATCTCCCATCATGGTGGATGAATGTACATGTTTTTGGAGTGCAACCCCTTCATCTCAGCCACTTTAGTAGCAAGGAAGGGGTTGCACCCACAAAACGCGTACATTTATCCCCATGATGGGAGATAGCACATGTTGACACACTGTGTGCATCTTCCAAATTTGGCTTTTCAAAAAATATAAAACAGTTTTTTAAAAATGAAAATGGATGCTAGCTAGTTTTGGATATTTCAGATTCTTCCTAAAACATCAGTGATGTTCTTAATTTTTTGTTGAACATCATTGATGTTTTTCTTGAGATTATCTAAATCGCAATTGCCCCCCATTATCTCCCCGATGATGATTTGGGCACTTTCACTGGAAAAATGCGATTCTTCGACCACAATATCCACATCACCTAAACATAAACCAAAAAAAAACACTGTGTATTATAAATATGCAGGTATACATTGATTACCTTACCTGAAGTTGTGGTCTCAGACACTCACCTGTTGTGGTGCCAATTTTGCCAATTTCGCCAAATTCAACAATCTCTCCTTCCTCCTCCTCCTCTGCTTCTGGTGTTAGCATTTCCCCTTCTTTGGGAGGTGTGGGGTCCCTGGTGTCCTCAGACATCCCGAGTCTTCTCTCCCCTATGAGAATGTAAAAAAGGAATACTTTTAGCACACTGATTTTTGAGGGCAGAAATAGGAATATGAAACATTGCTTGGAAGTGTCGTACAATTGTGTTTTTTGGCAGAGTTCAAAGCTGAAAACATTATTTTTGACACTTTCTAAAGCTGGAATACTTACAGTACCTGTTTTGTGCAAGTTTGACAGATGGAGACACCCCTATAGTAGCACGTGTGTGGGACACCCAAATAAAAAGGGTGTTCTGGTGTCTCACACTAGTGCGCCTGAGTCCAGATGTGTAAACAGCTACTGAGTGTCCTCTCCTTT
The DNA here is from genome assembly GCF_037356315.1 of Lithobates pipiens. Classification (NCBI taxonomy): domain Eukaryota; kingdom Metazoa; phylum Chordata; class Amphibia; order Anura; family Ranidae; genus Lithobates; species Lithobates pipiens. The sequence continues at coordinate 183,569,825 of NW_027507758.1, forward strand.
ACACTGAATCAAGTTTGCATTTCATTCTATTACAAAGCCCTCTAGACAACAAACTTCCTTTGACTAGAAATAGGTCTGAACAAATGTAGTTAACTGCAACTTTCCAAAACATCGTCTTTGAAGTGGTCGAACGAACGATGTTTACTACGAATGACTGAACCCATGAACATGAAAGTGGCCACTTTAAACTGTACAACATTAAATAAAAGCACATGGAGCAGTATGCAAGCAATAATAATAATATGAGCACACAACATCTACTTACTTTTTTGAAGAACTCGCTTGATCCTTCTGTACTAATCATAATCCCCCAGTTTTAGGTCTGACCAGCGTTTCCTCAGTTGATCCTTGGATATTGGTACCCCAAAATTCTTCTGAAGACTCTTCACAACTTTAGTCATGATCTTGGCCTTTCTGATATTTGGGTTTGGGTAAGGTCCATACTTCCCATCATAGTCGTTCCTCTTCAATATGTCCAACATCTCTCCAAAGACATATTTGAGGCCTTAAATTCACTCCTCTGGGATTGGGACGTTTCTGACTCCAGGCTTTCCTCATCCTCCATCTCGTTAGTGGAATTATTAGTGCGCACCTGCTGTGTCTCCGCCATGTGCTCTCCCCACTGCACCGATAGAGAAGGGGCAGGGAAAAGACTACAAAGAACGTCAGGGGCAGGATGAGTTTACACATGTTCACTGTATTTAAAACGTATGTACGTACAATCTGTGAGCGGAGGAACTGAAGCGCCGATCGTTCGAACAAAGGTACAATTTTAACTTGGTACATCACTAGCCTATACTGCTTCTAGATTTAGGCCTATATTGGGACAAGATTAGTGGAGTTTAGCCTGGCATTGTTTTGTGTTGTGTCTTGCAGAGAATATGGATGGGTTTCAACGGCCATAGTTTCCTCCCCCTGTTCTTAGACAAAGTACAAGGAGCTGCCCTGTCTGTGGCAATCTAAACACCCACATTACAGCAACAAATTAAAGAGGCAGGCAGCTACAGAGAAACTGCTGGAGTTAGTGAAGGTGGTGGTCCCCAGGGCAGACATCAACTATTAAAAATAGTTGAAAGAAAAGTGAAAATTGGTGGCCTGAGGAGTACATATCTGGGGGAGCGCAAGAAGGTGCAGGAGTCCATGAAATCTGGAGCTGCAGCAGATGAAGTTTATGTCCCCAGGCTTTGGTACTATGAGAGGCTGCATTTTCTGTCAGACCAGACTGAGATCAGGGAATCACTCTCCACTCTTCCTTCGCTTCCTTCTTCTCTTTGATCCACCCCTGCTGAGGCTTCCGACGCCCAACCTGGGCTTTCCAGTCAGGAAGGTGTGGAGGAGTCCAGCTTGAGCCAGGTATAGTATTGTTCTACATATTTTTGGAGTAAAAATGAATGATGTTAACTTGATTTTTGCTCACTAATTGCTGATTTTATAAAGTGCTTTACATATAAATAGACAGTAGTGTCCAAAATATTTTGGAGAAGAATGAAAAATGCTGGGCACAGAATGATAGTCTTTTCTATGTGTTAACAATTTGTAACAGTGAAGAGCTGAAAATTGTGTGTGTTTGATGAACCAAAAACTAAAACTATGTCCCTTTTTCATACACAGCAAGACCTCAGCCAGGAGGAGGGCATGGAATGTGCCAGCCAGGAGGTGGCTGTGGAATGTGACAGCCAGGAGGAGGCAGGGGTAAATGGCAGCCAATATGTGGGCAGGCTTAGGAGCCTGACTGAATAACAGGTCCCTCCCCTCTGCCTTCCACCCAAAATGGCCAGAAAGGGGGGGAAGGTGGAGGAGTTAGCGCTCAGGCTGATTGGGGAGGCTTCTGAAGCCCTCAAAGCCACCCACTTATCAAGAGGCCTTTGCCACTTGGCTGCGTGTAAACTGCACAAAATGAAGGAGGGGCAATGCCTCATGTGTGAGGAAATCATTGAGAAAACTTTAAATAAGGGGTTGTTGGGCCAAATTACACAAAAAATGCACTTGTGTGATTTGGACCATGCTCCTCCTCCTCCTCCTTCTGCCACACCTCCAACACCACAGCCACAGCCTGGAAGGAAGCGTGGAAGGAAGACCAGAGTGTGATCACCTGGATTCAGTCTGGTCTGACAGAAGATGCAGGCTCTTGTATGACCACAGCCTGTGGACATAGATGTCATCTGCTGCTGTTCCTGATCTCTTGGACTACTGGACCAGACTGTTCTCTCTTAGATATGGACTCAGGCCACCATTTTTTGCCTTTAAATAATTGATGTGTGCCCTGGGGGCTAAAGGCTTCACCAATTTCCCCAGTTTCTCCAGCGCTGCCTCCCTCTTTATTTGATTATGACACCTAATAAAGGTTTTTTTGTTTAAAGACATACTTGCCTATTTGTTTTACTTCAAAAAGGACAGTTTATTTGTGAGTAGGCAGGTACATTTCAAAAATACAAAGTCAAATTAACAAGGGGCACCAACACCAAACAACCTCCTCGAGATTAAAAAAATAAAACAGTAAAAGAAAAAGATACTAATGGCATTGTGGTAAGTTGACACACAAAACACACCAAAAAAATTACGAAGATGAGCAAAATTTAAAAAAGGAGACTTTGATTAAAAAACCAACCCCAAATATTTAACAAAAAAGAAATAAAAAAATATTCAGGAGATCTGACGAATAAAAATATTCTATTCATGAAATCAGGAAAAAGAATAAACAAATACGTTTTGGAGAAGTCTGTGTGAATATGAGCAGCAAAACAACTTCATTCTTCTAGAATTATAAAGAAAAAGAGAATACGCTGCATTAAACAATTTTTAACATTGCAGCGGGACGAATGTGCTATATTGATTATGAACGCTAGTTTTACCTGACCGAGCGCTTCCATCTCAGAATTTATTCTGAGCATGCATGGCACTTTGTCCATCGGACTAGGCTACAGACGATCGGAATTGACGTGATCGGATAATGTTGTCGGAAAATTTGAGATCCAGATCCAGCTCTCAAACTTTGTTGGTCGGAAACTCCGACGGAAAAAGTCCGATGGAACCCACACACGGTCGGATTTTCCGACAACGTGGTCTGATCGGACATTTTCCGACCGTGTGTGGAAGGCATAAGAGACCAGTAGCTATAGCAGTAAAAAGGCTCCCACTAACCAGTTGAACAAGTATGGAAGGGGGTCACCCTGGTGGATTACAGTCTGAATGAATTAATTAATGAGTGACTTACTCGAAGTGTGGAGTCTAAGCACGAACAAGCACTCACCAGAGCTGCTATTGATGAAGATGGGTTTTGCTGTGTTTTAGCACCAGTACGTTATACTCAGGATCACCCCATCAGTAGGTGAACAAGCTGGGGCCAGTAGCAGAAATAGCAGGTAGTGATCAAGTAGGAGCGTAGTCAGTAAAAGCCAAAAGGTTGGTACCAAGTGGTTGCAGGTTGGGATCAAGCAGAAGCGTAGTCTAGGAATAAACCAAAGGCCTGTAATGAGTAGTAGCAAAGATATGAACAGCAGTCAGAGATGGCTGGGGGGGAGCACAATAATCTGCCAAACAGTTGGTGCAAAAGTATGGCTAAAATAGGAAGTTCATGAGCGGGGCAAAGGGTTCAAAGTTCAGTCAGACAAAGCAGAGGTCGTAGGCTCAAACCCGGGTACTGAAAAATAGTCTATCTTCTCCCTTTAACTCTGCAATTACTTTTCCACTTTAAGATGGGTAAATATTGTTCAACCAACTGGGTCTGAATCTATGTATAGCCATATTAAACATATAAACCCAAAACGTTTTTCCACAGCTAAAGGACAAGGCAAACCAACAGCAATTGATTTTCAGAAGAAATACTATGAAAATAAATGAATACCGTAATTGCATTTCTTTTCAGTTTTATGCACAGATCATGTGACTTATTTTCTTTATTCAAATTAGCATGGCCTAGATCGGGGATGGGTCTAAGGTGCATCTGGTCACATGTCCTGTCACATTGCTTCAGTCTTTTCTGGTCTTCCCCTGAGCCCTTGTAAACACGGTCGGAGATTCCGACAACCAAATCCGTCTGAGTTATTCCGACAGATTCTATTCATCACCATGGCAGGAAAATGGCATGATTGAGAAAATTAGCACATCACTGTGGGTGTTATTTACTAAAGGCACATCCACTATGCACTACAAGTGCACTGCAAAAGTGCACCTGAAACTGCACTTGGAGTGCAAAGTGGAGTTACCTTTAGTAAATAACACCCATTCTCACCGAAAACAAAAATTTTAGTCCAAATACATCATTTGTGCAATGAAAAAGGAAGCCACACATTGTTCATAATTTAAATTTTTAATGAAAGCACACTCACATGTGCGTTTAGAAAAGGGTTTTACAACAAACCAACAAATTGGGTGTATCAAAAACATTATTTCAGGTAATTTTGGTTTACTTGGTGTTTTTGTGTAAACAGGCATGTATCAAAGCGTAACATACAGAACACAGGAACTTACAAAGTTCTACTTTGAAAAGGGAAGACAATATCAGACATGAGTATGTACAAACTGGGCTGATATTGCCTTCATCACATGGGGTGTCACCCCTGGAAAATCCAAATGTGGAAGATGCACAGAGTGTGTCAACATGTGCTATCTCCCATCATGGGGGATCAATGTACATGATCAATGTACATGTTTTGGGGCTGCAACCCCTTAATCTCAGCCACTTTCCACAAAACACGTACATTGATCCTACATTATGGTAGCATGTTGACACACTCTGTGCATCTCTCTGTGCATCTTCCATCTTCTTTGGATTTTTTAAAAATACAAAAGTTGTGGTTTAACCACTTGAGGACCGCCGTATTGCCATTGTACGTCAGCACAATGGCACAGGCAGGCATAATCACGTACATCTACGTGATTGCCTTCCAGCGGGTGGGGGGTCCGATCGGACCCCCTCCCGCTGGTTACGGCGGTCCGATTTGGTCCAGGAGCGCTCCGTGATGAGGGGATGGCCGTTGGTTTTCGGCCACCCCCTCTGGATCGCTCCTGGCCAATGAGAAGCTTCCTCCCCTGTGTATTGTTTACACAGGAAGGAGGAAGTGATGTCATTCTCCTCGGGGCGGTCTTTTTGACCGGACTACGAGGAGAACAGTAAAAGTAAGTGTGCACCAACACTACACTGACATGTGGGTACACACAGGCACACAAACCCCCCCCGATCCCCCCCCCCGATCGCCCCCCCCTCCCCCCCCAGTCACAGTGTCACTGATTGCATTGATCATTTCTTTACTGATCAATGCATTCAGTGTCAGTTGTGACAGTAAAAACTGTCAGGACAGTTAGTGTTAGGTCCAGGGTAGCCCCCTATCACCCCCCAATAAAGATTTAACCCCCTGATTGCCCCTAGAGTTAACCCTTTCACCCCCTTTTGCCAGTGTCACTAAGCGATCATTTTTCTGATCGCTGCATGTGTCGCTAGTGTCGCTAGGTAGCTAGTTATTTTTTTAGGTTCACCGCCAGGTTTTTATAGCGCTAGGTACCCCGATATACTACCCAATAATGTTTTTAACCCCCTGATTGCCGCTAGTTAACCCTTTCACCCCCTTTTGCCAGTGTCACTAAGCGATCGTTTTTCTGATCGCTGCATTAGTGTCGCTACAGTCGCTAGGTAGCTAGTTATTTTTTTAGGTTCACCGCCAGGTTTTTATAGCGCTAGGTACCCCGATATACTACCCAATAATGTTTTTAACCCCCTGATTGCCGCTAGTTAACCCTTTCACCCCCTTTTGCCAGTGTCACTAAGCGATCATTTTTCTGATCGCTGCATGTGTCGCTAGGTAGCTAGTTATTTTTTTAGGTTCACCGCCAGGTTTTTATATCGCTAGGTACCCCGATATACTACCCAATAATGGTTTTAACCCCCTGATTGCCGCTAGTTAACCCTTTCACCCCCTTTTGCCAGTGTCACTAAGCGATCGTTTTTCTGATCGCTGCATTAGTGTCGCTACAGTCGCTAGGTAGCTAGTTATTTTTTTAGGTTCACCGCCAGGTTTTTATAGCGCTAGGTACCCCGATATACTACCCAATAATGGTTTTAACCCCCTGATTTCCGCTAGTTAACCCTTTCACCCCCTTTTGCCAGTGTCACTAAGCGATAATTTTTCTGAACGCTGCATCAGTGTCGCTAGTGTCGCTAGGTAGCTAGTTATTTTTTTAGGTTCACCGCCAGGTTTTTATAGCGCTAGGTACCCCGATATACTACCCAATAATGGTTTTAACCCCCTGATTGCTGCTAGTTAACCCTTTCACCAGCGATCACAGTATAAGTGTCACTGGTGACGCTGGTTAGCCAGTTAGTTATTTAGGTTCCCCGTCAGGTTTTTATATAGCGCCAGGGACCCCCATATACTACCTAATAAAAATTTGAACCCCCTGATTGCCCCTAGTTAACCCTTTCACCACTGATCACCGTATAAGTGTTACGGGTGACTCTGGTTAGTTTGTTTTTTATAGCATTTTATATTCAAATCCGGAAGGCAGTGCTTGGTTTTCGGGGTCCCGTACGTGGCTAGGCTCCCAAAAAGTCCCCCACATGTGGTATCCCCGTACTCGGGAGAAGCAGCAGAATTTATTTTGGGGTGTAATTTGACTTCTGCACATAGCATGTGTGAGCAATATATCATTTAGTGACAACTTTGTGCAAAAAAAAAAAAGTTTGTAATATTCCCGCAACTTTTGGCAAAATATAAAATATTCCATGGACTCAACATGCCTCTCAGTAAATAGCTTGGGGTGTCTACTTTCCAAAATGGGGTCATTTGGGGGGGTTTTGTGCTATTTTGGCATTTTATGGCCTTCGAAACTGTGATAGGTAGTGAGGAGTTAAATCAAAAATTTGCACCCTTAGAAATCCTGAAGGTGGTGATTGGTTTTCGGGGTGCCGTGCGCGACTAGACTCCCAAAAAGTCCCACACATGTGGTATCCCCGTACTCGGGAGAAGCAGCAGAATGTATTTTGGGGTGTCATTTCACATATGCCCATAGCATGTGTGAGCAATATATCATTTAGTGACAACTTGGTGCAAAAAAAAAAAAGTTTGTAATATTCCCGCAACTTGTGGCAAAATATAAAATATTCCATGGACTCAACATGCCTCTCAGTAAATAGCTTGGGGTGTCTACTTTCCAAAATGGGGTCATTTTGGGGGGTTTTGTGCTATTTTGGCATTTTATGGCCTTCGAAACTGTGATAGGTAGTGAGGAGTTAAATCAAAAATTTGCACCCTTAGAAATCCTGAAGGTGGTGATTGGTTTTCGGGGTGCCCTGCGCGACTAGACTCCCAAAAAGTCCCACACACGTGGTATCGCCATACTCGGGAGAAGTAGCGGAATATATTTTGGGGTGCAATTCCACATATAACCATGGCATGTGTGAGCAATATATCATTTAGTGACAACTTTTTGTAAAAAAATTTTTTTTTTTTTTTTGTCATTATTCAATCCCTTAGGACAAAAAAAATAAATATTCAATGGGCTCAACATACCCATCAGCAATTTCCTTGGGGTGTCTACTTTCCAAAATGGGGTCATTTGGGGGGGATTTGTACTGCCCTGCCATTTTAGCACCTCAAGAAATGAGATCGGCAGTCATAAATTAAAAGCTGTGTAAATTCCAGAAAATGTACTCTAGTTTGTAGACGCTATAACTTTTGCGCAAACCAAAAAATATACGCTTATTGACATTTTTTTTACTAAAGACATGTGGCTAAATAAATTTTGCCCTCAATGTATGACTAAAATTTAGTTTATTCGATTTTTCTTATAACAAAAAGAAGAAAATATCTTTTTTTTTCAAAATTTTCGCTCTTTTTCCATTTATATCGCAAAAAAAAAAAATCGCAGAGGCAATCAAATACCATCAAAAGAAAGCTCTATTTGTGGGAAGAAAAGGACGCAAATTTCGTTTGGGTGCAATATTGCATGACCGCGCAATTACCAGTTAAAGCAGCGCAGTGCGAAATTGCAAAAAGACCTCTGGTCCTTAAGGTGTTTATTGGTCCGGAGCTGAAGTGGTTAAAAGGCAAAAAATAAAACCCTAGGTAGTTTGGGCTGTCTCACACTCTCCCCAAAACATCAATGATGTTCTTAATTTTATTTTTAGCATCATTGATGTTTTGCTGTATATTTTCTAAATCCCAATTTCACCCCATTATCTCCCCAATCAGGATCTGGGCACTTTCACTGGTAAAATGGGATTCTTCTTCAACATCACCTACAAAACAAAGTAAAAAAACACACCATATATTATAAATATGGTGATATACATTGATGAGCTTACCGGAAGCTGTGTTCTCCAACACTCACCTGTTGTGGTGACAATTTGTCCAACTTCAACGATCTCTCCTTCCTCCTCCTCCTCCTCCTGCTCCTCTGGTTTTGGAATTTGGCCTTCTTTGGGAGGGGTGTGGTCCCTGGTGTCATCATACTTGCCGAGTCTTCTCTCCCCTATGAGAATGTAAAAAAAGAATAATTAGCACACAGAGGGCAGAAATAGGAATATGAAACATTGCTTGGAAGTGTTGTACAATTGTGTTGTTTGGCCGAGTTCCAAGGTGAGAACATTATTGTGGACACTTTGTTAAGCTGGAATACTTACCTGCAGAACGATGTTTCTTACGAACGAATGAAACCATGAACTTGAAAGTGGCCATTTTAATATGCACAACATGAAATCAAAGCACATGGAGCAGTATGCAAGCAAGAATAATGATATGAATACAAGACAACTACTTACTTTTTTGAAGAACACACTTGACCCTTCTGTACTGATCGTGCTCCCTCAGTTTCAGGTCTGACCAGCGTTTTCTCAGTTGATCCTTGGATCGGCGTACCCCAAAATTCTTCTGAAGACTCTTCACAACTTTAGTCATGATCTTGGCCTTTCTGATATTTGGGTTTGGGTAAGGTCCATACTTCCCATCATAGTCGGTCCTGTCCAATATGTCGACCATCTCCAACATCTCTCCAAAAGACATATTTGAGGCCTTAAATCTTCTCTTCCTAGATCGGGATGTTTCAGGCTCCGGGCTTTTCTCACCCTCCTCCTCGTTAGTGGAACTCTGATTGCGCACCTGCGTTCTCTCCACCATGTGCTCTCCCCACTGCGCTGAAAGCGAAGGGGCGGGGAATAGTCTAGAAAGAACGTCAGGGGCGGGCGGAGTTTCACGCATGCGCACTGTATATAAAACGCAACACGCATGTGTCGTCCGTACGATCTGGGAACAGAGTGAGGAGCTGACGCAACGATCTTGCAAATGAAGGTAACATTTTGAACTTGGTACATCACTAGACTAGACTGCTTCTATCTAGGCTGATGTTGGGACAAGATTAGGAGGGTTTATCATGGCATTATTAGTATTTTAGGGTTTGTCTTGTGTTGTGTCTTGCAGACAAGATGGATCCATTCAAAAATCACAATTTTATGGGTCTATTCCTGGAACTGTACAGGGAGATGCCCTGCCTGTCGCAGATCAACAACCAGTTTTATTACGACAGAAGAAAGAGGAACGCAGCACTGGAGAAACTTCTTTCTTTGGTGCGGATCATGGTCCCCACGGCAGACATGGCCTATGTGACTAGGAAAATTGGTGTAATGAAGAGTACATATCTCAGGGAGAGAAAGAAGCACCCGGAGTCCTTGAGATCAGGAGATCCAGATGCCATTTATTACCCCAGGATGGTTTACTTCCAGAGGCTGCATTTTCTGGTAGACCAGGGGGTACCCAGGCCACCACTCTCCAGTCTTCCTTAAAGGCTTCCTTCACCCCCAGCTGAGCCTTCCAACGTCCAACCTGGGCCTTCCAGGCAGCAACATGTGGTGGGGCCCAGCTTGAAACAGGTATTGCATTGTTGAACATATTTCTTGTCATACATTTAATGATGTTAACTAGATGTTCTTATTGATCAGTAAGTTGTGATTTAACAAAGTGGTTTACATATCAATAGACAGTAGTGACCAAAAATGATTGGGACGAGAATGAAAAATGCTGGGCTCAGAATGATAGTCTGTTCTATTTGGTAACATTCAATTTGCAAAAGTCATGAGCTAAAAATGGTGTGATTGGTGAGCAAAAAACTAAAACTATGTCCCATTTTCATACACAGGAAGACCTCAGCCAGGGGGCGGCTGTGGCAAGTGGCAGCCAGGAGGTCGACCAACGCCCTCCTTCTCCTCCTCCTGCCACAACTACAGGAGCCCAGCCACAGCCTCGAAGGATGCCTGGAGGGAAGTGCCTAAGGAAGACGAGAGAGTGATGGCCTGGGTTCTGTCTGGTCTGAAAGAAGATGCAGCCTCTTGAAGAACCACATCCTGGGGACATAGATGGCATCTGCTTTTCCTGATCTCTAGGACTTCTGGACCAGACTTGTCTCCCTGAGATATGTACTCCTCAGGCCACCAATTTTTCTTTTTCTAATTAGTTCATGTCTGCCCCGGGGGCCAAAGGCTGCGCCAAAGTAACAAGTTTCTCCAGCGCTGCCTTCCTCTTTTTAGTTGTTTGAGACCTAAATAAAGGTTTTTTTTGTTTGAAGAAATACTTGCGTATGTGTATTCCTTCCAAAAGGACCGTTTATTTGTGAGCAGGCAGGTACATTTCAAAAATACAAAGTGAAATGGATAACAATGGGCACCAACACTAAACAACCTCCTGTAGATTAAAAAAGAAAAAGAAAATATAAAAAAGATAATAATGTTGTTGTGGTAAGTTTACACACAAAACACACCCCAAAAAATGGAAAGATGAGCAAACTGTCAAAAAAGGAGATGTTTATGAAAAAAAATAAAAAATTCACCCAAAAAAGAATAAACAAACAATAAAATTGTGTAGATGTGACGAATTCAAAAATCGTATTGCTGAAATGAGTAAAAAAGAGTTAGGAAATACGTTCGGGAGAAGTGTGTGTGACTATGAGCATCAAAAGAAGTTCCTTCTTGCAGCATTGTAAAGAACAAGAGAATGCGCTTCATGAAATAATTTTTAACATTGCAGCGTGACGAATGTGCTATATCAATTACGAGCAGTAGTTTTACCTAAGCGATTGCTTCCGTGTCGGAATTTGATTGTGAGCATGCATGGCACCTTGTCCGTCAGAGTAGGCTACACATGATCGGAGTATGTCCGATCGGAGCATTTTGTCGGAAAATATTTCTGGCAAGTTGGAAAAGTTGGTCCGTTAGATATTACGACGGAAACAGTCCGATGCAGACCACACACAGTTAGAATATCCGACAAAACGCTCCGATCGGAAACATTCCGACGGAATCTCCGACCGTGTGTACAAGGGCTAAGGCTATGCAGAACAGAGTGGAGGTGTCTTTCAACCATTGGATCCACCCCAGAGGCAATAAGGCTGAAAGTAGACATGGCTTATTGAGTAGAAAAAGCAGACCATCTGCACTGTGGTTGAAATGTTGCAGAGGCTCTATGAGATCACAGATCATTGCCACCAATGACAAGGAAGGTTGAATGATGGGCAGGATAAACAGATAATTTATCTTTAAAGAAAAAGTGTTAATAAACAAAAGGCACATGAGACATTATAAATAGTAGAAACATTCTACTTTTTTGGGGGTTTACTGGCACTTTAACAAAATATCCATGTATTGGAACTATATTAATTGATATTATATTAGGCAAGCAGAATAGATGCACACAGATGTATTAATAGGCCTTAATGTGATACTTTCAGATTACACTTAGGCCCCCTTTATATGCCATTCTGCCATTAATATAGTGCATTAAATTGAATAGCAGAGCAGTAAAGTATAATATATGCAAGAAAATATTTCCAGAGAGTGAGCTGCAGGGATAAATATTAATAGTGTTGTCATTTTTTTTGATTGACAGAGTATGGGTAAATTAGAGGTTTCAGCTAAAATGCCCAAAGACTTCCAGATTTGTATTTTAACTAGAAGATTCCAATAGAAGAAATTATTTAGTAAAGTTTTAAATTGATGCAGAAGTATTTTGTGCCAGCCAGCGCTATTATATACTGTATTTTAGATAACAGCTATCTGAAAGCATTTGTTGGATTATAAACATAAGGTGCCATTTTAATGGCACGTGTCCCAAGTTAAGTGCACACAGTTCATATATACTGATGCCAAAATAATTTACACTACTTCAATGTAATCCCTACTTACAAATTCATTTTTTATTGCCATGGAACACTAAAAATTATTTGTGATGAGTTGCTCAGGGTTACTGCACTTTGCTCTTTGCCCTTTAGAATAAACCTTCTATCAAACTGATACAACATTCCTAGCTAGTATAATACAGTGTGGCAAGAACATTAAGTTCATTGGTATGTTTTATTTATAGCTGAATACATAAAAATCTATAAAAAGAAAATCAGGTTGGCAAAAATTCTATGTGAGAACATACTGATATACATTGTAAACAAACATACAAAACTTTTAAATATACAGTACTAATAGTAAAAAGACTAGGTCTGAAAACTTAGAACCTCTAAAATATAATTGTTTACTGAGGGGCAACCCAACCTGAAATATATCTACTTTAGTATTGTGTATACAAATATAGTATAAATGCCATGGCTCATGTTAAAAAAATAAAGATGGTATCAACAAAACGCGGTGGTCATCAACCCTGTCCTCAGGGCCCATTAACAGGCCAGGTTTGCAAGAACTGAAATACATCACAGGTGATATAATTTGCTGCCCGGTGATTGCAGTATTCTAGTCTGCATCTACCCAGGGTAATGCATAAAACCTGGCCTGTTAGTGGGCCCTGAGGACAGGGTTGATCACCACTGCACTACAGTAGCTCAATATGATATGGTCAAGAAACAGATGAAATCAAGGTACGTAAAACACTTAGGCATGATGCCCACAAATCCTTAAAAGGTTAAACACATAATTTTTATGCTAATGTTTTATTTTTGGAGATTCTTTTTTGCCCAGCTTGTTGCCAATGGATTCATGCAAGGCAAATGCATTGCTTATACATAAAAAGAATTATGGTCTTTAATCAGTATAAACAAACCTGAAAGTTTAAAGCCCCGTTTAAAGCCCAACTGAAGCTTTATGTTAAATGATTGCATCATAATAAGAATTGTATAAAAGCTTTACTGATCTTTTTCTTCATAAGACCTCTGCAAGTCCCATTCATACTGTTGTGGTCTGGTTCATTGGGTTAATGCATGTGTGGTAATGCATGTTATGCCAGGTAATAACTGTAGTGAGTGGTTTGGATCTGCGTCGGCCATGCCAAGCTGACCAAGGCGTTCACTGAAGGGAGAGTGTGCCTGTAAGCACCTGCGGGGGATTTCTCCCCCCTCTTCTCCTCACTGAAGGATTAATAATGCGAGCGGCGCATACACACGCACACACAGGCATCCATTCATTTGCTCCCTCCTCTGCATCCTCATTGGCAGGAAGAGGGAGCCAATCATTAAGCAGGCCTGCAGCAAGGAATTGTGGAACATATAGTACCTTGAACAAACAGCCCTATAGTAGTCCACAGCTGACAGAACTACACACCCCAATATGCCATGGGGAAAAAGAAAAATACTCCATCTTGTGTGCCTGGGGGGAGAAGTCACCACGAGGCAGGAGAAGAGACTGGACCCAGAGGAGAGGTCTTGCCTCCCTGGTCAGTCCACTGCTGCCTTTTAGCCATCCATGGCTGGTCAAGGACATTCAGCCTGAGATGGGATTCCAGGTGCATATCCAACCGTACCTGCATTGACATCGTGAAGCATTCCAGTGTGAGTTAACCAGTCGGGTTACCAGAAAAGCCTGCCTATTCCAGGACATTTGGGCCCTGACCACATGATTGGTGAGAGGGCACTTGCCCATTTGTAGGAAAAAAGGACACTGAACACAGACAAAGTTATTTCACTTTGCACACACTTGCCAAAACCTGGGTCTCATTGACATCCTGTTAAGCAGTTACAGTGTCCTCCTTGCTATCGAGATACTGTCAGCATACCACAGTTACACTTTGCCAAGCAGGAGTTTAACTAAAAGTGGCTAGACAAAGATCCAAGGCCTCATTCTTTCAAGGGACTGAAGTTACTGGTGCCATACGGGCATGCACACACATACTCAGGGCTCTGTATATGTAGTGTATTTGCAGGATAGTCTGACTTGGGAGTTACACCACTGAACACTGAATTAGGTACAGTGTTCATAAGGGGACCTGTGGTGTCAGGGGACAGAAGAGAGAGGTCTGACATAAGTAAGGGTCATGCCTCTGCTCTCCTCCTGCTTGAACTCATAGAACTAGAGTTAAGTAGAGTGGCAACCAATCCGGTATAAAGTTGCCATATTGTGATTTATTGCTATTAGAGTGTTTGCCTCCGCTTTTGGGGTTATTCACCATTGTGGATTCCCCTGAAAGCAGCGTGATATAATAGCATTGAGCTATATTGCTCTTGATCCTCTGTCATTATCATACAGTTAATAAACTTGAGATGTTCTGCTACCGTTTGCTACCTTGTCAAAGAAACTTCACAGTAAAAGACAATTTCTGTGTTTTATCATAACGCACGTCTTTAATTGGTGTTGTTGCACTAACATTCCTACTAGGTGTGCCAGAATGGTTGAGACTGTTCTTGGGGTTGAGAGGCAAAGTACACAACTAATTATACTTAAGTGGATCCTCTGGGGTAGCGCTGCATAACATATAGTATGGGCGGCACAGTGGTGTAGTGGGTAGCACTCTCACCTAGCAGTAAGAAGGGTCGCTGGTTCGAATCCCAACCACAACACTACCTGCCTGGCGTTTGCATGTTCTCCCTGTGTCTGTGTGGGTTTCCTCCGGTTTCCTCCCACACTCCAAAGACATGCTGGTAGGTTAATTGGATCCTGTCTAAATTGTCCCTAGTATGTATGAATGTGAATTAGGGACCTTAGATTGTAAGCTCCTTGAGGGTAGGGACTGATGTGAATGTACAATGTATATGTAAAGCGCTGCGTAAATTGATGGTGCTATATAAGTAACTGAAATAAATAAATATAGTACATTGTGTTAAGGCAGACTATTCATATTAATGGGCTGGCAACACAGCAAACACACTAGCCCATTCAAACTGTTGTAGTCAGGTGCATTGCATTTATGCACATAAGTTAAATTGCTATGCAGCATGTGCCATTTTAGTGTCTTGTTTTTATTATTGTTTTTTATTGAAAACATTTTCCAGAGTACAAAATAGTACAACAAGGGCAAACAAAGTTTAGAAGTAAAATGAAAATAAATCATAAGTAACAAATAAACATAGCAACAAGATGGATATTGTCAGACCCTTAATTTGAGTATAGGTGGTGGACAGTCGAGAAAATAATGTTACCAGAAATACAGTGCTATACTGAGATATATTATCAGCCTATTTTAAACCAATCAGTACATATTTTCCATTGATGCGTCAAAGTTCTTTCTAGCATCAGACTTACAATATATTGTTAAAAGTGATCTGGATGCCAATAGGACTTCAGTGAATACTGTACAAAAACATGGAGGAAAATTTAAATTCCAAAATGTAGTACCATTCTAGGGTTTGGCGATGTAAGGACTCCTGTAATATTTGAAATCATACGAAATATTCTATTATAGAAGCTGGTAAGATGTTTGCAAGACCAAAACATATGGAGAATATTTCCCACTGTGCCACAGTCTGGCCGGCATAGTAGTGAGTTGGGTTGAGCAAATTTAGACATATATGGTGTAAGATACCACCTCAAAGCTATTTTTGAGAGTGTTCCCAGTAGTTTACACATCTGGAAGCTTTTTGGGTCATTTACTATAGCGACGCAGTGATAATTTGCGCAAATTTGTGTGAATTAGTGCTAAAACGGTATTCACCAGAGCGCTGGTGAGAAAATACTCCCAAAATCGAATTTACTATAGTTCCCTGAAATCAAATAGCGCCCAAACACTTACTCTCAAAACCTGGATAATTGCACATGGAAATAATGTTTAGAGCATGGCATAATTGTCTAAATGGTACTATAATATGCAGTATATTATTTAAAGGTAATCTGCTTTTAAACTGTGTGAAAAGATGATTTCTACACTGAAATATCTTTAAAAGTCTGAGAAGAGATAAATTCCCGTTTTTGTACAACTAGGTGCCAACACAACTGAGCATGATCAGACCTGCAAATAGCTCTCATTTTAGCTCCAGTGTCTTTTTTACCAGGCACTATAGTATTAGTAAATACCAAAATTAGCGCTTGGCTAAAATGCGTTTTTGAGAATGAAAATCAGCGCTATTGTAGTCCAATGCAAGTTTTAGACATTGATTCTAATGGTACAATAAATAAATACTTTTAATGTTGAAATGAAATGTATCTTTCTCCAAAATAAATGTTCCTTGCAACGATGTTGCTGCTTCTATTTTGTTTTTGCTCATCTATTTTGTTTTTAAGAATACTAGAATGTGGAAAGTTTTGATGTTTTGGTAAAATATATTTTTCTCTGTCACTTTCACTTGTTACTCTCCATCTCACAATAATCTATACCCAAACTCACACAGGTGTCTTTACAATCCACAAACAATACCATTGCTGATGCAAATTTAAAATGAGTCACAATTTTTTGTGCTTTTTATTATTTCCAAATAATCATAATTTGAGCCCAAATTATGAGCCCAAAATGTGATATGTGTACCAACATCAGAAATCAAAATGTAATTCCCAAAAAATTGAGGATAATATCACTATACATTCACCCACAAAGAACCATCAAATATCACAGAATAAATCAGAAGAAGAATAACTCTTGTGTAATGCAATTCCATCACCTGTATGTCCAAAGAAATGCAGTATTTATGTGTATTTATGTGTAGGAAGTTTTCACATGTGGCAGCTCTGTGGCTCAGAGGTTAGAACTTCTGCTGAGTGTCTGGGTTTGAATCCCTGCCATGCCATGCCATGTCATGTAGAGAAGTTGTCTCATCTCCCAGGCCCTAAAACTATGTCTAAATGTAGTATTCATGTGTAGGAGGGTTCCACCACCATTATAAATCTTGCCAGATAAGCTATCTAGCCAAAAGTATTAGGACACCTGCCTTTACACACACGGCCTTTAATGGCAGCCCAGTCTTAGTCCATAGGGTTAAATTTTGTCCACCCTTTGCAGCTAGAACAGCTTCTGGGGAAAGCTGGCCACAAGGTTTAGTGTGTCTATGGCAATGTTTGACCATTCTTCCAGAAGTGCATTTGTGAGGCCAGGCATTGATATTGAATGAGAAGGCTTGGCTCACAGTCTATACTCTAATTCAGTCAAAGGGTGTTCTATCGGGTTGAGGTCAGCACTTGACTCCAAACTCGCTCATCCATGTCTTTATAGACATTGCTTTGTGCACTAGTGTGCAGTCATGTTGGAACAGGAAGGAAACATCCCCAATCTGTTCCCCCAAAGTAAGGAGCGTGAAATTGTCCAAAATTTCTTGGTATGATGATGCCTTAAGATTTCCCTTCATTGGAACTAAGGGGCCAAGCCCAACCCTTGAATAACAAGCCCACACTATAATCCCCCCTCCACCAAATGATTTGGACCAGTGCACAAATCAAGGTCCATAAAGACATGAATGAATAATTTTGTGGTGGAGTAACTTGACTGGCCTGGACAGAGTCCTGACCTTAACACAACAGAACACATTGGGGATGAATTCGAGTGGAGACTGTAAGCCAGGCCTTCTCGTCCAACATCAGTGCCTAACCTCACAAATCCACTTGAAAGAATTGTCAAACATTCCCTTAGGCACACTACTAAACCTTGTGGACAGCATTCCCAGAAGAGTTGAAGCTGTTATAGCTGTAAAGGTTGGGTCAACTCAATATTGAACCCTACGCACTAAGACTGGCATGCCATTACAGTTCATGTGCATGTAAAGGCAGGCGTCCCAATACTTAGGCCAATATATTGTATATTGCTTGTGACGTGCTCAATGTCACAAGCAATATATTGTATATTGGTTGTGACATTGAGCATGGCTATGGAATTAGGCCTGGTTCACACCACTGAGATGGAGACATGTGTGAGGCTGCCTGCTGGCTGAGTGGGTAGCAATTTTGTCTAAGGCCGCGTACACACGCGCGGACTGTTCGCCCAACTTTGTCCGCTGAACAGTGTTTGGGCGGACAGTCCGCTCGTGTGTGGGCTTTCAGCGGACAGTTTCAGCGGACAGTTTGACGAACAAGGTTTTTCGGAAATTCCGTAAAACTGTCCGCTGAAACCTTGTTTGAGCGAACAGTCCGCCCGTGTGTAGGCTTGTTCGTCAAACTAAGTTCCGCGCATGCTCAGAAAGGATTTACACGCCGAAAGTTATAATGCAGTGTATAGGACGTCGTATTTTTCGTCCCGTCGTACGTGCCGTTCACGTCATCGCGCACGGTTTCAGCAAACTGTTCGTTCGTCGTGTGTGCCATGCTAATTTTGAGCGGACTGTTTGCCGAAACTGTTTGACGGACAAAGTTGGGCGAACAGTCCCCGCGTGTGTACGCGGCCTAACAGCACTGGGGTTGCTGGTTCAATTCTCCAACATGCTAATGCTTACGTTGAAATGTATATCTTCTCCCTGTGTGAGTTTCTCAATCCAAAGACATGCTGGCATTTTATTTGTCTCCTGTAAAAATAGTCTCTAATGTGAGAAAGTTAATTTTGGACTTTAGATTGGAAGCTCATTGCAGCCAGGGACTGATGTTAATGGGGGTTATTTACAAAAGGTAAATCCACTTTGCACTACAAATGCAAACTACAAGTGCAAAGTGCACTTGCAATTGCACTGAAAGTGCAGTCACTGTAGATCTGAGGGGAAGATATGAAATGAGGGCAAGCTCTGATGGTTTTATCATCCGATCATGTGCAAGCTAAAATGCTGTTTTTTATTTTCCTTGCATGTCCCTCTCGGATCTACAGCGCGACTGCACTTCCAAGTGCACTTTCAGTGCAAAGTGGATTTGCCTTTTGAAAAATAACCCCTATGTTTGTTAGCACTAATCATGCCCAGGGACTTGGACATTTAAAATTGCAGGGTTTACACTGCACAGGTACATATGCTTAGAAAACTGTTGCTTTGTTTATGTGGATGCAAATGGACTTCGATATTTGGCCTGTAGTTGGAGATTTGATGCACATGGATTTTTTTTTTTTTTTTTTGGTTCGGGGTTCCCTGTGGGGAAATCTCCTTGCCGTTTT
This sequence comes from Lithobates pipiens, assembly GCF_037356315.1. Classification (NCBI taxonomy): domain Eukaryota; kingdom Metazoa; phylum Chordata; class Amphibia; order Anura; family Ranidae; genus Lithobates; species Lithobates pipiens. The sequence continues at coordinate 183,589,009 of NW_027507758.1, forward strand.
TATCAATTAACTTTTATGTGTATTGTGGACGGACAATTCATTGTAGCCACGAGTAGTTTTAAGGGACTTTTTTTCCTTTAGAATTGTTATTTTGCTGTCAGACTGTTCTAAACAGAGGAAACATGCGCCCCTTTACAGGCATACTATAGACACCCCCAGGTACGAAATTTAAAGGAAAAGGAATTACACTTTTATTGTTTCACTTTAAGCATTATTAAATCACTGCTCCCCAAAAAATGTCAGTTTTTAAAACTTTTTTTTGCATTGATACATGTCCCCTGGGGCAGGACCCAGGCCCCCAAACACTTTTTATGACAATACCATGCATATAAGCCTTTAAAATTAGCACTTTTTATTTCTCCCATACATTTTTAAAGGGTGTTCCGCGGCTTTCGAATTTGCCGTCATGTTCGAACATGAGTATATTAATGCCTGAAATGCAAAACATTATTGTATAGAATCAAACATTAGTAAATGTATTTTCTCTGTAGGTAAGTGCTTTTTCTCTGTAGGTAAGTGCTCAGCTCTGTAGCATAGTGGTATGCCCTGCTGCCCTCAAAGGTTCAAGACATAAGTTCTCAGCAGCATAATTAGCCAATGCACATCAATTTGTTTTATTACATATTTTAACTCTTCAAATGCATGCAATGGTATGTACTTATTCAATTATATTATGGTATGGAATTCCAAAAATCAAGGAAAAAAACATTATAGGGTCCCCCCAGTACATAGCAGGTCCTTTGGGCCAATAGGCTAGTGGTCAGCACTTCTACCTTGCAAAACTCAGACTTTGAAGGACTGATTTGATGGGTTCAAATCCCACAGAGAGATACTAAAAGATTGAGTTGGTGGAAAGAAGGCAAATGACAATTAGCTAAAGCAGCATATGCTGAAAATAGGTGAATGCCAAAGCACTTTATTTTGGCTGATCCTATTATATTAACCACTTGACCACTGGGCACTTAAACACCCTTAATAACCAGACCAATTTTCAGCTTTCGGTGCTCTCACATTTTGAATGACAATTACTCAGTCATGCAACACTGTACCCATATGAAATTTATGTCCTTTTTTTCACACAAATAGAGCTTTCTTTTGGTGGTATTTAATCACTGCTGTTTTTTTTATTTTTTGTGCTATAAAAGAAAAAAGACCGAAAATTCTGTAAAAAATATGAATTTTTCTTTGTTTCTGTTATAAAATTTTGCAGATTAGTAATTTTTCTTCATAAATTTTGGCCAAAATTTATACCACTACATATCTTTGGTAAAAATAAGTACAAACTGGTGGATATTATTTGGTCTTTGTGAAAGTTATAGAGTCCACAAGCTATGGTGCCAATATCTGAAAATTGATCACACCTGAAGTACTACGGCCTATTTCAATTCTTGAGACCCTAACATGCCAGAAAAGTACAAATACCCCCCAAAATTACCCCTTTTTTGAAAGAAGACATTCCAAGGTATTTAGTAAGAGGCATGATGAGTTTTTTGAAGTTGTCATTGTTTCCCACAATTAATGCAAAATTAAGAATTTGTTTACTTTTTTTTTTTCACAAAATTGTCATATTATCAGTTTATTTCTCACACACAGCATATGCATACCACAAATTACACCCCAAAACACATTATGCTATTACTCCCGAGTATGGCAATATCACATGTGTGAGACTTTTACACAGCGTGGCCACATACAGTGGCTCAACATGCAGGGAGTGCCATCAGGCATTCTGGAGCACCCAGAACAATTCTGACATTTCTCTCCTACATGTAAAAATCATCATTTATTTGCTAGAAAATTACATAGAACCCCAAAACATTATATATGTTTTTTTAGCAAACACCCTGGAGAATACAATGGTGGTCGTTGCAACTTTTTATCTCGCACGGTATCTGCGCAGCAATTTTTCTAAAGCATTTTTTTTTTAAACAGTTTTGTGCTTAAAAAAACAAAACAGTAAAGTTAGCCCAATTGTTGCATAATGTGAAAGATTAAGTTATGCTGAGTAAATAGATACCTAACATGTCACTCTTCAAAATTGCACACGCTCGTGGAATGGCGCCAAACATCGCTACTTAAAAATCCCCATAGGTGATGCTTTATATTTTTTTACTGGTTACATGTTTTGAGTTACAGAGGAGGTCTAGGGCTAGAATTATTGCTCTCGCTCTAACGTTCGCGGCGATACCTCACGTGTGGTTTGAACACCGTTTTCATATGTGGGCGGGACTTACGTATGCGTTTGCTTCTGCATGCGAGCACATGGGGACAGGGGCGCTTTAACAATTTTTTTTTTTTATTGTTAATTTTACTTTATTTATTTTAGTTTGACATTTTTTTCCCCAAAAATAAAAATAAAAATAAAAAATAAATTTTTTGATCACTTTTATTCCTATTACAAGGAATGTAAACATACCTTGTAATAGGAATATGGCATGGCAGGTCCTCTTTACAGTGAGATATGGGGTCAATAAGACCCCACATCTCACCTCTAAGCTGGGAAGCCTGAAATAAAAAAATAAAAAGAAAGATTCTGGCTTTGATCGTATTGGTGAGTTGGTAGAAGCACCGGAGGGCGGCGGGAGTGGGGGGGCGACATCTATGGCTGGGTATTGCAGGGTATCACCAAGTATGGTTGGGCATTGCAGGGTATCTCCGAGTATGGCAGGGTATCTCTGAGTATGGCTGGGTATCTCCGGGTATGGCAATTTATGGCAGAGTATTGGCAGGGTATTGCAGAGTATTGGCGGGTACTGCAGAGTATTGGTGGGTACTGCAGAGTATTGGTGGGTACTGCAGAGTATTGGCGGGTACTGCAGAGTATTGGTGGGTATTGCAGAGTATTGGTGGGTATTGCAGAGTATTAGCTGGTATTGCAGAGTATTAGCTGGTATTGCAGAGTATTGGCAGGGTATTGAGGGGTTAAATTCGGTGAGCAGCGATGTGGGCACTGCAGATGCAGCCCACAGCGCTGCTGAGACCGATCTCTGCCCCCTCCGCTGTACTGATCAGTACAGAGAGGGGAGGGAGGAAACGGCGTCATAACATTACGCCGGTTTGTTTACAAGTGATCACTCCGTCATTTGACGGGGCCACAGGACCCGGCGGTCACGTATGCTCTCGAGTGCGTGCCCCAGGGGGCGCGCGAGAGCGGAATTCTGGGATGACGTCATATGACGGCCTCTCAGAGTTAAACAACCGCCCTGTAGCCGTCATTCGGCTATGGGCCGGTTGTTAAGTGATTAAAGAGGAAGTAAACCCAGATGGGTTTACTTTCTCTTTGATTCCCTGCAAAGGTAAAGCATAATGGACTACTATGCATCCCATAGTAGTCCATTATGTGTCACTTACCTGACAGAGGAGCCAGCGAAGTCACCGCTGTCCCTTGTAGTCCGGAGCGTCCATCTTCTCGGTGGGTCTCGCTGCTCCGGCGCTGTCATTCGACAAAGCCACGATGACGATGCTCCCATGCATGCGCACGGGAGCCGCCACTCGCGGCATATCGCCGTTGACAGCGGCGCACTCGGTGCGCCTGCGTGCCGCTGTCTACGGCGCATGCGCCGTAGACAGTGGTGCCTGTGTTTTGGCAAATATCTTGGACCCACAGGTAAGCCTTAATCTAGGCTTACCTGTAGGTCAAAGTGGTTTGTAAGGGTTTACAACCACTTTAACTCTTCAAATGCATGCAATGGTATGTAAGTATTCAATAATATTATGGTGTGAAATTCCAAACACCGCACACTAGTTAATGGTTAGTTTACATTTATTTGTTTATTTATTTTAATTTGCACTGAAAACATAGACACAGCTGGTGGATGGTAGGTTGGCATTTGAACTCATACCGTGAGTGCTGTGGAGACTTCTGAGCAGACCCCTAAGCTATTGTGCTAAGTAGGAGAACTGCATAATAGTGTAGTATGATTAAAGAATGAACATAAATAATTACCGCTTTAAAAACATGAAAAAAAACAACATACAACAAATAGGTAACTTACATGTAACTTTACAGAATAGCAGACATTATTATGTAATAATCATTCATGACTGCATTTGTTAGCAAAAGAAGTAAAAAAGCGAGAAATACTAATTGCAATATACATCAATAGATGCACACAAGGTAGAGCACATCTCACACAAAAATGTTTCTTTCACATACATGGATCATGGTTACAGTGCAATGCTATATAATAACTTAGTAGAAATTGGCATTTGCATATACGTGGAAGCGCTAATTAGTGCTGGTTTCAAATTTACTAACGTTTGTTCACCACTAATAGTGCTCTTTTTCATCCGCACATTCGCCTGTTGAAATTTTAATTGGCTAAAATGGGCACTATTATTTGCAATAGTGCCCAGTTCTTCCTGGAGTTATAGTAAATGACCCCCATTTGTATATTGTTCCAAATGCATATTGCCATTGGTAAGTCATAAAGGTTTTACCTAAGTCAGATTACCATTTTTAATAAATAAGGAGGTGATTTGATAAAAATGAGTTTGTGTTGGAAGAGATTTTAGAAAAAAATATATACCCTTACAGGGCACAGGGATCTTTTTGTAGAATTGCCATACCATGTCCTGAAGGGAAATATTGGGAGTCTTCAGGGATTTCAGGAAATGGGAGATTTGCAAATATTTATAGCAGTTTGAGGGTGAAAGATTACATTTTATTTTGAGTTCTTCAAACGATTTATGAGCATTGTTATGATATAGCTCATCAACCCATTTGATACCTTTAAGTAGCCAATATTGAAGGGTAATGTTTGGGATTACATGTGCTCGGACAGTGATAGGTATGGGGATACTGGTTTAACCCGAAGGCAAATTCATTGGTTATGGAAAAAGGGATAGCATTTTAGATGTGTAAACTTGTGCACAAGGAGAGGAATATAAAGCCAGGTTAGCAGATAGAATGGGACATGAGAAGCCAAACGTGTGTAGGGTGTGTGTCATATAGCCCCAATGTCGAATGCCTTTTTTGCATCCAAAGAGAGGAGGAGAGGAGCAGCATCCAAAGAGAGGCGCAGAGAAGGTATCCAACGGGACCTAGGGTATTGAATTATATCAATGACTCTTTGTGGCATCTGATGACTGTCTGCCTAAAGTAAAACCTGTTTGGTCCGGTTTGACCAGAGTAGGTAGGATGGGGAGAAGCCTGTGAGCTAGGATCTTGGCATAGAGCTTAACGTCCATATTTAGTAAGAAGATGGGCCTTAAGTTGGCTGGGGTAGTAGGTTTCTTTCCTGGTTTTGGGATGGTGACCACATATGCTTTCAATATTTCAGAGGGGGAACGAGGCAGATGATATTGCTTCAGAATAAATTGCTCTCTGTGTTGGGGAGAGGGAGTTTTCTAAAATCTTGCTGTGGGGTGGTAGGATCTTCCCTGAGATTGTACAAGGAGGAGTAATATTCAGCAAATGAGTTTGATTTTTCTTGTAGGTTAAAATGTTACTCGTGTCCAAATTATGAACCAAGTAGGGGATTTTTGATAAGGCTTTACATTCCTTTAGCCACTGGTTTAGAAATTTAATAGCTCGATTACCAGAGTAGTGTGCTAATTTTAGGGAGTTAAAGCGGAGTTCGACCCAAAAATTAAACTTCCGCTTTACCCCCTGACATGCCACGTTTGGCATGACATTGTTTGGGGAGGGAGCGGGTACCCTGTTTTGACAGGCATCGAGCTCCCATTTCATCCCCTGGCACCAAAAGGAAGATCATCTCTTCCCCCTCCCTCCCTGCAATCTTCTGGGACACATCACAAGTGCCAGAAGATTGCCCGGCCTTTCACAGCGTGGCACGCGCATTTGCAGTGAGCATCCGTCTGAAGCCACAGCCTGGCACCCACAGTCAGAATGCCAGTGCCACGGAGAGGAGGGGGAGAGGAGCGAGGCTTCATGTGCCAGCATCGCTGGACCTTGGGACAGGTGAGTGTCATATAGGGATGAGCTGAACACCCCCCGGTTTGGTTCGCACCAGAACCTGCAAACGGACCGGAAATTTGAGCAAACTTTAGAACCCCATTAAAGTCTATGGGACTCGAACGTTTGAAATCAAAAGTGCTAATTTTCAAGGCTAATATGCAAGTTATTGTCCTAAAAAGGGTTTGGGGACCCGGGTCCTGCCCCACGGGACATGTATCAAAGCAAAAAAAAGTTTTAAAAAGGCAGTTTTTGCGGGAGCAGTGATTTTAATGATGCTTAAAGGGGGGAAATATTCCTTTAAATATCTTTTCTGGGGGGGTGTCTATAGTATGCCTGTAAAGTGGCGAGTGTTTGCCGTGCTTAGAACAGTCCCTGCACAAAATGACATTTTTAAAGGAATAAAAGTAATTTAAAACTGCTTGCGGCAATTGTGTTCAGGTAAGCTTTAGGTGCACACTGTGCAAAGGACACTAAAACAAAATACTGCAGCTCCCTGCCTGTATTTGTATGAGAATACTGGAACTAGTATTCAGGTAAGCTTTAGATGCACACTATGCAAAGGACACTAAAGCAAAATACTGCAGTTCCCTGCCTGTATTTGTATGAGAACACCGGCAATTGTATTCAGGTAAGCTTTAGATGCACACTATGCAAAGGACACTAAATCAAAATACTGCAGTTCCCTGTCTGTATTTGTATGAGAACACAAGCAATTGTATTCAGGTAAACTTTGGGTGCACGAATGTAACTGTGCTGGTAAAAAAAGAAAAAAAAAACTAAAAAAATCAGCAGCAATACAGTGCGATAAAACATAAAATACCAATAAAATCAAAAAAGCTGCGCTATACTGAATAACAAATAAATGTAATAAATGAAATTAAAAATTATAAATAGTCCATATATTGTACCAAACCAATTATGGCCAAAAATCATGGTCACAAATATGTAAAAATATCATAAAGTCTCTGACTAATGAACACCACAGTGCACATGCATGAACTCCGAAAGTGTGCCCATTAACCATAGAAGTAGATTGTGCTTACCAAATAGCAAGCATTTGAAGGCGATTGGCTAAATCTAGCCTAGAGCCTCTAAGCTTGCAGATGTCCACACCTGGGAAAGATGTTTTACGGGAGCCGACAATTCATCATAGCCATGAGGGATTTTAAATGACTTTTTTTTCCTGCAGAAATGACACTTTGTGCAGGAACAGTTCTAAGCACGGGAAACATGCGCCTCTTCACAGGCATACTATAGACCAGTGATGGCGAACCTTGGCACCCCAGATGTTTTGGAACTACATTTCCCATGATGCTCAACTACACTGAAGAGTGCATGAGCATCATGGGAAATGTAGTTCCAAAACATCTGGGGTGCCAAGGTTCTCCATCACTGCTATAGACACTCCCCAGGTATGAAATGTAAAGGAATATTACACTTGTATTGTTTCACTTTAATCATTATTAAAATCACCGCTCCCGAAAAAACGGCCGTTTTTAAAACTTTTTTTTGCATTGATACATGTCCCCTGGGGCAGGACCTGGGTCCCCAAACACTTTTTAGGACAGTAACTTGCATATTAGCCTTTAAAATTATTACTTTAGATTTTGAACGTTGGAGTCCCATAGACTCCCATAGAGTTCTGCTGTGAACCCGAACCGGGGGTGTTCGGCTCATCCTAAAGCCGCGTACACACGGGCGGACTGTCTGGCCAACTAAGTCCGTCAGACAATCCGACAGACAGTCCGTCCTACTTTTGAATGAACGGACTTGACCACACACGATGAACAGACAGTCCGTTGAAAGCTTGCGCAATGACGTGTACAGCACGTACGACGGGACTAGAAATACGACGTCCAATACACTGCAAATGCAACCTTCGGCCGTGTAAATCCTTTCTGAGCATGCACCATACTTAGTCCGTCCAACTTGCCTACTCACGAGCGGACTGTCCGCTGAAACCAAAGTTGGACAGACAATATTACGGAAATTCTGAAATACTTAGTCCGCCAGACTGTCCGCTGAAAAAGTCCGCTGAAGCCCACACACGAGCGGACTGTCCGCTGAAATGTGTTTCAGCGGACTAAGTTGGACAGACAGTCCGCCCGTGTGTACGCGGCCTTAGTGGGGGAAGTAAAATAAAAAATAATGATGATGATGAATGTTATATTCGTTATTAAAAGTCACTCACTATCTGACACCTGACACTGTGAGACTAATGCCGCAAATTGTCCGGCGGACTTAGTCCGCTGGATCGCATTTCACCGGACAATCCGATCGTGTGTGGGCTTCAGCGGACTTTTTCAGTGTAAAGTCCGGCGGACTTAGAAAGTAGTTTTGCAACCCAATCTTTCCACCGGACTTGGGTTTCAGCGGACAATACGTTCGTGAGTATGCTAGTCCGGCGGACTAAGAATGAAGCATGCGCAGAAGCAAGTACGTAAAGGAAGCTATTGGCTACTGGCTATTGAACTTCCTTTTTCTATTCCCGTCATACATGCTGTACGTCATCGCGCTAGCAATCGCCGGACTTTCCGTGTGTCCGTGTGTGGCCAAGTCCGTTCGGTAGAAAGTCCGCCGGACTATCCGCCGGATTGTTTGCCGGACTAAGTACGCCAGACAATTCGATCGTGTATACGCGGCATTAGACCATTCATTCAACATGAACAACGGAGATTCGCAAAGCAACGAAAAACACACACGTTTATAATAATATTCGACGGAGCATCGAAACTGTACGACGCTGCAATCTTACATTTCCGGAGCCAAATGCTCCGCCTATAGGCTATATAGAGTTTAGCAGCTCCATCGAATCTTCTTTATACATTCGACAGACACCATAAGTCTTCAAAGACAGATTCATGTGGATTCTCGGACGAATGCAATTTTTGAACGAAAAACTAAATAAATAAAAACGAATTTCGGGAGTAACTAAATAAATTTATTTTTCGGACGAAAACGAAATTCTGAAACAAAATATTTCACTCTGCACATGTCTAATACCAAGTGTGCCACCCTTTGGGTTCCTTCCACTTCCGCTAGAAGTTTGGTGATAGACGATTCGTGCTTTTCAGTCTCCTGCTTTTACGATCATTACTGCTCTTCAGTTTGTGCTTGTGGGTTTGTATTTTTTATTACATATTTGATTTTCAGTGCGTTCTTGTCCGCTCGTATCTGATTTTCAGCTCTGGCCTTTCTGTTTTTCAGTGCGTTCTGTTAGTTTGTTCTGACCAGTCGACCGTTTTGAAGCCATGAGGACCCTCACCCCAGACCAGAGGGTTTATAACTACCATCTGGCCAGAGCCAGAAGAGTGGTGGAGAATAGGGATGGCCGAACGGTTCGCCCGGCGGTCGTTTCGCAGTGAATTTCGGCTGTTCGCAGTCCGCCCGATCGGCAGACTATTGGCGCCGTTCGCCTGGCGGACTTCCGTGTTTTATGTGTAAAAGAACTTTGACCTATGATGACACATCCATCATGGGGTACAGGACAGCCAAGTGAGACATTACAGCACATGGACACTTGGACATTCCCCCTAACTTATAAATAGACCCGATCCGGCGGCCATTTTACATTCATTCTTCTGTCACTATAGGGAGAGGTTGCTGTGTGGAGCAGGGAGAGATTGCAGTGACCCAAATCGCTAGCTATTTGGTACACAAAAGTTCTGTTCAGGACTGGTATAGGTGTTAGGTGTAGTTCAGGATATAGGTTTGCTGTGCTACTGATTGTTGCAGCAGCCTGAGTGTCTTTTGTCAGTTTAGAGAAAGGGACAGGACGGTGTGTCTGCTGTAGGGACAGTCAGTTTAGTCATTAGCTGTTACTATCAGGTCCACAAAAGTGCTATTCCAGTTATTGTTCCAGTAGCCTCTGTTTTGTCAGTTTATATAGGGACAGGCAGGAAGCAGTGTGTGAGGCAGTGAGGGTCAGTTTAATCAGTAGCTGTTACTATATTAGGTCCACAAAGGTTATTTTCAGGACTGGTATCAGTGGTATGGTAATAGGCTTGTACACGTATAATATTCTTTCTTCCAAATATAGAAAGAATATTATACTTGACTGCTGCCCTTCTGCTGCTGTCTGCTAATCATTCACAATCTACTTGTTCCACAAAGGTCCTTATAAGGACTGGTAATAACCTGGTGTAGGGTGCTATAGTACATAGGGTTGAGTGAGGTACAGTCTGCTATTCTATAAGGACTGGTATAGGTCCACAATACATAGGGTTGAGGTGCACTACTGCTGACAGCTGCCCTATACTGCAGCAATCCTTCATCGGTATAGGGACTGACGTACAGTCTGCTAATCAGTCACACACAACCAACTTCTTCCACAAAGGTCCTTATAAGGACTGGTAAGGTATAGGGTACTACAGTACATAGGGTTGAGTGAGGTACAGTCTGCTATTCTATAAGGACTGGTATAGGTCCACAATACATAGGGTTGAGGTGCACTACTGCTGACCGCTGCCCTATACTGCAGCAGTCCTTCATCGGTATAGGGACTGACGTACAGTCTGCTAATCAGTCACACACAACCTACTTGTTCCACAAAGGTCCTTATAAGGACTGGTAACTTGGTCTGTCTAGGGTGCTAAAGTACATAGGATTGAGTGAGGTACAGTCTGCCATTCTATAAGGACTGGTATAGGTCCACAATACATAGGGTTGAGGTGCACTACTGCTGACCGCTGCCCTATACTGCAGCAGTCCTTCATCGGTATAGGGACTGAGAGTTTTGTCACAGGGCCATTTAAAAAATGACAGGCAGAGGAAGAGGCAGGCCCTTCCGCAGAGGTGGTAGGGGTAGGGCAGGAGCAACAGGCTTGAGCCAAAGTGGGAAGTTGCAGAAGGTGCATTCAATTACTTTAAAGGACGCACCAGACTTGGTTGAGTGGCTCACTCAGCTTTACTCTTCTGCACCCTCCTCATCCTCTCGATCTGCACCCTCTTCTTCACTCTCTGCTATGTGCACCCCCAAAGACACCACCACCAACACCACCACATACCTTCCGTTTGAGTCACAGGAATTATTTTTCGATCCATATCAAGACATTTCTGATGCGCAGCCACTCTTGGTATTGGATCAGGAAGAGGAGGTAGCAACAACCGCTACTCAGCAGTCTGACGACAGTACTCAGATCAGCCCAAGGAGGAGGTTGGTCCCCGGTGTTGCTGCCTACTCCGAGATCTCTACTTATAGCGGTGGGGAAGGTGACGTCGATGATGACGTGTCTAGTGATGTCACGTGGGTGCCCACAAGAGAGGAAGAGGAGGGGAGTTCAGAGGGAGATATGGACCAGCAGATAAGGAGGAGAAGCAGGAATAACTTACATTACACAGGAGGGACAAAGCAGACTGCAAATGTATCAGGAGTGAGTCATCGACCAATGTACGGTCACATCTGGTGCTCCCAGGACACCGGCACATGGCTCCGCAGTGTGGGCTTTTTTTAACGTGTCCGCTGCTGACAATAGCGTTGCCATCTGCAATCTTTGCAGTCAACGCATTAGTCGAGGTAAGCCCAACACTCACCTAGGGATGACCGCCTTAAGCAGGCACATGAGCAGCCATCACCGAGCCCAGTGGGAGCAACGGAACACACAAAGCCACACTCCAGGCTCTCACCATCCAGCCTCGTCTTCTACTTCTCCTTCTCCTCTCTCCTCACAATTGTCCTCCACTCCACCTTCCATCACGCCAAGCTCACGTTTTTCTGCAAAAAGGCAGGCTTCCGTGGGCCTAATATTCGAGCGTAAAAAAATTATGACACCGGATAACCCTCTTGCCAAACAGTTGACGGCTGGCTTGTCAGAACTGATAGCCTGCCAACTACTGCCATATAAACTAGTGGACTCGGAGGCCTTTCGCAAATTTGTGGCCATTGGAACACCACAATGGAAGGTCCCAGGAAGGAAGTATTTCTCAGAGGAGGGCATCCCAGAGCTATATGGCCATGTTCAGCGGCAAGTGAATGTATATCTGGCACACAGTGTCAGTGCCAAGATACATCTGTTAACAGACACGTGGTCTAGCAAACACGGGCAGGGAAGGTATATTCCTTTTACTGCCCACTGGGTGAACCTTCTGATGGCCGTCAAGCATGTAACCCATGGCACCCGTGTAGATTTGGTTTTACCACCACGGATTACATGCGGGCCTGGCTCTTCTTCTCCTCCTCCTACTAAATCCTCCTCCCTCTCCTCCTCGGCTGACTCCTCCTTTTCCGCTGCTAGCGTCTCTTCCGCTGCACTGCCCAAGCTCCCCAGAACCTATTCGACATGCCAGGTGAGCCATTGCAATGCTTTGCTGCGTCTGTTGTGCCTGGAAGCCAAGAGCCACACTGGCCCGGAACTCCTTTCAGCTTTGCGTTCACAGGCAGATCAGTGGCTAACACCGCTCAATTTGACAGTTGGTATGTGACAACGGTGCCAATCTGCTTAGCGCATTGAAACAGGGCAAAATCACGCACGTGCCATGCATGGCACACGTCTTAAACTTGGTCGTGCATCGATTCGTTGTCAAATATCCTGGGGTCCAGGACATCTTGCGGCAGGCAAGGAAAATCTTGGCCCATTTCATAAGATCTTACACGGCCATGGCTCGACTTGCTGACATTCAGCGGCGACACAATCTGCCGGTCAGACGTCTTATTTGCGATTGCCCGACGCGATGGAACTCAACCTTCTATATGCTTGATAGGCTGCTCCAGCAGAAACGTGCAGTTAACGTTCACCTGTATGAACTCTGCGGCAGAACAGGTTCTGGGGAGCTGGGTTTTTTTTCACCGCGCCATGGCTGCTCATGCGCGACGCATGCAGACTTCTGCGCCCATTTGAGGAGATCACCAAACTGGTCAGTCGCAGCCATGGCACCATCAGTGACATGGTACCTTATGCCTTCTTTATGGAGCGTGCATTGTGTCTTGTCATTGATCAAGCTGTGGAGGAGCAGGAGCGGGAAGATGAGGAAGTCGCAATGCTGGATGAATTCCCAGTGGGGGCTACTCTATCTGAGACAAGTCAACAACAGGAGTCTGAAGAGGAGTCAGAGGAGGATGGTGCCGGGGCAGATGAGGAGGAGCAAGAAGAGCATGCTTTAAACCTTTCTGGGACCCCTGTTGTTGTGCGTGGATGGGGAGAGGAGAATGAAGAGGACGACATTATCCTGGATGATGAGCAGGAGCCAGGCCACCACACCGCTTCCAATTTAGTGCAAATGGGGGCCTTCATGCTCCAGTGTTTTAATGGGGACCCCCGTATAAAAAGCACAAGGGTCAAGGACCAGTACTGGGTGGCAACGTACTTAGACCCCCGGTACAAACACAAAATGGCGGAAATGTTACCGCCGCCACAGAGGGCTGGCAGAATGGAGCACTTCCAGGCCTTGCTTCGAGAAATGCTGCATTCTGCCTTTGCGTGCGCTGGCAGAGGAGCAATTCCCACTCCCAGAGAAGGTGTTGCGGGTACCAATCCAACAGCGCCTGCAAGAAGAGGCCGGTTTGAAGATGTGTTGGTGACTTCAGATATGAGGTCATTCTTTCAGCCGACCCATCGACAGGTGTCATCCGGATCCAGCATCAGGGAACGCCTAGACCGTCAGGTGTCCGACTACATCGGGTTAACGGCCGATGTGGACGCTCTGAGGAGTGATGAACCCCTGGACTACTGGGTGGGCAGGCTTGACCTCTGGCAAGAGCTTGCCCAATTTGCAATGGAACTGTTGTGTCAGGAAATGTTCCATCCGCTGATAATATCTGTCTTTTGGCGTGCAGTACTGAGGCCCACCAGCAGGTGTCTCCTGTCAGTTTTGAGCTGTCAGGAGAGCTTTTCCCTGCTGATGTTATATCATCTTTGGGCTGCAGTACTGGCGTCCACCAGCAGATGGGTCCTGGCAGTATGGAGCAGGCAGCACCTCCTGCAATCAGGTGTCACTTGAGGCCAGAGCTTGCCCAATTTGCAATCGAACTGTTGGCTTGCCCCTCATCCAGTGTCCTGTCCGAAAGGACGTTCAGCGCAGCAGGGGGGATTGTGACCGATAAGCGTACTCGCCTAGCTCACGACAGTGTTAACTACCTCACATTTCTAAAAATTAATGAGGCATGGATCTCGGAGGAATTCAACACATGTGACCAGTAGACCATGTATATGTCTACAAACAATTTTTTTAATCGAGCACAGAGACCTTCTTTCTTCACTTGGCTCACTTCCTTGTCCAAAAAAGCACACCGTACTATATGCCCGTACCCTCCTCTTTGAAGAGGTTGAGCGGTGTCATATTTCTACTGGGGCTGCTTATTATGAGGGGCTCCCACCATCCCTGTGCTGTGCTGACATCCACCTGGGGCTGTACCTCTGCTGTGCATATTATGAGGGGCTCCCAACATTCCTGTGCTGTGCTGACTTCCTCCTGGGGCTGTACCTCTGCTGTGCATATTTTGAGGTGCTCCCACCATCCCTGTGCTATGCTCATTATGAGTGGCTTACACCATCCCTGTGCTGACTTCCTCCTGGGGCTGCTTATAATGAGGGGCTCCCACCATCCCTGTGCTGTGCTGACATCCACCTGGGGCTGTACCTCTGCTGTGCATATTATGAGGGGCTCCCACCATTCCTGTGCTGTGCTGACTTCCTCCTGGGGCTGTACCTCTGCTGTGCATATTTTGAGGTGCTCCCACCATCCCTGTGCTATGCTCATTATGAGTGGCTTACACCATCCCTGTGCTGACTTCCTCCTGGGGCTGCTTATAATGAGGGGCTCCCACCATCCCTGTGCTGTGCTGACATCCACCTGGGGCTGTACCTCTGCTGTGCATATTATGAGGGGCTCCCACCATTCCTGTGCTGTGCTGACTTCCTCCTGGGGCTGTACCTCTGCTGTGCATATTTTGAGGTGCTCCCACCATCCCTGTGCTATGCTCATTATGAGTGGCTTACACCATCCCTGTGCTGACTTCCTCCTGGGGCTGCTTATAATGAGGGGCTCCCACCATCCCTGTGCTATGCTGACTTCCTCCTGGGGCTGCTTACGGTGCAGTTGTCAGTGCTGTATATCACAGTGCTGATGTCAGTACTCTCTATCACGGTGCTGCTGTCAGTGCTGTATATCATGGTGCTGGTGTTAGTGCTTTATGTCACACTGCTGATGTCAGTGCTCTCTATCACTGTGATGTTGTCAGATGACTCTATCACGGTGCAGGTGTCATTGTTGTATGTCACGCTGCTGATGTCAGTGCTCTCTATCACGGTGCTGCTGTCAGTGCTGCATTTCACGGTGCTGGTGTTAGTGCTTTATGTCACGCTGCTGATGTCAGTGCTCTCTATCATGGTGCTGTTGTCAGATGACTCTATCACGGTGCAGGTGTCATTGCTGTATGTCACGCTGCTGATGTCAGTGCTCTCTATCAAGGTGCTGCTGACAGTGCTGTATTTCACGGTGCTGGTGTTAGTGCTTTATGTCACGCTGCTGATGTCAGTGCTCTCTATCACGGTGCTGTTGTCAGATGACTCTATCACGGTGCAGGTGTCATTGCTGTATGTCACGCTGCTGATGTCAGTGCTCTCTATCACGGTGCTGCTGTCAGTGCTGCATTTCACGGTGCTGGTGTTAGTGCTTTATGTCACGCTGCTGATGTCAGTGCTCTCTATCATGGTGCTGTTGTCAGATGACTCTATCACGGTGCAGGTGTCATTACTGTATGTCACGCTGCTGATGTCAGTTCTCTCTATCACGGTGCTGGTGTCAGATGACTCTATCACGGTGCAGGTGTCATTGCTGTATGTCACGCTGCTGGTGATCATCTCCTGCACCCTCTTCTTTGTCTACCCTGGTCCCTGACCTTCCCTCTCCTCCATTGCCTTCATGCGCTCCACAGTCCTGAATTGTCACAACAATTTCCCATATAAAAAAAGAATGCTTGTAGTTGTCGATCCCAGATTCACCTCATACATGTGTTATGTCATTGGCCATGTGGTGGGACTATGTTTGCACAGCTATTAATTATTTTGTGGCTGCAAGTTTGACCTGTAGGTTTGCAAAGTTCGCCTCCCATTGAAGTCAATGGGGCCCGCCGCGAATGTTCCGGTTCGCGAACTATCGGCCGCATTCGCGGTCCGCGTTCGCGAAACGTCCCCTCGGAAGTTCGTCCATCACTAGTGGAGAACGCTTTTTGGATAATGACCAGCCGGTTCCACCTATTCCTTATTCCAATCAGCATGGCGGAATATAAAGCTAACCATATAATCCTTGCATGCTGCATTCTACACAACTATTTGAGGAGAAATTCAATGAACTAGATGGCCTCAGTTGGGCCTGAGGCCTGACTTGAACAAGAAACCCTGACAACACTTGAAGCTGGCTGTCCTGGCTTGCCCCCCTAAAGCGCCCATGAAGTAAGACAGAAGTATGTTGAGTACTTTGCGGAAGGGGGGCCATTGATATGCCAGAAACTGTTTAAAAAACATTTATCCTAAATTTTTGTACTTAAACTGAAAGAAAATTTCCTTTGATTTACTGCCTGGGTATCTTTTAGCTGTCTCCTAGGTTCTCCAATGGGCTTTTCTTTTTGGACATTTTCTTCAATAGTGAAAATGTAATTTATTTGATACATGAGGTGACAATCTCTTCTTCAGCAAAATATTATTATGTTGTGGGTCTGCTATACACTTGTTTTTTGTTGTTAATGTATGTAATGCATTACTGACAAAAATATTCATCATTTTCAGCACGATGAATTCCTCTTGTGGAGTCATGAAAATTGCGTGATTGTGGCAAATTAAAAAGCACTGTGGGTGTTATTTACTAAATGAAATTCCACTTTGCACTCCAAGTGTACTTAAAAGTGCACATGAAACTGCACTTGCAGTGCAAAGTGGATTTGCCACTGTAAACACCAACTTTTACTCCAAAAACTGCTTTTGATCATTGAAAGAAGAAGCCACATATTGTTGAGTAGAAAACTTTTTACTCAAAGCACATTCACATGTGTGTTTAGAAAAGGGTTTTTGAACAAACCAACATCTTTGGTGTATAACGTTATTTTTTGTCACATTAGTTAGAAATAGCCTTTTTTTGGTTAACCACTTTCAGACCGGACCATTTTGCTGGTAAATGACCAGAGGTCTTTTTACAATTTGGCACTGCGCTGCTTTAACTGGTAATTGCGCGGTCATGCAATGTTGTACCCAAACAAAATTTGCGTCCTTTTCTTCCCACAAATAGAGCTTTCTTTTAAAGGTATTTGACTGACTCTGCGATTTTAATTTTTTGCGATATAAACGTAAAAAGACCGCAAATTTTGAAAAAAAATGATATTTTCTACTTTTTGTTATTAGAAAAATCCAATAAACTCAATTTTAGTCATACATTTAGGCCAAAATGTATTCAGCCACATGTCTTTGGTAAAAAAAAGTCAATAACTGTATATTTATTGGTTTGCGCAAAAGTTGTCACATCTACAAACTAAGGTACATTTTCTGGAATTTACGCAGCTTTTAGTTTATGACTGCCTATCTCATTTCTTGAGGTGCTAAAATGGCAGGGCAGTACAAAACCCCCCCAAATGACCCCATTTTGGAAAGTAGACACCCTAAGGAAATTGATAAGAGGCATGTTGAGCCCATTAAATATTTTATTTTTTTGCCGCAAGCAATTGAATAATGACAATTTTTTTTTTATTTTTATTTTTTTACACAAAGTTGTCACTAAATGATATATTGCTCACACATGCCATGGTTATATGTGGAATTGTACCCCAAAATACATTCTGCTGCTTCTCCTGAGTACGGGGATACCACATGTGGTCGACTTTTTGGAAGCCTAGCCGCGTACGGGGCCCTGAAAGCCAAGCACCGCCTTCAGGATTTCTAAGGGCATACATATGTAATTTTACTCCTCACTACCTATCACAGTTTTGAAGGCCATAAAATGCCAAGATGGCACAAAACCCCCACAAATGACCCCATTTTAGAAAGTAGACACCCCAAGCTATTTGCTGAGAGGCATGTTGAGTCCATGGAATATTTTATATTTTGCCACAAGTTGCGGGAAAATTACAAACTTTTTTATTTTTTTTATTTTTTTCACAAAGTTGTCACTAAATGATATATTGCTCACGCATTCCATGGGCATATGTGAAATGACACCCCAAAATAAATTCTGCTGCTTCTCCTGAGTATGGGGATACCACATGTGTGGGATTTTTTGGGAGCCTAGCTGCGTACGGGGCCCCGAAAGCCAAGAACCGCCTTCAGGCTTTCTAAGGGCGTAAATTTTTGATTTCACGCCTCACTACCTATTACAGTTTTGAAGGCCATAAAATGCCAAGATGGCACAAAACCCCCACAAATGACCCCATTTTAGAAAGTAGACACCCCAAGCTATTTGCTGAGAGGCATGTTGAGTCCATGGAATATTTTATATTTTGCCGCAAGTTGCGGGAAAATTACAAACTTTTTTTTTTTTTTCACAAAGTTGTCACTAAATGATATATTGCTCACGCATGCCATGGGCATATGTGAAATGACACCCCAAAATAAATTCTGCTGCTTTTCCTGAGTACGGGGATACCACATGTGTGGGATTTTTTGGGAGCCTAGCTGCGTACGGGGCCCCGAAAGCCAAGAACCACCTTCAGGCTTTCTAAGGGCGTACATTTTTGATTTCACGCCTCACTACCTATTACAGTTTTGAAGGCCATAAAATGCCAAGATGGCACAAAACCCCCACAAATGACCCCATTTTAGAAAGTAGACACCCCAAGCTATTTGCTGAGAGGCATGTTGAGTCCATGGAATATTTTATATTTTGCCACAAGTTGCGGGAAAATTACAAACTTTTATTTATTTATTTATTTTTTTCACAAAGTTGTCACTAAATGATATATTTCTCACACATGCCAGGGGCATACAGTGGTGTGAAAAAGTGTTTGCCCCCTTCCTCATTTCCTGTTCCTTTGCATGTTTGTCACACTTAAGTGTTTCGGAACATCAAACCAATTTAAACAATAGTCAAGGACAACACAAGTAAACACAAAATGCAATTTGTAAATGAAGGTGTTTATTATTAAAGGTGAAAAAAAATCCAAACCATCATGGCCCTGTGTGAAAAAGTGATTGCCCCCTTTGTTAAAACATACTATAACTGTGGTTGTCCACACCTGAGTTCAATTTCTCTAGCCACACCCAGGCCTGATTATTGCCACACCTGTTCACAATCAAGGCATCACTTAAATAGGAGCTGCTTGACACAGTAAGGTCCACCAGAAGATCCTTAAAAGCTACACATCATGCCGAGACCCAAAGAAATTCAGGAACAATTGAGAAAGAAAGTAATTGAGATCTATCAGTCTGGAAAGGGTTATAAAGCCATTTCCAAAGCTTTGGGAATCCAGCGAACCACAGTGAGAGCCATTATCCACAAATGACGAAGACATGGAACAGTGGTGAACCTTCCCAGGAGTGGCCGGCCGCCCAAAATTACCCCAAGAGCGCAGCGACGACTCATCCAAGAGGTCATAAAAGACCCCACAACAACGTCCAAGGAACTGCAGGCCTCACTTGCCTCAGTTAAGGTCAGCGTTCATGCCTCCACCATCAGGAAAAGACTGGGCAAAAATGGCCTGCATGGCAGAGTTCCAAGGAGAAAACCACTGCTGAGCAAAAAGAACATCAAAGCTCGTCTCAATTTCTCCACAACACATCTTGATGATCCCCAAGACTTTTGGGACAACATTCTGTGGACCGATGAGACAAAAGTGGAACTCTTTGCAAGGTGTGTGTCCAAGTATATCTGGCGTAGAAGGAACACTGCATTTCATAAAAAGAACATTATACCAACAGTAAAATATGGTGGTGGTAGTGTGATGGTCTGGGGCTGTTTTGCTGCTTCAGGACCTGGAAGACTTGCCGTGATAAAAGGAACTATGAATTCTGCTGTCTACCAAGAGATCCTGAAGGAGAATGTCCGACCATCTGTTCGTGTACTCAAGCTGAAACGAACTTGGGGTCTGCAGCAGGACAATGATCCTAAACACACCAGCAAGTCCACCACCGAATGGCTGAAGAAAAACAAAATGAAGACTTTGGAGTGGCCTAGCCAAAGTCCTGACCTGAATCCTATTGAGATGTTGTGGTATGACCTTAAAAAGGCCGTTCATGCTCGAAAACCCTCTAATGTAACTGAATTAGGACAATTCTGCAAAGATGAGTGGGCCAAAATTCCTCCAGGACGCTGTAAAAGCCTCATTGCACGTTATCGCAAACGCTTGGTTGCAGTTGTTGCTGCTAAGGGTGGCCCAACCAGCTATTAGGTTTAGGGGGCAATCACTTTTTCACACAGGGCCATGATGGTTTGGATTTTTTTTTCACCTTTAATAATAAACACCTTCATTTACAAATTGCATTTTGTGTTTACTTGTGTTGCCTTGACTATTGTTTAAATTGGTTTGATGTTCCGAAACACTTAAGTGTGACAAACATGCAAAGGAACAGGAAATGAGGAAGGGGGCAAACACTTTTTCACACCACTGTATGTGAAATGACACCCCAAAATAAATTCTGCTGCTTCTCCTGAGTACGGGGATACCACATGTGTGGGACTTTTTGGGAGCCTAGTCGCGTACGGGGCCCCGAAAACCAAGAACCGCCTTCAGGATTTCTAAGGGTGTAAATTTTTGATTTCACACCTCACTACCTATCACAGTTTTGAAAGCCATAAAATGCCAAAATAGCACAAAACCCCCCAAAATGACCCCATTTTGGAAAGTAGACACCCCAAGGATATGCCGAGAGGCATGGTGAGTATTTTGCAGCTCTCATTTGTTTTTGAAAATGAAGAAAAAAAAAATAATGTATATTTTTTTTCTTTTTTTCAATTTTCAAAACTTTGTGACAAAAATGAAGGTCTGCAAAATACTAACCATACCTCTCGGCAAATAGCTTGGGGTGTCTCCTTTCCAAAATGGGGTCACTTGGGGGGATTTTGTGCTATCTGGGCATTCCATGGCCTCCGAAACTGTGATAGGCAGTGAGGAATGAAATCAAAAATTTACACCCTTAGAAATCCTGAAGGTGGTTTTTTTTTTTTTTTTTACACAAAGTTGTCACTAAATGATATATTGCTCACACATGCCATGGTTATATGTGGAATTGTACCCCAAAATACATTCTGCTGCTTCTCCTGAGTACGGGGATACCACATGTGGTCGACTTTTTGGAAGCCTAGCTGCGTACGGGGCCCCGAAAGCCAAGCACCGCCTTCAGGATTTCTAAGGGCATACATATGTCATTTTACTCCTCACTACCTATCACAGTTTTGAAGGCCATAAAATGCCAAGATGGCACAAAACCCCAACAAATGACCCCATTTTAGAAAGTAGACACCCCAAGCGATTTGCGGAGAGGCATGTTAAGTCCATGGAATATTTTATATTTTGCCACAAGTTGCGGGAAAATTACAAACTTTTTTATTTTTTTTATTTTTTTCACAAAGTTGTCACTAAATGATATATTGCTCACGCATGCCATGGGCATATGTGAAATGACACCCCAAAATAAATTCTGCTGCTTCTCCTGAGTACGGGGATACCACATGTGTGGGATTTTTTGGGAGCCTAGCTGCGTACGGGGCCCCGAAAGCCAAGAACCGCCTTCAGGCTTTCTAAGGGCGTAAATTTTTGATTTCACGCCTCACTACCTATTACAGTTTTGAAGGCCATAAAATGACAAGATGGCACAAAACCCCCACAAATGACCCCATTTTAGAAAGTAGACACCCCAAGCTATTTGCTGAGAGGCATGTTGAGTCCATGGAATATTTTATATTTTGCCGCAAGTTGCGGGAAAATTACAAACTTTTGTTTTTTTATTTTTTTTTTCACAAAGTTGTCACTAAATGATATATTGCTCACGCATGCCATGGGCATATGTGAAATGACACCCCAAAATAAATTCTGCTGCTTCTCCTGAGTACGGGGATACCACATGTGTGGGATTTTTTGGGAGCCTAGCTGCGTACGGGGCCCCGAAAGCCAAGAACCACCTTCAGGCTTTCTAAGGGCGTACATTTTTGATTTCACGCCTCACTACCTATTACAGTTTTGAAGGCCATAAAATGCCAAGATGGCACAAAACCCCCACAAATGACCCCATTTTAGAAAGTAGACACCCCAAGCTATTTGCTGAGAGGCATGTTGAGTCCATGGAATATTTTATATTTTGCCACAAGTTGCGGGAAAATTACAAACTTTTATTTATTTATTTATTTTTTTCACAAAGTTGTCACTAAATGATATATTTCTCACACATGCCAGGGGCATATGTGAAATGACACCCCAAAATAAATTCTGCTGCTTCTCCTGAGTACGGGGATACCACATGTGTGGGACTTTTTGGGAGCCTAGTCGCGTACGGGGCCCCGAAAACCAAGAACCGCCTTCAGGATTTCTAAGGGTGTAAATTTTTGATTTCACACCTCACTACCTATCACAGTTTTGAAAGCCATAAAATGCCAAAATAGCACAAAACCCCCCAAAATGACCCCATTTTGGAAAGTAGACACCCCAAGGATATGCCGAGAGGCATGGTGAGTATTTTGCAGCTCTCATTTGTTTTTGAAAATGAAGAAAAAAAAAATAATGTATATTTTTTTTCTTTTTTTCAATTTTCAAAACTTTGTGACAAAAATGAAGGTCTGCAAAATACTAACCATACCTCTCGGCAAATAGCTTGGGGTGTCTCCTTTCCAAAATGGGGTCACTTGGGGGGATTTTGTGCTATCTGGGCATTCCATGGCCTCCGAAACTGTGATAGGCAGTGAGGAATGAAATCAAAAATTTACACCCTTAGAAATCCTGAAGGTGGTGCTTGGATTTTGGGGTACCGTACGCGGTTAGGCTCCCAAAAGGTCTCACACTTGTGGTATCCCCGTACTCAGGAGAAGCAACAGAATGTATTTTGGGGTGTAATTTTACATATAACCATGGCATGTTTGAGCAATATATCATTTAATGACAACTTTGTGCAAAAAAAAAATAAAAAAAAATAATAATGTATTTTTTCCACAACTTTTGTCAAAATATAAAATATTCCATGGACTCGACATGCCTCTCAGCAAATAGCTTGGGGTGTCTACTTTCTAAAATGGGGTCATTTGGGGAGGTTTTGAACTGTCCTGGCATTTTATGCACAACATTTAGAAGCTTATGTCACACATCACCCACTCTTCTAACCACTTGAAGAAAAAGCCCTTTCTGACACTTTTTGTTTACATGAAAAAATATTTTTTTTGCAAGAAAATTACTTTGAACCCCCAAACATGAAGTGTTTTTTTAAAGAAAAAGCCCTACCGATTAAAATGGTGGGTGTTTCATTTTTTTTTTTCACACGGTATTTGCGCAGCGATTTTTCAAACGCATTTTTTGGGGAAAAAACACACTTTTTTTTATTTTAATGCACTAAAAATCACTATATTGCCCAAATGTTTGATGAAATAAAAAATATGATCTTAGGCCGAGTACATGGATACCAAACATGACATGCTTTAAAATTGCTCAGAAACGTGCAGCGGCGACAAACTACATACATTTTTAAAAGCCTTTAAATGCCTTTACAGGTGACCACTTTAGATTTACGGAGGAGGTCTACTGCTAAAATTAGTACCCTCGATCTGACCTTCGGGGTGATACCTCACATGCATGGTGCAATTGCTGTTTACATATGACACCAGACCAACGCTTGCGTTCGACGTTGCGCCTTAGCAGGGGGGGACAGGGGTGTTTTTATTTTTTTTTTTTTTTTATTATTTATTTTGCTTTTTTATTTTATTTTTAAACTGTTCCTTTCATTTATATATATTTTTTTATGATTTTTATTGTTATCTCAGGGAATGTAAATATCCCCTATGATTGCAATAGGTAGTGACAGGTACTCTTTTTTGAAAAAATTAGGGTCTATCAGACCCTAGATCTCTCCTCTGTCCTCAAAGCATCTGACCACACCAAGATCGGTGTGATAAAATGCTTTCCCAATTTCCCAATGGCGCTGTTTACATCCCGCAAAATCTAAGTCATGAAATGCTCGTAGCTTCCGGTGTCTTAGGCCATAGAGATGATTGGAGCCATTCTGGTCTCTGATCAGCTCTATGGTGAGCTGGCGGAACCACCGGCTGCATTCTCAGGTTCCCTGTTGGGACAGGAGAGCCTGAGAAAACCATGGAAGATGGTGCGGGGGGGGGACATTCCCTCCCACTGCTTGTAAAAGTAGTCTAGAGGCTAATTAGCCGCTAGGATTGCTTTTACATAAAAGCCGACCGCTGGCTGAAAAGAATGATACCAAGATGATACCTAAACCTGCAGGCATCATTCTGGTATAAGCACTCAAAGTCCCGCAACATACCAGTATGTTGCTGGAACTGGTTGGGCATATATTGTAATTTTTTTTTCATGCAGCCTGTGGGCTGAACGAAAAAAAAATATTGATCGGTGGGTATGCCCACCATTAGATACCACCCTTCATCCACCCACTTTTAATGGTGGGCATACATGCACCATTTATATATGCCGAAGCATGGGGGCATCCTCCCGCAAAAGGCTGTCAAGATAAATAAATCCGCGCTGCAACTGAATGGCGTACCTGCTAAGCAAATGATGGTTAACAATAAAACAAAGTAACATTACAGTATAACAGTAAGACGTACCATACCTGCAAAGCAAATACAAAAAAAAAAATAGCAAAAAATAACACATTTAACACAATCTGTGCCTAAAATATATATATGCCGAAGCATGGGGGCATCCTCCCGCAAAAGGTAGGAGCAGATCGCTCCTCCACCCCGTATGCCCCCATGCTTCGGCATATATGCTCTTTTTTAACTGTGGTGGTGAAATCACCTCCGACAGTGCTGGAGTCGCAGCTTTACGTATCGTGGGAGCAAACGCTGTTGCTGTCAAGATAAATAAATCCGCTCTGCAGCAGAATGGCGTACCTGCAAATGATGGTTAACAATAAAACAAAGTAACATTACAGTATAACAGTAGGACTTACCATACCTGCAAAGCAAATACAAAAAAAAATAGCAAAAAATAACACATTTAACACAATCTGTGCCTAAAATATATATATTCCCGAAGCATGGGGGCATCCTCCCGCAAAAAGTTATGCCGCGTACATACATTCAAACTTTTCCACGGGCAAGCCCTCCGTCGGAATTTTGACTGTATGTACACGGCATTAGGAGCAAAATCGCTCCTCCACCCCTTATGCCCCCATGCTTCGGCATATATGCTCTTTTTTAACTGTGGTGGTGAAATCACCTCCGACAGCGCTGGAGTCGTGGCTTTACGTATCGTGGGAGCAAACGCTGTTGCTGTCAAGATAAATAAATCCACGCTACAGCTGAATGGCGTACCTGAAAACAAAAAATGGTTAACAATAAAACATTGCAGAATAGAATACAGTACAAAGGAGCAGAACAATAGAGAGAGAATAGAGAGAGAGAGAACAATAAAACGACAACTATTTTTGTTTTTTTTATTTTATATTTTTTTTGGTTTTTTGGTTTTTTTACTTTTTTTTTTTTTAAACACTTTTTTATGTAACTTTAACACTTCCAGCGGTTTGGGTCTCTCAAAATGCGATGGCATCTTGGGAGACCCTGTGAACGTGTGCCTAGCCTGTGCAATGCTGTACCCTACGCTAATACTCAACTAGTGAATGGTAGCGTTCAAAACATTCACCAATGCAAAGACCAGGATTGTCAGGACAGCGGGGACAATAATGACGGGTGTCACGCCTATATCCGCGCTTTCTGCAGACACGACATTTTCTTTGGGGGGCTCGTTGGGTAGGGGTACTCGGGATGACATAAGAATAATGCCTCTCATGCAGCCGGCTTACTGCATCTGGTAGGGGAACGTGAGGTGGAGCACCGTCTGGATACAGAAGGGCTCTGACGATATCCTCCTGGAATTTAAGGAAGGATCCAGTCCGTCCTGAAGCTTTGTGTAGTACATAAGCATTCAGTATAGCCAATTGGAATAAATAAACAGACACTTTTTTGTACCAGGGTCTGGCCTTACGGGCAACTAGATACGGCGCCAAAAACTGGTCATTGAGGTCCACCCCTCCCATGTTAAGGTTATATTTGTGGACACAGAGGGGTTTCTCCACAATACCAGTCGCCGTAGGAATTTGGACCGTCGTGTCTGCATGAAGGGAGGTAAGAACGAAAACATTCTTATTATCCCTCCACTTCATAGCGAGCAAATTATTACTGCGCAAGCAGGCTCTCTCCCCCAGCCTAAGACGGGACTCTACAAGCCGCTGGGGAAAGCCCAGGCGATTAGGTCGCACGGTGCCACATGCTCCAATCTGCTGATCAAACAAGTGACTAAACAGTGGCACGCTTGTGTAATAATTGTCCACATACAAGTGGTACCCCTTTCCGAATAAGGGTGACACCATGTCCCACATTATCTTGCCAGCGCTTCCTATGTAGTCAGGGCAGTTCTCCGGCTCTACGTGACTATCTTTACCCTCATAAACCATGAAACTACGTGTATAGCCTGTGGCCCTGTCACAGAGCTTATACATCTTGACCCCGTATCTGGAACGCTTGTTGGGGACGTATTGTTTGAATGACAAGCGACCAGAAAACTTAATCAGGGACTCATCAACGCAGACAACTTGATGGGGAAACAAGTCTGCAAAACGTTGGTTGAAGTGGTTTATGAGGGGCCGAATTTTGTAGAGCCGATCGTATTCAGGGTCTCCACGAGGACGACAGAGTTCATTGTCGCTGAAGTGCATAAACCGCAAAATCATCTCGTATCGTGCCCTGGACATGGAAGCAGAGAACACGCGCATATGGTGAATTGGGTCAGTGGACCAATATGACCGCAACTCACTCTTTTTGGTTATGCCCATGTTGAGGGAGAGGCCCAGAAAGATTTTAAATTCGGAAACCGTAACTGGTTTCCATTGTTTGGCAAGGGCGGACTGGGGAATAGTGGCGATGTGTTGACCAGCGTACAAATTGGTTTGGTCCACAATAGATCTAAAGAGATCTTCGGTGAAAAACAGTGAGTAAAAGTCAAGTGTCGTAAAATCAACTGTTTCTACGTTTATGCCAGGTTGGCCAGTGAATGGGGGAAGTACGGGTTCTGCAGAAGATGTGGGCACCCAAATAGGATTGGCGAATTCTGCAGGAAGGGCACTATGGGTACGACGGGCCTGTCTTTGTCTTCTTCTTGGTGGCAGCGGGACACTACTTGTGCTTGCCACCTCGCCAGCTTGAACTGCACTTATGGGACTCGCCACGTCACCACGTGTTACTGCAGTGCTGGATGTAGGTCCAGGGTGTACTAGGCCGCTGGTGCTTGCCAGTTCACCAGAAGGATGAGCGGCTCTAGTACGTCTCTGCTCCATACGAGTGACCTGCGGTTTCTGCACCTGAACAACAGAATACATTCGGGATTGGGCACACCTGTCCTTAACAGGGACCTCATCTCCGTCGTCAGAGCTATCTGTCATGGAGCCGCTGTCCTCTACAGGATCGTATTCTGAGCCTGAATCTGACAGATGAGTGACGTCCTCTTCACTATCTGTCATGCTCAGAAACGTGTAGGCCTCTTCACTAGTGTACCTTCGCTTTGCCATTTTGGGCTCTAAATTTAGGGGTACACTAGTGAGACTCACAGGTAAAAAAGCACCTAGCCTGTCAGCGACTGTTTCAAAACGCTACAAAAAAAACTGTTAGCGATCGCAGGGATCAAGCCTGACTCTGCGAACGCTGCAGTTATGTGTGTTGTGTTTTGTAAGTGACAGTGATCGATCGATACTGCACTTGGGTGGGCTGGGCTGGGCTTGGCAGAGGGGCTAAACGC
Organism: Lithobates pipiens; assembly: GCF_037356315.1. Classification (NCBI taxonomy): domain Eukaryota; kingdom Metazoa; phylum Chordata; class Amphibia; order Anura; family Ranidae; genus Lithobates; species Lithobates pipiens. The sequence continues at coordinate 183,616,806 of NW_027507758.1, forward strand.
AGGTGCTAGCAGGTATCTGGGCTGATCCCGCTAACAATGCGTTTTGGGAAACCTAAAATGCTGGCAACGCTAATATAGATCTGATCAGATACTATATTACTAAGGGAGGTGTATGCTTTGCGCGTGGGTGTTAGCGGTACTGGCACTAACCTGACGCTGGGGCGACGCAGACCTTATCTGACCCTCAAACTTATATCACCCGCCGGGTGATCAGGGGGTTAAACCTTTATTAGGTAATAAATGGCGGCTGCCCTGAAACAAAAAAAAAATAACTAACCAACCAGCGTCACCTGTAACAGTTATATGGTGATCACTGGTGAAAGGGTTAACTGGGGGGCATTTAGGGGGCTATGCGGTAGTATATGGGGGTCCCTGACGCTATAAAAAGCTGCGGCGAACCTAAATACTTACCTGCCTAAATAGCGTCACCTGTGACACTAATACAGCGATCAGAAAAACGATCGCTTATTAGTGACACTGGCGACGGGGGGTGATCACGGGGTTAAACCTTTATTGGGGGGTTAGGGGGGCACCCTAGAGCTAAAGGGGGCTAACCCTAACTGCCCTAACAGTTATTACAGTCACAAATGACACCAATGCAAAAAAAAAATGCAATTGGTGTCACTGTGACTGGGGGGGGAAGGGGTGATTGGGGGGTGATTGGGGGGTGATCGGGGGGGTGAAAAGTGTGCCTGGCGTGTTCTACTGTAAGTGTAGTGTTGGGTGCAACTCACCGATCCTCTCTCCTCGGTGCCGGAACGATCGGGCCCCCCACCCGCGGGAAGGCAGGGACGTACATGTACGCCCATATGCCTGCCCGTGCCATTCTGTCGACGTACATCGTCGTGCGGCGGTCGGGAAGTGGTTAAACAGGCATGTTTCAAAACATTACATACACAACTCAGGAACTTACAAAGTTCAACTTTGATAAAGTGAAGGCAATATCAGACATTAGTATGTCTAAACTGTGTTGATATTGCCTTCATCAGATGGGGTGATGTCACCCCTGTAAAAGCCAAATTTTGAAGATGCACACAAATTGGGATTCAAACTGGGGATTTCCCTCCTGATCCCATGCCTAATGTCAAGATGTGCTAGCTCCCATCATGGTGGATCAATGGACGTGTTTTGGGAGTACAACCCCTTCCTCTCATGTTATTTAGTTGCGAGGAAGGAGTTTCACCTACAAAACACATACATTGATATCCCGTGATGGCAGATAGCACATGTTGACACACTGTGTGCATTTTGAAAATCTGGCTTTTAATGGGGTTGCATGCGCGGCTTCCACGGGACCAGGCGCATGAGTGAGTAACTTTGTCCTACTCAAACCCCTTAGCCTGCTTCCCAGGGCCAGAAGTGCACCAAAGTTACTACAACTGCTCCCAACACCCCCGGTCCACATTGTGCATGCCGCCGAAACACAAAAAAGGAAAGAAGACCGCGCAGAGGTCATTAACGAACTATCTGCTACGGACTCAGGAACACTACAGCATGTCACAAGATGGCGCCAGCTGCCCTGCTTCTCCAGCCTCACAAGCTTCACAGGACGTCTTGGCTTCTTCACAGGACTGTGAGTACTCTCCCCCTCTTACAAAGGCTGATTTAGACAAAAGCCTTGAGTCTATCTACAGCAAAATAGCCACTAAATTTCAGACTGAACTACATAAAAGCACTAATACTTTAATACAGGAGATCTCTGCTTTGGGAGCCCATACTGATTGCTTAGAGACTAAGCATGATGAACTCAGTATAGCCCACAATGATCTCTCTAGAGAATTTGAATCCCTTACTGCGACTGTCTCCCAATTACAATCCCAGGTCGAAGACTTCGACAATCACAACCAAAGGAACAATCTCAGGATCAGAGGGGTTCCTGAGACCACCTCTGACCTTATACCGGCCATGCATAAATTGTTTCAATCCCTCCTGCCAGACCATAAGATTGATTCTTTTACCTGTGACCGTATACATCGGGCTCTCCGCCCTAAGCCCCCACCTGACAAACCCCCTCGGGACATTGTCCTCTGCCTAACAGACTTCCTTATTAGGGAAGAAATCCTCAGGGCTGCCTGCAACTCCCACAGTATCACCCTGGATGGTACTCCGCTACAAATATATCCGGACATCTCTCCAGCAACTTTGGACAGACGTCGCAAGATGAAGGATGTCCCCACTGTGCTGGCAAATGCTCACATTCGCTACAGATGGGGCTTCCCCTTTAAACTCTCTCTGTTCCCCATAACGGTACGACATGTATAGCAACTACACTCTCTGAAGAACAAGACATTCTTGTTAAATTGGTCCTCTTAAACGTGGATTCCTTGCCTCGCTCACCTTCCACACCCAGACCAACACCCATTTGGAAGAAACCCTCTCCGAGATGAGATCACAGACGCCTCAATCAAGAAGCCAGCCAAAAGGCCCATTAAATCTGACCGCACTTGATCATCACTTTTAAGGACTCTTTCCTACTGCTCATACTGATTCTTAAACATCTCTTGCAGTCTCCTGATGTCTGAGCACCATCTACTGTCCTTTTTTGGAAGTGCTGGTACACAGTTTATCTGACATCACAAACTGTTTCTCACTTCCTTATTCAGCAAGCTTCCAGACTACTTTGAATGGTTGATCTTCTCACCCTGGATAACTTTTATATCCTTGCAGGTCACATTAAGATTACCTACATACCATGCTATTGATATGTTTCCTATACTGTTTGGCTGTGAACTAACCAACCTGTCAGGGCTGGCTTAGCCTTTCCTCCCCTGGGCTGGCCACTCAGCTGTCGGCTAATTGCCAGCTCTCTTCTCTCTCCACAGTTACCAGCTGTTCCAGATGATGCTCATCTGACCTGCCTATTTAAAGCCGTCCAGCTCATTTCTCCATTGCCTTCACATTGGTCACATCACAAGGAACCATATCCTGCTGTTTGTTTCAAGACTGGCTTGCTGACATCCCTCCTGGCTTATTATCCTGCTTGCAGTTGCTCTCCTTGGATCCCTGACTTCTGGACTGGCTGATTACCCGATCTGGTTTATGAACTATGGACCGGCTGACTACCCGATCTGGCTATTGGACTCTGGCTATGCTTGACCACACTTTTTTCTATTTACCTTTCTATTTTTATTATTAATAAACAAGTGCGATATGATTGTACTTCTGTCTCAGTCTGTTTCATGGTTCCTGACAGTACATGAAGGCCATGAATTCAGAAGATACAGTCAAACCACTTGTTGGTAAAAAATGTTCCAGATTGGATGAGCAAGATCACTGCATGGATCAGTTTGCCTTGGCATTACAAACGTTCCTGAATCGCATGGCTCACCTGGAATTCCCCACGGTGGCTGCTCCGGTACAACCTGAGTCGCAGGCCATCCCTGCTGCTGTGCCAGTCTCTGTGCAGGCACCCGCCTTGAGTATTACCTCTATAAGAGGTATGTCTGGTTCTGCTCCGCTTCCCCAGCGATTTGGGGGAGATCCAGTTCAATGCAGAGGGTTTCTCAATCAGGTTGAGATATACTTCGAAATGCTACCCCAGGCATTTCCCACGGACAGAAGCAAAGTAGGTTTAGTGATATCTTTGCTTTCTGAGAGAGCCTTGGCCTGGGCTAACCCTCTATGGGAGACGCAAAAACCTGTTGTCTTGAGTTACCCTCAGTTTGTGGCCGCCTTTAAAAGGGTTTTTGACATTCCCGCACGCTCCGCTTCTGCTGCCAAGTGCCTCATGTCCATCAAACAGAGTACGAGAACTGTTGCCGACTATGCCATTGAATTCCGTACTCTAGCAGCAGAGGTTGCTTGGAACAATGAGGCCCTTGTGGATGCTTTTCCTCATGGTCTCTCGGATTCCATCAAGGATGAGATAGCAGCCCGAGATATACCCACTGAGCTGGAGAGCTGGATCTTGTTTGCCATCCTCATTGACTCCAGACTCAGAGAAAGACTTTCTCTTAAGGAGCGCTTGCGGAAGCCTCCTGTACGTTTGCCTCTGAGCTTTGTAGTCCCACCCATGCCTCCCTCACCTCCCATGCCTCCTGGGACTGAGTTGGTCAGTGAAGATGAACTCATGCACCTGGGCTTCACGCGTCTCTCTGCAGATGAGAAAGCCTTTAGGAGGAGGGAGAGATTGTGCCTTTATTGTGGCCAGGCAGGTCACTTTTTGAAGTCTTGTCCTACCCATCCAGGGAACGCCCGAACCTTGAGGTCCTGTCATGGACAGACCTTAGGTGGCGTTGTTTCGTCCCCAGTTATCCAGAAGGATAAGCCCCTGGTTTTGGTCACCCTTTCTTGGGCTGAGTCGTCCATCGAGATAGAGGCTCTAATCGACACTGGGGCTGCAGGCCTGTTCATTGATGCTGCATTTTATTTCGCAGCACTCAATTCCGCTGCAGCTGCGTGACACTCCACTTGCCATTGAGGCTCTTGACGGGAGACCTTTACAGCCTGTCCATGTGACTCATGAGACGGTTCAGTTGTCCATGGCCGTAGGGGCTCTTCACAATGAGATAATCCAATTCCAAGTTATTTCCTCTCCCAGATTTCCGCTGGTTATTGGTTATCCTTGGTTACAGAGGCACAACCCCTCTTTTGATTGGCTCCGTGCTGAGATTCTCTCCTGGTCACCACAATGCAGTGAGACATGCTTCCTGAAGGTATCCAAGGTCCTGTGCAGCGCTTCACTCCCCTCCCTGCCGGAGGAGTACAGTGATTTTGGCGATGTCTTTGATAAAGGTCAAGCCGGTAGTTTGCCTCCACACCGGCCTTATGATTGCGCAATTGACCTTCAACCTGGTGCCATACCTCCTCTTGGCCGGGTTTACCCTTTATCGGTCTTGGAGGATAAGGCCATGGAGGAGTATGTTGCTGATGCACTTTCTCGAGGTTTCATCCGCAAATCCTCGTCTCCTGCTGGTGCTGGTTTCTTCTTTGTGAAGAAGGAGAGCGGTGAACTGAGATCTTGTATAGATTATAGGGGTCCCAATCGTGTCACAATTAAGAATGCCTACCCAATTCCATTGATTACAGAGTTATTTGACCACCTCAAGTGAGCAACGGTTTTCACAAAGCTTGACTTGAGAGGGGCATACAATCTCGTGCGCATTAAGGAGGGCGACGAGTGGAAAACTGTGTTTAATACCAGAACAGGCCATTATGAATACCTGGTAATGACTTTTGGCCTTTGTAACGCCCCGGCAGTTTTCCAGGAATTTATTAACAATGTCCTCCGAGATTTTTTGCAGTTATGTGTGGTGGTTTATCTCGATGATATCCTCATATTTTCCAAGTCCCTGGAGAGTCACCACACAGATGTCTATCGTGTGCTTCAGAAACTAAGAGAGAACAATCTCTATTGTAAACTGGAGAAGTGCGAGTTCCATCGTGAACAGTTTACATTCCTGAGCTATGTCATTTCCACTGCTGTTTTTTGATGGACCCAGAGAAACTTTAGGCAGTCCTACAGTGGCCTCAACATATGGGTTTACGTCCTCTGCAGCACTTCCTGGGTTTTGCCAACTACTATAGGAAGTTTATTTGTAACTTCTCGTCTCTGGTCAAGCCCCTGACTGATATAACCAGAAAGGACAGTAACCCACAGATTTGTTCTCCGGAGTCCATTTAGGCCTTTGAGACTCTCAAGGCTGCCTTTGTTTCTGCTCCTGTGTTGGCACATCCTGATCCTACGTTGCATTTTATCCTAGAAATTGATGCTTCTGAGACTAGAGTTGGTGCCCTTCTGTCTCAACGTCCTAACTCTGAGAGCGCTATGCATCCGTGTGGCTACTTTTCCAAGAAATTGTCACCTGCTGAGTGCAATTATGAGATTGGTGACAGAGAGCTGTTGGCGATCCTTTTAGCCATGAAAGAATGGAGACATCTCCTTGAAGGTACCACTGTGCCCGTTCTTATTCTTACTGACCATAAGAATCTTACATTCTTGTCTGAGGCTAAGCGACTCTCTCCTAGAAGGGCGTGATGGGCTCTTTTCTTGTCGAGCTTTAATTACATTGTCTCATTCTTACCCGGTACTAAGAATGTAAGGTCTGATGTCTTGTTATGACAATTTTCCTCCACTTCCAAGTCAGATTCGGTTCCGGTTCCTATGATTCCTCTTGATTGTATCTTGGCTACAGTTCGCACCAGTCTTACTTCTCCTTTGGGTGAAAAAATTCTTGCTGCTCAGGTCCATGCTCCTCCTGATAAACCTTGTGATCACTGCTTTGTCCCAGAGAGTCTCTGTACTGCTGTGCTCCAGACTTACCATTCTCCCAAGGCAGCTGGCCATTCTGGGAAGAATCAACTCATTTGGGCCATTTCCCAACAATTCTAGTGGTCTAGTCTACGGGCTGATGTTACTGCCTTCGTAGCTGCCTGTCCCGTGTGTGCTCAGAGTAAGACTCCACGACACCTACCAGTGGGCCTACAACCCATACCCAATGGAGAGAGGCCCTGGATGCACCTGTCAATGGATTTAATTGTGGAGTTGTCCAACCCCCAAGGCAAGACTGGTATCCTTATGGTGGTTGACTGGTTCTCAAAGATGTGTCATTGTATTTCATTTAAGAAGTTGCCTACCTCTAAGGAACTGGCTTCCATTTTGCTCAGGAGATCTTTGGCTTACATGGGCTACCCAAGGTGATTGTCTCGGACAGGGGCAGTCAGTTTGTCTCCCGGTTCTGGCGAGCCTTTTGTGCACATTTGGGAATAGAGCTTGTGCTCTCTTCTGCGTATCATCCACAGTCTAATGGGGCCGCAGAGCGAGCCATTCAGTCTTTGGAGCAATTCCTATGTTGCTATATTTCTGACCACCATAACAACTGGTCAGACCTATTACCATGGGCAGAGTTTGCTCACAACAGTAGCTGGAATTCTGCCTCCCGATTGTCTGCATTTATGGCGAATTATGGTTTCCAACCTTCCATGTTACCGGACTCATTTGTTCCGCAGAATTTTCCTACGTTAGAGGAGCATCTCCATGGTCTTCGTTCCACTTGTTGCGTACAAGTCCAGGAGGGTTTGCATCATGCTAATGATAGGTACGGACTCCATGCGGACCGCAGACACCTGCCTGTGCCTTCCTACCAGGTTGGGGACAGGGTCTGGCTGTCATCTCGCAACCTCCAGCTTTGTGTTCCCTCACTGAAGTTTGCACCTCAGTTTATTGGACCCAGTGGCTTACACGTTGGACCTTCCTCCTAGTATGCGCATCTCAAATGTGTTTCATGTCTCCTTATTGAAACCGTTGGTCTGTAACCGATTTACCACCTCGGTGCTATGCCCTCATCCTATTCAGGTTGAGAACCATGAGGAGTATGAGGTACAATCCATTGTTGACTCCCGTAGGCGCATACAGTACCTGGTGCATTAGAAGGGGTACGGTCTGGAGGAACGCTCCTAGGTTTCATCCTCAGACATACATGCCCCTGTCCTCCTCCGTGAGTTCCATAGACGGTTTCCCCTCAAGCCTGGTGGCCCTCCGAGGGAGAGGGGTCATTGAGGAGGGGGTACTGTCAGGGCTGGCTTAGCCTTTCCTTCTCTGGGCAGGCTGCTCAGCTGTCGGCTGATTGCCAGCTCTCATCTCTCTCCACAGTTACCAGCTGTTCCTGATCATGCTCGTCTGACCTGCCTTCTTAAAGCTGTCCAGCTCACTTCACCTCTGCCTTCGCCTTGGTCATGTCACAAGATGCTCTTACTATATGACGAGTTTGCCAGGACTTCCATTATTTTCTATTAGATACTGTCCTCAGACTCTCAGGCATGGAGAGGACCCATGTGGATAGTATGCACATGCTATTTGTCCTCTTCTTTTTGTTCCATTTTTTTCTTACCTAGCAGGCTAGGTCGGTGTTTGTTGATGCCATGCCACCCCACTGCTCTTGCATCCCGGCTTCCCTCAGAAGTCTGGAGGCGACCTCAGGAGTTAAGGGCACTTTTCGCCCTCTACCTTTATAATTTCAATGTTTCAGGTTATTGCTACTTGCAACCTGACCCATTATTAGTCTAGCTCAAAATCATTTTGCTGGCATTTTTTTTTTTTTTTGGTTGAACCGATTCAAGTTATGTTTTTGTCTTTTCAGTTACCGAAGCATTCCAGTTACAGCCTATCTTGCTATGATCTTAATGCTGTCTATTGTATAAGGTATGTCCTGCTTGGTGTTCCCCTTGTGTTGGAGAATTTCTGCGCTGCACTGCCATGGCCACCATCCCTTCCAGGTGAGCTTATATCATTTTTTTTACATAAATGGTGGTAACGTGTATCACACATAATGTGCAGGGCTTTAAAGAGGAAATAAACCCTAATGAGTTTACTTCCTCTTTGATTCCCTGCAAAGGTAAAGCATAATGGACTACTATGCATCGCATAGTAGTCCATTATGTGTCACTTACCTGACACAGGAGCCAGCGAAGTCACCGCTGTCCCCTGTAGTCCGCAGCATCCATCTTCTCGGTGGGTCGGTGGGTGCATTTACTTGGTTGGGTGTCGCTGCTCCAAGGCTGTCATTCGGCGAAGCCACGATGACTTCACTCCCGTGCATGCGCATGGGAGCCGCCACTCATGGCATATCGCCGTTGACAGCGGTGCGCTCAGTGTGCCTGCGCACCGCTGTCTAAGGTGCATGCGCTGTAGACAGCGGTGCCTGTCTTTCGACAAATATCTCCTAAACTGTGTAGGTTTAGGAGATATTTCTTGGACCTACAGGTAAGCCTTAATCTAGACTTACCTGTAGGTCAAAGTTGGTTGTAAGGGTTTACAACCACTTTAATTCTCCTCACAAGCGAAAAAAAGCATTAAGTAACTATAAGAAACTTGAAGCTCAAATTATAATGGTACAGGAGACTCATTTTGCTTCAGACAAACACCTGATGTTTCTTTTCATAAATCATATAAGCAAGCCTTCTATACCCTATACCAATCCAAATGTAGAGGGGTGGCGATATTTTTTCATAACTCATTCCCCCTTGAGGTGAAACAGGTCTATAGGGATTCTGACAGCAGGTTCCTTATAATCAAAGGTTTAGTGGCTGGACGAGAACTCCCAATAGCTAATGTGTATGTCCCTAATGTTGCGCAAGCAACCTTCTTTACTACCTTTTTCAAAATACTGGAACGATACTCTTCAACGTTCATGTTTGTTGGTGGAGATTTTAGCTTAGTGGCACACCCCCAGATGGACAGAAACACCGCTTCCCAGCCCCACTCAGCTTTCCCCAAATCAATGTCCAAAACACTTCAGTCATTCCAATTATCTGATGCTTAGAGGGCGCATAATACAGGTGCAAGAGATTTCACCTTTTATTCTCACCCCCATAACTCATTTGCTAGACTAGATTAAATATTCTGTACCCCTATCATTCTGGCTAACTCCACACAATCTGCTATCCACCTCTGCCCTTGGTCTGATCACAATATGGTTTCCCTATCTACATCTTTGATTGTCTTGTCAGACTCCCCTTACACATGGAGACTAAATGACTAACCTCCTCACAGATCCTATAATGCTCCAAGAAATTTCTATGGCTATCCAAGAATATTTCACTATAAATGCCACCCCAGATATGTCCCCTAATACTCTCTGGGTTGCCCACAAAGCAGTATTAAGAGGCCGTCTCATTAGCATTGCTTCACGGAAAAACAAGGAACGCTGGCAACACATATACAGGTTAACCACGGAACTGGATAAATTACACAGAATTCATATAGGTAACCCATTGAGGTCCAAAGAACGTATGGTAGCTCAGAAAAGAATTGAGTTGGATACCCTAATTATCAACCAAGACTGAAAAGTCTCTCCGTTGGTGCAGGGCCAAATTTCACCTGCATAGTAACACCGCGTCTTCTATGTTTGCCCATAAAATTGGAATCAATCCTTGCACCCTCCTCACCTCTATAAACTCCGTAATTCATCAGGTAGGGTAGTTTCCCACCCCAAAGTGGTCCTGAATATTTTAGAAAATTTTTACTCTAAGCTACTTTCTCACCCTCTTCCCTTTCCTTCCCAAACCTCTCAAGACTGGCTGTCCTCCCTTCCCCTACCCCCTTTATCAACATCTCAAACAGATTCTCTCAATGCTCTCTTCACAGAAGAAGAGCTGTTGGGCGTACTCAAATCTCTAAAACACTCTGTGGCCCCGGGCCCAGACGGGTTTACGGCTAGTTATTACAAGCATTATGCCCTATTTTAATTGCACGTCTTACAACTTCTTAAAGGAGACCAGTTCCCTGCTGAAATGACCTTAGCCAACATGCCCCTTCTCCCCAAGCCCCTTAAAAATCATTCGCTCCCGCAAAATTATAGACCGATATCGGTCATCAATAATTACCTCAAAATCTTTAGTCGTGACCTTGCAGACAGATTGGCCAATATTGTTGAATCTCTAACTTCTCCAGACCAATCATGTTTCATTCCCAATAGACTTATCACTGATAACATCCGTTTGACACTCAATGTCCTCCAAGATGCTAATCTGTGTAAGCAACAAGTCCTCCTCTTGAGCCTAGATATAAATAAGGCATTTGAAAGCGTACTATGGCCTTATTTATTCGCTGTCCTACAACACATAGGCTTCAAAAACGAATTTATGATGGGTGTACAAGCCCTGTACCACCACCCGCAAACAAGAATTAAAATACCGGGCTGCAACTCTGGGCAGGGGCACCCGGCAGGGATGTCCCCTATCACCCTTGTTGTTTGCCCTAGCCTTAGAACCCCTAGCAACTGCTATCAAGCAACACCCGGACATATCTGGTTACCCATTGCCATCCATCCCCTCTAAACTGTGCACCTATGCAGACAATGTCATGCTCTTTTTAACTCAACCCCAAATATCCCTACCCAATTCATTCACCTTGCTATCTAAATTTGCCTCTATTTCTGGACTTACGGTTATTATGATGAAATCCACTGCACTCCCCGTGAACATACCCGCTGCTCAGTGTGAGACCCTCCAGAGTTCCTTTTCTTTGCATTGGTGGACTGATAAAATACCTTATTTGGGCATTTATGTCACACCACTATTGTCCTCTCTCTTTGCAGCGAACTATCCAGCATGTGTATCCCGTCTTCATAATATGCTAAAACTATGGAGCACCTACAGCATTTCGTTCCTTGGGAGTCACAGCGGTCAAAATGACCCTTCTACCTAAACTCTTGTATCTATTTAGAGCCTTACCTATCATTATCCCCAAATCTTTTATAGATAAACTACAACAGGATGTCAACAGATGTCTGGCAAAATGAATGTCCTAGATTTTCCAAACATGTTTTATATACATCTCAAACATCTGGTGGTTTGGGCCTACCGAATCTATGGCTATACTTCCTGGCCGCTCGCTTCTCTCAGATCGCTCAGTGGACTATTTCAGTTTCCAGGGTACCCTGGGTCACGTTGGAAGCAATGTATAGCAAACCGTATTGGCTCCCTTATATACCATGGTCTCCCACTAAATCTGCACCAAAAATTGCCTCCCTAAACACCTCAGTAGCTCATTCTCTTATATTGTGGTTCCGTTACAAGAGTAAACTCTGCCTGGTGTCACCTGCGCCTCAGGGGTCATCTTTTCATTTTCCATAGCTTTTAAACATCCAGAAGAGTTCTTTTGGTGGAGCTCCAACTCATTGGTCACTTTGGCTGACCTCCAAATAGGTGACTCCTTAGCTATATTTGACCTCCTCCGCACACAAAAACAGATCCCACTTAGGGAACACTAACACTATCTACAAATAAGACATTTTTACACCCCCTGCTTTGCCCTTTCCCCATCCTCCCCTCCTGCACAGTTTGAACAGATCTGACGTGACTCTCCCCAGAGGAAAGGGCCTAATTTCTACCATTTATAAAACAGTTTTATCTGCAGGATTCCTAGAGGAACTACCATATAAGAGAAAATGGGAGACAGATTGTAATGAACGGTTCACTCCAGAGGACTGGGACACAATGCTGGACAACTTGCGCAAATCCACAAAATCATTAGCTGTTAGAGAAACAGCCTATAAAGTACTGACTAGATGGTATTACACCCCTTCTAGGCTTCATTTCCAGGGACATCCGGATTATGTTTCAGGGGCTGTCAGCTTTCGGGTACTTTAAGACACATATTTTGGAACTGTAGCCTACTCTCCCCGGTTTGGAATAAAGTAATGGCCATAGCGTCTGCAATTTCTGGTACATCCTTACAGCTCACAATCTCTATGTGTCTATTGGGGACATCAATTCCAGGTATCCTCCGTAACGAAGAATGTCTTATTCATACTATTTGCATAGCTACTCTATAGGCCATTACTCTACACTGGAAGTCCCCTACAGTTCCCATAGCCTCTGTCTTGAACAGAATCGATTCCATTATGTTGATGGAAAGGATTTTATATACCTTGTGTGATAAGATGCACCTGTTCGAATGTAGATGGAATACCTGGAAAACTCATAGGAATATCTTACTACCACAGGATTAACCACCATCACGGGTTACTGACCCCCGCTCTATTGAAATGCTCAGGTATACCCTCCCCCACTATCTAACAGGATATGCTATGGCAGATATTAATGATCAGTAATTTGTTTTGTTTTTCTTTAATTTCATGTATGCTTCTGAAATGTTCCTTTTCTTTTTTTTTTGTATTTCTATTAATGTTCCCATAACATTTATTAGATGTTAACTACTGTCAATTGACTGTATGATTTTATTTGCCTCAATAAAAAACGTTTGTAATCAAAAATTTGGCTTTTAAAATACCTTAAACCTTTTTTTTAAAACAAAAATACATGATAAAAAAGGGTTACATTTGTGTGTGTTTTAGATTTCCCCTAAAACATCAATGATGTTCTTCATTTTTTGTTGAACATCATTGATGTTTTGCTTTATATTATCTAAATCGCGATTGCACACCATTCTCTCCCCGATAAAGATCTGGGTACTTTCACTTGTGAAATGACATTCTTCTTCCACAACATCCACATCACCTAAAAAAACAAACAAACACACCATGTATTATAAATATGCAGGAACAGATATCTTACCGAAACTGTGGTCTCAGACACTCACCTGTAGTGGTGACAATTTCACCCACTTCCAAAACTTCTCCCTCCTCATCCTCTGCTTGTGTTTTGGTGACTTCCCCTTCTTTCGGAGGTGGGGGTCCCTGGGGTCCTTAAGATGTCCCAAGTCTTTTCTCCCCTATGTGAATAAAAAAAGGTATACTTAGCACACAGATATTGGAGGGCAGAAATAGGAATATGAAACATTGCTTGTACAGTCGTACAATTGTCTGTTTTGGCAGAGTTTCAAGCTGAAGATATTTTTATTTCCTTTCCAAAGCTGGAATACTTCCCTTTTTTGGACAAGTTTCACACATGGAGACACCCCAAGTACCCACTGGAGCACCTGTGTGGGACACCCTAAAAAGTTTGATTCTGGTGTCCCACACTAGTACTCCTGCATCCAGATGTGTAAACAGCTGCTGAGTGTCCTCTCCTTACAACGAATCACGTTTTCATTTCATTCTAGTTACAAACCCATCTAGACAACAAACTTATTTTAATACAAATAGGCATGAACAAATGTAGTTAACCTTTATCTGCCTAAAACATCTTATAAGTGGGCGAACGAACAATGTTTCCTACGACCAATTACTGTGCCCATGAACATCAAAGTTGCCATTTTAAAATGTACAACATTAAAGAAAAGCACATGGAGCAGCATGAAGAAGAAGAATAGGAACACATGACAAAATACTTACTTTTTTGCAGCACTCTCTTGATTCTTCTGTACTGTACTTCAATTTGAGGTCTGACCATCATTTCCTCAGTTGATCCTTGGATCGCCGTACCCCAAAATTCCTGTGCAGACTCTTCACAACTTTAGGCATGATCTTGGCCCGTCTCACATTTGGGTTTGAGTAAGGTCCATACTTTCCATCATAGTCGGCCCTCTTGAAGATGTCCACCATCTCCACCATCTCTATAAAGGCCATAATTGAGGCCTTCAATCTCCTCACGGATTGGGAGTTTCGGGGCTCCGGCCTTTTGTCTTTGCTGCTCTCCTCTGCATGCAGCTGTTGTCTCTCCGCCATGTGTTCTCCCACTGCGCCAAAAGACAATGGGCGGGAATAGACTAGAAAGAATGTCAGGGGCTGTACCTGGCCGTACCCAGCCATACTCAGCCATGCTCAGCCATACCCAGCCATACTCAACCAATATTACAGTGGGGGAGATTGGGATATTACAGTGGGGACTATATGGTGGTGGAATTTTTACAGGTTTTTGCAAATTAAATTATTATTTGCTGATCCAAAAAATGATCCGATCCATGACTCTGATCCGAGGAACGATCCGCTCCGTGAGTTTTTTGATCCGTTGCACCCCTAATAGACAGTAGTATTCACAAATGTTTGTGACAAGAATGAAAAATGCTGGGGTCAGAATGATAGTCTTTTTTATTTATTAAATTCAATTTGCAACAGTCGTGAGCTGAAAATCGTGTGTGATTGAAGACCCAAAAACTAAAACTTTGTCCCTTTTTTATAGACAGGAAAGCCTCAGCCAGGAGGAGGCCGTGGAAAGTTGCAGCCAGGAGGTGGCCGGGCCCAGTAGCCTGCCCAAATCGCAGGTCACTCCCCTCTGCCTTCCACAAAAATGTACCAGGAAGAGGAGAAACCTGAAGGAGGCAGCAATTGGCATATTTCTGAAGGCTACTGCAGCCCTCAGAAACCCCCTTTTGCCTACATGACAGCATTCAAAATGCTGGAAATGTAGAAGGGCCAATGCCTCTTATGTGAGGAAGTGATTGTGAAAGCCCTAAATAAGGGGTTAAGGGGCAAACTCACAAGCCAAAGCCACATTTGTGAGTTTAACCATGGTCCTCCTCCTCCTCCTCCACCTCCTGCCACAACTCCAGAGCTACAGCCTGGAACACCAGAGCTACAGCCTGGAAGGAAGCATGTAACTAAGGAAGACAAGAGAGTGATGGCCTGGGTTCAGTCTGGTCTGGTAAAAGATGCAGGCTGTTGTATGATCACAGCCTGGGAACATAGATGTCATCTGCTGCTGTTCCTGATCTCTTGTAGTCCTGAACTGGATTGTGCTCACTATTATATGGGCTCCCCGGCCACCAATGTTGACTGTTAAATAATTGATGTGTGCCCTGAGGTACAAAGTTTTCACAAATTTCACCAGTTTCTCCAGCTTTGCCTTCCTCTTTATTTTGTTCTGCCTATGTGTTTTACTTCAAAAGGGACAGTTTGTTTGTGAGTAGGCAGGTACATTTCAAAAATACAATGTCAAATTAACAAGGGACACCAACCAACCTCCTTGAGGTAAAAAAAATATAAGATAATAATGTTGTTGTGGTAACTTGACACACAAAACGAGAAATAATATTATGGAGAGCACTAGAAATTTTTTTTTAGATATTGATAAAAAAAAACAGATAAAAAAAAAAAAAACATGTGGGCTTCCATATGACCACTGCCATATAGTTAGAGTTTCTTTCATCCAATTGGTTTTGGCATTGCTATCATTTTTTTCCTTTTGTTTAAAGTGGTTGTATACCCACATTTTTAACTTTTACCTACAGGAAAGCCTATAATAAGGCTTACCTGTAGGTAAAAAAAATATCTCCTAAACCTGTACGGTTTAGGAGATATTCCCCTCAGTATGCGCCGCTGACTGCAGCGGCACATGCGCACAAGGGGTTTCTCGCCGTCAAAATCCGGCAGCAGCCGAGCGGCCGGACTGAAATCTCCCGCGCGCATGCGCGGGAGTGACGATATCGCGGCTCCGGCCATTCACAGCGCCAGAGCCGCGATACCTGGAAGAAACTCTGAGGGAGCTTGTCAGGGGCCTCGTTCTAAGGTAAGTATTTCATAATGAGCTAGTATGCGGTGCATACTAGCTCATTATGCCTTTTGCTTTGCAGGTTTAAAAAAAAAAAAAAAAATGTGCGGGTTTACTACCGCTTTAATGGTTGCCATAGAGATGACTCGGGAGGCATTTCCGTTTTTTGTATAATCTGTTGCCTCGCTATACGTGCCCTGTTCTGCTGTCTCACTCTAAAGTTGCGATATAATGACATCATTGCATTATCATACACGATGACACTGCCTTTAGTAATCAACATACCTTGCTGACACCAGCGGAATGAGCAGCACTGCGCAGGCGCCAGCGGCTTTTTAAGTCTGCAGATGCCATCCTGCTCAGTGCAACTTATGCCTGCTAGAAGGAACAAGTTCCAGTCACTTGCTACCTATATCTTTATTAAAGTAAGTACAAAATTCAACATATTTTGACCCTCTGTGAACTTTAATGCCTATGTTTTGGAAGGAAAAGGAGAGAAAAGTGGTTTTGTGTGCTTTCTCTCCTGTCTGTTCCCCTGTAGGGACCTTTACCTTATAACCAATTACAATGATATGGGAAGGGACGTTTTTTATAAAAAGTCAGTCCTGTTACATGGCATGGTAATGGAAATTTTTGTAATGTATTTAGAGGCAGACCTCATTATATGGGAGGGGCCATTTTTGAGTCTTTCCAATAGGCAATTTTAGTATACAAAATCAACTAATAAGTTACCCTATCATTATTCTTAGGGTCTACCCATGGCTGCGGTGTGGTGGTCGTCTCCTGGGGGGCCTTTGTGAGGGCTGTTCTGTGCTTGGATGGGACCCATCACCTTTAGGCAGATAAACGGCAGCAAAGTTTATCTAAACTTTTAAGAAAATTGTTGTATACATTTATACACATTTCTCTACATGAATCAACATCGGTATGTATATTGGACATTACCTTGAAAAAATGTACTTTTTTTCAGAATATATCTATACATTCTCTGTTAAAATGTGACGCTGAAGAAAGGAAGTTTTCCTGACACATGTCAAGCTAATGGAGGAAATTATATTCATATTTGAATTTGTAAAGAATGTATCATGTGTTTTGCGCAAGATGTTTTGTATAGATTGTCATTATGTTTTTATACAAGCACTTTTTCTAATTAAATAATATTTTTATGACATACGTTTTGTCTGTTCGCCTCTAAAGTCCCACTGTACTGGGGGATACTGTTGTCCCTTTCTAGGGTCTTTCTATAATGTGCCTTACTTAAAGTCTCAAATAAACTTTATTTATGATTTAGGAATGGAGGTGCATGTAATCATGCATGCCATTTAAAGTCCCATTACACTCTTGCTTTCAATATGCAACAAAGGCTAAAAACTCATCAACATCCGCGTCCCAAATGATGAGCACGTCATCAATATACCTGCCATAAAACACAATGTGCCTCGCATGTGGGTTGTTCCAAATAGAAGATTCCTTCAAAAAAAGTTATTTTAGAGTAACAGGGTGCGAAAATTGCACCCATCGTGACCAGGGCTGCTGTTAGAAATCATGGGGCCCCATACAGACTACACTAAAATTATTATTAGCGGACACAAACATAACAGAGAACCTGCGTAAATGAGCCCTTTTATAATAGAACAGGGAGGGGGAAGCAATTACAGGAACAATGCCCCGTGTCTCTCCCTGCAGCAGCTAAAAGCTGGTGGGAGGGAGAGAAACCAGCTTTTATCTGCTGCAGAGAGCCGCACAGGGCATCTTTCTGTAATTGCTCCTCATATCGAGAACACTGATTCCTCTTGCTGTTTGGGCCCCTCTGTGTGCCGGGGCCCCCTACAGGAGGACTGGTGGTCCCCCCCTATCAGCAGCCCTGATCGTGACTCTAGTTTGTAGATAGAAGCGGTCATTCAAGGATAAGTAATTGATTGTTGTTTGAGGCAGAATCTAGTTCCCTCAAGTATAAATTGGGCCTGGCGAGAATTGAACTGCAAATCTTTAGACAGGAAATGGTTGGGAGCTTTAAGACCTACCTTGTGAAACTTTTAGTCCCAGCTACTATAGGTCTACCAGGGGGGTTCGAGAGTGATTTGTGCACCTTGGGGAAGTGATAAAAGTATGGGTTGCTACAGGAAGTAGGTGTAAGAAATTGGCATTCCTTCTCACTCAGAACTCCATCCTTGGTGGCTTCATATAGCATTCTTTGGAGATCTAAGCGGAATTCGGGGAGAGGATCACTTGGTAGTACTAGATAGGTGTTACTTTCAGAAAGTAGCCTAAGGGATTCATTAAGGTAATCAATCTGGTTCTGAATGACAATACCACCCCCCTTGTCAGCCTTTTTGATAATATTATCAGGATTGGATTTCAAGGCTTTCAAGGCTTGTCACTCATAAGGGGTAGGTTGGATTTATATATAGAAATATTGTTGCATAAGCTAATGAGATCTCTATAAACCACTTGATAATAAGTATCCAAATATGAACCTCTGGACTGAAAAGGATAAAAAAAATGGAACCAAGCCTGAAGTAAGTATGTAAGACTGGGGGTTCAAAACATTCCTCCAGAGGTTGGCTATCAATAGGACCTTCCTCCCTCAATTCCCATAAGTTCTGAAAGGTTAAGGTGTCAAAATCCCTAGCCATAATGTCCTCATCTGCCAGGGGCTCATCTTGAGAAGATGGATTAATATTTAAATTTTTTATGAAATTAAAATGGTTCAGATCTTTAAAAAGGCTAAATTTGTTGGCTATGGTATAAGGTGCAAAGCTGAGACCTTTTGTCAAAAAGGAATGTTCGGCTTAAGTTAATATATGGGAGGAGAGATTATACATTTTAATGGTGCTATTAGTTACTAGCTGCATTCTTTTCAGTTTTTTTTTTTGTAGTAATTTTTTACTTCTCCTCCCCCCACGTCCACCTCATGATATTTTCTTTTTCCTTCTGTTAGGTTGGTGGGGGATACTCAAAAAAAGTTCTCAAAAATAGGTGAAAAATCTCGTCAAGAAGGGTTCAGCATTGGGATCTGGGAAGGAGTAACAGAAAGGAAGCCTGATGTGTCAGGATCCCCCAGAAGGGGGCTAAATCTGTCAGTTGTGGAATGGGGTGTAGTCATAATCAGGAACATCATGACTTTTGGACTTTGAAACTCTGCTATTTCGACTACTGATCACTGTAGTGAGCCCACCAGTAGTGGGATCTGATGGAGGATCAGATGTGATGCAGGACAGTCCAGTGGAAATGGTTGGACCAACATCTAAGGGGACTGTAGCAGGTGATGGACTGGTGTTAAGATCTTTACTGTTAGATCTAATGAGGGACTCTTCACTACAGATTGCCTCTTGGGTGGAAGATAAAGCTATTCGGACATGATGTTTTTTCTTATTAGTGTTATTATTGGGTGATTGTTTGATTTGCCAATGTATGCCTCCACTGGATGAAGAGGTGAGCAGTATATTTGTTCACCAGAGCTGGATGGTAAGCTGGAACTGAAGACAGTGGACCTTTGGTTGGTGGATGCCTGGTCAGACAAGTCAGGTCGGTAACAAGTGGGCAGATGCAGGCATAGACAGGCAGGCAAAGGGTCGTCAGGAGACAGGCAGACTTGCCAACACAGGATCAGGCAGGTATCAGAAGGCAGAGCAAAGTCCAGAGAAAGCCAGGGTCAAGGTAGCGATCAAGCGAAGTCTGTGGCAAGCCGGGTCAAACACAGCTCTGATCAAACATCAAAGGACTAGTGCAGCTACTGCACTTATATGGGCCACTGGGCACAAATGTAAATGGCTAACGTGAGCGCATGTGCACATCCCTTTGCGATTGTGTGTGCGTGCTTCTGGATGTGTACCAGTACGTCTGCATCTGTGCACTTCTGTGCGTCTACGTGTCACCGCAGTATCATGGCCAGCATGTTCCTGACAGTGCTAATTGTATACCATATTCCACAGGGAGCCATTTGCTTCAAATGTGTAGCAAACTAATACTGCTACTAGCAATCAATTGCTATCCATAATAGTGCAATTGCACTTTGCTTAAAATCATAGACAAAATATCAAATATTATTATTATTATACAAGATTTATATAGCGCCAACAGTTTGCGCAGCTCTTTACAACATGAGGGCAGACAGTAAAGTTACAATACAATTCAATATATGAAGAATCAGAGAGCCCTTCTAGTTAAAGCCTACAATCTAGGAGGGAGGGTCAAGTGATACAAAAGGTAATAGCTTTGATCTGATGGAGAAAGTAAATGTACAGTTGATAGGTGGGGGCTGGATAGGCTTCTTTAAAGATAGGTGTTTTCAGGGATCGCCTAAAAGCGAGCAGAGTAGGAGATAGTCGGACAGATTGGGGTAGGGAGTTCAATAGGATAGAAGAGGCTCTGAAAAAGTCCTAGAGACGAGCATGGGAGGAGGTGGCAAAATATATACTTAAATATATCACCTGTAAAAATATAAGCTATCCTTTGGAGAACAGATTTTACTTGGCACATATAAAACAGTAATCACGATACAAATATTTTATGTAAACAAAGCACTCAAATTTTTTTTAATAAAGTGGTAATATCCGACCCAGATGCAATTCACTGTCAAAATATTTCCACTGGTGGGATCTAGTGAACGAACACATGGAATGAAGTATTTTTCCACAGGAACCTGCAAAGCATTTCACCCATGAATGGTGGATTGCTGGTACAATGTCAGGCTCCAGCAGACACTTCTTTCAACTCGCTGCTTGTACTTCTGTGCAAGCTTTTCCTTAGAAAGCTAGAGAAAGCGTCAATGGATTTTTAGTGTGTGGACTACTGCATTTTTAGTCCACTGAGAACTTCAAGTCCACCTGCTACAGTGGAAGATGAAATGTGTAGTTTATTTGTTCACAGATCTCTGTTAAGGTTTTCATGGTGGCCTTAGTTCTTTTTCTCAATAACTTTTTCAATTGGGAGCCCCTTTTGCTTGCCTGTAATGCATTAGTGGTGTTCAAAAACACCCCTTGATGTCTGTAAAGCCCCATACACACTATCAGATTGTCTGCTGATTTTTCCCTTCAGGTTTACCAAAACCATGTAGTACAAGGGCCTGCCTGATTGCATACACATTGAAACCCCTAAGGTTTGACCTAATATTATATGGTTTTGGTAAATCTGATGGAAAAAATCAGCAGACAATCTGATAGTGTGTATGGGGCTTAACACACAGAAAGTCTGATGTTTGAAAGTGTCCTTTTAATGCCACACACAAATGATTGGAATTTTGGCCAGCAAAAGGCTGATGAGAGCTTTTCATCGGAAAATGCGACTGTGTGTAGGCTCCATCGGAATTTAGCTGGCTGAATTCCCACCAGCAAAAATTTGAGAGCATGTTCTCAATTTTCCAGACGGAAAAATTCTGATCGTGTGTATGCAATTCAGACACACAAAAACTCATGCATGCTCAGATTCAACTATGAGACGGAAGCTATTGGCTACTGGCTATTGAACTTCCTTTTTCTAGTCCCGTCGTATGTGTTGTATGTCACCGCGTTCTTGATGGTCGGAATTCCGTCGGAAAATCCACCAGACCTTTTTCTGACCATAATTCTGATCGTGTGTACGTGGCATTAGAAATTTTCACAACCAGCAGTCACCCTCAAACTTAAAAGTTTGAATCTGCTTAGAGATGCAGCATGCAGAAAGAGACCTTTCTGACTTTAGCACATTTTGCATGATTTTCTGGGTAGCCATGGCAATCCATTGATTGGACAGTTGGTCGCACTATTCCCCATTCTAAAAAGGTGCATATCTCTGTACAAGGCTCAGTAGTAGCACTGCAATACAACTTTCAGTGATCAAAAATAATCTGTGATTTAGGTAAATCAGAATTCATTATAAGGTTTTTACACAAAAAGAGAAGAGAGATGTTTATTACAGCTCAAACGAATGGCATAACATAACAATGGTCATAGCAGCTCATTAGTCTGCTACGGGGCTTAGGATGGCAAAGAGCTCAATGTGAAGGGTTGTTGAGGCAACTTAAACAGAAAATCTGTGTGCATAAGTAGATGACACACATCCATTACATGAATTATAAATGATCACAGAGGCAGTCTTGCCAACGTACCAGATTGAAATTTACTGACTCGACACCAGAGTTTACTGGCACAGCCATTATTTACTGCCATTTCCAAAATTACAGTTCCAAGTGCAAATTTCAGTATTTAGGCTACAAACAAGTACAATATGCAATTAGCAATGTGATGTCAGGTAGCTATAAAGGCAAAAATCATATTACCTTATATTATTTTTGAAATAGTAAGTAAGTAGCTCAGGGACAGGACTCAGGAGGGCAATAAATCAGAATAGGCAGGGGCACACATGACATTGACTTACAGTGACACTGACAGCACTGTGCACCACCACAGAAGATGATGACACCTCACCGACACATCACGTCCCCTACTGAGTATCAGTAACAGTCTCTCTCCAGGGCAGGTGGTCCCTTCAGTCCCCTGAAGTCCAAATAGCACTAACAGTCTGGGCACCTGGCTTACCTTGCTTCCATCCCACGGTCCTGCACACAAGGCTCCGCCCTCTCTGCTCAGGTTCCCTTGCACCATGAGGTCACACAACACGCTCAGGCACGGCTTCTGTCACACTCCGACACTGTAGCAGACACTCTGAGTCTGGGCTGGCTCAGCCATATTTTTTACTGGCAAACATTTCCTGTTACTGGCAGGAGAAAAGTGCCTGTTTTTTAATGGCTGCCAGTAAAAATACTGACGATTGGCAACACTGCACAGAGGTTGCTGTTGTCACTGACTTTATACACCTTGTGACATTTCCAATGAAGAAGATATGAGATAAAAGGTTTAGGAAACTTCAGAAAGGAGCCTGACTTTAAAGCGGTTCTGCACTGACGATTTTTTTTTTTGCGGAATGTTAAAAAAAAGATGTGTTTAAAATAAAAACCTTACTTGTCCTAACTTCGCCCTCTATCCATGTCCGTTTTTCCGTTCAATCGTTCTTTATATAAATTAGTTTTGGCCGATGTCATTTTGCTTGTGGGCATTTGAAGCCCACAAGTAATCACTTCCTCCTTCCCTCTCTTCGGAGGAACCAGCATTCCTTGCTGGTTCCCGCAAACGCTCAGTGGCTACAGCTACAAGCGGCGTAATTGGAATGGTTGCCATGACGCTTTGGCTAGGCAAAATTATACGAAATCCCAGGAGATCAGTGGAAATGATGTTAATCCCTGCAGAAACCCCACCCATAGCCGCAGGGAGAACAGCAGAGAACAGCAGAGAACGAAAGGTAGGAGGAAAAAATAAATAAAAATAAAGGGGCATTGAGCACTAGTTAGAGCACCAAAAAAGGGACAAAGAAAAAAAAATGTGTGCAGAACCGCTTTAAAGAAGTGGTCTAGAACCTATTTTATATTGCCTCACTGCTACATTTGAGTAGCCTGATCTTCTGTTGTACACTTTATCTATTTATCTAGTGAAAATAAGGCAACCTTTCATTTAGTAAAGACATTTTTACTATTTTGAGTGTATTTGCAATTGCTGGACCTGTAACTATAGACGACGAGCTGATAAAGTTTTGCACACAAGCTATTGTAAATAACTTAATCGAGCATTGTAATTGTGATTGTCGTTCTCTTAAGCAAACCTGTGCTATGAAAATATATAAGTTGTCATTTACTGAAATCTCCTGAAAATGGCAGTTACCCATTTATCATGTTGACCTTATAAGTCACTGACCTGGAACAAAAACAATTTTGACTTTATGCTTTGCATACTAGTTCTGGGTTAGTGATTCAGAAAGCATCAAAGCCAAAGTCAGCCAAGTAAAAAGTAATTTTATAGAGGGGTCAGCATTGGCAGCCTCTGTACTTCCCTTAGCCCAGGTTTCCTCTAAAGAAGTGGTCATGAACATATTTTAAATTAGCACAGTCAGAGCATAATTTACACACCCACCATCAACATAATTGCAGTAATTCAAAATAAAGTATTTAAATAGTCGGCACTGCGTTGCTTTACCTGACAATTGCACGGCCGTGCGACGTTGCACCCAAACAAAATTGATGTCCTTTCTTTTGGTGGTATTTTGAGCTATAAACAAGAAAAGTGTGACAATTTTGAAAAAAAAACACAATATGTTTTACTTTTTGCTATAATAAATATCCCCTAAAAATGTATTAAAAAATTTTTTTTTCCTCAGTTTAGGCCGATATGTATTCTTCTACACATTTTTTGGTAAAAAAAAAAAATCGCAATAAGCGTATATTGATTGCTTTACGCAAAAGTTATATCGTCTACAAAATAAGGGATAGTTTTATAGCATTTTTATTATTTTTTTTTTTACTAGTAATGGTGGAGATCTGCGATTTTTATTGGGACTGTGACATTATAGCAGGCACGTCGGTCAATTCTAACACATTTTTAGGACCATTGGCATTTATACAGCAATCGGTGCTATACAAATGCATTGATTACTGTAAAAATTTCACTGGCAGGGAAGGGGTTTACACGAGGGGGCAATCAAGGGGTTAATTGTGTTCCCTAGTGTGTGTTCTAACTGAAGGGGGGAGTGGATTGTGTAGGGGAAGAGATAGATTGCTGTTCATACTCTGTATGTATGTATACTCTGCATGAACAGACAATCTGTCTCTTCTCCCCTCAGAGAACCGGAAAGTGTGTTTACACACACAGATCCAATCCCAGTTTTCAGTGTGCCTGAGCAACCATGGGAGCTTGGCAGTGATCGCGACTGCTGGGCACTCGCAGCGGCTCCATGGGCGAGCAGGGGGCGTGTGCGCCCCTATTGGACAAATAAGGAAGCAACGTAACATGGCGGCAATTCATGCAGCCGAGCCACGTTGCCGCAGTAGAACTGTGGCAGCTGGTTGGCAAGTGGTTAATTAACCAAGCTGAAGTTGGAAGCTGATTGGCTACTATGCACAGCTGACCAGATTTTGCACTCTCCGGTTTTAGTAAATCAGCCCCAATGCGTATAAGCTGGGTAAGGGACGGCAATAAGAAATATACTTCAAAGCAGCAAAGAGGAAAAGAGGAAAATCTATGAATCAGGCTTCAGTTTTATAGTAAATCTGTCTCACTGCTCCCCATTTTGCAATGCCATGTGGTTTCCCAAAATTTGTTGTAGCGGCCCTTCCAAAGTTGGAGTGCCACAATTCTAATTTGAGTGTTTGCAACTGGGCTGTAGCCAGCCTTAGCTCTGATTGTTATTGTTTTCTGCATTTGTTTGGTTTCCCCTGAGTTCAGAGTGTTGTTTGCTTCTGCCTGTTGCTGGGAAGAGTTTTCAAGTAGTTATAGTGATAAGAAACAATGTTATGTTTATGCATATTCATTTTTACCCTAGCCAATTGCTTGGAGGTTCATTGATTGTATTATAAGCTTGAAATAGTGATGGATATTTGGGGAGCCTTCACAGAAGAATCTTTGCTTGGATAGGATTTGAGCCCAGAGACTCAGTGTTTGTTGAAGTTTGTTGAAGTTTGTTGTTTATTGAAGATCACATGGTACAGACAGGGCCAATCACAGCCCATCTGTACCATAGGATTAGCTGTGGCCAATCACAGGTAATCACAACAATACTCACTGAATGTATCAGTTTCATACAGTAAAAATGGTTGCTTATAGCAATGAAATTCATTGGTATAAGCAATTTTAATATGTAAAAAATAAAATCATGATCATTTCCCCAGAGTAGGGAAGTGTTACTAATGTAACACTGTGTTGCTCTGGTCATAGTGTGTTAAAAAAAAATGTAATCAAAAAAGGATTAAACATTTTTTATAACATACTTTCACCAGTCAGTGTTCCAGATCACTACCACACCAGTTATATGATGTGCTGTGACACTATCTAAAAAATAAAAAATAATGTTAAAAATTATTTTTTTTAATTTCTTTATTGTCCAAAATATTGTGACAAAAAATTACAACTTTAAAAAAAACTCTCCATGCCTCTAACTAAATGCCTTGGACTGTCTACTTTGCCACACTTCTAAATGGAGAATTATACCAAAAAAAATATTAATTAAACCCACATTTTTCTTTACCACTACTATTCCTTTATATTGGCTCCTGAAATGTACAAATGCAGCAATTTAGAAATTGGATTAAAGGTTTAGTACTGTGAAACGCTGTTTGAAAGATAAATAGCGCATTTTATATACAACTATATACAGTAGATCAGACCAAAATGAGAGACAAAAGAGGAAGGAGGGACAAAGGGACTTAGTTTCAAATCAGAGACAGTCCCTCAAAATCAGGGGCAGTTGGGAGCTATGCTTATACGTCATGATGAGTTTAACCACTTTCAGGCCGGACCATTTTGCAGGCCAATGACCAGACCACTTTTTGCGATTCGGCACTGCGTTGCTTTAACTGACAATTGCGCGGTCTTGCGACGTGGCTCCCAAACAAAATTTATATACTTTTTTCCCCACAAATAGAGCTTTCTTTTGGTGGTATTTGATCACCCCTGCGGTTTTTATTTTTTGCGCTTTATACAAAAAAAGAGTGACAATTTTGAAAAAAAAACATTATTTTTTATTTTTGCTAAAATAAATATCCCCCAAAAATATATAAAAAAATCTTTTTTTTTCCTCAGTTTAGGCTGATGCATATTCTTCTACATATTTTTAATAAAAAATCGCAATAATCGATTATTGATTGGTTTGCGCAAAATTGATAGCGTTTACACAATAGGGGATCGTTTTATGGCATTTTTATTAACATTTTTTTTTTTACTAGTAATGGCGGTGATCAGCGATTTTTATTGTGACAGCGACATTATAGCAGACACATCGGACATTTTTGACACATTTTTGGGACCATTGTCATTTATACAGCAATCAGTGCTATACAAATGCACTGATTCCTGTGTAAATGACACTGGCAGTGAAGGGGTTAACCAGGGGGTGGCAGTGTAGGGGTTAAGTGTGTCCCAGGGGCATGTTTCTAAATGTGGGGGGCTGGGCTGTGTGCTAGTGAACACTGATCTCTGCTCCAATCACAGGAAGCAGAGATCAGTGTCACTTGTTGCTAGGCAGAAAGGGGAGATGCTGTTTACAACGGCATCTCCCCTTTCTCCTTCCCCAGTAAATTGAACGTACCTGTACGCCAGTTTGCCTGCCCGTACCATTCTGCCGACGTACATCGTCGTGCGCCGGTTGGGAACTGGTTAAAGTGTAACTAAAGGCAAAATCTTTGCTTTTTGTTTTGGACAAAGTGGAGAAGGATTAGAACACCTGTCATTTTTTTTGTTGTCTGTGTCCCTGTTAGGATTCACTCTCTATTTGTCCTGTTTACTGTTACCACTGAAAGTGAAAGTAAAAGAAAATATCAAAATGTGTAATGACACCAGAACAGTAACGCCCCATACACATTCAGATTTACCAAAACCATATAATATGAGGTCAAAGCTTAGGAGTTTCAATGTGTATGCAATCAGGCAAGCCCTGGTTTTGGTAAATCTGAAGACATAAATCAGCAGAAAATCTGATAGTGTGTATGGGACTCTATAGATGGTAAATCTTCCAATGGTGCGCTATTTCTGGTGACCCTGGTGACGCCCTGGGATTCCCTCACTTTAGAGGGATTTCCTCTCACTTCTTGTTTTGGCTATGGGTCAGGAAGTGAAGGTAAATCTCCCCTTATGGGACACAGATGACAAAAAACTGACAGGCGTTATAACTCTCCCTTACTCTAGCCAAAATAAAAAAAATAAAAAGAAGTTTTGCCTTTAGTTACACTTTATCCTCCTGCTGACCACTCACAATAAATACACTGTGATCAGGCAGCAGATGCAGATGTGGCAACGTACATGTACATTGCCAACTTGCTTCCAGGTTTGGGGAGCGCATGCGTGCTTCTCCTGCTGATCTGTGCTGTGATTGGACACAGCACAAGTATGGCAGCAAATTTCATCAATTTATTTAATCTAAAACCCGCTGATTAGCTATGTCCAATCATACACAGAGTTGTTTGTGTTCACAAACACACAGAACTTTGTGTACAGTGAACAGCGATCTGGCTGTTTCTTCTTCCTATAAAGCAGGGAGAACAAATACGACCTCACCCTGGGGGACTCTATGGGCGCCTCTTTCCTGGGTGATCCTAGGTTCCCCCCAGCCTATCTCCATGCTGAATCTTTCGGTGTGTGGGTTCAATGTAAGCTTACTCAACTGAAGGACTTTGTGACGGGCTCTGGCTTTGTTCCCTTTTCGACACTGCAGACCCAGCATCAACTCCCGGACGTTGAACGTTTTAGATACCTACAAATCCGCCACTTCTTTCTCTCCCACTATGGGCTCTGGTCCCAGACCCAACTCACTATCTTTGAGGATTTATGTTTTAATTTCCCACGCCAGAAAGGTCTGATCTCCCTGATCTACAGGGCTCTGGAAGGACATACAATGGGTCAGACTCTACGATATAGATCACGGTGGGAGGAGGAGTTGGCTCTGGAGGCCGGGGTGGTAGATTGGGAGGAAGGATGGAATAATATGCGCAAATGCACCAGATCCTTAACTATTAGAGAGACAGCCATCAAAGTTCTCACCAGATGGTACTACACCCCAGTACGTTTGCACCAGATCTATGCCCATACGTCCCCTAACTGTTTTAGAGGCTGCAATCACCCGGGCACCTTTGTTCACATTTTTTGGGATTGTAGTTTAATTCGTCCAGTCTGGCAGGAGGTTTTAAGGCTGATGGACGGGTTCGCGGGACGAGCATTGTCCCTCACTTATCACCACTGTCTTCTCTTCCAGACCCCTCCTGACACCCCAAAACACTTTGTACGGCTAGTACACTCCATATGTGTCGCTGTGCTATGGACTATAGCACTTCACTGGAAATCCCCGTCGATCCCTTTGGCTCAAGTTCTCTCACGCATTGACCAAGTAATGCTGTCTGAAAAATTTTTCCACACTCTGCAAGACACGACTCGCATATATGACCTGAAGTGGAACCCATGGTTCCTATTTCGCTTGCTAAAGTGATCGCACCTTGGGTTTTTCTTTTTCTTTTCTGTCTGCATTTCCTCCTGTTTTTCTTTTTTTTTTTTTGGTTTCTCTCTGTTCTCTTCCCCCTCTCTCTCTTGATATGTTCTATTTCTATGCATTTTGGATATGTAGGTCAGCACTTGGAACGTTTTATCTTCTCTCTTTTTTGCGTACTGTCGTTGGATGTAAGACCCATACTGAAATTTATTATCTGTTGTTTGTTCTGTGGAGTTTTGCCATCTGTTTATCGCCTCCTTGTAATCTCGTCATCCAACTACTTATGCTATTTATGTCGTGTGATCCTTTTTGCTGACTTTGTATTTCTATTTATCACTTTAATAAAACTTTTTTGAAAACAAAAAAAAATAAAGCAGGGAGAAAAACAGCCAGATTAGTAAGTAAAAGCAGCATACATTACACTTGTTAGGGACACAGTATATCCCTTGATGCTAACCCCTTCCCAGCCATGTCAATACAGTATTATCACTGATCACTTTATTAATGTCGACTAGCTATGTCATTGTCAGTTAGTGACCCTCCCAGCCAGCACCCGGTAGTGCCAGATTGCCCACCACACTTTCACAGTCACATTATAAGTCACTGATCACCGCCATTACAATATAGTGTCTATTGTGTAAATTTCAGTATATATACACACACACCATAGTTTGTAGATGCTATAACTTTCACGCAATCTAATTTACACTTATTGGGATTTGTTTTTTTTTTGTTTTGTTTTGTTTTTTACCAAAGACATGTAGCAGAATACATTTTTTTTTATTGGATATGTTTTATAACAGAATCTTTGTGTCTATATCAATGATTTATTTGTACCTGGTGGAAGATAATGATTTATCCATGGTTTCCATATGGATTCAAATTTGAGGATTTTGTCTAGATAAATCACTTCAGTCTTTGCATGTACCATGGCTTGTGTCACTCTTTGTTTGACAGTTTGTATGCAAAGAGAGTTATGTAAGCCATACACAATGTAAATTTCGAACGACCCGTCGAGCAATAAACGAAAGCAGCACTCACAACAGCATGCGAATGTACCATCAATTAGGTACGAAAATCGTACGTCAAAACACTATGTTTTCTTGCCAATAGAGGAAGTGATGTAATATTTAGTAACCTTTTAACCACACCCCCTACTGTACAAAATCGGGTCGTGCCAAGTATGAAACGAGCAGTCATTTCGTGCAGTACACATTCATACGTTCTGACAAAATGCCATTCAAGAGGTACAATAGAAAGCAGAAAATGGCAGCCATAGTAATTGGAATAATAGCCTTGGAGGAAGATAAGAAAAAAAGAAGAAACAGAAGGGAGAGCGTGGACAAAAAACTGGCTCCTGCAGCGTGAGAAATTCTCAAATGTAATTCTATTGACAAACCTGAGGGAATATAATCCTGAGGATTATCAAAATTATTTACGGATTACACAGGAGTCATTTGAGATGCTGTTATCGCATTTGTGGCTACATATCACCCAACAAGACTCCTATATGAGAAAGGCTATCAGCGCAGAGGAGAGGCTCATGGCAACCCTCCGTTTCTTGGCTACAGGCAGGTCTTTTGAGGACATGAAGTTTACAACTGGAATTTCTGCCCAATCATTAGGTCAGATTATACCGGAGACGTGTGAGGCCATAGTAAAAGTGCTCCAACCACAGTATTTAAAGGTAAGAAAACATGGTGAACTGTCAGAGTTCTATTACATGACTACATATGAAGCAAAGTTGAAATATGTAAAATCAGCAATGTGTCTAAAATGGCCAAAAATGCAATTTTTTCCAAGAAAATCCATAACAAGAAGTACACCATTTCCAAAAAGAGATGTTTTGAAACAGAATCAATTTTTTATTTAACAATAACCATTTTAATTTCAACAAGAACAGTAAAGAAAATTTATTTTTATAGTCACAAATGTGGATCACGAAACCAAGGACCTCGATGGTGTTCCTGGTGCATTGCCCAGCTTGTGGTTCCTTGTTGTTGGGACATCTGCCAGTTTGGGACAGATGGTACAGGTTGGTGTGATGTACAACCCTGATACCCTATAAGATCAGTGTTTGCTGTAAGATGTCCCTTAAGTCCAATGCCAATCATTTTATGCAGCAGAGGTTCAAACAAGTCATGCTATTGCATAGTCATCCTGTGTAGCTTGTGTGCAACAAGGTAACCCACAGCATCACACTCATCGTCCTTCTGTTCCATAATGGATGATGCATTCTTCAATAAAGTGGAAGTATCATAATCTACATTCTTCCTTTTTTTTCCCCTCTGAGCTCTCAGACCTGATGGCCCTGGCTTCTGTGGTACTGGCCTTGGTGTATCCTATATAAAATCATGCAAAAAGTAATTAATAAATCAATTACCATGAATGCTAAATATTCCTATGTCTTTTTTACCAACAGTTTCCCACAAATTCCCAGGAATGGAAAGACCTTGCTAAAGAATTCCAGGATATGTGCAATTTCCCGAATTGTGGGGGTGCAATTGATGGGAAACATGTAAGGATCATCCCACCAGCCAATTCAGGATCCTACTATTACAACTACAAAGGGTTCTTTAGCATAATATTCGTCAATGCAAAATAGGAATTCATATACCTGGACATAGGGAAAAATGGTAGAAACTCAGATGGAGGAGTAATACAGAGGAGTGCATTCCTAAACAGACTGAAAGGAGATGTTTTGCATCTTCCATCTTCAAGTGAAACTGTGGAAGGGCTAAATTTTGTCTTTATTGGGGATAACGCATTTGCTTTGCATGAACATCTTTTGAAACCTTATCCCTTACGTAATTTAAAAGCTCAACAGAAGATATTCAATTATCGCCTGTCTAGGGCAAGAAGGGTGGTTGAAAATGTGTTTGGCATTATGGCCAGCAGATTCAGAATCTTCCCCACTGCTATGAATGTAGCAGACACAAAACAGTGTCATACATACCAACCTCTGCAGTTGATATGGAAGACATTACCAGTGGGACAATTGTACCAGGTGACTGGCGAAATGATAGTACTGGTTTGCAAAATTTAGATCCTGCAAGGCCTAGCTTACCAACTGCCACTGCACGTCAGAATCAACAAAATGATACTGATTATTTTGTAGGCAGGGGGGCAGTTGCATGGCAGGATTGTATCTAGCTATATATAATATGGATTGGGGACAGTGGAAGACAGTGGAAGAAGGGAACAGAGAAGACAAGATGAAATGGCCATTGTAAACAATACAGTGGATTAACCCTTGTGTCAAAATGGTGCAACAAGAATGTTTTACTCACTATAGATGACATGCTGATATTAATATTGTGGTTTTGGTTAGACTTTCAGTTTAAAAATATTCATGTAAAAAAGTATAATAGTGCACAACTTATTCACTACTCTATTGGCAGTTGTTTAAATAAAGAATATAACATATGATATAACATATATTTACCTGTGTCTGTGTTTGGGATATATCCTCTGTGTCAGATAATCCACTGGAGTCTGATGGCCCACTTGCTTGAAGAGTACAATGGGACTCTCTGGGATCATCTAAATCAGCTAAGAACATCAGGTCTTTGCAGTACCACAAATGTGGCACATACACGTCCTCAGCTCCTGCACCAGATTTTTTGGAGGCTTGTATCTTCTTGTACACCTTCTTAAAAACAGTGCGCAAGTTAGCAATCTTGATCTTCACATAGTGTTCTGTGGGTTCAATACAAACTGCTTTACATAATTCTTTGAGTTCTTTTACAGCTTCATCACGCTTATAGCGATTTGAATAATCCCTTGATCTCACATCCCATAAGCAGGATAATTCTCGGTATTTATCAATAAATTGTGGCAGGAAATCGGGAGATGTGAATTTAAAAGCCATTGTCCTTTAAAAACATATATATAACATGTTTAACCACTTTCAGACCGGACCATTTTGCTGGTAAATGACCAGAGGTCTTTTTACACTTTGGCACTGCGCTGCTTTAACTGGTAATTGCGCGGTCATGCAATGTTGTACCCAAACAAAATTTGCGTCCTTTTCTTCCCACAAATAGAGCTTTCTTTTGATGGTATTTGATTGCCTCTGCGATTTTTATTTTTTGCGATATAAACGTAAAAAGACCGCAAATTTTGAAAAAAAATGATATTTTCTACTTTTTGTTATTAGAAAAATCCAATAAACTCAATTTTAGTCATACATTTAGGCCAAAATGTATTCAGCCACATGTCTTTGGTAAAAAAAAAGTCAATAATTGTATATTTATTGGTTTGCGCAAAAGTTGTCACATCTACAAACTAAGGTACGTTTTCTGGAATTTACGCAGCTTTTAGTTTACGACTGCCTATCTCATTTCTTGAGGTGCTAAAATGGCAGGGCAGTACAAAACCCCCCCAAATGACCCCATTTTGGAAAGTAGACCCCCTAAGGAAATTGATAAGAGGCATGTTGAGCCCATTGAATATTTTATTTTTTTGCCTCAAGCGATTGAATAATGACAAAAAAAAATTTTTTTTTTTTTTTTTACACAAAGTTGTCACTAAATGATATATTGCTCACACATGCTATGGGCGTATGTGAAATGACACCCCAAAATAAATTCTGCTGCTTCTCCTGAGTACGGGGATACCACATATGTGGGACTTTTTGGGAGCCTAGCCGCGTACGGGGCCCCGAAAACCAAGCACCGCCTTCAGGCTTTCTAAGGGCGTAAATTTTTGAGTTCACTTCTCACTACCTATTACAGTTTTGAAGGCCATAAAATGCCAAGATGGCACAAAACCCCCACAAATGACCCCATTTTAGAAAGTAGACACCCCAAGCTATTTGCTGAGAGGCATGTTGAGTTCATGGAATATTTTATATTTTGCCACAAGTTGCGGGAAAATTACAAACTTTTTTTTTTTTTTTTTTTTTTTCACAAAGTTGTCACTAAATGATATATTGCTCACACATGCCATGGGCATATGTGAAATGACACCCCAAAATAAATTCTGCTGCTTCTCCTGAGTACGGGGATACCACATATGTGGGACTTTTTGGGAGCCTAGCCGCGTACGGGGCCCCGAAAACCAAGCACCGCCTTCAGGCTTTCTAAGGGCGTAAATATTTGACTTCACTCCTCACTACCTATTACAGTTTTGAAGGCCATAAAATGCCAAGATGGCACAAAACCCCCACAAATGACCCCATTTTAGAAAGTAGACACCCCAAGCTATTTGCTGAGAGGCATGTTGAGTCCATGGAATATTTTATATTTTGCCACAAGTTGCGGGAAAATTACAAACTTTTTTTTTTTTTTTTTTTTTTCACAAAGTTGTCACTAAATGATATATTGCTCACGCATGCCATGGGCATATGTGAAATGACACCCCAAAATAAATTCTGCTGCTTCTCCTGAGTACGGGGATACCACATATGTGGGACTTTTTGGGAGCCTAGCCGCGTACGGGGCCCCGAAAACCAAGCACCGCCTTCAGGCTTTCTAAGGGCGTTACAGTTTTGAAGGCCATAAAATGCCAAGATGGCACAAACCCCCCCCAAATGACCCCATTTTGGAAAGTAGACACCCCTAAATTTAGGGGTACACTAGTGAGACTAGGTAATAAATGGCGGGTGCCCTGAAACTATAAAAAAATAACTAACCAACCAGCGTCACCTGTAACAGTTATATGGTGATCACTGGTGAAAGGGTTAACTAGGGGGCAATCAGGGGGCTTTATGCGGTAGTATATGGGGGTCCCTGGCGCTATAAAAAGCTGCGGCGAACCTAAATACCTACCTGCCTAACTAGCGTCACCTGTGACACTAATACAGCGATCAGAAAAACGATCGCTTATTAGGCTGGGTTCACACTGGAGCGATGCGGGAACGCCACGAATGCGCGGCGGGTTCCCGCATCGCATGCCTCCCGGCGGCAGTTCACACTGCCCTATGCGAACTGCTGGGAGTGTCAGTGAAATGTTACTGACACCCCCAGATCAGTTCGCATATCGCAGTGCGATCTGCAAACTCGGATCGCATGGTGTGAACACCCATGCGATCCGATTCTGCTGCGGGCCAAAAAAAGGGTCCCGTGCGAATTTGCGGCGGGTGCGGCGGGTGTGGCGGGTGCGGCGGGTGCGGCGAATGGCTGAACTCGAATCGCACAGAGATCGGATGTGATTTGCACTGCAGTGCGGTGCGAATCACATCCGTTCTCAAACCGCTGCAATCTGAACCCAGCCTTAGTGACACTGGCGACGGGGGGTGATCACGGGGTTAAACCTTTATTGGGGGGGTTAGGGGGGTACCTTAGAACTAAAGGGGGCTAACCCTAACTGCCCTAACAGTTATTAGTCACAAATGACACCCGCCGGGTGATCAGGGGGTTAAACCTTTATTAGGTAATAAATGGCGGGTGCCCTGAAACTATAAAAAAATAACTAACCAACCAGCGTCACCTGTAACAGTTATATGGTGATCACTGGTGAAAGGGTTAACTAGGGGGCAATCAGGGGGCTTTATGCGGTAGTATATGGGGGTCCCTGGCGCTATAAAAAGCTGCGGCGAACCTAAATACCTACCTGCCTAACTAGCGTCACCTGTGACACTAATACGGCGATCAGAAAAATGATCGCTTATTAGGCTGGGTTCACACTGGAGCGATGCGGAAACGCCGCGAATCCGCGGCGGGTTCCCGCATCGCATGCCTCCCGGCGGCAGTTCACACTGCCCTATGCGAACTGCTGGGAGTGTCAGTGAAATGTTACTGACACCCCCAGATCAGTTCGCATATCGCAGTGCGATCTGCAAACTCGGATCGCATGGTGTGAACACCCATGCGATCCGATTCTGCTGCGGGCCAAAAAAAGGGTCCCGTGCGAATTTGCGGCGGGTGCGGCGGGTGTGGCGGGTGCGGCGGGTGCGGCGGGTGCGGCGAATGGCTGAACTCGAATCGCACAGAGATCGGATGTGATTTGCACTGCAGTGCGGTGCGAATCACATTCGTTCTCATAAACCGCTGCAATGTGAACCCAGCCTTAGTGACACTGGCGACGGGGGGTGATCACGGGGTTAAACCTTTATTGGGGGGGTTAGGGGGGTACATTAGAACTAAAGGGGGCTAACTCTAACTGCCCTAACAGTTATTACAGTCACAAATGACACCAATGCAAAAAAAAAAAAAAAAAAATGACATTGGTGTCACTGTGACTGGGGGGCAGGGGTAATTGGGGGGGTGATCGGGGGGTAAAGGGGGGGTGTGAGTGTGCCTGGCATGTTCTACTGTGTGTGTAGAGTGTTGGTGCAACTCACCGATCCGCTCTCCTCCGTGTCGGAACGGAAAATACCGACACGGAGGAGAGAATACATCACTTCCTCTCCTGTGTTTACATTACAGGAGAGGAAGTGATGTCACCGGGGATTTCCATTCGTCGAGAGCGATCGCGAGGGGGTGGCCATGAATGAATGGCCGCCCCCTCATCCCGGATCGCTCTCGAAGAAATGCCGACCGCCGCAGGCACCGGGGGGGGGCCCGATCGGGCCCCCCACCCGCGGGCAGGCAGGGACTTATATATACGCCCATATGCCTGCCCGTGCCATTCTGCCGACGTATATCGTCGTGCGGCGGTCGGCAAGTGGTTAAAGTATTATAATACATGTGTAGAATTGGACAAATGGCCATTTAGAACATCTCCAGGCCTGAATTAACATGATAGCTACAATAATACAATAAACATGATAGCTACAATAATACAATAATTGTAGCGTAGCAATAATACAATACAATAATATAATAAAAGGTATTTACATCAATCACACACACATCCACGGACACATTAAATAATCAACGTAGAGTCCCCCAGATCAAACTTACCTCAGGTATCTCTGTTTGTATTATCGTTATATTCAAACGAATATTACTCAAATATTCCTTCCTACGTGATGTCACGAACCCGCAGACGTTCGTATAATCACATGCGATGTATCATGTACAGGCCACACCTCTTCTTTAATACAGTGCACAGTTGCAGACATCATGGCAGAGCACATGGCAGATTCTCCAGGTGCAGCGCCCAAGATAGTGCAAAGATAGGAGATTGTGGAGGGAAGTCAGCCGATAAGTCAATTCACCAGAAGGAGAAGGAAGAAAGCCAGCAACATGACTTGCAAGGAGATGGTGGACATGGTGAATATACTGCAGAAGAAGGATTATGATTGTCGTGAGCATGTATACAGCAACATAAACATACGCAAAGATGCAATATTAGAGAAGGTGCAACATGTTTTATGCAAACGCCATGGCAGTGAATGCACAGAAGACCAGTTAAGAAAGCAATGGTCTGACCTGAAATTAAGAGAAGAAAGTCAGTTTAGAAAGATCAACAAAATAATCCACAAAAGTAAGTACTTTATTTTTGGTGTGCATGTATTTATTATGTGCAAAGTGGATTTGCCTATCGTAAATAACCCCTATAGTGTTCTTGTCCATGTGTACAATCTAGCACTCAGCTCTACTGATTGTACAAATGGACACTTCTCTGGAACCAGTTTGAAGACCTATTGCAGTAGGTTGCCAGTAGGTTGCTAGACTTTACAAATATACAAAGGTTTTACCGTATATACTCGAGTATAGGCCGACCCGAATATAAGCCGAGGCCCCCAATTTACCCCCAAAAAAACTGGCAAACTTATTGACTCGTGTATAAGCCGAGGGTAAGACATGCCTGTCCATCCCTGTGTGTGTGTCCGTCCATCCCTGTGTGTCCGTCCATCCCTGTGTGTCCGTCCATCCCTGTGTGTCCGTCCATCCATCCCTGTGTGTGTGTGTCTCCATCCATCCATCCATCCATCCCTGTGTGTGTGTGTCTCCATCCATCCATCCATCCCTGTGTGTGTGTGTGTGTGTGTGTGTGTGTGTGTGTGTGTGTGTGTGTGTGTCCAGCCTACCTGTGTCCTGAGCCTTTGTCCCGAGCCTCCGTCCCGTGCCGAGCCTCCTTGCCTCCGTGCCTCGCCGCCATGCCTTGCCTCCGGTCCCGTCCCGTCCCGTCCCGTGCCGTGCCGTGCCGTGCCGTCCTGTGCCTTGCCTCCGTCCCGTGCCCTCTTCGTTCGGCGGCCATTGTAAAATTCAAAAGCTGCGCCGCCGCCTTCGCCTGTGATAGGCGGAACACTGAATTTCCCAGCAGCCTGTGTTCCGCCTATCACGTACATCGTATCATCCTCGTCCGTAGTACGAGGATGATACGAAGTCCGTGATAGGCGGAACACAGGCTGCTGGGAAATTCAGTGTTCCGCCTATCACAGGCGAAGGGGGAGCCGGAGGCGCGGCTTTTGAATCAGAATGGCCGCTGTCTGTCTGCTCGACACGCTGATCGAGCGGGCAGACAGCGATGACTCGAGTATAAGCCGAGGGGGGCACTTTCAGCCTCAAAAAAGAGGCTGAAAATCTCGGCTTATACTCGAGTATATACGGTATGTTTGAAAATGTAAAAATGGTATTGCAATGCTTTACTTGCACCTAAAAGTCATATATATATATATATATATATATATATATATATATATATATATATATATATATATATATATATATATATATATATATATATATATATATTGCATTTAATAGGAAGCCTAAAAAAGAAACATGGAGAGGTGGAAATAGCACATCAGTATGTGGAGCAGACAAGTGCTCAGTCTGACATGGCAACAGACACAACTGTAATCGTACTGACGCCTGTTGAAGATGAGAGCAGCCATGTGTCCACTTCAGGTAAATTATATATATATATATATATATTTTTTTTTTTAATCAGCTTTATTTTTGAATTTTATTTTCAAAATGTATATTTAATAATTATTATTTTTTTTTTATAGCTGTTCGATCAACTACTTTAAGCAGCTCAACGTTTGACAGTAGTACATCAGCGAACCAAATTATTGCAGATTTAAAGTCATTACATGCTGACATTGAGAATGTTCGCACTACCCTGAATTCTTTTCCACGCAGAATTTCAGAGATCCTTAAGCAATTATCTACATTTTGAATTGTTTAGATGTTTTTCATGCAATCCCTAGTTCGTTTTTGCACATTAACATGCACCTTTTGTTATATATACCTATAGGGGATTATTTACTAAAGGAAAATCTACTTTTCACTGCAAGTGCACTTGAAAGTGCAGTCGCTGTAGATCCGAGGCGGAGATGCAAGGACAATAAAAAACAGCATTTTAGCTTGCACATGATTGGATGTTAAAATCAGCAGAGCATCCCCCTATTTCAGATCTAAAACGACTGCACTTCCAAGTGCACTTTCAGTGCACTTGTGCAAAGTGGATTTGCCTATCGTAAATAACCCCTATAGTGTTCTTGTCCATGTGTACAATCTAGCACTCAGCTCTACTGATTGTACAAATGTACACTTCTCTGGAACCAGTTTGAAGACCTATTGTTTTCTTGTCCATCTGTACCGTCTAGTGCAAAGCAGACATTTTAGGCCCTTGTCCAATTGCACTTGTATTTTTGCAGCAGCTGGAGGGCCACAGGGTGAACACCCATGGTTTAGCACAATGAATACATATTGTGTGTATGGACAGTGTTTGTTTCTTGTATATGTGTACAGAGTGCTAATATCTTTATTGTAATAATGTCTTTACAAGAATGCGATTGTACACCTGCTATGTTTTGGTCCACCTGTACAGTTTTGTATATCGTATACCTATTGTACATATGGACACTTTATATGCTTGTAGCTGTTGTTGTCCACTTGTGGACACTAGCACACTGCATCCCTACTGTGATCATGTTCACTTTTTCATAATTGAACTACTACTGTAGAAAATGCATAGTGATTTTGTAGAAAGAGGTTATATTTTTGTATTTGGAAGTTTATATTTTTAAGAAAATACTTATACATGTTCATACATACGGGTACAAGCATGAAACCATTCCTGGTTTGGGTTTGGCACAATAAATCTGTGCTTCTTTGAATTTGGTGTGGAGTGTCTTTATTTTAATCATTATTTGCATGATGTCACCTCTATTCTCCACACTTGATGTTATACATGATTTGAAATGTCCATTACACATGCACAGAAACTTTGGAGATTATTCTACTTTGCTCGCAGATATGTAAGCACCTCCTAGATGAAGCAATTTATTTATAGCATATATGGTGTATAGCAAAAGCAATAAGTCATTATTGCCTGCTTTCCTTATATTTTTTTCCTGCCATGTCAAAGAATAAGGACCATTATGCATGCACAGGCATTTGTGTTTATTTCACTTTTCTTGCAGACTTGTTGGCACCTCGTCAGACTTTGCTGTGGCCTATTGTTTTTCCTGTATTTTACGATCATTTATAGTTGTATTCGAACATTCATTCGTGGTTTTCTATATGTTTTCCTTGCGGTTCGAACTTTCCAGGGATCATGCGTAGTTCAGTTTCTTAGGTCATATCGTCCAACTCTGCCATTAACGATACAAATTTTGGACGATTTTTCTAAAAAAAAACAACATGTTGGATTTGTCAATTTGGGCTGTCATACGAAAATCGCATGTCGCGCATACTACACTAACGATACGAAAAACGAGCGAGTTTGCTTTCACTTTGGATTTTCATTCGAAATTTGCATTGTGTATGGCCGGCATTCGTTTTCCATGCTTTCGCCATGGATTGTTTAGCTGCTGTTGTTATAAATAGTAATATTTTAAATTGGCGAAGGTTCAAGTTTTGGGGTTTAAAGTTTAATAGTGCTACAGTTGGATCAGGCATTAAAGAAATATTAAATATTTTTGAAAGAATTTTGAATACTTTTTTTCCAAAATGAGTTGGCTATGGGGCACTCCCACCAAATGTGTGTGCCCAGTGTTGTACATCCTCTGAAGCAGTTGGCAGGGTATTGATTGTTGAATTTGGCTAATCATGCTGGAACTAAATACCATCTAGTAAGGACTTTGTAATTAGTCTCAAGAGGTACAATATTAGGAGTAGCTGATTTGGTTGCTTGCCAGATTTGAGCCCAATCTTGTTCATCTAAATGGAGGTGGAGATCATTCTCCCATTTTTCTGTGTAGTATAGAATCTGAAATCAGTCCTCTTCTGTGTGGGTCTGATATACAGCTTTGTTCAAAAATAGAACATTTATGAGGTGTAGTGGCTGTTGCTTTGTATGGGGTCAGAAAATTCTTAATATGAAGGTACGGTATCTGAAGGTTTCTGTTTGTGGTATATTATGTTGCTCACATGAAGTTGGGAAAGGTATTATATTTTAGGATTGAAAAAATTTATAGATTTGTAGCAGACCTGCTTTAGTCCATGCTGAAAAAGATTTTGGGAAGGACTGGGCCAGATAGAAGGAAGAGTTATGAAGGAAAGAGAGTAGAGGGTTTTGTATAGATTGGAAACCAAATCAAGTTTTTAACCTGTCCCATATGGAAAGACTATGTTTAATGTAGGGCTTAGTGATAGATTCAGAGGGGCGGGATCTGGGGGTCCCCTTGTTAAAGGGGGCTTCCAGATTCTGATAAGCCCCCCGCCCGCAGACCCTCACAACCACCGGCCAGGGTTGTGAGGATGAGGCCCTTGTCCTCATCAACATGGGGACAAGGTGCTTTGAGGGGTCACAGACCCCCAAAGCATCCTCCCAATGTTGAGGGTATGTGGCCTGGTACGGTTCAGGAGGGAGGGGGGGCGCTCTCTCGTCCCCCCTCTTTTCCTGCGGCCTGCCAGGTTGCGTGCTCGGATAAAGGGTCTGGTATGGATTTTTAGGGGGACCCCCACGTCA
The DNA here is from genome assembly GCF_037356315.1 of Lithobates pipiens. Classification (NCBI taxonomy): domain Eukaryota; kingdom Metazoa; phylum Chordata; class Amphibia; order Anura; family Ranidae; genus Lithobates; species Lithobates pipiens. Next base: position 183,658,392 of record NW_027507758.1, read on the forward strand.
ATTTTTTTTTTTTAAATTTGATGCGGGGTTCCCCTTAATAACCATATCAGACCTGAAGGGTCTGGTATGGATATTTAGGGGGACCCCCACGTCAATTATTTTTTTTAAATTTGACACGGGGTTCCCCTTAATATCCATGTCAGACCTGAAGGGCCTGGTAATTGAATTTAGGGGAACCCCCACGCTTTTTTTTTTTTTTTATCAATGAATGAATGAATTGTCAGCTAATACAGAGAACACTCATTGAGTGTTCTCTGTATTACGGGAGCCGACAATTTAGCCGCAAGTGATTTTAAAAGACTTTTTTTCCTGCACAAATGACACTTTGTGCAGGGACAGTTCTAAGCACCAGAAACATGCGCCCCTTCACAGGCATACTATAGATACCCCCCAGCTACGAAATTTAAAGGAATATTACACTTTTATTGTTTCACTTTAATCATTATTAAAATCATTGCTCCTGAAAAAACTGCAGTTTTTAAAACTTTTTTTTGCATTGATCCATGTCCCCTGGGGCAGGACCCAGGTCCCCAAACACTTTTTAGGACAGTAACTTGCATATTACCCTTTAAAATGAGCACTTTAGATTGTGAACGTTCGAGTCCCATGGACTTTAATAGGGTTCTAAAGTTCACACAAAGTTTAGGTCTGTTCGCATGTTCTGGTGCGAACCGAACAGGGGGGTGTTCAGCTCATCCCTACTCACAACCATAGGTGTGTGGGTCCACACCTGAGGGTAAGAGTATCTATTACCTTTACTCTAACATAATTTTATACCTGAAATTTCCTTATATGAAGTTGTGTACTTTTTCTGAAGAGGAAAAATATATGTTTATTCAGCTGCCATTCTATACATCAGAATCTCCCTACCTGGATTCAAGCTGTGTTCCGAAGATGAATATATGCACTGAATATGTTTAAAGGGACTGTGTTGTTATCACAATTTTTGTCACAAAGACATTTTTTACACTTTTATTTTGATTCATTCAGATATGACTTATTGTGTTCACCCTCTAGGTATTAAACGGTGAACACCTTGTTGGTTTTTCTGTGTTATGTGGCTGTGATTAGAGATGGACGAACTTCCGACGGGATGTTTCATGAACGCGAACCGCGAACGCGGCCGAAAGTTTGTGAACCGTAAAGTTTGCGGCGGGCCCCATTGACTTCAATGGCAGGCGAACCTTAAAAACCTACAGGTCATATTTTCAGCCACAAAATACTTACTAGCTGTGCACACATAGTCCCACAACATGGCCACTGACATAACAAATGTATGAAGTGAATCTGGGACAAGCACCGTGATATAGAGCACTGACACCAGCACCGAGATAGAGAGCACTGACACCAGCACCGTGATAGAGTGCATTGACACCAGCACCTTGATATAGAGCACTGACACCACACCAGCACCGAGATAGAGAGAGAGCACTGACACCAGCACCGAGATAGAGAGCACTGACAGCAGCACTGATACCAGCAACTTGCTGCTGGGCCCCAAAAATATGACACCGCTCAACCTCTTCAAACAGGAAGGTACGGGCATATAGTACGGTGTGCTTTTTTTGTACAAGGAAGTGAGCCAAATGTAGAAAAAAGGTCTGTGTGCTCGATTAAATAAATCATTTATAGAGATATACATGGTCTACTGGTCACATTTGTTGAATTCCTCCGAGATCCATGCCTCATTCATTTTTATAAATGTGAGGTAGTCAACACTGTCCTGAGCTAGGCGAGTGCGCTTATCGGTCACGATCCCCCCTGCTGCGCTGAACGTCCTTTCGGAAAGGACACTGGACGAGGGGCAAGCCAACTGTCATGTATCAGATAAGACCAGAACTGTGTGGACTGCACAGAGGAAACCCAAATGTGTATAAGTGAAATATAATGATTTAAGGAAAGTGAATAATATAAATACAACCACACAGTGCAATAAATCAACCAACAGAGACCCCCAAACAACAACAGACAGATATGTACAATAAATGGGAAATACCAGGATCATAAACGATAGTCAGGCCAGGGTCATGCACAGAGGATCAGTAGATAAACAAGGGCAGTCCAGAATCAGAGATACAAGCCAGGCCAAGGTCATACATGGGGAGATCAGCAGATGGGGTAAGGAACACAGGACAGGGAGAGGATGGACGGATCAGACTGCAGGACAGGGATGATGGTAACAGGTGGGACAGGGTAGGGACCAGGACAGGGAAACAGGATCAGAACCATGGGTCACAGGTTCAGGGCGCAGGAACAGGTTCAGAATCAGGCTCTGGATCACAAGCAGCAGGTCAGGGCACAAGGACAATACCAAGGCAAACATATGAGTGCTTGCCAGCTATTTATAGGCCTGTGATTGGCCTCAAGTGACACCTGATTGCAGGAGGTGCTGCCTGCTCCATACTGCCAGGATCCATCTGCTGGTGGACGCCAGTACTGCAGCCCAAAGATGATATAACATCAGCAGGGAAAAGCTCTCCTGACAGCTCAAAACTGACAGGAGACACCTGCTGGTGGACCTCAGTACTGCACGCCAAAAGACAGATATTATCAGCGGATGGAACATTTCCTGACACCAACAGTTCCATTGCAAATTGGGCAAGCTCTTGCCAGAGGTCAAGCCTGCCCACCCAGTAGTCCAGGGGTTCATCACTCCTCAGAGCGTCCACATCGGCCGTTAACCCGATGTAGTTGGACACCTGTCGGTCTAGGCGTTTCCTGATGCTGGATCCGGATGAGACCTGTTGATGGGTCGGCTGAAAGAATGACCTCATATCAGAAGTCACCAACACATCTTCAAACCGGCCTCTTTTTGCAGGCGCTGTTGGATTGGTACCCACAACTCTTTCTCTGGGAGTGGGAATTCCTCCTCTGCCAGCACATGCAAAAGCAGAATGCAGCATTTCTCGAAGCAAGGCCTGGAAGTGCTTCATTCTGAAGCCCTATGTGACGGTGGTAACATTTCCCCCATTTTGTGTTTGTACCGGGGTCTAAGTACATTGCCACCCAGTACTGGTCCTTGACCTTTATGCTTTTTATACGGGGGTCCCTGTTAAAACACTGGAGCATGAAGGCCCCATTTGCACTAAACTGGAAGCGGTGTGGTGGCCTGGCTCCTGCTCATCATCCAGGATAATGTCGTCCTCCTCGTTCTCCTCTCCCCATCCAAGCACAACAACAGGGATCCCAGAAAGGTTTAAAGCATGCTCTTCTTGGTCCTCCCCATCTGCCCCGGCACCATCCTTCTCTGACTCCTCTTTGGACTCCTGTTGTTGATTTGTCTCAGATAGAGTAGCCCCCCTGGGAATTCATCCAGCATTGCAACTTCCGCATCTTCCTGCTCCTCCACGGCTTGATCAATGACAGGACGCAATGCACGCGCCATAAAGAAGGCATAATGTACCATGTCACTGATGGAGCCATGCCAGTTTGGTGATCTCATCAAATGGCCGCAGAAGTCTGCATGCATCGCGCATGAGCAGCCACTGGCGCGTTGAGAAAAAAAACAAGCTCCCCAGAGCCTGTTCTGCCGCAGAGTTCGTACAGGTAGACGTTAACTGCACGTTTCTGCTGGAGCAGCCTATCAAGCATATATAAGGTTGAGTTCCATCGCGCTGGGCAATCGCAAATAAGACGTCTGACCGGCAGATTGTGTCACCACTGAATGTCAGCAAGATGAGCCATGGCTGTGTAAGATCTTCTGAAATGGGCTGAGATTTTCCTTGTCTTTCCTGGACCCCAGGGTATTTGACAACGAATCGCTGCATGACCAAGTTTAAGACGTATGCCATGCATGGCACGTGCGTAATTTTGCTCTGTTTCAATGAGCTAAGCAGATTGGCACCATTGGCACACACCACTTTATCAACTGTCATATTGAGCGGTGTTAGCCGCTGATCTACCTGTGAACGTAAAGCTGAAAGGAGTGCAGGGCCAGTGTGGCTCTTGGCTTTCAGGCACAACAGACACAGCACAGCATGGCAACGTCTCACCTGGCATGTCGAATAGGTTCTGGGGAGCTTGAGTGGCGCAGCGGAAGAGACGCTAGCAGTGGAAAAGGAGGAGTCAGCCGAGGAGGAGAGGGAGGAGGATGGAGTAGGAGGAGGAGAAGAAGAGCCAGGCCTGTATGCAATCCGTGTTGGTAAAACCAAATCTACACGGGTGCCACGGGTTACATGCTTGACGGCCGTCAGAAGGTTCACCCAGTGGGCAGTAAAAGTGATATACCTTCCCTGCCCGTGTTTGCTAGACCACATGTCTGTGGTCAGATGTATCTTGGCACTGACATTGTGTGCTAGAGATACATTCACTTGCCGCTGAACATGGCCATATAGCTCTGGAATGCCCTTCTGTGAGAAATACTTCCTTGCTGGGACCTTCCATTGTGGTGTTCCAATGGCCACAAATTTTCGAAAGGCCTCCGAGTCCACCAGTTTATATGGCAGTAGTTGGTGGGCTATCAGTTCTGACAAGCCAGCCATCAACCGTTGGGCAAGAGGGTTATCCGATGTCATCATTTTTTTACGCTCAAACATTTGGCCCACGGAAGCCTGCCTTTTTCCAGAAGAATGTGAGGATGGCATGATGGAAGGTGGAGTGGAGAACAATTGTGAGGAGAGAGGAGAAGGAGAAGTAGAAGACGAGGCTGGACGGTGAGAGCCTGGAGTGTGGCTTTGTGTGTTCCGTTGCTCCCACTGGGCTCGGTGATGGCAGCTCATGTGCCTTCTTAAGGCAGTCATCCCTAGGTGAGTGTTGGGCTTACCGTGACTTATGCGTTGACTGTAAAGATTGCAGGTGGCAAAACTATTGTCAGCAGTGGACACATTAAAAAAGCCCACACTGCGGAGCCATGTGCCGGCGTCCTGGGAGCGCCAGATGTGACCGTACATGGTTGATGCCTCGCTCCTGATACATTAGCAGTCTGCTTTGTCCCTCCTGTGCAATGTAAGTTCTTCCTGCTTCTCCTCCCTATCTGCTGGTCCATATCTCCCTCTGAATTCCCCTCCTCTTCCTCTCTTGTGGGCACCCACGTAACATCATTAGACACGCCATCATCGACGTCACCTTACCCACCGCTATAATTAGAGATCTCGGAGTAGGCAGCAACAGCGGGGACCAACCTCCTCCTTGGGCTGATCTGGGTACTGTCGTCAGGCTGCTGAGTGGCGGTTGTTGCTATCTCCTCTTCCTGATCCAATGCCAAGAGTGGCTGTGCATCAGAAATGTCTAGATATGGATCGGAAAATTATTCCTGTGACTCAAGCGGAAGGTATATGGTGATGGTGGTAGTGTCTTTGGGGGTGCACATAGCAGAGAGTGAAGAAGAGGGTGCAGATCGAGAGGATGAGGAGGGTGCAGAAGAGTAAGACTGAGTGAGCCACTCAACCAAGTCTGGTGCGTCCTTTGACCTACCACCCCTGCGGAAGGGCCTGCCTCTTCCTCTGCCTGTCATTTTTTAAATGACCCTGTGACAAAAGTATCTAGAGAAGTGCAGTATGTATGTGGAAGAAGGTATATAACACCCCGCTTCAATCTGTCATTTTTGGGGGCCACTGGTCTATCACACCAGTTATAATACTTTTTTTTTATTGCGTTGGTCACTCTTTGTAGAATTGCTGCAGAACCGCTCAGCAGTCACAATTCTGCACAGTGGAAAGGCACTATACTATGCTTTCTATATGTGCAAGTATTTTATACGTGTATTACACACCTATATACTGCACACCAAATAGTACACCTATACCAGTCCTTAAAAGGACCATTGTGAACCTAGTAGCTAGTGATTTGCAGACTATCCCTCAGTCCCTACACTGATAAAAGACTGCTGCAGAATAGGGCAGCAGTCAGCATCAGTGCACCAGCACCCTATATATTATACACCTATACCAGTCCTTAAAAGGACCTTTGTGGACCTAGTAGCTCAATATTTTCAGGGATTCCTCTAGTACGGAGGTTAGATCTTCTGTTCCTATATTCCAAGTCCTCAAGGCGGTTTTGGTGGGAAGAATATTCCTGAGACATTCCAATTCATCAGCATGGTTAGATATTGTGGTATCAAGTTCATTAGTTCTTTGTTCTAGAATGGAGGTGCGCTGTCCTACCTCGTGAATTTCTCTAGTTAATTTTTCTGTAATAGTGTCTGATGTATTCTGAAGGGCTTTATTTAGGACCCTCTCAAATTGGCTAATTAGTTCAGAATTAGGTGAAGCCCATTGTAGGGAATAAGAAATAATCCCTGTGTCATATTGTGACTCAGAGCGCTGTGTGGAAGAAGGAGACTGCAGCAGTTTCTGTGAGTGAGTTTGTGAGGGGAGCGGTACTGCCATTTGGACATTTGCAAAGTGAAATATTTTGTTTTGGAATTATGTTTTTGTTTGAAAAATACATTTATTTAGTTACTCCCGAAATTCGTTTTTATTTATTAAATTTTTCGTTCAAAAATTGCATTTGTCCGAAAATCCACATGAATTACGGTCAAATCTGTCTTTGAAGGCTTATGGTGTCTGTCGAATGTATAAAGAAGATTCGACGGAGCTGCTAAACTCTATATAGCCTTTAGGCAGAACATTTGACTCCAGAAATGTACGATTGCAGTGTTGTACAGTTTTGATGCTCCGTCGAATATTATTATAAACATGTGTGTTTTTCGTTGCTTTGTCGAATCTCTGTCGTTCATGTTGAATGAATGGTCTAAGTCTCACAGTGTCAGGTGTCAGATAGTGAGTGACTGATAGGGATGAGCCGAACACCCCCCGGTTCGGTTCGCACCAGAACATTCGAACGGTCCCCAAATTCATACAAACATTAGAACCCCATTGAACTCTATGGGACTCGAACGTTCGAAATTAAAAGTGCTAATTTTAACTGCTAATATGCAAGATACTGTCCTAAAAAGGGTTTGGGGACCTGGCTCCTGCCCCAGGGGACAAGGGTCAATGCCTAAAATGTTTATAAAAATTGCCATTTTGGCGGGAGCACTGATTTTAACGACGATTAAAGTGAAAAAAAAGTTAAATATTCCTTTAAATATCATGCCTGGGGGGTGTCTATAGTATGCCTGTGAAGTGCCACGTGTTTCCCGTGTTTAGAACAGTCCCTACACAAAATGACATTTAACGGAAATAACGTCATTTAAAACTGCTTGCGGTTTTAATGTTATATCTGGTTCCTGCAATATGGTTGAAAATCATTGAGAAAAATGGCATGGGTGGCCCCCCTGCCCATTACCAGCCCCTTTGGGTCTTGTACGGATATTAAGGGGAACCCCGTACCCATATTAAAAAAAGGAAATACGTGTGGCCCCCAGGCCCTATATACTCAGAACAGCAGTATACAGGCGGTGCAAACAAGACAGGGATTTGTTGTGTTAAGTTGAATCTGTTTGTAATTTTCAACTGGTAAATTTTTAAAGTGTAGCTCCAGTCAAAAAAACTATTTTTAAGCTTTTTGGAAAACATAGGGAAGGGTTATCACCCCTGTATAATTTGTTTTGCCGTCCGTCTTTTTTCATCTCACTTGCTGTTGTCTCCTTCCATTTGCAAGTAGGAGATGTTTGTAAGTTGGATGTTTGAAAGTAGGGGCCTGCCCTATATGCTCTGCAGAAATGGCGGAACAAGGTGTTGGTTTTGCCACAACATTGTAAGCCCTCAAAGTGACTCTTGGTGGGCGCTGGAGCGCCCTGCTGTGAACGATTATATCAAGAATTGTAATTACATGCCATTGTTGAACAGTGGTAGAAAAATTGACCTTTGGCGGTTGTGGTGCAGGTGCCACAACACTATAAGTCCTCACAGTTACTCTGGGTGGGCACAGGAACGGGCCCTCCTGTGAACTATTATATCAAGAATTGTAATTACAAGCCCCTGTTAAACAGGGGCTGAAAAATGTGGCCTTAGGCACTGGTGCTGGTGCCACGACACTGCACCCTCTCCCATATACTCTAGTTGTAGTGCAGGAATGAGCCCTGCTGCAAAGCATTGCATCAAAAATTGTAATTAAACGCCCCTGTTAAACAGGGGCAGAAAAATTGGGCCTTAGGCACTGATGCTGGTGCCACGACACTGCAACCTCTCCCATATACTCAAGTTGTAGTGCAGGAATGAGCCCTGCTGCAAAGCATTGCATCAAAAATTGTAATTAAACACCCCTGTTAAACAGGGGCAGAAAAATTGGGCTGGTGGCATCACCCAGAACCAAAAATGTTCTTCCAACATATCAGCGGAGGAGGAAGAGGATAGACAATCAACATAACAGGACAGTCACTCAGCATCAGCACAGGCAGTCTTGAAGGGATGTGATATTTCTAAAAAAAACTATTCGCGAGAGTGCGCATGCGCGGGACTTCCGGGAAGCAGCCCTGAACCGGAGCTCCGCACCGCTCCGGCCATCCGCGGCTCACTACAGCTACAATACCCAGCGGACACCTCCGAGGAGACCCCCCCATACACCGGAAGATCCAGGGCAGCTTTCTGAATGCAGGGGCAGCCTGCTAAGAAGGACGTTAACCGCAAACTACATTTCGGCCTGACGGACCATCAGCCTTCCAAGATGGTGACCGCGAAAATAACATGCGGTGAGGCCGCAATCCCCACAAACAAGGTGAATCCTGGGATGACTCCATCAGCGCCCGTGAGTAACCTACAGAACCTATCCCCCTCTCCTGCATCCACGGAATCCCTCCTGGGCAGGCTACAGACTGAAAACCCATTCTCCCCGCTGTCTAATGCTCCCAGCTGCATGGCTGATTCGCCACAAGCTTCTCCCATTCAGCCCATCTACCCCCCTGACGTGACACAGCTCCTGAACAATTTCTCTAATATGTTGGCTGTGGGACTGGCCCAGAATGCTGCACAAATTACCTCAGCTATTAAGGCTGACATCCAGAGCTTAGGAACCAGAATCGATAACATTGAGCAGGCAATGGATGAAAATTCAGCCCGCACGGTCCAGAATACTGCATGTATTCAGACACTCCAAGACCAGCTTGACTCTGCCCTATCAAAAATCGACGATTTAGAGAACAGAAGCAGGCGATACAACTTTCGTATCAGAGGAATTCCGGAATCGCAAGAAGATGCTCATGACACTGTAAAAGCCCTGATCAGGGAAATTATCCCTGACATCCCAGACCAGAGGCTTGAACTGGACAGAGCACACAGAGTTCTGCAACCCCCCCGCCAAGATGGCCTCCCTCGAGACATTATTGTCAAGCCACATTTTTATGGGGTTAAAGAGGAAATAATGGAAAAATCACGCAACAGAGAGGACATCTTTTTCAATGGAGCCAAAATTCAAATTTTTGCAGACATCGCCCCCACTACAATCCAAAAAAGGAGAGCGCTAAAACCCCTACTTGAGGTTCTCTCACAGAAGACGATTAAATACAGGTGGGCCTTCCTCTTCCGCCTTCAATTCCACTACAAGGAAAAATCCCACAGCTTCACGAACTTCCAAAATGGCGAACGCTTACTCCTACACCTAGGGCTCATCGCTCAGGAGTCCATTTCTGAACAAATAGAGACACGTCCGAGCTCTTCTAAAAGACCCCCGCCATCAAGCCCACTGACCCCCCTATGGATCAAGCAGCAACCAAAGAGACAGCGGGATACCATTCCCCCAAGATGATCACACCCCCGTTTTGACTTCCAAGGGTCTGTTTCTTTCTTTGCACCTCACATGGTTCTCTGGACAGTGATGTCCCCACCTTCGTGACTTTTGAGTCATCCTGGAACATTTTGTAACACCCCCCCTCCCCCCTCCTCCCTCCCCTCCTCTTTTCCCTTATTAAATATTGTTTTCCATCTTTTTTGAGGACTCCGAGGTTCCCCCAAATCGCTTATTATGGAAGGCCTTAGTCTCCCTACCCTCCCTACACTCCCTTCCCCTCATCCATTATCCCCTTCCCCTCTACAGAGGGTCCCCTCAAGTCCCTATTTGCCTGTCTCGAGTCAGGTGACCTCTATCTTGTCCAAGGGACTTAGGTGATCCCCTCATACGGACCTCACCCGGTATTATGGATACTATATTGAAGTTAGAATGGTTCTTCCTATATGTTATTTACTCGTTCATGTTAACTTTGTTTCGTTTCAGGTGTCACTTTTTAGATGGCGAGAGCCGCACGGCCGAAGCGGGTCTGCTTGCCACTCCACCTGCTGTGACCCTGGGGCTTAACCCCCCTTGGTGACATCAGGACCGCAACCCCTTTGCGGGTTGCCCTCCTACTGATCCCGATTATTCCAAGGGCATCGGAGCAGGTTTGGACCTGCAATCCCCCCCCCCCCCCCGGGGGAGACCAGCCGCTTTTCTCGTCTGGGCTCTCCCTCCCTCCTCTTCTTCCTTTTCTCTCTCTCTTTCTATTCTTTCCTTCTTACTGGTTCTTTTGTTTCTCTTCCCCTTCAGGTGCCTCCAAGGAGAGTGATTTGGCTATCACCTTATAGGATACTGGGTCTTTGTCGCATCCACCGGGTCGGGACCATTGGTTTCTCGGATCAGGTAATTAAAGACAGCATGTATTCGCACTCTTTCTCTCATGTCCATGGCTGACGACACTCCCCAACAACACCCTCTTAAGATTGCATCCCACAATACTCAGGGGTTAAACTCCCCTATGAAAAGGCGCAAAGCACTACATAGCTATCATTCTAAGAGCTTGGACATCGTCCTCATCCAGGAGACGCATTTCCCTAAAAGCTTTAACCCTTCCTTTCTGCACAGAAACTACCCTACTTTCTTCTTAGCTAATGCCGATGATAAGAAGAGGGGAGTAGCTGTCCTTATCTCGAAACGCACCCCTTTTTCCCTATCCCAGGTGGTCAGGGATGGGGAGGGAAGATATATACTAGTCAAGGGACATATTAATGGCTCACTCTTCTCTATCGTGTCATATTACGCCCCCAACAAGGGCCAAGCTAAATTTTTCTCTTCTATGCTGACCCTCCTCTCCCCTCATTTGGAGGGGAAGGTTATCATAGGGGGCGACTCTAATGTTGCCTTCGATCATATGCTGGACAAATCCTCCCATGATAGGGCCATCTTGAAAAGGCCATCCAAACAGAGTCTCAGCATTGCTAGGCTCTTTCATGCCTTGGGTATGATTGACTCTTGGAGAGAACTTAATCCCTCAGCCCAGGACTTCACTCACTTTTCTGCCCCACATAGAACCTACGCCCGCATTGACCACATTTTTTTACATTCCTCAGATATCCACCTAGCTTCTCGCGCTGTTATAGTTGAGGTGCCCTGGTCAGATCACTCATTGGTTTCCCTGACACTTTCGGGCTGCCTATCCCAAGCAAATGCCCCACAATGGCGATTGAAGGAAGCATTACTATTACAACCCAGCTCATCGTACTGCCCTTGAAAGGGACCTCAAAGAATACTTCCGCTTAAATGACTCTACAGACATCTCCCCCGGGGTACTTTGGGGGGCACACAAAGCTGTAATGAGGGGTAAATTTATACAGCTAGCTTCACGCCTCAAACGCGAAAAGCAAATCAACATTGTTAACCTTGAGAAAAACTTCCAGGCCTTAAGCAAAGCGCATAAGAAACATCCCACTGCCTCTTCCTTGGCTCTTCTGGATGCAGCTAAACTTGCCCTTAACACTGCCCTCACCTCTAGTGCTGAAAGACATATGCAATGGGTGAATGGCAGATTTTACCTCAATTCGGACAAATTCGGCCCTCTCCTCGCCGCAAAGCTATCTCCCAAATTTAGAACCCAGGCTCTCCCTAAAATCAAATCCCTTTCCGGCTCCCTAACACAAAACCCAAAACACATCTTGAATGCTTTCCATGCTTTCTACTCGAAGCTTTATACTAGCCAAGAACCTAATAACACTCAGTCTTTTAAAACTTTTCTGGACAATATCCCTCTTCACAAGATCTCAGACGCACACCGTTCAATGATGGAAGCCCCCATTTCAGAATCCGAAATTATAGCGGTCATTAAAACCCTTAAGAAAGGCTCTGCCCCGGGTCCTGATGGGTTCTCCACACCTTATTACAAGACCTTCTCTGAAATTCTGTCCCCTTATCTGGCCCGGTTCTTTAACTCCCTGAACCACGCATCTCCCCTGGATCCTGAAGCCAACCTAGCATGCATCTCGGTCATCCCTAAACCGGGCAAAGACCAGAGCCTAGTTAGCAATTACAGACCCATCTCATTGATTAATAACGATTTAAAAATCATGACAAAAATTCTTTCGAACCGTTTGGGGTCATTTATTGGGGCATATGTCCATAAGGACCAGGTAGGCTTCATCCCAGGGCGACAAGGACCGGACCAGATAAGACGAGCGGTAGACGTCATTTCCCTGCTTAAATCGGGGTGGTATGGGGGTTCTCCACAGGAAGGCTTCCTCCTTTCTATAGATCTGCAAAAAGCGTTCGACACTATAACTTGGCCGTACTTATTTGGCGTGCTAGACAGATGGGGCTTTGGCCCTCACTTCACTCTCCTCCTGGAAGCCCTTTATTCCCAACCTAGGGCACGGGTCAGACTTCAGGGCCACCTTTCAGAACCCTTTTCGATTCGTAAAGGCACTAGACAGGGCTGCCCGCTATCCCCCCTCCTCTTCGCCATCAGCATCGAAACTTTAGCCATCTCCATCAGGAACCACCCAGACATTCAGGGAGTTAAGTGCGGACATTCAACACATAAATGCGCCTTGTTTGCAGACGATGTCCTCCTCTTTATAACCTCTCCCCTTACCTCTACTCCTAACATCCTCCAACTCCTCCGCACCTTCGGAGAGGTTTCAGGGTTGCATGTTAACATGGCTAAATCGGTAGCCCTCAATATATCTGTATCCCCAGACCTTGTTCACAGGCTCAAGGAGCACTTCCCATTTTCCTGGAGTAACTCTTCCATTCCCTACTTAGGGGTTCAGCTCACACCCTCCATGGCACAATTGTACAAACATAACTACCCACCCATGTTTTTGAAACTCAAGAAGGACCTTGAGCAATGGTCCCTCCACAAGCTATCGTGGGTCGGGAGGGTCAACTCCATCAAGATGACTCTCCTCCCTTGGATACTGTACCTCTTCCGCTCCCTACCGATACCGGTACCCAAATCTCACATACCCTACAGTCTGCGATCATAAAATTTATCTGGGGTAAGTCTAACCACAGACTCCCTAAGACAACGTTGTTCAGACCTAGACGGAAAGGCGGACTTGGGCTACCTAACCTCTGGTGGTACTACCAGGCAGCGCAACTCTGCCAGATATCTAACGTGTACTCGAGAGGCCCGAAACCTGAATGGCTAGAGATGGAAAGACACGCTATCCCTAAAAATACTATTGATTTTCTGATTTGGCGCCCCCCGAAATCTAGACCCCCAATTATGGCCCCTACCCTCTCACATTCCTTCGCTCTATGCGACACAGTATATAAATCCAACATCCTCACCTCTAAATGGCAGCCTCTCACTCATCTTTTCAATAACCCCTCATTCCCACCAGGGATGGATATCAGGGCGTTCCAGTGGTGGATAGACAAAGGCCTTTACAGAATAGGACACTTTCTCAATCCATCCGGGCCGCTCAAACTTAGTCACTGCATCTCTAAATTGGAAATGCCGGACTCTGAAAGATTTAGGTTCCACCAAATAGAACATTTCCTTCACACTCTGACTTCCCACCATCCCCTCCCCCTCCATGTCTCCCCTTATGAACTTTGGTGCTCGTCAGCCACGGACATGAAGGGGGGCATCTCCCTGATCTACTCCGCTTTAGCTGATCCAAAGGAAAAAGCGCAATACATGCTGAGCTGGGAACGTGATTTGGGTATCGAGTGGGACTTAGACTCTTGGCACTCCCATTTCACTACTTCCTTCAGGGGGATCCTTAACACCTCCCTGATGGAAGCAGACATTAAAGTGCTCACCCGCTGGTACCTGTTCCCGACCCGTCTAGCTAAATTTTTCCCCCAGTCGTCTCCCCTTTGTTGTAGGGGATGTGGCCACCTAGGGTCGCTCCTCCACATTCTATGGGAATGCCCCAGAATCAGAAACTTCTGGAACAAGACTTTTGGCCTTATTCGTAAAGTTACTGGGCAAGTCATTCCTCAATCTCCAGCAATCGCCCTCCTGAATCAACAGATACCCAAGATACCCAAAAATAGTCGAGTTCTGATCCATTTTATCTTTATTGGAGCTAAATTGACGATAGCCAGATCCTGGAAATCACCTAGGGTTTCCTTCCCTTCGCTTAAATAAAAAATTACTTGGATTTTGTTTCACGAAAAAACTTCTAGCTCCATCCTAGACAAAATGGACAAATTTAAACGGGTATGGGAACCTTGGGCCAACTTTGTTGGGATTCTCCTCTAAGACCGGGTTCATGTCTCTTTTCATACTTAGCCCCCAGTTCCGCCAAGTACATTGGCTCCCATACACTCTCCTTGGCTTAGGCACCCTTCTCTGAAACTCTATCTCTCCACCCCCCCTTTTTCTTTCTTCTTCCCTTTCCTTTCTATTTCTTAATCTCTTTCTCTCCTCTTTGTCTCCTCCTCCCTCAAGCCCAGCTGGTCTGGGAAATGGGGAATATTAGTTCTCAGGTCAGGCCTTGGTAGGCTTATTTCTCAATGACCATAAAATGGATAGTTGTGCATTACCTGTCTGAATGCTCCTGGGTCTCAACTTTACACGTTGCCTTCAGCTATGGTAGCATCTGAGCCATTCAGGGGCCCATACCAGGTTCAAATGTCTTCTTTTTGGTATAATATTGATCCAGATATATTTTTTGCTAAAGTTTGGCAACAAGGCCCCCCGTTCCTTCTTCAGGTGTGGGGGGCCCCGAGGCTCTGGCACAGTGTGATCCCAGTTGGGGTGTCGGTGCCTCGGTACGCCTAGCGGCTATTCTCAACAGCTTTCTTGTTAATTTTCTTTTTTTAGGTGGAGGTCTTGTTATTGTCCGGAAGCCCTATTTTTACCTGTCTTTCTGTTTTTATGGCTTGGGACAATGGTTGACACCCACCGAACATCCTGGATGTTGTTTAACTCATTACTTCTCCCTCTCACGGAGGGGTCCTGAATTTGTTTCTTGTATATTGTCATGCCTGTCAAGCATTTTACTACCTGAAATCCCCTGTGCGGGAGATAAGTATATATTTTATTCTCATTTCTTCAATAAAATTTTTTTTCAAAAAAATAATACAAAAATTATTCGGTTACATCAGCTTCAGGTGCTTGGTAGCTGTGGGTGATCCAAGACTGATTCATCTTGATGAAGGTCAGTCGATCAACTGAGTCGGTGGACAGGCGCACCCTGTGATCGGTAACAAAGCCACCAGCAGCACTGAAGGTGCGTTCCAAAAGAACGCTGGATGCAGGACAGGCCAGTAGCTCAATTGGATACTGTGCAAGCTCTGGCCAGTGATCCATCCTCAAGACCCAGTAAGCCAGAGGATTTTCGGTGGGAAAGGTGTCTGACCTTGCCCCTAGGTATTTCTGCACCATGTAAATCAGACGCTGGCGATGGTTGCTGGAACCGATCTTACCTTGGGGCTGTGGACTAAAAAATTGTCTGAAAGCATCGGTCAGATAGCCACCTTCTCCACCGTTCCTTCTGACCGATGCCTCAGAAACACGTTGTCCAGGAACAGGAGTTTTTAACCTCCCAGTCTCTGGGAACGCGTTGCACAGACCTTTCTGCAAGGCCTCCCGGAGATGTCTCATCCTCTGCTCCCTCTGCGACGGCAAGATAAGGTTGGCAACCTTACCCTTTTACCGTGGATCAAGGAGAGTGGCCAGCCAGTAATGGTCCCTCTCCTTGATCCGAAGAATACGAGGATCCTTCCGCAGGCTTTACAGGATCAGGGAGGCCATGCAGCGTAGGTTAGCTGAGGCATTCGGTCCGGAGTCCTCTAGGTCACTAAGGACAACATGATCCGCAGCTACCTCCTCCCAGCCACGTACAAGTCCACAGGTTTCTTGGGACTGTAAATCATCCCTACAAGACTGCTGCTGCTGCTGAGTGCCAGCCTCCACCTCCATGCTGACACAATCATCCTCCTCCTCCTCCTCCTCCTCCTCCTCCTCATCCTCTTCCTGTGTGATGAGTGGCACAGCAGGAACACTGTCTGGATAAAGGGGGACCTTGAGAGGCAAGGAAGTCAACTGCAGCATGGCCAACGTTGAGTTCCACCTGGTGGGCATGTCACATATAAGGCGGTTCTTGGGCAGGTTCAACTCCTTTTGGAGCTCAGCCAGCCGAGCACAGGCATTAAATGATCGTCGGAAATGCACACAGACTTTCCTGGCCTGCTTTAGGACATCCTGTAAGCCCGGGTACCTGCCCAAGAACCGCTGCACCACCAGGTTAAGGACGTGAGCCACACAGGGCACATGGGTCAGTTTTCCCTGTCGGAGGGCGGAGAGGAGGTTGGTGCCATTGTCGCAAACCACCATTCCTGGCTTAAGCTGGCGTGGCGTCAACCACCTCTCGGCCTTGTTGTAATATGTTGGCCAATTCATGTAGGATATTGTATTAAAGTACCATAATGACCAGAAATTCAGTTGAGTTGTCCAAGCCAACTGTATTTTAACATATCAAAGGGACAGCTGAAGACCCTTTGATGTGTTAATTTTATGCAAGTCTACCTAGGTGTGTGAGGTATGGCCTGTTAAGCTAATTGAACATTTCAATGGATACATTGTTTTAACTTAAGGAAGATGTAGGACCATAGAAGAAGTAGAAGAAGTATTTATTGATGGTAATAAGATTGGAGGGAGGTATTCATGGGAAACATTTGGTTGACCTAGCAGAACCCCCCCCCCCCCCCCCCCCCGTGTCAGACCAGTACTTGAGAGGACATTCAAGCTGGCATTTAGTCGGTCTTGTCTGGGTGTGTGGTTATGAAGGCACTGGTCTAGGAAAAATATTCATGGTCGGATTATACTCTGTTGGTTTTTGTCATCTGTTACAAGACTTTGTTCTGTATTGGAAGTCAATAAAGTGCATCTCTCTGGAAGAATTGGGTTGCTGCGGAAGAGTACTTATAATAACGAATTAATCATCTACCCACTATACATATAATATATCACTACATTGGTGCCGTGACAAGTGACCAGAAGAGCATTTTCGGACTTAGTAACAGAAGTTGGTGGTGACAACAATCCTGTGAGGTGGACAGAAGTTTGATGGGGACCTGTGCTGTGACTCTAATGTCTGGTTGTGACATAAGAGAGTCTGATCTACAAAATTAAAAAAAAGTTTGGAACCCCAGAATTATTCTCTGGAGAAAAGGACTGTGTCGTGTACCAGAAAACCTGAACTGGAGGCTGAAGGAGTAACTAATGCGGTGAGTAAAATATTTCCTTTTTTTAATTATTAGTAATATAGTCAAAATGCTTACTCAGTGTGAAGCGGGGCGTGGCTTGGCGCATGGAGGAGACGGCTGCCTGAGACCTCGGCTCCCGCTCCACCATACCGAACGGCGCACAGCACGGCTGCCTACATCCTCGCTTTCTTCCCTCATGAGCAGGAGAGGGACCGGAGACACCCCCGACCCTCGGGGGATCTCAGATCCAAGGAAATCGGCAGCTATTTCCCCGCGAAGGGATCCGCAGGCCGGACCACGCCGGCCTCCAAGATGGCGACGACCCGCTCGGCGGCAGCACAGGCGGCCCTCACCGCCTCCCAGGTACCTTCACCGCTCCCGGAGCCCTCTCCTCCCTCCCTGCAATCCCCTGGTTCGGACACCCGGAGCCCCCGCCACCCTGCATGTCCTGGAAGCCCTCCGCTTCAGCCACACTCTCAGCGAGTGTCTTGGGACATGGAAAGCTATATCAAGGCCCTCCCCACTAAAGGGGACATTGAGGCCTATATCAGCAGGCTTGAACGCTCCTATAAACGTGAGATCACAGACCTACGCCATGATATAGGACAGCGCTTTGATGATATTGAAGCGACGGTGGAGGAATCTGTAACCAGGATTATTGAACATGACCACATCCTTCAGGAACACACTAATCAGATCCAACAACTGTTTTACAGTCTCGATGACCAGGAGAACAGAAGTCGACGCAACAATATTCGCATCCGCGGGGTGCCTGAATCAGTTGAAAACAAAGATCTTGCCAAAGCAGCCATCTTGATGTTTAACCAGTTATTGAACAAGCCAAAGGAAGAGCACCTGGAAATTGACAGGATTCACAGATCCCTGGGCCCCCGCAACCCCAACCCTGCTTATCCTAGGGACGTTATCTGCCGCATTCATTTCTTTCATACTAAGTCTGACATTATGCAGGCCGCCCGGAATCAGGACTCCATCCTTTTTGACGGATCCCCCGTCATGCTTCTGACGGACCTCTCCAGGCAGACCCTTCTCATGCGGAAAGCTCTGAAACCGCTCACGGACGCACTTCACTCCAAGCAAATCAAATACCGCTGGGGCTTCCCTTTCCACCTGTTTGCATCCCATGAGGGTAAATCGGCCACGTTCCGCACCCTGGGTGATCTTCCTAACTTCCTCGGAGTGTTTGAGCTGCCACAGATTCGGATTCCGGATTGGCCCTTGGATGCGGCTACTCCCGGGTTTCCTAAAGCGCCTCGATGGGAGAAGCAATCAAGGAAGAAGAGATCTAGATCCCGCACCTCTAAGTCCCCGCCTGGCTGATTTTTCTTTTTTTTATACTTTGGTATTTTTTCCTTGCCACCTGCTGGCTTCCAGGCTTGACTCTCTGTTATGCATTGTTCCTTTTTCCCCTTCTAGGTGGTTTTTGACTTGGTCATCCGACTTTGATGATAACTTTCAGCCTGGGAAGCTCTCCGTTTTTCTACAAGATTGTCCGCTGACACTTCTTATTTTTGTCACTCTGTTTTTGTTCTGACCCTTACCGGGGCCTTTTTGGACACCATTCATATTATAGTTGGTCGCAGGCCCTGGATAGTGGCTTGGACTGTATTTTTGCTACTATGCTACTGCCTTTACACTGTTGTATTACTGTTTTATTGCTCTGCACGTGCTGTGCTGTGCGCTTTAGTTAAGCACTTTATCTTTTTCATTATCTGTTTTGTTATGTTGGGGCGGAGCCCCTGTGTTTTGCCCTTCCATGTTCCCCACGTTAGGGTGTGCAGAGTCTTTACTGCCTCTGTTTTTTGTTATTTTCTAGGAAACCTGTGTAGTGTTCACCTCCCTTCTCCCCCCTGAACACTAGTGGGTGGGGTTTGACTGCTCCCTACCCGTCCTCCCTGAGGGCACCGTATCCTGACCCACCTACTTGGGTTCTTTTGAACCCTCCCTGAGCTATTCAGCTTGACGCCCTCTCCCCTCCTGACCCTACGATCCATTTGCTGACCTTTTGTTTCCTCAGCTGGAGACTACCTCCTCTAGCTCCCATGACAGGAACCCAAACGTTCCCCCCATGGCCCCCCCGCTTGATGTGCCCTCCCTAGGTATTAAGATCTCTTCCCTTAACTGTAGAGGGTTTAATACTCCGGAGAAACGTAGACAGCTCCTGCATCACTTTCACAAAGCCAAAACGCACATCATACTATTGCAGGAAACCCATTTCAGGACAGACAAGCTCCCTACTATCTCCGACAAGCGATACCCATGTTGGTTTCATAGCACCAACCCGGACGCCAAGACACGGGGGACCTCTGTGGCCTTCCATGCCTCTTTTAACCCGATCATTCTCGACCAAGAAATAGACCCCAACGGTAGATATGTATTTTTGAAGTTGCAGATTCAAAAGACGGTTTTAACCATTGTTAATGTTTATTTCCCAAACCAGAACCAGCACCGATTCCTCTCCTCCGTGGCATCCCGTCTGCGTGCTTTTGGCACTCATAACTTGATCCTGGGTGGTGATCTAAACGTACCATTAGTGCCGAGACTGGACTCATCCACTGGTAAGTCAAACGTACCTCCTTCCTCACTGACTAGTATGCGTTCCATTTTGAAAGACCTCTCCTTAGTGGACCCCTGGCGGATACTTTACCCCTCTGCGCGTGACTATACCTACTACTCCCCCGCACACAACTCCTACAGCCGACTCGACTACATACTGATCTCCCAAGCTTTGCTGGACTGTGATCCTACATGTGAGATCGGACTGAGAATTTGGTCTGATCACGCCCCGGTGCATTTGTCGCTGGGGAGCCCCCCACACAACTGCGCCCACAAATCCTGGCGACTTAACGATAACCTCCTGCGTGACTCTGTCTGCAGCGCAGCGATCACTGCGGCAATCACAGAGTTTAACCTGGTCCATGCTGACGACGACACCCCTAGCCTGACCAAATGGGAGACACTTAAATGTGTCCTCCGAGGCATTGTAATTCAAAATGGCTCCAGATTGAAAAAAGCCCGTACTGCTGAAATTTCCAGGCTATTTGCATTGATCTCTACCCTTGAGGATTCCCACAAGCGCTTTCCCGATCCTGGGATACTAGCAGAACTGTCTAACGCACGTAGGGATCTCCAACGGATTTTTACTGAGCGCTCTGTGATTGCCTGCGCTAAGGGCAGACATATTCACTACGCTCACGCGAACAAATGTGGGAGACATCTTGCTCACGCAATTCACCCCCAACAACGTAGACAGCATATTTCCCACCTCGTGTCCTCTACTCAGGTTAAACGTACTAAAAACTCGGAGATTGTTTCTGATTTCCGAGATTTTTACTCTTCCTTGTATAACCTTCCGGTAGCTCAGGCACCCTCCCCCTCCTCGCATTTAGAACTCTTACAATATATACAGGACACCTCTTTACCGCAACTACCCCCAGAAGCTGTGTCAGATCTGGAACGCCCGTTGACCACCTCAGACGTTTTGACTGCCATTAAGGGGCTTAAGCAAGGCAAGAGTCCGGGTCCCGATGGCTACACACCTTTATTTTTCAAACAGTACGCCCACCAATTGGCCCCATTGATGGCGCGGGCATTTGAGAAGGTTGGCGATGAACATCCGTTCTCTGCCGAACTCTTGCAAGCTCAAATAGTGGTGATCCCTAAACCTGGGAGAGATCCTACACTCTGCAGTAATTACCGCCCCATCTCCTTATTAAATGTTGATCTGAAACTGTATGCCAAAATTCTTGCCACGCGCCTAGCCCCCCTCCTTCCCTCCCTGATCCATGGGGACCAAGTGGGGTTTGTCCCTGGCCGTGAGGCCAGAGACAACACCACGAAAACGCTACATTTGATCTCCTATGCCAAGACACACAATATCCCCACCTGCCTCTTGGCCTGCGATGCCGAGAAGGCATTCGACAGGGTGAGCTGGCAGTTCCTTCGAGCATCCCTGCAACAAATAGGCTTAGGCCCCAATTTACTTTCCAAGATTATGGCTCTCTACTCTCGCCCAACTGCTCGGGTCTCAGCTAACGGGGACTCGTCCACACCATTCCGAATTAGCAATGGCACTAGGCAGGGTTGCCCCCTGTCGCCCTTGCTGTTCGCAATCACAGTGGAGCACCTGGCACAAGCTATACGCAACAATGCCTCTATTTACGGTATTCCTACCCCCTCGGCTCCCCGCAAGCTGTCACTCTATGCTGATGACTTACTTTTGTATGTCACGAACCCTCACACTAGCTTACCACATATTCTCGTGGAATTGGACCGCTTCGGTAGTTATAGTAATTTTAAACTTAACATAGCAAAAACTGAAGCCCTGAACATTTCTCTACCGGAGCGGGACTTGGCGACCCTGAAAAGGGACTATCCGTTCCGGTGGCAATTACGCTCTATTAAATATCTAGGGACTGCTATCCCGAGAGATCTGCAAGACATTTATTCCTAGAACTATAGCCCCTTGCTGACCAGCATTAAACGTTCCCTTGACTCCTGGTATAATTTGAAGCTCACTTGGTGGGGGAGGATGAACGTCATTAAAATGGACATACTGCCCAAGGTTCTGTATCTGTTCCAAACCCTCCCCATACTCCTCCCTCGGGCGTTCTTCCTCTCACTCCGATCTGAGATAATCAAATTTGTATGGCTACGCCACCCACCGCGACTGAAACATAAGCTCCTCTGTGCCCCTAAGCTCCGCGGGGGGACTGGCCTGCCTGACTTTCAACTGTATCACACAGCATCCCTATTATCCAGACTGCTGGAGTGGTTCCCTAGACCCCTAACTAAACTCTCGGTGACTATCGAACAGGATATGACCCCTAGGGACCTTAGGGCCCTTCTATGGGGACATCATGCTATGTTCCGCTCGCTTAGAGGGGTCTCCCCTCTGACGATCGCAGCTCTGACCAAATGGTATACCTTCTCCAGTACAATAGGCCTGTCCACGGATCCTGGCCCTCTTTCCTCCCTTTTTGACAACCCACTTCTTCCCACTCTCCTTTCGGCTACCCACGTTGGGGCATACCGCAGGGAGGATTGGCCCACTGCTACTCAATTTGTCCACCCTTCCACGGGTCGATTAAGAGACCTAGCAACCTCGTCACTTTTGCCGGGCTTGGATTGGCTCTCTGAGCGATCCGTCAACCAATTTTGTAATTCGCTCTTCCTATCCGGTAATATTCATAGACCGCTCACCCTATTTGAGGAACTTTGCACTCTTCCCCACACACCGAAGCACACGCTATCTCTTCTTTACAAAGAACTCCAATCTCTTACTTACACCTCACTTCCTACTTATACAGACAAGTGGTCCGCTGACGTTGAGACCGAAATTACCCCATCGCAGTGGCATACCTCCTTTATTCTTACCCACCAATCCTCTAGGTCAGGGTTCACTCAGGAAAAGAATTACAAATTACTGTCACGATGGTACAGAGTTCCAGTCTCGGTACGCAGGATGTTCCCCGGTTCAACGGATGTGTGCTGGCGGTGCCATGGTGCGACAGGTACATACCTTCATGTTTGGTGGGATTGTTCTATGGTTCTCCCTTTCTGGGATAAGGTCTTTGAAACTTATAATGCTATGTATCAAGATACCATGTCCCCCTCGCCCTTGGTTGCTTTATTGTCCATTATACCGGGCTCCATTAAAAAGCACAAAGCTTGCCTACTTAGATTCCTCCTCTCTGCTGCCCGCCATAACATCACCCTTTACTGGAAGACAGACCGGGTCCCACCGGTGGTTAGATGGGTTGAAATTCTTAACGATATGATGGTCATGGAGGAGTTGCAGGCGAAGGTAGACGACAGATATGACAAGTTCACTGCTTTATGGTCTATCTGGCGCCATCACTCTGCCTCATCGGGCTTCCTCAGTGGTCTCCGATAGGACAATGTCCCGCCTTGTGTTTCCAATGTTTACATGGGACACCTCCCTGGGGGTTGCACGGCTTGCAAGGCTGTGTTCTCATTTCCCTCAGTGCACCCTCTTGCTGCTGGCCCCCGTTTGTCTTCCCTCTCTCCCCATGTGACGACCTGAGTTGTGCATTAGGTCATCGCCCCGGGTCCGCCCTGGAGGCTGTAGTATTAACCAATGTGATTTCTGTTCTGGGGTTCCTGTCTCCCTCTCTACCTCTCCTTTGCCATCCCTTGTCCCTTCCCCCTCCTTCTCCCACCCCCCACCCCTCTCCCCCTCCTACTGACCCCTTTCCTTATTTCCGTTTCAACTGGTATTAATCAGTTTTGTTAATCTCGCAGTTTTTTTAATATATGCTTTTACATTTGTACCCCACTGTTTGTGTATTTTCGAAACGTACTGCCATTTTGTACACCTCGTTTGCACTGATTTGTGTTAATAAAAAATATGTTCAACCTTACTCAGTGTGAAGCTAGTGTCAGTGATGATAAAGTTAACAGATGGGTATTAAAATGTATTAAGCGTCATGGCGGTCCTTATGAAATTCCAGAAAAATGTAAGCAGACGTGGACTGTGATGAAGGAATTTTTAGAGAAAAATATTTTTGATAGCAACATTTCAGAAAGTAAAAGAAAAGGTTGTATTGTGCAGGGCTTATTATCTTGCTGTTTAACCATGGAAAGTTCTTTGAAGCATAAGGTTGAGGAAATTACCCAGTTACAGAATGCAGTTGCTAATAGCAACAATGTTTGTGAGAGGTTACAAAACCAATCAGACACTGAGACAGTAAATTTAAAATTGCATGCAGTTACCATTGGGGGAGCTTTGCTTGAGAAATCTGAACGCTGTGATGAATTATCAGAGGAAAATGAGAGATTAAAATTAAGAATTATGGAATTAGAGAAAAGATCTCAGGAATGCAGATATGCATCAAATCTTGGATTCAACAATCTGCAGCAAAATACAAACACAAACTTTCTATCAAATGATAGAGAACCTTATATTAAATCTGATAATTCGTTGCCAGCCGCACCCACTGTGACCTCCACAATTTATAACAATATTAATAATACAGGTGAAGTTCAGCTGGTAATGAAGCCTTTGAAAGCAAAAGAATTAGATGCAATTCTTAAAGAAATAGGAATGATTCCCTGTCATGATTTGAACAGATTTTTAAAATGGTTTTGTGACTTGGAGAATGTCAGAGATATGTACAGTCTAAACCCATCTGACTTAGAAAGAGTTTTGCAACATTCTATAGGAAGTGGACTTTGGATGAGAATTAAACAAATCTGTATTCAGCCTGTGAGGACAAGGGACATATTACTGGAATTATTATGTGTTTTGTATGGTGTACGTTCTGATGTTACTATTCATGGGAAGATCCAACAAATGCAAAATGAATCTCCCTATGAATTGTCACATAGGATAGCAACTATTATGGAATTATTGGTCAGTAATAATCTTGCATTTGAGCATGGTGGCTTGATACATATGAATATGTTTCTAGATGCTTTGCATGAAGATATCAAACAAAATATCTTATTAGTTACGCCAAATCCTCGTGATTTAAAAGACGTATTGTTGAGAGCAGACCATTTATGGAGAAAGTCAAATGAGCAAGCTGTCAAAATTGATTTAGAAAATTGTTTAGGACAAATACTGAACATAAAGATCAAAAGATAATATCTTATGATAACACCCAGGGAGGAGACTCCGGGTCAAACATAGGTGATATTAATTTGAAAAACAGAGCTGACCAAAATAATAAGAAAAGGTCCAAGACCTGGATACCATTTTCTCAGTTAAAACAGAAATATGACCACCTGAAGATTGAGTACGATAAGATGAAAATAGAACATTACACATTATTGGAAAAGTTGAACAGATTCCCGGGTGTCATAAATGAAGATGTACATTCTCCAGATCTGTTTTTGAATGCAAATGACACTTCTCTAGCAGTGGGGGTGAATTAGCTTCAAACTGTAAATGTGTAAATAGTACTTTGTTTTAACTTCAAATAATGTTTGAAGACCTTGCTAATGAGTTTTTTTGTTGGAGAGTTTTTTGTCTTTCAGACATTGCCGGTGATGCTCGTTTGCATGTGAATAGCAGAAGCACTAGAAGTATCTGAAATTGCCGGCTAGTGGGGGAGAAACGCTGAATTCATGGACTCTCTCAATATTCATCAAGCAATGGACTTTTTTTGAACATCCAAATTTTCTCTTCAACTGACTTTTCTTCCTCGACGCTCTATTTTTTATTTTTATCCCTTTCCCAGATATATTTTTTATTTTCATTATGTTTTATTTCTTGAACTTTATCCTAAAACCAGAGCGAAGCATTTAAACCTAAAATAATTTTCATAACATCCGTACATATTACATATTGCATATTGATCAATATATTTGACATCTAAGGTGAGATTCTGCACAATGGCTTGGTATAGCATAAGTTATAGCATGTTGGGTGGTTTTCCTAAATTTATAAGAGGGGTGAGTGAAATTCATCACTCCAGTCATGATTTGAAACTTTGTTGAATCAGTTGTTTATAATATACTAAAGGCTATGACACATATGGATGAAAAATACCTTTCTACCTTTCATGGTGAGGATACTGGCAAGAATTTCCACTGCCGCTTTGTCTGGATAGAAGATCTAATAAACACTGATGTCACGGTGATTCTATCTGAACCATCGTATGAGGGTATACCATTCAGGTGGAATTATGGACTGAATGATCCAAGTAACTACTCTATTGAAAGCTATGAGGGGTCAGCCTACGGCAACTTACAAAAATAAATTGTGGCTGGCAATCAACAAATTCAGGTACGTGACAGGTACACAACAGGTCATCGTTGCTCAAATAGGAAATGGAAAGAAGCAGATGTGAATTGTAAAATGCTCAGATGGACTCATGAATGTAAGGGCAAGTAAATAGTTTGCAGCACAGAGTTTTTACTGCCGTATCCAAACCTTTTGACCTTGAAACTGAATGCTGGTACATTGATGGTTCTTCTTATTATGAAGATAAAAGTAGAATATTTGTGTAGAAGCATCCTTAAAAATGAAAACCTTGAGCCTGGAGATGAGAGAATCCTGGACTTATGTGGATTGGAGCTCCCAGAGCATACCAAGTTTACTTTCAGTGAGATGGTGAGAGATGTGATGAAGTCAGACCGAGGAATGGACTGTGACATCAGCTCGTCTTTGCGCAATATTCAAGATCTTGATGTGATATAATAAGGCCTAACAGCTATATGACCACGGATGTTTACTAAATCCTTTTCCAGTCATGGTCTAACAGTTATATTATCTAATAACTGTTTCATGGGGATATTTTAGAGGCTGGTGAAGAGAGATGTAACCAGTTTCATCTTCATATTTTATATGAGCCATTGTAAAGCATTCATTACCTTAAATCATGATGATATTTTTTTGTTGTTTGATTTATGGGTCAGTTCTAGAAGTTAGAACAGACCCAAGTGGGGGTATATGTTGTAATATGTTGGCCAATTCATGTAGGATATTGTATTAAAGTACCATAATGACCAGAAATTCAGTTGAGTTGTCCAAGCCAACTGTATTTTAACATATCAAAGGGACAGCTGAAGACCCTTTGATGTGTTAATTTTATGCAAGTCTACCTAGGTGTGTGAGGTATGGCCTGTTAAGCTAATTGAACATTTCAATGGATACATTGTTTTAACTTAAGGAAGATGTAGGACCATAGAAGAAGTATTTATTGATGGTAATAAGATTGGAGGGAGGTATTCATGGGAAACATTTGGTTGACCTAGCAGAACCCCCCCCCCCCCCCGTGTCAGACCAGTACTTGAGAGGACATTCAAGCTGGCATTCAGTCGGTCTTGTCTGGGTGTGTGGTTATGAAGGCACTGGTCTAGGAAAAATATTCATGGTCGGATTATACTCCGTTGGTTTTTGTCATCTGTTACAAGACTTTGTTCTGTATTGGAAGTCAATAAAGTGCATCTCTCTGGAAGAATTGGGTTGCTGCGGAAGAGTACTTATAATAACGAATTAATCATCTACCCACTATACATATAATATATCACTACAGGCCTGCCCCTGCAGAGCTGACAAAATATCCGCCCCATTGTGGCTCCTGTCCCCCAAAAAAAACAGTGCAAGCACGGCATGGCATTGTTTTGCCTGCGTACTTGCGTAGCCCCTGGAACGCCTACGGAGCACCGCTGGTTCTGAGGACAGAGCACTGGAAGAGGCCATGGAGGAAGAAGAAGAGGAGTGGGTGGAGGAGAGAGGTGTGTCGCAATCAATAGTAGCATTTTGGAGGCGTGGTGGCGGAACAACCTCCAACACTACTGCACCTTGTCCTGCATCCTTCCCAGTCCAGAAGAGTGACCCAATGGGCAGTGAAAGACAGGTAACGTCCCTGTCCATGCCTGCTGGACCATGAGTCAGCTGTCCAGGGAGGCAAGGACATTGCCTTCCACATGCCGGTAGAGAGCCGGAATCGCCTTCCGTGAGAAAAAGTGGCGTTTGGGGACCTGCCACTGAGGAACCGCACATTGTACAAACTCACGGAAGGGGGCCGAGTCTACCAACTGAAAAGGCAGCAGTTGAAGTGCTAGCAATTTAGCCAAGCTAGCATTCAACCGCTGGGCATGTGGATGGCTGGGAGTGAACTTTCGCCGGTCCAGCAGCTGGGGCAGGGACATTTGCCTGATATAATCGGACGTGGGTGTACTGCTAGCAGAGTGCCCGGAAGCACTTGGCTGTGACACACATAATTCTACACTTTCATTCCTCTCAGAGCAGGTTTCAGAGAGGACTGAAGGTCTAGTGGGGTTGGAGATCCCAGCTGATGAGGAGCAAGGAGAGGTCCGCTTTGTTCTTTGGTGTGGGTCTTTGAGGTACACTTGCCAACGAGCTGCATGGCAGGTCAACATATGTCTGGTGTGGTGCCCAAGCGGCTGATGTTTTGGCCACGCGAGATACGCTTGAGACATATGTTGCAAATAGCAGCGCACTCGTCTCAAAAAAGGCCCACACCAAAGAACTTTTAGAATAACGCGCAGAGGCAGGCGGAGCTCTGCAGTGTGATTCAGTCGGTGTGCTGCCCCTAAGCTGGCCCCCGGAGGGCATCCTGCCTCGTTGGACATGTGCCTCCTCCTCCTCCTCTCTCCTACCAGGCACCCACGTGGAGTCAGTGCCCTCATCATCCCCTCCCTCTTCATCGCTGGAGCAAACCTGGCAGTATGCTGCAGCTTGTGGAACATGACTGCCAGATTGCTGTCCTTCTTGAGCATCCCCTCTCTCTGCATTCACGCTACTGCCTTCCTCTAGCTGAATATCATCATCAGAGCCTACAAAACACTGGGCATCCTCCTGGAGCATGTACCCAACACTGTGCTCAAAGAGTTCAGGAGACTTCTCAGGAGGACATGGTGGGTCTAGGTAAGGAGTCACTGATGATGACATTGAGAGGAGGGAAGACGATGCGTTGGCAGCTGCTTTGCTAATACTCAGAGCCTGGGTGAGAGAGGATGAGGAGGATGAAGAGGGCTTGGTCATCCACTCTACCAAGTCGTTGGCATGTTGCGGCTCAACATGTCCAGCTGCTGAAAAGAAGGACAAGTGTGTCCCATGGCCACGTGCTGATGATGACGATGCACCGTGTCCACGACCAGCACTGTTGTCTCTAGACACAGAGCCTGCTTGCCCTCTTTTATCGGCTTGCGCCTGTCTGCCTCTCCTTGCTGGCCTTCCAGACATGGTAATGGCCTGAAGGGAGTTGGGAAAACCAGCAATTGGGTAGTGTATATTGTGCTGGAGGCACACACAACATCCACTAACTCCTGCAGGTGGCAGATGGCTCAATTAGAGAAGAGCTATGTAGGTGGATATAACGGTGTATACTGGGTTCAGGGCACGCAGACAGCACGCACAATCTCCTACAACTGACTGCAAGCTCTATTTAAAAAGAGCAAGATAGTTAGCTATATAGGTGGATATAGCGGTGTATACTGGGTTCAGAGCACGCAGACAGCACGCACAATCTCCTACAACTGACTGCAAGCTCTATTTAAAACTAGCAAGATAGCTAGCTATATGCTGTAGATGGATATAGCGGTGTATACTGGGTTCAGAGCACGCAGACAGCATGCACAATCTCCTACAACTGACTGCAAGCTCTATTTAAAAAGAGCAAGATAGTTAGCTATATAGGTCGATATAGCGGTGTATACTGGGTTCAGAGCACGCAGACAGCACGCACAATTTCCTACAACTGACTGCAAGCTCTATTTAAAAAGAGTAAGATAGTTAGCTATATAGGTGGATATAGCGGTGTATACTGGGTTGAGAGCACGCAGACAGCATGCACAATCTCCTACAACTGACTGCAAGCTCTATTTAAAAGAGCAAGATAGTTAGCTATATAGGTGGATATAGCGGTGTATACTGGGTTCAGGGCACGCAGACAGCACGCACAATCTCCCACAACCGACTGCAAGCTCTATTTAAAAAGAGCAAGATAGTTAGCTATATAGGTGGATATAGTGGTGTATACTGGGTTCAGGGCACGCAGACAGCATGCACAATCTCCTACAACCGACTGCAAGCTCTATTTAAAAAGAGCAAGATAGTTAGCTATATACGTGGATATAGCGGTGTATACTGGGTTCAGGGCACGCAGACAGCACGCACAATCTCCTACAACTGACTGCAAGCTCTATTTAAAACGAGCAAGATAGTTAGCTATATAGGTGGATATAGCGGTGTATACTGGGTTCAGGGCACGCAGACAGCACGCACAATCTCCTACAACTGACTGCAAGCTCTATTTAAAACGAGCAAGATAGTTAGCTATATAGGTGGATATAGCGGTGTATACTGGGTTCAGGGCATGCAGACAGCATGCACAATCTCCTACAACCGACTGCAAGCTCTATTTAAAAAGAGCAAGATAGTTAGCTATATACGTGGATATAGCGGTGTATACTGGGTTCAGGGCACGCAGACAGCACGCACAATCTCCTACAACTGACTGCAAGCTCTATTTAAAACGAGCAAGATAGTTAGCTATATAGGTGGATATAGCGGTGTATACTGGGTTGAGAGCACGCAGACAGCATGCACAATCTCCTATAACTGACTGCGAGCTCTATTTAAAACGAGCAAGATAGCTAGCTATATAGATGGATATAGCGGTGTATACTGGGTTCAGAGCACGCAGACAGCACGCACAATCTCCTACAACTGACTGCAAGCTCTATTTAAAAAGAGCAAGATAGTTAGCTATAAAGGTGGAAATTTTTATTAAAATAAAACTGCTACTGATTTACATAATCAAGAACTTAAGAAAAACTCATACTTGAGCAAAAAAAGAACTAAAGAACAACTTGCATAAATGCTTTTGGACAGACCGGATCTATTCAAACTGCCCATATCAGACGATCCTTAATCCCATGATCATCTGGGAAGAAAAAAAAAAAAAAAAAAAAAAAAAAAATTCCTAATCATTATTCAAACTATATACATTTATATTACATACCCCCTATAGGCAGGAACGTAACGAAACTGACGGTGCATACCATGTTTTTAAAATTAAGTTGCCCAAAAGCTAAAAAAAAGGGGGTGAAAGGACAGACGCACCCCCACCTAAGGAAAAGAAGAGGGAGATCATCAAGGTGGCCGGAAAGAGAACCCTCTCCACAACCTAGCACACCTTTCCCTACCCATTCTTTCCCCCTCAAGAAACCTCACCTTACCCAATTCCCGAATGATATCACCCGCCACCTCATGCATGGGCAGGAATTTGCCCCTAGTGGACACTAAACACCGAGCGTGCCAAGTGTAGTAAAGGCATATGACACTAACTAAAAACAGTGATGATAACACAAAACCCCTCCGGGCTCTGAAGTCACCGTACACCCTCTCAGAATAGGCAAGGGCCCGGAGACGGGGATAGCCAATGGCATCTCCAACCTCCCCCAGAACCCCCAAGTTGAAAGGGCACTCGACCAAAAAGTGGTCCATGGTCTCTAGTACCCCACCACACTCAGGGCGAGGACAGCCTCTGTCCTCTGGGCTCCGGTACTTCAAGTTCGATCTCACATAGAGTCGTCCATGGAACGCCCTCCATGCGAGATCCCAGAACTTGGCAGGAATTCTCTTAGAATTCAGGAGGGCTAGTCCCTCCCTGAGAACCCTGTCTGGACAGTCCCTTAAGGCCAGTGGTCTCAAAACGTCCGAGGCCATGACCCTCTGGTACAGCTCTCGCCGGCCCAGGGAGCCTACCTCTAAGGCCGTTATCCTCCACCGCCTTAGTACCTTCAGGGCGATTGGGACATAGGCGGGGAGGTACCCATGGGACCTCCGAAGGTCACCCGGGCGGCCGCCCCCCTCCCACCTGCTCAGGAACACCAGGAACCAATTCTTACATGAACGTTCCCATAGAGAGGGCTCGTCCACAAAAATGGATTGCAGATTGAACTTCAGGAACACCACAGTAAAGAAAACCGTGGGGTTGATCATGTCCAAACCGCCCTCCCCTCTCCGTCGATACGTGACCTCCCTTTTTATCAGGTTCAGTCTGTTTCCCCACAAAAGCAGAAAAAACAGACCGCAGACCCGCGCATAGAGTGACTCTGGCAACAGACATGCGTAGCTGACATAGAGGAACTCGGGAAGCAAATAGGTTTTAACCAGGCTCACCCTTTCCCTCAATGACAGCTTCCAGCCTTTCCAGGCGTTGACTTTCTGGGTGGCACTTACCAACCTGCGCTCCCAATTTAGCTTGGGATAATCACCCTGGCCGAAATAAATGCCTAAGATCTTAACTTCTGGTCGGGGCGGGGGAAAAACGTCCGGGAGGGCAAACTGCTCACCCTCCCTTCCCAACCAGAGAGCTTCACTCTTGTCCCAGTTGACCAACGAACCAGACGCCTCGGAGTAGCCTCCAATCTGTGTTTCCACAAAATGGGCCTCCTCTCGGCTAGCCACCACCACCGAGACGTCGTCCGCGTAGGCCACCACCTTCACCGCCTTATCCGGGCCACTGCCGGGCTCCATCAGGACCCCCCTCAGCTGCCCACAGTCTAGCCTTCTTACGAAGGGGTCGACTGCAAAGACATAGAGCAGGGGACTCAGCGGACAGCCCTGCCTAACACCAGAGTCCACCGGAAAGGTAGGACCCACCCAACCATTGACCAGAGGGAAGCTCTCGGCCCCTCTGTACAAAGTCCTGAGCCAATCAATAAATCGATCAGGCAGGCCGTATCTACCCAGGAGAAGCCAGAGGTACTCGTGGTCTACCCGATCAAAAGCTTTCGCCTGATCTAATGCCAGCAGATACCGCCCATCACCCGTTGCCCTGCACCTCTCCACAGCCTCCCGGACGTTAAGGACTGCACTAAAGGTGCTACGGCCGGGAACTGTGCAGTGCTGGGAGGCAGACAGCAGCTTGCCCGCAACAGCAGACATACGCGTAAACAAAATCTTTGCCAGAATCTTTCTATCCGTGGAGAGAAGGGCGATAGGACGCCAATTCTCAACCACGGACGGATCCTTCCCCTTGGACAGAAGGATCAAGGCCGACCTTCTCATCGAGGGAGGGAGCAGGCCAGATGCCAAACACTCACTGAACACCTCCCTCAGAGGAGGAGCCAAAAGGCTCTTAAAGGCTTTATAAAATTCTGCCGTGAACCCATCAGGCCCCGGCGACTTCTTTAGAGACAACGAGTCAATAGCCTGCTCAATTTCGGCCACTGAGATCTCTTCCACCAAGGAGTCTAGGGGGTCAGACCCCACCTCAAGTGGAGTCCCATCAAGAAATTCCTTGGCTCTCCTCAGATCCAACGGCTTCTTCCGAAGGATGTCTGAAAAATGGGCTCTGATGATCCCCAGGATGCCTGGCTTGGACCTTACCAGGGAACCGGAGGGATCTCTCAGTCCATGTATGACCTTCCCACTCACCGCGTCCCCACAGCTTTTGTAGGGATCCGGGTTGGTGAACTTCCCGTAATCCCTCTCCAGCACCAGGGAGGCGAGACGGTCATACTGACACTCCTTCATCTGGAGCTTCAGATCCGAGATCTGGTCCTGAGGGCCACCATCAGAAACCAAGCGATCTAGCTGCCTGCGTAACTTCTGGTAGGCCTGATACCGGGATGCTGCCCGACGGCCTGAGACTTCCCGGAAGAAGCCCTCCGACCTCTTCTTCACCACTTCCCACCATTCCTGGCGGGAGCAGCCGCTCTCAAGGAGCGAGGCTTGTTCTAAAAAGAAGTCCTCATAGGCCGATCTGATTTCAGGGTCCTCAAGTAGCGACCCGTTTAGTCGCCACAGGCCCCTCCCTTTCTGAGGGGTGTCCGCCACATTCAGAGTGACCGACACCATACGGTGATCAGAGAACTCAACCGCATGCAGCGCAGGAGCTGCAAAGGACGAGTCCCCCTTCAAAAAAAACCTATCTAACCTACTCCTACAACTACCTCTGGAATATGTGAAACCAGTGAGGTTGGGGAAGTGGCGAACGTGCACATCCACCAACCCAGCTTCCCTCACTATTCTATTCAAAAAGATACTATCATATCCCAGAGGGCCTGAGGTGCCTGCCCGGTCCTTTGACCTGGTGACCATGTTAAAGTCACCACCAAAGACCACCTGCTGGGATGTAAACAGGTATGGTTTCAGCAGCGTGAGAAGGTCCTTCCTCCCCCTCTGGGACTGAGGTCCATAAAAATTGATAAGGCGGAGGGATTCCCCCCTCACGACTGCGTCCACAATCAAACACCTACCGATTTCCAATTCAATCACTCGTCGACAAGCCACCGAACCAGTCTTAAAAAGGACCGCAACACCACTGCAGGGCTCAGCCGCAAGAGACCAGAGGGAGGGCCCATGTCTCCACTCCCTCTTCGCTAGGTGCATCTCTGCCACAGATGCCAGCCAGGTCTCTTGCAAAAACAAAATGTCGGCTTCAACCCGGCCGAGAAAATCAAAGGCTGAAAATCTAGCCGCCGCAGAACGCACACTTGCGACATTAATGGTCGCAAGGCGTATTGGAGCGGGTACCGCCATCCTTAGTGATTGAATTTTACGTTCCTCTCTATTTTACATTTCTAAAAAAAAAAAATCAATCCTCCTCGGAGTCCGAGGAGGAAAGGATCCCGTATCTGTTCCATAGGGCCAGTGAGGAGCCCCCCCCTGCCCCTGAACTCGTACTGGGCTGGGGGTCCTCACCACCCTCCTTCCCCGAAACCTTCCTCTTCCTCTTCTTTTTAGTTTTCTTCTCCCATTCCACTTTGGGAGGTTCCCTCCCACTCTCTTCATCGGACCTCCCACTGGAGATCTCCTTAACCCTCTTATTAACCCCCTTACCAGCCCCTGAGATGTCCATTGGGGTCACCCCTCCTGCACTAGCCTGCCGACCACTCACGACCACCGAAGAGGCCGGAGGGGGCATTAGTATAGCCGCCTGATCCAGGGGTGGATGCGGTTTACCCGCAGATTTAATTACTGAAGGGAGGGGGGGGGAAGGGGGCAAAGGAGAAGAAGGGGAAGCTGGGAGGGGGGAGACCAGGGGGGCGAGAGGGGAAGGGGGGGAGCAGGGGAAAGGGAGGAGGACGGGGGGGAAACAGGGGGAGGGGGGGAGGGTGATTTTTGGGCGAGGGCTTTTTCGCCTTGGCCGGCTTCCCAGGTGTTTTTGTTGCCGTTGCCCCATCTGACACAGGGTCAGACGGGGCCGGAGAACTCGCCGGCTCCCTCACTACGCCAGTTCCTGTCCTTGATCCGCGCCTGGGGGGTCTGACCCTTTGAGGGAGGGGGGAACCCTCCCTCTGTGACCCTGAGGGGTTGGGATCCCCACTTCGTCTAGGGACCCCCTCACCCTCCGGGCCTGGGGCACCCCCCTCAGCCTGGCACCCCCTGAACGCCTTGGGGCACCGACTAAAGGGGTGTCCCATTTCCCCACAGAGGTTGCAGACAATAAGCCTGCAACCCTCAGGTGAATGGCCGAAACCATTGCACCTCACACAGCGGGGCATTGTGCAGTCCGCACTGAGGTGCGCGGGACTGCCGCATTTGAAACAGCGACGGGGCTGTCCAGGGTAGAAGACCAGGATCCGGTCTCTACCTATAAAGGCGCTGCCAGGTACATGCGCCACGGTATTATTGTGGCGCTTGAGCCGGATCCTGACCAACCACGCACCTGTCCAGACCCCGCGCTCATCCAAACTTTTCCTCAGCCCTGTCTGGAGCTGCCCGTACCGCGTCAGCCAGGTCGCGATGTCCTCAGGTGGGAGGGACTCGTTCCTGACCAGTACAGTCACATTCTTTATCTCCTCCTGCCTCGAAAGAGGTATCACCCGGAAACTTTTCCACGGATCTGACTTCCTGACGAGCTCGTACAGTGTCAGGAAAAGCTCCATGGAGACCAAGGAGACGAAACTCACATCAAACTCCTTCGAGTTTGTGGGGTGTATGACTGCAAATAAGTCAGAAACTTTAAAGCGCAGCCCCAGCAGATAGTCGATGACCTGACCCCTGCTGGGACATGCAGACGTCCCTTCCCACCTGAGCTGCACCACATTCCGTCTGCGCCTCTCAGGGCCCCCCGTACCCCTCGTCCAGGCCTGCGCACCCTGGGGCTGATCCCCAGGGGGAGCCCGGAAATTCTGGGCGCCAAACTGGCCGTACAGGGGACCCAGGGGGACAGAGGAACCTGCCACCTGTGCAAACGAGCGCCCAGCCTTCAGGGCACCTAAGAGGTTTGCCTCCTCCTGTGTGCCCAAGATGAAAACTGGGTCTGTGGGGGAAGGGCCAGACCCCTGACGGACCGGACTCCCTGGCTCAGTACCTCTACCCACCGCATCCCCACCAACCGGCATCTCACTCCTTACCACGGGGGAAGGAGCAGTACCCCCTACACACATATGATCCTGGGGGGGAGCCACCTTCATTTCTTCAGGACCCCGCTCCTGTGACCCCTCCAAACCCCTTATGAAA
Organism: Lithobates pipiens; assembly: GCF_037356315.1. Lineage (NCBI taxonomy): Eukaryota > Metazoa > Chordata > Amphibia > Anura > Ranidae > Lithobates > Lithobates pipiens. The sequence continues at coordinate 183,694,612 of NW_027507758.1, forward strand.
TCCAGGGCCGAGCACTCGCTCCTCAAATCCCCCATCGGGGACTCACCCCAGCATACTTGTCCTGCTGGAAGAAAATCCCCAGAGGACGCTAAAGCTGTTTTTTCCAGGGAGGTCTCCGATACCAACGCCTCCTCTCCCCCAACGAGCGACACCAACGGCCCCCCTAGCTGAATTCCCGGTGTCCCCACTTCTGTTTTAGGCCCTCCTGGGACTTCCGGGGTCACCACTGACATCACTTCCGGTTCCCCGGAAGTCGATGAGGTCACTTCCTGTCTCGTCACCCGGAACAGGAAGTGATGCACCCGCCCCCATCCCACCACTCCTCCCAGTGTCAGCAGAGGATGCTTGTCCACAATGTCTATCCAAAACTGCACATGTGTCCGTTCCCATCAGCACCTCCCCCTCTCTCCATGCGGCCGCGGTGGGGGCCGCCATTATGGCCGGTTTTCCCCGCACCGCTATGGGTCTGGCAGGAGTCGTCGGGGTCACCGGGGGGGCCCCGGAGGGGGGTCGGACTGCACTCTCCGCTGGGGACCTCTGACTATTGGCCTTCACTGGCCCCTCCGACGGCTCTCTGGTGAGGACCACCAACAGTTTCCTGTTCCGCTGACTGTGACTTGCATCTCCACCGGAGCTTTTACATGCTTCATCGGGTACCCTACCCGGATTCTCCTGGACTGCGGCCATAGGCATAGCAGGTGTTAACACAGGAATCCGGGGACCCTCCGCACTGACAGCTCCGGGGGTCATACTTTCCTGACAGGCCATGGATTGGTTGTCACCGGAAAACGCTGCTTCCACTGGGGTCTGTGGCACTGTTGCATCAGGTGAGAGTTTCAGGGGGGACTTCAGGGGGGTATTTCCTCGTCTCACCGCCTGGGTTCCTTCCTGGCTGGCCTTTAGAAGTTCTTTCTTTACCTCTGTCAAAAACCTTCTCTCACCCTTTCCACGTTCGCAGAGACCGCCCAGCAGCCGCCAGAGGTCCCTGCATTCATGCTTCAGGCCATCTATGGTCTCCCTATATTCGCCACGTTTGCTGCTGGCTGAGCGGTCCCTGCGATTTCGTAGGTCGGCCAGTCGCTCCGATCGCTGTACATAAGCTGCCGCGGCCTTCTGTATTAGGGTTTTTACCCTTTCTCTCCTCTTCTGGAGCTTGCTTGGGCCCTCTCCCGGCTGGGCCCAGGTCCAGTCCATTAGCTCAGACTGTGTGACCAGGAACAACTTCTCCTCCCTGGAGAGGTCTCTCACCCCAGGGGGGGTTGTCTGAGACCCAGGCCGGGAAAGAGGCCCCGGGCCTGGGCTGGCCGATGCCATGAGGCCAGATGTCCAGGACAGCCGTGGTTCTCCACAGAGCTCCTCCACGCACGTCTGCTCTCTTGGAAAGCCTCTCCAGGTGTGTACTGCGTTCAGGGCACGCAGACAGCACGCACAATCTCCTACAACTGACTGCAAGCTCTATTTAAAATGAGCAAGATAGCTAGCTATATAGATAGATATAGCGGTGTATACTGGGTTCAGAGCACGCAGACAGCACACACAATCTCCTACAACTGACTGCAAACTCTATTTAAACAGAGCAAGATAATTAGCTATATAGGTGGATATAGCGGTGTATACTTGGTTCAGGGCACGCAGACAGCACGCACAATCTCCTACAACTGACTGTAAGCTCTATTAAAAAGGAGAAATATAGCTAGCTATATAGGTGGATATAGCGGTGTATACTGCGGTCAGGGCACGCAGACAACAACCACTACAGAAGAGCAAGAACGCAAAATAGGCTGATAACGAACGGTGTATACTCTGTTGAAGGTACACAGAACACCCACTAACTCCTACAGATGCCAACACACTACACAAGGCCGCCGCGCTGGCGGCCTTATATAGTGTGGGGCATGTACTACACAGCCTGAGCTATGATTGGCCACAGGCATCCTGCCTGTGGCCAATCATGGCTCTCCTCGCTGCCGCCGCTGTGATTGGCCAAGCATGCGGGGTCACAGTGCATGCTTGGCCAATCATGAGCCAGCAATGCACTGCGATGGGGCAGTGCATTGTGGGCCATGAGCGCCACACGAATTTGGAGCGAATGGCCCATAACGTTCGGAATTCGCAGAACGGGCGAACAGCCGATGTTTGAGTCGAACGTTTGTTCGACTCGAACATGAAGCTCATCCCTAGTGACTGATAATAACGAATATGGCGGTAACCCATTGTGAGAGCGACATGGAGGCATTGGAGGATGTTCCTGGGTCATCTACAAGTGTTTCTGTATATATATTATATACTCGTTCAAACTGGTGATAGCGATCACTGATCAGACAGGTAACAAGATTCTATAATAATAAATCCCCCCCCCCACAACACAGGCAGCCTCCGAGGCTATCACAACAACACTAGCAGCAACACTAGTATCACTATAAGTTTCTCACACTAACACAATAGCAGCAGATTATTAGGAAAAAGTTAAGTTGAACTGTAGCTTGCTTCACTATTGTTCTGCTGCTGTGCTTACGTTTAATAATAATTCAGGTTCTCTGACAAGTGACAATTCAAAGGGACCAGCTAAGATTGACTGTCTTCTGAAATGATTCAGTGTCTGTGTCTCTCTCTGCTAGCAACCGTAAGTGAAAGTAAGTTGGCTGTACATGTGTACTTAAGCCCCATACACACTATCAGTTTTTCTGCTGAGTTTTTCCTTCAGATTTACCAAAACCATATAATATGAGGTCAAACCTTAGGAGTTTCAATGTGTATGCAATCAGGCAGGCGCTTGTACTACATGGTTTTGGTAAACCTGAAGGAAAAACTCAGCAGAAAAACTGATAGTGTGTATGGGGCTTTAGTTGTAGCTATTTTACTGCTCCTCTTTGGTTACAATCAGCCAATAACATTCATCATCATCATTATTTTTATTTTACTTCCCCCACCCAATTCCAGAATCTTTTCTTTCTGTCGAATCTTTTCTTTCTATGTCGAATATTTTCTCTCTGTCTAATCTTTTCTCTATATAATCTTGGACTAATAGAGTAAGGTTAGGCACATTCGACCACAGGTTCAATAGACACAGATTGTTATTGTCAGAGTCACGTCGAATCTCCTATTCTATATCGAACTGTTGTAACAACGAAAATGAAAATAAAGCATTTATTTATGTTGGATCTTTTGTTTTTCTGAATTCTGCGCTTTCGTTATCGTTTGTCAAAATCAAAATGAAAATACATGAAATTCGGAAGAAAACGAATACACATGTCTACTGCCATTTTTTAAATGGATTTAGTCAGAATCTTGTGCTTTCCCTGCATTCTTTTTAGCTTTCCTTCCTCTGTACATCATCTCAAAAGATGCCCAGGGGTATTAGCAAGGTACCTGTTACAAATGTAGGTAGGTTTTCAGTCAAGACCCAGGTTATCGGCCATTCGTGTCTCGGTCGGAATGGAGCGCTCAGGCAGACATGTCTATCACAGACAACTCTGCGGATGCACTCTCATTACTGGAGTTTTTAACAGTTGTGCGGAAGGGTGTAATATAGGAATACACCACTAAGTATTAGTCTTTTTACTTAGTTTGCTCAAAAAGTAATTTTAAAAGTAGCTTATTATAAAATGGATTGCGCTCCCTTCTGATAGTAATTTTTATCCCCCAAGTATTACTCAAGCACATTAACTAATTCGGAACAAAACTAAAGCACTTTATATTTTGGATGTACCTTCCTGTGAAACAGGCACATAAGAGTAGATATATGAGATATACACTTTTCTTATTTTTATCAATACGCCTTCATGAGAAGCAAAGCAAGATGAGACTGTCTGCTCATTCTCTGTTTGAAAGTACATCAAGAATAAATCTGAGATATCTACACAAAAAAATAAATTATAAATATTTTCTCTTTGAATGCTTGACAGATTTGACAAAGAATCTAAAACAAAATTATTACAGTACAAGGTCAAAAAGAAAACTTCTTTTATCAATGTATTTGCTTGGATGACACTTTTTTTTTTTTTTTGCTTGAAGCTGACAGCCCCTTCCTGCCTGTCCCTATTTAAACTGACAAAACACAGGCTGCTGGAACAATAACTTGAATAGCACTCAAAACTATATCCTGTATTACTTTACCATACCAGTCCTGAAAAGGACTTTTGTGGACCTAATAGTAACAGCTGATGATTAAACTGACTGTCCCTGCTGCACACAGCGGCCTGTCCCTCTCTCTACACTGACAAAAGACAGGCTGCTGCAACAATCACTAGCACAGCAGTGCCTCAAACCTATATCCTGAACTACACCTAACACCTATACCAGTCCTGAAAAGAACTTTTGTGGACCTAATAGCTAGCGATTTGGGTCACTGCAGTCTCTCCCTGCTCCACACAGCAACCTCTCCCTATAGTGACATATGAAAGAATGTAAAATAGCCGCCGGATCGGGTCTATTTATAAGTTAGGGGGAATGTCCAAGTGTCCATGTGCTGTAATGTCTCAATTGGCTGTCCTGTACCCCATGATGGATGTGTCATCATAGGTCAAAGTTCTGTTACACAGTAAACACGGAAGTCCGCCGGGCGAACAATAGTCCGCCGATCAGGCGGACGGCGAACAGCCGAAATTCACTGCGAAACGACCGCCGGGCGAACCGTTCAGCCATCCCTAACAGCAAATTTACACTTGTATAGAAGCTGTGCACTCGCTACTTTACATTGTAGCAAAGTGTAATTTCTTCAGTGTTTTCACATGAAAAGATATAAAATATTTTCAAAAATGTGAGGAGTGTACTCTCTTTTGTGAGATACTGTATATGTGAACTACAGGCAATTCTCTAAATACACAATTGAAATACATATATGGGCCTGCCAAAGCATTTCTTATTCTGCTCTTACAGTTGTTTTGATCCAGGTATTCCAAACAAAATATCCAGGTCCATGACTGCCCTTTAACCTCCAATTTCAAGGAAGAAAGGACATTAAAAATGAGTTGGGGGTGACAGGAGTCCTTCTGGTTATTTGAGATCACCCCACAACAAGAAGTTTACTTTGACAGAGTTCTGCAAGAAAAAGCTGTCCCTTGGGAAAACCCACAGCAAACTATCTATCCCCAGTCGGTACAGCTTTGGGACATATCCATATGGCCTTTTAGTTAAACTTTGGCATTCAATGACACAGGTTAGCTGTGTGGCATGGTAATATTATCACAGGTGGGGGACTCCCAACCTATGCTGTAGTTTAGAGTGAAAGTGGGTGTGCCTGGCAAGTCTAGGTCAGCAGTGTTTCTATATGGAGCATAAAATCTGTCATTGCAAGGTGCAGAGAACAAAGGAATTCAAATAGGTAACACTCAAAAAAGATATATGAAGTTTGGTGAGTAAATCATTTTTATTCATATGGCCCAGCCAGGCTGTAAGTAAGCTTTTAAGTTTGTAAAAAATAGGTACGTAGTTGCCTGGTAAGTGATGAGGTTCACATTACACCAGCGCTATTTTCATTATTATAGAAAATTGGCAATACTACAAAAAACAAGTAAAAGTTCTTTTGATAATATTGCAGCAGTGCTTTTTTCCTCTTTCAAATATGAACATCTCTTCTCATGATCAATACAATGAGGTAGATAGTGGAAAGGTAGAGTCTCTTATTGTGATTTGTGCACAGCTTCCACCCACGATTCACCACGTGTGGTAAAAAACACCCTTTTGGGGGTACACTCACCAGACCGTAAATACAATAAAGCCTTGATATCTTAAGCTTATAAAACTCCGCTTTCCACTGTCCATCTCCCACCGTCAATTAGGTGTCAGGGTTGATTCCCATAGGGCTCCTGGAATGCATAAAAAATAACAATGTCCACATAGCGTAATCCCGTTTAAATAATTTTATTCAATTTTGCCCACAACCCCCTAGTAAAAACATGCGTACCAACATATTAAATATATGAAGCATATAATGAAAATTTACTGTGCCTGTTTTGTAGAAACGTCCCCCGGAAATAGAGAGTCCACCTTTCGTATAGAATCAGCGGAAGTCTCCCCGCATGTTCGGATAGCTGGAACGCACTCATGAGGCGCAGGCGTCACTTCCGGTAGGTCACAACTCTGGCGTGTTTCGTCATATCCGACTTCATCTGAGGGCATGACCAACCAACTGGAAGTCAGCTTTTATGTGCATCCCACGGCGCTCCCAGCCAACTGGGCCCACTACATATCTGACAAGCAGTGCGGTTGGCCAATCATCGCCGCCGCACACCTAATCTATATAGTAACCTGTCAGAATAAGCTGATAAGAATTAGCACTAGATATGTTACACCGTTCACCTCTACTTCGGTAAATCGATAAAAATACTATGAAAATGTACATACAAATAATACATTTCCTAAACATAAATATAGATATAAATGTAAATAATAATAAATAAAAATCAAAATAATGACTAATATCCAATAAAAAATCGATCTCCCAACAATTGATGGCCAATACGGAGGACGAACGTACACTGTGCCAGTATTTTGTTTTTTTTTGCATGCAGGAAGCGCAAAGCATGCAGGGAAGTTTCAAGGCCTATGAGGGGGCTGGAGAGATTTACTTCTCCAGAAAATAATCAAATATTCTCAATTAATCCGTTTATTACGTGCAATAGCACTCATGTAGTCTATGCATTAAGGTGCCCGTGTAGGCTTATTTACATTGGACGAACAAAAAAGATGCTGTGTGTAAGGATAGTGGAACACATCCATAATATCAAAATTGGTTTTAAAGACCACAATGTCTCATTGCATTTTAAACAAAAACACGATATGAATGCAACTGGTTTGGAATTCTGGGGGGGTTGAACAAATTCTACCACATTGGAGGGGTATTAATATGGTCCGAAAATTATCTAAACGCGAAACTCAATGGATCTATTTGGTGGACTTATTGGCGCCCAAAGGCCTGAATATAGAATTAGATATCAATTGCTTTATTAGTGATACGTAGTACAGATTAATAGATGATAGTCCTTCTCGTATAGTATCTATTATTCTTTGTGCAGTATTGTATATCTCCAAGGGTGAGCGGGGGTTTTCCACTAACCCGGGGAATAAAGGGTGTCTTTTCTTTTCTTTCCATTTTTGATTCTGAACATTTTTATTATGCAGTATACAGGTGATACATATGGAAGTATCTTCATATATTCATGTACTTCACATGCGTTTAGTTGCTGAGAACGCCAATGGGTACTTTAGTCAAAAATAATATTTAAAAAAAATTCCCCTTTTTAAATCGCTTAATACTAGGCATTTAAGTATCAGTAGGAGTGAGCATATATTTGGGCATCACCTTTTTATCAATTGTTTGAGTATACATGTGGGCATTACTATTTTATATATCCAATTTTTAAGTGTATATTTTATGCATTTATTTATTGTTTATAATTTATGTATCGAAATATCATTAATTAGATTAATTTGTTTTGCCTTTTAAAATATATTTTATTCAATATTATTTAGACGTATGAGTTTGTATGGCCATACACGGTGAGACATTCGTAAGAAGTATTGCTACACACTGATTGTGATTCGGCACAATCACGAGTGGAACGAGCTGGGCTATAAGGTGGTCTATTGATATATGTAAGATGCCAAGATTATACTGGCACAGTGTACATTCGTCCTCCGTATTGGCCATCATTTATTGGGAGATCAATTTTTTATTGGATATTAGTCATTATTTTGATTTTGATTTATTATTATTTACATTTATATCTATATTTATGTTTAGGAAATGTATTATTTTTATGTACATTTTAATAGTATTTTTATCGATTTACCGAAGTAGAGGTGAACGGTGTAACATATCTAGTGCTAATACTTATCAGCTTATTCTGACAGGTTACTATATAGATTAGGTGTGCGGCGGCAATGATTTGCACAACCGCACTGCTTGTCAGATATATAGTGGGCCTGGTTGGCTGGGAGCGCCGTGGGACGCACATAAAAGCTGACTTCCAGTTGGTTGGTCACGCCCTCAGATGAAGTCGGATATGACGAAACGAGTCAAGTTGTGACCTACCGGAAGTGACGCCTGTGTCTCATGAGTGCGTTCCAGCTATCCGGATGTGCAGGGAGACTTCCACTGATTCTATACGAATGGTGGACTCTTTCTTTCCGGCGGACGTTACAACGAAACAGGCACGGTGCACTTTCATTATATGCATCATATATTTTATATGTTGGTACCAGGGCCGTCTTTAATTTTGATTGGGCCCTGGGCAAACATTTTCTTGTGGCCCCCCCTCCATTCTGAGACATACAAAAAATAGAAGGTAGACTCAAAATCAGTTTACTGCAGCAGATCACGCAGTGATTGCAATTGTTTGCCAGAGGTTAATGCCTATCCCTACTGCTCGCTGGCCCGTTGCTAGAGGTTACAACACATAATTTCTGCTTGCCGATTGGTTGCTAAAGGTTAATGCACATCATTACCACTTACTGAGCAGTGGAGCAATCCTAAATAATTGAGCAAGTAAAGGGGCACATTAATACACACACTACAGGAGAGTGTTAGAGAGTGCAGACATACTACAGGAGAGGTTCAGAGACTGCAGACATACTACAGGAGACAATCAAAGACTGCAGGCATACTGCAGGAGACAATCAGAGACTGCGGACATACGGCAGGAGACAATCAGAGACTGCGGACATATGGCAGGAGACAATCAGAGACTGGCGACATACTGCAGGAAACAATCAGAGACTGGCAACATACTGAAGGAGACAATCAGAGACTGGCGACATACTGCAGGAGACAGAGACTGGGGACATATTACAGGAGACAATCAGAGACTGCGAACATACTGCAGGAGACAATCAGAGACTGTGAACATACTGCAGGAGACAATCAGAGACTGCGGACATACTGCAGGAGACAATCAGAGACTGCGGACATACGTCAGGAGACAATCAGAGACTGGCAACATACTGCAGGAGACAATCAGAGACTGGCGGCATACTGCAGGAGACAGAGACTGGGAACATATTACAGGAGACAATCAGAGACTGCGAACATACTGCAGGAGACAATCAGAGACTGCGGACATACTGCAGGAGACAATCAGAGACTGCAGACATACTGCAGGAGACAATTAAAGACTGCGGACATACTGCAGGAGACAATCAGAGACTGGCGACATACTGCAGGAGACAATCAGAGACTGGCGACATACTGCAGGAGACAATCAGAGACTGGCGACATACTGCAGGAGACAATCAGAGACTGGCGACATACTGCAGGAGACAATCAGAGACTGGCGACATACTGCAGGAGACAATCAGAGACTGGCAACATACTGCAGGAGACAATCAGAGACTGGCGACATACTGCAGGAGACAATCAGAGACTGCGAACATACTGCAGGAGACAATCAGAGACTGTGAACATACTGCAGGAGACAATCAGAGACTGCGGACAGACTGCAGGAGACAATCAGAGACTGCGGACATACTGCAGGAGACAATCAGAGACTGCAGACATACTGCAGGAGACAATTAAAGATTGCGGACATACTGCGGAGAGACAATCAGAGACTGGCGACATACTGCAGGAGACAATCAGATACTGGCGACATACTGCAGGAGAGAGAGACTGGGGACATATTACAGGAGACAATCAGAGACTGCGAACATACTGCAGGAGACAATCAGAGACTGCAGACATTCTGCAGGATACAATCAAAGACTGCGGACATACTGCAGGAGACAATAAGAGACTGCAGACATACTGCAGGAGACAATCAGAGACTGTGGACATACTGCAGGAGACAATCAGAGATTGCAGACATACTACAGGAGACAATCAGAGACTGCGGACATACTGCAGGAGACAATCAGAGACTGCAGATATACTGCAGGAGACAATCAGAGACTGCGGACATACTGCAGGAGACAATCAGAGACTGCGGACATACGGCAGGAGACAAACAGAGACTGCGGACATACTGCAGGAGACAATCAGAGACTGGCAACATACTGTAGGAGACAATCAGAGACTGGCGACATACTGCAGGAGACAATCAGAGACTGGCAACATACTGCAGGAGACAATCAGAGACTGGCGACATACTGCAGGAGACAATCAGAGACTGGCGACATACTGCAGGAGACAATCAGAGACTGCGAACATACTGCAGGAGACAATCAGAGACTGCGAACATACTGCAGGAGACAATCAGAGACTGCGAACATACTGCAGGAGACAATCAGAGACTGCGGACATACTGCAGGAGACAATCAGAGACTGCGGACATACTGCAGGAGACAATCAGAGACTGCGAACATACTGCAGGAGACAATCAGAGACTGCGGACATACTGCAGGAGACAATCAGAGACTGCAGACACACTGCAGGAGACAATAAGAGACTGCGGACATACTGCAGGAGACAATCAGACTGCGGACATACCGCAGGAGACAATCAAAGACTGCGGACATACTGCAGGATACAATCAAAGACTGTGGACATACTGCAGAAGACAATAAGAGACTGTGGACATACTGCAGGAGACAATCAGAGACTGCGGACATACTGCAGGAGACAATAAGAGACTGCGGACATACTGCAGGAGACAATCAGAGACTGCGGACATACTGCAGGAGACAATCAGAGACTGCGGACATACTGCAGGAAACAATCAGAGACTGCGGATATACTGCAGAAGACAATCAAAGACTGCGGACATACTGCAGGAGACAATCAAAGACTGCGGACATACGGCAGGAGACAATCAGAGACTGCGTACATGCTATAGGTGATGGTCAGAAAACTTTTAGCAACGCACAGCTTGACAGTTGAATAACGCAGCTCAGGGTTTAAGCAGTCAGGCATTTTATGGGTGCAAGGACATACCTGAGCAGCCAAACACACTACATACATTTAGAGGTATGTGGGCGGGGCTTCCATTCTCTGATCTCACTACAACAGCCGGGAGCTCCACTGATGCTTTGTAGGGGGGCCCCGTTACCCGTGAATTGGGGCCCCAATGAAGGTTTTGCAGAGTGCACAGAGGACACGGGAGGCTGTATTCCCGCGCTACCCAGCTGAGAGGGGGCAGGGCCGAGAGCTCCACTGACGCTTTGACCACGCCCCCGTGCAGCCTGTATGCTCGGAACAGAGCGGCTGAAGTGAGAGCCAGTGATCAAAGTGGGAGCGTCAGTGGAGCTCCCAGCCACGCCCCCCCTATATTGGCTGGGGAATACAGAGGTCCGGGGGCGGGGCCGGGAGCTCCACTGACGCTCCCACTCCGATCACTGGCTCTCACTACAGCCACTCTGTTCCGAGCATACAGGCTGCACGAGGGCGGGGTCAAAGCGTCAGTGGAGCTCCCGGCCCCGCCCCCTCTTAGCTGGCTAGCATGGGAATACAGCCTCCCGTCCCATGTCCTCTGCACACTCTGCAAAACCTTCATTGGGCCCCCCTACAAACATTGGGCCCAGGGCAGGTGCCAGGTGCAAGATGGCCCTGGTTGGTACGCATGTTTTTACTAGGGGGTTGTGGGCAAAATTGAATAAAATTATTTAAACGGGACTGCGCTATGTGGACATTGTTATTTTTTATGCATTCCCAGAGCCCTATGGGAATCAACCTTGACACCTAGTAGACGGTGGGAGACGGACAGTGGAAAGCGGAGTTTCTAAGCTTGAGTGTACCCCCAAAAGGGTGTTTTTTTACCACACGTGGTGAATCGTGGGTGGAAGCTGTGCTCAAATCACAATAAGAGACTCTACCTTTCCACTATACCTCATCGTATTGATCATAAGTGATGTTCATCTTTGAATGAGGAAAAAAGCGCTGCTGCAATATTATCAAAAGGACTTTTACTTGTTGTTTGTAGTATTGCCAATTTTCTATTTTGGATTCTAATATTAAGCAGCTGCTGTTTATAATACAAATATAATATAACCATAAGGACTTTAGTCTAAGGAGCGCGGAGGGGTGTGCATAGGGGGGCGTTTTTTTTTTTTTGTAACATCCTTGATTATTTTCATTGTAATGGTTATTATTGTCACAGCCTCACAGCCACTCTCCATTTCTGGTAGAGCATCCCTGGAAGTCCTCTCATGGATGTGCATCCAGGACCTTCTTATGATTGCTGTATGCCTTGGACATTGGTCTTTAAGATGTGATCATTGTATCCAATCACAAATGTCAAAATAGCAGGTATGTGCTGGTTAACGGCTCTCCTTACCTCACACAGACCTTATGTGAAGGAAAGAGAGCCAGATTTGTCTTGAGCAGAAAGGTTTAGTATTTACAATGTTTAAAGTGCCACACATCAGTGCCATGATCATCAGTTCAGCCTCATCCATGCAGCTTGTCAGTGCCTCCTCATCAGTGCCACTTATTAGTGCCCATCAATGCCACCCTTATCAGTGCCCATCAATGCCACCCTTATAAGTGCCCATCCATGCAGCCACCTCAGTGCCCATCCGTGCAGCCACATCAGCGCTGATCCGTGCAGCCACATTAGCGCCCCTCCGTTCAGCCACATCAGCGCCCATCCGTGCAGCCACATCAGCGCTAATCCGTGCAGCCACATCAGCGCCCATCTGTGCAGCCACATCAGTGCCCATCAGTGAATCCTCATCAGTGCTGCCTCATAAGCACCCATCACTGCACATCAATGCAGTCTCATTAGCACCTATCAGTGCAGCCTCATCAATGTCCATCAGTACAGCCTCAATGCCCATTAGTACAGCTTCATCAATGCCCATCAGTACAACCTCAATAATGCCCATCAGTACAGCCTCAGTGGCAGTGGAACACTACCTGACAAACAGTAACTTACATCCAGCACAGGCAACCTTTCAGAAAAAAACTTTATATATTTCACCCTTGCACATAACTATTTCCCCTATTTAGGAGATTTTTACAGACAAATTAGGGCTATCGCTAAGGGGCCAGATTCACTCCAAGCTACACAAATCTGTTTATGAGGTACTGGGAGAATCATTTTGTATATATTGGCTAATAACCAATACTAAGCAAAATGTACCCTATACTCCAGGTACATAGAATACATTTTGATTATCTGGAATGGGTCAGATGAGGACCTTGGTGGGTTTCTTGGTTTCTTGCTTCTCACACATCAGGGATTCAAATTGCCTAATCTTCTTGAATTTGTACAAGAAGGGTAGATTATGAGGAGCAAGGGGCAATTCTCAGAAAGAAGTTCTTGGAGAACGGGTATTGTGAAACTCATGTAGAGAAGGCTTAGGCCGCGTACACACGCGCGGACTGTTCGCCCAACTTTGTCCGTCCAACAGTTTCAGCAAACAGTCCGCTCAAAATTAGCATGGACGGACATGCCCACACACGACGAACGAACAGTTTGCTGAAACCGTGCGCGATGACGTGAACAGCACGTACGACGGGACGAAAAATACGACGTCCTATACACTGCATTATAGCTTTCGGCGTGAAAATCCTTTCTGAGCATGCGCGCAACTTTGTTTGACGAACAAGCCTACACACGAGCGGGCTGTTCGCTGAAACAAGGGACAGTTTTTCGGAAATTCCGAAAAACCTTGTCCGTCCAACTGTCCGCTGAAACTGTCCGCTGAAAGCCCACACACGAGCGGACTGTCCGCCCAAACACTGTTCAGCGGACAAAGTTGGGCGAACAGTCCGCCCGTGTGTACGCGGCCTTACTTAAAATACTGGGCTCAATATGGGGACGGTTCCCCACAGGGGTTACATGAGTTAAAAAAAAACATGCCTGGTTTAGCAATAGAAATACTAATACTAAATATGCAGCTCAGGTTAGATTTTTCACTAGGTACAACACCAAGGCCTTTGACATACAACGCATCTTCCAGCGGAAATTAAATATTCTGAAACAAGACCCAGTCTTGGCACAATGCTTAGCTTCTAGGCCAGAAATTGTGGTTAGAAAACAGAGATCTGAAAACTACATTGCACCAGCAGAGTTTATAAACAATGCACAATCAGTATGAGTAGCGTGGGCCCCTGGCCTTCAATCTTTGACCAGAAGAGTAGCTACAGTTGTGGTGTGAAAAATTGCAGAGCCTGCACATTCATGTGGCATTGCAAGAAAGAATTTATAGGGACTTATGATCATAAGCATAAGATCAAACAATTCATCAATTGTAGCACATCATATGTCATATATCGGCTAATTTGTTCATGTGGTCTATTATATTTGGGATGCACCATACACCCTCTTAAGAGTCAGATGTGGGGAGCACAAGTGTAGCATCATCAATAACAAAGAGAAAAACAAAGACAAGTACTCAGTGCCCCGACATCATAAAAAAAAATCACAACGGTGATCCGTCTGGTATGAGGGTCTTCGGTATTGAATCAGTAAGTGGCAGAGAGTTCCAGAAATGATGTAGAAGAGAGACCTATTGGATGTTCACTTTAGAGTCTCTACAATGATTTGCTATCAGTGCTTTTTGGGCCTGCGTGTGGACACATGCAAATGGATGTAGATGTCAGCCTATGTGCATGCACATGTGTGTGTATGTGTCGTCAAGTGGGCGGGTGTGTGTATGGTATATGCAGAAGTAGACTCTTGTGGTGCATCCACGCAGCCACTCATTCATATATATTTCTCTATTCTATTTTTTTTACAAGAGTGAACCAGCATGGACCTCTCCAGGATGTCCATTCTGACAACTATTTGTAAGTTTAGTAAAACAAGGAGTATATTGAGCCTGTAGGGCTACTACCACGCATAAGGTTGGGTCATTGTAATATTATATGAATATCTTTTTGTCCATTCAATGAGAGAATTAGTGTGTAGAAGACAGCCATACCAACACTACAATATTTTGTGTTTATATTTAGGTGACATGGTACTCATAATGTGTGCACCTTTTTATGCATAGATTTAACTATTAGTACCAAAAGGTATGAAACGTAACAATATACCTACCATGATTTTTGTAATATTATCAACATTTGTCTTGTATTTTTTTTATTGTTGTATCTATATTTATTCATATATTGTTTTGTATACATATACCATATGTAGATTTTACTGCTGTATATATGCATTCCTTATTTTTAGCGTGAATATTATCTGAACCAATTTGCATTACAGGTTTTTATGATATTTTGGTATGACATTTTTTATGAATTTGTACTGTATTGCATTGAAAATATGCTATAGCCACATAACATTTTTTTGTGGTTGTGCATACACTGTATTGTATGCGTGCCACATGGTCCACATGCACAACTTAGGTATAGGTTAAATTGGAAATCGATACTACATAACTATACTACATAATCATCCATTTACCTTTTGTGTGTAATTCCCATAGTTCACCACTTTGGGCCCACACACACGTGGCCCATGTAAATCCATATTACTGCTGGAGCGTATCACGTGACCGCTGTAGCTGGACATGCTGCAGTCGGGCAGCTGGAGGTGCTCTGGACAAGATGTAACACACAGTGCAGCCATGCTTCCAGATTAGCGGCACTGGCATATATTCCAGCTGCTCTTCCTACTCCTAGAGCAGACGTGCCGCTAGAGGCTCTGTCCCAGCTCCAGCCACAATCTCCCCTCCCCTCGGCTCTCCCCGCTCTCCCCTGGGCTCCCACCAGTCACCCGATCTACCTCGCCTTTATCTTCCACCACAGCCGCGGACTGCCTGCCAACCGTTTGGGTAGGCATTACGCAACACCGCGGCTCCGGCCTAGTCTGGCCATACAGCGGACACTCACCTGGCAGCCGCCTGCACCATACCCTAGAACCTTGAAAGTCCAGGGCTCGTACGCCGCGTGGCCCCCCGGCCCCCGACCTTCATTGGTACCGGGCCCCGGGACGTGGATTAGGAAAGCCCGGGGGTCTGGCCTAGCCATCTTGGTCCACCCATCCTCGGTGGAAAAATTATCAACCCCTCCCTCCCGTTCCAGCAACCCTGAGGAACCCTTAAGGTGGGCCACACCCTGTCATCACCCCCAATGGGCTAAACATTTAGCCACACATAGACTGGTGGCTGCGGCAGAGCCTCATCAAAAAAATAAAATAAACATTTTCTCCTCCAGCTATCCTACCTCCATCCTCCCCTACATTTTTAAGATCCTACTGCAAGGGGCAACCGGACCGCTCTCCAGAAACGTCAAGCTTACAGCAAGCCAGATTCACCGCAACCAGACAGCTAACAGGGACCACCGCAACCAGGTAAGCTCGCACCTCCACTCCCCCCCCCCAGTGATTGTTCCAGGGACTGCGTCCGACCGCCTCCGGGGGTCAGGAAGGAATTTTTGCCCCACTGGTGCGTTTGGCTGCTACTGCCAGGGTTTTTTTTTGCCTTCCTCTGGAACAATCAGGAACAACCGTAGGTTAGCATACCCCTACCTCCGGCCTCCATTCCAGTTTTCACGCTATCCTAGGACAACTGCTCCGGATCACAGCCAGATTTCTTTTCTGAGTGGGGATCTTCACCTCAAGTAAAGGTAGCCAGAACAGCCATCAACCCAATACAACAACTCCTTCCGCATCCGTATAGGCATCCCCTGATCAACCTGCGCGCTAATAGCCTCAAGCACAGCGGCAAGTCTGATACCTAGCCCGTCCTCAGGGTCAATACCCTGATCAGGATCATCATCTTAGGCCCTTAGTACCATCAACCTCATCCACAGACCATGTGCCACTTCAAATACTCAGCAGAAGTTCTCCACAGACTAAGGAACATCAACACCACATTGCCATCTTCCATACAAAAAATACTTCAAAGAGAACAACTATTAAAGACCGGACGACAAGCAACTGCCAACCACAGGAAGAAATCTACTCAACCACTACAATTAGATTGTGTCTTGATTAATGCCAGGTCTGCAGTCAAACACAGACTGGAAGTACACGACTTCATCATCAAGAACAATGTAGACTGCCTCTTCATCACCGAAAGCTGGCTAACCTCTGACTGCAACACCATCCTCACCGAATTGGTGCCGAAAAACTACAGGATCCTAACCAAACACAGGATAGGGAAAAAAGAGGCCTAGCAGTGATCTTTAAAGCTCACCTGGGGCTCACCAAACCATCATCACAGAACCCAGTGCCTTTTATGGAAACCCTGACGCTACATCTTCAATCAACACCCCATGACACCACTCATATTCTACTGTGCTACAGACCTCCGGGACCAAAGTCCAATCTTCTTTCACCCCTCAGGGAATCATTCCCAATACACACCCTAAAATTCAAAAATTTTCGGGCACTCTGAGATTTCAACCTCTGGGCAAACAAGCCCAAAGACTCCATTGCGACTGCCTGCATCAATCAAATAGAAGAATTGGGTCTCCAGCAACTGATAAAGACTCCCACGCATGGGTCAGGAAACACCCTGGACCTCATTTTCAAATAGAACATTGACATCAACATACTCGACAACATAGCATTGCCATGGACAGACCACCACGGCATCAAATTCAAAATCGCTACCAACATCACCGACGAAAAACGCAAACCTGTAACAACAACGCACTGGACCAGATCACATAAAAGACTGTATTCCGAATCCTTCAAACCCACTCTATCCAATAAGATAACTACAATAATCTTAAACCACTCTGCAGAGGAAACACTCAACTCCCTGAACAGGGCATTACTGCAATCAGCAGACTCGGTAGCTCCAAAACGCAGGGCTCTCATCAGGAAGCAAAACTCTGGATGGTTTAATAGCTCCCTCTCTGTACTAAAGCAAAAACGCAGAAGAGCGGAAAGAACATGGAGAAGAAATCCCACGAGGAAAGCCACTTTAACTACAAAGGTCCCACAGAGAATTATCGGAATTCAATTTTCAAAGCCAAAAAGGATCACTTCTCATATACAATCTCAACGACCGCAAACCAACCACAGGAACTGTTTAAACTAGTCAATTAATCAATGAATCCGGTGTGCCTAGAGCCCCCAGAAAATGAATCCCAGGATTACTGTGACAAACTGTCTGATTTTTTCATCGATAAAGTCAAAACCATCAGGGAAACAATTTGTCAGAAGAAAACATCCAACCTCACCCAGCAAATACATAAAGAGGATGTCTGCACCAACATACCGCAACCGCCAAAATTTTCACTAACCCCAATTACCGCAGACACCACAAAAAACATCATTAATAAACTTCGTGACAGTACCTCACCAATTGACATCATCCCCACAAAACTACTGAAAGAATGCTCCAACATAGTGGCTCCAACCATAACCCACCTCATAAACCAATCATTCCATGAAGGGATTGTTCCCAGCATCCTCAAACAAGGCATCATCAAACCTCTACTCAAGAAACCAAACCTGGACCCTCAGGACCCAAACAACCGTAGGTCAATTACAAGCCTCAACACCATTTCGAAGATCGTGGAGAAAGCAATAGTCCATCAGCTACAACTCCACCTGGATACTCACAAACTCCTGGACCCGCTGCAATCAGGCTTCCGCCCGGGTCATGGAACGGAAACAGAACTCCTTAAGATTTGGGACGACGCCCTCGAAGCAGCAGATGACGGAGAGCCATGTCCCCTCGTAGTGTTAGACCTAAGCGTTTGATACAGTAGACCACAATACTCTACTCGTCCGCCTCACAGAAGTAGCCGGAGTCCAAGACGTAGATCTCCAATGGTTCGCATCTTTCCTAGGAAATCATTCACAGACAGTGAAATTAGGAAAATTCCTCTCTGAATCTTGGGCAATCACCTGCGGAGTCCCTCAAGGATCTCCTTTGTCACCCGTTCTCTTCAACATTTACATCCGCCCACTCCTCCAAATCATCAGATGCTCAAACCTTTGCTTCCACTCTTACGCTGATGACACACAACTTTATTTCCGTATCAATGGAAAAAAAGATCACCAACAACAACTTGAAAACTGCCAAAAATCAATAGAGGACTGGATGACCACTAACTCCCTCAAACTCAGCGAAGCAAAGACAGAGCTTCTTATCTTACACCCAAATCATAATCCCGTAACCAAAACCTCCTGGTCTCCACCCAACATCTTTGGGCAGACTATCTCCCCAAAGACCAAGACCAAGAGTCTCGGGGGTTATTTTAGACGCACTAATGTCAATGAATGCACAAATAGGAGCTGTAGACAGTGGATCTCACCATCTGCTATGCATGCTTCGCAGACTCATCCCTTTTATTTCAAAGAATGACAAAGCAGTGGTAGTTGGAACAATCATTAATTCACGACTGGACTACGTAAACTTGCTTTACATAGGATTACCACAATATCAACTTGCGTGATTACAACTGATCCAAAACACGGCGGCAAGGCTGATAACAGGATAAAAACCCTGGGAATTCATCTCTCCTTCCCTGAGGAGCTTACATTGGCTAACCGTAAAAAATCAGATCACATTCAAGACCCTTTGCCTCACCCACAAATGCGTGCATAGAGAAGCTCCACAATACCTAATGGAGAAAATAAATCATTACACACCAAACCGCAGTCTTCAATCAGCCAACAAAAACCTCCTCCTCGTGCCAAAAGCCCGGTATAAATCCAAAGGGGATCGGAGATTCGCTGTCCAAGGTCCTCGGCTATGGAATGCTATACCAATCAACATCCGCCTGGAAGAAAATCACCTGGCTTTTAGGAAAAAACTCAAGACCTTCCTCTTCTAGCTGATGATCAAAGTTCATGACAGTGCCTTGAGGCAATTCAGTTCGCATTGTGCGCTATACAAGTATTTCATTCATTCATTCATTCATTCAGAGGGACAGTACCACCCCTAAGAGAGCACAGTTTGGACCAGCGGTAATACAAGTGTACTGCAACTATGCTCACTGCAAGTGATGATTGAGGCACAATAAAGTAAGCGTACAAATTGCTAAAATGAGAATGTAATTTAATATATGAAACAGAGATATCTGAAATAAATCTGCTATAAAGGTGTACCACATCCCCAGAAAGATAGAAAAATGGAGAAACCCCCTAGATGTGGGACTTTAAAGGTACTACCATATTCACATACGTAGGAAGATATGTAAAAAAAAATTATTATACAAAGAAATACATAGTTACAATATCACAGAAACATATAAATAATCAAGGATGCATAACAATACACAAAAAATCATGGATAGGTGTAATGGAAACCCAACAACGTTTCAGAAATCAGTCGTATTCTCCTTCATCAGGGGTTTTTTCAAGTAACACCATATCTAAAAGATTTAGACAAGGGAATCAGCCAAAAAAATCACAACTAAAATTGTTGTAATGCCATTTGATAGTACAATACATATACTTACATCCTAATCACTAGATAGGTACATTTTAGCATCCAAAACAATTTTTAAATAAATGCAGAAGAGACATCCTGATGCAGGGGCCAATCCAAATCCCGTCCAACCAGATATTCTTTAAAGAGTATATAGATGGTAAAAAAATTGGAGAAGGCAAGGGAATAATATTGCATTCCCCCACTTAATCACCTATCCTATCAGCCACACCCTGCAGTCCAAAATACCGGAACAACAAGGAGCCTACATGTGCAGAAAGAGCTGGAGAATCTGCAAGGGAAAACAAACAGAGGGACATCACTAATAAAATTAATTGCATGCTATATACAGAGGGATGCATATCATGTTGTAAAATGCAGCCTCACCTTAGTCAAACAGTGATGTCGCTTACAGGCCACTAATAAACAGGAGAGGGACGCATCAAGGGTCCCGGGGTCCCAAGAAGTTGTACCCACTGTCAGGTAAAAAACAAGAGAAAGGGAATAAGTATATATATATATATATATATATATATATATATATATATATATATTTATATATATATATATATATGTTAAATCCCCAAATGGGAAAAATACACCAAATAATGTGGCCGGATGTATATGCATGCAGCATAACATATCCATAATGAGTGAGAGATCCATCCATCCCAAGGGACATTGATGTTCACACAATTTTTCCCATTTGGAGATTTAACATATATATATATATATGGTATCGATATTTAGAGGGAACCCCACGTCATTTTTTTTATTTATTTTTTATCAATGACTTTCAATGAGTGTTCTCTGTTTTACGGGAGCCGACAATTCATTATAGCCGCGAGGGATTTTAAATGACTTTTTTTCCTGCAGAAATGACACTTTTTGCAGAGACAGTTCTAAGCACGGGAAACATGCGCCCCTTCACAGACATACTATACACACCCCCAGGTATGAAATTTAAAGAAATATTACACTTTTATTGTTTCACTTTAATCATTATTAAAATCACTGTTCCCGAAAAAAACTTTTTTTACAACTTTTTTTTTGCATTGATACATGTCCCCTGGGACAGGACCCAGGTCCCCAAACACTTTTTAGGACAGTAACTTGCATATTAGCCTTTAAAATTAGCGCTTTAGATTTTGAACGTTCGAGTCCCATAGACTTTAATAGGGTTCTAAAGTTCACACAAAGTTTAGGTCTGTTCGCAGGTTCTGGTACGAACCAAAGCTCACCCTTATTGGCTACAGATATTTTTCATTTTGAGGACAACCATTACCTGATAATAGTAGATTGCTACAGCAAATACTTTGAGTTAGTCCAGCGGAGAAATGTAAAAGCGTCAACAGTCTAATGGGCCATCAAAACAATACTTTCAAGACATGGAGTTTGTGAAGAGCTTGTGCCTGATAATGATCCATAATTCTCATGTTCTGAGTTCCAGTGCTTCCTGTGTGAATGGGAAATCAGGCACAAACCCAAAAGTCCATATCACCTACAGGCAAATGGTCTAGCAGAAAAGTATGTTGGCATAGCCAAATCCATTATACTGAAAGCACAATCATCAATGCAGGATGTATACCTAGGACTGTTAAACTATCAGACAACACCTATTGAAGGTTTATGCTCACCTGCACAGCTGCTAATGGGTAAAAGACTGGGGAGGACAGTGCCTATTTCACCACAAATAGTAGAGCCTCAGTCTATCCCAGTAACAGCTCAGAGGATCATAAACATAAAAATGCAAAAACTGTATTTTGATAAATCTACAAAATCCCTTTGTCCACTCTCTGCTGGACAAATTGTGCAACACAGAGTCACTGGGAATACATGGGAACCTGATTGAATTATCAAAGAAGCCAATTCACTAAAATCTTATATAAAATCAAGACCAAGTGGGGACAGAAACAGAGGAAACGGGCATCATCTTCATCCAGACACTGCCACAGATACATCATTAGAGGAACTGAATGACAATGGAGAAAAAGAACAAGCCCATGATGGCACAGAAATCCTAATAATGGATATTGAGTCTACTGAGACTACCGAGAACCGCATAAACATATCAGCATGTGATAATGCTGGGAGTGACTCTCAACTGGACACCAATCCTACAGATGATTAGCCAGCTGTTACTTTTTCTCGATATGGTCGAGCTATTAAACCAAAAATAGGGAGGGACTTTGTCTCATATTAAATATTTCATACTTGAGAGGGAAGATGTAATGATGTGTATACTTTGTGTTATACTTCAAGTTCAAATATTATGCCTAGTTCCTTATGCATGTTAAGAAACTGTCAACAATTTTAGTCATATAATCTGGGGGCGGGGAGCTGTGGTAATTGTAAGATGGATGCTGCTGAATAAACACCAGGCTCCTGTTCAAGCTCTTTGCTGTCTGACTATACTTTGTGTTAAAACATCACAGGGTTTATTATGTTGAGATGGAATAAGGGGGTTAATTTACACTCATGGGGCTAGAGATGCCCCTATTTGACAATAGCCATGTCTAGCCGTGGCTTTGTAACCGATCACAGGGTGCGCCTGTCCACCGACTCGGTTGATCGACTGACCTTCTTAAAGTCAGTCTTGGATCACCACCAGCCACCAAGCACCTGAAGCAGATGTAGCCGAATATTTTTTTTATATATATCACATCCCTTCAAGACTGCCTATGCTCATGCTGAGTGACTGTCCTGTTATGTTGACTGTCTATCCTCTTCCTCCTCCTCTGATATCTTGGAAGAACATATTTGGTTCTGGGTGATGCCACCAGCCCAATTTTTCAGCCCCTGTTTAACAGGGGCGTGTAATTAAAATTTTTGATGCAATGCTTTGCAGCAGGGCTCATTTCTGCACTACAAATAGAGTATAGGGGAGAGGTTGCAGTGTAGTAGCACCAGTGCCTAAGGCCCAATTTTTCAGCCCCTGTTTAACAGGGGCATGTAATTACAATTTTTGATGCAATGCTTTGCAGCAGAGCTCATTCCTGTACTACAAATAGAGTATATGGGAGAGGTTGCAGTGTCGCGGCACCAGCACCAGTGCCTAAGGCCCAATTTTTCAGCCCCTGTTTAACAGGGGGATGTAATTACAATTTTTGATGCAATGCTTTGCAGCAGGGCTCATTCCTGCACTACAAATAGAGTATATGGGAGAGGTTGCAGTGTCGTGGCACCAGCACCAGTGCCTAAGGCCCAATTTTTCAGCCTCTGTTTAATAGGGGCATGTAATTAAAATTTTTGATGCAATGCTTTTCAGCAGAGCTCATTCCTGCACTCCAACTAGAGTATATGGGAGAGGTTGCAGTGTATAGGCCCAATTTTTTAGCCCCTGTTTATCAGGGGCATGTAATACAATTTTTGATGCAATGCTTTGCAGCAGGGCTCATTCCTGCACTCCAACTTGAGTATCTGGGAGAGGTTGCAGTGTTGTGGCACCAGCAAGCAGTGCCTAAGGCCCAATTTTTCAGCCCCTGTTTAACAGGGGCATGTAATTACAATTCTTGATATAATATTTCCCAGCAGGGCCCATTCCTGCACCCACCGAGAGTAACTGTGAGGACTTACAGTGTTGTGGCATCAGCACCACTACCACCACCACAACCATCAAAGGCCCTATTTTTCTACCACTGTTCAACAATGGCATGTAATTACAATTCTTGATATAATTGTTCACAGCAGGGCTCTCCAGCGCCTACCAAGAGTCACTTTGAGGGCTTACAGTGTTGTGGCAACACCAACACCTTAGGCAAAAATTTCTGCAGAGCATATAGGGCAGGCCCCTACTTTCAAACATCTAACTTACAAACGTCTCCTACTTGTAAACGGAAGGAGACAACAGGAAGTGAGATGAAAAAAGACGGACTGCCCAAAAAATTATACAGGGGTGATAACCCTTCCCTATGTTTTCCAAAAAGCTTAAAAATAGATTTTTTTGACTGGAGCTACACTTTAAAAATGTACCAGTTCAAAATTACAAACATATTCTACTTAACACAACAAACCTATACAGTCTAAAGGTATGAGGTATTCTCGCGCCAAACTACGTGCCCTAAAAAAATAATAATAAAGACTATGGTTGCAGCAAAACACCGGTAGGGGTGATAACCCTCCCCAGAATAAGTGATAATAGGTAATAGTTGGTGTTGTGCTCCAAATAGACAAAAAAAACAAATATAGTAAATAAGCTAACTATAGTGCATGAACGTCAATAAATAGTAAATAAATAAACTACGTGCCTTAATAAACTCAGACAGTGTATATATCCACTCTGGTGCAATACATCAAACTGTGCACCTAACCCAGTGCTAACAGTAACAGATCAAGTGCTATGTGTGAAATCCATAAAAAAGATAAAAATAAAAATAAAATTAAAAGTGAAACGACGTGTAGCATAGATAAAAATGAAGAAATATAAAAAATATGTAAAGTATATTAAAAATAAAATTAAATGAAAAAATTAAAATATAAAATAGATATAGGATTGAAATAAAAATAAAAAATTATAAAGTATATATAATAAAAATAAAAATAAAAATAAAAATAAAAATGACAATAAAAATAAAAATAAGAAAATATATAAAAAGTTAAATACTCAAGATATACAAAAGGGTAGGACTTAGAAACTTAATAGTGCAATTTAGTATAGTGCAATACCATCCAGTGTATCTTAACCACTTGACCACTGGGCACTTAAACACCCTTAATAACCAGACCAATTTTCAGCTTTCGGTGCTCTCACATTTTGAATGACAATTACTCAGTCATGCAACACTGGACCTATATGAAATTTTTGTCCTTTTTTTCACACAAATGGAGCTTTCTTTTGGTGGTATTTAATCACCGCTGGGTTTTTTATTTTTTGTGCTATAAAAGAAAAAATACAGAAAATTCTGTAAAAAAATGAATTTTTCTTCATTTCTGTTATAAAATTTAGCAGATTAGTAATTTTTTCTTCATAAATTTTGGCCAAAATTTATACCACTACATATCTTTGGTAAAAATAAGTACAAATTGGTGGATATTATTTGGTCTTTGTGAAAGTTATAGAGTCCACAAGCTGTGGTGCCAATATCTGAAAATTGATCACACCTGAAGTACTGACGGCCTATTTCAATTCTTGAGACCCTAACATGCCAGAAAAGTACAATACATTCCAAGGTATTTAGTAAGAGGCATGATGAGTTTTTTGAAGTTGTCATTTTTTCCCACAATTCTTTGCAAAATCAAGATTTTTTTTACTTTTTTTTTTTTTCACAAAATTATCATATTATCAGTTTATTTCTCATACAGCATATGCATACCACAAATTACACCCCAAGACACATTCTGTTATTACTCCCGTGTACGGCGATACCACATGTGTGAGACTTTTACACAGTGCGGCCACATACAGAGGCCCAACATGCAGGGAGCGCCATCAGGCGTTCTGGAGCACCCAGGACAATTCTGACATTTCTCTCCTACATGTAAAAATCATCATTTATTTGCTAGAAAATTACATCGAATCCCAAAACATTATATGTGTTTTTTTTGCAAACACCCTGGAGAATACAATGGTGGTCGTTGCAACTTTTTATCTCGCACGGTATTTGCGCAGCAATTTTTCGAATGCTTTTTTTAGGAAAAAAAAACAGTTTTGTGGTTAAAAAAAAAAAAACACAGTAAAGTTAGCCCAATTTTTGCATAATGTGAAAGATGAAGTTATACCGAGTAAATCGATACCTAACATGTCACTCTTCAAAATTGCACAGGCTCGTGGAATGGCGCCAAACGTCGCTACTTAAAAATCCCCATAGGCGACGATTTAATTTTTTTTTTACTGGTTATATGTTTTGAGTTACAGAGGAGGTCTAGGGCTAGAATTATTGCTCTCGCTCCAACGTACGCAGCGATACCTCACATGTGTGGTTTGAACACCGTTTTCATATGTGGGCGGGACTTACGTATGCGTTCGCTTCTGCATGGGGACAGGGGCGCTTTAAAAAAAAAAAAAAAAAATTTATTGTTCATTTTACTTTATTTATTTTAGTTTGACATTTTTTTCCCCAAAAATAAATTTTTTGATCACTTTTATTCCTATTACAAGGAATGTAAACATCCCTTGTAATAGGAATATGGCATGACAGGTCCTCTTTACAGTGAGATGTGGGGTCAATAAGACCCCGCATCTCACCTCTAAGCTGGGAAGCCTAAAAAAAAAAAAAAAAAGATTCTGGATTTGATAGTATTGGCGAGTCGGTAGAAGCACCGGAGGGCGGCGGGAGGGGGTGGGGTGTCTATGGCTGGGTATTGCAGGGTATCACCGACTATGGCTGGGTATATCAGAGTATGGCTGGGTATCTCAGAGTATGGCGTTGCAGAGTATTGCGTTGCAGAGCATTGCAGGATATTGGAGGGTGTTGCAGAGCATTGCAGAGTGTTGCACGGTATTGGCGGGTGTTGCAGAGCATTGCAGAGTGTTGCAGGGTATTGGTGGGTGTTGCAGAGCATTGCAGGGTATTGCAGAGTATTGCAGGGTAATGCAGAGTATTGCAGGGTATTGCAGAGTATTGCAGTGTATTGCAGGGTATTGCAGAGTATTGCAGGGTATTGCAGGGTATTGCAGGGTATTGCAGAGTATTGCAGGGTATTGCAGGGTATTGCAGGGTATTGCAGAGTAATGCAGGGTAATGCAGAGTAATGCAGAGTAATGCAGAGTAATGGCAGGGTATTGCAGAGTAATGGCAGGGTATTGCAGAGTAATGGCAGGGTAATGCAGGGTATTGCAGTGTAATGCAGACTATTGCAGAGTATTGCAGGGTATTGCAGGGTATTGCAGAGTAATGCAGAGTAATGCAGAGTAATGCAGAGTATTGCAGGGTATTGCAGGGTATTGCAGAGTAATGCAGAGTAATGGCAGGGTATTGCAGAGTATTTGCAGGGAATTGAGGGGTTAATTTTCGGTGAGCAGCGATGTGGGCACTGCAGATGCAGCCCACATCGCTGCTGACACCGATCTCTTCCCCCTCTGCTGTTCCGATCGGTACAGAGAGGGGGAGGGAGGAACCGGCGTCATAACATGACGGCGGTTTGTTTACAAGTGATCACTCCGTCATTTGACGGAGCGATCACGTGGTAAACGGCCGCGACGAGCGGCCGTTTACCGTGATGCGCCGGGTCCTGTGGACCCGGCGGTCACGGATGCTCTCGAGTGCGCGCCCCAGGGGGCGCGCGAGAGCGGAATTCTGGGAGGACGTCATATGACGGCCTCCCACAGTTAAGAAACCGCCCTGAAGCCGTCATTCGGCTATAGGGCGGTTATTAAGTGGTTAATCAAAGTGCATGTAGTGCTGCAAATAATAATTGAAATCCAAACGCACATCCAGAATGTGCTCTAAAGTATAACCATCCAGAAAGTGCTCTAAAGTACCACATCAAATGAGGGTTATCTATAATCATGCAAAATGTGAGTCCATTCAGTGGTAGATAAATCAGTATCCTGCGTGACAAAAGAAGAGGGCTGATTCCCTTCGGTGCTCCTGTGGATCTTGTGTTCACACACTAGGTGCAATAACTACCTTACCTTACTGCTGTAAGGTAAACAGCATTCCAAACAACACTTGCTATCCACTGGTGTAGGTTCAGTAAATGGTTTTACTCTGGACACTCAGTCACCATGTATATGTAGTTAACATAAAGGGAAGTAAGGGGAACACTCCAATAGTGAAGTATGTATTCACAGTTTCAATTTATTCAAATAGGAAAAGTCTTGGGTACTCACATTTAAAAAACATAAAATGCACTGTTACAACACACGAACGAGCACCACGCTCGTACTCCGGACGTCACTTCTGGTGTCCTCACTCTCCAATAGCGTTCCTACGCGTATCGTCACCAGTCATGTGACTTCATCAGGGAATAACAGCTAGGGTGAGGACGAACGTTTAAGTAATGTCAGTAATTAGCGGCCATTTTCTCGTAGCCCGCAATTCAGAATCACATCAGTAATAGCCGGCCACAACCGCGGCCATTTTTTTGTGGATGAGTATAGCTATACTGAGGGCCAGACAACACACCGATCTTATGGCAGCCATTTTCTTGTAGCCAGCCGACATGACCTTCGTAGAGACCATAGGCTACACTCGCGGCCATTTTCCCAGAGATAAACAAGTGTAAACATAATCGTAACCAAGGCTACACTCGTAAATATCTACCTATAAGCAATACCGAGTAGCTAGACCCACAGGTACCTGTTAGAGCAGCGGAAAGCACTTGCAAAGGTAAAAAACTATATTTTCTATATCGCACCTCTGACCAATAAAATAGTTTTTATGACATGCTCCTAGAACATATTGTGTGGCATCTGGCAGCAATCACGGGGGCATACACAAATCAATACCCACATCGTAGCTACTGATAGCACTGGGGACCACATTAGAAATAATAAAAATATTTAAAAAATTATTAATTTTTTTTTAAAAAAAACATAATTTTTATAAAAAATGACACACACGATATATAAAATATAAAATAAGTCCACCATTAGTTAAAAAACATCACCAATAAGGTAATGTAAGCAGCAACCAATATAAGAACAAAGTAGGGATCTTAAAACCTAAATTCTGGACCATCATAGACCCACATGGTCTTCGCAGGTGCCCGCACCAACCCGGGAAGACCATGAACAGCAAGGAAACCGACCCACCAAAAAAAGGAGCACATAGATAGGGCCAAAATCTCACTCTCAACATGCGCACAGTCCAGAGGAGGGGGAGGGGGGAGGAAAGAGATGAATTAAAAATTGTGTATAAAATTTAGAAATAAATATCTAATTTTAACAGGACACCGGAAAAGAAGTCCAAAGTTCTCATAGTTCTCATAGTGTCAGTTTACAAATCACGGTAATAAATAGACCATCTAGCATCGCTACTAAAATATATTAAAACAATTATAAAAAATTGTTCTCATAGTGTTAGTTTACAGATCACGGTAATAAACAAAAAACACCTAACATCACTACTAAAATGTATTAAACAATAATTAAAAATCACTAATAAAACAGTTGAGGTCAAAATCTATATTAAGCCCCTGAGGTACAAAAGTATCTAAAGTGAAAATCCACTTTGATTCTAATTGGCTTAGTGTCCTGACCTTATGGCCGCCTCTCCAGTGTTTTTTGTAGGGTTCATGGCCCCAAAAAGTGAGCTGGGTGGGGTCCTTATTGTGGTGTGTACAAAAATGTCTTGAGACGCTATGTTTGTCAAAACCATTGATAATGTTTTTGACATGCTCTTTTATCCGTACTCTCAGTGGTCTTTTGGTGCGGCCTACATATTGCAGGCCACAGCTACATTGTAGCATGTACACAGCTCCCTCTGTGTTGCAGCAAATAAAATCTTTTACTTCGTAGGAATTCCCAGTACTCGTAGACGTAAATTAAAAATTTTTCTCAACTGGACGTTTAGTTTTCAAACACGCAAAGCAGCGTTTACACGGGAAAAAACCTTTTCCCGTGAAAAAAGTCAGACCTCTAGAAGGAGGATCAGGGACATTCTTAACAATCTTATCCCTCAAAGTCAATGCCCTTTTATACACAAATTTGGGATGTTCGGGTAGCAATTCATGTAAATGTACATCTGAGCGCAAAATGTGCCAATGTCTTCTAATAATTTTTTCAAATTTCCTGTATTGAGCATTATAGTTCAATATGAGCGGTACCCTATTATCTTCTAGAACCGGAGTTTGTTTATCCTTAATCAAATTTGCACGATCCATATTTTGCACTTCTATAATTTTGGTCCTAATTTCTTCATCTCTATATCCTTAAGCCCCATTAAGCCCCATTTCACGGCTTCACAGGCTTGGTAGTGTAGAATCACTGTATAGAGTGAAGAGACATCTACAGATGCCATAGTCCAGGGTCCTTCCTCTTCTGATAGCCCTTCTACAATTTGCAATACTTGCTTCGTGTCTCTAAGATAGGCTCTTGTTTGTGTGACCACAGGTTGCAAGTATCTATCTATATAATGCCTTATTCTTGAGGTTAGGGAATCAATCCCATTCACTATGGGCCTAGGTGGAGGGTCTACTTTATCTTTGTGTATTTTGGGCAATGCATAAATAATCGGGGTCCTGCATGACTCCGGAATCAGATATTTAGCTTCCTTTTTGTTCAAGATATTCTTCTTTAGTCCAAGATGAACTACCTGCTCTAGCTCTTTTCTACATTTAAACACGGGATTCCTCGGTAATTTTATGTACGTAGTACTGTCTCCCAATAGTTTCTTCATACTTTCATTATACTGTACTTTTGAAAGAATTACAATCCCTCCTCCCTTGTCGGCAGGTCGAACAACTATGTCCTTCCTCTTTGCCAATTTTTGAATGCCACTTTTTATAAACTTGGGATCCTCACGTTTTGTAATTTTCAGGTCCTTCAAATCTTGTAATACTACCTTTTTAAATACCTCAACATGTTTATTATTGGAGACCACCGGATTAAAAACCGATCTATTTCTCAATTCGCTATGTATAACACCCTGATCCTCAGTCTGGATGCGCTTTTTGATGGGGTTATTAACTAGATATTTCTTGATGTTTAGCGTCCTTACGTATTTCTGTACTCCTAAATATGCCTTGAATTTATCCAAGTTCTTAGTGGGGGCATATTTTAACCCTTTATCGAGTACACCGATCTCTTCTTGCGATAAAGGCTGCCCACTAAGGTTAAAGATCCCCTCCCCTTTCAGTCTCTTCTTTGCCTGTATTCTTTTTCCGGCCCTCTTTCCTCTCTTCTTATCGGGCTTCTTCTTGCATCCCTTGGGTCGTTTGGACGCCTCTGCAGGTAAGTCTCCATGCCTCTCCCTAAAAAAGGTCTATTTTGATAGGAGTCTTGATAATGGTTTTGGCTCCTCCCATCTCTGTTCTCCTCATAATAATCCCTTAATGGAGCATAGTGGTTATATGTCGGTACAGAATATTGTTCATAGGGATGGGCGTGGCCCTGGGGCGGGCCCCAGCTATCTCTATAGCCATTCCCATAGTTCTGTGGTGGGCTTCTTCCTCGTTGGCCATATGCACCTTGTGGTGGGCCTCTATTATCTCTTTGGTCGTGCACTGGTCTATTATGATTACTATTCTGTGCCCTCCTATTAAAATTATTGTTATTATTTTTCCAATACGTTTTTTTACCCCCATTTTTTCATTTAATTTTATTTTTAATATACTTTACATATTTTTTATATTTCTTCATTTTTATCTATGCTACACGTCGTTTCACTTTTATTTTTATTTTTATCTTTTTTATGGATTTCACACATAGCACTTGATCTGTTACTGTTAGCACTGGGTTAGGTGCACAGTTTGATGTATTGCACCAGAGTGGATATATACACTGTCTGAGTTTATTAAGGCACGTAGTTTATTTATTTACTATTTATTGACGTTCATGCACTATAGTTAGCTTATTTACTATATTTGTTTTTTTTTGTCTATTTGGAGCGCAACACCAACTATTACCTATTAAAACCTATACAGTCCCTGTCTTGTTTGCACCGCCTGTATACTGCTGTTCTGAGTATATAGGGCCTGGGGGCCCCACACCTTTCCTTTTTTTAATATGGGTACGGGGTTCCCCTTAATATCCGTACAAGACCCACAGGGGCTGGTAATGGGTCGGGGGGCTACCTATGGCATTTTTCTCAATGATTTTCATCCATATTGCCAGAACCAGATATTACATTAAAACCGCAAGCAGTTTTAAATGACTTTTTTTTTCCGTTAAATGTCATTTTGTGCAGGGACTGTTCTAAACACGGGAAACACTTGCCACTTCACAGGCATACTATAGACACCCCCAGGCATGATATTTAAAGGAATATTTCACTTTTTTTTCACTTTAATTGTCATTAAAATCAGTGCTCCTGAAAAAACTGCCGTTTTTAAAAACATTTTAGGCATTGACCCATGTCCCCTGGGGTAGGATCCAGGTCCCCAAACCCTTTTTAGGACAATATCTTGCATATTAGCCATTAAAATTAGGACTTTTTATTTCGAAAGTTCGAGTCCCATAGACTTCAATGGGGTTCTAAAGTTCGCACGAATTTTAGGTCCGTTCGAAAGTTCTGGTGCGAACCGAACCGGGGGTTATTCGGCTCATCCCCAGTTATTAGTTTAAGCAGACTGTTATTGTCTATTGTTGTTACTATTGATGAAGATCATATCACATTTTATGATCAATTTGTGTTGGATGGAAAGCTTCTGTGAACTGCAATTTCCAATAGGATTTAGGTCTGGACTTTGACTGGGTCATTATAACACACGGATATGCTTTGATCTAAACCATTCCATTGTAGCTCTAGCTGTATGTTTAGGGTCATTGTCCTACTGGAAGGTAAACCTCTGCCCAGTCTCATTCTTTTGCAGACAGGTTTTCTTCTAAGATTGTCCTGCATTAGGCTTTATCCATTTTTCCATCAACTCTTTCCATCAACTCTGACCAGATTCCCTGTCCCTGCTGAAGAAAAGCATGGTATATTTAGGGTGATGTGCAGTGCTACTTTTCTACCACACATAGCGTTTTGCCTTTCGGCCAAATGGTTCAATTTTGGTCTCCTCTGACCAGAGCATCTTCTTCCACATGTTTGCTGTGTCCCCCTCATGGCTTCTCTCAAACTGCATATGGGACTTCTGGCTTTATTTCAACAATGCCTTTGTTCTTGTCACTCTTCCATAAAGTCCTGATTTGTGGAGTGCACGATTAATAGTTGCCATGTGGACAGATTCTCCCATCTGAGCTGTTGATCTCTGCAGCTATTCCTGAGTTGCCATGAGCCTCTTGGCTGCTTCTTTGATTAATGTTCTCCTTGCATGGCCTGTCAGTTTAGGTGGATGGCCATGTCTTGGTATGGTTTATAGTTGTGCCCTACTCTTACTATTTTCAGATGATGGCTTAACCAGTGCTCTGTGAGATGTTCAAAGCTTGGGATATTTTTTTATAACCTAACCCTGCTTTAAACTTCTCCACAGCTTTATCCCTGACCAGTCTAGTGTGTTCCTTGGGCTTCATGGTGCTGTTTGTTCACTAAGGTTCTTCAAGAAACCTCTGAGGGCTTCACAGAACAGCTGTATTTATACTGAGCTCAATTTACACACATTACTAATTAGGTGACTTCTGAAGGGAATTGGTTCCATTAGATTTTAGTTAGGGGTATCAGAGTAAAGAGGTTGAATACAAATGCACCCCACATTTTTCAGATATTTATTTGTAAAAAAATGTAAAAGACAATTATCATTTTATGTGCCACTTTGTGTTGGTCTATCACATAAAATCCTAAAAAAAAAAAAAATTATATTTTGGCTGTAACATGACAAAATGTGGAAAATGTCAAGGGGTATGAATACCTTTTCAAGGCACTGTATGTGCCAGTTATTGGCCATAAAAAGGATTTGGGGCCTTGGTACTGCCCCAATGCAAAAAATGTTTAGTAAAAAATCGTTTTTGCAGGAGCAGTGATTTTAATGATGCTCAAAGTGAAATAATAAAAATGAAAAATTCCTTTAACCACTTCAGCCCCGGACCAATTGTCAGCCTAAGGACCAGAGGTCTTTTTACAATTTCGCACTGCACTGCTTTAACTGGTAATTGCGCGGTCATGCAATGTTGTACCCAAACGAAATTTGCGTCCTTTTCTTCCCACAAATAGAGCTTTCTTTTGATGGTATTTGATTGCCTCTGCGATTTTTATTTTTTGCGATATAAATGGAAAAAGACCGAAAATTTTGAGAAAGAAAGATATTTTCTACTTTTTGTTATAAGAAAAATCGAATAAACTCAATTTTAGTCATACATTTAGGGCAAAATTTATTCAGCCACATGTCTTTAGTAAAAAAAATGTCAATAAGCGTATATTTATTGGTTTGCGCAAAAGTTATAGCGTACTACAAACTAGAGTACATTTTCTAGAATTTACACAGCTTTTAATTTATGACTGCCTATCTCAATTCTTGAGATGCTAAAATGGCAGGGCAGTACAAACCCCCTCAAATGACCCAATTTTGGAAAGTAGACACCCCAAGGAAATTGCTGAGGGGCATGTTGAGCCCATTGAATATTTTTTTTTTGTCCCAAGTGATTGAATAATGACACAAAAAAAAAAGTTTACAAAAAGTTGTCACTAAATGATATATTGCTCACACATGCCATAGTTATATGTGGAATTGCACCCCAAAATATATTCTGCTGCTTCTCCTGAGTACGAGAATACCACATATGTGGGACTTTTTGGGAGTCTAGCCGCGTACGGCACCCCGAAAACCAATCACTGCCTTCAGGATTTCTAAGGGTGCAAATTTTTGATTTCACTCCTCACTACCTATCATAGTTTTGAAGGCCATAAAATGTCAAAATAGCACAAACCCCCCCCCCCCCCCAAATGACCCCATTTTGGAAAGTAGACACCCCAAGCTATTTACTGAGGCATGTTGAGTGCTCCCTGTGTTCCACATGGTTTCAGGAAGTGAGGCAGCCATCTTCTCCCTCCAGACCCTTGATTCCTGCAGCTGCTGGCCAGCAGAGTGACAGGTTATACCATCTCAGGAGGACTTCACACAGTGATGAGCCTATTTACTATGTAATCCTATAAGTGTTTTTAACCATTGCCTTTTAATAAAAAAATGCTCACATACTGCACATACTGCGCCTTTCTCTGCATACTGTATCTTTGTCTATCCAGAGCCTGCTTCTCTCATGTAAGTGTTGCTCGAGTGCCTGGCAGCTTGCTATCCTGCTATCTTGGATAATCCCGAATGTATATAGCACTTGGAGGACCCTTCTAGCAGAAGTGCTTCTACCTACCATTCTCCATTCCATTTATTGATACTGGTCATTATTTCCTAGCAAGCTGTGTGATAAAGACAGAACAGAACTAAGCTGTCTAGTTTTACTTTACTTTACTTTTGAAAGAAAACTTAATATAAAGAGATTATTTAAATGTCCGCAACTCCGCATGTTGTTTCAGAGGTTTATAAAGGAGAAAGAAACTTTCACACAAAGCTTCCTTACCCTTTTTCCCCTACTTCCCCAAACAGCTTTAGCCCTTTCTCTTTGAGGGTTTATACTTACCTAGATTTAATGCCAAGACACCAGGCATTTTTACATCCTTCCACTGGTTTCCTAACCTGTAGTCCATGCATGCATGAACTGTTCAGCATGATAAGACTTCTATGGGGCCGATCCATCTCCTGCCCTCATTGTAACCTATGGGATCTGGCTGCACATGTAGACATCTAGCCAAGAAGATAACAGCGCAGTGTAAACATTGCCGCAGTCTTCGCTGCAAGATCTAGGTTAAGTATAAAGCTTTTAGAGGGGATGGTGTGCACACTTACCCTTTAAGGGGTCATCTGTGATTGCATCCTGCATTGAAAGATTCTGGTGTTCAATTGCCTCAGGCACAATTTATGTAAGCAATGACTGCAAAGTGAATGAATTTAAGCATTTGGATAGAGCATCATTCAGGATCAGAAAATGAAATCTCTTCTGCTGGAAGTGTAGATTGGCAAAAGAGACTGAAATATTCACATTAAAACATGAACATATTTTTACATTGGAGGGCATAGTTTTTTTTTTTTTTTTACATTTAAAAGTTTTTATTCAAAAATATAAGCAATACAGGAGAAAGTACAGGTGGGTAAATAAGGCACAAAAAGTTAGACATATTAGACCAAAAGTTAGCGTAAACTGCCAACAATAAAGTGCAAAACTACCATTACCCTTCGGCCCGAATCTATACGAATGTGCAGATTGGTTACAGAAAAACAATGCCAAATGTCACATGAGAAGTGGTAATACCAAGCTGCGGGCAGCAACTGTACTTCTTGGGGAGATGGAAATTCAGAGGAAAAAGAAGAAAGTAAGAATAGAGAGAGAAAATAGAAACTCGAAGACCGTAGATGGAGTGTGAGATTGTTATTGCATGAGTGCTGCACCGGGCAGCCTATAGTAAGTAACGTGTAGGTCGATTCTGTCAACCAGTCAGTTTTGGCTATCCATGTCCACTCTTTCGGTGATCAGATCACCCAACCAGTGACCCATATTCTTGAGAATACCGGTACTCGAACCAGGGAGACCAAGTTTTGTGATACCGTGCTACAGTTTCTTCTGATTGTGCCTTAGTATCCTCCATTTCACATATGTAAGAAATCTTTAACAACCATTCTTTCAGAGATGAGGTGTGCGTGGTTTTCCAATAGAGGGGGATAAGCGACCTAGCCGCATTTAGTAGGTGTCTCGATAAAGAATTCGCATACTTCTTCAAAGAGAAATCAGAAATGTTAAGAAGGCAACATGCAGCGTCTAAGGTAATGTTGGTCTCCGTGATCCGGCGCACCAACCTCTTCACTTCATTCCAAAATGTACTTATTTTATCACAACGCCACCAGATATGAAGTATAGTGCCCCTTTCTTTGAGACAGCGCCAACACAAGTCACTGGACTGGGGGTACCATTTATGAGTCTTGTCAGGTGTGACATACCAACGGGTAAGTACTTTATATGCAGTTTCCTGCAGTCTTGTACTGATAGAACATTTGTGGGCTAATATACAGGCCTTCTCCCACTGGGCATTTGTAAAGTCTATTTCCAAATCTGCTGACCATCTCTCTCTAAACCGATCTCTCGTCCCCGTCGCCAGGTGTTGCAACCAGTCGTATGCCGTGGAGGTAGTTTTTAATACCTGTTCCCCTTTAAGGCACACTGACTCCAATTCTGTGAGTTCTCTAATAAAATGTTCCTTACGCGGTGGTTTGTTAACGAATGATCGTATCTGGAAATACGTCCATAAGGGCAAGGAGGGGATGTCGTTGTCAGACTTCAACACTGCGAAGTCTTTCATCACTCCATTATTAAAGCAGTGTATTGCTAGAAGTGGGAGTCGTTTATCGGTAGGCCGTAGTGTTTGATTCCCCATTCCTGGAGCAAAGTCAGGGTTATGTTGTAATGGAGTAAGTGGACCCACAGGGGAGGAGAGCATGTTTTGCTTAGACAACTGATGAAAAATTTCTAGGGTGGTCCCTATTAAAGGGTGTTCCGTCAGTGTTGGAGGGTATGTGGATTTCGGAATCCACAGGGAGAAAAGCAGGGGTGTCGGGACTGAATCCCTCTCCAGCGTCACCCAATCCTTCATTGCAGAATGACAATGCCAGTCCACAATTCTCGCAATGTGGGTTGCTCGGTAGTAATTCCGGAAATTTGGTATCCCCAGCCCACCCAGACTCTTGGGTCTCATCAATAAGGAGAATTTAATACGAGGCGTTTTATGAGCCCATATAAATCTCAACAATATAGCCTGGAGAGATCTAAAAAAACTTTGTGGGATTCTGATGGGTAAGGCTCGAATCAGGTATAGGACCCTGGGTAGGATGTTCATCTTACAGGTGGCCGCCCTTCCAAACCAGGAAATAGGCTTAGTATGCCAGTGCTGTAGATCTCTATCAATGGTCTTAAGTAGGGGTACAAAGTTGCGAATGAAAATGGAGTCTATCTTGGGCGTTAACCACACTCCCAAATATTTGATGGCATGCGTTACCCACTTAAAAGAGCTGTTTTCCATCGTACGTTGCAATGTTGGGGCTGGCAGGGTAAGGTTCATCGCCTCTGACTTGGAGTAATTAATCTTAACCTTCACAAGGGATGGTATGGATATGTGCGGTTCAGTAATAAAAAACAAGAGATCATCGGCATAAGCCCCCACCTTGAACTCCTTTCCCTCCACCCTGAAGCCTCTCACCGAGCTGTTGGCCAAGACTCTCCTAATAAAGGGTTCAAGAGAAATAACAAATAGCAGAGGGGACAGGGGGCAACCCTGTCTCGTGCCATTCCGTATGTCCACCTTGCCGGACAAAGCTCCATTGATTTTGAGTCTAGCCGAGGGGTTTTGATATAAAGCGGCTATCCAGTTCATCAAACCGGGTCCTAGTCCTATGTGTCTACAGGACTCAAACATGTAGTCCCAGGCTACTCTATCGAAGGCCTTCTCCGCGTCGGTGGACAGGAGAAGGCTCTTGATGTTTCGCACATGGGCAGCGTGTATTAAGTCCAAGGCCTTGGTGACATTGTCCCTGGCTTCTCTACCTGGCATAAAGCCAGCCTGGCTCGGTCCAATCAATTTACAGAGGAAGGGGGACAATCTCGTTGCAATTATTTTCGCCAGTATCTTAACGTCTAAGTTCAACAACGAGATTGGTCTATAACTGGAGCAGTGTGTAGGGTCCTTGTCCGGTTTTGGGATGACTGCAATGTGTGCAGATAAAAATTCAGGAGGGACCCTCCCACCCCTCGCCAAGGAGTTCAGAGCTGTGTGCAAGTGTGGGGTTAGAGTGTCTATAAATGTCTTGTAATAAATGGCTTTGTATCCGTCTGGCCCAGGGCTTTTACCCGTTTTAAGTCCCTTAATCGCTACTCTGATTTCCTCTTGGTCTATAGGGGCGTCCAAAACAACCGAATCCTCCCTTGCAAGTGAGGGTAGACCCGATCCTCTTAAGTAGTCCCGTATGGCTTGAAGTCTCTCACCTCCTATGTCGGGGGGCCTGTGTTGTGGTGGGAGGTTATAGAGTTTTGTGTAAAACTCTTGAAAGTGTTGGGCTATTGCATCGGTCGTTCTGTCTAAGCGGCCTTCCTGATTCTGAATTCCCGAAATGTTGGTCTTGGTGGTGAGGTCTCTCAGCGCTCTGGCAAGTAGGCGACCCGCTTTGTCCCTCTGTCCATAATATACCTTCTTCCGTAGAAATAAAAGTCTCTTGGTCTGCGATTCCAGCGTCTGTCGGAGAGCCAACCTGGCCTCAAGAAGCTCCTTTGCTGACCGCTCCGACAGAGACTGCTTGTGAAGAGTTTCTAAACGTCGGATCGTGTGGGTAAGCTGTCGTATGTCTTTCTCCCTGTCTCTCTTCCTTTGCGCCCCTAGTGACATCAGCAACCCCCTGACAGTGCATTTGTGGGCCTCCCAGATCGAAAAAGGATCCATACCTGGAGTCACATTGTGCTCAAAGAATTCTTTCAGGGTTGATTCAATTTTGGGAAACAAAGATGGGTCAGTTAGTAGGGAGGAGTTCAGCCTCCACGTGGGTGTCTTTTTAGCAGTATCTGTTTGACTAAGACTAATAGAAATTGGAGCGTGATCGGAGATGGATTGAATTCCTATATGGGATTGCTGCACCGTATGTAGATCTCTTTGGGTAATAAATAAGTAGTCAATCCTCGAGTGACGGTCGTGAGGAATCGAGTAAAAAGAAAAGTCTTTGTCGGATGGGTGTAAGTAGCGCCAGGTGTCCACTAAGTCCAGGGAGTGGAGAAGAAGCTTTATAGCCTTCAAAGTATGGAAGGAAACCGTCGTCTTCCCTGAGGACGTGTCCAATAAAGGGTCAAGTGGGATATTGAAGTCACCCCCTAAAAGCAAACAACCAGCCCCAAATTCCTCAAGTTGTCGCACCAGCATTCTGCAGAACGTTAAGTGGGAGGCATTGGGGAAATATACATTGGCAAGTGTGGTGGGAACACCTGCGAGGGTACCCTTTAGGAAAATGAACCTCCCCCCGGGTCCACTCTTTTATCTGTGAGTTCAAAAGAGGCTCCTCTACTTAGTAAGATGGAAACCCCCCTCGATTTAGAGGTATCGTTAGTTGAGTGGTGTGCGTCTGTGAAATAGGAGTCGGTGAGCCTAGGGACCTGGCCTGTCTTAAAATGTGTCTCCTGCAGGAAGACAATTTGTGGCTTACCTTTTTTCAGTTCCCGGAGTAGGGTAGAGCGCCTTTCCGGTATGTTCAAGCCTTTTACGTTGTGCGACACTAGTGTCGGCGACGTGCCTAGAGCTGAGTAAGCCATCTGTAGGAATAGAGAGAGATGGTAGACTTTGCCCGAAATCACAACCCGCAAGACTCAATAACTGTTATGTTGAAACACTCCCACTATTTCCACTTTGCAGTGGCCAAGAGAGGCAAGAAAGGACTACAAGAAAGGAAATAAAGATAGAAATAGGAAAGTCAAAGTGAGATGGAGAGTCAGAGGTAACGACCCCCGCCGACCGGCAAGCCGGTCAGGTAGGTCAAAACTCCAGTACCCAGGAGGGGACAAAGATCCCCGCCCGGTTACCGGACCACGTGTGAGGACAAGGGAGACACGCAGTCTCAGTGACAGCCGTTGTCAGGTGCAAATAAACAGTAACAATGTATTATACTAATAACACGTAGAAGGAAGCCAAGCCTTGGCCCCCTGTAGCAGGTATAGCAAGCATAGAGTCATCTCTGCCGTGAGAAAAAATATATAAACTTATCGATTAGAACAAATGAACAAACATAAAGAAAAATCAGAACTGAACTAAATGACCAAAATCAGCGTCCTGATAGTACGGATATTGGGTGCTAAGAGGTGCATCCGGACAGGGAGGGGTGGACAACCTCGGTCATCCCCCCTCTAAACAGCCCTCCCCGGATAGCACCTCCAAACATGTACCCCAAGAACTAACCCCCATCCGCCCTCCATGTACTGAAGGCCTCATCCACATGTGAATAGAAAGTATGCCTCCATGGCCAAGCAGCATTAGTGTGTTAACCAGCTTGAGTCCCCCAGTGTTCCAGAGCAAATCCTACCAACCACCCAACTATAGCTCCTCTGGCTCGCGTGGGGTTCCCGACCTTCCTTCCTTAGCAACGGAGCTGGGTAGCAAGAGAGTCATGACCCCGGAAACCATGAGTACAAACCCACAGCACGGGGGAGGTAAGCCCCTCGATCAGACCACAGGATCAGTCAAGCCGCAGGGCCTTAGTGGTACCAGGCTCTGGTGGAATCTGTAGCTGAGATCATAGGCATCTGCTGGATCGAATAAAACAAAAACAAGTGTGCCCAGGAAATATGTGGTGAGGGTGGACCACAACAAGGGGGACATGATCCCAGGGGACCATGGTGCCAACAGTTAGTCATCCGTTAGTGATCTAGAGGAGTGTGCTCTGCCGCGCGGTGTTCCTGAACCTGGACCCTCCTGCCATGCTTGACGCTGTTTTTTGGCGAGGCGCTTGTCAGGCGTAGCTACAGGGGAATGAGGCGGGCTCCTCTCTCTAGGCGGTAGGGAGAACTCCTGATACCAGTCTGGGAGATCCACAGGGTCAAGGTGTAGTGCATTGCAGAACTCTGGGAGGTCGCTCGGTGTGCGGAGCAGATATTGCTTGCCATTGTGTGACACCGAAAGAGCAAAGGGGAAACGCCAGGTATAACGGAGATCTCTCGCCCTAAGTACATCTAGTAAAGGGCGCAAAGCCCTTCGGTTTTTCAATGTTATCTGTGAGAGATCTTGGAAGAGCTTAATATTCTCACCGTTGAACACAATTTGGTCATTCCTGCGTGCCTTGAACATAATCTCTTCCTTCAATGTAAAGTTCTGGTGGCAGAGTATCAGGACCTCTAGCTCGGAGGGCTCTATGGGCCCTGACGAATTCGATGGCTGAGTCCTCTGGCCTTTCTAGCACACTGTTGAAGACCCTCTGGAGGGCAGGCATTATCTGGTCAGCGGTCACAGTTTCCGGCACTCCACGGACCCTAATATTGTTCCGTCTCCCCCTATTATCAAGGTCCTCCATGTGTCTATTTAGCTCAATAAAGTGTTGAGCGTGTGAGGAGGTGACAGTGTCCAATCTGAGTATCTCGGAGCTTCCCTGCAGTGTCCGCCGCGGCCATCTTTTCTGCAAGAACCAGCAGGTTGGTTTTCAGGTCCGTGATGGCCGCAGAAAAGGATGCCTTAATGTCGGCAGCGAAGCCCGACATGTCCGCATATGTGAGGGGGTGATCGGGACGAGCAGATCTCCTACCGTGATCTTCCGTAGCTGACTGAGAGTCCTCACTAAGATCCCCATCCTCGTGCGTCGGCGCCATCTTGCCTCTCTCCGGGGCCCGCTGAGCCACCGCTTGTTTCTGGAAAATCTCTGAGATGGTCCCTCCCGCAGACACCGCAGTGGATCTGCGGGATCGTGTGTGCTGAGATCCGCAGAACTGTTTGTTCATTCTCGGTAGGCGTTCGGCAGAGAGGTGCTTAGGGCCTCGGGCTTGACGGAGCTCCTCGTTTAGGCTGCCATCTCCGCCGCGCGCCAAGCCACGCCCCCCGGAGGGCATAGTTTTTACTTTAATATCTGTTTTGGTAGTATCTTGCATCAAAATGTCAATGTTATCAGAAAGGTTGAATGTATAGCCATGTGCTAACATCTGCACATGTGCATAATACAGCCTGTGGCTCAACATAGGGACTAGGCATTGTGCACTCATGCATGCCTATGTTATACATGTGCTCACACTAATAAACTCTAGCACAAGTTACAATGCACTTCTGATATTGGCTTTGGCACCAATCACCTTATTTAAAGCACAGCACTCTGGGAAGGAGTTGCTGAGTAGTCATCAGGTCCTGTGACCTATGACCTGACCTGCATTTCATCACTCTGTGTTTGACCTGGCTAGCCTCTTAAATTCACTGTATCCAGAACTCGTTAGTAACTTTGGATTTTGTCCTGACCTTGTCTTCTGTCTACTGATTTGGTACCTTTGCTTCCTTTCTACTTTTGACCCCAATCTTGCTTCTGACCCAGCTTCTGCCTACTTATTTGATACCTCTGCTACACAGCTGTTACTGGTTTTGGCTCATCTTGACTTTGGCTTGCTTTCTGCATCTGCAGGTTCCTATGCTACACCCATGTGCTAATATACTGAAAAAGATATAGTCTGCGCAGCCACAGAATCCAAGCACATTCCCAGACTATCTTCAGATCATCCTCTGTATCTGGAACCGATACAGGAAGCCATGCCTCACCTTTTCCTGATATGCCTTGCTATAAGCTCCAAGTGGTATTGGACAAAAGGTGACAGGGAAGCCCTTTCATCAGCTCAGCCTCTATCAGGCCCTTGACAAATGTCTTTAATATGTTGATGAAACAAAAAGTGTTTGAAATGCCTAATATATTTTACCAAGAAAACTAAAAATGTAGGACGATAAAAGAAGAATTCTTTGGTTAACATCAGAGCATTAACCAATTCGTGCTCCCACACTATGGCCGAATACCGGCTAAAGCATGGGCTCTAATTGTCGGGATGCCATCATATGATGTCCTCCAGTGCATGAGTTGCATGTGCAACCCCTGCGCTGTGCGCTCTGTGATCAATGAGTCAGTCATACTCTGCTGATCACAGATCGGATCCTGGCCCCTCACCACGTCATCAGCTGTTAGCCAGTGACAGCTGATCACGTGATGTAAACCAAAGATTGGTAACATTCTTTTTTTTTGCTCACATTGACAGCGTGAGCAGAGAAAAAATGTCAATCACTGGCTTGTGTCAGAGGGACAGTGGCCCCCAAAGAGGGTGAGTATTTGTGCCCACCAGTGCCATCTACCAGTGCATAGCAATGCCACCAATCAGTGCACACCAGTGCCACCTATCAATGTTCATCGGAGCTGCCAATCAGTGCCACCTATCAGTGCTGCCAATCAGTGTCACCTAGCAGTGCCCATCAGTGCCACCTGTCAGTGCCCTTCAGTGCCTCCTACCAA
The DNA here is from genome assembly GCF_037356315.1 of Lithobates pipiens. NCBI lineage: Eukaryota > Metazoa > Chordata > Amphibia > Anura > Ranidae > Lithobates > Lithobates pipiens. Next base: position 183,738,400 of record NW_027507758.1, read on the forward strand.
TGCCCTTCAGTGTTGGCCATCAGTGCCACCCATCTGTGTCACCTCTCAGTGCCACCTTATCAGTGCCTACCAGTGCCACCTCATCAGTGACCACCAGTGCCACCTATCAGTGTCCATCAGTGCCGTCTTACCAGTGCCAATAAGTGCAGCCTATCAGTGTCCATCAGTGCAACATATCAGTGCCAATCAGTGCACATAAATGAAGGAGAAAAATCCCACATCCATAGAAAAATCAATCGGTTACATCAGCATCAGGTGCTTTGTAGCTGGTGATCCAAGACTGATTCATTTTTATAAATGTGAGCCGATCGACAGAGTCTGTGGACAGGCACACTCTGTGACCAGTTATGCAGCATCCATCAGCACTGAATGTGCATTCAAAAAGAAAGCTGGATGCACGACAGGCCAGTAAATCAATTGCATATTGGCCAGTGGTCCATCCTAAAGACCCAGTAACCCAGTGGATGTTCTGTTGGAAAGGTCTCCAAGTCTGATCTTGCCCCTATATATTCCTGCACCATGTAATTCAGATGCTGGCAATGGTTGCTGGAACCAATCAGACCTGGGCGCTGAGGACTGAAGAATTGTCTGAAGGCTTCCATCAGCTGGCCACCTTCTCCACCGCTCTTTCTGTGACTGCACGAAGCCTCAGCAACACATTGTCCAGCACCAGGGAATTGTAACCTCCCAGGCTCTGGAAACGCATTGCACAAACCTTTCTGCAAGGCCTCCTGAAGATGTTTCATCTTTTGCTCCCTCTGCGAAGGATGAATAAGTTCTGCAACCTTACCCTTGTAATGTAGATCAAGAAGGGTTGTCATCCAGTAATGATCCCTCTCCTTGATATCACGAATCCTAGGGTCTTTTTGCAGGCTTTGAGGGATCAGGGAGGCCATGGAGTCCTGTGGGTCACTAAGGATCACATGACCCGTAGCCACCTCCTCCCAGCAAAGTTTCTGGGGACTGAAAACGGTCCCTTGAAGACTGCTGCCGATACATACAGAGCCAAACTCCGAACACTAGGACATGGCATGCATTTCTTTGGACTTGACCCATAGTAGGCCACATTTGATGTTAATTTTCAAAACTGGAGCAGCTGTGCATGGCAACCAAACAAAAGGACTCACTGCTCCAGGTGAGACAGGAAGACTAATGATATCACAGGTGCCCGCCTCCGCATACGATCAACACTGAAGAAATGGCTGCACTCTAAGATCCATCAAAATTCTTATTTAATAATGAACATTCTAATGCCGCGTACACACGTAGCAGACTATCCGGCGGACTTAGTCTGGCGGACTTTCCGCCGGACTGTCCGGCGGACTTTCCAAACGAGCTACCTGCCCACACACGGTACTTTTGCGGTGGACTAATATGGCGTACTAAGTCCGCCGGACTATCCGCCGTACTTTTGAAATGAACGGACTCGCCCACACACGCGGAGGAAAGTCTGCTCATTTTGAGCGCGTCTCCAGGTAGCTGGGGCCAGTGAAGGAGGCGTCGCTGGCCCCGTCACCTGGTATGGACTTAAAGGGGAATCCCTATGCCGAAAAATCGGCGTGGGCCCCACCCCCTAGGTCCATATCAGAACCTTATCCGAGCACGCTACCCGGCCGGCCAGGAAAGGGGGTGGGGACGAGCGTGTGCCCCCCCTCCTGAGCCGTACCAGGCCGCATGCCCTCAACATGGGGGGGTGTCTTGGGGACACCACGTGGCCCCACCCCAAAGCACCTTATCCCTATGTTGATGAGGACAAGGGCCTCTTCCCAACAACCCTGGCCGTTGGTTGTCAGGGTCTGCAGTCGGGGGGCTTATCAGAATCCATGAGCCCCCTTTAATAAGGGGGCCCCCTGATCCCGGCCCCCCACCCTAAGTGAATGAGTATGGGGTACAATGTACCCCTACCCATTCACCTGTAAAAAAGCACAACACACAAGGGTTAAAATTGTTTATTGCACAGCTCCGGGGGTCTTCTTCCGTCTTCAGGCGTCTTCTCTCCGGCGGCGGCGAAGAAGAAAGACAGACTCCTCCGCTAGTGAAAGAGCTAGCAGAAGATAGCAGAGGAGTCTGTCTTTCTTCTTCGCCGCCGCCCTACATCTTCTACACGTGGTGTACCTAAATCCAATCACACTCAATATGATGATGATTCATCTACCACACGTACTGACGTGGTTAATACTTCTGACCACTCTTATGGCCCACGTCATCAGAAACGTGGACGGTCTCAGACTAAATCACAGGATGACTCGCATTAAACTGGCAGCTCTTTACAACCACGCACTAAGCACTTGTCGTCAGCCACTCCGGCCCACGATAATAATCGTCCATTAACTGCTGGTAGATCTAATTCCTTACCTACTCCCACGCAACAAAGTGATTTTTTAGACAAAATGCATGCCTCACAGATCATCCAACAATCACATCCCAAACTGCACAAGCCCAAAAAGTAATCTCCCCTCCTTTTCAGGTACTCAATTTGATTAATTTGTCAGATCACAATTTATCCCCACACGAGATTTCAGCATTACAAAAAGGCCTTACTTTCTGTCCTATTTCACAAATTGATAAATTTTCGGTAATCAAAGACATACACTTATTCATTCACAACCTAATATTACAGAGTTTGTATTCTAAAACTCCACTCACTGATCCAGCACTTCACACTTTTGCTGAGGCATCCGCAGTTCAGAATCTTATTGACATTCTAGACGAAAATGCACCCACCGACTTAATCAACACCCTCGACCTTGACCGCATTTTTGTGGATATCGATGCGGACATAACAACTAGTAAACCACACACATCTATAAAAAAGAAATCCAGTGTATATCCACCCCCCAGCACGAATCCTAATGCAGCTTTATTTCTCAAATTGGTTACCCGTGAATTACGTCAGTTCAAACCTACTTCCAAACACCATAGAAATCTTACATACCATGAACATCTCGCCCTCCAGAATCTCAAAATGAATTCCTCTATTGTTATCAAACCCGCCGACAAAGGCGGCAACATAGTAATTCAAAATAAATCTGATTACGAAGCAATGTGCCTTGCTATCCTTTCTGACACTACATGCTATAGAATTATACCCCATACTTGCATTCAAGAATTTACCCAACAACTTTATAGTCTAATAGACCAAGCCTTTCATCAACACGTTATTGACAAATCTACTCGAGATTTTATTAGAACGTCTTTTCCTTGTAAAGCTACTTTTTACACACTTTCTAAAGTGCACAAAAACCCCACACAACCACCCGGCCGACCTATTGTATCCGGCCATGGCAGCTTGACTGATAATCTCAGTACTTATGTTGACAGACTGTTGCAACCTCTTGTTACTATTTTACCTTCATATATACAAGACACCACACATTTACTTTGAGTCTTGGGTGGCCTCCTCGTCGATGGTGACACTATTCTAGTTGCCATTGACGTGGAGGCCCTATATAGCTCCATTCCCCACCACTTAGGCCTTCAGACCATTCGTCAGATTCTGACACGTTCTTAGCAATACTTGCCAGCATTCTCAGATTTTTTGTTACAATCACTGGAGTTTATTCTCACACACAACTTTTTTTCTTTTGGGCATTCCCACTACCTCCAGGTGCAGGGCGTCACCAAGGGCACCTGTTGGGCCCCGGAGTACGCCAATCTGTACCTGGGGGAGTGGGAACGCTCACTTTTTTCTGATCCTAATACGTCCCAGTTTTGTCGCCACGTGGCGACCTGGTATCGCTAGATTGATGATATTTTGTTTTTTGGAATGGTTCAGTTGAACTATTACATACATTTTTTAAATTCTTAAATCTCGATAATAAATTTAATTTAAAATTTACTATGACATACAGTACTTCAATGATCTCATTTTTGGACCTGACTATTACTAAAGACCAGAGGGGTTATTTGCAAAGCACATTGTTTCGCAAATCCACTGCTGGGAACACCATTATATCTGCGGATAGTTTTCATCCCAAGCCCTTACTCCAATCTCTTCCTATGCACAATATTTACGTGCACGACGTAATTGCTCTACTGTTGAACTATTTAACCAAGAAGCCACCTTACTTAGAGAGAGGCTCTCTGCCCGGGGTTATTCTAATGAAACCCCAAAAAATGGGGTACAAAAAAGCCAAGGCGAAAAATCGCCAAAACCTTCTTTTTCAAAAACGCACCACTACACGTCCCCCCCCCCCGGATCATTGTTTCTTATTGTCAGCAGCATCAGCAGATCAAAAATATAGTATGAAGATATTGGCACATTCTAACCTTGGACCACAATCTTGCACCTTTTGCTCCAGCCCAGCCACTGTTCACATTTAGAAGAGCCCCCTCTATCCGCGACAAGTTGGTCCATAGTGAATACTCACATACTTCTTCCATTACTACTAAACAATGAGGTACTTATCCCTGTGTTAACTGCAGGTATTGCAAATACATCAATACCGTTCACAACATTATGTTACCCAATAAACAATTTTTTAATCCCCGTCACTATGTCAACTGCCGCACAGAGGGGGTCGTATATCTTCTACTTTGTAAGTGTGGCTGCTTTTATGTTGGGAAGACCAAATTACCATTCTGGAAAAGTATTTACCGCCACATCACCACTATCAACACCAAAGATCCCGACCTCCCAATAGGCCGACACTGTGCCACGGTCCATTCTGACCACACACCACATGTACGCTTCCTAGCCCTCGATCATATCCCTCCTAGCATTCGAGGAGGTGATCACAATAAACTCTTACTTCAGAGTGAATTAAGGTGGATTTTTCATCTTAATGCCACCTCACCACCTGGCCTCAATGAAGCCTTCAACTTTAGACCCTTCTTGGAAGGTTTTCAGTCAGGGGTGTGTGAGCTTGACCTCTAACCAATTCAATACATTACACAATTGCTGACCTTTGGTCTATCAGCACCATACTGATACTATAGCTGCTGTTTGATGTAACTTCCTGCTGATCCTGCTGACATATATCTGTATAATTGTATCAATTTTTGCATATAATATATTTATTTTTTTGGTAGCAATATTATCATGCTAATTCTCTATTTTTAATACATCCATATTACTTATGTTAAGTATTGTTATTTTACTTTTGTACCTTCTCTTCTCTCATTGTTCAGTCATTATCATCTGCTATACTCATTCAAATATGTTGTATTCTGTTTAGAGACAATATCCACCATCATATCTAAATATCATGTTTTTTTCCCAGCCACTGGCATCACCCAATGCCACCAGGGGGTTATTAAAAATATATATACTGCTATCATACACACATCTATATTGGCAGTTGGCTAGTGTTTGATTGACACTACCACCATGGTCCATTAGGGGGTGCCTGCATAGACTGCTTACTTTGTAATCCCATCATTTTGCATTTCTATGCTGCTCACACAGTTTTTACTTCCCTCTTGCAAATAGCTGCTGTGGTACCCCTCTGTCCATAATAGCTGCTGTGGTACCTGGCGCGTGGGAGACATGCGAGCCCCCATCGATAGTGGGAGGCGCGCAGTCCTACGGCCCAATTGGTGGGGTAGTTCTACGCCGCCATGGTACCCTTGTGCTCCAGCATGGAGCGATGCGCCCAGGGCTACCCGCACGCTGGTGACATTGTGACGCGGCACCCCCCTCGCATACTATGTGGCGGGGCCGCGCGCCGCGCCCCACGCCGTCCTGTCAAAGCTCTCTATGCAGCCGCTGAGTTATGTGCCAACAGGCACTCCCACCAGCCCCACCAGCACCAGCATCAGCTGTGATTGTGGTCCAGCTCCTTCCACTCACAGCTGATTTATATCACCTTACAGGGTGATATAAGGCATGCACAGGCTGCAGTCAGTATGCTGCCTGCTGCATGCCGCGTTGGATCTATACACTGTGTAACATTTGGTGAGTGATTGCACCCTACGTATACTTATGCCTATTGAGGACAACCTATTCCCATATACTTATTCTATTTATATTTTCTTTTGTCCAGACTATCCACCAATGCTGCTTTATGCTGGTGTTTGTGCTGGGTTAGGTTTCCCCATACCTTCCAAGCTGAGAGAGCTTGTTACCATTGCAGCTTCTGCCATTTTTGGCTCAATTCTAATACCATCCCATCAAAGTGCTTATTTGACATCAGGCACTGCCTTAATTATTGTGGCAATCATCAACAGTACTATACTCGCACCCCCTGCTGGTATCTATTGGTGTTAATGCTTGACTGGTATGTATCAAACATTTTACTATGTACAACTTTTACAAGCTTTCTGTACATTTAAATTTACATTTTGCTGTACTAATTTCAATCACATTTGTACTTTTAGACTCTGTACATACGAGATAAATCATATGCCTATGAAAAAGGACGGTTGGTCCGAAACATGTCGACATCCAAAGCTACTTAAAGTGGAGGGCCACCCTGAAAAAAGAAAATACATTAAAAATGAGAAAAAAATCATTAAAAAAAAATTTTTTTTTTACTTACCAGAAATGCCTGTTGCTAGCCACATCATCCTAATCTGCCTCTTTCTCCTCCGCGGAGATCTTCTTTCTTCTCTCCTCTGTGCGGCGTCTTCTGGGTAATGGGTCGCGCTGTGTTCTGGGAACTGTGTGTCCCAGAACACAGCGCGTCCCATTCACAAAGCGCTGCGCGACTCATGCATGCACAGTAGGAAACGGGCAGTGAAGCCGCAAGGCTCCACTGTCTGTTTCCCTTACCCAATATGGTGGCGCCGGGACCCGAGACCGAGGGACGGGTCAGCCTCGGGCGGCCGACATCGCGGACGCCCTGGACAGGTAAGTGTGCTTATTAAAAGTCGGCAGCTACAGTGTTTGCAGCTGCTGACTTTAAAAAAAAAATTTAAGTGGCAAGTTTACTATTGATCCCATTTCTAATTGGTTTAGCAACTTGTTCATGTATTGCCAGTATATGTTTCTTGTTATGTATCAAATACACTTTTTTGATTAATAAATGTATTGATATTACACTGTTTCATGGCTTGGTATATCTCAAATATCCCTTGGGGTACTGGCTATGCGAATTGCATAAGGCCACTTTTTTGTATTGTTTCTTTTGAGATTGCTATACCAGCCTTATGTGGATCACCAGCCTGCACGCATTATATTGATTTGTAAACTTATAATAAACTCATCTTATATTAACAAATCCATATAAATCAAGTCCATATATAATTGTGCAAGAATTGTAAAAAAATGTGCAAAAATCATAGTACAAATTTATTATAAAGTGCAAAAAGTGCTTAGTTCCAAAACATCAGCATTTCTTCTCTCTTGTGGTGAAAAAATGATGATAATGAGCACCACCATGAAAAGTGTTCCCGAAAGGAATCACCACAAATGATTACATGAGCTCCTTACCAGCTGCTCTTATCCCACAAGGAGATCACTGAATGCCTTGCTGTGTAGCAGCCACATACACCACGATCCAGAATAAAAAAGCTCCCTGAACTCCTAAACCGAAATAAAATCAAAGGAGGCAATTACAAATAGCCAGCAGGTCCAAGCGGTCACCAGACTTGCAGAAAGACGTCACATGTGAGGCCCCTCCCAACGTGTTTCTCTGTAACAAGTGTGGTCTGGGGATCTGGATTGGATGTTGCATGACCCGGAACAGGAAGTTGACTTGCCACTTTGGTGAATAGGACAAAATAAATGATTGAATATATGGAAACATGAGAATCAATCAGCCATGACACTACAAACTAGCCACAGAATGTGATCCCATCTTTATAAAGTAAGGCAAACAAACATCACATTGAATGTAATTAAACTAATACCTAGTTAAAGCAACAAACACATTTGAAAGTGTATAATACCTTTAAAGTTGGTAACTGGGATAAAGGTAATCATCTGGGCTAACAATAAATGTTCCCTATCTGTCAATTGGTTAAGGGCAAGCACCATTCGAATTTTCAAACAAGAAAAGCTAAGATATAATTAAATCTCTGGGTGATGTAGTTAGGATTGTTATCTGGGCTTGTAGTCATATGTTTTCAGATTCTGTGAAGTTTGCATGAGCTGTAAGCTCTAGAATGATTGAATGATTTATTTTAGTTTTATTAACATACCCAAGCAGACAAAGGTAAGAGTAACTTTTCCCTGTGCTTGAAGTTTCTTTATAATGTTTCGGGGAAGGCTGTCCCAGTGTAGTTGTACAATGCAAAGTCGATTAGCTGTGTTGGGGCCAACTCTCTAATGTTTTAAGAAAAGATTCTGAAGTCTGAATGCGTTATGCATCAGCGCTATTGTATATTCACTACTGAAGGAAATGCTCTTTGCAAAATGTTAATGCCTGTCTAGCTTGATTGATCTGGAATGCAGTAAGAAGTTGTTTACAGTACAGAATATGGAATGCAATTTCACAGTGTTCCAGTCCACATTAACCTTTGACCAAACAAAAACTCATTCAGTATTTTTTCTTTATCCCCTTTAGATTGTGAAATCGTTTTCTGTCAGACTAAAGGAATAAACAAATGCGTCTGACTTATTGTGGTCATGCAAGTGCCAGTTGCTGAATGACTGCATTACAGATGTGTAAAGAGTTCCGAAGTCGTTTCATAGTAATGTAGTGGTCAGTCTTTGAAAGTCAGTTTAAAATATTCTCATTTTGTAGCATATCTTTGTTTTTAACCTTATAGCTGAACTCCAGCCTTACCCTACTTGTACAGGTTCCTCTCCTGCTCTAGAATTTCTTATTTTACTCATTTACTACACGCTGTAAGCTGCTCACAGGATGCATTGGATATAGAGTCAGACAAAGACAGCTTTTTTTACTTGCTGCAGAATGTTCAGCATCATCTAGCGCTTTCATTCCCAGCCTAATTGTCTTTTATCAGGCCCTTAAATTCATTGGATTTCTATTCTTTCAACCATAGAGGCTCAACTTCACATGTGAGCATTATTACTGCTTTCTGTTTTCAAGAAGTTAAGTGAGCCCGCAGCAAAAGACAAAAAAGAATAGGCGCAGGGCGGGCATGACGGGGTTAACAGTGGAAGAACGGAAAGCAGGGGGAGGGGCTTAGGTACCGAGGGGGATGGGCTGGGGCAGAGCTAATTTATACTCCCGGTGCATCATGGGAGTTTAACAGAAGGTCAGGGGAAAAAGTTGGACAGCATGGCGTTGGTGGAGCTGCTCATGGCGCGGCTGAGGGAACAGGCAGCGGAGCGGGGGGATGACTGGTTACAGGACACCTTGGAGGGTTTATTGCGGATACCGGCAGCGGAGCTCGGCGGTGAGGCGAGGAGCGGCACTAGGACACGCCGCTCGCGGCCGCCCGAACGTTTTTCTCCGGCTCGTGAGGGGGGGGCAGGGCGGGTGGCGGGCGGCGGTTCTACGGTGCGGGCAACAGCGCCCCCGGCCAAGCGGCAAGCAGCGGACTTCATCGGCTCCCCTGTCACTGATCCCAGGATGGCTGGGGTGGCCACGCGGGGGAGGCGAGCTTCGGAGGCAATGGCGGCCGTGCACAGAAGGAGGGGTGAGTCGCAGAGCACGGGCCCCGCCCCCCGGACGGATTCCAGAGCCATGGTGGAGGGTGTCAGCAGGAAGAGAGCTGGGGTCCCTGGGCTTGCTGCTGCAGCGGCAGGGGATGCTCCACGGATGGACAGGGGACGGATGGGACCAGCAGAGGCCAGTGCGGGGGCAGCCAGGTCCGTGGCTTCATGCGCCAGATCTGGCAAGGCTGTCCACAAGTCGGTGGGGGGACACGCAGCGCGCAGGAGGAGTCGCACGGCCGCGGCTGCAGCGGCATCCGGGTCCGAGTTACCTGGAGGGCTGTCGTCTTCGGAGGAAGAGGAGTGTGAGCTGCGGGACGAGGATGACTCGGCGGGGGTGGACGAGCCGGCCCCCGCTTCCAGGAGGAGATCGGTGCTGGAGAACAGACATTCGGCTGATGGGGCGTCACCTGTGCAGCCTGGTAAGTACCCTGTTGCGTGTGATTCGGGTGCTCCAGGGGGTGGGGGACGTGTGTGTGGGGCGGCTGGGGGTGCTGGTGCGGCGGGGTCTGGGGGTGATTCTGCGGGTTTGCTGGGGTTTTTGGCAGGGATTAAGGATCTGGTAACAAGGTTTGAGCAGGGTGCGAGGGCTGTGGCTGGGCCGGTGGCTGCGTGGGTTCCGGAGTCCGTGGGGGCAGTTGGGACAGGCGCTGCGGTGGCCCCGCCGGTTGGGGAACCTTTGCCTGATGGGAGCGCAGCAACTGGGGTGGTAGGGGCGGCGACGTCGCCCCCGGTGGGAGAGAAGGTTGCGAGTGCGGCCGACAAACCCAGTCGGCAGGACATTACGAGGTTGGCGGACGCGGCCAGTTGTGAGGTCTACGTTTGTTTTGAGGGGCCGTTAGGGGCTCATCTGAAACAGGAGGTGCGGGAGAAGTTGTGGAAGGGTGAGTATGTGGAGATATTCTCCCTTCTGCCGCTAGAGAAGTTCAACCTGGACAGGGTGAAGCCGGACGACTCCAAGAAGGAGGATGAAGAAAAGCGTAGGTATAGGTTGATACCGCGAACGTTTTCCAATTGGCTACAGGCGTTCGCTATCATGGCGAGCGTCATAGGTGAAAAGCACCCCGAGCATTGTTCGGCGCTTTTCTGTTATCAGGATGCCATAGGGGAGGCCTACCGGGTCTATGGTGGAACGGCTTGGCTTCGTTATGACGAGCAGTTCAGGCAGCGGCGAGCCGTTCGACCGGCGCTTAGGTGGGACCACAAGGACATCAGCTTGTGGATGCGATTGATGACGACGGCGAGGGCCCCGGGGCAGTTTTTTCAGGGGGGGGGCCGGCGGACCTTCGTCCCCAGGACAGTCGGCCGGAAATAAAAAAGGGGTGTGTTGGCAATACAATTCAGGGGTGTGTAAGTTTGGGAGCGGCTGCAGGTTCAAACATGAGTGTTCCGGCTGCGGCGGATCACACCCGGCGTCCAGATGCTTTAAACAAGGAAAAGGCCGCCCTGGAGAGGCTCACAACAAGAGGGAGGACCCCGGTGATGGTGGAAAGGATGCGGCCGTTTCTCGGTAGGTATCCCGATAGGGCGGCGGCTCGGATTTTGGAATTGGGTTTTGCGCAAGGTTTTCGGATTCCATGTTCACTGGCGGTAGTTCCCCCGTTGGCACCCAATCTAAAGTCGGCGCTGCAACATCCGGAAGTGGTTTCTGAGAAACTGCGGAAGGAAGTTGCCTTGGGTAGGATGAGTGGCCCCTTTTCAACCCCTCCTTGGCCAGATTTGGTGGTGTCTCCGCTAGGTGTTGTGCCCAAGAAAGAACCTAATAAGTTTAGGCTCATACATCACCTATCCTTTCCTAAGGGCGGGTCGGTTAACGATGCGATCGACCAGGAGGCGTGCTCGGTGTCATATACGTCGTTTGATGCGGCGGTGCGCTGGGTGCGGAAGTACGGAAAGGGGGCGCTGATGGCCAAGGCGGATGTGGAATCGGCCTTTCGGTTATTGCCGGTTCATCCGGACAGTTTCCGTTTGTTGGGGTGTCATTGGGCTGACGGTTTCTACGTGGACCAATGCTTGCCGATGGGTTGTTCGATTTCGTGCGCGTTGTTCGAACAATTCAGTTCCTTCGTGGAATGGGTGGTACGGGATGTGTCCGGGGTGAATTCAATCATTCACTACCTAGACGATTTTTTGTGTGTAGGGCCGACGGGTTCTAAGCTATGCGCGATTTTGTTGGCAACACTACAACATGTGGCGGGCAGGTTTGGCATTCCGCTGGCACCGGACAAGACGGAGGGACCTCGCTCGGTCATCACGTTTTTGGGCATTGTCCTTGATTCCGAGGCCATGGAATGCCGGTTGCCGGAAGGTAAGCTGGTGGACTTGCGAAGGGAGATCGCTGGGCTGTTGGGTGCGAAAAAAGTTCAGTTGCGGGTTTTGCAGTCAGTGCTGGGCAAGCTCAATTTTGCTTGCCGTATTCTGCCGATGGGGCGAGTTTTTAGCCGTCGGTTGGCGGCTAGTACTGCAGGTGTTCGGTCTCCTACGCATTTTGTGCGTTTGGTGCGGTCGCACAAGGAAGACTTGCAGGTGTGGAATACCTTCCTAGAGTCTTTCAATGGTAGAGCAATGTGGATGTCAGGTCCGGTCAGCAATTTTGACCTGGAGCTTTTCACAGATGCTGCAGGTGCTTCGGGTTTTGGTGCCTTTTTTCAGGGACGCTGGAGTGCTGGCCCGTGGCCTCCGTCTTGGGTATCTGCGGGATACACCAAGAATTTGGTTTTATTGGAACTGTTCCCGGTGGTTCTGGCGGTGGAGCTGTGGGGTGCAATGTTTAGGGACCTGAAGGTACGTTTTTCACGTAGACAACATGGGGGTGGTGCAGGTTCTCAACAAGAACTCGGCATCGTCACCGCCGGTTGTGCGGTTGTTGCGACATTTGGTGTTGCGTTGTCTCCAAATGAATATTTTCCTTCATGCAGTGCACCTCCCGGGCGTGGAGAATGTGGTGGCGGATGCCCTTTCCCGGTTCCAGTGGGAGAGATTTTGGGAGTTGGCGCCAGCTGCATCTCTGCATGGCGCGACGTGTCCCGCAGGGTTGTGGGAGATAGCTGAGGGTGAGTCTCTGGGGGAGAGTTGATCGGTTTAGGGTTGGTGGCCGCAGGTGTGCTAACGGGGGAATATTTCCCTTTCCTTGGTGGTATGTGGGAGTGACGAAGGTATGTCGTAAATCATATTAAAAAAAAAAAAAAATAATAATAAATAAATAAATAAATAAAAAAAAAAAACAAGGGGAACAAATAAAACCTACAACACTAAACTACAAAATATGAAGGGGATGTGATAGGGGAGAATTTGGGGGGTGGTTTTTGTTTTTCTCGTTCTGAGCTTTGTTTTCGGTTGGTGTTTGTTTTCGGGCGGTGGAGGCGATAGTTGGGAGTTTCGTTCTCTGCTACCGGGTGCTGTTTGGGTGGGTGTATGGCAAACTTTTGGGTTGGGTTTAAGTTGTCCGGGCCGGCGGGGTGGTCTCGGGGAGTTTGGTGGATGGTTGCGGTGCGGGTACACACCGCAGGGGGCGGAATTATGGAAACACTAAAAAAATGACTAAATAAATGAAAGAATGTAAGAAAAAAAAAAAAAAAAAAAAAAAAAAAATATATATATATATATATGTATAATGAAAATAAAAATGCAAATAAAAAGTTAAAAAAAAAAAAAACACTCATTGGCGGACAACTGTAAGGGGATTGTCCTTACTTAATGGTTGCATGGGTCTGCACTGGGTATGGTTGGTGTGTTTTTGTGTTTGGGGATAGTGAGGGGTTTAAGGATAGCGGGTTTGGGAGTTGGAGTGGTTTGTAATGCACGGTTTCTCTGTTTTTCCTCTATTTTCAGATTCAGCGAAGGGTTTGGTCTGGATAATGGGCCATTCCTATGTTTGCTGGGGGGCACGGAGGGGTGATGCCAGAAGGGGGGGCAGACAGCTGGGATTTGCACGGCGGGAGGTCTGCGTCAAATGGTTCGGCTTTCCTGGTATGTTATGGGGGAGGTTGGTTTCGGAGGTTCACCGTTTCGCTCTCAGGGATAGGCCCCCAGATGTTTTAGTCATTCATGCCGGGGGTAATGACCTGGGGTTGCGATCCATGATTGACCTTACTAAGGACATTAAAGAGGATGTGGGGCGGTTGATGACCGATTTTCCTGCAACGGTCATTGTCTGGTCGGACATGGTGGCCCGCACGACATGGCGGTTTGCCAGGTCCGTGGAAGGAGTTAATAGAGCAAGGAAGAAGGTGAACAGAGCGGTGAGCAACTTTATGGTTAAGAACGGTGGTCTGGCCATCCGCCATTTGGAGCTGGAGTTTGAGACCTGGAGGTACCTACGAGCTGATGGAGTACACCTGAATGATGTGGGCATTGACCTATGGACTCTGGGCCTGCAGGAGGGCATAGAAAGAGCGCTCCGGGTGTGGCGGGGCATTCGGGAATAAGTAGGTTACTCCCTCATGCTGTGGCGGGTGTTGGTCTGTGCATGGGAAGGAGATATGGAAAAAGAAAAGTTCAGGAACTATCGCTGGATGGCTCCTGATGGTGGTTTCCGGACAACTAAGGTTAGACGGAAAGTGTTATGGGGCACTGCGGACAGTGTTTGTCTCTGAGCCTGCTTGTCGGCTTGAGGCCTAATATTACACTTGGAGAGGGACCGCAGTGCCAGTTGGGTATTGGTTATTTGTTTTTGAGGTTTACAAAAAAGTGCCTGCACAGACCAATGCCAGATAGTATTTATAACAGAGTTTTTATATTCATACAGAATTTTATTGGATATTATTTGTTATTTGTTATTTAAATAAAGTAGGCCGCTACGGCCTTTGTTACTCCAACTCGGTGTGGTCTCAAGTTAATGGGTAAAAAAGAGGGGTAAGTTGGGGGTTGGAATGATTCATATCTGGTATACAACAGTCAAGTGAGCCCGCAGCAAAAGACAAAAAAGAATAGGCGCAGGGCGGGCATGACGGGGTTAACAGTGGAAGAATGGAAAGCAGGGGGAGGGGCTTAGGTGCCGAGGGGGACGGGCTGGGGCAGAGCTAATTTATACTCCCGGTGCATCATGGGAGTTTAACAGAAGGTCAGGGGAAAAAGTTCCCACCCACCCTCCCTTTCTGGTTTCTGAGGTTTTTTATTGGTGTATGGTTTGTGTTTGTGTGTTTCATTTTCTCATGACAGGTGCTGAACTATGGATGTCGTGGCGGAGGCGGGTGTTGGTCTGTGCAGGGGAAGGAGATATGGAAAAAGAAAAGTTCAGGAACTATCGCTGGATGGCTCCTGATGGTGGTTTCCGGACAACTAAGGTTAGACGGAAAGTGTTATGGGGCACTGCGGACAGTGTTTGTCTCTGAGCCTGCTTGTGGGCTTGAGGCCTAATATTACACTTGGAGAGGGACCGCAGTGCCAGTTGGGTATTGGTTATTTGTTTTTGAGGTTTACAAAAAAGTGCCTGCACAGACCAATGCCAGATAGTATTTATAACAGAGTTTTTATATTCATACAGAATTTTATTGGATATTATTTGTTATTTGTTATTTAAATAAAGTAGGCCGCTACGGCCTTTGTTACTCCAACTCGGTGTGGTCTCAAGTTAATGGGTAAAAAAGAGGGGTAAGTTGGGGGTTGGAATGATTCATATCTGGTATACAACAGTCATGTACAACACCATGCCAACCCCTCCTACAACCCATGATCTGCCTGCTTTGCATAGAGAAGCACAGAGACCTAGTGAGTATGTCACCGGGTTTAATATTAAGTATGGAAAGAAAACAGAAATATGTTATCAAATAATTTCATTAGCATGTTGATGAGGCAGAAAAAGGAAGAACCAGGGAAAGTAAAATATACACAGATTAAAGTTCAGTTTTAAAAATACCAAAATTATAATTTTGCACTGAATTTTGTTTTGTATATTAGCTTCTTTCATGCATTTAGTTACTAAATGCATACTCAGTACAAAGAAAAACAGGAACCTGTACTATTCTAACCTGTATAGAAGGCCTTTTCCTGAAAATATACCTCTCTCTGCTATCTTTACAAATTAGCAGAGACAGCAATGTACTAAAATATGTTAAATACAGTTTTTAATAAGTACTCAGAAGAAAAAAAATGTACTATGTCGTAAGGGCACAGACAAATGAAAGAAACAGGAGATAATTCCACAAAGACTAGTACATGGAAATCATATTTTCATAATAAATCATTTGCTCATTTGCTGATAAATGTTTGCTTGCTTTAAAGTGTTGGAAACACATTTTTTTTTCCTTTTCCCATTAACAGAGAATTAAAATAAAACAAATTTATTACAGGTACTTACCTACGTATACAGCATTGTCAACTTACATATATTATACATTCACATCAGTTCCTGCCCTCAAGGAGCTTACAATCTAAGGTCCCTAACTCACATTCATACATACACATACTAGGGCCAATTTACACAGGAGCCAATTAACCTACCATTATGTCTTTGGAGTGTGGGAGGAAACTGGAGTACCCAGAGGAAACCGGCAGGCTGTGCTATGATTAACTTTTCAACTAATTTGCACACCTAAAGAATATTTATATTTTTTTAAGTACATATAACGCTTTTATTTGGTAGATTGTTTAAATAAAAGCCTTAGTCTGCTCTTGTTTTTTTAAGAAGCCTCCAGCTTGCATATGATCAGTATGTCATAGCTAGTACAGGCATACCCTACTTTTAAGTACACAATGGGGTTTATTTACTAAAGCTGGAAAGTGCAAAATCAGGCTCACTTCTGCATAGAAACCAATGATCTTCTAACCCCAGCTTGTTCAATTAAGCTTTGGTAATAAAACCTGGAAGCACATTGGTTTCTACGCAGAAGTGAGCCTGATTTTGCACTTTCCAACTTTAGTAAATAAACCCCAATGTGTATTTAAAAGTGGGGTATGCCTGTATTGGGCACCAAGGGTATGGGTCAGCCCTGGGGTGGGTTCTTCTGGGCTATGCCAGGCGACCAAAAGGGTCATGTTTTGTAACAGTGGGTCTACAACTTGCCCAAAGGCATGCTCATCATTTTCAGGACCCAACAAGGGCTGTGGTCATGTGAAGAATCAGACATCAAAGCAGCCCTCTCATTCAAAGATGACTTTTTGTTGCTGGAATGTCACTAGAAGCTCTCGTGTGCTGTTACAGGTTGTTGTAGACTCCGACCCTTGTGTGTGCATGTCAGGACTTCATGTGCACCCCTTGAAAAACTTCAAACCAGGCTCACTCTGGTTAATAACTTTACTAAAAGTATGGCATGATAAATATAACAGGGCAGAAAGTCCTTTCCCTATCCAACGCTAATAGGGGCTGCCCCAGAGTACCTTTGCAGGTAATGTCCTTATTGGGGAAGTCCATAGCTGGCATGTCTTAATGGAAGAACTTCAAGCTTTAGGGGCAGCACAGTGGTGTAGTGGTTAGCACTCCCACCTAGCAGTAAGAAGGGTCACTGGTTTGAATCCCAACCACGACACTACCTGCCTGGAGTTTGCATGTTCTCCCTGTGCTTGCGTGGGTTTCCTCCGGGTACTCCGGTTTCCTCCCACACTCCAAAGACATGCAGGTAGGTTAATTGGCTTCTGTTCCAAAATTGGCCCTAGTATATGAATGGGGACCTTGGAATGTGGGCTCCTTGAGGGTAGGGACAATGTGAATGTGCAATGTACAGGGATAGGGACAATTGTAGACACTCACTCAGGTTGAACTGGATGGACTGGTGTCTTTATTCAACCTTACAAACTATGAAACTATGAAGCTTGGGCAAATTCTGAGAATGGGTGCTTCATGGAAGAACTGCAAGTCTCAGCTCAGTCCTGATCTCGTGTCGCTGGTGTGACCCGACCTGATGCCTTATACAGTATTTATCACAGTCTGTACCCCAAAAGTCAGAGAAATGTTCACAGTGGAACATAACAGAATTAACCCTTCCACTCCCCAGTCTGGGCAGCCATCTCACTGTAATTCACATTAACAAACACCGTAGGCAACCTGTCTATACACCATTTAGACATGTATCCCCAGCATGAGGCATTGTGCTGCTAATTTTTATATACAGATATTGTGTTGTAAGGGATTAAGCAAATACCAAGTAAGCATTTACTCCAAACTTATCAAAAGTCCAGGTATGTTTCAATTTACCAAACTCCTGCTAGTAGAATTGGGCAAGCATCACCTGTTTGCTGTTCAGTGAACACCTGAATTTGTGGGACGCTCGCCCACCAAGTGCCCCACAATGCACTGCACACTTCACAGTGCATTCTAGGGCCCTAATTGGATGAAGCAATGCACCTGACCGCTGGTAAAGTGCAAGGCTTTGGCAGTTAGGGCATAGAGCCCTGTCAAAGCTCTGATTGGATGAAGTGATGAAGTTGATTTGTGGCTCAGTGCTCATAGTCCCACCCCACACTATAAAAGGTTCCTTCTCACAGGAAGTTTTTGCAGTGTGTTTTTGGAGTGGAGATAGACAGCAGGGCTCTGTTTGCTACTAGCGAGTTAAGGTGTTCACTTATTGTGACTGAGTGTAGAGTATTTGTGTAGTGTTAGTATAGTGTGAGTATAGTGGGAGTATACCGTAGTGTCAGAATAGTCTGTGAGTGTAGTGTAGGGTTTAATACAGCATTACATAAAACTTAGCGCTGAATGCAGTGATGTATACCCTTTTATTTTCCTTTGTTTTCTGCATTTTTTTTTTTTTTTTGAGGGTTTTTTTGTCGTTTTTTTTAGTCCCCTGCTTGCCCCCCCCCACCCCTTTTTTTTTATTGTCAGACACAGTTTTTCTGACTGTGACACTTGGTGTGCCCCCTTTTTTTTATTTTTTATTTTTAGATAGTTTTTGCATTTTTGTCAGCATCAGTCCTCTATTTAAAGTGTACCAAACATCACTTTTTTATTAAATAAAGTGCATCTAATCACACGTTGCCCAGTTTCTAATAAATTTAGGTAATAACCCCCCCCCCCCAACGGTGTCTGGGAGGCCAACAAGGAGAGGCAGACGTCCCCATGCCACTATGAGGGGGTCAAGGGAAAAAGTGGATGTTATAATTCCTTGGGCAGGGAATGTTTGTCTCTCTTTAGTGATGTTGTAAAAACACCAGCCATTTGGGTACCATATGCTTGATAAAGGGATTTATCCTCTCACTACTCATGGCAAGAACACCTGAAAGCCGCACACAAGGGACACAATTCTTCTTCTCCTCAACTTTCATGGTTACCCCCACTATATCTCCTGACCTCTCAGCAGCCTCTACTGAGAGAGGTGATGATATAGCAAAGGGTGTCGCAGTTTCTTACAACATGTTTTCAGCAGGCAAATTTCTCTGCCCCAGCTGCTGCAGTGAAACTCCTGCTTTTCCGTCGGATGGATCCTGCCCCATGAATTTGCAAATGTGCTGTATCACAATAGAAGGTTCCCAGTCGCTATTGCTTTTTGCGTTAAAGCCATTCCAGCTATGTACCATCACATGGAAGGCAATATTTTGGCATCGTTGGGCAAGGCAGTCAGCAGCAAGGTCCACATTACTGATGACACTTGGTCCAGCAAGTAGGGTCAGGGATGATATACTGAGTTCACAGCACACACTATGTTTGCAACTATGAAGGATGCAGGACAGGGATCAGTGCTGGAGCTTGTTTTGCCACCATGTTTCCATGCAGCTGATGGTGATGATGCGAGATATGTAAGCTCCACCCCCTGCTCCACCTCCTCCTCTGCTGAATTGTCCTATAACCACCGGTACCCCCTAAATATTTAAGGGGCTATTCAACGATTCAGGCTAAAATATGTTATGCAGTGCTTCAGCTGGTCTGTCTAGGGGACAGTATCCACACCGGAGCAGAGATTCTTTCAGCTCTGCAGGGGCAGGCCCAGAGGTGGTTCACACCATGGCAGCTTGAGCCAGGAATGGTGGCCTACTTTATGCAGACACCATTCTTGCAATTCCACAGAACACATAAGAGAAGAGGGAGGAGATGGAGGATTCTGGCAGTTTTGGAGGCATTGAAGCAGAGGAAGATATATGTCAAACCCTAAGAGAGTAGTACATAGCTGGCAGGAGGCAGTTCCAGATATTGTGTTCCTCAGTGGACCCAAGGACTCTTGACGTGCATGGGTTCTCTTATTCTTCAAAGCCTGCAAAAGGACCAGAGAATTTGTGGCATCAAAGAGACAGATCATTATTGGTTGGCAACCCTCCTTGACCGCTGTTACCAGGGGAAAGTCTCAGAACTCATTCTGCCCTCGCAGAGGGAGCACAGGATGAAATATCTTGAGGAAGCATTAAAGGAGTTTAAAGTAACACCTTTCCAGACTCTGGTAGGTTACAGTCTTATGGAAAAGCTAGTTTTGAGGCTTCTGTTGGTCAAACAAGGAGTGGTGGACAAGGGGGCCCCCTCAGTGATGCATTTAAAAAAAATGTCCTCAGTGCTCAGGGCTGTCAACTTCAAGATCCCATTGGCAGAGTCTGCATCATATGGTGGAAGATTATCTAGGGGTGAAAACAGACTTGAGAGCTTTCCAGTAGATGATCCACTGGGTTTCTGGGTCATTTGAATAGACCTCTGATCAGAGCTTCCCCAGTACGTAACTGAGCTACTGGGCTTTTGTGACAAATAAAAGAGTGCGTCTGTCCACAGACTCCATTGACCGGCTGACATTTGTCAAAATGAATCAGTCCTGGATGTCGCTTATTAAGTGTTATTGGAATCTTGAATCCCTTCAAGTGAGTCTAGGCTGCCTATATAGTAAACAAAAAAAGTAAAGATCGCCACTGCAATACACACATACTGAAATAGTGGATCACCAAATACATGGAATTATCCCCACTCCTTAATCCCTTTACATCCTTGATTACATGAGGTGTGGTATTTGAAGGAAAAGCATATGGAAACAAGTTGAGGATAGCAGATCTTCAAAGTAACCTTCTATAGAGATACCAGGGTTAAAGGAAAAATAAATACTTTATTGAAAACAATAAAGCAAAAAGTAACATTAAGATACAAATACCACACTACCACCAGTGCAGAAGACAAAAGACAATGTTGTAAATGTGGATAGATGGAGCTGCTAGCTAATCATGCATGTCTTTCATTCAAACCACCAGGATATGGGTGACAAAAGGAATTGCATTTCAATGGAGCTGAATGGTATAAAGCACAGATTGCACAACGAAGGTTGCAAATAGGTAATCACTTGAAAAACCATCTATAGGTTGCTGTTCATGGATCTGTCATTGAATAGTCACCCCAAGGACACGAAGGACACGACGGGTTCTAAGCTATGCGCGATTTTGTTGGCAACACTACAACATGTGGCGGGCAGGTTTGGCATTCCGCTGGCACCGGACAAGACGGAGGGACCTCGCTCGGTCATCACGTTTTTGGGCATTGTCCTTGATTCCGAGGCCATGGAATGCCGGTTGCCGGAAGGTAAGCTGGTGGACTTGCGAAGGGAGATCGCTGGGCTGTTGGGTGCGAAAAAAGTTCAGTTGCGGGTTTTGCAGTCAGTGCTGGGCAAGCTCAATTTTGCTTGCCGTATTCTGCCGATGGGGCGAGTTTTTAGCCGTCGGTTGGCGGCTAGTACTGCAGGTGTTCGGTCTCCTACGCATTTTGTGCGTTTGGTGCGGTCGCACAAGGAAGACTTGCAGGTGTGGAATACCTTCCTAGAGTCTTTCAATGGTAGAGCAATGTGGATGTCAGGTCCGGTCAGCAATTTTGACCTGGAGCTTTTCACAGATGCTGCAGGTGCTTCGGGTTTTGGTGCCTTTTTTCAGGGACGCTGGAGTGCTGGCCCGTGGCCTCCGTCTTGGGTATCTGCGGGATACACCAAGAATTTGGTTTTATTGGAACTGTTCCCGGTGGTTCTGGCGGTGGAGCTGTGGGGTGCAATGTTTAGGGACCTGAAGGTACGTTTTTCACGTAGACAACATGGGGGTGGTGCAGGTTCTCAACAAGAACTCGGCATCGTCACCGCCGGTTGTGCGGTTGTTGCGACATTTGGTGTTGCGTTGTCTCCAAATGAATATTTTCCTTCATGCAGTGCACCTCCCGGGCGTGGAGAATGTGGTGGCGGATGCCCTTTCCCGGTTCCAGTGGGAGAGATTTTGGGAGTTGGCGCCAGCTGCAGATCTGCATGGCGCGACGTGTCCCGCAGGGTTGTGGGAGATAGCTGAGGGTGAGTCTCTGGGGGAGAGTTGATCGGTTTAGGGTTGGTGGCCGCAGGTGTGCTAACGGGGGAATATTTCCCTTTCCTTGGTGGTATGTGGGAGTGACGAAGGTATGTCGTAAATCATATTAAAAAAAAAAAAAAATAATAATAAATAAATAAATAAATAAAAAAAAAAAACAAGGGGAACAAATAAAACCTACAACACTAAACTACAAAATATGAAGGGGATGTGATAGGGGAGAATTTGGGGGGTGGTTTTTGTTTTTCTCGTTCTGAGCTTTGTTTTCGGTTGGTGTTTGTTTTCGGGCGGTGGAGGCGATAGTTGGGAGTTTCGTTCTCTGCTACCGGGTGCTGTTTGGGTGGGTGTATGGCAAACTTTTGGGTTGGGTTTAAGTTGTCCGGGCCGGCGGGGTGGTCTCGGGGAGTTTGGTGGATGGTTGCGGTGCGGGTACACACCGCAGGGGGCGGAATTATGGAAACACTAAAAAAATGACTAAATAAATGAAAGAATGTAAGAAAAAAAAAAAAAAAAAAAAAAAAAAAATATATATATATATATATGTATAATGAAAATAAAAATGCAAATAAAAAGTTAAAAAAAAAAAAAACACTCATTGGCGGACAACTGTAAGGGGATTGTCCTTACTTAATGGTTGCATGGGTCTGCACTGGGTATGGTTGGTGTGTTTTTGTGTTTGGGGATAGTGAGGGGTTTAAGGATAGCGGGTTTGGGAGTTGGAGTGGTTTGTAATGCACGGTTTCTCTGTTTTTCCTCTATTTTCAGATTCAGCGAAGGGTTTGGTCTGGATAATGGGCCATTCCTATGTTTGCTGGGGGGCACGGAGGGGTGATGCCAGAAGGGGGGGCAGACAGCTGGGATTTGCACGGCGGGAGGTCTGCGTCAAATGGTTCGGCTTTCCTGGTATGTTATGGGGGAGGTTGGTTTCGGAGGTTCACCGTTTCGCTCTCAGGGATAGGCCCCCAGATGTTTTAGTCATTCATGCCGGGGGTAATGACCTGGGGTTGCGATCCATGATTGACCTTACTAAGGACATTAAAGAGGATGTGGGGCGGTTGATGACCGATTTTCCTGCAACGGTCATTGTCTGGTCGGACATGGTGGCCCGCACGACATGGCGGTTTGCCAGGTCCGTGGAAGGAGTTAATAGAGCAAGGAAGAAGGTGAACAGAGCGGTGAGCAACTTTATGGTTAAGAACGGTGGTCTGGCCATCCGCCATTTGGAGCTGGAGTTTGAGACCTGGAGGTACCTACGAGCTGATGGAGTACACCTGAATGATGTGGGCATTGACCTATGGACTCTGGGCCTGCAGGAGGGCATAGAAAGAGCGCTCCGGGTGTGGCGGGGCATTCGGGAATAAGTAGGTTACTCCCTCATGCTGTGGCGGGTGTTGGTCTGTGCATGGGAAGGAGATATGGAAAAAGAAAAGTTCAGGAACTATCGCTGGATGGCTCCTGATGGTGGTTTCCGGACAACTAAGGTTAGACGGAAAGTGTTATGGGGCACTGCGGACAGTGTTTGTCTCTGAGCCTGCTTGTCGGCTTGAGGCCTAATATTACACTTGGAGAGGGACCGCAGTGCCAGTTGGGTATTGGTTATTTGTTTTTGAGGTTTACAAAAAAGTGCCTGCACAGACCAATGCCAGATAGTATTTATAACAGAGTTTTTATATTCATACAGAATTTTATTGGATATTATTTGTTATTTGTTATTTAAATAAAGTAGGCCGCTACGGCCTTTGTTACTCCAACTCGGTGTGGTCTCAAGTTAATGGGTAAAAAAGAGGGGTAAGTTGGGGGTTGGAATGATTCATATCTGGTATACAACAGTCAAGTGAGCCCGCAGCAAAAGACAAAAAAGAATAGGCGCAGGGCGGGCATGACGGGGTTAACAGTGGAAGAATGGAAAGCAGGGGGAGGGGCTTAGGTGCCGAGGGGGACGGGCTGGGGCAGAGCTAATTTATACTCCCGGTGCATCATGGGAGTTTAACAGAAGGTCAGGGGAAAAAGTTCCCACCCACCCTCCCTTTCTGGTTTCTGAGGTTTTTTATTGGTGTATGGTTTGTGTTTGTGTGTTTCATTTTCTCATGACAGGTGCTGAACTATGGATGTCGTGGCGGAGGCGGGTGTTGGTCTGTGCAGGGGAAGGAGATATGGAAAAAGAAAAGTTCAGGAACTATCGCTGGATGGCTCCTGATGGTGGTTTCCGGACAACTAAGGTTAGACGGAAAGTGTTATGGGGCACTGCGGACAGTGTTTGTCTCTGAGCCTGCTTGTGGGCTTGAGGCCTAATATTACACTTGGAGAGGGACCGCAGTGCCAGTTGGGTATTGGTTATTTGTTTTTGAGGTTTACAAAAAAGTGCCTGCACAGACCAATGCCAGATAGTATTTATAACAGAGTTTTTATATTCATACAGAATTTTATTGGATATTATTTGTTATTTGTTATTTAAATAAAGTAGGCCGCTACGGCCTTTGTTACTCCAACTCGGTGTGGTCTCAAGTTAATGGGTAAAAAAGAGGGGTAAGTTGGGGGTTGGAATGATTCATATCTGGTATACAACAGTCATGTACAACACCATGCCAACCCCTCCTACAACCCATGATCTGCCTGCTTTGCATAGAGAAGCACAGAGACCTAGTGAGTATGTCACCGGGTTTAATATTAAGTATGGAAAGAAAACAGAAATATGTTATCAAATAATTTCATTAGCATGTTGATGAGGCAGAAAAAGGAAGAACCAGGGAAAGTAAAATATACACAGATTAAAGTTCAGTTTTAAAAATACCAAAATTATAATTTTGCACTGAATTTTGTTTTGTATATTAGCTTCTTTCATGCATTTAGTTACTAAATGCATACTCAGTACAAAGAAAAACAGGAACCTGTACTATTCTAACCTGTATAGAAGGCCTTTTCCTGAAAATATACCTCTCTCTGCTATCTTTACAAATTAGCAGAGACAGCAATGTACTAAAATATGTTAAATACAGTTTTTAATAAGTACTCAGAAGAAAAAAAATGTACTATGTCGTAAGGGCACAGACAAATGAAAGAAACAGGAGATAATTCCACAAAGACTAGTACATGGAAATCATATTTTCATAATAAATCATTTGCTCATTTGCTGATAAATGTTTGCTTGCTTTAAAGTGTTGGAAACACATTTTTTTTTCCTTTTCCCATTAACAGAGAATTAAAATAAAACAAATTTATTACAGGTACTTACCTACGTATACAGCATTGTCAACTTACATATATTATACATTCACATCAGTTCCTGCCCTCAAGGAGCTTACAATCTAAGGTCCCTAACTCACATTCATACATACACATACTAGGGCCAATTTACACAGGAGCCAATTAACCTACCATTATGTCTTTGGAGTGTGGGAGGAAACTGGAGTACCCAGAGGAAACCGGCAGGCTGTGCTATGATTAACTTTTCAACTAATTTGCACACCTAAAGAATATTTATATTTTTTTAAGTACATATAACGCTTTTATTTGGTAGATTGTTTAAATAAAAGCCTTAGTCTGCTCTTGTTTTTTTAAGAAGCCTCCAGCTTGCATATGATCAGTATGTCATAGCTAGTACAGGCATACCCTACTTTTAAGTACACAATGGGGTTTATTTACTAAAGCTGGAAAGTGCAAAATCAGGCTCACTTCTGCATAGAAACCAATGATCTTCTAACCCCAGCTTGTTCAATTAAGCTTTGGTAATAAAACCTGGAAGCACATTGGTTTCTACGCAGAAGTGAGCCTGATTTTGCACTTTCCAACTTTAGTAAATAAACCCCAATGTGTATTTAAAAGTGGGGTATGCCTGTATTGGGCACCAAGGGTATGGGTCAGCCCTGGGGTGGGTTCTTCTGGGCTATGCCAGGCGACCAAAAGGGTCATGTTTTGTAACAGTGGGTCTACAACTTGCCCAAAGGCATGCTCATCATTTTCAGGACCCAACAAGGGCTGTGGTCATGTGAAGAATCAGACATCAAAGCAGCCCTCTCATTCAAAGATGACTTTTTGTTGCTGGAATGTCACTAGAAGCTCTCGTGTGCTGTTACAGGTTGTTGTAGACTCCGACCCTTGTGTGTGCATGTCAGGACTTCATGTGCACCCCTTGAAAAACTTCAAACCAGGCTCACTCTGGTTAATAACTTTACTAAAAGTATGGCATGATAAATATAACAGGGCAGAAAGTCCTTTCCCTATCCAACGCTAATAGGGGCTGCCCCAGAGTACCTTTGCAGGTAATGTCCTTATTGGGGAAGTCCATAGCTGGCATGTCTTAATGGAAGAACTTCAAGCTTTAGGGGCAGCACAGTGGTGTAGTGGTTAGCACTCCCACCTAGCAGTAAGAAGGGTCACTGGTTTGAATCCCAACCACGACACTACCTGCCTGGAGTTTGCATGTTCTCCCTGTGCTTGCGTGGGTTTCCTCCGGGTACTCCGGTTTCCTCCCACACTCCAAAGACATGCAGGTAGGTTAATTGGCTTCTGTTCCAAAATTGGCCCTAGTATATGAATGGGGACCTTGGAATGTGGGCTCCTTGAGGGTAGGGACAATGTGAATGTGCAATGTACAGGGATAGGGACAATTGTAGACACTCACTCAGGTTGAACTGGATGGACTGGTGTCTTTATTCAACCTTACAAACTATGAAACTATGAAGCTTGGGCAAATTCTGAGAATGGGTGCTTCATGGAAGAACTGCAAGTCTCAGCTCAGTCCTGATCTCGTGTCGCTGGTGTGACCCGACCTGATGCCTTATACAGTATTTATCACAGTCTGTACCCCAAAAGTCAGAGAAATGTTCACAGTGGAACATAACAGAATTAACCCTTCCACTCCCCAGTCTGGGCAGCCATCTCACTGTAATTCACATTAACAAACACCGTAGGCAACCTGTCTATACACCATTTAGACATGTATCCCCAGCATGAGGCATTGTGCTGCTAATTTTTATATACAGATATTGTGTTGTAAGGGATTAAGCAAATACCAAGTAAGCATTTACTCCAAACTTATCAAAAGTCCAGGTATGTTTCAATTTACCAAACTCCTGCTAGTAGAATTGGGCAAGCATCACCTGTTTGCTGTTCAGTGAACACCTGAATTTGTGGGACGCTCGCCCACCAAGTGCCCCACAATGCACTGCACACTTCACAGTGCATTCTAGGGCCCTAATTGGATGAAGCAATGCACCTGACCGCTGGTAAAGTGCAAGGCTTTGGCAGTTAGGGCATAGAGCCCTGTCAAAGCTCTGATTGGATGAAGTGATGAAGTTGATTTGTGGCTCAGTGCTCATAGTCCCACCCCACACTATAAAAGGTTCCTTCTCACAGGAAGTTTTTGCAGTGTGTTTTTGGAGTGGAGATAGACAGCAGGGCTCTGTTTGCTACTAGCGAGTTAAGGTGTTCACTTATTGTGACTGAGTGTAGAGTATTTGTGTAGTGTTAGTATAGTGTGAGTATAGTGGGAGTATACCGTAGTGTCAGAATAGTCTGTGAGTGTAGTGTAGGGTTTAATACAGCATTACATAAAACTTAGCGCTGAATGCAGTGATGTATACCCTTTTATTTTCCTTTGTTTTCTGCATTTTTTTTTTTTTTTTGAGGGTTTTTTTGTCGTTTTTTTTAGTCCCCTGCTTGCCCCCCCCCACCCCTTTTTTTTTATTGTCAGACACAGTTTTTCTGACTGTGACACTTGGTGTGCCCCCTTTTTTTTATTTTTTATTTTTAGATAGTTTTTGCATTTTTGTCAGCATCAGTCCTCTATTTAAAGTGTACCAAACATCACTTTTTTATTAAATAAAGTGCATCTAATCACACGTTGCCCAGTTTCTAATAAATTTAGGTAATAACCCCCCCCCCCCAACGGTGTCTGGGAGGCCAACAAGGAGAGGCAGACGTCCCCATGCCACTATGAGGGGGTCAAGGGAAAAAGTGGATGTTATAATTCCTTGGGCAGGGAATGTTTGTCTCTCTTTAGTGATGTTGTAAAAACACCAGCCATTTGGGTACCATATGCTTGATAAAGGGATTTATCCTCTCACTACTCATGGCAAGAACACCTGAAAGCCGCACACAAGGGACACAATTCTTCTTCTCCTCAACTTTCATGGTTACCCCCACTATATCTCCTGACCTCTCAGCAGCCTCTACTGAGAGAGGTGATGATATAGCAAAGGGTGTCGCAGTTTCTTACAACATGTTTTCAGCAGGCAAATTTCTCTGCCCCAGCTGCTGCAGTGAAACTCCTGCTTTTCCGTCGGATGGATCCTGCCCCATGAATTTGCAAATGTGCTGTATCACAATAGAAGGTTCCCAGTCGCTATTGCTTTTTGCGTTAAAGCCATTCCAGCTATGTACCATCACATGGAAGGCAATATTTTGGCATCGTTGGGCAAGGCAGTCAGCAGCAAGGTCCACATTACTGATGACACTTGGTCCAGCAAGTAGGGTCAGGGATGATATACTGAGTTCACAGCACACACTATGTTTGCAACTATGAAGGATGCAGGACAGGGATCAGTGCTGGAGCTTGTTTTGCCACCATGTTTCCATGCAGCTGATGGTGATGATGCGAGATATGTAAGCTCCACCCCCTGCTCCACCTCCTCCTCTGCTGAATTGTCCTATAACCACCGGTACCCCCTAAATATTTAAGGGGCTATTCAACGATTCAGGCTAAAATATGTTATGCAGTGCTTCAGCTGGTCTGTCTAGGGGACAGTATCCACACCGGAGCAGAGATTCTTTCAGCTCTGCAGGGGCAGGCCCAGAGGTGGTTCACACCATGGCAGCTTGAGCCAGGAATGGTGGCCTACTTTATGCAGACACCATTCTTGCAATTCCACAGAACACATAAGAGAAGAGGGAGGAGATGGAGGATTCTGGCAGTTTTGGAGGCATTGAAGCAGAGGAAGATATATGTCAAACCCTAAGAGAGTAGTACATAGCTGGCAGGAGGCAGTTCCAGATATTGTGTTCCTCAGTGGACCCAAGGACTCTTGACGTGCATGGGTTCTCTTATTCTTCAAAGCCTGCAAAAGGACCAGAGAATTTGTGGCATCAAAGAGACAGATCATTATTGGTTGGCAACCCTCCTTGACCGCTGTTACCAGGGGAAAGTCTCAGAACTCATTCTGCCCTCGCAGAGGGAGCACAGGATGAAATATCTTGAGGAAGCATTAAAGGAGTTTAAAGTAACACCTTTCCAGACTCTGGTAGGTTACAGTCTTATGGAAAAGCTAGTTTTGAGGCTTCTGTTGGTCAAACAAGGAGTGGTGGACAAGGGGGCCCCCTCAGTGATGCATTTAAAAAAAATGTCCTCAGTGCTCAGGGCTGTCAACTTCAAGATCCCATTGGCAGAGTCTGCATCATATGGTGGAAGATTATCTAGGGGTGAAAACAGACTTGAGAGCTTTCCAGTAGATGATCCACTGGGTTTCTGGGTCATTTGAATAGACCTCTGATCAGAGCTTCCCCAGTACGTAACTGAGCTACTGGGCTTTTGTGACAAATAAAAGAGTGCGTCTGTCCACAGACTCCATTGACCGGCTGACATTTGTCAAAATGAATCAGTCCTGGATGTCGCTTATTAAGTGTTATTGGAATCTTGAATCCCTTCAAGTGAGTCTAGGCTGCCTATATAGTAAACAAAAAAAGTAAAGATCGCCACTGCAATACACACATACTGAAATAGTGGATCACCAAATACATGGAATTATCCCCACTCCTTAATCCCTTTACATCCTTGATTACATGAGGTGTGGTATTTGAAGGAAAAGCATATGGAAACAAGTTGAGGATAGCAGATCTTCAAAGTAACCTTCTATAGAGATACCAGGGTTAAAGGAAAAATAAATACTTTATTGAAAACAATAAAGCAAAAAGTAACATTAAGATACAAATACCACACTACCACCAGTGCAGAAGACAAAAGACAATGTTGTAAATGTGGATAGATGGAGCTGCTAGCTAATCATGCATGTCTTTCATTCAAACCACCAGGATATGGGTGACAAAAGGAATTGCATTTCAATGGAGCTGAATGGTATAAAGCACAGATTGCACAACGAAGGTTGCAAATAGGTAATCACTTGAAAAACCATCTATAGGTTGCTGTTCATGGATCTGTCATTGAATAGTCACCCCAAGGACACGAAGTACTTGTAATTCAAGGTGAGTGTCACAGAAAGTTGAAGCCTGGATGGATCACTGCTGCTGGATCAGCTATGTAATTGTGCAATGAAAAGGCTGGAACTGCACTCACATAGATGATACAAACAAATCCTCCCCAGAGAGATTAAACTGTCTTTTGGATCGGAGAATGTACAAGTAGATCAGGTGTCAGGTGTCAGTGAGTCCACTCAATGAAGACAGGAGAATGTATAAGAAAACCACTATTACCAAACCTTGAAAAGTAACAACTTTACTCACTGACACCTGTTTACAAGATAAAGAAATCTTGCAGGGAAAAATCACTTTAAATGTCATTTGTCTTCATAAATGTCAGTTTTGTTGCAGCAGGTTCTATACATGGTACAGATACGGCACTTTACAAGGGGACCCCCCAGGCACTATATTTAATGAGGAAGTAAACTCCCCTAGTTTTTTTTGTACCTATAGGTAAGCCTATAATATGGCTAACCTATAAGTACTATAAATATCTCCTAAACTTTCACCGTTTAGGAAATAATTACTGTATACAGCTGTATACTACCTATTACATCATCGGTGCATGCACTCTGAATGAACGGCTGCCCGTGCTGTTTCTTCAGGGCACCCTGCCATGACTGGTGGCTCCCGCCATGCATGCACGGGAGTGACATCACCGTGGCTCTGGCCAATCATAGCGCCAGAGCCCGCAAACCCAGAAGAAACACCGGGGAAGACGTCAGCCATTTTAGTGGTGTGCGGGCACCGCTGAAAGGGCTTCATTCTAAAGTGAGTATTTCATAATGAGCTAGTATGCGTTGCATGCTAGCTCATTATGCCTTTGTCTTACAGGTTTATTTTTTGCCACTTGTAGTAGTATGTGAAGTCACTGTTACAAATAAATCTCTTCCACTTTAGGCTGCACTGTCTGATAAGATTCACTTTGAAACTTCACCTTTATGAGGATATATACTCACTAGGGATGAGCCGAACCCCCCCTGTTCGGTTTGCACCAGAACCTACGAACAGACCTAAAATTCGTGTGAACTTTAGAACCCTATTAAAGTCTATGGGACTCGAACTTTCAAAAACAAAAGTGCTAATTTTAAAGGCTAATATGCAAGTTATTGTCCTAAAAAGGGTTTGGGGACCCGGCTCCTGCCCCAGGGGACATGTATCAATGCAAAGAAACTAAAAAAAAATGGCAGTTTTTTCAGGAGCAGTGATTTTAATAATGCTTACAGTGAAACAATAAAAGTGTAATATTCCTTTAAATTTTATACCTGGGGGTGTGTATAGTATGCCTGTAAAGGGGCACATGTTCCCCGTGCTTAGAACTGTCCCTGCACAAAGTGTAATTTCTGCAGGAAAAAAAGTAATTTAAAAGCACTTGCAGCTATAATGAATTGTCAGCTCCCCGTAATACAGAGAACAGTTATTGAAAGTAATTGATAAAAAAAAAAATGCATGGATTCCCCCCAAATTCAATTACCAGGCCCTTCAGGTCTGGTATGGATATTAACCTCCCTAGCGGTAATCCCGAGTCCGGCTCAGGCTGCAATTTCAGTACCACGAGCGGTAACCCCGACTCTGGATCGCATCGCTGGATACATGGAGATGTTACTTACCTTGTCCCCTGGATCCAGCGATGACCTCCCCACTGTGTGTGCGAGCTGTCCTCCGCTCGATTCACACAGTGCCCGAGTGCCGCTGAGCTCAGTTCCCTGCGACGATACGACGCACGGGAGCGGAGATCGGCGCCAAATTCAAAAAAGTTAAAATACACCAAACACATACAGTACTGTAATCTGACAAATTACAGTACCGTATAAAAAAAATACACACCTCCTTTGTCCCTAGTGGCCTGTCCAGTGCCCTGCATGCACTTTTATATTATAAATACTGTTATTTTCTGCCTGGAATTTGGAGATTGTCCATAGCAACCAAAAAGTGTCCCATTATGTCAAAAGTGATTTTAGACCAACTAGAAAACAGCGATAATAAATTTGAATCACTTGCAGAATTGAGCGATAGTAATTTGTGGGGAAATTCGTCATCAAACACTAAATCTAATGACAGCGACAATTCTGCAAATGAGCAAATTTCAGTGTTTTTGGATTTGATTACATTATTGAATAATTTTTATTATTATTTATTATCATTATTTATTATATTATAAACTTTATCATACCTGGGATGTCTACTAGACTCTTGTTTGAACAGATTTAAGAGAGTTATTCCTAAGAATTGCAGGCCTACAATATAAAACGCCAAATTTCCATGCAAAATAATTGTACCGCTTTCAGTACCTAAAATTAGAAATAATTTTACCGCCAGGGAGGTTAAGGGGAACCCCATGTAAAATTAAAAAAAAGAAATTACGTGGAGTTCCCCCCAAAAATTCATACCAGACTCTTAATCCGAGTACGCAACCTGGCAGGCCACAGGAAAAGAGGGGGGACGAGAGAGCGCCCCCCCTGAACTGTACCAGGCCACATGCCTTCAACATTGGGAGGATGCTTTGGGGGTCTGTGACCCCTCAAAGCACTATGTCCCCATGTTGATGGTCGGTGGTTGTGGGGATCTGCGGGCGGGGGGCTTATCAGAATCTGTAATCCCCCTTTAACAAGTGGACCCCCAGATCCCGGCCCCCCGTTTGAAATGATAACGGGTACTCCTACCATTTCACAAAGAAAGTGTAAAAAATTGTTAAAAAAGACACAGAAACCGTTGGGATAAGTCCTTTATTAAAAATAAAAAAATAAAAAAAGATCCCAGTGGTAGTAACCCACTCTTGGTATCCTGCGATGGCTGATCATCTCTCTGGGGTCCAGCAATGGGTGATCTATTCTCCGGGGTCCAGCGATGGGTGATCTCTCCCGATAATGTCCAGCGCGTGCATCCTGTCTCCACTGGAGACACCGCTGGAATCCCGGCAGCCTGACAAGTCTTAGCTGAGGAGGACAGGGCCGGGGTTGGGTGACGGGTGGCCCTGTCCTCCAGGGTTGTGGGGATGAGGCCCTTGTCCCCATCAACATGGGGACATGATGCTTTGAGGGGTCACAGACCCACAAAGCATCCTCCTAATGTTGAGGGCATGTAGCCTGGTATGGTTCAGGAGGGGGGGTGCTCTCTCATCCCCCCTCTTTTCTTGTGGCCTGCCAGGTTGCGTGCTCGGATAAAGGGTCTGGTATGGATATTTGGGGGAAACCCCATGTAATTTTTTTTTTCATTTGACACTGGGTTCCCCTTAATATCCACGCCAGATCTGAAGGGCCTGGTAATTGAATTTGGGGGGAACCTCACGCATTTTTTTTTTATCAACGACTTTCAATTACTTTTCTCTGCATTACGGGGAGCCGACAATTCATTATAGCAGCAAGTGCTTTTAAATGACTTTTTTCCTGCAGAAATGACACTTTGTGCAGCCCCATGCACCCCTTTACAGGCATACTATACACTAGGTATGAAATTTAAAGGAATATTACACTTTTATTGTTTCACATTGTTTCACTTTAAGCATTATTAAAATCACTGTTCCCGAAAAACTTCAGTTTTTAAAACTTTTTTTTGCATTGATACATGTACCCTGTGGCAGGACCCAGGTCCCCAAACACTTTTTATGACAATAACTTGCATATAAGCCTTTAAAATTAGCACTTTAGATTTCTCCCATAGACTTTTACTGGGTGTTCCGCGGCTTTTCGAATTTGCAGCGAACACCCCAAATTGTTCGCTGTTCGGCGAACAGGCAATGTTCGAGTCGAACATGATTTTGACTCGAACTTGAAGCCCATCCTTGATACTCACTAGTTGTGTTGGCCTAATGTATATAAAACGTCTGAACCTTCACTTTCATAATGGTATGAACTCACTGGATGGTGTAGACCTAACATATATTTGTAAGGTTCAGTGTCATACTTGTTTTTTTATATGACAAATTATTTTCAGTATTCCTGAAATTAAACAAATAAGGTCTGTAACAAAAGTAAAAACTTGAGTGCCCCTTTAAATTAGTAGTCAGTAGAGAAGTGCCCACTTGCATTGGTAGTCAGTGGTGAAGTGCCCCTTACATTGGGACCTGCCGCGTTCCTCCTTAAAGCCTTTGTTAGTTGGAAAGTACTTCCTTAAAACTGTAATCATTAGAAAAATGCCCCTTTACTTTTGTGGACAGTGGAAAAGTGCTGTCTTATATTGGCGGTCAATGTAGTGCCCCATTTACATTGTGGTCAGTAGGAAGAATGCCCCCAACATCAGTGATTAGGAGAAGAATGCAGGCAGTTAAAATACTTATTGGTGTCAAAATATGATATTGAAGATATCCCTACTAAATTGGCATGGCTGGCTCTGCCTGATGGTGCCTGCACACAAACAGTGCAGTGCCCCTACTGTCTGTACCAGGGGTAGATTTACTAAAAAGGGAGAGGTCAAAATCTGGTGCAGCTGTGCTTGATACCCAATCAGCCTCTAAATTCAGAATGTTCAATTAAGTTTTGACAAAAAAAAATGGAAGCTGATTGGTTTCTATGCAGAGCTGCACCAGATATTGCACTCTCCAGTTTTAGTAAATCAACCACCCAATGTCTTGCTTATGGTTTATCTCTGGTAAGATCAAATTTTGCTCAAACTCCTCAAGCTTCTGCATGCAACGCCAATGACCCTTGTGCTTATTCCTTGTGGTTCGGGATTTTTTCCTCTTATCTTCCATGGTTACTTACACAATAGAAAAAAAGGTCATGTTGAATTATTGTAGCACCGTGTTCCTAATCTGTGGGGTTGTTCTGTAGTGCACTGCAAAGCAACTGTATTATGGATATTAACTTTTTTAGAGTAAATATAGAAGACTTTTTAAGGGTACCCAAGAAAAACACAAGAAAAATAATTCTAAAAGATGTTTCACAAACTTACCATAAAAGCAATGAAGAAGTGCTGGCTCAAAGATGGATCGTTAATGATCTCACAATACAGAAAAAAAATACTGAATTTCACACTGTAAGCCTGTAAATCCAGCCATCAAAATGAACCCCTATTGCATAGAAAAATAACTACAGAGTGTATAAACACCATCATATGCATACTGATATAGATCGGGTTGGGTACGTGAAATGCTGGCAGTACAAACAATGATGTATAAAAGGTCACACGTACTACCCTTTATAGAACTGAATAATGGCAATGCTGTGGGAATGATTTACTATAGGATTTGAGAATCTTCACACAATAAATTGAGTAAATATTCTCTTCAGTTATTCAATCATGTGAAGACCAAATTCATGTTTGGAAAAATAAAGTGAATGACATAAATTATTGTTTATTTAATGTGTGAACATTTTATTGTGGTAACTTATTTAGTAAATCAGCTCAAATAAGTAAATAAGATTTATTTGTACTTTGTGTCTTTACTATATATTTATATACTTGTGCTGGAGAAAGTTCAGTGCCGTTAGAGGTTTCACACATCACGCAGAAGCAAAAAAGGGCACATATTATAGATGTAAGTTATTATGTAAGTCAAAAGAAGATCAAGTATTTAAAAGGCAGGCAATGTACTTGAACCAAGTACAAACAGCTGGGAAGTAAATAATAGCATACATCTAAAGAAGATCAACCCTTAGGGGATTGGTGTGTAACGGAAAACATAGAAAATGCAAGAGTGAATGAGCTTTAATTGGAAGTGCAAGCTATGAAGGTTAAGTGCATGCAGAAACAGCAAGTGTGTAATTTAACAAGCGTATTTTGAGGTTGTTAATTTTTACCTGACTTTTAAAAATAACAAAGACTGAGAAAAATACTGAAGGTTCTTTTTTTTAAGGTAAAAAGATGATTAATTATGTAATTCAATTATAAATGTCAAATAAAAATAAACATGATATGTTTGCACTGAAAAGAAACAAACATAATAACATTATCAAGAGCTGTAAAGGTAAGTGCTTACACTGTGAGATTTTAAGCATGCTTTACTGAAAGTGCATCTACTTATCACAGTTATACCGGGGCTGTCAGGTATCCATGCATACCCACTATTAGCTGCCAATCTACAGTTAAAGGTTGCATGGAAACCATAAGTGGTATTGGTTATTTGATTAATTATCAATAAAATACCCACTATTAGTTGCCATTCTGCAGATAAACGTTGCAAGGAAACCATAAGCGGTATTGGTTATTTGAGTTATTATCAATAGCCACATTATGACGGGCTTGTGTTTTGCCACTAACTGCTATTTTGTCTTAATTTACCTCTTTGTTCTAGCCAGCATGAGGATAAAAACTCTCAGCTCAGGAAAATGTGTTAGGCCTCCAAGATCCAGAAGTATAGTGGTAATAAAAGGTGAAATATACTGCTAAATAAAAGGATATAATGTATTCAACTTGTTTAATATACAATTTAATCCTGTAATTGAAACTAGCTATATGTAGTTTGTGGAAAATGTTTAAAAATGAAACACCAAATTTACTAATAGAGATAGACTATAAAGATTTGTAAAAAAGTTTATTGTCAGTGTTTACTGATGTAACGCTCAAGATTTCCTATTACCTAAATTCAGTAATAGGAAGTCTGGCTGTGTAGCTTGCAATAGAAAATGTTGGAGTTGATTTACTAAAACTGAAGACTGCAAAATCTGGTGCAGCTGTGCATGGTAGCCAACCAACTTCTAACTCCAGCTTGTTCAATTGAGCTTTGATAAAAAAAAAAAAAAACATTGAAGCTGATTGGTTTCTATACAGATCTAAACCAGATTTTGCGCTCTTCAGTTTTAGTAAAACAAGTCTATTGCAAAAAAAAGGAAATGCTTTAAACATAAAAAACACAGCGCCCATGAACACAGCTTTGCATGGTGAACATGTCTTCCTAGTGCTCCGCACTCAGGTGGTTTCCTGTAATCATGGCCACATCCACCTGGCTATGCCCACCCAGCCACTGAGGCTCTCTTCTGTAGGATATCCCGCTGCTCTAGAGATGGTCCTCACCAGCTCTCAGGCTAAGCATAAGCCCAAAGCAATCAAAGATGCCTTGCCTTGAGCGTCTTATAAATTGGCCCCAAACCACAAGAAGCTTCCTCTTCCCTGCATACAGAGCCACTGCCTGTCTGTTCCAGCGAGGAAAAAGGCTGCAGATGAGTTGAACCCTAACAGCACTCCAACCATACTGATCTCCCAACACTCTCAGAGGGACCTTGTAATGCAGATTGAAGTGGTCTTTAGCCCTGGTTCACACCAGTGCGATTTGACAGTACTGACACCCCGATTACCATGTGAACCTCCCACCCAATAGCAACGTGGAGGAGGTGGACATTAAGGATGAGCCAAACACGCTACGGTTCGGTTCGCATCAGAACACTCGAACAGGCAAAAAATCAGGCAGAACGCATGAACATTGTTAAAGTCTATGGGGCATGAACATGAAGAATCAAACACGCTCATTTTAAAGGCTTATATGCAAGTTATTGTCATAAACAGTGTCTGGGGACCAGGGTCCTGCCCTAGGGGACATGGATCAATGCAAAAAAAGTTTTAAAAACGTCTGTTTTTTCAGGAGCAGTGATTTTAATTTTGCGTAAAGTGAAACAATAAAAATGAAATATTCCTTTAAATATCATGCCTGGGGGTGTCTATCGTATGCCTGTAATGTGGTGCAGGTTTCCAATTTTTAGAACAGTACCGCAGCAAAATAAAATTTCTAAAAAAAAAAAGTAATTTAAAACGGATTGCAGCTGTAATGAATTGTCATGTCTTGGCAATACAGACAAAACTCATGAAAAAACAGCATGGGGTCCTCTCCCAGTCCATTCCCAGGCCATTTTGGTCTGGTATGAATATTAAGGGGAACCCTGAACCAAAAATGTAAAAAAATTGTGTAGGGGTCCCACCAAAATTCATACCAGGCCCTTCAGATCTGGTATAGAAATTAAGGGGAACCCAGCACCAAATTTAAAAAAAAATGGCATAGGGGCCCCACAAAATCGATACCCAACCCTTCAGGTCTGGTATGGATTTTAAGGGGAACCCTGTGCAAGAATAAAAAAGGCGTAGAGTGCCCCCAAAATCCACACCAGACCCTTATCTGAGCAGGCAACCTGGCAGGCCGCAGAAAAAGAGGGGGGAGCAAGAGAGCAGCCCCCCTCTTGAACCGTACCAGGCCACATGCCCTCAACATGGGCCCAGTGGTTGTGGGGGTATGTGGGTGGGGAGGTTTATTGGAATCTGGAAGCCCCCTTTAACAAGGAGACCCCCAGATCCTGGCCCCCCCATGTGAATTGGTAACCCCTACCATTTCAAAAAAAGTCCTTTATTAAAAAAAAAAAAAAAAATGTCCCACAATGTAATTCCATGCCGCCCAACGGACAAGAAAAAAAAACACTGAGTGAAAAAAACCACTGAAAAAAACTCCCACTGAGCGACGCTTCTTCTCAAAGACAGCTGTTATATAGCCGGCGATGTAAATGGGTGACACCACCCCCCTCTGAGGCTACAGGGAAACCCCATTACCAATTCACATAGGGGGCTGGGATCTTGGGGTCCCCTTATTGAAGGGGGCTTCCAGATCCCGATAAGCCGACCGCATACCCACACAACCACCAGGCAAGGGTTGCAGGGATGAGGCTCTTGTCCCCATCAACATGGGGACAAGGGGCTTTGGGGTCAGATCCCAAAGCACCCTCCCCATGTTGAGGTCATGTGGCCTGGTATGGTTCAGGGGGGTGTTCTCTCACCCCCCCCTTTTGCTGCGGCCGGCCAGTTTGCATGCTCAGAAAAATGTCTGGTATGCATTTTGGGGGCAACCCCTACTCCATTTTTAAAAACAATTTTGGCACAGGGTTCTCCTTAAAATGCATACCAGACCTGAAGGGTCTGTTTTTAAGAAAAAATTGGCATTGATACATGTCCCCTGGGGCAAGACCCAGGTCCGCAAACACTTTTTATGACAATAACTTGCATATAAGCCTTTAAAATGAGCACTTTTGATTTTTCATGTTAGTGTCCCATTGATTTTAACGGTGTCTCGGTGGCTTTCGAATTTGCCACGGACACCGCATATTGTTCGGTGTTCTCCGAACATCAAAACAACCAAAGCCAGCCCGAATTTATGCTCGGACTGAACCATTCGCCCATACCTAGTGGACATCAGCATTTTACAGGAAAAAAACAGAGCTCCTAATGACAGGGCTCCCAGGTCACTGTTACATCCACCAGAGGATCCCCGTGACCCTCCTGATTTTGCCCTATATTTTTCCTACCTGATTAACATATGAACACTTTCACCTCCTGCCCTAAGCCATTAGGCTCTACAGATAGTGTTACTAGAATAATTTTGCTTCCAATCAAGTTTTTAGAGAGTACTGTTACATAGATTGTCAGGTTGAAAAAAGACACCAGTCCATCTAGTATAACCAAAAAAAAAAATAAAGAATCAAACAATCCCATATACACAATCCTTCACCCACAGTTACATAGTTACATAGTAGGTGAGGTCGAAAAAAGACACAAGTCCATCAAGTCCAACCTATGTGTGTGATTATATGTCAGTATTACCTTATATATCCCTGTATGTTGTAGTTGTTCAAGTGCTTATTTAATAGTTAATAGAAACTATCGATGCTCCCCACTGAGACCACCGCCTGTTGAAGGGAATTCCACATCCTTGCCACTCTTAGCCCTTGTACACACGGTCAGAGATTCCGATGGAATGTTTCCTATCGGACCGTTTTGTCTGATATTCCGACTGTGTGAGGTCTGCATTGGACTGTTTCCGTCGGAATATCCGACGGACCAACTTTTCCAACTTGCCGGTAAAATTTTCCGGCAAAATGCTCCAATCGGACATACTCCGATCATGTGTAGCCTACTCCGACGGACAAGGTGCCACACATGCTCACAATCAAATTCGGACACGGAAGCGCTCACTCAGGTAAAACTACTGCTCCTAATCGATATAGCACATTCGTCACGCTGCAAGGTTAAAAATTCTTTCATGAAGCACATTCTCTTGTTCTTTACAATGCTGCAAGAATGAACTTCTTTTGATGCTCATAGTCACACACACTTCTCCCGAACGTATTTCTTCAGTCTTTTTTTACTCAATTCAGCAATACAATATTTTAAATCTTCACATCTACACATTTTGTTTTTTAACGCTTGTTTTTTTTTGGGGGGGAATTTTGTGGTTGTTTTTTTTTCATTAACATCTCTTTTTTTGACAGTTTGCTCATCTTTGCATTTTTTGGGGTGTGTTTTGTGTGTCAACTCACCACAACACCATTATTATCTTTTTTGTATTTTCTTTTTCTTTTTTAATCTACAGGAGGTTGTTTAGTGTTGGTGCCCCTTGTTATTCATTCCACTTTGTATTTTTTAAATGTACCTGCCTGCTCACAAATAAACTGGCCATTTTGAAGTAAAACACATACGCAAGTATTTCTTCAAACAAAAAAAAAACTTTTATTTAGGTGTCATTAACAAATAAAGAGGGAGGCAGCGATGGAGAAACTGGGGAGATTAGCGAAGCCTTTGGCCCCCAGGGCACACATCAACTATTTAAACGCAAAAATTTGTGGCCTGTGGAGTACATGTCTGAGGGAGAGAAGTCTGGTCCTGAAGTCCAAGAAACCCAGAACAGCAGCAGATGACATCTATGTTCCCAGGCTTTGGTACTACAAGAGGCTGCATCTTCTGTCAGACCAGACTGAACCCAGGTAATCACACTCTGGTCTTCCTTCCACGCTTCCTTCCAGGCTGTGGCTGTGGTGCTGTAGGTGTGGCAGAAGGAGGAGGAGCATGGGCCAAACCACACAAGTGTGTTGCTTGTGTGATTTGGCCCAACAGACCCTTGTTGAGGGTGTGTATAATTAGTTCCTCACACATGAGCTTTTGCCCCTCCTCCATTTGCTCGAGTTTGCACTCAGCCAAGGCGGCAAAGGCCTCTTGATAGGTGGGGGTGGCTTGGAGGGCCGCAGAAGCCTCCCCGATCAGCCTCAGAGCCGACTCCTCCACATTCCACCCCTTTCTTGCCCTTTTGCGTGGAAGGCGGAGGGGAGGGACCTGGCATTCTGTCAGGCTCCTCCGCCCGCCCACTGCCTGGCTGCCGCTTACCCCCGCCTCCTCCTGGCTGCCACTTTCCACAGCCACCTCCTGGCTGCTGCATTCCACACCCTCCTCTTCCTGGCTAAGGTCTTCCTGTGTCTGAAAAAGGGACATAGTTTTAGTTTTTGGTTCATCAAACACACACAATTTTCACATCAAGACTGTTGCAAAGTGTTAACCAATAGAAAAGACGATCATTCTGAGCCCAGCATTTTTCTTTCTTGTCCCAAAGGTTTTGGCCACTACTGTCTATTGATATGTGAAACACTTTCTAAAATCAGCAATTAGTGAGCACAAATCAAGTTAACATCATTCATTTTTACTCCCAAAATATGTATAACAATACTATACCTGGCTCAAGCTAGGCTCCCCCAGTTCTTCCTGAGTGGAAGGCCCAGGTTGGGCGTCGGAAGACTCAGCGGGTGTGGAATGTAGCATAGGACGCGTGGAAGGAAGAGTAGAGAGGGATTCTCTGACCTCAACCTGGTCTGACAGAAAATGCATCCTGTCATAATACCACAGCCTGGGGACATAAACGTCATCTGCTGCAGCTCCAGATTGCATGGACTTCAGCACCTTCTTCCTCTCCTTCAGATATGTACTCCTCAGGCCACCGATTTTCACTTTTAAATAGTTGATATTTGCCCTGGGAACCACCGGCTTCACAAACTCAACCAGTTTCTCCATCGCTGCCTGCCTCTTTAGTCTGTTACTGTAATGAGGGTGCGTCGATGACTAAAGTTGTGAAGAGTCTTCAGAAGAATTTTGGGGTATGATGATCCAAGGATCAA
Organism: Lithobates pipiens; assembly: GCF_037356315.1. Lineage (NCBI taxonomy): Eukaryota > Metazoa > Chordata > Amphibia > Anura > Ranidae > Lithobates > Lithobates pipiens. The sequence continues at coordinate 183,780,121 of NW_027507758.1, forward strand.
CTGAGAAAACGCTGGTCAGACCTGAAACTGAGGGAGCACGATCAGTACAGAAGGATCAAGCGTGTTCTTCAAAAAAGTAAGTAGTTGTCGTGTGTTCATATGATTATTCTTGCTTGCATACTGCTCCATGTGCTTTGATTTCATATTGTACAGTTTAAAATGGCCACTTTCAAGTTCATGGGTTCAATCGTTCGTAAGAAACATCGTTCTACAGATAAGTATTCCAGCTTAACAAAGTGTCCACAATAATGTTCTCACCTTTGAACTCGGCCAAAAAACACAATTGTACCACACTTCCAAGCAATGTTTCATATTCCTATTTATGCCCTCTGTGTGCTAAGTACTCCTTTTTTACATTCTCATAGGGGAGAGAAGACTCGGGAAGTCTGAGGACACCAGGGACCCCAGACCCTCCCAAAGAAGGCGAAACTCCAACACCAGAAGCAGAGGAGCAGGAGGAGGAGGAGGACGAAGGAGAGATCGTTGAAGTTGGACAAATTGTCACCACAACAGGTGAGTGTCGGAGACCACAGCTTCCGGTAAGCTCATCAATGTATGTTGGCATATTTATAATACATGGTGTGTTTTTTTGCTTTTTTTTGTAGGTGATGTGGAAGAAGAATCACATTTTACCAGTGAAAGTGTGCAGATCCTAATTGGGGAGATAATGGGGTACAATCGGGATTGAGAAAATATACAGCAAAACATCAATGATGTTCAAAATAAAATGAAGAACATCATTGATGTTTTGGGGAGAGTGTGAAACACCCCAAACTAGCTAGGGTTTTCTTTTTTTGTTTTGAAACAACAACTTTTGTATTTTACAAAAAGCCAAATTTGGAAGATGCACAGAGTGTGTCAACATGCGCTATCTCCCATCATGGGGGATCAATGTACGTGTTTTGTGGAAAGTGGCTGAGTTGAAGGGGTTGCAGCCCAAAACATCTACATTGATCCCCCATGATGGGAGATAGCACATATTGACACACTGTGTGCATCTTCCAAATTTGGCTTTTCCAGGGGTGACACCCCATGTGATGAAGGCAATATCAGCCCAGTTTGTACATACTCATGTCTGATATTGTCTTCACTTTTCAAAGTTGAACTTTGTAAGTTCCTGTGTTCTGTATGTTACGTTTTGATACATGCCTGTTTACACAGAAACACCAAGTTACCCAAAAATGACCTTAAATAATGTTTTTGATACACCCAATATGTTGGTTTGTTGTAAAACCCTTTTCTAAACGCACATGTTAATGTGCTTTGATTAAAAAGTTAAATTATCAACTATGTGTGGCTTCCTTTTTCAATGCGCAAAAGCAGTATTTGGAGTAAAATTTTTGTTTTCGGTGACAATGGGTGTTATTTACTAAAGGCAACTCCACTTTGCACTCCAAGTGCAATTTCAGGTGCACTTTTGCAGTGCACTTGTAGTGCATAGTGGATGTGCCTTTACTAAATAACAACCACAGTGATGTGTTAATTTTCACAATCATGCCATTTTCATGACCCCACATATTTCTGCCATGGTGCTGAAAATGAGCAAGATTTTGGTCAGTAATGCACTACATACATTAGTTAACAAAAACAAGGTGTGTGTGTAGCAGACCTACAACATAATAAGATTATCTGAAGAAGAGACTGTCACCTCATCTCGCTCAGAACTTGGGTTTGCACTGTTGTAGAAAAAGGCACAACAACAAAAATCTAAAATTTACCTAGGAGACACCTAAAACCAAGCCAAGCAGTAAATGAAAACAAAGATTATTGTAGTTTCAAAGAAAAAATTATTACAAAAATGCCTCTCAGACATTGTCTAGCATATCAATGGCCCCCCTACCCACAAAGTACTCCATGTACTGGGTTCGGACCTCACGGGCGCTTTGGGGGGGCAAGCCAGGACGAGCAGCTTCAAGGGACGTGAGGTTCTCATTTTCAAGCAAGTCTGCATCTTGGCCAACTGAGACCACATAGTTTGCTGAATGTCTATTTAAGAAATTGTGCAGAACACAGCAGGCAAGCACTATGTGATTTATTTTATATTCCGTCATGTGGATAGGCGTTAAAAAAAGGCAGAACCGGCTGGCCAGTATTCCAAAAGTGTTCTCAACCACTCTTCTGGCTCTGGCAAGCAGGAAATTAAAAATCCTCTGGTCTGGGGTGAGGGCCCTCATCGGGAAAGGCCGCATCAGATGGTTTGCCAGGGCAAACGCCTCATCCGCGACGAATAGGAACGGGAGTCCTTCCTAATTCTCCTCTGGGGGTGGCAAGCCCAGACTGCCACTCTGGAGACGCCAGTAGAATTCCGTCCGTGCGAACACTCCACCATCCGACATCCGGCCATTTTGCCCCACGTCCACATACAAGAAGTCATAGGTTGCTGACACCACCGCTAACATCCCGATACTATTAAACCCCTTGTAATTATAATAGAATGACCCCGAGTTGGGGGGTGGGACGATGCGGACCTGTTTCCCATCAATTGCACCCCCACAATTGGGAAAGTCCCAACGACTGGCAAAGTGGGAGGCCACAGTCTGCCATTCCTGTGGCGTTGAAGGAAACTGTGGAGTGAAACAAGACAAAAAATTTGTAATTTTGCACATCAACATTGCAAGCAGATTAGACACCAACATTTTTGGCCAAGATCATTATAACAATGAGTATTTAAAGCCTAAAGTATAAGGTCCCCTTATCAGAGTCATCACCGCCCTCACCCCCCCCCCCCCCATCTGATGGGCCATTGCAAAAAATGAGGGGGGGGGGTTTGGACAGGTAACCTTCTTCACTTGATTGAGAGTTGAATGCCTAAATAATGTGTGATACTTTGGGAAGCCCCTCCTTACTTACACTATTGGCAGCCCACTGGACAGGTAAGAAGTGTCATAATACCAAAAATTGGAAAAAATGGAAGCACATTTTGACATTCTGCTATTAAATATCAAGATAATAATAGGGGGGGGAAAAATTATAGCATTTGAAAGTATTGAGGCAGGCCCTTTCACTACATGCTTTGGTGAACTCGTTCATAAATGTGACCATCAAAAAGGTAGGTAGAGTGTGTATCGGGTTTGGTAACGTCAGCAGATAGAGGATTGCTATCAGCTGACCTAGCAGTTGGGGGGAGGGGGGTTCCTAATGAGTTTGGCATAACCAAAAAAAAAAAGTCACTCTGCATGAATTGAAGCACACACATAACATTTGTAGACATTTTAGGGGGTGTTTAGGGGAAAACAATACTATGGAGCTGACAAAAGACATTGGTAGGGGACTAGACTATAGTTTTATGGGCCAAGAAGAGCATGGTGGGGAAGTTAGTGAGGCAAATATGCATGAGGACAAAGGGGCAGAGCATATGAATTAGAGCATATTGCAATCATGGTAATTAGGGAAGGAGGAAAGAAATGCAAGACATTAGCAATCATTAAATACATAGAATGTGATGTTAAAGGAGAAAACTTACCTTCATATAGTCCTTCTGCAGGACCTGAATGATGGCAGAACAGGTCTCTGGAATAATGATCCCCAGAGCCTGGGGGGAGATGCCTATGGAGAACTTGAGGTCCTGAAGGCTTCTCCCTGTCGCCAAGTAGCTCAACGTGGTGATGAGCCTCTGCTCCGGAGTGATGGCTTGCCGCATGCAGGTATCCTGCCTGGTGATATAAGGAGCCAGCAAAGCCAGAAGACGGTGAAAAACAGGCTCCGTCATCCGGAGATAATTCCTGAAATCATCAGGATTATTCTCCCGGATCTCACGGAGCAAAGGCATGTTTGAGAACTGGTCACGCTGGTGCAACCAATTCTTGGTCCACAAACGCCTCCCCTCCCTGTTCATGGACCGGGCTTGTGTCAAAGTAAGAACCCCAACATGAAGCCCCTGCGCAGCACAAATTCTACGACGAGTACGTACACGAAACATGGTTTGAAAACGGTCGGCTGGTCAGAACGGACAACAGAAAGCACTGATAAACAGCAATGCCTGAAAGAACGACCTGAATAGCAGAAATAAGCAGACAATAAGCAATGCAAATCAAAGCGTACTATACCAAGATATAGACCACAATGAGAAACTAATGCTTACTGACTACACGCACTGATAATCAGATATGCAAAGACAAGCAGAAACTGAAGAGCAGTAGCGATCTGAATCACAAATCTGAAAAGCGCGAATCGTCTCTCACCAAACTTCTACTAACACGCGATAGACACGAGATCAGCAGAAGGAGCGCAAAGGGTGCCGGACATGGTGCTGAACTTCCTTTTTCTAGTGCCGCCTTACGCAGCTTACGTCACCGCGTTCTTGGCAACCGTAAATTCCGACAACTGAGTCCAACCGTGTGTATGCAACATCACTTCCGGACCTCTTCCGGAATTAATCCATCGAAATAACTCTGACGGATTTGGTTGTCGGAATCTCCGACCGTGTGTACGGGGGGCTTACAGTAAAGAACCCTCTACGTAGTTTAAGGTTAAACCTCTTTTCTTCTAATTTTAATGAGTGGCCACAAGTCTTGTTAACCTCCCTTCCGCAAAAAAGTTTTAGACCTATTGTGGGGTCACCAGTACGATATTTGTAAATTGAAATCATATTCCCTCTCAAGTGTCTCTTCTCCAGAGAGAATAGGTTCAGTGCTTGCAACCTTTCCTCATAACTAATATCCTCCGGATCCTTTATTAGCTTTGTTGCCCTTCTTTGTACTTGCTCCATTTCCAGTACATCCTTCCTGAGGACTGGTGCACAGAACTGGACAGCATACTCGAGGTGCGGCCAGACCAGAGTCTTGTAGAGTGGGAGAAATATTGTTTTTTCTCTGGAGTTGATCACCTTTTTAATGCATGCCAATATTCTGTTTGCTTTGTTAGCAACAGCTTGGCATTGCATGCCTTTGCTGAGCCTATCATCTACTAGGACTCTCAGGTCCTTTTCCATCCTAGATTTCCCTAAAGGTTCTGCCCCTAGTTTATAGATTTCATTCATATATTTGCCACCCAAATGCATTATTTTAGATTTTTCTACATTGAACATCATTTGCCTTGTAGTTGCCTACCCCATTAATTTGTTCAGATCTTTTTGCAATGTTTCCACATTCTGTGGAGAAGTTATTGCCCTACTTTTCTTAGTGTTGTCCGCAAATACAGAAATTGAACTGTTTACCCCATCCTTCAGGCCGTTTATGAACAAATTAAACAGTATTGGTCCCAGCACAGGACCCCACTACCCACCCCTGACCATTCCGAGTACTCCCCATTTATCACCACCTTCTGAACTCGACCTTGAAGCCAGTTTTCCTTCGAATAATTTTTATTAGAGTTTCATAGAAAACATACAAAAGTATACAAATTACAGTCAGTACATGCTTTGACAGTCAGTTACACTTGGAAATACAGATCCGCAACCAACATATAGCATTCCTTTAACAAAATAGTGACACCCCCCGTGCACTAAACAGATACACGTAGGGACTTGGGCGTTATGTAGGGCCCATCCGCCCGGGTGGACCCAAGCAAGCCCCCTAGGAGACTGCATCCCCCGAGCGGGTACACCCCCGCTGTGATTCAGTCTAATCAGTATAAGGTAAAGCGGAAGAACTTGTGGTGGCAAAGTGCACTTGGAAAATTACTGATATCACATTATCCGACTGTATTAATCATAAATCAAATTGTTTGTAAATCGAGTAACAACTCTAATAACAACTCAAAACTTAAAACTTGAAACCTTAAAGTCAGTCTTGATAAAAGTAGCATTGCCTATTCCCTTATTTACTCCCAGCGAAGGCGGGCTGACCCTTATTGCTATACGACAAGTACCACTTGTGCCATGGAGCCCATGACTCGCATGTTTCCTCATACTTCCCCAGAGTGGAAGAATGCAGAATTTCGTATTGGCTATGGGTGTGCACAGTAGTCATAACTTCCAAGAGGGATGGGGCTACGGTATCTCGCCAGTGCCTAAGGATGATTAATCTGGTAGCCAACAGCACATGTGAAACTACTGTTTGACATGTGCTAGGAAATTTGTCCAGGTCAAGCGAGAGTATCGCCGTCTCTGGGTCCAGTTTCCCTTGCGTACCTGTAATGTTGTAGATAGCTCGCTCAATTTGTTCCCAAAGTGGGCCTAGCTTAGGACACTGCCAGAGGATATGACTCAAAGATCCATAACCCCCGCAGCTCCTCCAACACTCAGACGATGTTGTGCGATAAATTTTTGAGAGGCGGCTTGGGGTTAAGTACCATCTAAGTGTGATTTTCTGTTGCATTTCTCGCAGGTTAGTGCTTTTTGTGGATCTGTGTGTCAGTTTGAAAGCCCTCTCCCATTGTTCTATCAGAAAAACCTTTCCCAGTTCCATCTCCCATGCCTCCATATTGTGCGATTTCTCGCACAGGTTTTTCCCCTGAAGACCCATGTATATTATGGAAATCCCCCTCGAGTTGTTAAGTGTATCCGTATAGAAGCTATGCAAATTAGAGGGAAGTGAAAACTTTACGTTAGTATCCTTCTTGAGGAGCTGTGAAAGCTGTAAGTATCTGTAGTACTCCCGTTCCGGCAGGTCAAATTCCCTGAAAATAGAGGGAAAGGGCCTAATACGAGAATCTAGCATGATGTCTTCTAGATAGTGGATGCCTCGGTCTTCCCATAACTTCAAATTAATGTCCGGTATCAGATATCTGATCGCTGACATGGGTAATTTTAGGGGAGAAAGAGTGCCCGCTCCTTTACAATGTTTTTTAAAATACAGCCAAGCCCTCAGGGCGGCCAATATGGTAGGCGACAATTGGGTATTTAGAGAAGAATGTGAGTGTGCCGTAAGTAAGAAATCCTTCAACGTACCCGATGACAGGTGTGACTCTTCAATTTCCGACCATAGTTTCCTCTGGTCAGAATTGGGGATGATCCAGTGTCTGAGTTGGGTCAGGATTGCCGCAAAATAGTAATCCTGGATATGAACGTGTCCCACTCCGCCCGCTCTCTTATGCTTGATCATCTTACCGAAGGCACACCTAGCCTTTTTCCCCTGCCATACAAACCTGTTCAGTACAGACTGCATAGCTTGGAAATATGAGTTAGGTAGTGGTATAGGAAGCGTACGAAAGACGTACAATATTTGAGGTAGAATCTGCATTTTAAAAGCCACCAGTTTTCCCAACCAGGACAATTCTGTCACTGAAATGGCTTTCAACTGCCCCTCAAGCTTGTTTAGCAATGGAATATAGTTAGCTGCTACCAGCCCATCCGTCTTGGAAGTGAGAGTTATGCCTAAGTACTTGATCCCTTCTTGACTCCATATATACGGGAACCTCTGTTCCAATTTGTTCTTGGAGTGGTTCGGGACTCCTAAGTTAAGTATGTAAGATTTACTTGCATTTATTTTGTAGTATGATATGTTGTTAAAATCTTGTAGGGCTTGGTGCACCGCTTCTAAAGAGTCCTCAACATCTGTGAGCATCAGAATAATATCGTCTGCAAACAAGATAATGACATGCTCCCTCCCCCCAATGCTTACTCCATGTACATGTGGATGCGTTCTCAAATAGATAGCGAGAGGCTCCATTAGTAGGTTAAAGATCAGGGGTGACAATGGGCACCCCTGCCTCGTCCCATTCGTAATCTGAAACGGCTTAGATAGAGCCCTTGCCACAAGTACCTGAGCCGACGGCTTGGAGTATAAGGCCATTATGGCGGTATAGATTGCACCGACAAAAACAAACCCCTGCAACACCCGAGAAAGAAACTGCCAATGTATTCTATCGAACGCCTTCTCTGCATCCAGCGCAAGGAGCAGAGAAGGCGTTCCTCTCTTATTAACAGTATGGATCACATTGATCAGGCGCCTAGTAGCGTCCGAGGACTGCCTCCCTTTAGTAAATCCCGATTGATCCGCATCGATCAACTCAGGCAGGATATGCATTAAACTTGTGGCCATAAGCTTAGCATAGATTTTAACATCATTATTCAGCAATGATATTGGACGAAAATTCTGCGGTGAATCCGGACTTTTACCCGGTTTCGGCAATGCAACTATAGTGGCTTTCAGCATTTCCTGAGGGAACGAGGAGGAGGCAGCAGCAGACCCAAACACCTCCACCATATGGGGGATTAATATATCTTGAAAGGATTGATAGTATTCCCCAGGGAAACCATCTGGGCCCGGGGATTTGTTTAAAGGTAGTCCCTTTATTAACTGGCCAAGTTCCACGCCTGTAATGGGACTATTTAGCACTTGTAAATGCTCCTCCGTAAGCTTGGGGAGGTTAAGCGTGTGTAGGAAGTTGTCTATAGCGGTAGTGGACGGTTGTGTTATAGTAGGGTCGTCTTTAAGGTTGTACAATGAGCCATAGTAGCTACTAAACGCATCCGCTATGTCCTGTGGGTGCTGTAGTTTAGTCTTTGTCTTATGGTGTAGTACATATTGAATGTGGGTCCTATGTCTATACCCCTTTAATTTTTGCGCTAGCAGTTTCCCCGCTCTATTGCCACTGGTGTAGTAAGTCAATTTCATTTTCCTGGAGGCTTTCTCAAAGTCCTCCAGAAGGCTCATTCTCAATTCTGTTCTTAGCAGCGTGAGTTGGTCTGTCAAGGTTTGAGTCGTGTTTCGCATGTTTTGGGTCTCTAGGGACTTCAATGTTTCAATAATAGCCGAGATCCGCTGCTGCCTCTCCCTTTTAGCCCTTGCCCCTTGCTGGATCAGTACTCCCCTGGCGAACGCCTTGTGGGCATTCCAGAGAATAAAAGGATCTGATACTGAGCCTACATTAGTATTAAAGAATTCAGATAGTCGTTTCTGAACATATTCCTTGGTCGGACCATAACGGAGGAGTCGGGGGTTTGCTCTCCAAATAAAAGCGTTTTTCCTGTTCATAGGATTCCCCACTTGCAGCTCCACCGGAGCATGGTCCGACCAAGTTATGTCGTGGATCTGCGCAGATTTGCATTGAAACAGCAACTGCTTGTCAATCAAAAACAAATCGATCCTGCTATATGTTTTGTGGCTATGAGAAAAGAATGAAAAGTCCCTGGCGTTGGCGTTCAAACATCTCCACGCATCAAAAAGTGAGTGCTTGCGCAAAAATGGGAGAAGAGAAGGTTGAGGCCTTTTTGGATGTGAGGTAGAGTCCAGCTTGTGATCTGGAGCCACATTAAAGTCCCCGCAGATCAGCAAGGAGCCTTGAAGTACCTGATGAAAGTTTGTTCAAAAATTTGGATTGACCTGCGTTAGGGGCATAGATGTTCGCCAGTGTATAGAGTGAAGAGTTAATTTCGCAGATCATAATTAAAAATCTGCCCTGGGAGTCCTCCTCAATTCTGTGCAATTTAAATGCTACAGTGTCTCTGACCGCCACCATCACCCCTCTTTTCTTTTGGTCCGCACTAGCAAAAAAGATCTGGGGGAATTTGGGATGGGTGCATTTTGGAGGTGCAGTGCTCTGAAAGTGAGTCTCTTGCACGCACAAGATGTCACAGTTCCTTTGGAGGGCCTCTTTCCATAGAGACCTGCGTTTAGCGGGGTGATTAAGGCCCTTGGCGTTGATTGATAAAAATTTAACCGCCATGGAAGATGAATGTAGAGAAGGTGCTTACCAAGCGGGAGCGACTCACCCGCATGACTGTTGCATAGCGCCAACGTAAGTTTCGTAGGAGTTTCACATGCCGATGTTCTAATAGATTCGGAGGACATAGGATGGAAGCTTGCCATGCATCTGGGAGGGAAGAGACGACTGACCAATCAAAGAGAAAAATAAGGTGAGAGTCAACAATGAACTGGGTGGATAAGTGCCACCAACCATGTAAAAGAAAAAAAATCAGTAGCAGAAAAGTCAAACATAACAAAAATGTGAAAAAGTGTGACATAATGCCACTCAAGTAGTAATAACTTGGGGGAAAAGTTGTATCCAACTTTACGGAGTGAAACAATGCCTCCTGAGCGGGTGAGGAGTAAAGGATCCCTGTTCCCGATCAGGTGTGTTTGCGGGCGTTTTTGTGATTAACAGTGCGCCATTCTGCATCCTGCTCATCGCAGGGGCTACCCTGTCGGGGAAGCTTCTGAGTATCTGCAATGATCCCCCATGAACTCAACAGGGCCATGCCCTTGGGGATGGAGTCCATCACATATTCCTTGCCATCTTTCGTGACTATCAGTTTTGTGGGGAAACCCCATCTGTAGCTTATGTTATGATTTCTGAGTGCTTTCGTCAAATTAACCATGTTTCTCCGTTTTTGCAGCGTATAATGAGAAAGATCCGCATAGAATTGTAGATGAGAGTATTCGTGAGGAATCTGGTCTTTCTGCCTAGTGACAAGCATGAGCTTTTCCTTCGTGTGGAAAAAATGCAGGCAGAGAATGACGTCTCTGGGGATGTTGTCAGATAGGTAACTGGGTTTTGGGAGTCTGTGGATTCTGTCCACTGTGAAATCAAGCTCCTTCAGGTCCGGCAGAATGGCCATAAAAAGCTGTACTGCATAGTCCCTCAGCTCCTGCTGTTGCACCGACTCGGGGACCCCTCTAATCTTCACGTTATTCCTCCTAGACCTATCTTCAATGTCCGCCATTTTAGCTCTGATATCTTCTATCTCATCATCCTTCGCCTCATTGGCGTCAACTAGCTCATTAATAGTTGTAGCATATTCCCCCATTCTGTGTTCAATATGGGTCACTTTAGCAGTCACAGACTGTAGATCCTTCCCAAATTTATGCATGCATGCAACCATGTCTGAATTCAGTGAACCCCTCAAGGATACTAGCATCTCCTTTAATACAGTGTCCATAACCGGTTGACCGATAGTGGGGAATGTATCTATGGAGTCTGGCAGCTCCCTAGTGTCATCACCTGAGTCTAAGAGGGAGCTCATCTCATGGACGCCATCCGCGTCATCCGGCTTGAATCGCGCCTTCTCCGGGCTCCCGGAGGATGGTGTGGCTGGCGGGGACTTCGGATCACCCGGAGGGCTGCTTCTTTTGTGCTTCCCACGCTGCGTTCCGCGGCTGGAGGCCGCGATGGACGGCGTGGAGGTATGGCCGGCGCCATCTTGCTTCCCCTCATAGGCAAAGTATTCCGTAAACCTTGCTGGCCCTCCCGGCCTGCGTTTCTTCCCCGGCATGTCAGCGTGGTGGTCCCTGACTGTCGGGGGTCTGGATCGCCGCCGTGGGTGCCCGAAAGAGCGATCGGGATGGGTGATGTTAGCCGCTTCTTCCCCGCTGAGTCAGGAGCTCCTCTACTATGCGTCCATCTTGGACTCCGGCTAGCTCCGCCCTTGAAGCCAGTTTTCAATCCATGTACTCACTCTTTGGTCCATGCCAATGGACCTTATTTTGTATGGTAAACATTTATTGGGAACTATGTCAAATGCTTTTGCAAAATCCAGATACACCACATCTACTGGCCTTCCTTTATCTAGATGGCAACTCACCTCCTCATAGAAGGTTAATAGATTGGATTGGTAAGGACAATTTTTCATGAAGCCATGCTGATTACTGCTAATGATACCGTACTCATTACTAAAATCTTGTATATAGTCCCTTGTCATCCTCTCCAAGAGTTTACATACTATTGATGTTAGGCTAACTGATGTGTAATTTCCAGGGATGTATTTTGGGCCCTTTTTTAAATATTGGTGCTACATTGGCTTTTCTTCAATCAGCTGGTACCAGTCAGTAGACTGTCATTAAAAATTAGGAACAATGGTCTGGTAATTACTTGAGTTCCCTATGTACTCTCGGGTGCAAGCCATCAGGTCCATGTCTAATTTTAATTCTGTCCTCTGTTAACCATGAAGGTGCTTCCTGTGATGTGTCATGAGGAGAAACACTATAGTTTTGGTTACCGAAGCCCCCCAATTCCCTCGTGAAGACTGAGGAGAAGTTCAATACCTTTGCCATCTCCCCATCCTTTGTAACCTTTGTGTCCTTCCTTGTTCTTTATGGGGCCAATATGGTCTGTCGTCCCTTTTTTATTGTTTACATACTTAAACAATTTCTTGAGATTTTTTTTTGCTCTTCTCCACTATGTGTCTTTCATGTTCTATCTTAACCTTCCTTATTGCACCCTTACATTTCTTGTTGCAGTCTGAATGCTGAGGATGATCCCTCGCCCTTATATTTTTTGAAGGCCTTCTCCTTTGCTTTAATATGCATTTTTACATTGGAGTTAAGCCATCCAGGACTTTTGTTTGCTCTTTTAAATGTATTACCCAATGGTATGCATTGGCTAATGCCCTTATTTACTATGCTCTTAACCCCCCTAGCGGTAATCCCGAGCCAGACTCGGGATCGCTTCGCTGGATGCAGGGGAGGACACAGTGAGACTTACTTACCTTGTCCTCTGGATCCAGCGATGTCCCCCGCGCTGTGTGATCGAGCTGTCCTCCGCTCGATTCACAGTGCCGAATGCCGTCGGGCTCCGTTCCCTGCGACGTTACGGCGCACGGGAGCGGAGAACGGCGGCAAATTCAAAAAAGTAAAAAGACACAAAATACACACAGCACTAATCTTACAGATTACAGTGCTGTATTACAAAATTACACACCCCCTTTGTCCCTAGTGGTCTGTGCAGTGCCCTGCATGCACTTTTATATTATAAATACTGTTTTTTTCTGCCTGGAATTTGGAGATTGTCCATAGCAACCAGAAAGTGTCCCTTTTTCAGTGTTTTAGGATTTTATTACATTATTGAATATTTTTTATTATTCTTTATTATATTATAAACTTTATCATACCCGGGATGTCTGCTAGACTCTGGTTTGAACATATTTAAGAGAGTTATTCCTAAGAATTACAGGACTACAATATAAAACGCCAAATTTCCATGCAAAATAATTGTACCGCTTTCAGCACCTAAATCCAGACTGAATCATACCGCCAGGGAGGTTAAAGCAAACCCATCTCTCCTCCGTGTTCTTTGTTCCTAGGATTTTATCCCAATTTATGCCTTCTAGCAAGGTTCATAGTTTAGGAAAGTTGGCTCTTTTGAAATTCAGTGTTTTTGTATTCCCCTTATGTTTCCTATTTGTGTGATTTATACTTAAGCCAATTGATTTGGGATCACTGTTACCTAAATTGCCCCGTATATCCACATCCGTGATCAGGTCTGTATTGTTGGTAATCAGTAGATCCAGTAACGCTTTATTTCTAGTTGGTGCATCTACCACCTGACCCATAAAATTGTCCTGCAAGACATTTAGGAACTGGCGAGCCTTAGATGAATTTGTGGTTCCCTCCGCCCTGTCTATGTCTGGATAAATAAAATCCCCCATTATGATAACACTTTTCATCCTTGCTTCTAATCCAATTTGTGATAGGAGATCTGTCTCCCCTTCCTCCCTCAGGTTAGGGGGCCTATAGCATACTCCCAGTATTATCTTCCCTTAGCTTCATCCCTTTGGAGCTCTACCCATAAGGATTCCACCTCCTCCCTAGCTCCCTTAGTGATGTCATCTCTCACATTCACTTGTACATTATTCTTTTTTTTTTTTTTTTATATAAAATTTTATTGAAAAAGGCATAGAACAAATAATACAAAATACAAAGACGAGAATTTTTCTCATTGAAATAGAAAGATCGAGTGAAAACAGTCATACAACCTAGGGTTTGGTAGTAACTAAGCATTGTGTACATTGCTTAAGGGAAGACTTACCATTCTCCCCAAAGAAGGGAGAAGGGGAAGCTTCAACTGGATGGATCTGGAGGTCATAAGGTAACCTGGTATGTTTTATAAAAGCGAACTACAGGGTAAAACAAAGCATATAATGAATATGAAATAAAATAAATATGAAATAAAATAACCGTGGGGGGGGGGCGGGGAGGGGGGGGAGTGTTCAGTAGCAGGTGTAGCTCATTGCATATTGGGGGGGGGGGGGGAGAGGTGCTGCACAGATCCCGGCTGTCCATGAAAGGTGATGAGTCCCCGTGTGAGGGGGAGAAAGAGTCAGGAGCACAGAGACCCGCTTGGTACGGTTTTAGGTTGCAGCGACTATCGCCGTTGGCGCGTGTCCCTTATGGATGAAGGAGTGGTCCTCAAGGTGGGCTCGTTCCTGTGGGGTGAGTTTAGATGCCATATACAAGCCCCATCTGTTGTGAAAGCGTAGTTTGGCTTTTGCGTGAAGAAGGCTAGTATTCAATTTGTCCCGAAAGAGGAGGTGCATAAGTTCCCTGTCGACTTGTGGGACAGAGGGTTTAGTCGTGGTTGTCCAGTTGGCTAGGATGGTTCTCCTAGCGAGTAACAGGCAGAGCAAGGCCCACTCCTTGCCCAGAGGTGTGGGGGTAGCCGACCAAGGGAGCAGTTTGGGGTCCCAATACCCAAAGATGAGGAGCAGCGGGTCCTTGGGGAGTTTCAGGAGTGTTATCTTGAAGATAAAAGCCAAAATTCCATCCCAGAATGAGGAGATGACCAGGCAAGACCAATAGCGGTGAGTGAGGGAGGGTCTAGGATGCTGGCATAGAGGGCACAAAGAAGCAGCGGATTGACACGAAGGTGAGGAAGGTAGAAAAGGTATGTGCGCTCGATGTGCAATTTTTAGTTGGGTTTCCCTCCAAGTTTCATTTGGGACCAAATTATAGACTGATTGGAGTCCGTGTAGGATCTTATCCACAATATCGGTACTTGGGAAATCTTTGGCCCAGTTAGAGACCGAGGATGATTCCAGAGAGGGTGTAGTATTCAGTAGTAGAGGTTTGTAGATATCAGAGATGCCATAAGAGTCTTTGTGGAGAAGTACTTCGATGAAAGAGGATTGGAATCTTGCATGTTCCGCCCTGCAAGTTTTCTGCAAGAAGCTGAGGCATTGGCCATGATGGAAGGCGGATGAATCCGGCAAGGAGAACTTGACAGCTAGCCGGCGGAAGGAAAGTGCTCGACCAGAGTCCGGGTCACATAAGGAGAAGAAGGTGTCGAGGCCCTTTTGACGCCATGTTTCATAGGGTTGGCGGTCCAGCCCCGGGGTAAAGTTCGGGTTACCCTGTATCGGGAGATGTCTAGAGATGAAGGGAGACAGCTTAAGGCTCTTCCGTGTTTCTCTCCAGGCAATAGCCGTGTCTCTCAGTAAAAGGTTGTGTTGCAGTGACGGATCTAATTGTTTCCATTTGCAGTGGAGAAGAGCAGCTAGGGAGTAAGGATGGGTCATTGCAGCTTCCAGTGGGTAATTTGAGCAGCGGGATTTTTGGTTTATCCAGTCCAGACCTACCCTCAAAAGACATGCTAGGTTATACATTCTAAGATTGGGAAGGTTAATACCCCCTTCGCTCCTGGGAAGGTGAAGTTTAGAAAAGGCTATGCGGGGTCTCTTGCCTCGCCACAAGAATTTAGAGATTGCTGAGTTTAAAAGTTTTGTATCCTTATGCCTAAGGAGTAAGGGTATCGTCTGAAGGGGATACAGGAGGCGTGCAAAGCTGACCATTTTTACCAGGTGGCACCTTCCCAAGAGCGAAAGAGGCAGATCCATCCAGTTGTCCAATTCCTGTATAAGTTTGGCAAAGAGGGGGGGGGTAGTTCAGGTGGTAGAGAGACGAGGGGAGCCTCCCTATCTTAATGCCCAAGTATGTGATATGAGTTCTAGCTACCTTAAAAATGGAGTGGTTTGCCCATGTCAGAGGTGGAAGGGATCCCAAGGGGAGTACATTATTCTTGATATATAGGCATACCCCTCCCCCTTTACCCTCTCTATCCTTCCAATAAAGGGTATACCCTTGAATGGTTGCCAGCCAGTCATGAGAGCTGTTGAACCAGGTCTCTGAAATACCCACAAAATCCAAATCCTCCTCGTACAACAGTATCTCTAGTTCACCCATCTTGTCTGCCAGGCTCCTGGCATTGGTGAACATGCCACATAGTTTAGACCGGTCACATTTTATCCTCTTATTGAGTGTTCCAAGATTGTAACTACGACTTGCTACTATACTTACCTTGGATTTATGTGCTTTGTTCAACCTATCACTAACCTATCACTAATGCCCCCAATACTACCCTCTGGAATATGTTCCGCATCTCTACCTCTGGACCCTCCCCCCCCCATCGCCTAGTTTAAAAACCCATCTAACTTTTTGGCCATCTTCATTCCCAGCTGGTCTTCACCCTCCTCATTTAGGTGCAGTCCATCCCTTCTATAATACTGGTTATCGACCGAGAAGTCGGCCCAGTCCTCCAGGATCCCTTACTATACCAGCTCTTCAGCCACTTGTTTACTTCCCTAATCTCCCTCTGCCTTTCTGGTGTGGCTTGATGTACTGGTAGTATTCTTGAGAATATTACCTTGGAGGTCCTTTTCCTCAATTTAGCTCCCAAGTCCCTAAAATCATTCTTTAGAACACTCCATCTGCCTCTGACTTTGTCATTGGTGCCAACGTGCACCATGACAGCTGGGTCTTCCCCAGCCCCTCCCAGTAATCTGTCCACAAGATCCGTGCCGAACCCGAGCGCCCGGCAGACAACATACAGTTCGGCTTTTCAAGTCTTTGTTACAGATTGGCCTCTTTGTCTTTCTAAGAATTGAGTCTCCTACCACCAGAATCTGTCTTTCCTTTCCCTTCTCTTCCCCCCCACTCTTACTGGAGGAGTTCTTCCCCTGGCAACTAGGAGAGTCCCTCAGCTCCAGCAGTGCTGAGCCTTGACTGATTTCACCAATATCACTCAATGGAGCATACTTATTGGGATGCTCCAGCCCTGGATTGGCCTTCCTGGCATTTCACCCTCTACCCTTCCTGACTGTCACCCATCTACTCTTTCCTAGTGCCTGCACTTCTTTGTTTCCACGCTCCTCTGTGCTGGCTTGTGACGCCACCTGCCATGTATGTTCCTGGCTCTCCTTTAGTATGAAGGGACATCTCAGTGCTGACAGTTGCTTCCCCAGATCCAGAACCTGGGCTTCCAGGGAAACAATGTGCTTACATTTTGCACAGCAGTATTCACCCTCAATTGGATGATCAAGGAACACATACATGCCGCAAGATGTACAACAAGTACCTATTAATTTAATGAGGATTTGGGATTATACCCTGTACAAATTACCTAACAACTGGCTTCCTGACACTAATACTCAACAAGACAATACACAGGTACTCAACAAGACAATACACGGGTACTCAACAAGACAATACACAGGTACTCAACAAGACAATACACAGGTACCTGCAGACCTACGTGCACTCATAGGCCTATGTGCACTAGCAGACCTACGTGCACTCGCAGACCTACGTGCATATCTACCTGCACTCGCAGACCTACATACAGACCTACATGCACTCGCAGACCTACGTGCACTCACAGACCTACGTGCACTTGCAGACCTACATGCAGACCTACGTGTACTTGCAGACCTACGTGCAGACCTACGTGCACTTGCAGACCTACGTGCACTCGCAAACTACATGCACTCGCAGACCTACGTGCACTCGTAGACCTACGTGCACTTGCAGACCTACGTGCACTATGTGCAGTTGATCCAGAGAAAGGCGGAAAAAAAAACAGCAAAGCATGCATGAAAAAAAATAATCCTCCCTGATCCATGTATTTTTTAAAACAATCTACTGAGCTTGCCAGAACCACCTCTGGAGAGAGTCTATTCCACATTGTCACAGCTCTTACAGTGAAGAAACCTTTCCATATATGGAGATTAAATATTTTTTCCTCTAGACGTAAAGAGTGCCCCCTTGTCCTCTGTGATGACCTTAAAGTAAATAACTCAACACCAAGTCCACTTAATTGACCACTGTATTTGTACATGTTGATCATATCCCCCCTTAATCTCCTCTTCTTAAGAGAGAATAAATCCAGTTCCTCTCATTTTTCCTCATAGCTGAGCTCCTCCATGCCTCTTATCAGTTTTGTTGCCCTTCTCTGCACTTTCTCAAGTTCCCTGATATCCTTTTTGAGAACTGGTGCCCAAAACTGAACTGCATATTCCAGATGAGGTCCTACTAATGATTTTACAGGGGCACTCTCTCTCTCTCTCTGGAGTCCATATCTCTCTTAATACAAGAAAGGACTTTGTTTGCTTTGGAAAACCACAGCTTGGCATTGCACACTATTATTGAGTTTATAATCAACCAAAACCCCCAGATCCTTCTCCACTATGGATTCCCCCAGTTGTACTCCCCCCCTTGTAGCACCATATGCTGCCCCTCCTCCTATCCACGTGTAAAGGGGTGAGGCATGGGCCCCCTGGAGCATGGGGCTGGAATGAGTGGCAGCGAGTGGTGGTGGTAGTGATGGGGGAAGGGGATGGGATGAGTGGCAGCGGTGGTTGGGGGGATGGGATCAGTGACAGTGGTGGTGGTGGGGGGATGGGATCAATGGCAGCAGTGGTGGGGGGATGGGATCAGTGGTGGTGGTGAGGGGGGTTAGATCAGTGGTGGTGGCTGGTGGGGTGGTATTAGTGATGGCGGTGAGGGGTTTAGATCAGTGGCAGTGGTGGGGGTGGGATCAGTGGTGGCAGTGAGGGGGGTTAGATCAGTGCAGTAGTTGTGGGGGGTGGTATCATTGGCGGCGGTGGTGGTGGTGGGGGTGGTATCAATGGTGGTGGTGGGGGTGAGGGAGGTGTCATCAGTGGCGGCGGTGGTGGTGGTAAGGGGGGTGGGATCAGTGGCAGTGGTGGTGCCATCCTCCCCCACCACCACCTCTGCCTCTTACTGATCCCTTTCCCGCACCACCCCCACAGATCTCATTCCTATCCCTCCCATCACCAACAGGTGATGGCGGGATAGGGCTGAGATCAGAGGTGGTGGGGGGTCAGTAAGAGGCAAAGGGGGTGGAGGTTGGGATCAGTTGCACTGACAATGTGTCACTTACTTTGTTAGTCAGGTGATTCCTTAAAGCGGGAGTCCACCGGGACTCCGCGTTTTTTTTTTTTTTTTTTAAAAGCCAGCAGCTACAAATACTGCAGCTGCTGACTTTTAAATAGTGACACTTACCTGTCCAGCGCGCCCGCGATGTCGGCACCCGAAGCCGATCGCTCGCTCGTGCCGCCGCCATCTTGGGTATGGGAATCAGGAAATGGAGCCTTTCGGCTTCATTTCCCGGTTCCCTATTGCGCATGCGCGAGCCGCGCGGCGCAATCCGGACGGTCCCCGCTGCCTCTGGGAGCTGTGTGTTTCCCAGCAGGCAGCGGGGCACTTGCTGAAGGGGGCGGGCGCTTGCGGAAAGGGGCGTAACGTACGCCCCTTTCCGCAGAGAGCTAGCCCGGAAGTGGGTGCAGTTACCTGGATTATCCAGGTAACTGCACCCCCCTCCCCCCTGAAAGGTGCCGATTGTGGCGCCGGAGGGGGGGGGGGATTCCGATGAGCGGAGGTCCATTTTAGGGTGGACCTCCGCTTTAACCTTCATTATTCCCGTGCCTCCAGAGATGCTCTGTGTTATGGGTTCTCCTGCAGAGGGAAGAGCTCTCCATTGGTGTAAGCTGGTCAGCTGACTTTCTCTTCCACTGACTGCCTCCCTCCTCCACAGAAAGCAGCCTTTCCTCAGTGGCCAAGTGGAGAACTGCCCCTGACAGTGGAGAACGCGGCAGCCGGGCCCCTGAAAATGGAGAACTGGCAGGCCCCTAAGAGCGGAGACCTGGCAGTCCCCTGAGAGCGAAGAACGGGTGGGCCCCTGAGAGCGTAGAATGGCTGGACCCCTGCGAGCGTAAAACTGGTGGGCGGGCCCCTTTGAGCAGAGAACTGTAGGTCGGGCCCCTTCGAGAGGAGAACTGGCAGGCAAGCCCCTTCATGCAGAGAACTGCAGTTGAAGTCCTGCAGGAAACTGGCAGGCGAGAGTCAGAGGGGTTCATTTACTAAAGGCAAATATACTGTCCACTTTGCAAAGTGCAGTTGCTCCAGAGCTTAGTAAATGAGCAAAGGTTCTGCTGATTTCCATTATCCAATCATGTGCAAGCAAAAATGCTGTTTTTTTATATTTTTTTGCACGTGATTGGGTACTTTTTACAAAGTGAAGCTTTACCTCATTTACCAAGCTTTGGAGCAACTGCACTTGCAGAGGGCTTTGCAAAGTGCACATTCTGTTTGTCTTTAGTAAATCAACCCCAGAGTCTCTCTTTCATATCTAGTATACTGTGGCTCTGGGCCCTCTTGTTAGTGATCTTTTTCACAATTTGGGGCCTGGCCACCTTCTGCTGTTAATCTTTTAATGTGAGTACTCCCATCATTTTTTCTGTTTGATAGTATGTTCTTCTAATTTCGTTAAGTAAAGCCCCAAACTGGCTGATTGACTCATATGCTCATGTACTAATGTAGCCGATTGAGTGACCTTTGCACCAATCTGTGTGCAGACATTGGAAACTTTTTTGATACAAGCTTTACTCAGGGACTATGTGTTGATGACTGCACCCCTCCCCTTGGTTCTGGGGGCTATCAGTGCAGTGTTGTTCCAGAGGGCTGTACCATAGTAACATTTTAGTTTTTATGGCTCCCTTGACTCTACTTACTCTTAATGTTAAGGGGCTAAAATCCCAGAGTCGAGAAGGCGCACACTGAATTAGATTTACTACTGGCAGAATCAGCTGAGAAAGCGATACATTACTCTCATCATACATATTATATAAAACCCAACAAACCAGATACACTGTTAGTCCTTCAACTACACAAACTTGACCAGCGTCATAAGATGATACACCTCAAAATCTTAAATTCCACCTACACTAGCAAACCCATTAAAATACTGCAAGAATTTCACACTTGCAGAATTGTTTTATTTCAGCCACATTGGAGGGTTTTCCAACATAACCAGCCTCTGTAATGCCATGATACAGCATCTCGATTGGATTTAAGTCTAAGCTTTGACTAGGTCACTCCAAAACCTACGTTTTGCTTTGTTTGAACCATTTGGAGGTGGACTTGCTGTTGTGTTTCCGATCATTGTCCTGCTGCATAACCCACGTACACTTGAGCTTGAGGTCACGAACTGATAGCCGGACATTCTCCTTTAGGATTTTCTGTAGAGCTCAGAATTCATGGTTCCATGAATTATGGTAAGTCATCCACATCCTGAAGCTGCAGAGTCCCAGACCATCATGCTACCACCACCATGTCTGACTGTTGGTATGATGTTCGTGTTATGAAATGCTGTATTATTTTTATGCCAGATGTAACAGGACGCACACCATGGATGCCCTTTTTGCCCAGTCTCTTTCTTATTGCTGAATCATGAACACTTACACTCTCACCTAGCAGTAAAAAGGGTAACTGGTTTGAATCCCAACCATGACACTACCTGCCTGGAGTTTGCATACGCTCCTTGTGTTTTGTGGGGGTTTCCTCTGGGTTCTCTGGTTTTCCCCCATACTCTAAAGACATGCGGGTAGGTTAATTGGCTTCTGTGCAAAATTGGCCCTAGTATATGAATGGGGACCTTGAATTGTGGGCTTCTTGAGGGTAGGGGCCGATGTGAGTGTGCAATGCACAGGGATAGGGACAATTGTAGACACTTACTCAGGTTTAGGGATGAGCTGAACACCCCCCGGTTCGGTTAGCACCAGAACTTTCGAACAGACCGAAAATTCGTACGAACTTTAGAACCCCATTGAAGTCTATGGGACTCGAACGTTCGAAATTAAAAGTGCTAATTTTAATGGCTAATATGCAAGATACTGTCCTAAAAAGAGTTTGGGGACCTGGCTCCTGCCCCAGGGGACATGGGTCAATGCCTAAAATGTTTTTTAAAAATGGCCGTTTTGGCGGGAGCACTGATTTTAATGACAATTAAAGTGAAAAAAATAAAGTGAAATATTCCTTTAAATATCGTGCCTGGGGGGTGTCTATAGTATGCCTGTGAAGTGCCACGTGTTTCCCGTGTTTAGAACAGTCCCTGAAAAAAATGACATTTAACGGAAATAACGTAATTTAAAACTGCTTGCGGTTTTAATGTTATATCTGGTCCCGGCAATATGGATGAAAATCATTGAGAAAAATGGCATGGGTAGCCCCCCCTGCCCATTGCCAGCCCCTTTGGGTCTTGTACAGATATTAAGGGGAACCCCGTACCCATATTAAAAAAAGGAAATACGTGTGGCCCCCAGGCCCTATATACTCAGAACAGCAGTATACAGGCGGTGCAAACAAGACAGGGACTTTGTAGGTTTGTTGTGTTAAGTAGAATCTGTTTGTAATTTTCAACTGGTACATTTTTAAAGTGTAGCTTCAGTCAAAAAATCTATTTTTAAGCTTTTTGGAAAACATAGGGAAGGGTTATCACCCCTGTATAATTTGTTTTGCCGTCCGTCTTTTTTCATCTCACTTGTTGTTGTCTCCTTCCGTTTGCAAGTAGGAGACGTTTGCAAGTTGGATGTTTGAAAGTAGGGGCCTGCCCTATATGCTTTGCAGAAATGGCGGAACAAGGTGTTGGTGTTGCCACAACATTGTAATGCCGCGTACACACGAGCGGACTGTATGGCATACTTAGTTCGTCATACAATCCGACGGACAGTCCGTCGTACTTTCCACTGAACGGACTTGACCACACACGGATGCACAAACAGTCCGTCGAAAGCTTGCGCGATGACGTGTACAGCACGTACGACGGGACTAGAAATAGGAAGTCCAAGACACAGCAAAGCACCCTTCCGCCGTGTAAATCCTTTCTGGGCATGCGCCATTCTTAGTCCGTCGAACTAGCATACTGACGACCGTACTGTCCGCTGAAACCAAAGTACGACGGACAGAATTTAGAAAAAAACGAAATACTTAGTACGCCAGACTGCACGCTGAAAAAGTCCGCTGAAGCCCGCACACGAGCGGATTGTCCGCTGAAATGTGTTTCGATGGACTAAGTACGCCATACAGTCCGCTCGTGTGTACGCGGCATAAGCCCTCAAAGTGACTCTTGGTGGGCGCTGGAGCATCCTGCTGTGAACGATGATATCAAGAATTGTAATTACATGCCATTGTTGAACAGTGGTAGAAAAATTGACCTTTGGTGGTTGTGGTGCTGGTGCCACAACACTATAAGTCCTCACAGTTACTCTGGGTGGGCACAGGAACGGGCCCTCCTGTGAACTATTATATTAAGAATTGTAATTACAAGCCCCTGTTAAACAGGGGCTGAAAAATTGGGCATTAGGCAATGGTGCTGGTGCCACGACACTGCAACCTCTCCCATATACTCTAGTTGTAGTGCAGGAATGAGCCCTGCTGCAAAGCATTGCATCAAAAATTGTAATTAAACGCCCCTGTTAAACAGGCGCTGAAAAATTGGGCCTTAGGCACTGGTGCTGGTGCCACGACACTGCAACCTCTCCCATATACTCTAGTTGTAGTGCAGGAATGAGCCCTGCTGCAAAGCATTGCATCAAAAAATTTAATTAAACGCCCCTGTTAAACAGGGGCAGAAAAATTGGGCCTTAGGCACTGGTGCTGGTGCCACCACACTGCAACCTCTCCCATATACTTTTTAATGGCTAATATGCAAGATACTGTCCTAAAAAGAGTTTGGGGACCTGGCTCCTGCCCCAGGGGACATGGGTCAATGCCTAAAATGTTTTTTAAAAATGGCCGTTTTGGCGGGAGCACTGATTTTAATGACAATTAAAGTGAAAAAAATAAAGTGAAATATTCCTTTAAATATCGTGCCTGGGGGGTGTCTATAGTATGCCTGTGAAGTGCCACGTGTTTCCCGTGTTTAGAACAGTCCCTGAAAAAAATGACATTTAACGGAAATAACGTAATTTAAAACTGCTTGCGGTTTTAATGTTATATCTGGTTCCGGCAATATGGATGAAAATCATTGAGAAAAATGGCATGGGTAGCCCCCCCTGCCCATTGCCAGCCCCTTTGGGTCTTGTACAGATATTAAGGGGAACCCCGTACCCATATTAAAAAAAGGAAATACGTGTGGCCCCCAGGCCCTATATACTCAGAACAGCAGTATACAGGCGGTGCAAACAAGACAGGGACTTTGTAGGTTTGTTGTGTTAAGTAGAATCTGTTTGTAATTTTCAACTGGTACATTTTTAAAGTGTAGCTTCAGTCAAAAAATCTATTTTTAAGCTTTTTGGAAAACATAGGGAAGGGTTATCACCCCTGTATAATTTGTTTTGCCGTCCGTCTTTTTTCATCTCACTTGTTGTTGTCTCCTTCCGTTTGCAAGTAGGAGACGTTTGCAAGTTGGATGTTTGAAAGTAGGGGCCTGCCCTATATGCTTTGCAGAAATGGCGGAACAAGGTGCTGGTGTTGCCACAACATTGTAATGCCGCGTACACACGAGCGGACTGTATGGCATACTTAGTTCGTCATACAATCCGACGGACAGTCCGTCGTACTTTCCACTGAACGGACTTGACCACACACGGATGCACAAACAGTCCGTCGAAAGCTTGCGCGATGACGTGTACAGCACGTACGACGGGACTAGAAATAGGAAGTCCAAGACACAGCAAAGCACCCTTCCGCCGTGTAAATCCTTTCTGGGCATGCGCCATTCTTAGTCCGTCGAACTAGCATACTGACGACCGTACTGTCCGCTGAAACCAAAGTACGACGGACAGAATTTAGAAAAAAACGAAATACTTAGTACGCCAGACTGCACGCTGAAAAAGTCCGCTGAAGCCCGCACACGAGCGGATTGTCCGCTGAAATGTGTTTCGATGGACTAAGTACGCCATACAGTCCGCTCGTGTGTACGCGGCATAAGCCCTCAAAGTGACTCTTGGTGGGCGCTGGAGCATCCTGCTGTGAACGATGATATCAAGAATTGTAATTACATGCCATTGTTGAACAGTGGTAGAAAAATTGACCTTTGGTGGTTGTGGTGCTGGTGCCACAACACTATAAGTCCTCACAGTTACTCTGGGTGGGCACAGGAACGGGCCCTCCTGTGAACTATTATATTAAGAATTGTAATTACAAGCCCCTGTTAAACAGGGGCTGAAAAATTGGGCATTAGGCAATGGTGCTGGTGCCACGACACTGCAACCTCTCCCATATACTCTAGTTGTAGTGCAGGAATGAGCCCTGCTGCAAAGCATTGCATCAAAAATTGTAATTAAACGCCCCTGTTAAACAGGCGCTGAAAAATTGGGCCTTAGGCACTGGTGCTGGTGCCACGACACTGCAACCTCTCCCATATACTCTAGTTGTAGTGCAGGAATGAGCCCTGCTGCAAAGCATTGCATCAAAAAATTTAATTAAACGCCCCTGTTAAACAGGGGCAGAAAAATTGGGCCTTAGGCACTGGTGCTGGTGCCACCACACTGCAACCTCTCCCATATACTCTAGTTGTAGTGCAGGAATGAGCCCTGCTGCAAAGCATTGCATAAAAAATTGTAATTAAACGCCCCTGTTAAACATGGGCTGAAAAATTGGGCTGGTGGCATCACCCAGAACCAAAAATGTTCTTCCAACATATCAGCGGAGGAGGAAGAGGATAGACAATCAACATAACAGGACAGTCACTCAGCAGCAGTCTTGAAGGGATGTGATATTTAAAAAAAAAAATATTCGGTTACATCAGCTTCAGGTGCTTGGTAGCTGGTGGTGATCCAAGACTGATTCATCTTGATGAAGGTCAGTCGATCAACTGAGTCGGTGGACAGGTGCACCCTGTGATCGGTAACAAAGCCACCAGCAGCACTAAAGGTGCGTTCCGAAAGAACGCTGGATGCAGGACAGGCCAGTAGCTCAATTGCATACTGTGCAAGCTCTGGCCAGTGATCCATCCTCAAGACCCAGTAAGCCAGAGGATTTTCGGTAGGAAAGGTGTCCAAGGTGACCTTGCCCCTAGGTATTCCTGCACCATGTAAATCAGGCGCTGGCAATGGTTGCTGGAACCGATCATACCTTGGGGCTGCGGACTAAAAAATTGTCTGAACGCATCGGTCAGATGGCCACCTTCTCCACCGCTCCTTCTGACCGATGCCTCAGCAACACGTTTTCCAGGACCAGGAGTTTGTAACCTCCCAGTCTCTGGGAACACATTGCACAGACCTTTCTGCAAGGCCTCCCGAAGATGTCTCATACCCTTGTCCCGTGGATCAAGGAGAGTGGCCAGCCAGTAATGGTCCCTCTCCTTGATCCGAAGAATACGAGGATCCTTCCGCAGGCGTTGCAGGATCAGGGAGACCATGCAGCGTAGGTTAGCTGAGGCATTCAGTCCGTAGTCCTCTGGGTCACTAAGGACAACAAGTCCACGGGTTTATTGGGACTGTAAATCATCCCTACAAGACTGCTGCTGCTGCTGCTGCTGCTGATGTTGAGTGCCAGCCTCACCCTCCATGCTGACACAATCATCCTCCTCCCCCTCCTCCTCCTCCTCATCCTCTTCCTGTGTGATGGGTGGCACAGCAGGAACACTGTCTGGATAAAGGGGGCCTTGAGAGGCAAGGAAGTCCTCCTCTTCCTGCCTCTGTTCTGCCTCAAGTGCCCTGCCCATTATTCCACGCAGCGTATGCTCCAAGAGGTGGACAAGAGGTACAGGGTCAGTGATGCATGCACTGTCACTGCTCATCATCCTTGTGCCTTCAAACGGTGACAGGACAGTGCATGCATTCCTGATCATGCCCCACTGGCATGGTGAGAAAAAAACCGAGCTCCCCTGACCCTGTCCTGGTGCCGCAGTCGCACAGGTACTCATTGATGGCCCTCTGCTGCGTGTGCAGCCGCTGCGGCATGACCAACGTTGAGTTCCACCTGGTGGGCATGTCACATATAAGGCGGTTCTTGGGCAGGTTCAACTCCTTTTGGAGCTCAGCCAGCCGAGCACAGATATTAAATGATTGTCGGAAATGCACACAGACTTTCCTGGCCTGCTTCAGGACATCCTGTAAGCCCGGGTACCTGCCCAAGAACCGCTGCACCACCAGGTTAAGGACGTGAGCCACACAGGGCACATGGGTCAGTTGTCCCTGTCGGACGGCGGAGAGGAGGTTGGTGCCATTGTCGCAAACCACCATTCCTGGCTTAAGCTGGCGTGGTGTCAACCACCTCTCGGCCTGCCCCTGCAGAGCTGACAAAACATCTGCTCCAGTGTGGCTCCTGTCCCCCAAACAAACCAGCGCAAGCACGGCCTGGCATTGTTTTGCCTGCGTACTTGCGTAGCCCCTGGAACGCCTTTGGAGCACCGCTGGTTCTGAGGACAGAGCACTGGAAGAGGCCATGGAGGAAAAAGAAGAGGAGGGGGTGGAGGAGAGAGGTGTGTCACAACCAATAGTAGAATTTTGGAGGTGTGGTGGCAGAACAACCTCCAACACTACTGTACCTTGTTCTGCATCCTTCCCAGCTGCCAGAAGAGTGACCCAATGGGCCGTGAAAGACAGGTAAGGTCCCTGTCCATGCCTGCTGGACCATGAGTCAGGGGTAATATGCACCTTACCGCTGACCGCCCTGTCCAGCGAGGCAAGGACATTGCCTTCCACATGCCGGTAGAGAGCCGGAATCGCCTTCCGTGAGAAAAACTGGCATTTGGGGACCTGCCACTGAGGAACTGCACATTGTACAAACTCATGGAAGGGGGCCGAATCTACCAACTGAAAAGGCAGCAGTTGAAGTGCTAGCAATTTAGCCAAGCTAGCATTCAACCGCTGGGCATGTGGATGGCTGGGAGTGAACTTCTTTCGGCGGTCCAGCAGCTGGGGCAGGGACATTTGCCTGCTATAATCGGACGTGGATGTACTGCTAGCACAGTGCCCGGAAGCACTTGGCTGTGACACACCTAATTCTACACCTTCATTCCTCTCAGAGCAGGTTTCAGAGAGGACTGAAGGTGTAGTGGGATTGGAGATCCCAGCTGATGAGGAGCAAGGAGAGGTCCGCTTTGTTCTTTGGTGTGGGTCTTTGAGGTACGCTTGCCAACGAGCTGCATGGCAGGTCAACATTTGTCTGGTCAAGGAAAAAAGGAAGAGGAAATCTGCGCTACAGTGTATACTTAACGAAAATGTGTGATGCAGCAATTCTAATATATACCCAAAGTGAAATATACATATAAAAACAAAGAAAAAGAAGAGAACTGCGCAATCCCTAATACTTCTATTAGGATGTAAACCACTCTACCTTAAAGAAGTGTATCTTGTGATCTATTATTCTAACACACCAAACTAATGACTAAATAAACCATAAGGCATGACTTATAACTAAATACAGTAAACATATATATTGCCCCTCATAGGTTATGAACCAAAAGGAAAAAATGTACAATTCTAAGTCAGCGATTCAAAAACAAGAAACATATAAAGTAGAATCAAACTACTGCCTTATGGTTTATTTAGTCATTAGTTTGGTGTGTTAGAATAATAGATCACAAGATACACTTCTTTAAGATAGAGTGGTTTACATCCTAATAGAAGTATTAGGGATTGCGCAGTTCTCTTCTTTTTCTTTATTTGTCTGGTCAAGCATGTGGTGCCCAAGCGGCTGATGTTTTGGCCACGCGAGATACGCTTGAGACATATGTTGCAAATAGCAGCGGTGCGAACTGATGCACTTATCTCAAAAAAGGCCCACACCAAAGAACTTTTAGAATAACGCGCAGAGGCAGCGCCCTGCACAGGTGGAGCTCTGCGTTGTGATTCAGTCAGTGTGCTGCCCCTAAGCTGGCCCCCGAAGGGCATCCTGCCTTGTTGGACATGTGCCTCCTCCTCCTCCTCTCTCCTACCAGGCACCCACGTGGAGTCAGTGCCCTCATCATCCCCTCCCTATTCATCGCTGGAGCAAACCTGGCAGAATGCTGCAGCTTGTGGAACATGACTGCCAGATTGCTGTCCTTCTTGAGCATCCCCTCTCTCTGCGCTTACACTACTGCCTTCCTCTAGCTGAGTATCATCATCAGAGCCTACAAAACACTGGGCATCCTCCTGGAGCATGTACCCAACACTGTGCTCAAAGAGTTCAGGAGAATCCTCAGGAGGACGTGGTGGGACTAGGGAAGGAGTCACTGATGATGACATTGAGAGGAGGGAAGACGATGCGTTGGCAGCTGCTTTGCTAGTACCCTGAGCCTGGGTGAGAGAGGATGAGGAGGATAAAGAGGGCTTGGTCATCCACTCTACCAAGTCTTCGGCATGTTGCAGCTCAACATGTCCAGCTGTCGAAAAGAAGGACAAGCATGCCCCATGGGCACGTGCTGATGATGACGATGCACCGCGTCCACGACCAGAACTGTTGTCTCTAGACACAGAGCCTGCTTGCCCTCTTTTATCAGCTCGCGCCTGTCTGCCTCTCCTTGCTGGCCTTCCAGACATGGTAATGGCCTGAAGGGAGATGTGAAAACCAGCAATTGGATAGTGTATATTGTACTGGAGGCACACACAACACCCACTAACTCCTGCAGATGGCAGATGGCTCAATTAGAGAAGAGCTATGTAGGTGGATATAACGGTGTATACTGTGGTCAGGGCACACAGAATCTCCTACAACTGACTGCAAGCTCTATTTAAAAAGAGCAAGATAGCTAGCTATATAGGTGGATATAGGGATGTATACTGCGGTCAGGGCACGCAGACAGCATGCACAATCTCCTACAACTGACTGCAAGTTCTTTTTAAAAAGAGCAATATAGCTAGCTATATAGGTGGATATAACGGTGTATACTGTGGTCAGGGCACGCAGACAGCACGCACAATCTCCTACAACTGACTGCAAGCTCTTTTTAAAAAGAGCAATATAGCTAGCTATGTAGGTGGATATAACGGTGTATACTGTGGTCAGGGTACGCAGGCAGCACGCACAATCTCCTACAACTGACTGCAAGCTCTTTTTAAAAAGAGCAATATAGCTAGCTATGTAGGTGGATATAACGGTGTATACTGTGGTCAGGGCATGCAGACAGCACGCACAATCTCCTACAACTGACTGCAAGCTCTTTTTAGAAAGAGCAATATAGCTAGCTATGTAGGTGGATATAACGGTGTATACTGTGGTCAGGGCACGCAGACAGCACGCACAATCTCTTACAACTG
This sequence comes from Lithobates pipiens, assembly GCF_037356315.1. Taxonomy (NCBI): domain Eukaryota; kingdom Metazoa; phylum Chordata; class Amphibia; order Anura; family Ranidae; genus Lithobates; species Lithobates pipiens. The sequence continues at coordinate 183,809,978 of NW_027507758.1, forward strand.
ACTGCAAGCTCTATTTAAAAAGAGCAAGATAGCTAGCTATATAGGTGGATATAGCGGTGTATACTGCGGTCAGGGCACGCAGACAGCATGCACAATCTCCTACAACTGACTGCAAGCTCTTTGTAAAAAAATAAATATAGCTAGCTATATAGGTGGATATAATGGTGTATACTGCGGTCAGGGCACGCAGACAACAACCACTACAGAAGAGCAAGAACGCAAAATCGGCCGATAACGAACGGTGTATACTGTGTTGAAGGTACACAGAACACTCACTAACTCCTAAAGATGCCAACACACTACACAAGGCCGCCGTGCTAGTGGCCTTATATAGTGTGGGGCGTGTACTACACAGCCTGAGCTATGATTGGCCACAGGCCACATGCCCAGCCAAGTTAGTTTGGAGGCATGAGAGTTCTTGAACGCTTGTACAAAAATTTGTACACATATCATGCAGGATATGCTGTAGTCTAGTTGCCTGATGTAGTGCTCAAAACAAACCCAGTCCCATTTCAATCAGCACAGGCTGCAGAACTGATTGTCCTTACAAGAGTATGCCAGCTCTTTGAAGGACAAGATGTGAACATTTATACTCTTATACTCTAAGCCCTTGTACACATGGTCGGACATTCCGACTACAAAATCCATCGGATTTTTTTGGACGGATTTTGTCCGAAACTGGTGTTGCATACATACGGTGGGACAAAGTTGTCAATTGTTCGTAACGTGATGACGTTCATTTGTTATGGCGGGACTACATTCAGGCTAGTAGCCAATAGCTTTGGTCTCGTAATTTGATCTAAGCATGCGTGGCACTTTGTGCGATGGGAATTCTCTGCAAACGAGCGGACAAAGTCCAAGTGGATCATGTTGTCGGAAAAGTTTATATCCAGCTCTCAAACTTTGTTGGTTAGACATTCTAACGGAAAAAGGCTGATGGAGCCCACACACAGTCAGATAATCCGACAACACGGTCCGATCGGACATTTTCCATTGGAACGTCCGACCGTGTGTACAAGGGCTAACACTTATATATAGATTCTAAATACGCATTTGGTGTATTCCATGATTTTGGTATTATCTGATGAAGAAGAGAGTACATAGCAGAAGATGGTAAATCAATTTCACATTCAACATTAGTGTCCAGCCTTTTGGAAGCGATTAAATTGCCTCGCTCTATAGCTATCCTCCATTGCAAAGCACATACCACAAACCAAGATGATGTGTCAAAAGGAAATACCTTAGCTGATAAAGCAGCAAAAAAAGCAGCTTCTAAACAAGAAGCTACAGTACAAATGCCAATACTTGCACCTGAAATTCCTGTTAGGCCAAACCTTGTCAGATCTTCAGACATACGCTACAGACACAGATATAAAATAATAGAATATTGCAGGTGTGCAGAAAAGCCCAGATACCGTACTGGTCTCTCAAGAGAGGAGACCATGTATACCTGTAGCTAGTGCACCTTTATTTATTTCTTGGTATCATGGGGTAGGGCACAGAAGCTGGCAGGTCACATGTGAATTATTGGACAATGATTTCTTTATCCCTGGTCTTCCCTCTTTGGTCAAATCATATGTTGCCAGATGCAACACATACATCCAAAACAACCCAAGGAAAAACATGAACACCTTACATATCCATCCACACCTTTTACACATTTACAGATTGACCTCATCCATATGCCTAAGTTAGGTAAAAGACTGGAATATTTACTTGTGATAGTAGACATGTTCTCAAGGTGGACAGAAGCATCTGTAACCACAAAAGAAGATGCATAAATAGTTGTAAAAATCCTCATGCAAAAAATTATTCCTAGATGAGGATGCCCGCTCCAAATAAATTCTGATAATGGTCCTGTCTTTATTTTAAAAATAATGCCAAGATTTAGTGAATGCACCTAAAATCTATTGAAAATATACCTTACCACCCGCAGAGTTCAGGTATTGTTGAGAGAATGAACAGAACCATTAAAGATAAAATAGGAAAAGCAACATGAGGCACATATAATAAGTGGCACAAAGTCCTACCAGCAGTCTTGGCTGAAATAAGATTGACTCCCTCTAAAAAACAGGATACTCTACATTTGAGGTCCTTATGGATAGGCCATTTCCCAGCCCGTGGGCCAAACAACCACTTATGTTAGAAAGAGGGGACCTAGAAGTAATACAGAGAGAGTATATTAGGAAACTCATTGAAACTCTGGACAGAGTTGAAAGAAATGTTGCTCACACCTCTCCTTTCTCTTCACAGGGAACTACACACCCTTCCCAGGTGGGAGACGTAGTGATGGTCCAACAGCTGAATCGTACTAAGAAGCAAGAGGACACATTCGGACCCCCGACCACTATGATCGCATGTCACACGTACCGCAATCCTTACCGAGGGACAACAGTCCTGGATTCAGGCCAGTCATGTGAAGAAGGTGAACCAAGCATCGAAGAAGCAAGCCAAGGATAAAGGAGGTGAGATAAATCCTCGAAAAGAGAGTGAAGCAGGTGAAAGATCGATAATACACATACCAGACACAAGAGAGATGCACAATCAGATAATGAAGGAGTTAAATCCAATAGTTTTACAGACAAAATGTTTCTACTGAAATTTAAATATAATTATGCCCAGAAATCAGGGTATAAGAAATGTTGCATCCTAGTACAGCCCGTATTCCCCTTATAGCTGTACATTTAAATATCACCCTTTTTCTAAATGGAAATCCTCCCATTATTTTAACCAACATATCAAGTTTATATGTAAGCAACATCGTTCCAACAATGGGTAGAAGTCATTCCCCTGACTGGTGTTTTACTTTAGGGAATGAGACACAGAATAACCCCTCTAAATGCATTAGGTATATGCATGTTTCAAACGTGTAATGTGTATCATTGCTAGAGCTACCTGAACCCCTGACCCTGCTGCTGCTAATAAAGCCTATCTTAGCATGTACTATCATAAGAAAGCTAATTATGTTACTGTGGAGAGAAAGTAAGTTCATGACTTAAGAGGGGATTGTAAGAGAATGTATAAACAACTGACTCCAGTTTGGATTCCCTTCCATTTTACATAAAGTAGAAATTAACTTTTTTTGTGTGTGAGAATCACACCCTATGAGATACTGTGGTTAAGCTGAATCTTAGAGTAACATCCTGTGTCAGCAAGTCATCTGCTATTTCTTGTTATCTAGTCAGCAGCCTAACTCTTCATAAGAAATTCCTGAGTGTATGTAAACCATTAAACACATATTTTTACTGGTATATAACTACTGTTGTACTCAATAAAGACAGAGATCTTATGAACACATTGAAGCTTGTTTCCCATGTCTCATGTGGTCCCTCATGGACCCGAAGGTCCCGGTGATCTGCTTGCATAAACCAGGGTGGTCATCAAGGTGTATAATTCCTTTCAATAGGCAGTACTGATGGACTGCACTGATGAGCGCTGATTTGTGGCATTTATGGGTACTGATAAGGCAGCACTGATACTGATAGGCAGCACTAATGAACTGCCCTATGGGCACTAATAGGTGACACTGGCACTGACAGGTGGCACTGATGAGCTGCACTGATAGGTGGCACTGATAGGTGACACTGGCACTGATAGGTGACACTGGTATTGACAGGTGGCACTGATTAGCTGCACTGATAGGTGGCATTGATAAGTGACACTGGCACTGATAGGTGGCACTGAAAGGTGGCACTAAAAGGTGACACTGGTACTGATGAGATGCACTAATGAGCACTGGTAGTGATAGGCCTAGGAGGCACTGAAACCCCCCCCCCCCCACCTGCCCTCCCTCCCAAATAGTTAACCCACTTCAGCCAGAGCCAGTACACTGAGCTGCACTTATCTGCCCGACTTTCCCAGCCCCATGCAGAGGCAGACCTTACTTGTTCTTGTACTTGTATTGGACTTCCTCCTCCTTGCTTGCAGCGGCACCTGCACCGCCCACACTCTATTCCTACCAGCCTCTCAGGCCGGTCTGTGGATAACGTCATGCCACCCGGGATGTCAAGGGGAGAAGCACACTCAGCCTCAGCACATTAGTACAGAGGTTATGTAGCCCAGTGTTTTCTGCAAGGCAATGTATGTAGTGGCCCGTGACAGTTCTCTGTCTTGGGCCTATAACTCAGCTGTTATAGGTGAGACTGGTATGGTGAGACTGCAAGGCAATGTAGCGGCTGGTGCTTGGCTTGTAATTGTGTCTAGAATCTCTGAATTGGGCTGATATTATGGTAGGGACCTGGAGCTGCAGCTCCAATAGCCCATACATGAATCCAGCCCTGGGGAGAAGAGACCCTGGTAAGTCAGTGTCTTGATGCCCAGCCACTCACAAGTGCCCCCTTCATATGGTGCCCATGGCACTTGAAAAGTTTTCAAAACAAAGAGGACATTACAGTATCACAGATATGTAGGAGAATCATGCAGATATGATTATAACAGTGATGGCGAACCTTGGCACTCCTGATGTTTTGAAACTACATTTCCCATGATGCTCCACTACACTGCAGAGTGCATGAGCATCATGGGAAATGTAGTTTCAAAACATCTGGGGTGCCAAGGTTCGCCATCACTGGATTATAACCTCAAAATATCAATTTAAACAAAAAAGAACAGTAAAGAAAGAAATTGACAAGTAGAGTCAGGCCAAATATAACAATAATACAATGGCAATAATCTGACTGCCAGAAGCACAATTGGGGTATATCAGGAGGGGGAGTGGAGTACAAACGAAACATCAGGAAGTGGACAGAGCAGACCTGTATTCAGGTTGGTCCCACAGTTCCCCATACTCTATTAAATTGTGGTACAGTATTACTGGCAGAGGCAGTAAGGTATTCCATTCTGCGCATGGGCGTCCGCAGCAGGGGGCAAGGGGGGTCAAGTGCCCCCCCCTGCAATCCCCAAGGTGTCTGCCGTAGCCGCCGCCATGCTGCATTTATTTTCACTTTTTTTTCTTTTTTTTTTTTTGGCTGGCGACTGCATCCTCCGCCCTCTCCGACTCCCATAGATCAGAGCACTGGCTGGCTCTGTGTACTGCGGCCGCTCTGTAACACAGTCCCGCCCCCTCAGACCAGCTCATGTGATAGTAAAGAGAATCAACATTCCACCTATCACACGAGCCGGTCTGGGGGGGCGGGGCCATGTTACAGAGCGGCCACAGTACACAGAGCCATCCAGCACTATGATCAAGAGAAGGAGATGCTGCAGGTACAGCCCACCCTATGTGCCACAGTGCCTGGATAGGAGGGGGGGGGCGCCCTGCCAATTCTCCTATCCAACTTATTTTACTGTTCCCAGTTCACTTTGTGCTCCCTGCCCCCCCCCCCCCCAGTGCACTCCACCACCACACTCTCCTGTCCCCCCCTCTCTCCTCCACTACACTCTCCTGTCCCCCCCTCTCTCCTCCACTACACTCTCCTGCCCCCCTCTCTTCTCCACTACACTCTCCTGCCCCCCCTCTCTCCTCCACCACACTCTCCTGCCCCCCCTCTCTCCTCCACCACCACACTCTCCTGCTCCCCCTCTCTCCTTCACAACACTCTCCTGCCCCCCTCACAGTTTTCTCCTCCCCTGTTCTTGCTGCCCCCCCAACTCTCCAGCTCTCCCCATCCTTCTCTAGCCACCATCCCAGTGCTCTCCCCCCTCAGTGCTCTCCCCCCCCTGTCCACCCCCCCGCCCAGTGCTCTCCACTCCCCCCAGTGCTTCCCCCGTTCCCCCCCCCCCACAGTGCTCTCCGCTCCCCCCAGTCCTCTCCCCTCGTTCTCCTCCCCAGTGCTCTCCCCCCTGTTCTCCCCCCATGCTCTCCCCCCTGTTCTTTCCCCCCAGTGCTCTCCACTCTCTCCAGTGCTCTCCCCCCTGTTCTTTCCCCCCAGTGCTTTCCACTCTCTCCAGTGCTCTCCCCCCCTGTTCTCCCCCCAGTGCTCTGCACTCCCCCCAGTGCTCTTCAGCTCTCCCCATCACTCTCCAGCCCCCACCCCAGTGCTCTCCAGCCCCCATTCTCCCCACCCCTGTCCTTTCTGCCCCGCTGGTGCTCTCCAGCCCCCCCCCCCCAGTGCTCTCTACCCTCCGTGCTCTCCACCCCTGCATTTTGCCCCCACCCATGTGCTCTCCAACCCTACCAGTGCTCTCCACCCCCCATAGTGCTCTCCAGTCCCCCGTGCTTTCCACCCCTGTTCCTTCTGGCCCCCACTGGTGCTCTCCACTCCCCCCTGCTCTTTGTACCCCCCCAGTACTCTCCAGCCCCCGTGCTCTCCACCCCTGTTTTTCTGTCCCCCAGTGCTCTTCACCGCCCCACACTCTTAGCCCCCCCCAGTGCTCTCAGCCTACCTTGCTCTCTACCCCTGTTCTTATTGGCACCCCCAGTGCTCTCAAGTTCCCCCCCAGCGCTCTCTGCTCCCCACCCCTGTGATCTCCACTCCCCCTCGCTCTTTGCCCCCACCCATGTGTTCTCCAACCCCGCCAGTACTCTCTACTCTCTAGTACGCTCCCCCTTCTCTCCAACTCCCACCCAGTGCTCCCCACTTCCCCAGGACCAGAGGACAGGCTGACTGGGGCGGAAAATGAGGATGGCTGAAGGTGCAGGTGGCCAGGGACCACTCCATCCCACAGCAGACAGATCCTCTGGAAGGAGCACCGTCCCCATCCAAAATGAGAACAGACCCTGCCTTCTGCTGGCCATCATGGATATCCTGCTAGCATGCAAGGTACCGTACCAAGCATCAACAACACACCTTCCCACAGACAGGGACTGCAGACTTGGACATAGGGCACAGGAGGGGCTGCAATGATGGGCACAGTAAAGCTGCATTTGATGGACACAGTGAGGCTGCATTTGGTGGGCACAGTGAGGCTGAATTTGGTGGGCACAGTGAGGCTGCATTTGGTGGGCACAGTGAGGCTGAATTTGGTGGGCACAGTGAGGCTGAATTTGGTGGGCACAGTGAGGCTGCATTTGGTAGGCACAGTGAGGCTGCATTTGATGGGCACTGGAGAGGCTGCATTGAGCTCTTGCATCAAGTCTGCAGTCTCTGACCATCTCCTGTAGCATGTCTGCAGTCTCTAAGGGAGTCTGGAGAGGAGTCAAGAGTGGGAGCGCCGCTGGGATGGGGGTCATGGGAAAAGTCGGACTTCTGTGGACTGTGGACAGGAGACTATAGGATAAAACCAGAGCCACCAAGCTGGAGCCGACTGACTGAGCCCTGCACAGTGCACCTGAGAGGAGGTCAGTGAAAGAACCACCAGGCCAGTCGGGGGGGGGGGGGGTCACTGATGTAAGGGGGGAGTGAATATGATAATGTAAGGGGCACTGATATAAAGGGTTTCCTCCTTATATTAGTAACCTACCCCCCTTACCTTTGAGTATTCTTTCTGCAGAAGGTGGTCCCCCCATGTTCTGAGTTTCTGGGGTCCCCCTTGATGATTGATCACTTACCACTATTAACTGGTAAAATGTATGGTTTTCCCTTTCCTGAACAAGAAAATAATGACGTAATGCTGTTGGGCTGGTATAATAATGCTGTGAGGCTGGTATGAAATTTTTTCCAGGGCTGGTTTTTGAAAGCATGGGTGTCCGCAAGGTTACTCAGGTGGCTGCGTACCATGCCCATATAGCCTAGAGAATGTACATCTTTTTACATTGCAATACATCTGTTGTGGCCATATTTTTATCTTTATGAAAACAGTCTATACAGTGACAGTATGAGATCAAAATATGGCCACAACAGATGTATTGCAATGTAAAAAGATGTACATTCTCTAGGCTATATGGGCCTGGTACACAGCCACCAGAGTAACTTCCAATACAAAGTGAAGATGAATTATCTGTTATATAACACATATGTATTACCAGTGGAAAGATTTTCATGAGATTGTCGAAAAGGGGTGGAGCATGAGTGGCCTTAAAATGATGCCCCCCCTTGGAAAAAGTTCTGCGGACGCCCATGATTCTGCGGATTTCAGTAAGGCCGCGTACACACGCGGGGACTGTTTGCCCAATTTTGTCCGCTGAACAGTGTTTCGGCGGACAGTCCGCTCGTGTGTGGGCTTTCAGCGGACAGTTTCAGCGAACAGTCCGCTGAACAAGGTTTTTCGGAAATTCCGAAAAACTGTCCGCTGAAACTTTGTTTCAGCGAACAGTCCCCTCGTGTGTAGGCTTGTTCGTCAAACTAAGTTCCACGCATGCTCAGAAAGGATTTACACGCCGAAAGTTATAATGCAGTGTATAGGACGTCGTATTTTTCGTCCCGTCGTACGTGCCGTTCACGTCATCGTGCACGGTTTCAGCAAACTGTTCGTTCGTCGTGTGTGGCCATGTCCGTCCATGCTAATTTTGAGCGGACTGTTTTCTGAAACTGTTTGACGGACAAAGTTGGGCGAACAGTCCCCGCGTGTGTACGCGGCCTTACAGTATTTAGGGAGAGGAGTGTAGGTCCTCCGATAACCAACACATAGGGACAGCTCTCCAAGCAGTTAGGATGTGAGAGCAACTGTTTGTTTGTTTTTTACAAGGGAAAGAAAGGTCTAATAGGTAATGGATTGTGAGGATGTGCTCTCCTCAAATGATAGGGAGAATGAGGAGAATTATGTTTGATGTTTCAGATGAGGATCTGCTAGTGGGAAAGAAAAAAATGTGCCAGAACTCTCATTACTAAGAAAAGGAAAAGGCAACATGATAGAGAGGATATGGCAGATGGGCATTATTGCAACCCCAGAGATGTTACATAGTTACATAGTTAGTCAGGTTGAAAAAAGACACAAGTCCATCTAGAATTGTTGAATTTGAAGATGCAAGGGAGTTTACAGAAACTGAACTCAAGCTGGCAAAAAAACATACAAACAGAGGTCTGGGGAAACCTATTAAGTTGGCCAGGCAAGGAAGCAGTGGCTACAGGAGTGATAACCCATGATCCACAATTGCATCAGACAGTTTACTGTGAATGTTTCACTGTTAGACCACCTGAGATATATAATATATAAATATTATATACAGTGGTGTGAAAAAGTGTTTGCCCCTTCCTCATTTCCTGTTCCTTTGCATGTTTGTCACACTTAAGTGTTTCGGAACATCAAACCAATTTAAACAATAGTCAAGGACAACACAAGTAAACACAAAATGCAATTTGTAAATGAAGGTGTTTATTATTAAAGGTGAAAAAAAATCCAAACCATCATGGCCCTGTGTGAAAAAGTGATTGCCCCCCTTGTTAAAACATACTATAACTGTGGTTGTCCACACCTGAGTTCAATTTCTCTAGCCACACCCAGGCCTGATTATTGCCACACCTGTTCACAATCAAGGCATCACTTAAATAGGAGCTGCTTGACACAGTAAGGTCCACCAGAAGATCCTTAAAAGCTACACATCATGCCGAGACCCAGAGAAATTCAGGAACAATTGAGAAAGAAAGTAATTGAGATCTATCAGTCTGGAAAGGGTTATAAAGCCATTTCCAAAGCTTTGGGAATCCAGCGAACCACAGTGAGAGCCATTATCCACAAATGGCGAAGACATGGAACAGTGGTGAACCTTCCCAGGAGTGGTCGGCCGCCCAAAATTACCCCAAGAGCGCAGCGACGACTCATCCAAGAGGTCACAAAAGACCCCACAACAACGTCCAAGGAACTGCAGGCCTCACTTGCCTCAGTTAAGGTCAGCGTTCATGCCTCCACCATCAGGAAAAGACTGGGCAAAAATGGCCTGCATGGCGGAGTTCCAAGGAGAAAACCACTGCTGAGCAAAAAGAACATCAAAGCTCATCTCAATTTCTCCACAACACATCTTGATGATCCCCAAGACTTTTGGGACAACATTCTGTGGACCGATGAGACAAAAGTGGAACTCTTTGGAAGGTGTGTGTCCAAGTATATCTGGCGTAGAAGGAACACTGCATTTCATAAAAAGAACATTATAACAACAGTAAAATATGGTGGTGGTAGTGTGATGGTCTGGGGCTGTTTTGCTGCTTCAGGACCTGGAAGACTTGCCGTGATAAAAGGAACTATGAATTCTGCTGTCTACCATGAGATCCTGAAGGAGAATGTCCGACCATCTGTTCGTGTACTCAAGCTGAAACGAACTTGGGTTCTGCAGCAGGACAATGATCCTAAACACACCAGCAAGTCCACCACCAAATAGCTGAAGAAAAACAAAATGAAGACTTTGGAGTGGCCTAGCCAAAGTCCTGACCTGAATCCTATTAAGATGTTGTGGTATGACCTTAAAAAGGCCGTTCATGCTCGAAAACCCTCTAATGTAACTGAATTAGGACAATTCTGCAAAGATGAGTGGGCCAAAATTCCTCCAGGACGCTGTAAAAGCCTCATTGCACGTTATCGCAAACGCTTGGTTGCAGTTGTTGCTGCTAAGGGTGGCCCAACCAGTTATTAGGTTTAGGGGGCAATCACTTTTTCACACAGGGCCATGATGGTTTGGATTTTTTTTCACCTTTAATAATAAACACCTTTATTTACAAATTGCATTTTGTGTTTACTTGTGTTGTCCTTGACTATTGTTTAAATTGGTTTGATGTTCCGAAACACTTAAGTGTGACAAACATGCAAAGGAACAGGAAATGAGGAAGGGGCAAACACTTTTTCACACCACTGTAAAATATATGTAGTGTCCACCATACTTAGGTGGGTGCTAAATAGGTTCAGATAGGGTAGGTGTTAGGTAAATTTAACCAGAGCCTTGCACTTTTAGGCCTGGTTGTTTGTTTTGGGAGAGGGGAGTGACGGGGGGGGGGGGGGGGGGGTGTGGCCACCTGCATTCTGACCCTGAAAGATCTCCCTTACCTTCCATTGGAAATGTTCTGGAAGGAAGGTGGACTGGGGACTGGGGTGCAGGCAGCTTGTATGAAGAGCTCTGGACCAATTGTTAAAATGGAATTGGCAGGGGCAGGCAGGATATAAGCTGAGGTCACATGCTTCCTGGGGAGATGGGAGCAGACCGGAGCAGAGAAGGAGCAGAACTGTAACCATCAAGAAGCAGGCTTAAATGCCTGTGGGTTCAGAGACCCCAGCGCTGGATAGCAGGAAGGGGCTTGAAGGCCTGAGAGTTCAGAGACCTCAGCGCCGGATAGTCATTACAACTGCCAGAATGCAATCTGTAGGAGTGGACCGGGCATCCCAGCCTGGGATGTATACGACCATGCGGAGCAGGAAGTAGCTACAAAGAGGACGGAGTAAACTGGAATCGACCTTCTGTGGCAAACTTGGACTGTCGATGGGAGAGAGCAAAGGGAGTGCAACCCAGCAGTGCTTATTCGTCTAGGACTTTCCTGAACTGACGCCAGGAAGATTGCAGTAGTCAAGATAGGCAGTTGAGGCCTGGGTCTACCAGCATCCACATACCACAATGTCTTTCAGAGGGGCATTGGTCAGTTCACTACAGGAAAAGAAATGGGAACAGAAATAGGAACCAAGGTGTTAGAGGCAACTCATATCCTCTAATAGTAATGTAACATTCACCACGCAAGCAATAAAAGTTTCTAAAGTTATTTTGGACTGTCAGCTGTTTAATGGAATTTGTGCAGGGGTGGAAGAACGGAAGCAGTTAACAGAAAGGTATGAACACACCCAGCAGCTCCTAAGGGAGTAGTGTGCTACATGGAGGTCCCACCAAGATTTATCTTTCTGTTAAACCGGTACCCCTAACACAGCGACGGACCCCTACAACTCAGTGACTGTATTCCGTGTAGTCATACGTGACCATCACAAGTGGCACTTTGCCATTATGTACAGAGATGTCTGGCGTGGGGATAGCGCTGACATCGCCACTGTTTGCAAAAAGACTGTCCTGCTGCACATATGGAAGTGTTATGGGAGTTGTGGATGTCTCTGTAGCACATGGATAAACATGGACACCAAGGGAGGTGTGGCCGGGAACTAGGGAGATGTTGGTTCCTTACAGTGGGGCATCGCAAGTGACATTTCCAACGTGATACAGTAACTGCTGTTCTAACCTGCAGTTCTATGGTGCCTGCCACCGAGGGTCGCTGGTACACACTCCAGAAATGAAGAGTTACAGTTCCTTGCGCAACGGACCAACAAGTCAAGAGGCGGAACCACGCCCAGGAGGAAGAAACCACTCCAGTGTCCTGCGTGCCACACGCTGCTCACACAGTGGAGGAAGATGGCGCGGAGCAGTCAGAGTACACCCGCCATGCAGCAGCCTACTGATATGCAGGACCAGGTTCTTGTGGACACCGGCATTCGATTGGAACTTACTGGTGTTCTGGAAGTCTACCATGGGAGTCCACCCCTGGCCCGGTGCGGCCATTGCAGTACGCAGCTCACGTGCCTGGGACCTGAGCAGCAGGAGGTGTGTTACTACTCCACCAGATCAGCTAAAAGTAGTTAAATCTGTATGTGCGTTATGATTAATCTAAATTAGACGATTAATCGATGATTGATGAAGTCTGCTCCACTTAATCTCAGGGCTCCATTATTGACCTTGCTAGGAGGCCTGGAAGCCAGTTGTGGGAGCTAGAGGAGACAAAAACAAAACATGTCAGGACATTAGATAAGGTCAAGGCCAGACAGGAAGAACACTGGCACAAAAGAACAGAAAAGAAAGGAAGTGTGGGAGAGAAGACAGGCGGTAAGGAGAACACCAGGCTAGTTATCTCTAGGAAACAAATGTGGGTGGACCTATTAAAGGCAGTAATACCGGGGTTTTTTTTTTATATTGCTTCATGTCTCAACATGCACAAACCCTATAACGGAGATATTCTAGATGATGTACATAAGTTGATAGGCCTCCCTAGCCTTCAGTTAGCCTAACCGAGAAGGGGATAAGGTAATACTTTACTGTATAACTTCATGTACCTCCCTTTACGGGCTATGTTTATGTGCCATTTCATCTTCTCTTATGTCATTGTAAAACAGTTACTGTATATGTTGCACTTTGCATACTTAATAAAAATATTAAAAAGAAACGAACTCTTATGGCGTCAGCATACCGACACATTTTGGAAAATGTCATGCTCCCAACTGTGGGAACAGTTTGGGGTTAGCCCCTTTCTGTTCCAACATGACTGCGCACCAGTGCACAAAGCAAGGTACATAAAGACATGGGTGAGCTTTGGGGTGGAAGAACTTGAGTGGCCTGCACAGAGTGCTGACCTCAACCCAACAGAACACCTTTGGGATGAATTAGAGTGGAGATTGTGAGCCAGGCCTTCTTGTCCACATCAGTCCTGACCTCACAAATGCACTTCAGGAAGAATGGTCAAAAATTCCCATAGACACTCCTAAACCTTGTAGACAGATTTCCCAGAAGAGTTTAAGCTGTTATAGCTCCAAATGGTGGGCCAACACAATATTGAACCCTATGGACTAAGACGCCAATAAAATTCATGTGTGTAAATGCAGGCATCCCAATACTTTTGGTAATATAGTGTATATTTCAATTTTGATTTTGGGTTTAATATTGTGATTCACAGAGGGAAAACAAATCCAACAGAGGTTATAACCCTCCCTTGCTCTATCCAAAATGGAAAAAAAAAGTTCTGCCTATAGTTCTACTTTAATGTTCTGGTAAAACTTTGTTATGTAGTCTACATACGCGTCATACAAAAAATCTGGGATATTATTAAAAAAATTGATTGGCTTTTTGCAACTGTAAATATTACAATAATTGTTTATTTTCTAAACTAATAGCAAAGTAAAAATGAAAAAGTTAAAGGCAGTAATACCTAAAGATGAGATAGATGGAATTTCTACTGCAAAATTGCTCTAGAGGTGGAAACATTTAATGGGGAAAGTTGATGAGTGGGGACCCTTGAGGGGGAGCACAAGATTCACCTGATCTGCTGAGCACAAGAGTAACCTGTTTCGTTGAGCACTTGATCATTTTGGAGCTTCATTAGCTTTATAAACAATATTATTGTTTTTTTGGGACTTTTTTATTTTTATCTATATGGAAATTGATATGGTGCAGTACACTTCATATTTTTGGTTGGTACATGTTATTTTTTGACTGGTACACTGGTTATCAATTTATGGACTAGAATTTTTTTTTATGTCATTTGGGTTTTTGTACGTAGAAGAGTAATTCATTTTTTACACATTAGCATTTATTACATACCACATCTGTCTTTCCCTTAACTCTTTTCCACCCCCTATCCTTTGGCACGAACCATTAGTTGGTGGACCCCTTTAACCTTCTTGGCGGTATTCCCAAGCGTGACTCGGGGTTGATTTTCTATGCCTGGAGGGGTAACCCCGAGACACGCTCGGGGTAACATTTCAGAGCTGCCAGCGGAGCACCTTACCTTCTCCTGGCGATCCAGCGATGTCCTCCGCTGTCCTCCGCTGTGATTGCCGGCGAGATCGCTGACAAGATCACCGGCATCTGACTTTCTGGTACCGTTCCCTGTGAGCAGCGCATGGGAGCGGAACTGGCTGGGAAATTTAAAAAGTGAAACACATAAACACACATAAAAAGAGGTGATACATTGTAATCTAAGAGGATTACACTGTATCATCTCAGATCTGACACTTGATCACTGTACAGTGCCCTTTGCCTCCATTTTACTGTAATTTGTGGCCATAAAATATTTCTAACATGGCATCAAAAAAGCGCCATATCGTTTCAAAAGCGCTTTTGGGCCAGTTGAGTGACAGCGACACGGAGTTGCTCGCAGAACTGAGCGATAGTGAGTCGTGGGGAGATTTGTCGTCTGACACTGACACTGATCTGGCAAGTGACAATGGTGATGATCCTGCACCTGACCACAGCGATGTGCGAACTTGGTGCCCTATTGACTGTGATACGGACCAGGTAGCGCCCCAAGATTCCCCATCACTGGATCACCTGGGATGAAGCTAGATGTTGAGCGTGACAACCCTCTGGCATACCTGCAATTATTCCTCACTGAGGAGGTAATTGAAAAAAATTGTCACAGAGACAAATCGCTACCAAGAGCAGCAATCCGCTACACTGCATGCCAGGTTTTCCAGAAGCAGAAAGTGGGAACCGGTGACCAAAGGGGACATCTGTCAGTTTCTGGGACTCATTATTCTTCAGGGGGTAGTGGGGAAACCACTCCAGAAATGGTACTGGACCACCAATAAGTTACTGGCCACTCCGTTTTTTTGGAACCATGATGTCAGAATACCGGTTTTCCCTCATCATGAAGTATTTTCACTTCACGAACAATGAAGAATTTAATGAGGCCACGCATCCTGCGCCCAAACTAAAAAAATCTGAGAGGTATGCCAAATTATTGTGACCAATTTTAAGCGGACCTACGTGCCAGAAAGGGACGTCATCGTGGATGAAATTTTGATGGCCTACAAGGGACGCCTAAGCTGGATACAGTTTATTGCATCCAAAAGAGCGCGGTTTGGCATCAAATCCTACATGCTCTGCGAGTCATCCACTGGGTACATCTGGAATTTGGTCTTCACACCGGTAAAGACACAACGTTCACCGGAACTGTTCGAGGTTTTGCTACAAAACAAGACTGATGCGTATGGTACTGTTAGGCCTAACCGATGTGACATGCCATCTATGTTTGCCAAGAAAAAACTAAAAACTGGAGAAATGGTTGCCTGGCAGAAAGGTAAGATGATGGCAATGCGATGACGAGACAAGAAGGACGTGTGTCTCATGAGTACTGTGCACAATGCCTCCACTGCCATGCTCCACACAAAAGGTGGGAAAGATGTGCTGAAGCCGCAAGTAGTGATAGACTATAATAACACTATGGGAGGTGTCGACATAGCCGATCAGGCAATGACATTTTATCCGGCTATGCGCAAACAGCAAAAAAAAATATTATAAAAAGATTTTCAGGCATCTTCTTGAACAATGCCTTTGAAATGTATATATCCTGTACAGAGCAAAGAGTGACAAGCCTCTTGTTCATTCTGATTTTATATGGAAGGTGGCTGAGCAGATTTTTGTCAAACACCAGATGCCATCAGTAGCTCTGAACAGACTTGGACAACGTGCTGTTGGCGTTGCCAACCAGAACACCTGACTGCTCGTCACTTTATGGACTACATACCGCCAACCTTAAAAAAGGCAGCCCCTACCAGGATGTGCATGGTTTGCTGTTCAAAGACAGATGGCAATGGAAAGAATGTCAGAAAAGAAAGCAGGTTCCATTGTCCTGATTGTGACGTCGGGCTGTGTGCTGTACCTTGTTTCAAAATTGATCACACTCAGAATGTTTATTGAATTTTCTTTGTTTGACAAATTTCATTATTTTGTATTACATTATTTAATAAAATTATATTATTTATTAGATTATAATTCATGATTTTGTGTTTCAAACTTTATCACATCTGGGATGTCTACTAGAGTCTTGTTTGGTCAGGTTTAACCACTTGAGATCCGCGCTATAGCCAAATGACGGCTACAGCGCGGATTTCCTTTTCCGGGACGACGTCAATAGACGTAGTCCCGTGTACGAGCGGCCTGCGCGCCCCCTGAGGGGCGCGCGCAGCGCGCTCTGTGATCGGCGAGTCTACGAGACTCGCCTGATCACCGATCCGTGCAAGGGGTCGATCCCGACCCCTTATCACGTGATCAGCTGTCAGCCAATGACAGCTGATCATGTGATATAACGGAGCCGGTAATCGGCTATTATTCCTCCTTGCGCTGACAGCGCGAGGAGAAAAAAAAAAAGCCGATCGCCGGCGGCCGTGATCGGGACATCAGTCCCGATCACGGCCAGCAATGCAAGCGCCCACCTGCCCCCTGCCAGTGCCCACCTGCCCCCTGCAGTGCCACCCTTATTAAAAGTATGTGCCCCCCGTCAGTGCCACCCAGCAGTGCCCACAGTGCCACCCAGCAGTGCCACCCACAGTGCCCACAATCTGCCTCAAAGGTGCTGCACCCCAGTGCCACATATCAGTGCCCAGCAGTGCCGCCCATCAGTGCCCAGCAGTGCCACCTATCAGAGCCACCTATCAGTGCCCATCAGTCCCATCTATCAGTGGTACCTATCCGTGCCACCCATCCATGCCATCTTATCTGTGCCCATCTTTGCCTATCAGTCCCGCCTTATCTGTGCCTATTAGTGCCGCCTTAACTATGCCTATCAGTGCCCACCAATGCAGCCCATCAGTGCCCACCAATGCAGCCTATCAGTGCCGCCTAATCAGCGCACTTCAATGAAGGAGAAAAATTACCCGTTTGCAAAATTTTATAACAAACTATTAAAACATGATTTTTTTTGCATCTTTTTTTGTTTGTTTAGCAAAAAATAAAACTCCGAGCTGTAACTAAATACCACCAAAAGAAAGCTCTATTTGTGGGAAAAAAATGATAAAAATTTCATTTGGGTACAGTGTTGTATGCCCGTGCAATTGTCATTCAAAGTGCATCAGCGCTGAAAGCTGAAAATTGGTCTGGGACTGAGGGGGGTTTAAGTGCCCAGTAAGCAAGTGGTTAAATAAGTAATTACTAAGAATTGCAGGCCTATAATACATAACACCAAATTTCCATGCAAAAAATGGTACTGCTTTTGGTACAAAATTCTTGACATTATCATACTGTCAGGGAGGTTTTTCTTCTTTTCCCTTTGTATTTCTCCTTTCTTTTTCTTTCTTCTTTTTCTATTTACTGCTCAGCGAGGCCTTCCCTCTCGATATTGAAGAGCAATCTCTGTGTTGACTAGGGTACTACGCTTTATTCTTATACAGTATGTCTTCTATACTAGCTCTGTCACTGTTTTATACAGCACAATTTTGCTTGTGTCGTTTGTTACTACAATGTAACTCAGGTTTTGCATGCCTAACTCTGATTTGTTGTTCAAACTGTGTTTTGGTACTGCTGCCTTCTGTCCCAAGCTTCTTTTTTGTAATTTTTTAAAACTATAATAAAAATCTTTGGGAAACAAACGCGCAATTTTTTTGGATATTGGGTACTTCTCCTTTCCTCATTTCTGTAATGCAATTGTAATAACCACTATAAGAACACTGTTTATAAGCATGCACATGGATCTATGGAAGAGATGGGCTGGTGACTCGACATCATACCTATGATTGGCAGGTTTTCCTGCTAAGGGCCCTCACCACATTAAAAATTTGGAGTTTAAATCTTATCTGCCTGGCTATCCATAGTCCACTTTTACTCTACTGTAAGAGCTCTCACGATGTTGAAGCAGCGGCAGATGTGTAAAAATGAGGGGCGCCGATGTATGCTGTATAATAGAATAAATGCATCTGAAATAAATATAAGTTACTAGCATAGGTTGTGAAAATATGGCTGAAAAACAACAGCTAGTAAACTCCGCGCCACTTATAAAAATGTGAAAAAAAGGAATAAACTAATAATCAGTGAATCAAATATACCAAGTGAAAACACTAATAGCTGCTCCCTAGAAACAAGAGAAAAAACTTGTAGTGCTGAAAATAGACTGATAGTAGGGGCGCTGAAAAATTGTAAAAATATAAACGTCAATTACAAATGTGAAAATTAATAATCATAAAAAACCTCAAGTAATAGTCACTATCACCATGAATTGAAAAACAAATAGTTGCAACGAAATGAATAATAATATAAAAAATAATAATTAATAAATAAAGTCCCACTTAGATACTAGAAAAACAAAAATATATCCACAGTCCAAGACAGTGATTCATTCAGTGGAAAACTCCCTCTAAATCCATATGCCAGAAGGCGGCTGAAATCTTCTACAAAGTTGTGACACGTCCCTTCACCAAACTTTTTTTGGACACAGAAAAACACCCCAACTGTGAAGATAAAGTTGTCTTCTTACCAGATGCTGTTGACTACTTTACTTAAAAAGATAGTCAAATAGGCTTATGCAGGTGGATTCCCTGCTCACATGGAATATGCTGGACCTCTTATGGAAAAAACCTTCTCCTCATAGATTCAGACAGGTCATAAAAAAAGGAGAGCAAACAGAATCCATAGTGTGACACCGTTTAATAATAAAATAAATTATTATTATTATAATAATTAACCTGACTAGGTACACGTACAGTTCCGGACGTTTTTGGTTGTCGGCTGTTTCTTGGTGGAACGCACGCCCTACACAACGAGGAACTACGCATCCATTACGAAACGATTGTTTTAGGCGAGCAGCCCCAGTGCCAGGTCGGGCACCGGCATATGTAAGCAGCCATTTGGCCTTATGTTTTTTAATTTATTTTATTATTAAACGGTGTCACACTATGGATTCTGTTTGCTCTCCTTTTTTTATGACCTGTCTGAATCTATGAGGAGAAGGTTTTTTTCCATAAGAGGTCCAGCATATTCCATGTGAGCAGGGAATCCACCTGCATAAGCCTATTTGACTATCTTTTTAGGTAAAGTAGTCAACAGCATCTGGTAAGAAGACAACTTTATCTTCACAGTTGGGGTGTTTTTCTGTGTCCAAAAAAAGTTTGGTGAAGGGACGTGTCACAACTTTGTAGAAGATTTCAGCCGCCTTCTGGCATATGGATTTAGATGGAGTTTTCCACTGAATGAATCACTGTCTTGGACTGTGGATATATTTTTGTTTTTCTAGTATCTAAGTGGGACTTTATTTATTAATTATTATTTTTTATATTAATATTCATTTCGTTGCAACTATTTGTTTTTCAATTCATGGTGATAGTGACTATTACTTGAGGTTTTTTATGATTATTAATTTTCACATTTGTAATTGACGTTTATATTTACAATTTTTCAGCGCCCCCTACTATCACTCTAATAGCATAGGTTGTTCATGCATGCCAGTGGTTCCCTAAAGAGAGAGAGAGAAAGCATGTCTTCCAGTTAGGAGTGCATGACAGCTTGTGACTTACAGTCAGGAAACATAAAAAAATAGGGCGAATGTTGGAATATGAGGTTGTAAGCTTCCTGGATTTGAATGCCATTTACAAACATGTTCCAACACTACATATTTGCAAGGTAATTCAAACGGAAAAGATACTGCCAGTTATAGGTATTTTTACTTAGCAGGGCAGCCAATCACACTTGATACCTGCCAGGATTAAAATTATTGATATAGGCAGACAGTGTCTCGTTAACATTAACCACTTCCCACCCGGCCAATGCATATATACGGCCGGGTGGGAGCCGTCTACTCCTGATAGGACGTTCAGGAACGTCCTTCAGGAGTAGCGGGATCGCGCGCGCGCGTGCCCGCGCATCGGCACGATCCCGATGTGCTTGTGTCACCCGGACACGGCACATCTCAGATCGGCAGGAGGGCTCTGTGATTGGCCCTCCTGATCACATGACGGCCGTGTCCAATCACGGCCGTCATGTGATGTAAACAAACAGCCGGTTGCTAGGCAATCGGCTCTCCTCTCCTCACACGGAAGTCACCGCTGAGGAGAGGAGAGCAGAACGCTGCAGCCGGCTGATGATCAGTGAGTATGGGCTGCTTTTTACAGCTTTTTACTCACTGATCATCAGTGTAGTGTAAACACACAACACACCACACAGTACAAACACAGTCCCCACATATGTCCCTAAAACACACATGTCCCCAAAACATACATGTCCCCAAATAATAAAAACACATGTCCCTAATAATAAAAACATGTCCCCCACATATGTCCCACTAAAATCACATGTCCCAATGATTATCTGCACACATATGTACGTGATCACCTGCACACATATGTACATGATCATTTGCGTACATATGTCCGTGATCACACAAACCAATTATTATACACTTAACGGAATTTTTTTTACCAAAAACATGTAGCAGAATACATTTTGGCTTAAATTTATGACAAAATTTGATTTTATTGGATTTCTTTTCAAATAGAAAAAAGAAAATATTGTTTTTTTTCCAAATTTCCGTTTTTTTTGCGCTTATATCGCAAAAAAAAAAAAACGGAGTCGTGAATAAATAACACCAAAATAAAGCTCTATTTGTGCGAACAAAATGATAACAATTTCATTTGGGTACAGTGTAGCATGACCGCGCAATTGTCACTGAAAGCGCTAGAGCGCTGAAAGCTGAAAATTGGGCTGGGAAGGAAGGGGGTGAAAGTGTCCTGTATTGAAGTGGTTAAACATTTTCAGTTAACTGAAGTATACATTTAACCATAGTACATACAACCCAGTAATCATTTCTCGTTCTGCAATTTTTCTGAAATAAAAAATATAACTGCCAGCAAGAAAAAGCAAAGAAATGAATAAAATGTATAATTTAACTGAGCTTTACTCAAGATGTGTGATGGTACATTTATTTTTGGTCTCTTACAATACAACTATAAGAAAAAAATACAACTATACCCAAGATTACTAGATATTCCAGTTAATCCTCCAATATAAATAAATAAAAGTGCATAATTCAACTTAAAGCAGAACTTTACTCCGTTAGTTGTCCTCCAAAAGCTTTTGCCATAATGCACAGGTATGAACAGCTTACATGCACATTATGGCAGAGTTACATAATGCAACTCCTGCCAATCTGCAGATTTATTTTGTCCTGGCATCCGGCTTTTACTCTGCTCAGCAGTCAGTATACAAATAGAAAAAAAATTGTAACAGGCAGGAAAGAGGATTTATGAAAGCAGAGACATACAGAGTCTCCTCTGCCAAAACAAAAAATACATTCTAGCAATATTTACAAACATAACTTTACTTGAATAAAGTTTGTTTCATGAAATAAATAACTGTTGATCTTGAGAGTTTACAAGACATATTCTATGAGAATGACAACATTTTTCAGCCTGCAATGAATTCACTGCAGGGTTGTCATCCTTAGCATTTATTTTGCATGCTCGGGGGGATGGCTATTAGTGTTGTCACCCTTGAAGATTGCCCCCATACTTACAATCAGTGCTGCTTACACAGCCCAACAGAGTGTCCTGCATTTGAAAGATGTGATCCAGGGTCTCCTTTTGAATATGTCTTTCAAGCTCAAGTAGACAGAAGTCTTGGTACCCATGTGTGTATGTCATAGGGGCAAAGAAGAAGATTTTTTCACTCCAGTATGGCATGTACAAGAGGAGAGATGTTTAGCAGTAAAATAAAATAAAAATGTTTGGCCAGAGAGGGGTGTATTGTATTGGACTTGCTGTCATCCAGCTACTCAAATACATTTCATAACAAGAACAAATGCAATTTGCCTGATCTACTTGCCCTAAACTTCATTCATGGAGTGAGAGAAAATCTGCAACAGGGGAGCAGATAGCAATGAAACATGGGCACAGGTTCTAGCCTTCCCTTACTCTACAATATATATATATATATATATATATATATATATATATATATATATATATATATATATAGAAAGGCCAGTATGGTGGCCTGAAATTATGGGAGGAGCCCGGTGGAATATATAACCAGCCGTCCGCCCGTCTTCCTCGTCGGTTCCGGTGCGCGATACCTGATACGTCAGGTATCAAGGGCCGACTATCCTAGACCAGACGCAGTGAGCCCGTTCGTGAGTTCCCGCGTTGTTCGTCTCCGTCTTGACCGTCTTCCCGTTCATCAGCGTCCGTGGGTTTCGCCGTCGAAGTGTCGTCTTACCCATCGAATTTGACGTTACACGTCGGGCCGGCTGTCGCAGGTAGGGCTTCGGCACCCCCTTTTCGGTTCATGTATTACGATGTCCCATCAACATTCCCTGAACTCACGAACCGCTCGGATGTTTTACTGTGGCTCTCGTACTCATGTCACTGTTTCTACTTTCGATGTAGTCGTTATCACCTTCGGTCGATCACGCCACGTCAGGCGATTCATTCGCAGGTACGACATTCGGAACCGTTCGACTCCCCGAGCATTTCTATTAGTATCGGTCGAATCGTTCGACTCACAGCCGACTGCTTGTTACGACAAAGCAAGCAGTCCGCACGTATCGGTTGGTCTGCTCCAGTTCGAATATATCTCATCATTCATGCAGTTGTGTTATGTATCTCATTTCATCTCATTTCAAGTCATTTCAGTCCCACTCATTTCTACCGTTTCAAATCATTTCTGTCACTAGCCGCGCTCCGGCGCGAATCCTGTCGCACCTCTGGTGCACCGATTCGCTTTGAAGTGCCCCAGGGTTCGGCCTCATTTCTGTACATGCTCCAGAGACTGAGTCACTCGCAGGTTCACGCACGGTCCCTGATTCTTGTCTTTGTCATGGCATACCATTTCTGTCACTTATTACGCTCCAATTCGAATCCTGTCGCATTCTTCTATGCACCGATTCGTCCTGGTGTGCCCAGCTGCTACGCCTCATTTCGGTACATGCTCCAGAGACAGATTCTTTTTTCGTAACCTGCAGTCCAGTCGTTGAATCCGGTCTCTGTCATGGGATATCATTTCTGTCACTTATTACACTCCAATTCGAATCCTGTCGCATTCTTTTATGCACCGATTCGTTCTGGTGTGCCCAGCTGCTACGCCTCATTTCAGTACATGCTCCAGAGACGGATTCTTTGTTGTAACCATCAGTCCAGTCGTTGAATCTTGTCTCTGTCATGGCATATCATTTCTGTCACTTATTACGCTCCAATTCGAATCCTGTCGCATTCCTTATGCACCGATTCGTTCTGGTGTGCCCAGCTGCTACGCCTCATTTCAGTACATGCTCCAAAGACAGGATTCATCTGTTTGGTTCAAGGGCTCGTCCTCTGATTCTTGTCTTTGTCATGGGTTTTTCATTTCATTTCACCTATCACGTTCCGGTACGAATAGTCACATCTGTGTACCAAATTCGTCTCGGCGTGCCCCAGGAATGGCCTCATTTCAGTACATGCTCCAGAATCCGTTTCGTGCTCGGTCGCAAGTTGTGGCATGGCGATCCGGATCTCTGTCATGGCAGGTTCTCTCATTTCACTGTCACATACCGCTTCCCGGCTTGGGTCCAGTTGATTCTTCAATGTTTGGATGCCTGCCGGGGGCCTTGCTCCTCGGCCTCATTTCATTATAGATTGCCTCAAAAGGGAAAACACAGCTTTGTTTAGGCGTGTCTCGCTGTTTTCTCCACATACAAGCGTAGACTTCTTGCAATCGTTGCAAACACACATCCAAGCGTAGACTTCTCGCAATCGTTGCAAGCACGCATCCAGACATAGACTTCTCGCAATCATTACAAGCACGCATTCGAGCATAGACCTCTTGCACTTATTACTAGCACGCATTCGAGCATAGACCTCTTGCAATCGTTGCAAGCACGCATTCGAGCATAGACCTCTTGCAATCATTGCAAGCACGCATTCGAGCATAGACCTCTTGCACTCATTACAAGCACGCATTCGGGCATAGACCTCTTGCAATCGCTGCAAGCACGCATTCGAGCATAGACCTCTCGCGATCATTACAAGCACGCATTCGAGCATAGACCTCTTACACTCATTACAAGCATGCATTCAAGCATAGACCTCTTGCAATCGTTGCATGCACGCATTCGAGCATAGACCTCTGGCGATCATTGCAAGCACGCATTCGAGCATAGACCTCTTGCACTCATTACAAGCACGCATTCGAGCATAGTCCTCTTGCAATCATGGCAAGCACGCATTCGAGCATAGACCTCTTGCAATCGTTGCAAGCAGGTGTCCAGGCACAACTTGTTGCAATCATTGCTGGCAGGCACTTCTGGCTTGCTCAATAGATTGCTTTAGGGAAAACCTGGATACCTTCCTAAATGTACGTTGTATTACGGGGTACTTATATTTATAGGTATAGTTGATCCAGGGAAAAAATCCGATTGCCTCTAGAGGGGTCAGGAAGGAATTTTTTCCCCGGCTGTAGCAAATTGGCCTATGCTCTGTTGGGGGTTTTTTGCCTTCCTCTGGATCAGCTGCGGGCGTAGAATTGGGTGTGTCGGGTTGTGTGATACCTTATTTATTTTGATTTGGTTGGACCGGATGGACTTCTGTCTTTTCCGGCCTGGCTACTCATGAAGCCTACCATAATTCCTTGCAGTCGTTGCAGGCACGTGTCCTGGCACAACTCCTTGCATTAGTTGCAGGCACGCATCCTAGTATAACATCTTGCAGTCGTGGCAAGCACGCATCCTGGGTAACATCTTGCAATCATCACAAGCACGCATCCAAACATGCATTCAAGCACAACTCCTGTAGTCTTCGCAGTGCACATGCGGTAACACGAATTGCTCACAGTCACTACGTATACATCTCCAGTGACAAACTCCCGGGCAATTGTCGCAAGCACATGTTTAAACACAACTTTTAGTTATGCCAAGGCTCGCGACTTAGCATAACTTCTAGCAATCATTCGTTGGCAAGCACGTTCTCAGTGGCACACAAACTGGCTACACGTCATTTTCAGCAGCACTTAATTGGCCACTCGTCTCCTGTGGCTTTTCTTACAAACCACTCACTGTTGTCTGTCTATCCGTCTCTTCCTTAGGACAGTTGAGTTCAGCTTCCGTCCCGCACCAGGATCATGTTGTCACACGCAACTGGCTTCTTCCTGTAGCACGCCCAGGCTATTTCTAGCCAGCGTTCAGCATTTCTTATCCTTACAGTGCACGGAGAGCCATCTGTTGTTACGGCCCATACAGCAAGATCCCCACCACGAGGCATCCAGAGGCATCAGCCCATAGCCAACGGCAAACGCTCGCCATCACAACTGCCATCTTTAGGGGCATATTATATCCTCGCATATTCTCCAGTCTAGTCGTCCAAAAGACACCTACAGTCCCTACACGGCATGTTGAGTTCGCTATGCGCATCATCCCTCAGGGTCGCGCCTTGTGTCACGCCTATTGGTCTTACTGTCCCTCTCACAGGATCCAGAGCAAGTCCTCAGCCTGGATCCCGCGGCAATAGCAGTCCTTGCTATGCGGGAGGAATTCCTATCGTCTGGGAATGGCGTCTCCCTGTTCATTCCCTCCGTGTCTTCCCTTTCGTCCCAGGTGATGACCGACGCAGCGGCCTCCACGGGCTTGCGGCTGTTTTTTGGCCACCTCCGGCTCGCAGCTCCCCGGCCTCCCCAGTTACTGGCAATTCCTGGCTGCGCCAAGGCGTCCTCTCTGTTGATTATGTCCTTCCTACGTCAACTGGTCCAGCTCTTGTTGTTGTTTCAGTTCAACATCCATTGTTCCTTTATCCACGGTAAGTTCAATCAGGCAGCGGACGCCCTCTCCCGCTTTAACCTTGTCTCTTTTCCGATCAGGTACCCGGAGCCGGACCAACATCAGCAGCTATCCCGGACTGGTCTCAACTAACCCTGGATTAGCCCCTCACCTCCTAGCGGCTACCCAACTTATCGATCACTCCCTTTCCCGCAATACCCTCAAGGCCTATCAGTCAGCCTGGAGGGCCTTTAACCGCTTCATCACGTATCACAGCACAGTGACGTCCCGTGTCAAGCAAGTCGTAGCCTTCATTTCCTACTGCCACTCGCAGTTGGTGTTATCCGTTAATACGATCCGGCTATACCTGACCGGTGTACAACATTTCACGTCCCTCCAGGACCCTACCGTACCCTCCTTATTTTCTTACCACACCGTTCAGGCTGTTGTGCGCAGTGTCCAGAAGCGCCAGCCGATGGCCGGCACCAAACCACCGCCTTTCACAGGAGACGTTCTAGAACTATGTCAGATATCCTGGCCACTTCACCTTTCGGTCTCCACATGAGTGGCATTTACAAGCAGCCATACACCTGGCCTTCTACGGCTTCTTACGGCCAAGCCAGTTTACTCGTAGTAGCCTCACAGCACGCATGCTGTACAAGCACCACCTGGTCCGATACGAAGACCATTTCATCTTACACTTAGCAGTCTCCAAGACGCAGCAGTTTGGCTCGGGTATGGACATACACTTCTATAAAACCAACAACCGCTGGTGCCCGGCCACTGTTCTCATCCGCTTGTTGCCCCTTTTGGCCAACCAACCAGGAACTGGCCCGCTTCTGCCTTTTCACACGAAACCTCTCAACGCAGCCCAGTGCATGGAGCATGTCAGGATACTCCTGGGCATCTTTCACCTCAATCCTGCTCACTACTCCGGACATTCATTCCGTATCGAAGCAGCTTCTACGGCCTCCCGCCAAGGGGTCCCGGTCCATGTTATCAAGAAATTGGGTAGATGGAAGTCCTCCTGTTTTGCCCGTTACATACCCAATCTGCAAATAGAGATGGCCCAGGCCTTTGTCAAACTCACCCAGTGACAGTCTTGATTCAATAAAGTGCAACCCCTACCTGGATGTTTTGCCCCCTTATTTTGGCATACCGTACATTAGACCAGGGCACACTTTCAGGTCCATTTCAAGTAAGCGAGTTTATGTTAACCTTGTTTGTCATCCTTATCCGTATCGGTCTGAGGGCTCTGGACCATAAATAGAAAGGCCAGTATGGTGGCCTGAAATTATGGGAGGAGCCCGGTGGAATATATAACCAGCCGTCCGCCCGTCTTCCTCGTCGGTTCCGGTGCGCGATACCCGCCCACCCATCCCCTTTATCAGGGCATTTCTCTAAGCATACTCCTCAAGTGAGTACTCATTTCACCCATTTCATATTCATTTCATTTTAAGGTATGCCCCCTTATTTTGGCATACCGTACGTTAGACCAGGGCACACTTTCAGGTCCATTTCAAGTAAGCGAGTTTATGTTAACCTTGTTTGTCATCCTTATCCGTATCGGTCTGAGGGCTCTGGACCATAAATATATATAGTACAGACCTAAAGTTTGGACACACCTTCTCATTCAAAGAGTTTTCTTTATTTTCTTGACTATGAAAATTGTAGATTCACACTGAAGGCATCAAAACTATGAATTAACACATGTGGAATTATATACTGAACAAAAAAGTGTGAAACAACTGAAAATATGTGGATACAGTACACAGCTGATAGTCCTACTGAATAGACTGTTAGAATTTGTATTATGGCAAGAAAAAAGCAGCTAAGTAAAGAAAAATGAGTGGCCATCATTACTTTAAGAAATGAAGGTCAGTCAGTCTGAACAATTGGGAAAACTTTGAAAGTGTCCCCAAGTGCAGTGGCAAAAACCAACCAAGTGCTACAAAGAAACTGGCTCACAAACATTGAAACCATTGTATATGTTATGTATTGACGTCGATGTTCGACGTACTGTGTTAATTGTACCTGTAACTCTATATAATACTCAATAAAGAACTTAAAGTCGAACAAGAAACTGGCTCACATGAGGACCGCCCCAGGAAAGGAAGACCAAGAGCCACCTCTGCTGCGAACGATAAGTTCATCTGAGTCACCAGCCTCAGAAATCGCAGGTTAACAGCAGCTCAGATTAGAGAACAGATCAATGCCACACAGAGTTCTAGCAGCAGACACATCTCTAGAACAACTGTTAAGAGGAGACTGTGTGAATCAGGCCTTCATGGTAAAATAGCTGCTAGGAAGCCACTGCTGAGGACAGGCAACAAGCAGAAGAGACTTGTGAGGGGCTAAAGAACACAAGGAATGGACTTTGCTGGTGACACTGTTGAGGATTTATTCAAAATTGAAGTCATACTGAACCAGCATGGCTACCACAGCATCTTGCAGCGGCATGCTATTCTATCCGCTTTGCGTTTAGTTGGACCATCATTTATTTTCCAACAGGACAATGACCCCAAACACACCTCCAGGCTGTGTAAGGGCTATTTGACCAAGAAGGAGAGTGATGGGGTGCTGCGCCACAGTCACCAGACCTGAACCCAATCGAGATGGTTTGGGGTGAGCTGCACTGGCCAACAAGTGCTAAGCATCTCTGGGAACTCCTTCAAGACTGTTGGAAAGCCATTTCAGGTGACTACCTCTTGAAGCTCATCAACAGAATGCCAAGAGTGTGCGGAGCAGTAATCAAAGCAAAAGGTGGCTACTTTGAAGAACCTAGAATATAAGACATATTTTCAGTTGTTTCACACTTTTTTGTTCAGTATATAATTCCATATGTGTTAATTTATAGTTTTGATGCCTTCAGAGTGAATCTACAATTTTCATAGTCATGAAAATAAAGAAAACTCTTTGAGAAGGTGAAGGTGTGTCCAAACTTTTGGTCTGTACTGTATGTATATATATATATATATATATATATATATTTTAGGGCTGTTACTGATTCAAAATTTCGTGTTCGATTAATCAATTTTTTTCATTGATTGATCGACTAATTTAGATTAATTATAACTCACATACAGATCCAACTACTTTTAGTTGATTTAGCACTGTTGTTATGGCAATGGCCGAAGCTGAACATAGCGGGGCATGGCTAGGATGTCACATGTCATAAACTCAGCCTTACCGTGTCCATGATGCAGTCTCACCGTACCCATAATCTCAGACTTACTGTGCCCATAATCGCAGCCTCACCATTCCCATAATGCAGTCTCACCATGCCCATAATCTCAGCCTCATCGTGCCCATAATGCTATCTCACTGTACCCATAATTGCAGCCTCGCCGTGCCTATAATCGCAGCCTCACCATGCCCATAATTGCAGCCTCGCTGTGCCTATAATCGCAGCCTCACCATGCCCATAATCGCAGCCTCGCTGTGCCTATAATGGCAGCTTCACTGTGCCCATAATGCAGTCTCACCATGCCCATCATGCAGTCTCACAGTGCCCATAACGCAGTCTCACCATGCTCATAATCGCAGCCTCACTGTGCCCATAATCACAGCCTCATTGCAGTCTATGCCTGGATTACACAGTCTGCGGGTATCTCCCACTGTGTGTCTCCGAGCTCAGTGTGAAAACTTTGGCCGCGCTGTGAGAAATGTCCGGCCCTCCTCCTAGATCAGCTTGTGTGATAGACAGAACACTGCGTCTATCACAAGAGCTGATCTAGGTGGAGGGCGGGACTTTTCCCATAGCGCGGCCAAAGTTTTCACACTCAGCTCAGAGACACACAGCGGGAGATGCCCACAGACTGTGTATGACATATAGTGGAGGAGGAGAAGGAGGAGGGAGAGGAGTGCTTTGCTGCAGCCACAGCTTGGCCCAAAGCGGCCCCAGGGCAGGCAGCCTAATGATCAAAAAAAATTTGATCGATCAAAAAAATGAACAATTAATCCAGGAATTATTTGTTAATTTCCACATATACAGTCATGGCCGAAATTGTTGGCAGCCCCATAAATTTTTCCAGAAAATCAAGTATTTCTCACAGAATAGTATTGCAGTAAAACATGTTATGCTATATATATGTTTATTCCATTTGTGTGTATTGGAACAAAACAAAAAAAGGAAGGAAAAAAAGCAAATTGGACATAATGTCACACAAAATTCCAAAAATGGGCTGGTCAAAATTCTTGGCACCCTTTCAAATTTGTGGATAAATAAGATTGTTTCAAGCATGTGATGTTCCTTTAAATTCACCTGGGGCAAGTAACAGGTGTGGGCAATATAAACATCACACCTGAAAGCAGATAAAAAGAAGAGAAGTTCACTTAATCTTTGCATTGTGTGTCTGTGTTAGGGATGAGCCGAACACCTCCTGTCCGGTTCGCACCAGAACCTGCGAACAGACCTAAACTTCGTGTGAACTTTAGAACCCTATTAAAGTCTATGGGACTCGAACGTTCACAATCTAAAGTGCTCATTTTAAAGGGTAATATGCAAGTTACTGTCCTAAAAAGTGTTTGGGGACCCGGGTCTCCTGCCCCAGGGGACATGGATCAATGCAAAAAAAAGTTTTAAAAACTGACGTTTTTTCAGGAGCAGTGATTTTAATAATGATTGAAGTGAAACAATAAAAGTGTAATATTCCTTTAAATGTGGTACTTGGGGGGTATCTATAGTATGCCTGTGAATGGGGCGCATGTTTCCCGTGCTTAGAACTGTCCCTGCACAAAGTGCCATTTGTGCAGGAAAAAAAGTCTTTTAAAATCACTTGCGGCTATATTGTCGGCTCCCCGTAATACAGAGAAAACTCAATGAGTGTTCTCTGTATTAGCCGACAATTCATTCATTTATTGATAAAAAAAAAAAAAGCGGTGGGGTTCCCCTAAATTCAATTACCAGGCCCTTCAGGTCTGATATGGATATTAAGGGGAACCCCGTGTCAAATTAAAAAAAAAAAAATTGACGTGGGGTCCCCCTAAAAATCCATACCAGACCCTTTATCCGAGCACGCAACCTGGCAGGCCGCAGGAAAAGAGGGTGGGACGAGAGAGCGCCCCCCTCCCTCCTGAACCGTACCAGGCCACATACCCTCAACATTGGGAGGATGCTTTGGGGGTCTGTGACCTCTCAAAGCACCTTGTCCCCATGTTGATGAGGACAAGGGCCTCATCCTCACAACCCTGGCCGGTGGTTGTGAGGGTCTGTGGGTGGGGGGCTTATCAGAATCTGGAAGCCCCCTTTAACAAGGGGACCCCCAGATCCCGCCCCCCCCCCCTGTTCCCCTGTTTGAAATGGTAAGGGGGTACAAAATTACCCCTACCATTTCACAAAGAAAGTGTAAAAATGGTTAAATAAGACAAACACACTTTTGAAAAATTCCTTTATTAAAAATAAAAAAAAATAAAAAAAAGATTCCAGCGGTGCTAATCCACTCTTGCTATCCAGCGACGGATCTCCGGGGTCCAGCAATGGATGATCATATCCAGCGATGGGGGATCTCTCAGTCCAGCGCTGTCCATACATCCGTCTTCTGTCTCCACTGCGGAGACACTGCGGAGATCCCAGCGCTGACGTTTCTTATATTAGGAGGGCGGGGTCAGGTGACGGGTGGCCCGCCCTCCTAATATAAGAAACGTCAGCGCTGGGATCCCCTCTGACGCTGGTGAGGGAAGCCAGGGGTTCCCCAGTGACGTATGGGTGACCCCACCCCCTCTGATGTAACGCAGGTTTCCGTTACATCAGAGGGGGCGGAGTCACCCATACGTCATTAGGGAATCCCTGCTCCCCTCACCAGCGTCAGAGGGGCGGGGTCAGGTGACAGGTGGTCCCGCCCTCCTAATATAAGAAACGTCAGTGCTGGGATCCCCGCAGTGTCTCCGCACTGGAGACAGAAGACGGATGTATGGACATCGCTGAACTGAGAGATCCCCGTCACTGGATATGATCATCCATCGCTGGATAGCAAGAGTGGATTAGCACCGCTGGAATCTTTTTTTTATTTTATTTATTTTGAATAAAGGAATTTTTCAAAAGTGTGTTTGTCTTATTTTACCATTTTTACACTTTCTTTGTGAAATGGTAGGGGCACTTTTGTACCCCCTTACCATTTCAAACAGGGGGGGGCCAGGATCTGGGGGTCCCCTTGTTAAAGGGGGCTTCCAGATTCTGATAAGCCCCCCGCCCGCAGACCCTCACAACCACCGGCCAGGGTTGTGAGGATGAGGCCCTTGTCCTCATCAACATGGGGACAAGGTGCTTTGAGGGGTCACAGACCCCCAAAGCATCCTCCCAATGTTGAGAGCATGTGTCCTTGTACGGTTCAGGAGGGAGGGGGGGCGCTCTCTCGTCCCCCCCTCTTTTCCTGCCAGGTTGCGTGCTCGGATAAAGGGTCTGGTATGGATTTTTAGGGGGACCCCCACGTGAAATTTGATGCAGGGTTCCCCTTAATATCCATACCAGACCTGAAGGGTCTGGTATGGATATTTAGGGGGACCCCCGCGTCAATTTTTTTTTTTATTTGACACGGGGTTCCCCTTAATATCCATATCAGACCTGAAGGGCCTGGTAATTGAATTTAGGGGAACCCCCACGCTTTTTTTTTTTTATCAATGAATGAATGAATTGTCGGCTAATACAGAGAACACTCATTGAGTGTTCTCTGTATTACGGGGAGCTGACAATATAGCCGCAAGTGATTTTAAAAGACTTTTTTTCCTGGACAAATGACACTTTGTGCAGGGACAGTTCTAAGCACCAGAAACATGCGCCCCTTCACAGGCATACTATAGACACCCCCCCAGGTACCACATTTAAAGGAATATTACACTTTTATTGTTTCACTTTAATCATTATTAAAATCACTGCTCCTGAAAAAACTGCTGTTTTTAAAACTTTTTTTTGCATTGATCCATGTCCCCTGGGGCAGGACCCAGGTCCCCAAACACTTTTTAGGACAGCAACCTGCATATTACCCTTTAAAATTAGCACTTAAGATTTCTCCCATAGACTTGTATAGGGTGTTCCGGCTTTTCGAATTTGCCGCGAACAGCCCAAATTGTTCACTGTTCGCTGAACAGGCGAACAGGCAATGTTCGAGTCGAACATGAGTTCGACTCGAACTCGAAGCTCATCCCTAGTCTGTGTGTGCCACACTAAGTATGGACAACAGAAAGAGGAGAAGAGAACTGTCTGAGGACTTGAGAACCAAAATTGTGGAAAAATATCAACAATCTCAAGGTTCCAAGTCCATTTCCAGAGATCTAGATTTGCCTTTGTTCACAGTGCGCAAACTTATCAAGAAGTTTGCAAGCCATGGCACTGTAGTTAATCTCTCTGGGCGTGGACGGAAGAGAAAAATTGATGAAAGGTTGCAACATTTTTGGAGTTTTGTGTGACATTATGTCCAATTTGATTTTTTTCCTCCCTTTTTTGTTTTGTTCAAATACACACAAAGGCAATAAACATGTGTATAGTAAAACATGTGTTACTGCAATACTTGATTTTCTGGAAAAATGTATGGGGTGCCAACAATTTCGGCCATGACTGTGTATATATATATATATATATATATATATATATATATATATATATATATGTCTGCATATTTTGTTGTTAAACATCTTTCCTCATTTACTCTCTGGTGAAATTACAGATAGGAAAATAAAATAAAAAAACAACCCAAAAGAGATTCTAACCTTTCCCTACACTGCCAAAAACTTAAATATACAGTTTTGGTTGCACAATTTGCCTCATTAGTGGCAGTGCAGCAGTTAATATATAGTATAAATAATAATATATATATATATATATATATATATATATATATATATATATATATATATAATCTCATAACTTTTGACAAAGCTTTTAAAAAAAAAAAAAACTCAACAGAGGCTGGCTGATAAAACATGGGGAATAGCCCATAGCACAGCCAGTTCTAAAAAGATTCTAGAATTACCAACATACCCAAAATAGAACATTAAACAGGGCATTAGTAAGGAACACATAGCACAACAAATTTTAACTAAACACACTTAAGTAAACAAATGAAGATTACACTGAAGATTATCTACAGGGGAAATTTAAAATACAAGAATATCATTCTGTTTTCTTTTGACAACAAAGCACATTTCAGCAATGATAGACGTGTCTTCTTTCAAACAAGTTACACTGGGGAGTATATGAAAGATATTTCTCAATATAGGCTTGAGATGTAAATTAGGTTATAAATACATTATTATGAATCATTAAATACCTGCATTGTGATTCTTCTTTTGCTTGTGGATGTAGACTATATTGAGAAACCAAAATTTCCATATTATGGAAAACCTGCTGTAAATGTTCTTGCTTCTTCACAGAAAATGTATGAAACTGTATTTGCAGATAATTTTAAGAATAGCAGGGGTATTTTACGCTACATGGACCAAAGACTAGATGAGTCAGACAGCACTATTTATGGAATTGTATATGCAAATGAAAATATTTTCTTGGGTGGCTTCTCCTTGTGAAGACATAAGGCAAGAGCTGCATCTAAACGGTAGGTGCTTCCTGCATGGTGAAACATGTCTATCACTGCAGGAGCAGAATTTTTCAAGTGTTTGTCCAGTGTAACTTTAATATGTAGCTTTTGATTTCAAACCTGTACTACACACATTACAACAAGTGGCAATGGGACCCCGTGCTACCAGCTGATTGCACAGCTATGTCTTGGGCTATTTAGTTGTGACCTGACTGTGGCTCTGAGAGGAGTCAGAGGCTGCATGGGGCGGATAGAGCCTGCATGTCTGCAGGAGGCAAATATGTCTGTGACAGAGCAGCAAAGAGCTGATCGTGAGTAAGCTATAAGTGTGCTTGACTCTAAGAAACTCTTTTGTTCTGAGGAGCAGACCTGAGGCCTTGGCTGTAAGCCTGAAACATTCATGTGGCAAGAGAGTAAGCCAGGAGTCTGAAGTATACTGATTGTGAAATATACAGTAATGCTGGAACCCCTTGTGTGGGCAACTTATGTCTTTGAGAACTTTTCTGTGCTTTTAAATAAAAGTGGGTTACCACGCCTTTTACAAATAGTTTTGGACTGGCGCACTCACTGAAAAAGCACCTACCGAATGCTGATCACCCCAATCTTATAATATATATATACACACACACACACACATACACATACATACACACACTATATACCAGGGATATGCAATTACCGGACCTCCAGCTGTTGCAGAACTACAACTCCCATGAGGCATAGCAAGACTCTGATAGCCACAAGCATGAGACCCAGAGGAAGAGGCATGACGGGGCTTGTAGTTTTGAAACAGCTGGAGGTCCACTAATTACATATCCCTGCTATATACCTATATATTGTAACAGTGCCAAACCCTGCCACTCGGAAAATGGTTGGAAAATTGAGACAGGGGTTTCATATGTGCAAAGTGTGGGACTCTAGAGCAGTGGCCATCAACCCTGTCCTCAGGGCCCACTAACAGGCCAGGTTTGCAAGATAACTGAAATACATCACAGGTGATGTCATTTGCTGCTCAGTGATTGCAGTATTCTAGTCTGCATCTACCCAAGGTAATATATAAAACCTGGCCTGTTAGTGGGCCCTGAGGACAGGGTTGATGACCACTGCTCTAGAGTATTGATTTTGAGCTGAGAAAACAGTTTTTAAAGTTTTCCTTGGATTTCTGTATTCCTGGATTGGGCTCCATAGTGTGGAGATTTTGTAGTGCTTTGGGAGGGAAAAAATCTTGAACCCAGTGTCCACATTTTGTTGAAGACCAGCAGGGTGTGTGTGCAGCTGCACAGCCTTTATAATGAAGGACTGAGAATAGTTCAGGGCTCCAGAGAGGAGGGAGATGTGCTTCCGTATGGAGTTAGGTGTGTGTTCCTGTCTGGAGAGAGAAGCGATCTACTTGAGAGACAGTACTGCATGTGGGAGAGATTCCATGCCTATGGGACTGGGAAAGTCTGTGTGACTAAGAGAGACCAGGGGGCAGAATGAATCTGAGTCTCAGAGGAGTGAGAGAGTCTAGGGTCTCAGGAGAACTCCTATCTAGATGCCTGAAGAGCGTCCATGCAGCTGTGTGTGGAGAAGTAGTTCTAAAGCCTCAAGGTTTTTTACCTTAATGCATTCAATGCATTAGGGTAAAAAAAACCTTCTCTGCTGCAGGATCCCTACCTGAGCCTGATCTGATCCAGGGACATGCACAAGAGCAACGGTTTTCATTGCTGTCCCCCTTCTAACTGGGCAGATTGATAGCAAGGGGAGCCATTGACTCCTGTCATTCAACTACAGTGTCGAGGGAGTGGGGGGCGGGGCTTGTCTGTTTCTGTCAATGGATGCAGCAGCTGGGCTCAGGAGCGAGCCTGCATAGGTGTCCCCATGGAAATTGGTTTCCTATTGGGGGC
Source organism: Lithobates pipiens (assembly GCF_037356315.1). Lineage (NCBI taxonomy): Eukaryota > Metazoa > Chordata > Amphibia > Anura > Ranidae > Lithobates > Lithobates pipiens. The sequence goes on from NW_027507758.1 coordinate 183,846,362, forward strand.
ACCAGCAAGAGACGAGGAGCTAGGAGCACCGGCAGGGACCCGAGATGAGGATGATCGTGGCCGCTCTGTGTAATTCCATTGCACAGAGCAGGTAAGTATAGACAAGTTTTGTTTTATTCTTTTATTGTCTTTACAATCACTTTAAAGAGGAGCTGTGTACATTGAAGTGAAGCTGTATAGATTTGAGAGAGCCAGGTGGCTTGGTATTTTGTTATGTTGTTGGTTTATGCTGTGTGCAACTGAAACCCTTGCATGGGTAAGTTTGTGGAATTTACATTAATCTGTTTTATTAAAGTGGGCTACCAAGTCCTTAAAACACATGGCATGGACTTCACTAAAAAACACTGCTACCACTGACCTAAACAATTCCAATGTGACAATCCATTCTGTTCTGCTTCAGTTCACCAGGGGAATTGTTCAGATCCCTGCTGATCGAAATGGATGCCACCTATGTGAAAGGACCCTTAGGAATCCCTTCTGTCAGAATATACTCATCAGCACCCCCAGCTAAAACTGGTAGTACAAGTCATTTGACAACATGTTCCTCAGTGTTTACCCCCTCCGAATTCTGTTTTTTAAGTGGGTCCTCCTGCTTGTTTTCAGCAGGGTCCTCCTGCTTGGAGGCTTCCTCAATACATTCAATTTCACATTCACCCCTCTATGGCTCATGCAGATCTTCTATATGTGTTTTCCATATCAGTGCTGCGCTTTTCCTCTCACTCATTCAACTCCTTTGCTGAGTTAAGTTGCAGATGATTATTTTCCTCCAAACATAGAATGTAGATTTCTATTTAAAGACACCTACACCTAGTTTTCAAAACAATTTGGCCATCTCTAAATACAATAAAATAGGACCACTTAAAAGCAACACACGTTTCTTTAGAGAAAACCATTTACATTCAGTTCCATGTTCCTCATATACATACTGAAATGCACTGCAGGCATCTTAAAAAAATAGAAAAGTTGAATTCAATCACTTGTTTTAAAGGCCTCCCTTATTTTACGTCATACAACGTAATTAAGTTGACATTTTTCTTAAGAAACAGAACCATCCCTGAGGCATCAATGGATTTATCACCTTACATTTACTATTGCATTAACACAAACTAAATTAGGAATATCACTTGTTCTGCAGCACCAACTTTTCAATTATTTTCTCTTCTATTGGTTGCATTTTACTTTCCTTCCGGTCTAAAATTTGGTTTTGTAGTGGCTTATAAATTTTGAGCAAAGCACTAAAAGTAATACAAATGGGTAAGCTGTTATTGAAATTGCTGCCAAAGGGGAAAGAGAAACCATGCAGGTAAAGCTCTTTACTATACTCCTTCGCAGGACTTTCATGAAAGGAACTACATAGACATCTTTCTACTGAAGAACAAACTGAGGTCTTGTAAAATTGTAGAGTAAACTGTGGATCACAACCTGCCAGGAAGCTATGCATTCACTTATGGCATAATGCTGGCTTGGCAAGCTGCAGGACCCCAATATACCTATTACATTATTTGCATATTCTCGATGTAGTAATAAGTTCACCTAATAGCTTAAATAATGCACCCAAAGGAAGATTTAAAGTCACAGCATACACTTTTGCCGCGTACAGACTATTGCACATTCCCACAACAAAATCCATGGGATTTTTTCAGACGGATGTTGGCTCAAACTTGTCTTGCATACACATGGTCACAAAAAGTTATCGGAATTTCCAAATGTCAAGAACGCGGTAACGTACAACACATACGACAGCACTAGAAAGAGGAGGCTCAATACCAAGTGCATCACCCTTTGGACTCCTTCCGCTAATCTCGTGTTAGTAGAAATTTGGTGACAGAGGATTCGCGCTTTTCAGCCTCCTGCTTTTACGATCATTACTGCTCTTCAGTTTGTGCTTGTGGGTTCGTATTTCTATTACGTATTTGATTTTCAGTGCGTTCTTGTCTGCTTGTATCTGATTTTCAGCTCCAGCCTTTGTTTTTTAGTGTTTTCTGTTAGTTAGTTCTGACCAGCCAACTGTTTTGAAGCCATGAGGACCCTCACCTCAGACCAGAGGGTTTATAACTACCGTCTGTCCAGAGCTAGAAGAGTGGTGGAGAACGCTTATGGGATAATGGCCAGCCAGTTCCGCCTAATCCTTACGCCAATCAATATGGCGGAATATAAAGCTAACCGTATAATCCTTGCATGCTGCATTCTACACAACTATTTAAGGAGAAATTCAATGAACTATGTGGCCTCAGTTGAGCCTGAAGCCAGACTTCAACAAGAAACCTTGATGGCGCTTGAAGCTGGCCGCCCTGGCTTGCCGCCCCAAAGCGCCCGCGAAGTAAGACAGAAGTATGTTGAGTACTTTGGGGAGGCCATTGATATGCCAGAAACTGTTTAAGAAACATTTTATCCTACATTTTTTAACTTAAACTGAAAGAAGATTTCCTTTGATTTACTGCCTGGGTTTCTTTTAGCTGTCTCCTAGGTTCTCCAATGGGCTTTTCTTTTTGGACATTTTCTTCAATAGTGCAAATGTAATTTATTTGATACATGAGGTGACAATATCTTCTTCAGCAAACTATTATTATGTTGTGGGTCTGCTGCACACACACCTTGTATTTGTTGTTAATGTACGTAATGCATTACTGACAAAAATATTCATAATTTTCAGCACCATGAATGAATTTTGGGGAGTCATGAAAATGGAGTGATTGGGGCAAATTAGAAAGCACTATGGGAGTTATTTACTAAAGGAAATTCCACTTTGCACTCCAAGTGAAACTGCACGTGTAGTGCAAAGTGGATTTGCCTTTAGTAAATAACCCCAATTGTCACTGTAAACACCAACTTACTACAAAAATTGCTATTGAGCATTAAAAGAAGAAGCCACATGTTGTTGATTAGAAAACATTTTACTGAAAGCACATTCACATGTGCGTTAGAAAAGGATTTTGGAACAAACCAACATCTTTGGTGCATATTTTTTTTTAGTTTCACATTGTAAATATTCTTTTTTTGGTTAAACAGGCATGTTTTAAAGCATAACATACACAACTCAGGAACTTACAAAATTCAACTCTGACAATGTGAAGGCAATATCAGACATGAGTATGTCCAAACTGTGTGGATCTTGCCTTCATCAGATGGGGTGATGTCACCCCTGTAAAAGCCAAATTTTGAAGATACACACAAATTGGGATTCAAACTGGGGATTTCCCTCCTGATCCCATGGCTAATGTCAACATGTGCTAGTTCCCATCATGGGGGATCAATGGATGTGTTTTGGGGGTGCAACCCTTTCCTCTCACCTAATTAACCTCCCTGGCGGTATGATTATTTCGGATTTTAGGTGCTAAAAGTGGTACAATTATTTTGCATGAAAATTTGGCATTTTATATTGTAGTCCTGTAATTCTTAGGAATAACTGTCCAAACCAGAGTCTAGCAGACATCCCGGGTATGATAAAGTTTGAAAAATGAAATCATAAATTATAATATAATAAATAACTATAAATAATTATACCAATAATAATATAACAATAATAAAAATTATTCAATAATGTAATCAAATCAAAAACACTGAAATCTGCTCAGTTGCAGAATTATCACTGTCATTACTTTTCAATATTTGATGACGGATCTCCCCACAAATCGCTATTGCTCAATTCTGGGAGTGATTCCAATTTATTATCGCTGTTTTCTAGCTGGTCTAAAACCATTTTTGATGTAAAGGGACAGTTTTGGTTGCTATGGACAATCTCCAGTTTCCAGGCATAAAGAACAGTATTTATAATATAAAACTGCATGCAGAGCACTGGGCAGACCACTAGGGACAAAGAGGATGTGAAATTATTACAAACAGCAATGTAATCTGTAATCTGTAAGATTACATTATACTGTATGTATACTGTGGGTTTCACTTTTTGAATTTGGCGCCGTTCTCCGTCCCCGTGCGTCGCAACACTCACAGGGAACGGAGATCGGCTCCTTGATGAATCGAGCGGAGTACGAGCCGCTCGTACAACTGGGGGGAAATTGCTGGATCCAAGGGAGAAGGTAAGTAACCTCCTCTTGCATACAGCGATGCGGTCCCGAGTCTGGCTCGGGGTTACCGCTTTTGGTGTAAAACTTCCACCCCAAGCCTTTTTTTGGGAATACCGCCAGGGGGGTTAAGTTGGGAGGAAGGAGTTGCACCCACAAAACGCATACATTAATATCCCGTGATGGCAGATAGCACATGTTGCCTTTTAATATACTTGAAAATTTTTTTTTTTTTTTTATTAAAAAATACACGAGAAAACTGTGCAATTTTTGTGTGTATATATATATATTTTCTAAATCACGATTGCACCACATTCTCTCCCCGATGAGGATCTGGGCACTTTCACTGGTGAAATGATATTCTTCTTGCACAACATCCACATCATCTAAAATAAAAAACACACCATGTATTATAAATATGCAGGAACAAATATCTTACCTGAAGCTGTGGTCTCAGACACTCACCTTTTTGTGTTGACAATTTCGCCAACTTCATAAACCTCTCCCTCTTCATCCTTTGCTTGTGGTGTGGGGATTTCCCCTTCTTTAGGAGGTAGGGGGTCCCTGATATCCTCAGATGTCCCGAGTCTTTTCTCCCCTATGTGAATAAAAAATAGGTATAGTTAGCACACAGATAGTGGAGGGCAGAAATAGGAATATGAAACATTGCTTAGAAGTGTCATACAATTGTCTGTTTTGGCAGAGTTCCAAGCTGACAAACATTTTATTTCCTTTCTAAAGCTGGAATACTTACCTTTTTGTTAAAGTATCGCACATGTAGACACCCCTATCGTATCCACTGGAGCACCTGTGTGGTACACCACAAAAAGTTTGATTCTTGTGTCCCACACTAGTGCTCCTGCGTCCAGATGTGTAAACAGCTGCTGAGTGTCCTCTCCTTACACTGAATCAAGTTTGCATTTTATTCTAGTTACAAACACATCTAGACAACAAACTTATTTTAATACAAATAGGCATGAACAAATGTAGTTAACCTGTATCTGCCTAAAACATCTTATAAGTGGGCAAACTAACAATGTTTCCTACGACGATTGTGCCCATGAACGTGCCATTTTTTAAAATGTACAACAGTAAAGAAAAGAACACGGAGCAGCATGAACGTTAAGAATAAGAATAGGAACACACGATAAAATACTTACTTTTTTGCAGCACACTCTTGATTCTTCTGTACTTATCATGCGCCCTCAATTTGAGGTCTGACCATCATTTCCTCAGTTGATCCTTGGATCGTCATACCCCAAAATTCCTGTGCACACTCTTCACAACTTTAGGGATGATCTTGGCCTTTCTCACATTTGGGATTGGGTACGGTCCATACTTCCCATCATAGTCGGCCCTCTTGAAGATGTCCAAAGTCTCCACCATCTCTATAAAGGCCATAATTGAGGCCTTCAATCTCCTCCGTGATCCAGCCTTTTGTCTTTGCACCTGTTGTCTCTACACCATGTGCTTTCCCACTGTGCCGAAAGACAGGGGGCGGGGAATAGACTAGAAAGAATGAAAGGGGCAGGTGGAGTTTCACGCGTGAGCAGTGTAAATAAAGCTGAATTTCATGCGTGCGTCTTACGTATGATCTAGGAGCGGAGAACGAAAACGACGATCGTTATAACGAAGGTACAATTTTAAGTTGGTGCATCAGTGGCCTATACTGCTTATAGATTGAGAACTATATTGGGTCAGATTAGGAGAGTTTTGCCTGACATTAGAGTTTGTCTTGTGTTGTGTCTTGCAGAGAAAATTGATCTATTCAATGATCAGGACTTTATCCCCATATTCATTGATATGTAGGGAGCTGCCCTGTCTGTGACAGGTAAACCACACCTTTTATAAAAATAAACCAAAGGCAGCACTGGATCAATTGCTGGAATTTTTGAAGCTGGTGATCCTCACAGCAGACATCCCCTATTTGAAGGCCCTAATTGGTGGCATGAGGAGCACTTATAATAGGGAGCGCAAGAAGGTCTAGGATTCCCTGAGATCAGGAGCAGCAGATGACATTTATGTACCCAGGCAGTGGTACTATGACAGACTGCATTTTCTGCCAGGCTAGTAGGGAAGAGCTTCGTGTTTGAATCGAACCCATGTTCGTCTCGAACATCGGCTGTTCGTCCGTTTGGCGCTCCAAATTTGAGTGGCGTGTCATGGCCTATAATTCACTGGCATCGCAGTGAATTGCTGGCTGATAATTGGCCAAGCATGCACTATGACTCGCATGCTTTGGCCAATCACAGCGCAGAAAAAAAGGAGAGCCGTAATTGGCCAAAGCCAGAGTGGCTTTGGCCAATTATGGCTCAGAGGGTTTAGTACATGCCCCACACCACATATAAGGGCGCCTGCGCGGCAGCCTTGTGTAATGTGTTCTGGGGGCGGAGAGAGAAAGGCAGAAGGACAGTGGGATTTCATTTCATTTGAAACTGTTGCAAATACAGTCGGTGTATTGTGCCATCTACACAGTGTACACCTAAAGCTACCCCAATTGCTGGTGTTCTTCTGATCCTATCCACAGGCAGCTGTAGCAATTAGGGTTGGTGTATTGTGCCATCTGCACAGTGTGCACCTAAAGCTACCCCAATTGCTGATGTTCTTCTGATACTATAACACAGACAGGCAGCTGCAGTAATTACAGTCAGTGTATTGTGTCATCTGCACATGTGCACATAAAGCTACCCCAATTTCTGGTGTTCTGCTGATCCTATCCGCAGGCAGCTGCAGCAATTACAGTCAGTGTATTGTGCCATCTGCACAGTGTGCACCTAAAGCTACCCCAATTTCTGGTGTTCTGCTGATCCTATACCACAGGCAGCTGCAGTAATTACAGTCAGTGTATTGTGTCATCTACACAGTGTGCACATAAAGCTACCTCAATTACTGGTGTTCTTCTGATCCTATACCACAGGCAGGCAGCTGCAGTAATTACAGTCGGTGTATTGTATAATCTGCACAGTGTGTGCCTAAACCTACCCCAATTGCTGGTGTTCTGCTGATTCTATACCACAGGAAGCTGCAGTAATTACAGTTGATGGATTGTGTCATCTGCACAGTGTGCACATAAAGCTACCCCAATTTCTGGTGTTTTGCTGATCCTATACCGCAGGCAGCTGCAGTAATTACAGTCAGTGTATTGTGTCATCTGCGCAGTGTGCACATAAAGCTACCCCAATTGCTGGTGTTCTTCTGACCCTATACCACAGGTAGGCAGCTACAGTAATTACAGTTGGTGTATTGTGTCATCTGCACAGTGTGTGCCTAAATCTACTCCAATTGCTGGTGTTCTGCTGATCCGTTACCACAGGCAGCTGCAATAATTACAGTTGGTGGACTGTGTACTCTGCACAGTGTGCACATAAAGCTATCCCAATTGCTGGTGTTCTCATACTAATAATACTACAGGTAGGCAGTTGTCTTTTATCAGTGTAGGGACTGAGGTACAGTTTGATGTTTGGAGTATGGACAGTCTGCAAATTACTAGCTACTAGGTCCGCAAAGGTCCTTTTAAGGACTGGTATAGGTGTACAGTATGTAGGGTTGTACACGTATAATATACTTTCTTTCAAATATAGAAAGTATATTATGGTGCACTGCTGACTGCTGTGCTGCTGAGTGCTGACCGATTCTGCAGTTGTCTTTTATCAGTGTAGGGACTGAGGGACAGTTTGGTGTTTGGAGCAGGGACAGTCTGCAAATCACTAGCTACTAGATCCACAAAGGTCCTTTTAAGGACTGGTATAGGTGTACAGTATATAGGGTTGTACACGTATAATATACTTTCTTTCAAATATAGAAAGTATATTCTGGTGCACTGCTGACTGCTGTGCTGCTGAGTGCTGACCGATTCTGCAGCTGTCTTTTATCAGTGTAGGGACTGAGGGACAGTTTGGTGTTTGGAGCAGGGACAGTCTGCAAATCACTAGCTACTAGGTCCACAAAGGTCATTTTAAGGACTGGTATAGGTGTACAGTATGTAGGGTAATACACATATAATATACTTGCACTTGTAATACACGTATAATATACTTTCTTTCAAATATAGAAAGCATATTATAGTGCACTGCACTGCTGTGCTGCTGACCGATTCTGCAGCTGTCGTTTCTCAGTGTAGGGAGGGACAGTTTGGTGTTTGGAGCAGGGACAGTCTGCAATTCACTAGCTACTAGCTAGCTACTATTAGGTCCACAAAGGTCCTTTTAAGGACTGGTATAGGTGTACTATTTGGTGTGCAGTATATAGTGGTGTAATACAAGTATAAAATACTTGCAAATATAGAAAGCATAGTATAGTGCATTTCCACTGTGCACCATTGTGACTGCTGAGCGGTTCTGAAGTGATACTAGAAAGAGTGACAAACGCAATTAAAAAAAAAGTATTATAACTGGTGTGATAGACCAGTGGCCCCCCAAAAGGACAGATTGAAGCTGGGTGTTATATACCTTCTTCCACATACATACTGCACTTCTCTAGAGACTTTTGTCACAGGGTCATTTAAAAAATGACAGGCAGAGGAAGAGGCAGGCCTTTCCGCAGGGGTGGTAGGGGTAGGGTAGGAGCAACAGGCTTGAGCCAAAGTGGCAAATTGCATAAGGTGCGTTTGATTACGTCAAAGGATGCACCAGACTTGGTTGAGTGGCTCACTCAGCCTTACTCTTCTGCACCCTCCTCATCCTCTCGATCTGCACCCTCTTCTTCACTCTCTGCTGTGTGCACCCCCAAAGACACTACCACCAACACCACCACCACCATATACCTTCTGCTTGAGCCACAGGAATTATTTTCCAATCCATCACAAGACATTGCCGATGCGCAGCCACTCGTGGCATTGGATCAGGAAGAGGAGGTAGAAACAACCGCCACTCAGCAGTCTGACGACAGTACCCAGATCAGCCCAAATAGGAGGTTGGTCTCGGTGTTGCTGCCTACTCCGAGATCTCTAATTATAGCGGCGGGGAAGGTGACGTTGATGATGACGTGTCTAGTGATGTCACGTGGGTACCGACAAGAGGGGAAGAGGAGGGGAGTTCAGAGGGAGATATGGGCCAGCAGATAGGTAGGAGAAGCAGGCGGAACTTAGATTGCACAGGAGGGACAAAACAGACTGCTAATGTATCAGGAGCGAGGCATCAACCATGTACAGTCACATCTGGCGCTCCCAGGACGCCTGCACATGGCTCCGCAGTGTGGGCTTTTTTTAAAGTGTTCGCTGCTGACAATAGTGTTGCCATCTGCAGCCTTTGCAGTCAACACATAAGTCGCGGTAAGCCCAACAGTCACCTAGAGACGACCGCCTTAAGAAGGCACATGAGCTGCCATCACCGAGCCCAGTGGGAGCAACAGAACACATAACGTCACACTCCAGGCTCTCACCGTCCAGCCTCGTCTTCTACTTCTCCTTCTCCTCTCTCCTCACAATTGTCCTCCACTCCACCTTCCATCATGCCGTCCTCACGTTTTTCTGGAAAAAGGCAGGCTTCCGATGGCCAAATGTTCGAGTGTAAAAAAAGGATGACGCCGGATAACCCTCTTGCCCAATGATTGATGGCTGGCTTGTGAGAACTACTGCCATATAAACTGATGGACTCCGAGGCCTTTAGAAAATTTGTGGCCATTGGAACACTACAATGGAAGGTCCCAGCAAGGAAGTATTTCTCACAGAAGGGTATCCCAGAGCTATATGGCCATGTTCAGCGGCAAGTGAATGTATCTCTGGCACACAGTGTCAGTGCCAAGATACATCTAACCACAGACATGTGGTCTAGCAAACACGGGCAGGGAAGGTATATAACTTTTACTGCCCACTGTGTTAATCTTCTGATGGCCGTCAAGCATGTAACCTGTGGCACCCGTGTAGATTTGATTTTACCACCACGGATTGCATGCAGGCCTGGCTCTTCTTCTCCTCCTCCTACTCCATCCTCCCTCTCCTCCTCGGCTGACTCCTCCTTTTCCGCTGCTAGCGTCTCTTCCGCTGCGCCCGCTCAAGATCCCCAGAACCTATTCGACTGCTAGGTGAGACGTTGCCATGCTGTGTTGCGTCTGTTGTGCCTGGAAGCCAAGAGCCACACTGGCCCTGCACTCCTTTCAGCTTTGCATTCACAGGCAGATCAGTGGCTAACACCATTCAATTTGACAGTTGGTAAAGTGGTGTGTGACAATGGTGCCAATCTGCTTAGCGCATTGAAGCAGGGCAAAATTACACATGCACCATGCATGGCACATGTCTTAAACTTGGTCATGCAGCGATTAGTTGTCAAATACCCTGGGGTCCAGGACATCTTTCGGCAGGCAAGGAAGATCTCGGCCCATTTCAGAAGATCTTACATGGCCATGGCTCGCCTTGCTGACATTCACAATCTGCCAGTCAGACGTCTTATTTGCGATTGCCTGACGCGATGGAATTCAACCTTCTATATGCTTGATAGTCTGCTCCAGCAGAAACGTGCAGTTAACGACTACCTGAACGAACTCTGCGGCAGAACAGGTTCTGGGGAGCTTGTTTTTTTTTCACCGCGCCAGTGGCTGCTCATGCACGATGCATGCAGACTTCTGCGGCCATTTGATCAGATCACCAAACTGGTCAGTCGCAGCCATGGCGCTATCAGTGACATCGTACCTTATACCTTCTTTATGGAGCATGCATTGCATCGTGTCATTGATCAAGCCATGGAGGAGCAGGAAGATGAGAAGTCGTAATGCTGGATGAATTCCCAGGGGGGCTACTCTATCTGAGACAAGTCAACAACAGGAGTCTGAAGAAGAGTCAGAGGAGGATGGTGCCGGGGCAGATGAGGAGGAGCAAGAAGAGCATGCTTTAAACCTTTCTTGGATCCCTGTTGTCCGTGGATGGGGAGAGGAGAACGAGAAGGATGACATTATCCTGGATGATGAGCAGGAGCCAGGCCACCACACCGCTTCCAGTTTAGTGCAAATGGGGGCCTTCATGCTCCAGTGTTTTAACAGGGACCCCCATATAAAAAGCATAAAGGTCAAGGACCAGTACTGGGTGGCAACGTACTTAGACCCCCGGTACAAACACAAAATGGCAGAAATGTTACCATCATCACAGAGGGCGGCTGTCAGAATGGAGCACTTCCAGGCCTTGCTTAGAGAAATGCTGCATTCTGCTTTTGCGTGCGCTGGCAGAGGAGGAATTCCCACTCCCAGAGAAAGAGTTGGGGGTACCAATCCAACAGCGCATGCAAGAAGAGGGTGGTTTGAAGATGTGTTGGTGACTTCTGATATGAGATCATTCTTTCAGCCGACCCATTGACAGGTCTCATCCGGATCCAGCATCAGGGAACGCCTAGAACGACAGGTGTCCGACTACATCGGGTTAACGGCCGATGTGGATGCTCTGAGAAGTGATGAACCCCTGGACTACTGGGTGGGCAGGCTTGACCTCTGGCCAGAGCTTGCCCAATTTGCAATGGAACTGTTGGCTTGCCCCTCGTCCAGTGTCCTGTCCGAAAGGACGTTCAGCACAGCAGGGGGGATCATGACCGATAAGCGCACTCACCTAGCTCACGACAGTGTTGACTACCTCACATTTCTAAAAATGAATGAGGCATGGATCTCAGAGGAATTCAACACATGTGACCAGTAGATCATGTATATGCATAACTCTATAAACGATTTATTTAATCTAGCACACAGACCTTTTTTCTACCTTTGGCTCCCTTCCTTGTACAAAAAAAGCACACCGTACTATATGCCCGTACCCTCCTTTTTGAAGAGGTTGAGTGGTGTCATATTTTTGGGTCCCACAGCGAGTTGCTTGTATCAGTGCTGGTGTCAGTGCTCTCTATCTCGGTGCTGGTGTCATTGCTCTCTATCTCAGTGCTGGTGTGACCTCAGTGCTCTCTATCACGGTGCTGGTGTCAGTGGTCTCTATCACGTTGCTGGTGTCATTGCTCTCTATCACGGTGCTGGTGTCAGTGCTCTCTATCTCGGTGCTGGTGTCAGTGCTCTCTATCTCGGTGCTGGTGTCAGTGCTCTCTATCACGGTGCTGGTGTCAGTGCTCTCATGGTGCTGGTGTCAGTGCTCTCTATCACGATGCTGGTTTCAGTGCTCTCTATCACGGTGCTGATGTCAGTGCTCTCTATCTCAGTGCTGGTGTCAGTGCTCTCTATCATGGTGCTGGTGACAGTGCTCTCTATCACGGTCCTGGTGTCAGTGCTCTCTATCTCGGTGCTGGTGTCAGTGCTCTCTATCACGGTGCTGGTGTCAATGCTCTCTATCACGGTGCTGATGTCAGTGCTCTCTATCTCGGTGCTGGTGTCAGTGCTCTCTATCACGGTGCTGGTGTCAGTGCTCAGTCTCTATCTCGTGCTGGTTTCAGACAGTGAGGGAGATAGCAGCGGAGAAGCCAATCAGCAGGCAGTGCCAGCACCATGGCTGAGGATCAGCACTGGACTGGCACATCCGGACCACTGCAGTGGAGCCCTGCACAGGTGGGGGTAAGGGTCGGGCAGAGAGAGGGGCTCAAGCACAGGTTGGCACACTGGGACGCTGGCACAGGACTGTGCTGCCCTGACTGTGGCACTGATCATCTCCTCCACTCACTTCATAGCCTGCCCTGACCTTGCCTCTCCTCCATGGCCTTCATGCGCTCCTGAATTGTTAAAATTTCACAGATAAAAAAAGAATGCTTGACATGGTCGATCCCAGATTCACTTAATACTTTTGTTATGTCAGTGTCCATGTTGTGGGACTATGTGTGCACAGCTAGTAAGTATTTTGTGGCTGAAAATATGACCTGGAGGTTTTTAAGATTCGCCTGCCATTAAAGTCAATGGGGTCTGCCGCGAACCGCAAGGTTCGCAAACTTTTGGCCGCGTTCGCAAAACGTCCTGTTGGAAGTTCGTCCATCACTACTTATTGTTCTCCTTAACAAATCCAACCATTTTTTTCCAAGCTCTTATGCCCCGTACACACGAGCGGACTTTTCAACATCCAAACTCCGACGGACTGAGTCCGTTAGACTATTCGATCGTGTGTGGGCTGCAACGGACTTTTGATTCGCCAAAGTCTGACGGACTTTAGAAATGAAGCATGCTTCAAATTTTCCCGACGGAACTCCGCCGGACCCGGTCCCCTTCGAAAAATCCGCTCGTGTGTATGCTACTCCGACGGACTAAAACCGACGCTAGGGCAGCTATTGGCTACTGGCTATGAACTTCCTTATTCGAATCCAGTCGTACGTCATCACGTTCGACTCCGTCGGAGTTTGGTGTGATGGTGTGTGTCCAAGTCCGTTCGGTCGAAAAGTCCGCCAGAACTCCGCCAGAACTCCGTCGGAACTCCGGCGGAACTCCTTTGGAGGTCTGTCGGACATAAGTCCTCTCGTGTGTACGCGGCATTACAGGAATTTGAAACACATGGAAAATACATTTTCATACATTTGAAGCTATATGGATAGAAATATCCTCCCAACAGACACACCAACTAAAAAAACAACTTTAAATTCAAATGGGTTTCTTCAGCCATGAAGTACCATACCTAGGCACCCCTGTTTGTGCCTGATTTTAAAGACACATTTTACTTTTCAACCCTTCTTAATGTAGTCAGCGCATTGCTTTTGAAGTGGCAATTGAATATGTTTTCATGGTTTGCCCTTTGCAATATTATTAAGGTGGCAATCCTGCCTAAATTTCTATTCCTCCTTTAATCTCAACTTATTTGCATCCCTGCTTTTTACTTTTAGGTTAATGCCCTATTCATTGCATACAGTATATGTGGATTAACTTCATCCCAGACTTAAACACAATCATACAAATCAAATCACACCACCAGGAGGCATTGCCCTGCTGGATATGGCCAAGTATTATTTAGTATAACACTTATGAAGATTTCTTGATTGCTGTAGACATTGCCATTATAAACAATACATACAAATTGAACAAGCTGACTCCACTATAAGATGTGACTCAAATTCTATGTACTTTAAATGCTCATCCCTCTGTTGGACGCTCCATCCAAGCCTGTGCTGTGGTCTTCACACTGTTTGATTTATTCACCAGTAATTCCCCTCTGTACTAAATGATTGATTTACTCTTCAACGGTCTATTCCAGTCCTTGCTTTCTTGCCTTACATTTTATTTAATCTGCAAAAGGGCCTTCAATAGAAGATTTAATTAAAAAAAAGCAGTTCCCACTCAGGCCAATTCAGACATTTCTCTCCTACTTTTTTTTGTATTTCTTTTGCTAGAAAGTTACTCAAACTCCCCAAACATTGTGTGTGTGTGTGTGTATATGTATGTATGTAATATATATATATATGTATATATATATATATATATATATATATATATATATATATATATATATATATATATATATAATTTAGCAGAGACCATAGAGAATAAAATGGTAGTCATTGCAATTTTTTATGTCAAATGTTTTTTTGGTGGGTCTGGAGTTCCCTCACCACCCTCTTCTCATGTGTACTTTTGTGGTTTTGTGAGTACTATTTGTTACTCTGCATTATGGTGCTTACTTTTATGAATATTTTTGAGACACTTAATGATGCTGTGTTTACTTTATTATAGATTAAAACAATTTAACTCCTAATCCCCTGAAAAAGCTACAACAAGTGAAACATGTTGAGCAAGATGTCGAGCTGGACATCACCATCCCTCATTTAGCCACCATTGGATACCTGTATATTAGGGAACCATGGTTGTTCTCATTATCTTATATACACTGTGATTATTGGTAGCTCCCTATCCATAGTTTGAGGGTTATTGGTGATACCAGCATAGTGCAACTGGGGTCAATGAGAAAAAACATAGTGTAATACTTACACAACATGTACTCTGATTGTAAACTAATTTTGTAAAATGTCAATAAATACAATTTTTTATCTGCTTTGAGGTGTGGTGCCATTAAAGTCCTATATTTACTTTATTTATTCAAATTGCTCTCACTATAACATTTGTGGAGAAACCCCACATGTGTGGCGTGAACACTGTTAACATATGTGGGCGTGACCTACATATAAGTTTGCTTCCGTATGCAAGGAAGAGGGGATGAGAGTGCTTAAAAGTATTTTATTTATTTATTAATTTTTTTACACTGTCCTTTAAAAAAAAAAGTATCACTGTTATTTCTTTCACAAGAAATGTAAACATCCCTTTTGATAGGAATAAGACATGACAGGTCCTCTTTATGGAGACCCCGGATCTCTCCTCTACCCTGGAAAAGATAAAATAAAATAAAATTGATCTCAGCTTTTCCAAGAAAAAAAATGGCAGTGTTTACATCTGCCAGAGCTGGAACTGAGGTCATTAACTTATTCCGGCCTCCCAGGATCACAGAGATGTCCTGGGAACATCAGATCATTGGCCAACTCTGTGATAACCCGTTGCCACCGGCGGATTGGATCATAGAATCTCCGATCGCGCGGGAGAGCCCAGAGAGGGGCTGATGGGCTGTAAAAGCAATTGAATAGCTAATCAGTCACTAGGATGGCTTTTAGATTGCAGGGAATTGCTGGCTGAAAAGAAAGATATCTGAATGATGCCTGTAGCTGCAGGCATCATCCAAATATCGCCATTTCAAGTCCAGGATGGCATGTGGCTTCATACGGACAGGAAGTTAGTAAAGTGACATTAAAGGTTAATTTAATCCTTTCTCCACTGCAGACTGGGGATGTCCGGGTGACCACATGTAATTAGCAGAAAAGATGAACCCTCATAGCGCTAAAAAAACAAATTTATTGGTAAAAAATATAAAGGTAATAACCTGATAAAACAGGCTGCAATGCTTCAACAGCCATACAGGGTAAAACAAAACGAAACACTCTCGAGGTCTGAAAGCATGCGCTCCACAGACCACACAGAGAGAACACGTGCTTCCAGACCCTGAGAGTGTTTTGTTTTGTTTTACCCTGTATGGCTGCTGGAGAATTGCAGCTCCCCAATCTGTTTTATCAGGCTATTGCCTTTATATTTTTTACCAATAAATACGTTTTTTTAATCTTGATACGCTATGAGGGTCCATCTTTTCTGCTAATTACCTGTGGTCATGTGGACATCCCCAGTCTGCAGTGGAGAAAAGAGGAATATATAGCTTGTATATACCCCAAGCTACACTACTCACCCCAGGAGGGACCAGGAAGGACCCAGACTCCGGAGGGAGACCTGACCGATCATATCAGGTTGCAAATTGAGGATACACCCCGGGATTGGTCCAGCAGGGATAGCAGTATATCCCACTTATATGCCTTTCCCCCCTGCAGTGCAATCACGAGAGGCGAAGCATGAAAAGTCACTCATATTTTTGGTACTGAAATCTGGAACAGACTGTCACCATTTATATTTATAATTTTTTGAGTTTGCACCAGTCACGTTGGGATTTTTTACTTGTTTAATTGTTATATTTTTTTGCCTTCATTTTTTCTACTCGGACATTTATCTGTGCCTTTTGCACATTCACTGGACTTTTTGATTATAATATTATTTTTTCAACATAAATTTTATTAAACGTTTTTGTAGGCATACAGCATAAGCAGTAGGTACAGTTCTTATGGTACAAATTAAACAAAGGATGGTACTATAGTACCTAAAAACATAGACAGAAGCGGAATCATTACATGGAAAACATAAGGTAATGAGTCAAATTTAGTAATCCATAGGTTTAAACATATAAACAAGGTACCACAATCAATATGGCAGAAAATAGCCTCGGTTGTGAAGGGTAATGAATTTACAAGGTACAAACGATGAGTTAGTGATTTGTCCAAAAAAGGATCCATCTGCAATCCCATACCTCCGGTCACACCAATGAGGAGCAAACTGTGACCGGGGAAGGGGCTCGATGATAGTACAGGAAACTATGGAGGGTCTATAAAGTTCTTCTGATGTATGTATTCTGAGTCTAAGACATGATATGGAGCAAATGGACCATTTTGGGTTGTAGATATCTAGGATAGGGTAAGTGAAAAGGCTCCTTTGTGATACAAGACAAGAGTGTCATGTATAGCCACGGGATAAGGAAGGTAAGGGATATTCGACCATGTCATAGGGCATTTGGGAATAGTGTAATAGAAGGTGTATTTAATGAGATGAGGTCATACCGAGCCTCTGTCTATAAAGGATTCTCTGAAAAGTTTCCAGCACGACCAAATTTTCCCATGTTTGGTGGGGTCATCTTTAGCCTGAGCTATGAGGCATTCCATGTCAGCTATACGGTCAACTCTTGCAACCCATTCAGATATCGTGGGTGATGAGGGGCTTCTCCAGTGTACAGGAATACATTGATTGGCAGCATTAATTAGATGCATAGTGAGAGATTTAGCGTATTTTCTTTCAGGAGTGGGGGAGTAATGTAGTAGGAACTGGGCAGGGGTAAAGTCTGGGGTGTATGTCGTAATTCTGGACATGTGCTGGTGAATATCCCTCCAGAACGGTTGCAGAAGGGGTCATTCCCACCAAATGTGGAGTAGAGTTCCCAATGCTTTATTGCAACGTCAACAAAAAGGAGGGACACTAGGGGAGAATTTATGAATTTTATCAGGGGTCCTATACCAGCCTGAAAATATTTTTAACCTACTTTCCTGAGTGGAAACATTCATAGACCCTTTGTGTATAATGTGAAATATGCGTAACCAATCTTCAGTGGATAAAGTAACCTTGAGGTTGGCTTCCCAGCGTTGGGTCAGTTTATCACAGAGAATGCCATGTGTTGAGAAGAGGAGTGCGTAAGTTAGTGATATAACATGCCTTTGGGGGTCATTGTTGTTGCATATGGATTCTAAAGGAGTATATTCTCTATACCAGTTAGAATTACGTGTGGGAGCTTGAAAGAAATGTCGGAGTTGTAAGTATTTGTAGAATGGAATGTGATAGTCAGGGAAAGAGGAGATCATGGCTTGATGTGACATTAACTTAACATTTTGAAAGAAGCTGCGGGCTCGGGGTACAGGGCTGCATGATCTCGTTTGCGGGGTTGCGCAGTTGGAGGCCTGGTGGGAATTCAGGGTTGTTGTCTAGGGACCAGAGGTTGGATTACATTTTAGATAAGTGCACGCCTCTCTGAATCGTTGCAAAGTAGTTAATATAAATGGGTTTGTTTTTACGGTGTTTGGAAAGTGTGATTTGTGTATCCAAGGTAGATGTGTCAGTGGATACTGTGTAAGAGCCTGTTCAAGTTTGACCCAATCTTTATTGGGTTCGTGAGAATGCCAATCCACTAGTCTGGTCAAATGACATGCTAAGTGATATTTTTGGATATCTGGTACTCCCAATCCCCCTAATGGTTTAGGAAGTGTCAATCATTCCCAGCTGATTCTGGGTGATTTGGATAGCCAGATAAAATTTCTGTACGTGCGCTTGTACGATATGAAAAATGTCGGTGGAAGATTGATAGGGATAGCTTGAAGTAAGTATAGAAGTCTGGGTAGTATGTTCATTTTCAAAATAGCTAGTCTGCCGAACCAGGAGAAAGGGCCTTTAATCCATTTAAGTAGGTCAGTTTGGATCATATGAAGGAGAGGTTGAAAGTTTTTTGCATATAGGTCTTTGAGATTGGGGGGGATTAGAATGCCAAGGTATTTGATTGCAGTGCGTTCCCAGCCGAATGGAAAATTCTGTTTACATTGTGACACTAATGAGCATGGTAGGGAAATGTTTAAGGCGGATGATTTGTAAAAATTTATTTTCAGGTTGGATAAATCTTGAAACAACAAAAAATCCGTAAGGAGATTAGGAATAGTGGTAATGGGATCTGAAAGAAATAGCAATATATTGTCAGCGTAGGCTGCAATTTTATAGGTTTTGTCTTTTATGGTAATACCCTTGATGTCCGGGTTATCTCTCAACTTACAGAGAAGGGGTTCCATGGTAAGAAGGAAGATTAAAGGGAAAAGGGGGCATCCCTCACGGGTTCCGTTGGAAATAGAGAAGGCGTTCGACAGGTGGCCATTGACTCTAATTTTGGCTGTGGGAGCTGAATAAAGGAGCATTATCATCTGTAGCAAGTGTGGGGGTATGCCCACAGCTTGTAGTACTGCCTCCATATAGTCCCAGGCCACCCTATCGAACGCCTTCTCTGCGTGGAGGGATAGGAAAAATCCAGGGGTAGATGTTTTAGAAAGCCAATAGGGAATATGAAGTGCTTTGATGGTATTGTCCCTGGCTTCCTTGCCAGGGACAAACCCAACTTGGTCCAGACTAATCAAGGAAGGTAAAAGGGGTGCAATACGATTCGCAAGTACTTTGGCATATACTTTTACGTCAACATTGAGGAGTGATATTGGACGATAATTATTGACAAGCATGGGATCTTTACCTGACTTAGGTATAAGGGTGATGTGCGCCTCCAGGAGTTCTTTATGAGTCGCATTGGAGGGTGTAATTGCATTAAAGGCATCAACCATATGCGGGATTAGAATGTCCGAAAAAGATTTATAGTAGCTGACTGTAAGGCCGTCAGGGTCTGGGCTTTTTCCTGGTTTCATCGATTTCAGGGCATTTAGTGTTTCCTCTACTTATAATGGGGAATTTAGATCTGGGAAGTCATTGGTGTCAATAGGGTTAGGTGAGTATTGTTGTAGGAATGTACGAATAGCAGTCTTACGATCTGTCAGTGTGGAGGTCGGGTGTGAGGTAGGGATGTTATATAGGTTTGAAAAATATTGTACAAATTGTTTCGCAATGTCATCCGTTGCAGAGAGTGTAGTGCCAGAGGTATCTTTGACAGAGCGAATATTAAGTTGAGCTTTCTGGGTTTGTAAAGCTCTAGCCAACAGTTTACCGGATTTATTTCCACATTCAAAAAAAACTTTCTGTGATAATGTATAATTTTGTTTCATTTTTTTATGGAGTTCTTCCAAAAGTGCTTCTCTGGCTAATGTTAGTTCTGTTAGTGTCTCTACAGCTTGGGAGGCTTTGTGCTTCTTTTCCAGGGATTGTATGCGTTTGGTCAGGTCGTCAATATGTGCTTTTCTGAGTTTGTGACGTTTAGCCACTAGGGATATAAAATCTCCCCTGAGTACGCATTTATGGGCAGCCCACAGCAGGTCTGGTGTTGAGTCAGCTTGAGGGTTTTCAGAAAAATAATCGGATAGGCATTTGGATATTTTTTGAACATTGTCTAAGTCGGTCAGAAGTGAGTTGTCAAGTCTCCAAATACGTGAATATGGTACTGTCGCGGGAAAAGAGAGTGTCAAAGAGATTGGGTTATGGTCAGACAGGATCATTGGGTCGATAGTGGCTTTAGACAGATAAGGTAGTTCAGATTGGGATATGAAGAGATAGTCAAGTCGTGAATATTTGGTATGAGGTGAGGAATAGAAAGTAAAGTATTTTGTGTTTGGATGTAGGGTACGCCACGAGACGTGTAATAAGAGATCGTGAAATTGTGTTTTAATTGCTCGGAGGGCTCGATACGTTAAAGTGGAGAAGCCATTGGAGGTGTCTAGAGAAGGGTTCAGGGCAACGTTGAAGTCTCCGCCTACAATAAGGAAACCAGCTTTGAACATTGTCAGTTGTTGAAGGGTTTTGCGTAAAAATGTAACTTGATGGGAATTTGGCGCATAAATGTTGGCGATAGTGATGTGTCTATTGTAAAGTGTGCCTTTCAAAAAGAGAAATCTGCCTTGCGTGTCTATCTGAGATTCAGTCATTTGGATTGGGCAGTTGCGGGAGATCAAGATGGATACCCCTTTGGATTTAGCATCGGTATTGGGTGCATGGTAGACCGTCGGAAAATGTTTGTCATGCAATTTTGGAACAGTATCAGTTCTAAAGTGTGTTTCTTGTATGAGAGCAATATGGGCTTTGGAATGTCGCAGTGAAGAAAGCAACTTTGTTCTTTTTTCGGGCATGTTGAGACCATGCATATTAATGGAGCATATTTTAAGATGTGTGTGAGGCTGAGCCGAACAGGGTGTGGTCGTAGACATGGTTCCAATTGTCGCTCGTATGTTGGACGTGGAATATAAAAAGGGACGTGTGGATATATGGACGCTTAAGGCAGTATCACCAGTTGAAGGCAAAGATATGTGGGGAAGAGTTTATCTAAGGACCGATGAGGCAGTGAGGAGGAAATTCCCCACTAGCTCGGAGGTGTGGAAATCGGTATAGGTACAGTGTGGTAACGGTGAGTCCACTCAATACTGAGGGATGTCACCAGTCGCCACTGCTGTGTGGGGGTTGGCTGTAGCCAGACCAAGGAAGATGTGTATAAACTACAATGAGTCGGCTAACTCCTGACTCTAGTGATAGTGAATGATGGAGGGGTGTCACCCAAGGAGGTATTTTGCGGGGGGTGCTTCAGTTATAGTAATTAAAGGTCCATTAAGCTATCTAGATGAAGAGAGTATTGTGCTAGTTATTTGTACACAAAAGTAAAGTATAGGTTAAGCCAAAAGCAGTTTACAGATAAACATTATACATTACCGGTAGGTGGAAAAAAAAACCTTAATCCTCTCCCAGCAGGAAGAGGTATTGCAGATCTATTGGTAGAAACAGTTATCAACAAAGAAAGCCACCAATTTCATTAGTTTATGTATTGCGTACCTTCTTCACAAACAAATGGTTTAAAAGAGCAACATAATACGATGTTCAAGGAAGGGACAATCCAGTGCTATGACCGAGGGTGTCCGAGTCTCTAAATGCATAGAGAGAGGGTGAGTTGTGGAGCTGTGGCGTTCGGGACAAAGTCATATGAATAAGCCAAGATGGGTATCGTAAGTTCAAAGTAATGCAGCCTCTGTGTGTGGGGTAGTAGATGGCGTTGCAATTCGTGAGGATGCTCCATGAGGAGGGGATCTAGAGCCATACATTGCAAAGTGTGTTTGGTAAGTATAATAAACTACCAGAGCGGAATATAGGAGTCGGCACTAAGGTCATGCATCATTGCACTTCCGGATCACGATGGTGACGCTGGAGTCATCTTGTAGGTGGGCGGAGTCAGCCGCAGAGCATTATGGGAGATGTAGTAAAAGGCAGGGAGGACCCACAGCGGTAAGAAGCTTGTCAGAAAACAAAGGCAGTATAAAATGTAAACAGAACAAAAATAAAAATACAAATATGAACTCTTGAAAAACAGTGGCAGAAACACTGAGCACAAATACAAGCGGAGCAATCATAAAATCGTTCCTTTGGTAAGACAGCTGAGGATGTGATTACACCGTCAATGTCGTGTCACATCTTAGAACAAACCAGATAGTAGACTCTCAGTCCTGAACTGATATAAACCTTAACTTTCAGGCAGGACATTAAAAATACTTCACTGTCTCCAGAAGTGTGGTGTAAAAATTAGCGATCCCTTCTCGCCCTCCGGGAGCTGGGCAGATGAAACGGGCTGCGAGTACGGTAGTGGCTCCTGGGGGCCCCATGGTTATCAGCGGTGGATGGAAATCTGTGTCTTCTCAGACTGTGGTCTTGTGCCTCCATAGGTTCAGTGGCTGGAAGGTCCTTGTGCACAGCTGAGCGACGGAAATCAGCAAACCAGTTAGGCACTTCCACTAAGGGGATATTCAGTGAGCGACAAAAGTGAGGTAAATCTTCAAGGACCTTTAGAAGTGCGGTGCGGCCCATTTCTGAAGCTGAGAGGCAAAATGGGAATTTCCATTTGTAGGTAATGCCATGGGAATGAAGGACATCCAGTAATGGTCTGAGATCTCTGCGGTGTTGCAGCGTAATACTGGAGAGGTCTTGATAGATCTGAATTGTAGTCCCAGCATGAGTGATTTGTGGTAGGCCTCTAGATTGTTTGAGGATTTCTTCTTTAAGTTTGAAATCATTCAGAAAGCACACTATATCACGCAGGGGGTCTGTATCTCTCCCTTTGGGCTTGAGAGCTCGGTGAATCCTGGCCATATCAATGTGAGTCTGAGGGGGCCTATTGAGTAAGTTATTAAAAATGGCCATCAAGGATTGTGATAACTGCTCTCCCTCAATCATTTCAGGAAGACCTCTGACTCTTAAGTTATGCCTTCTCCCCCTATTGTCGAGGTCTTCCAGATGAACATGAATAGCCCGTAATTGGAGGGTATGCGTGTCAACATGGTGAGTCATCTTCCACAACTGCGATTCTTGTTTGTGAATGGTGTCTTCCATCTTGGCCCCTCTGTCAGTCAGGTAGTGGATATCTAATCGGAGCTCAGAGATGGCAGCCGTCAGAGTGTCCTTCATGTCGGTAGCTGCTATGGTTTTAAGATCCTGAATGTTGAGCTGTGGTTGCAATTGCGGTTTAGCTCTATCCAGGTGTTCCTCACTGGCAGACATTGTGGAAGCTGGATCTCTTGGATGGTGCCTCAGCCTGGTGCTGTCTATTGTGTGCGGTCGTCATATTCCCTCTATTAGCCCGGAATAATTTGGGGATTGTATTGTTAGAACGCCCCGAATTCCCTCAGAGGGAACGGGATCTGGATGTGGAGGATGTCCGCGAGGAAGTCCCCATTAAGGAGCGAGGCAGAGTGGGTTAAAACCTCCGATAGACAGATAAAAACTTGTGAGGTAGCGGGAGCTCAGGATCTAAGTGTCCATCTTCTAGTCCGGCTAGGCCACGCCCTCTTGATTATAATATTTGAGTTGTATTTGAATATGTTGTTTTCACATTAACTGGGTACTCATACCTTAGTACAGTGATGGCGAACCTTGGCACCCCAGATGTTTTGAAACGACATTTCCCATGATGCTCAACTACAGTGCAGAGTGTATGAGCAGCATGGGAAATGTAGTTCCAAAACATCTGGCGTGCCAAGGTTCGCCATCACTGTCTTAGTATTAGTTACATACCACACCATCATAATAACTTTTTGATTACCAGTTTCTATTATCACTTGTTCTTTGCACTTGTGTTGCACACACAGATATTGGGTATTTATACCTAATGCCCACGTACAGACGATCGGAATTTCCGACAACAAATGTTCGATGTGAGCTTGTTGTTGGAAATTCCAACCATGTGTAGACTCCATCAGATATTTTTTGTCGGAATTTCCTACAAACAAAATTCATTGTCGTAAATTCCCAGTGTGTGTTGTAGACATACATAAAATTCCACGCATGCTCTGAATCAAGTACGAGACTGAAGCTCTCGGTCTGGTAAAACTAGCATTCGTAATGGAGATAGCACATTCATCACACTGCAACGTTTTTAATCTTTTAATGCAGCTCATTCTCTTCTTCTTTATAATGCTAGAATAATGAAGTTGTTTTGCTGCTGATATTTACACAGTTCTGACAAACTGTTTTCTTTATTATTTCTCGTGATCTCATGAATAATCTTTTTTTTGCCAGATCTCCAGAATAATGTTTTTTTTTCTTAGTGATCTACTTTTTTTGTTATCAAAATCTCCTGATTTTTTTTTTTGTGATCTCCATAATATTTTTTCTTGTTTTGTGTGTCAAGTTACCACACCACCATTATTATCTTGTATTGTTTAACCTCAAAGAGATTGGTTGATGTTGGTGTCCCTTTTTAATTTGACATTGTCTTTTTGAAATGTACCTGCCTACTCACAAACAAACTGTCTTTTTTGAACTAAAACACATAGCCAAGTATTTGTGAAAATAAAATAGGCATTTATTAGGGATCATAACAAAAAAAGGAGGAAGGCAACGCTAGATAAACTGGTGAAATTAGGGAAGCCTTTGTACCCCAGGGCAGACTTCAATTATTTGACCGACAAAATTTGAGGAGTCAATTTAATAGGGATCACAAGATGGTCCAGGACTCAGCCTGCATCTTTTGTCAGACCAGACTGAACCCAGGCCATCACTCTCTTGTCTTCCTTCCAAGCTTGCTTCCACACTTGCTTCTGGGCTGTGGCTCTGGTGTTGGAGTTGTGACAAGAGGTGGAGGAGGTGGAGGAGGAGGAGGATGGTCCAACTCACACAGGTGGGTTTTGCTTGTGAGTTCACCACTCAATCCCTTATTTAGGGCCAGACAGATCACTTCCTCACAAAAAAGGCATTGGCCCACCTCCATTTCCTGCATTTTGCTGGCTAATATGCAGGCATAGGCCTCTTGAAGTTTGAGGGTGGTTCTGAGGGCCGCAGTAGTCTCCCAAATGAAAGATAGTGCTGAATACTGCACGTTACTCCCCTTCCTGGTACTTTTCGTTTTAAGGCAGAGGGGAGGAGTCTGGCATTCAGTCAGGCTACTATGCCCGGCCACCTCCTGGCTGCCACTTTCCCCATCCACCTCCTGGCTGCCACTTTCCACAGCCTCTTCCTGGCTGAGGCTTTCATGTGTAGGAAAATGGGACATATTTTTAGTTTATTGTTCATCAACCAAACACAATATTGATAAATATGTTAAACAATGATATACCTGACTCAAGCTGGGCTCCTCCATATCTTCTTCCTGGTTGGAAGGCCCAGGTGTGACTTCTGAAGGGTTAGGAGTGATGGCGTGATTTCAGTCTAGTCTAACAGAAATCACAATCTGTCGTAGTACCAGAGCCTGGGTACATAAACGTCATCTGCTGCTGCTCCTGATTTCCTGGACCTTCTTGCACTCCCTATTATATGTGCTCCTCAGGCCACCAATTTTTGCCTTCAAATAGTTGATGTTTGCCGTGGGGATCTACGGCTTCACCAATTCCAGCAATTGATCCAGCCCTGCCTGCCTCTTTCTTTTATTAGTATAAAAGGAGTGTTTTACCTACCACAGACAGGGCAGCTCTCTGTACATATCAATGAATTGGGGAGGAAGTCATGATCATTGAACCGATACATTTTATCTGCAAGACACAACACAACACAAACCCTAATGTCAGGCTAAACTCTCCTAATCTTGTCCCAATACAGGCCTCAATCTATAAGCAGTATAGACCACTGATGCCCCAAGTTCAAACTGTACCTTTGTTATCACGATCAGCGCTTATGCTACTCTGTCCTCCGCTCACCGATCGCACATACGATGAACGTGCGTTACGTTTTATATACACTGCGCATGCATGGAACTCCGCCCGCCCCTGACCTTCTTTCTAGTATATTCCCTGTCCCTTCTCTTTCATCGCAGTGGGAGAGCACATGGTGAAGAAAGAGCAGGTGCATGCAGAGGAGAGCAGCAACGAGGAGGAAGATGGAAGCCTGGAGCCACAAACGTCCCCATCTAGGACATTTAAGGCCTCAAATATGTCCTTTGTAGATGGTTTAGATGGTGGACATCTTGAAGAGGGCCGACTATGATGGGTAGCATGGACCGTACCCAAATCCAAATGTGAGAAAGGCCAAGATCATGGCTAAAGTTGTGAAAAGTCTGCAGAGGAATTTTGGGGTACGGCGATCCAAGGATCAACTGAGGAAACAATTGTCAGACCTCAAATTGAGGCAGGAGGATCAGTTTTCTTTACTGTTGTACAGTTTAAAATGGCAAGTTTCAGGTTCGTGGGCACAGTAATAATTCATAGTAAACATCCTTCATTCGCTCACTAATATGATGTTTTTGGCAGATGCAGGTTAACTACATTTCTTCATGCCTATTTGTATTACAATAAGTTTATTGCATTGTTGTCTAGATGGGTTTTTAACTAGAATGAAATGCAAACTTTATTTAGTGTAAGAAGAGGATACTCAGCAGCTGTTTACATATCTGGATGCAGGAGCATTATTGTGGGACACCAGAACAAACACATTAGGGTGTCCCACACGGGTTCTCCAGTGGATATGACGTAGTGGTCTCTACATGTGTGAAACTTGTACAACACAGGTCATTATTCCAGCTTCAGAAAGGGAAAAAAATAAGTTTTCAGCTTGGAACTCTGCCAAACAGACAATTGTACGACACTTCCAAGCAATGTTTCATATTCCTATTTCTGGCCTCAAATATCCTTGTGCTAAGTATACCTATTTTTTTATCCACATAGGGGAGAAAAGACTCAGGACATCTGAGGTCACCAGGGACCCCCAACCTTCTAAAGAAGGGGAACTCACAACACCACAACCTCATGTGGAGGAAGGAGAGGTTTATGATGTGGGCGAAATAGTGACCACTGTCTGACACCACAGCTTCAGGTAATAGATGTATGCCTGCATATTTATAATACATGGGGTGTTTTTTTTTATTTTGGATGATGTGGATGTTGTGGAAGAAGAATCTCATTTCACAAGTGCAAGTGCATGGTGTGCAATCGTGATGTACAGAAGATCAAGGAAGACATCAATGATGTGGAAAAAAGACTCAAACACATCATTGATGTTTTAGGCTTAATCTAAAACACCCCAAAATTATTCTTGAATTTTTTAAAAAGCCACATTTTGAAGATCCACACAGTGTGTTAACATGTGCTATCTGCCATCACGGGATAGCAAGGTATGCATTTTGTGGGTGCAACCCATTCCTCGCAACTAAAGTAGATGAGAGGAAGGGGTTGCACCCTGAAACACATCCATTGATCCCCCATGATGGGAGCTAGCACATGTTGACATTAGGCATGGGATCAGGAGGGAAAGCCCCAGTTTGAATCCCAATTTGTGTGCATCTTCAAAATTTGGCCTTCACAGGGGTGACATCACCCCATCTGATAAAGGCAATATCAACACTGTTTGGACATCCTAATGTCTGATATTGCCTTCACTTTGTCAAAGTTGAACTTTGTAAGTTTCTGAGTTGTGTATGTTTATGGTTTTAAACATGCCTGTTTAACAAAAAAGGCTATTTGTACTGTCAAACCAAAAAATGTTACACAATATGTTGGTTTGTTCAAAAACCCTTTTCTAATGCACATGTGAATGTGCTGCTTTGAGTAAATTGTTTTCTACTCAAGAAAGTGTGGCTTCTTCTTTCAATACCAGTTTTTGTAGTAATTTGGTGTTTACAGTGACAATGGGGGTTATTTACTAAAGGCAAATCCAATTTGCACTACAAATGCATTTTCAGTGCTGTTTCAGTGCAGTTTCTCTTTTTTTTTTTTTTTTTTTGCCACTTCAGCGAACTCTTTGGAGAGACTCAAATCAACTTTATCATTCATTTCCATCCCTTCTCATTTTCACATCATAGTAGTGTTCAGTGGCGGCCCGCCCATAGGGGGCGCCCGGGCGCCGCCCCCCCTCTCCCTAGGTGTAAAAAAAAAAAAAGTAAAAAAAAAAAAAAAAAAAAAAAAAGTAAAAAAAAAAGTTAAAAAAAAACGGGCCCTTTAAGACATTTAAAAAAAAAAAAAAAAAATTTCATTTAACAATTTAACATAGTGTACTGTGGCGCCGGTCACAGTGCACTATGAGAAGCGCCACGTCCATGCAATCACAAGATTGCATTCATGGCGCTTCATTTGCGGGTTAAAAACCCGCCTTGCGGCGCACAGCAGAACGCCGACTAGCTTCCGCCCGTAAAATCACTGTGATTCTACGGGCAGGAGCATTGTCACTCTTAGACAGGCAGTCACTTCCGGCTTTCGGCTGCTTCACGAAACCCGGAAGTGACGTAGGCAGCTCCGTTCCTTAGCCCGAGCGGAGCTGCCAGACAGTGAGAGGTGAGTCACCGCATAAAGGCTTTCTAGCCTCTACTTTGTGGAGAATGTTCGTGCATTTAGCTGAATGAATGCAAAAAGCTTTCACAGCCAGAAAGGTTTCCCCAGGCCAGGCGACTTTTGCCGTGGCCAATCAGAGAATGAGCTCTGAAGGGGGAACTCCACGCCAAATTTCTGAAAAAAAATTTGACGTGGGTTCCCCCTCCGAGAGCATACCAGGCCCTTAGGTCTGGTATGGATTCCAAGGGGAACCCCCTACGCCGAAAAAACGGCGTGGGGTTCCCCCCCAGATCCACACCAGACCCTTATCCGAGCACGCTACCCGGCCGGCCAGGAAAGGGGGTGGGGACGAGCGGGCGCCCCCCCCCTCCTGAGCCGTACCAGGCCGCGTGCCCTCAACATGGGGGGGTGCCTTGGGGGAGGGGGGGCGTGCGGCCACCCCACCCCAAAGCACCTTGTCCCCATGTTGATGAGGACAAGGGCCTCTTCCCGACAACCCTGGCCGTTGGTTGTCGGGGTCTGCGGGCGGGGGGCTTATCGGAATCCGGGAGCCCCCTTTAATAAGGGGGCCCCCGGATACCGGCCCCCCACCCTATGTGAATGAGTATGGGGTACAATGTACCCCTACCCATTCACCTGTGAAAAAAAGTACAAAAAAAAAACACAACACAGGGTTAAAATATTTTATTGCACAGCTCCGGGGGTCTTCCGTCTTCGGGGGTCTTCTCGCCGGACTCCTCCGCTATCTTCTTGTAGCTCTTTTACTAGCGGAGGAGTCCAGCTTTCTTCCTCGCCGCCGGCCTCTTCTCCCGACTTCGGGGGTCTTGTCCCCCTCTTCGGTTCTTCTGCCGGGCCACCGCGCCTTCTTATAGCTCTTTTACAGGCGGTGGCCCGGTCTTCTGCTGCCGCTGCCGCCGCCGCCGCCGCCCGTTCTTCTTCTTCTTCTTCTCCTTCTTCTCCAGGAGATGTTGCCTCGACGATCTCCCTGGCCGGAATGCCAGGGACGCGCTGTGCTGCCACTTATATAGGGACAATGGGGCGGGGTCACATGGGTTGATGTCACATGGGTTGGTCACATGGGTTGATGTCACAGTCGCCATGTGACATCAACCCATGTGACCAACCCATGTGACATCAACCCATGTGACACCGCCCCATTGTCCCTATATAAGTGGCAGCACAGCGCGTCCCTGGCATTCCGGCCAGGGAGATCGTCGAGGCAACATCTCCTGGAGAAGAAGGAGAAGAAGAAGAAGAAGAAGAAGAACGGGCGGCGGCGGCGGCGGCGGCGGCGGCGGCGGCAGCAGAAGACCGGGCCACCGCCTGTAAAAGAGCTATAAGAAGGCGCGGTGGCCCGGCAGAAGAACCGACTTCGGGGGACAAGACCCCCGAAGTCGGGAGAAGAGGCCGGCGGCGAGGAAGAAAGCCGGGCTCCTCCGCTAGTAAAAGAGCTACAAGAAGATAGCGGAGGAGTCCGGCGAGAAGACCCCCAAAGACGGAAGACCCCCGGAGCTGTGCAATAAAATATTTTAACCCTGTGTTGTGTTTTTTTTTTTGTACTTTTTTTCACAGGTGAATGGGTAGGGGTACATTGTACCCCATACTCATTCACATAGGGTGGGGGGCCGGTATCCGGGGGCCCCCTTATTAAAGGGGGCTCCCGGATTCCGATAAGCCCCCCGCCCGCAGACCCCGACAACCAACGGCCAGGGTTGTCGGGAAGAGGCCCTTGTCCTCATCAACATGGGGACAAGGTGCTTTGGGGTGGGGGGGCCGCACGCCCCCCCTCCCCCAAGGCACCCCCCCCATGTTGAGGGCACGCGGCCTGGTACGGCTCAGGAGGGGGGGGGGCGCCCGCTCGTCCCCACCCCCTTTCCTGGCCGGCCGGGTAGCGTGCTCGGATAAGGGTCTGGTGTGGATCTGGGGGGGAACCCCACGCCGTTTTTTCGGCGTAGGGGGTTCCCCTTGGAATCCATACCAGACCTAAGGGCCTGGTATGCTCTCGAAGGGGGAACCCACGTCAATTTTTTTTTCCGGTTACATAAGGGGCGTGTTTTATGAGAAGTGGGAGGGGCCAAAATGGTGGGCGGGGTAATGATGGGCGGGGTCTGGCGCCCCCCCATCCAAAAACTTCACCAGCCGCCACTGGTAGTGTTTATCTTTGGCTCTTGTGCTTTCCTTTTGTATTTTAATTCATCTTAATTTAAATAAGTGATTATAGAAAACGTTAATACAAAATCTTCAACCTAATTATCCCTTATCCCTGTCCACCTCCCACCCCCACCCTCCCCACCTACCTCCCAATACCCTGCACTTAACCATAAATGCTTCATATAATGTACTATTTCACTTCCTGTTCTTTCCCTTTTCCCATATAGGTCTAAGCTCTTAATCCTTTTGCATAACTCCATGTTTTTTTTTTTAAATTCTTTCCAACATTTACATTTAAAAACAAAAAATGCAGCGCTAAGGTGACCAATCACCAAACAGTGAAAGTATGTGAAAATTGCAAATCAGTGGCTTAGTTTACACTGAGCCAAACAAATGAATTAACCAGTGAAAAAAATTTCATTAAAAACTAGTGATAAATAAAATCAAAAAAATTGTGATAAATAAAGTGAATGGATGACCTGAAGCCAGTCAAAAAACAAGGAAGAAAACATTAGTCCCTTTAACCATAGGTAAATAGTCCCTTCACAGTGGAGAGTGGCCAGAACAAGCAATGATACCGAACATCCAATATCTCAAAGAATGAAATAATGAGGACACCCTCAGATCGACACCTCTTGGGGTTTCTTCTTGTAAATAACACAGCCCACTATGTATACAAAGGAAAGGTAATGGGTACGCTTACCCAAAGGTGTGAATCATTAAATTCTTCAGGCATCAAATGATAATTATCTGCAGTCCTCCCATAGGGATGGT
Source organism: Lithobates pipiens (assembly GCF_037356315.1). Lineage (NCBI taxonomy): Eukaryota > Metazoa > Chordata > Amphibia > Anura > Ranidae > Lithobates > Lithobates pipiens. The sequence goes on from NW_027507758.1 coordinate 183,877,746, forward strand.
GTGAACCCCAGCTATGCCGAACGATCTTCCACGCTTTTTTTATGGATCTTTTTGTTGCTTTGTACCCCTCTTCACTGATGGCTTGTACATGCACGTATCTAATTTTTATTGACTTTTTATTTTAATAAATTACACATTTTTATTGGATTAATCTGCTCTGTGAGGAGACCTTCTGTTTTTTTCCCTTTTTTTTTATCTTTATGCGCCTATTTGGGTGTGAATATATGTCCCACACACCTTAGTGGTGAGTCATTCAGGCATCAAATGGTAATTATCTGCAGTCCTCCCATAGGGATGGTGTGAGCCCCAGCTGTGCCGAATGATCTTCCCTGGTCTCTCCAATCAGTATGTCGAATATGGAATGCCAAAAGATTGAACTCCCAGGAAATGGGACATATATTCACACCCAAATAGGTGCATAAGCCATTAGTGAAGAGGGGTACAAAGCAACAAAAATATCCATAAAAAAAGCGTGGAAGATCGTTCGGCACAGCTGGGGTTCACGCCATCCCTATGGGAGGACTGCAGATAATTACCATTTGATGCCTGAATGACTCACAACTAAGGTGTGTTGATTCACACCTTTGGGTAAGCGTAACCATTACCTTTCCTTTGTATACATAGTGGGCTGTGTTATTTACAAGAAGAAACCCCAAGAGGTGTCGATCTGAGGGTGTCCTCATTATTTCATTCTTTGAGATATTGGATGTTCAGTATCATTGCTAGTTCTGGCCACTTTCCACTGTGAAGGGACTATTTACCTATGGTTAAAGGGACTAATGTTTTCTTCCTTGTTTTTTGACTGGCTTTAACGTACTTTCACTGTTTGGTGATTGGTCACCTTAGCGCTGCATTTTTTGTTTTTATATTTTTTTGCAATTGTATCATTGTTAATGCTGGCTGCTATTTTCTTTAATTATTTGGTAGCGCAATTATAATTTGATTTGTTACAACATTTACATTTGTCTTTTATTGCGGCACTCTTTTCCCTAATGCTGTCACTCAAGCTTTCCATAATATATGTTTCTTCCACTGTATTGATCCACTCCCAGATTGATGGGCTTTCTACCTCCTGCCATTTCTTAGGGATCAGTCTTTTTGCTGCATTTAAAAGGTGTGGTACTATTGACTCGTATTGTTTTACCCCCTCCTTCTATACCGTGCGACAGTACTATCCAAGGATCTTCTACTTTTTGTATTTTGGTGACTTCTTTTACATAGTATAGAATCTTTTTCCAGTATTTTTAATGTTAGGGCAGTCCCACCATAGGTGGGCCATTGTTCCTGCCTCTTTGCAACCTCGCCAGCATTCTGCAAATTTACCCTGTTGGAATTTACTGGTCTTATCTGGGGTAGCATACCATCTAGTTAAACATTTATAGTTCATCTCAGCGGTTTTGACATCTGATGCCGATTCAATATTTTACCTATTATTGTTTTATCTTTCTGTGTTCCTAATTCCCTTTCCCATTTTTTAATAAATGGAGTTTCCCTATATAATTTATAGATTTTTTCTTTCAGAGCATTCTTGCTAGATATTTACTAGGTTTATTCCCCCATTGGTTTCTTTCTCTGGCTCTATGATTGCATGTTTTTTTAGTCTCCTGTTCCAATAAAGCTTTTAGTTTGTCCCTTTTCATTAGCACTTTTTGGTACAGCGTTCGATTTTGGTTCTGATGTTTTTTTTAAGTTTTTTAAGGGCAGCACAGTGGTGTAGTGGTTAGCACTCTCACCTAGCAGTAAGAAGGGTCACTGGTTCGAATCCCAACCACGACTTTGCCTGCCTGGAGTTTGCATGTTCTCCCTGTGCCTGCGTGGATTTCCTCCAGGTACTCCGGTTTCATTCCACAACCCAAAGACATGCAGGTGGGTTAATTGGCTTCTGTCCAAAATTGGTCCTAGTATATGAAGGGGGACCTTGGATTGTGGACTCCTTGAGGGTAGGGGCCAATGTGTGCAATGTACAGGGATAGGGACAATGGGAGACGCTCACTCTGGATGGACTGGTGGCTTTATTCAACCTTAGCAACTATGAACCTATGTTCTTGTTCAGCTCTAAATATTTCTTCCATTAATATTTTGATTTTCTCTGATCTCTCTTTTTTTTCCTTGTTCCTACTGCTATCAGGATCCCCCTAATATAAGCTTTATGAGCCTCCCATAAGATGTGCCCTGCTATTTCGTCTGTATCATTTGTTGAGAAATAATGTTTGAGTTCTTTACCCACTATTTTGTAGCCTTCTTCATCACGGATAAGGATGAGCCGAACACCCACTGGTTCGGTTCGCACCAGTCCAGAACCTGCGAACAGACCTAAACTTCGTGTGAACTTTAGAACCTTATTAAAGTCTATGGGACTCGAACGTTCGAAATCTAAAGTGCTAATTTTAAAGGCTAATATGCTAATATGCAGATTTCAGAGGGGGACGGGGTCATCCATACGTCATTGGGGAAGCCAGGCTTCCCCACTTGTGTCAGAGGGGGCGGATTCAGGTGACGGGTGGCTCCGCCCTCCTCATATAAGAAATGTCAGGCTGCCGGGATCCCCGCAGTGTCTCCACCAGTGGAGACAGAGGCACTTTTCATTAGCACTTTTTGGTACAGCGTTCGATTTTGGTTCTGATGTTTTTTTTATGTTTTTTAAGGGCAGTACAGTGGTGTAGTGGTTAGCACTCTCACCTAGCAGTAAGAAGGGTCACTGGTTCAAATCCCAACCCTGACTCTGCCTGCCTGGAGTTTGCATATTCTCCCTGTGCCTGTGTGGATTTCCTCCAGGTACACCGGTTTCATTCCACAACCCAAAGACATGCAGGTGGGTTAATTGGCTTCTGTCCAAAATTGGTCCTAGTATATGAAGGGGGACCTTGGATTGTGGGCTCCTTGAGGGTAGGGGCCGATGTGTGCAATGTACAGGGATAGGGACAATGGGAGATGCTCACTCTGGATGGACTGGTGGCTTTATTCAACCTTAGCAACTATGAACCTATGTTCTTGTTCAGCTCTAAATATTTCTTCCATTAATATTTTGATTTTCTCTGATCTCTCTTTTTTTTCCTTGTTCCTACTGCTATCAGGATCCCCCTAATATAAGCTTTATGAGCCTCCCATAAGATGTGCCCTGCTATTTCGTCTGTATCATTTGTTGAGAAATAATGTTTGAGTTATTTACCCACTATTTCGTAGCCTTCTTCATCACGGATAAGGATGAGCCGAACACCCACTGGTTTGGTTCGCACCAGTCCAGAACCTGCGAACAGACCTAAACTTCATGTGAACTTTAGAACCTTATTAAAGTCTATGGGACTCGAACGTTCAAAATCTAAAGTGCTAATTTTAAAGGCTAATATGCTAATATGCAGATTTCAGAGGGGGACGGGGTCATCCATACATCATTGGGGAAGCCAGGCTTCCCCACTTGCGTCAGAGGGGGCGGGTTCAGGTGACGGGTGGCCCCGCCCTCCTCATATAAGAAATGTCAGGCTGCCGGGATCCCCGCAGTGTCTCCACCAGTGGAGACAGAGGATGGATGGATGTGCTGCGCTGGAGGGAGAGATCACCCATCACTGGATCATATCAGCCATTGCTGGACCATGAAGACATGATCATCCGTCGCTGGATAGCAAGAGTGGATTACCACCACTGGAATCTTTTAAAAAAAAATTAATTTTTAATAAAGGACTTTTTCAATGGTGTGTGTCTTTTTTAACACACTTTCTTTGTGAAATGGTAGGGGTACTTTTGTACCCCCTTACCGTTTCAAACAGGGGGGCCAGGATCTGGGGGTCCCCTTGTTAAACAGGCGAACAGGCAATGTTTAAGTCGAACATGAGTTTGACTCGAACTCGAAGCTCATCCCTAAGCTCATCCCTAATCACATTCTTCATTTAGTCGCCAAGAAAAGGGTTGTCTTTGATTTCCGGGGATTATCATTTTCATTTTTACTGGGGCATGGTCTGATAATGTAATTATTTCTATGCTAGTTTCTATTACTCTTTCCAGTGATGTGTGATCAACAAAAATTTAATCTATCCCGCAGTGCATCCCGTGTACAGGGGAGTAAAAGGTAAACTCTTGTGTCTTAGGGTGTTGGATTCTCCACATGTCTACCATTTGACAGGTATGCATTTTTTGTTTTATCTTTTTTAATTGTACGTTATTTGTCCCCTGTACCCTGGACGTACTATCCATTAAAGGAACTATACAGAAATTCATGTCTCCCATCAGAATCACGTATCCTCTCTTGAAATCCATCAACTTTCCCAGTATTTCTTTTAGATATTTTATAGGGTTACTATTAGAGACATATATGTTTGCCAATGTGCAATCCATTTCTTCTAATTTACCTTTTAGGAAAATAAATCTTCCCTCTGGGTCAGTCATCCTTTCTTCTAGTTGAAACCGTGTCTATTTTGCAAACCCTATTGCCACCCTTCTTCCTCTCTTTGTTATTGTATCTCCATAATACCAGATCGAGAAATTAGTAGAATACAGTCTGACATTTGATTCAAGAGAAATATGAGTCTCTTGTAAGAAGACCACCTCTGCTCCATACTGTTTAAGCTCTTTTAGAATCGTATGCCTCTAAGCCCTTGTACACACGGTCAGAGATTCCGACGGAATGTGTCCTATCGGACCGTTTTGTCGGATATTCCGACTGTGTGTGGTCTCCATCGGACTGTTTCCGTCGGAATATCCAACAGACCAACTTTTCCAACTTGCCGGTAAAATTTTCCGACAAAATGCACCGATCGGACATACTCCGATCATGTGTAGCCTACTCCGACGGACAAAGTGCCACGCATGCTCAGATCAAATTCCTAGACCAAAGCTATTGGCTACTAGCCTGAACGTAGTCCCACCCTAACGAAATAACATCATCATGTTATGTACAATTGGATTTTCCGACAACTTTGTCCGACCGTGTGTATGCAACAGTTTCAGACAAAATCTGTCGGACAAAATCCAATGGATTTCGTTGTCAGAATGTCTGACCGTGTGTACAAGGGCTTATTTGGTTTATTTAGCCCCTTTACATTATAAGTCATAAAATGTATAACCGTCATCTTTATTTCTCTAATTTTCTATGCAGAACTTGTTTCTCTCACCTATACTGGGTTTAACTGTTTTCTTGTATATACTGCAGGTATCATTCCTCCAAACCCTCTCCCTCCCATCCCCCTCCTCCTCCCCCCTCCCTTTTTGGCCCTATTACGGCCTCTGATTCATTGATGGTCCTGAATACCCTGACATATCCAAACCTCCTTGTTCCGAGGTGGGGCACTGCGTGTAACACCGCTCCCCTCCCCCGCAAGGGGTATAGGGGGCAGGCCAGCACCCACATTCCCTCAGACCCAGATCGACTTATCTTTCCCCCACATGCTCCACCCCTGTGCCCCCCCTCTCCACCCATTCCAATAGCCATCAATCACTCCCTACATTATTTCCCACGGTTGATCGGTCCAACCAGGCAACTCTGGCACCTGCAGTTCCAATTTATTGCAGAATTCAACTTAGCCCAGCTGATCTTCCTTCTTTGGAGCCTATCAGACATACTGGGAAACCCCAGTTATATCTTTTTTTTTTTTTTTTTTTCTTTCAAAGTATTTTATTTAATTTTCAATAACAAAATACAGAGAAACTGAATCAACCAGTTTGACAGGCAATAATTAACTAAGTGCAAACATATGGTTACAGTCGTGTTAGTTAACATATCAACCTTCTGGACATTCGAATGAAGAGAAGAGGTCATAGCCAAACAAATATGAAAACAAAAACAACGATCCAAAAGTATTGAGTCTGGCTCCCCTCCTCAATAGGGGGGGGGGGAATGACCTGTAGAGCCCACTTGGTACAGGACATATAAACTATTCGTATCGGCTGAGGAGTCATGGCTCTCCTGTTGGGACTAGCCTGAGCTATTTCCAGGAGGTACCCCCATCCCTGTGCCCCTCTCGGGATCACACTGCGCAGGGAGAGGGTCTCCCAAACACAGAAAGGGCCCTCCCAGCCACCCCTCCATATTGTGCAAGGTCGGATATGCGAGAGTAATGTAATGGTCGACCAGTACCCCTGGGAGGGTGGAAGGCAAGCCTTCCAAAGAGTCAGAAAGAAGAGAGAAAAGGAAGGAAAGGGTAGAGTGAGAGAGAGTAAGAATGTTCGTTAGGTTCCCAATGGTCAATTCCTGCTTAGTGCGTGAGCCGGGGGAATCCCAGGAATGAGAGAGATCCCCACAAATTGGGCCCAGGGTTCCCAAATTAACTCAAATTTCTGCTTGCAATCATTAAGAGAGCTCACTATTTTTTCCTGAGTCATAATCCATGAGATTTTTCGTATCGCTTGCTTAACTGAGATTGTAGGTTGCTTCCAGGCTTTCGCTAAGGTCATTTTCGCCCCCAAGAAGATGAATTGGATCAGTTTCCGCTTATGTTTAGGAATGCGAGGGAGATGGCCGTTCAATAAAGCAATTTGTGGTAGCCTGGGAAGCTCATGACCTGTCACTTTTTGGATGATTTTAAACAGTGTTTTCCAGTAGTGCCTAATTCTGGGGCATTCCCAGCATACATGAGCAATCGTACCCAGCAGCTGACAACCCCTGAAGCACAGTGGGTCGGCTGTCGGGAACATCTTGGCTAGTCTTGCGGGGGTTAGGTACCACCTAGTGACTATTTTTATGTTTGCTTCCATAAGGGAGGTGTTTAAAACTCCTTTAAAGGCTGTGGAGAAAGCAGAATGCCAGGACTCAAGGCTCCAGTGAAACTGGAGGTCCTCCTCCCAGGATAACATGTAGGAGGATTTTCCCGAAGGTTGTGATAGGGAAGCATAGATGAGTGAGATCCCTCCCCTCTGCTCCACGGCTTGGCCACACCAGAGTTCATAAGGATAGAAGCGTGGAGGGTTTGGTTTGCCTGACAGAAGGCTATGTAGGAAGTGGCTAATTTGTGCGAAGCGAAACCTTTCAGTATGTGGAAGGTCTAGTTTGCTAACGCAATGCGCTAGCGAGATGGGTCCATTGATAGAAAAATAATGTCCTATGCGGTACAGCCCTTTGTCCAGCCACCACTGGAAAGCTTGTATATCCATTCCCGGAGGAAATTTTGGATTATGGAATATATGGGACAAGGGAGTTAGGCCTGAGGTTATGTTTGGGTTCTTCTTTAATTTATCCCATAGCGAGAAGGAATGTGAAAGAGTAGGGGCCAGGATTGGGGGTCTGTTTTTAGGTGCGGTCCAAAGCAAGAAGTCCAGAGTATTGTGTGGGGTTGCTTGTCTTTCTATTTGTTGCCAATCAGGTTTCTCCCCATTAAAGTATACCGCTGAAAGCTGCGCCAATCTAGCCGCTTGATAATATCTGTGTAAATGGGGAAGGCTGAGGCCACCTTGTTTGCGAGGTGAGTATAGGATATGTTGAGAAAATCTGTAACCGGAGCTTCCCCAGACAAATTTCAGGACCCTGCTTTGGAACGAGCGAAGATGATCGGGCCGTATCGGGATTGGGAGAGCTCTAAAAAGATACAATAATCTAGGCATCAGGGTCATTTTCACGGCATTGATTCTGCCTAGCCATGAGATGTTTTGCGTGGACCAAAATTTTAGGTCTTGTTCCAGCTTGCGAAACATGGATGGGTAATTCTTTGCATACAGAGTTTCAAATTTGGGGGTTAGGTTTATGCCTAAGTATTTAATAGTGTGATCATTCCAGTCAAAGCGGAAATTCAATTTAAGTAAGTCTACCAGAGCCGGGGCAGAGATACATTGAGGGCTTGGGACTTGGAGAAATTCACTTCAAGGCCAGATACTCTTGCGAATGAAGACAGGGTGCTACATAAGTTTGGTAGGGAGGTAAGGGGGGAGGTGATATAAAGTATCAAGTCGTCTGCGAACAGACCGTACTTGTGCTCCTGGGGCCCGCAGATTACCCCTTTGATATCTGGGTTTGTCCTGATTGCAATAGCTAATGTTTCAATCGCAATAGCGAAGAGTAATGGGGATAAAGGACACCCTTGCCTCGTGCCTCTCGCTATTTCGATGGAAGTGGATAGGTATCCCTGAGATCTAATAGCAGCTGTGGGTGTAGAATATAGAGCTTTAATGATTCCCATAAAGCGTTCCCCGAACCCCCATCTATCCAAGAGTGAAAACAGATATTGCCATGAGACTGAGTCAAACGCCTTTCGTATATCTAAGGAGAGCAGCATGCCCTGTTGTTTAGGTCCCCCTGGCCAGTTGGATTGGAGAATAGAAATAATATCTATAGTGCGTCTGGTCTGGTCTGGTCCCTGACCTCCTGGTATAAAGCCTACCTGGTCTTTGTGGATGTAAGAGCGTATAAAGGAGTTGAGTCTATTTGCGAGGAGTTTGGTGAGTATTTTGAGGTCATTATTTATCAGGGAAATTGGTCTATAATTACCCACCTCTTCCGGATTTTTGTCCGGTTTCGGGAGTACTGTAATAAAAGCTGAGTTTAGGTCAGGATGTAGCGGGGCGCCATTCACTTTTTCGTTGAAAAAGTTAGTCAGGTGGGGAGCTAAAATTTCTGCAAAGGATTTATAATAGGGCACCGATAAGCCATCTGGTCCCGGGGCCGAGCCCCTCTTTAAGTCCTTAATGACCGCTAAAGTCTCTTCTATTGAGATCCTCTCCTCTATGGTGGCTTTGTGGGTGTCCGAGATGGATGGTATGGATATAGTGTCTAGGAATTTCATTATGAGATTAGGGGAACTATGACGGTCCTCTTTGTATAGTTTGGCGTAAAATTCCTGAAAAGCAGAAATAATCTTAGTGGGGTCAGAGGTGGTTATATGGTCGTGCGTTCGAATCTTAGGGATGGTCCTAGCTTGTGACCTGGGTGAGAGTTTGTTGGCCAGCATGTGCCCTAGTTTATCTTTATGAGAGTAAAATTTGGCCCCGCTCAATCTTAATTGCTTCTCAGCTCTTACTGTCGGAGCTAGGTTTAATTCCAGCCTGGCAGAGTCCAGCTGGGATGTGGAAACAGTATGGGGGTCCCTCTTATGGTGGGCTTTGAGTTCAGCATAGGTTTTTTCAAGCTTGCAGATGTCAGCTAATTGCTCTTTCTTGAGTTGTGAAGCTATCTGAATGAGTTTCCCTCTAATGGTAACTTTGTGTGCTGCCCATAAGGTTTCTGCAGAAATCCCTTCTGTCCTGTTGCGTTCAAAATACTCAAGAAGTGTGGAATGAATCTCGGACACCCTAGCGGGTTCCGATAAGAGAGACTCATTGAGTCTCCAGTGGTAATGTTTCGGTCTGTTAAGTGGATTGTGCAGTGTGACAGTCACTATGGAGTGGTCCGAGAGGACAGTATCTATAATTTTGGAGTTCGTCATAAGGGGCAGCAATTGTGTAGGCAGGAGCAGATGGTCTATCCTGGCATAGGATTGGTGTGGATTGGAGAAGTGAGTGAAATCCCTCTTGGTTGGATTGGCTTCGCGCCATGCATCTGCCAGGCCATAATTATAAATCAGTTTAGCAAATTTTAAGCTAGTGTTGGAGGGGCGGACTAGTTTGCTTTTGGCCGGATTTGACTTATCAAGTCCTAGGTCAAAGGCAGTGTTGGAATCTCCCCCCATGACTATGCTCCCCTCCATGTGAGGGTCAAGAGTTGACATCATGGACTGGAAAAACTTGTGTTGTCCCTTGTTAGGGGCGTAGTATGATACAAAAGAATATACCTGGCCATCTATGGTCCCTTTAACCAGAATGAATCTCCCTTTTGGATCTTTGTAATCTGCTTGCCAAGCGAAATTACAGGATCTAGCAAATACAATTGCTACACCTTTCATTTTGTTTTCGGTTTTTGCTAGGTAGAACTGGGGGAAATGGTGATGTAGGAAATTAGGGCTGTACCGCATAGGAAAGTGAGTCTCTTGAATCAGGACAACATCCAATCTAAGTGCTTTGTAGCCATTAAAGAGCTTTCGCCTTTTGACAGGGGAGTTTAGGCCCTGAGCGTTATGCGAAGCTACCTTGAGTGTGGAGCCTGGGTGGTCAGCCATTGAAACAAAGAGAGGGGATGCCAGCCATACCTGCTTCGTGTGTCCCTGGAAAGTCCTGAGATCCCGCCGTCTCCAGGTGGAATCCATAAATCAGGAGCATAAAGCTGTGAACAACCTTTAAGTATTCCTGGAGGAAAAAAGAATAAATAATGACCATTGGGAACCATTGAATTAAGGAGAGAGTGATAGAAAAGAGATCCCAGATGGGAGGAAGAAAGAGAGGAGAAAGAGAGAAGGAGGAGGAGGTCTTAGAAGACATCCTCAGGTTTGTCGTTGCAACCACCTGGGGACCATGTCGTCCCCAGGAGACTACCTCCTCTAGAAACGCCTGCTCCTCTGAGGGCACAGTTCCTTGCCCGCTGAGCATTAAGGTCGGTGGGCAAGGTGGAGGCGCATGTACCGAGTCCAACACCCCGGCACTACTGTAAACAAAAAAAAAGATGTGCAACCAGCACTAAACCAGTGAAGTATATAGGTAGAGCTAAACATATTGCAGATCGTTCCGCAAGTTAGCATGAGACTAATGAACTTACTAAATGCTAAGTACGTGTGAGAAACGGGAGACATTTTCTGGAAGGAAAAAAAGACCCAAAAAAAAGGGAAAAAAAAAAAAGGGGGGGGATAAGAGGAAAACTGAAATTGTAAACAAAACATATTGGAGACTTCGAGATCTTGCTATGGGCCTCTGAGTGGGGCCCGGGGAGTGCAGAATCGAGGAAGATTGGCTGAGATGAGATCCATCTAAAAGGAAGGAGTCTATCCTTAACCACTTCAGCTCCGGACCAATAAACACCTTAAGGACCAGAGGTCTTTTTGCAATTTCGCACTGCGCTGCTTTAACTGGTAATTGCGCGGTCATGCAATATTGCACCCAAACAAAATTTGCGTCCTTTTCTTCCCACAAATAGAGCTTTCTTTTGATGGTATTTTATTGCCTCTGCGATTTTTTTTTTTTGCGATATAAATGGAAAAAGAGCAAAAATTTTGAAAAAAAAAGATATTTTCTTCTTTTTGTTATAAGAAAAATCGAATAAACTAAATTTTAGTCATACATTGAGGGCAAAATTTATTCAGCCACATGTCTTTAGTAAAAAAAATGTCAATAAGCGTATATTTTTTGGTTTGCGCAAAAGTTATAGCGTCTACAAACTAGAGTACATTTTCTGGAATTTACACAGCTTTTAATTTATGACTGCCGATCTCATTTCTTGAGGTGCTAAAATGGCAGGGCAGTACAAATCCCCCCCAAATGACCCCATTTTGGAAAGTAGACACCCCAAGGAAATTGCTGATGGGTATGTTGAGCCCATTGAATATTTATTTTTTTTGTCCTAAGGGATTGAATAATGACAAAAAGTTGTCACTAAATGATATATTGCTCACACATGCCATGGTTATATGTGGAATTGCACCCCAAAATATATTCCGCTACTTCTCCCGAGTATGGCGATACCACGTGTGTGGGACTTTTTGGGAGTCTAGTCGCGCACGGCACCCCGAAAACCAATCACCACCTTCAGGATTTCTAAGGGTGCAAATTTTTGATTTAACTCCTCACTACCTATCACAGTTTCGAAGGCCATAAAATGCCAAAATAGCACAAAACCCCCCAAAATGACCCCATTTTGGAAAGTAGACACCCCAAGCTATTTACTGAGAGGCATGTTGAGTCCATGGAATATTTTATATTTTGCCACAAGTTGCGGGAATATTACAAACTTTTTTTTTTTTGCACCAAGTTGTCACTAAATGATATATTGCTCACACATGCTATGGGCATATGTGAAATGACACCCCAAAATACATTCTGCTGCTTCTCCCGAGTACGGGGATACCACATGTGTGGGACTTTTTGGGAGTCTAGTCGCGCACGGCACCCCGAAAACCAATCACCACCTTCAGGATTTCTAAGGGTGCAAATTTTTGATTTAACTCCTCACTACCTATCACAGTTTCGAAGGCCATAAAATGCCAAAATAGCACAAAACCCCCCCAAATTACCCCATTTTGGAAAGTAGACACCCCAAGCTATTTACTGAGAGGCATGTTGAGTCCATGGAATATTTTATATTTTGCCAAAAGTTGCGGGAATATTACAAACTTTTTTTTTTTTGCACAAAGTTGTCACTAAATGATATATTGCTCACACATGCTATGGGCAGAAGTCAAATTACACCCCAAAATAATTTCTGCTGCTTCTCCCGAGTACGGGGATACCACATGTGGGGGACTTTTTGGGAGCCTAGCCACGTACGGGACCCCGAAAACCAAGCACTGCCTTCCGGATTTGAATATAAAATGCTATAAAAAACAAACTAACCAGAGTCACCCGTAACACTTATACGGTGATCAGTGGTGAAAGGGTTAACTAGGGGCAATCAGGGGGTTCAAATTTTTATTAGGTAGTATATGGGGGTCCCTGGCGCTATATAAAAACCTGACGGGGAACCTAAATAACTAACTGGCTAACCAGCGTCACCAGTGACACTTATACTGTGATCGCTGGTGAAAGGGGGTGAAAGGGTTAACTAGCAGCAATCAGGGGGTTAAAACCATTATTGGGTAGTATATCGGGGTACCTAGCGCTATAAAAACCTGACGGTGAACCTAAAAAAATAACTAGCTACCTAGCGACTGTAGCGACACTAATGCAGCGATCAGAAAAACGATCGCTTAGTGACACTGGCAAAAGGGGGTGAAAGGGTTAACTAGCGGCAATCAGGGGGTTAAAAACATTAGTGGGTAGTATATCGGGGTACCTAGCGATATAAAAACCTGGCGGTGAACCTAAAAAAATAACTAGCTACCTAGCGACACATGCAGCGATCAGAAAAATGATCGCTTAGTGACACTGGCAAAAGGGGGTGAAAGGGTTAACTAGCGGCAATCAGGGGGTTAAAAACATTATTGGGTAGTATATCGGGGTACCTAGCGCTATAAAAACCTGGCGGTGAACCTAAAAAAATAACTAGCTACCTAGCGACTGTAGCGACACTAATGCAGCGATCAGAAAAACGATCGCTTAGTGACACTGGCAAAAGGGGGTGAAAGGGTTAACTAGCGGCAATCAGGGGGTTAAAAACATTATTGGGTAGTATATCGGGGTACCTAGCGATATAAAAACCTGGCGGTGAACCTAAAAAAATAACTAGCTACCTAGCGACACTAGCGACACATGCAGCGATCAGAAAAATGATCGGTTAGTGACACTGGCAAAAGGGGGTGAAAGGGTTAACTCTAGGGGCAATCAGGGGGTTAAATCTTTATTGGGGGGTGATAGGGGGCTACCCTGGACCTAACACTAACTGTCCTGACAGTTTTTACTGTCACAACTGACACTGAATGCATTGATCAGTAAAGAAATGATCAATGCAATCAGTGACACTGTGACTGGGGGGGGAGGGGGGGCGATCGGGGGGCGATCGGGGGGGGGATCGGGGGGGGTTTGTGTGCCTGTGTGTACCTACATGTCAGTGTAGTGTTGGTGCACACTTACTTTTACTCTTCTCCTCGTAGTCCGGTCAAAAAGACCGCCCCGAGGAGAATGACATCACTTTCTCCTTCCTGTGTAAACAATACACAGGGGAGGAAGCTTCTCATTGGCCAGGAGCGATCCAGAGGGGGTGGCCGAAAACCAACGGCCATCCCCTCATCACGGAGCGCTCCTGGACCGAATCGGACCGCCGTAACCAGCGGGAGGGGGTCCGATCGGACCCCCCACCCGCTGGAAGGCAATCACGTAGATGTACGTGATTGTGCCTGTCTGTGCCATTGTGCTGACGTACAATGGCAATACGGCGGTCCTCAAGTGGTTAAACAGGAATTTTCCATGTAGAAGTCTCGAACAGTTCTATGCTGAAGAGAAACTGTGCAACGGTGCAAAAAAAAAAACCAAACTTGATGCAGTCTAGATTGGGCCCCCCTCAGTTAGACTGGAAGAGGGCGTCAAAGAAAGCTGAGGCACTCAGAGGGGAGAACGGGGAGAAGGGGTGAACCAAGTCATCAAGAAAGTGTAGTGGAGACGAGGCTCGCATCAGGTGGGGGGAAGTTCCCCGGTAGTACTCCAACCTGGAGTAGGAGATGGGATTGAGCGACCCAAAGGCTTGTGGGTGGCCCGGCCGCAGGTCTGCAAGCGGTCCTTTGTCCTCTTCGGCAGTTGTTGGTTCCACAGGGGTGTGAGCGGGCTAGTTGGATGTGGGCGCTTGGCCGGGTTGTAATTCGGGTTAGAAGTGTCCATGTCTGATTCAGTAGCAATGAGTTTAAGAGATAGGAGGGTCTTTTCTCCATCTTGGAAGCTGGAGAAGGAGTGAAATTTGCCCAGGTGTTGAAACTTGACAGCAAAGGGGAAAGTCCACCGGTATTTTATTTCTTTTTGTGCAAGGACCACCAGAAGGGGTTTAAGGGCTCTCCTTCTCTGAATCGTGGAAGGGGAGAGGTCAGCAAAGAGCTGGATAGGGTGCCCTTGGAAAGAGAGTTGTTTTGTCTCCCTAGATTGCTTCATGATCTCCTCTTTGACAAGGTAAAAGTGTGGCTTGGCAATGACATCTCTAGGAGAACCGTCTTTTCTGGGGGGACCTAGGGCCCTGTGGACCCTATCCAGCTCTAGACGGTGCTGTGGTATGTTTGGTATCAAAGATTTAATGATGTCTTGGGTGGCTTGTGACACATCAGAAATGGATTCTGGGATTCCTCTGATCCGGAAATTATAGCGTCTGAATCTATTTTCGAGTTCATCAATTCTGAGTATGGCAGTGTCCAGTCTATCCTGCAGAGTCTGGATGTGTGCTGAGTTTTGATTGGTCGCAGAGACTGTCATGTCCAATTTGTGTTCTATAGCTTCCATTCTAGCTCCCAGGTTCTGGAAATCTGTTTTTATGTCCCCTGTTATCTTAGCTGCAGTAGAAGCTAAACCTCTTTCCAGGAGGGCTGACATCTTCGACAGAAGATCATCAGTGTGGGAGCCATGCTCGGAGAGGGGGAGAGAGGGAGGGGATTCCCCTGGTGGTGGGATGAGATTCGGGCCTGCTGGGGAGTATGGAGGATCACCAAAGTTTCTGCTGAGCAGAGAGTCAGTGGATGCCGGTGAGGGGGTGAGGTGCTGTGAAGGTCCACTGGGTTGAGGTGGGGTGTAGGTGAGTGAGGCGGGGGCGAGTACTTGCCGCATCTCCGCGTGTATTTCTCTCCCTGAGGCGCGCTGTTGGGCCGCGGCGGCCATCTTGGTACACCCCGGCGGGGAGGACTCGTTGAATTGAGGCACTAAGTCTATGCGGGGCTTCCTTCCAGGCATACGGTTGGCTTCTCCGGAACGTCCGGGCGCCGAATCGCCCGTTTTGGCTGCTGGCAGTGTGGGTGGCCGTGCGCTGTGGGTGCCGTTGGCGCGGAGCTCTGGCTCAAGCGGCCATCTTGGAGACTCCGCGCATGCGCACTCCATCCCAGTTATATCTTATGTTCTGTATGCGCATCTGCTCTAATAGAGGTTTTAAAAGTCGCCTTCTTGCCAGTGTCTCTGGTGCCGGATCTGTAAAAATGTGCAACTCTGAAACTTCATATTGCACTGGAGCCTTTCCTCCTAATTTCATCCAGATTTCTGCTTTGTCTTCATAGAATCTGAATCTTACTATTATGTCCCGTGGCCTATCTGCTTCAGAATTTCTTACTTTTCCAATCCGGTGCACCCTCTCAATCCTGGAGAATTCTTCATCTTCTTTATCCCAAAGAGGTATTATTTTAATAATCTTTCAAAGATCTTCTCCTCTTACCTCTGGGACTGAACAAATTCTCATGTTTTGTCTTCTGTTTAGATTCTTCGTAACAGAGCGTTGACATCTGATGACGAAATGCGTAGAACGCCATTGCGTCACTTCCGGTCGAGGTCGATCACATCTTTACGACATTATTGCATTATTTTGCTTGAAATTGTCTGTTTGAATGTGAGTACAACTAACATTTTTTAATAAATCACAAATTATACGGATTCACGCTATGGGCATCCTCTTCTTTTTTCATATGGTGGATAAAATGAATTGTTGACAAATTAACATCATCCAAAAGTGAACTCAGGAGGCTAAGGATTGCCACATATTGCTACACAGTAGACATGTACAGACTGACATATTTTGTTTCGGAATTTCGTCAAAAAACTAAATTTATTTGGTTACTCCCAAAATTTGTTTTTATTTATTTAGTTTTTTCATTAAAAATTGCATCCGTCCAAAAATCCAAATGAATTAAGGTTGAATCTGTCATTGAAGGCTTATGGTGTCTGTCGAATGTTTAAAGAAGATTTGACAGAGCATCGAAATACACTGTATGATGCTGCAATCATACATTCCCGATCGAAAATTTTAACTACAAGTTATAGTAGGATTCTAATGTTGTACGTCTTCTATGTTTTTTTTTTTTAAAGGCTATTTGCATTGCACACAGGTCATGTTAGCATTAGCATTAAGAAAAAAAATGCGTGGGGGTCTGGTATGGATATTAAGGGGAACCCCGTGCCAACAAAAAAAAATGGCGTGGGGGGTCCCCCTCAAAATCCATACTAGGCCCTTCAGGTCTGGCATGGATTTTAAAGGGAACCCCGTGCCAAAAAAAATGGCGTGGGGGTCCACCTCAAAATCCATACCAGATCCTTATCCAAGCACGCAACCTGGCAGGGCGTAGGAAAAGAGGGGGGGCGAGAGTGCGCCCCCCTCCTGAACTGTACCAGGCCACATGCCCTCAACATTGGGAGGATGTTCTTGGGTACCCCCCAAAGCACCTTGTCCCCATGTTGATGACCGGCCAGGGTTGTGGGGGTCTTAACAAGGGGACCCCCAGATCCCGGCCTCCCCCCCTGTGTGAAATGGTAAGGGCGTACAAAAGTACCCCTACCATTTCACCAAAAAAGTGACAAAAGTGTTAATAATGACAGGAGACGGTCTTTGACAAGTCCTTCTGGTCTTCTTCCTTTCTTCATCCTTCGGTTTCTTCCTCCATCTTCTTCTTCCTCTGATCCTCTTCTTCCTCCGATCCGCTTCTTCTCGCTCCGGTGTTCTCGTCCGGCATCTTCCTCCACGGTGTCTCTTCTTGGTTCTTGGGCTGCTCCGCACAATGGGAGGCTCCCGCTGGTATGAATTTTGAGGGGGAACCCCACGCCATTTTTTTGGGCTTGGGGTTCCCCTTAAAATC
Source organism: Lithobates pipiens (assembly GCF_037356315.1). NCBI lineage: Eukaryota > Metazoa > Chordata > Amphibia > Anura > Ranidae > Lithobates > Lithobates pipiens. The sequence continues at coordinate 183,894,926 of NW_027507758.1, forward strand.
CATGCCAGACCTAAAGGTCCTGGTATGCATTTTGAGGGGGACCCCCACGCCATATATTTTTTTTTTGGTGCAGGGTTCCCCTTAAAATCCATACATGCTCTTCAAGGGGAACCCATGAGTTTTTTTTTTTTTTTAATTAAAGTCGTGTTGTAAGTCGCGCTGTGATTCACACTCAAGTCAGGTCCAAGATGCCTCCCAAAGTTGCGCTGGAAGTCATGTTGCCCCTGTGTGAATGGACTGTTATGATACAAGTTCAATAGACACAGATTGTTATTGTCAGAGTCACGTTGAATCTCCTATCTATATCGAACTGCGTCAAAATGAAAATAAAGCATTTATTTATGTCGGATTTTTAATTTTTTGGATTCTGTGCTTTCGTTATTGTTTGTCAAAAGATCATGGAGACATTGAGGGCCTGGGTATGCTGTGCGGAAAGTTTGACGACCTGGTCGCCAACCCTCGGCCATTCTCCAGGTGCAAGAAGTGTGGGGAGAGCACTTTTAAGGTAGAACAGCCCACTGAGTTGCCTCGGGCCTACCTCATGAACTGGGTTATGGGAGTGGCAACTGAGGAGGCGATCGTTTATGCCCCAGCATCATCTGTTGGAGCTCAGATTGCTAAGGAGGATGCTGCACCCTATAAAATCCGGGAAACTTGGTTGTGGACACGACCCCTACCGTGAGTATCGCTGCAGAGGAACTTGATGGCAAGGAAGGGAAGCAGTTCAGCGCTCCTTGTGGCCGGAAAACTGGATCGTCCATACGCCATCCCGGGCCAAACATTTGGAAGAGGATACCGACAGACAGGCACAGGAAGGCTGCGGATGTTGTTCCCGGAAACAGCTGCCCCACAGGGGAGTCATCGCAGAGCTCGGGGAACAGTTCTGGCTCTGATGAGGGAGACGACTGGCATTTTGAACCCAAGTTGCCGTGAGTACTCTTTTAAACTTTTTGCTAGTCAGACTTCTGTGTCAGTCTGACTGGCTGTGAGATGTTCAGCCTGGCCACAGGGGGCACTGTCTCTGGTGGCAGGTGTGGAACTATGGTCTGGTTAGGTGCTTAAATGACTCTCTCTCTTAGCCAGGTCAGTGGGAGTGGCCCTCTCACTGTGCCCTCTGGGAGAGGGAATTTAAGATGCGGACGTTACATGGTTCGGGGTTCCGGTCCAGTATGATCTGCTGATTACATGGTCCTGGTCCTCCTGACCAGCCCCCAGGAAGGCTATGTCCTGGGGTGCGGAGCCACCTGACTTTAATGCCTCTGGGCTGGCTAGCCCAAGGCATGGAAACTAAAGGAGGATTCTGAGGTGGTTGGGTGCCGTCTCCGGCTCGGGAGAGACCCATTGAACTTTGAGCATTCCAGGGGAGGACTCTTTAGAAGAACACCACGTACGGGTTGGTTTTCATAACAAGAACCTGGAAGGGCTGAAGTAACCAAGAGAATCCGGTCTTGTGGATATCGCCAAGCAGGCTGAATGATCCAGGTATCCTACAAGTGTTCTACAGCTTAGTTTCCTATATGTTTTGCAACAACGTGATAAAGACTTTGTTCCTGAGTAAGCACCTTGTTGGCTGCTAGGCCTTGTGAGAGAGGGGCTGTCCAACCTGAGTGTTCATCCAGCTGCGAATGGCTATTCTCTGGATGCAGTCAAAGTAAGCAAGTTCTTTAACGTTTATAGACTTTGACATGAGAGTACCTGAACTTCCTTCCCAACCCTCTGATCCCAAGTTAAAAGACTGTTCAATGGTTGAAGTTTGCAAATAAAATCTATTCAAGTGGATCTATTGTCAGTCTCAAGTTACTGGGTCATCTACCACGGGACATCCCCTAGACGTCCAACAAGGAGAACGGAAGGTAATGGTAAACCCAAAAATAATCAGCAGCTCCTTCGGGGGTTAGTGCTACATATTAATGTGTTTCTTGCTGGATTTATTAGATCAGTTTACACATGGCTTGTCACACTTGGTTCACTCAGCTTCTCACCTGTGTTTGGGAGATTTCTCCCGTATATCGTCCACATCCCTATATATACAACATGTATGAGGCTTAATTTATTTTTGTTACATAGAACAGCACCAGTTCCCCTTCTTTGTATCTGTTTATTGTAGACTTCACTTGTGAAGTTTGTTTTGGGGAGGCAGCAGTTCATCTTAAGCAGAACCTTTGCTAATTTTACATAGATGCAAACAGCTGCCTGAAACATTCATGTCTATGGGTAGCTGTATGCAACATGGGAGCTTCAAGGCACCAAAATACATGAGCTGTTTAAACTGTTATTAGCTAATATCTCAATGCTCTGACAGTTTCTGGTAACGTAACTCAGTTTGGTGTACCATTCTTCACATGTTCTAGTCTTACCCAAAATAACTATTCTTCAGGAAAGGTGTATAGACTAAAGTTTATAAATGATTAAATCCCAGAGGAGCCTTCATTCTTTTGTTTGCACAGCACCAATATTCATATAAAAAAAAAAAAGTTGATTCTTCGACAACTGCTTAATGCCTACAAAGCTTGTATGTCTCTAAAATGGAAACACTTCTCCCCTCTACCCCTCCTTCCCTCCAAACCCTTTTGATATCTATGCAGCTAAACAAAGTGGAGGAAATGTGGAGGATCTCAGTTTTCCTCTCAAAACAAACACACAATTTAGTACAAAACATGGTTGTTGCTGGTTTGATTTTACTTTCTCAGATGAGATGCATGACCACTCAAACTCAGGCACACCTTTCACCGTAGGCCCAAGGGAAACCAGCATCTCCCCTCAAGGTCCTACCCCCCACTCTTACCCGTGATTGCTTCCTGTATCTTCTGCCCCTCCTTGTGACCCCCACCATATTAAGTCTGGCATAAGTCTATCCTTAATTGTATTTCTTCATGCCTCTAAAGTTTTACCCTTCACTTGAACTCAATTCTTTCTTTTTCTCTTTCTAGATACCTCTCATGCCAAATGTTTTTAACCTGATAATTCCCATCCCTCATTTGAAATAATACTTTTGGGATATTGCATCCTAAGCTTTCCCTTTTTTCTAGTGCATATTGATTGTGTACTTCCCAGATTTGTCTTATGCTTTTACTATATTGACTCTCAGAGTACTACCTAAGACATAACTGTTTAGGCTAACAGCATTTATACAAACACACTGATATTTACACTTGTTGCAATGGAATGTATGTATTCTGTATGTATACTTATATCAACATAATATTGTGTACCATGATACTGCCATAATGCTATTTTATGCTATACACTACTGCATGTTTCTTATACATAAAGCATTTATAAACAGAACAAGGGCAAGAATACTGCTAAGATTTCATTACTAATGTAAAATCATTTTTCAGCATGTATTTTTATGCTTGTATATCCTAAAACACTAACCTACATGGTGGGAGAATAATATTTAAGTAAAGATATCAGGGCATAGTGGGATTCTAAGTGCCATGTAAATGTTCTTTTCTATAGCATCCAAGCTGCACAAAACACCTCTTCTCTGTCCAACACTCTCAGGTCTTAGGCCGCGTACACATGGACGGACTGTCTGACGGACGTTCACGTTTCAGCGGACAATCCGCTCGTGTGTGGGCTTCAGCTGACTTTTTCAGCGGACAGTCTGGCGGACTAAGTCTTTCGGAATTTCCGTAATATTGTCCGTCCAAACTTGGTTTCAGCGGACAGTCCGCTCGTGAGTAGGCTAGTTCGACGGACTAAGTATGGCGCATGCTCAGAAAGGATTTACACGGCCGAAGGTTGCATTGCAGTGTATTGGACGTCGTATTTCTAGTCCCGTCGTACGTGCTGTACACGTCATCGCGCAAGCTTTCAGCGGACTGTCTGTTCATCGTGTGTGGTCAAGTCCGTTCATTCAAAAGTAGGACGGACTGTCTGTCGGATTGTCTGACGGACTTAGTTGGACGGACAGTCCGCCCGTGTGTACGCGGCCTTAGGCCGCAGAGCAATAATAGCTGGCAGAGGTACCTTTATCCCTGACCACCCCCTCGGGGCTCTTGTAGCCAGTGATGGTACCTATGGCCCTCTCCACAGGACAAGTCCTGGATATTCAGAATTCTGTTTAAAATCCAAGACAGCTGGGGGCATTCTGTTCCCATTCTCTTTCCTCCTTTGCCACTAAAAGGCACTGTGCATAAACAGTAAGATCTGAAACATAAATAGGAAAAACAATCTGTCCCAGAGAAGCTGAGATGCATGCATTTACATAACAACACTCCTTTATTCAACACAAAACAATCGTGACTCATATGCTGACAATTAAAAATGTTGGTTGTGGGGCTGGCTGTGAGAGTTAATGTGAATATTGAGAACTTTTGCTTATTGGGGAAAACTAGAAGTTATTTCTGAATATCTGCCATCAAATATTCAGGAAGATTTTATATTGTGTTACTTGGAGCATTTGTCTTAAGCAATATATGTACTAGTTTTCAATACTGTAAGCTAGCAATTGTAATATTAGATTATTTAAGACTAGGGATTAGCTTCGTGTTCGAGTCGAACATACGTTCGACTCGAACATCGGCTGTTCGCCCGTTCGGTAGACATGTGCATTCGTTTTCGTCCGAATGCATTTTCGTCCGAATTTCAGCTATTTTAGTTTTCGTTTTGTCAAATGATAACGAAAGCACAGAATCCGAAAAACGAAAGATCCGACATAAATAAATGCTTTATTTTCGTTTTAATTGTTACAACAGTTCGATATAGAATAGGAGATTCAACATGACTCTGACGATAACAATCTGTCTATAGAACCTGTGGTCGAATGTGCCTAACCTTACCTCTATTAGTCCAAGATTATATAGAGAAAATATTCGACAGAGAAAAAAGATTTGATAGAGAGAAAAGATTCTGCAAGTTACTGTCCTAAAAAGTGTTTGGGGACCCGGGTCCTGCCCCAGCGGACATGTATCAATGCAAAAAAAAGTTTTAAAAACGGCCGTTTTTTTCGGGAGCAGTGATTTTAATAATGATTAAAATGAAACAATAAAAGTGTACCATAATATTCCTTTAAATTTCGTAGGGGGGGGGGGGGGGGTGTCTATAGTATGCCTGTGAAGGGGCTCATGTTTCTGGTGCTTAGAACTGTCCCTGCACAAAGTGTCATTTATGCAGGAAAAAAAGTCCTTTAAAATCACTCGCAGCTATTATGAATTGTCGGCTCCGTAATACAGAGAACACTCATTGAAAGTCATTGATAAAAAAATAAAAAAATAAATTTAAAAAAAAGCATGGGGGTCCCCCAAATTCAATTACCAGGCCCTTCAGGTCTGGTATGGATATTAAGGGGAACCCTGCCTCAAATTTAAGAAAAAAATTTGACGTGGGGTTCCCCCTAAATATCCATAACCAGACCCTTCAGGTCTGGTATGGATATTAAGGGGAACCCCACGTCAAATAAAAAAAATATTGACGTGGGGGTCCCCCTAAAAATCCATACCAGACCCTTTATCCCAGCACGCAACCTGGCAGGCCGCAGGAAAAGAGGGGGGGACGAGAGAGTGCCCCCCCCCTCCTGAACCGTACCAGGCCACATGCCCTCAACATTGGGAGGATGCTTTGGGGGTCTGTGACCCCTCAAAGCACCTTGTCCCCATGTTGATGAGGACAAGGGCCTCATCCCCACAACCGTGGCCGGTGGTTGTGGAGGTCTGCGGGCGGGGGGCTTATCAGAATCTGGTAGCCCCCTTTAACAAGGGGACCCCCAGATCCCGCCCCCCCCTGTTTGAAATGGTAAGGGGGTACAAAAGTACCCCTACCATTTCACAAAGAAAGTGTAAAAAATAGTTAAATAAGACAAACACACTTTTGAAAAATTCCTTTATTAAAAATAAAAAAAATAAAAAAAAGATTCCAGCGGTGGTAATCCACTCTTGCTATCCAGCGACGGACGGTCATCTCTCCAGCGATGGCTCATCTCATCCAGCGCAGCGAATCCATCCTTCTTCTGTCGCCGCGGAGGAGCACTTTAGATTTTGAACGTTGGAGTCCCATAGACTTTAACAGGGGTTCTAAAGTATGCTATATACTAGCTCCGTCGAATCTTCTTTATACATTCGAGACACCATAAGCCTTCAAAGACAGATTAGACCGTAATTCATGTGGATTTTCGGACGAATGCAATTTTTGAACGAAAAACAAAATAAATAAAAACGAATTTCGGGAGTAACTAAATAAATTAAGTTTTCGGACGAAAACGAAATTCCGAAACAAAATATTTTACTCTGCACATGTCTACCGTTCTGCAAATTCCGAACGTTATGGGCCGTTCGCGCCAAATTCGTGTGGCGCTCACGGCCCACAATGCACTGCGATGGCTCAGTGCATTGCTGGCTCACGATTGGCCAAGCATGCACTGTGACCCCGCATGCTTGGCCAATCACAGCGCCGGCAGCGAGGAGAGCCATGATTGCCCACAGGCAGGATGCCCTCCGGGGGCCAGCTTAGGGGCAGCACACCGACTGAATCACACCGCAGAGCTCTGCCTGTGCAGGGCGCTGCCTCTGCGCGTTATTCTAAAAGTTCTTTGGTGTGGGCCTTTTTTGAGACGAGTGCATCAGATCGCACCGCTGCTATTTGCAACATATGTCTCAAGCTTTTCTTGTGTGGCCAAAACATCAGCCGCTTGGACACCACATGCTTGACCAGACATATGTTGACCTGCCATGTAGCTCGTTGGCAAGCGTACCTCAAAGACCCACACCAAAGAACAAAGCGGACCTCTCCTTGCTCCTCATCAGCTGGGATCTCCAACCCCACTAGACCTTCAGTCCTCTCTGAAACCTGCTCTGAGAGGAATGAAGGTGTAGAATTAGGTGTGTCACAGCCAAGTGCTTCCGGGCACTCTGCTAGCAGTACACCCACATCCGATTATAGCAGGCAAATGTCCCTGCCCCAGCTGCTGGACCGGCGAAAGAAGTTCACTCCCAGCCATCCACATGCCCAGCAGTTGAATGCTAGCTTGGCTAAATTGCTAGCACTTCAACTGCTGCCTTTTCAGTTGATAGACTCGGCCCCCTTCCGTGAGTTTGTACAATGTGCGGTTCCTCAGTGGCAGGTCCCCAAACGCCACTTTTTCTCACGGAAGGCGATTCCGGCTCTCTACTGGCATGTGGAAGGCAATGTCCTTGCCTCGCTGGACAGGGCGGTCAGCGGTAAGGTGCATATTACCGCTGACTCATGGTCCAGCAAGCATGGACAGGGACGTTACCTGTCTTTCACGGCCCATTGGTTCACTCTTCTGGCAGCTGGGAAGGATGCAGGACAAGGTGCAGTAGTGTTGGAGGTTGTTCCACCACCATGCCTCCAAAATGCTACTATTGGTTGTGACATACCTCTTTCCTCCACCCCCTCCTCTTGTTCTTCCTCCATGGCCTCTTCCAGTGCTCTGTCCTCAGAACCAGCGGTGCTCCGTAGGCGTTACAGGGGCTATGCAAGTACGCAGGCAAAACGATGCCATGCCGTGCTTGCACTGGTTTGTTTGGGGGACAGGAGCCACACTGGGGCAGATGTTTTGTCAGCTCTGCAGGGGCAGGCCGAGAGGTGGTTGACGCCATGCCAGCTTAAGCCAGGAATGGTGGTTTGTGACAATGGCACCAACCTCCTCTCCGCCCTCTGACAGGGACAACTGACCCATGTGCCCTGTGTAGCTCACGTCCTTAACCTGGTGGTGCAGCGGTTCTTGGGCAGGTACCCGGGCTTACAGGATGTCCTGAAGCAGGCCAGGAAAGTCTGTGTGCATTTCCGCCGATCATTTAATGCCTGTGCTCGGCTGGCTGAGCTCCAAAAGGAGTTGAACCTGCCCAAGAACCGCATTATATGTGACATGCCCACCAGGTGGAACTCAATGTTGGCCATGCTGCAGCGGCTGCACACGCAGCAGAGGGCCGACAATGAGTACCTGTGCGACTACGGCACCAGGACAGGGTCAGGGGAGCTTGGTTTTTTCTCACCACGCCAGTGAGGCATGATCAGGGATGCATGCACTGTCCTGTCACCGTTTGAGGAGGCCACAAGGATGGTGAGCAGTGAAAGTGCATGCATCAGTGACACTGTACCTCTTGTCCACCTCTTGGAGCATACGCTGCGTGGAATAATGGACAGGGCACTTGAGGCAGAACAGAGGCAGGAAGAGGAGGACCCCTCTCAAGGCCCCCTTTATCCAGACAGTGTTCCTGCTGTGCCACCCATCACACAGGAAGAGGATGAGGAGGAGGAAGAGGAGGAGGAGGATGATTGTGTCAGCATGGAGGTGGAGGCTGGCACTCAGCATCAGCAGCAGCAGCAGTCTTGTAGGGATGATTTACAGTCCCAAGAAACCCGTGGACTTGTACGTGGCTGGGAGGAGGTAGCTGCGGATCATGATGTCCTTAGTGACCCAGAGGACTCCGGACCGAATGCCTCAGCTAACCTACGCTGCATGGCCTCCCTGATCCTGCAAAGCCTGCGGAAGGATCCTCGTATTCTTCAGATCAAGGAGAGGGACCATTACTAGCTGGCCACTCTCCTTGATCCACGGTACAAGGGTAAAGTTGCCGACCTTATCTTGCCATCGCAGAGGGAGCAGAGGATGAGACATCTCCGGGAGGCCTTGCAGAAAGGTCTGTGCAACGCGTTCCCAGAGACTGGGAGGTTACAAACTCCTGGTCCTGGACAACGTGTTGCTGAGGCATCGGTCAGAAGGAGCGGTGGAGAAGGTGGCCACCTGACTGATGCTTTCAGACAATTTTTTAGTCCGCAGCCCCAAGGTATGATCGGTTCCAGCAACCATCGCCAGCGTCTGATTTACATGGTGCAGGAATACCTAGGGGCAAGGTCAGACTTGGACACCTTTCCCACCGAAAATCCTTTGACTTACTGGGTCTTGAGGATGGATCACTGGCCAGAGCTTGCACAGTATGCAATTGAGCTACTGGCCTGTCCTTCATCCAGCGTTCTTTCGGAACGCACCTTCAGTGCTGCTGGTGGCTTTGTTACCAATCACAGGGTGCGCCTGTCCACCGAATCAGTTGATCGACTGACCTTCATCAAGATGAATCAGTCTTGGATAACCCACAGCTACCAAGCACCTGAAGCTGATGTAACCGAATAATTTTTTTTGAAATATCACATCCCTTCAAGACTGCCTATGCTGATGCTGAGTGACTGTCCTGTTATGTTGATTGTCTATCCTCTTTCTCCTCCGCTGATATGTTGGAAGAACATTTCTGGTTCTGGGTGATGCCATCAGCCCAATTTTTCTGCCCCTGTTTAACAGGGGCGTTTAAATACAATTTTTAAAGCAATGCTTTGCAGCAGGGCTAATTCCTGCAATAAAACTAGAGTATATGGGAGAGGTTGCAGTGTGGTGGCACCAGCACCAGTGCATAAGGCCCAATTTTTCTGCCCCTGTTTAACAGGGGCGTTTAATTACAATTTTTGATGCAATGCTTTGCTGCAGGGCTAATTCCTGCAATAAAACTAGAGTATATGGGAGAGGTTGCAGTATCGTTGCACCAGCACCAGTGCCTAAGGCCCAATTTTTCTGCCCCTGTTTAACAGGGGCGTTTAATTACAATTTTTGATGCAATGCTTTGCAGCAGGGCTAATTTCTGCAATAAAACTAGAGTATATGGGAGAGGTTGCAGTGTCGTGGCACCAGCACCAGTGCCTAAGACCCAATTTTTCTGCCCCTGTTTAACAGGGGCATTTAATTACAATTTTTGATATAATATTTCACAGGAGGGCCCGTTCCTGTGCCCACCCAGAGTAACTGTGAGGACTTATAGTGTTGTGGCACCAGCACCACAACCACCAAAGGTCAATTTTTCTACCACTGTTCAACAATGGCATGTAATTACAATTCTTGATATAATCGTTCACAGCAGGGTGCTCCAGCGCCCACCAAGAATCACTTTGAGGGCTTACAATGTTGTGGCAAAACCAACACCTTGTTCCGCCATTTCTGCAGAGCATATAGGGCAGGCCCCTACTTTCAAACATCCAACTTACAAACATCTCCTACTTGCAAACGGAAGACAACAGCAAGTGAGATGAAAAAAGATGTACGACAAAACAAATTATACAGGGGTGATAACCCTTCCCTATGTTTTCCAAAAAGCTTAAAAATAGTTTTTTTGACTGGAGCTACACTTTAAAAATGTACCAGTTGAAAATTACAAACAGATTCAACTTAACACAACAAACCTACACAGTGCCTGTCTTGTTTGCACCACCTGTATACTGCTGTTCTGAGTATATAGGTCCTGGGGGCCACACGCATTTCCTTTTTTTAATATGGGTACTGGATTTCCTTTAATATGCGTACAAGACCCAAATGGGCTGGTAATGGGCAGGGAGGGCTACCCATGCCATTTTTCTCAATGATTTTCAACCATATTGCAGGAACCAGATATAACATTAAAACCGCAAGCAGTTTTAAATTATGTTATTTCCGTTTAATGTCATTTTGTGCAGGGACTGTTCTAAACACGGGAAACACGTGGCACTTCACAGGCATACGACAGACACCCCCCAGGCACGATATTTAAAGGAATATTTCACTTTTTTTCACTTTAATCGTCATTAAAATCAGTGCTCCCGCCAAAACGGCCATTTTTAAAAACATTTTAGGCATTGACCCATGTCCCCTGGAGCAGGAGCCAGGTCCCCAAACCCTTTTTAGGACAGTATCTTGCATATTAGCCGTTAAAATTAGCACTTTTAATTTTGAATGTTCGAGTCCCATAGACTTCAATGGGGTTATAAAGTTCTTACGAATTTGGGGTCCGTTCGAAAGTTCTGGTGCGAACCGAACTGGGGGGTGTTCGGCTCATCCCTACTCAAGACCAAAAATGTGTATTTTTACAGGAGAGTTATAAAGTACAGAAGGGTTTAGCACCCCTGACGGGTTTTTATCACTGTCTGTTTCCCCACTGGAAAGCTTTGCCTTCCCCATTTGTCCTAGTAGCTGTCATTACAAGAACTGAGAGAAAATCCAAAATGTTGAGCCGTCTCTGGAACAAAAATAGAGAAGCGACCCTCCAATGTGGACCCTTACTGTAGTAACAAAGGTCAGATGCCGCGTACACACGATCGGACTTTCCAGCGGAGGTCCAGCGGACTTGCCCACACACATCCACACGCGACTGGACATTTCCGGCGGACTAGGTCCGCGACAAGACCGGGCCAACGCTAGTAAAAGAGCTGTAAGAAGATAGGGAAGATAGAGGAGGCCCAGCAGAAGAAGCGAAGAGTGGGACAAGACCCCCGAAGTCAGAAGAAGACCCCCGAAGTCAGAAGAAGACCACCGGGTGGCGGCATGGAAAAGAGTGGTAAAAGAGCAGAAGATAGCGGAGGAGCCCGGCAAAAAGACCCCCGAAGTCAGAAGAAGACCCCCAGAGCTTTGTAATAAAGTACTTAAAAAACCTGTGTTGTGTTTTTTTTATTAACACTTTTTCCTCTCAGGTGAATGGGTAGTGGTACATTGTACCCTATACTCATTCACATAGGGTGGGGGGCCGGGATCTGGGGGCCCCCTTATTAAAGGAGGTTCCCAGATTCCAACAACCCCCGCCTGCAGACCCCGACAACCAACGGCCAGGGTTGTTGGGAAGAGGCCCTTGTCCTCATCAACATGGGGACAAGGTGCTTTGGGGTGGTGGGCCGCAGGGCCCCCTTCCCCAAAGCACCCCCCCATGTTGAGGGCAAGTGGCCTGGTATGGCTCAGGAGGGGGTTGCTTGCTCGTCCCCACCCCCTTTCCTGGCCTGCATGCTCAGATAAGGGTCTGGTATGGACTTTGTGGGGACCCCCACGCCTTTTTTTGGCATAGGGTTTCCCCTTTAAATCCATACAAGGCGACAGAGCTTGTGAGGTGTCAATCTCTCTGATGGAGGTGGCGACATTAACTTCATTCGGTAGTCCCACCTACCTGGAGTCACGTTCAAAATAAACTGACTTTACTCCATGTGTAGGCAAGTCCATTCATTTCAAAAGTCTGGCGGAATAGCACACAGACGGGCAGATTGTCCACCGGACAATTTTGAGTCAAGACTCCTTTCTAAGTCCGCCAGACTTTTGGGAAGAAAAAGTCTGCCGGAGCTCACACACCAAGTCCGCCGGATAGTCTGATTGTGTGTACGCGGCATAAGAGAGAAACTCTATCTATCTATCCAAGATTTCTTTCTTTGTCAAGTTGTGTCTATGCCCTTGTACACATGGTTGGACATTCTGACAACAAAATCCATCCGATAAATTCTGACGGATTTAGTCAGGAAGTGGTCCGGATGTGATGTTGCATACACATAGTCGGACAAAGCTGTCGGAATTTCCGGTTGCTAAGAATGCAGTGACGTAAACCACGTACAACGGAACTAGAAAAGGGAAGTTCAGCACCACGTCCGGCACCCTTTGGGCTCCTTCTGCTGATCTTGTGTTTATCGCGTGTTAGTAGAAGTTTGGTAAGAGACGATTCACGCTTTTCAGATTTGTGGTTCAGATCCTTACTGCTCTACGGTTTGTGCTTGTCGGTGCGTATCTGCTTATTAGTGCGTGTAGTCAGTTCGCATTTGTTGGTCATTGTGGACTATATCTTGGTATAGTATGCTTTGATTTTCAGTGCTTATTGTCCACTCGTTTCTGGTTTTCAGTTCGTTCTTCCAGTCCTTGCTGTTTATCGGTGCCTTCTGTTGTCCGTTCTGACAAGCTGACCATTTTAAGCCATGTTTCGTGTACATATTAATCGTAGAGTTCGTGCTGTGCAGGGGCTTGGTGTTGGGCTTTTAGGTTTGAAACAAGCCCGGTCCATGAACAGGGCAAGGAGGAGTTTGTGGATCAAGAATTTATTGCTCCAGCGTGACCAGTTCTCGCTCATGCCTTTGCTTTGTGAGATCCGGGAGAATAATCCTGATGATTTCAGGAATTATCTCCGGATGATGGACCCTGTTTTTCATCGTCTGCTGGCTTTGCTGTCCCCTTATATCAGCAGGCAGGATATCTGCATGTGGCAAGCCATCACTCCAGAGCAGAGGCTCATCGCCACGTTGCAATACTTGGCGACAGGGAGAAGTCTTCAGGACCTGAAATTCTCGACAGGCATCTCCCCCCAGGCTCTGTGAATCATTATTTCAGAGACCTGTTCTGCCATCATACAGGTCCTGCAGGAGGACAATATTAAGGTAAGTTTTCTCCTTTAACATCACATTCTATGTATTTAATGTTTGCTAATGTATTGGATTTCTTTCCTCATTCCCTAATTACCATGATTGCAATATGCTGTAATTGATATGCTGCGCCCCTTTGTCCTCATGCATGCTGGAAGCTTTTCAAGTTGCTTTTTTGTCCTTCATGCATATTTGCCATCACTAACTTCCCCAGCATGCTCTTCTGGGCCCATAAACCTATAGCCTAGTCACTTAGCATGTATTTTGTCAGCTCCATAGTATTTCTTTCCCCTAAACACCCCCTAAAATGAGTACAAATGTTATGTATGTGCTTAAATTCATGCCGAGTGCCAGATTTTTTTTTTTTTGGTGGGCCAAACGCATTAGGAACCCCCCTCCCCCCAACTGCTAGGTCAGCTGACAGCAATCCTCTATCTGCTGACTTTGCCAAGCCCAATACACACTATACCTACCTTTTTTCTGGTCCGATTTATGGATGAATTCACCAAAGCATGTAGTGCAAGGGCCTGCCTCAATTCTTTCAAATGCTACTGTTTAAAGTTTTTTTTTTCTCCTTTTATTATCTTGATAGGTAATAGCAGAATGTCAAAATGTGCTTCCATTTGTTCCCTTTTTTTGTATTATGACACTTCTTACCTGTCTGGTGGGCTGCCAATAGTGTAAGGAGGAGGGGCTGGCCAAAGTATCACACATTATTTCTGCATTCAGCTCTCAATGAAGTGGAGAGGGTTACCTGTCCAAAACACCTCCCCACCTAATTTTTTGCAATGGGCTATCAGATGGGGGGTGAGGAATCTGATAAGGGGACCTTATACTTTAGTCTTTAAATACTCATTTCCAAAAATGTTATACTGATCTTGGCCAAAAATGTTTGTGTCTAATCTACTTGAAATGTTGATGTGCAAAATTACTTTTTTTTTTTTCTTATTTGACTCCACAGTTTCCTTCAACGCCACAGGAATGGCAGACTGTGGCCTCTCACTTTGCCAGCCATTGGGACTTGACCAATTGTGGAGGTGCAATTGATGGAAGCACGTCCACCTTGTCCAACCCCCCAACTCGGGGTCCTACTATTATAATTACAAGGGGTATAATAGTATCGTGATGTTGGCAGTGGTGTCAGCGACGTATTACTTCCTGTATGTAGACGTGAGGAAAAATGGCCGTATGTCGGATGGTGGAGTGTTCACGTGGACGGAGTTCTACTGGCATCTCCAGAGAGGCAGTCTGGGCTTGCCACCTCCAGAGGAGAATGTCGAAGGACTCCCCTTTGTTTTCGTCACGGATGAGGCATTTGCTCTGGCAAATCATCTGATGCAGCCTTTCCCGATGAGGACCCTCACCCCGGATCAGAGGATCTTTAATGTGCGCCTAGCCAGAGCCAGAAGAGTAGTGGAGAACACTTTCGGGATAATGGCCAGCCGGTTCCGCCTATTTTTGACTCCAATACACATGGCGGAATATAAACTAAATCATATTGTGCTTGCCTGCTGTATTCTGCACAATTTTTTGAAAAAACATTCAGTAAACTATGTGGCCTCAGTTGGCCTGAAAATGTCAACCTCATGGCCCTTGAAGCTGCTCGTCCTGGCTTGCCCCCCAAAGCGCTTGTGAGGTCAGATCCAGATATGTGGAGTACTTTGTGGGTAGGGGGGCCATTGATATTCCAGACAATGTCTGAGAGGCATTGTTTTAATACATTTTTCTTTGGAACTCCAATAATCTTTATTTTCATTTACTGCTTGGCTTTCTTTTAGGTGTCTTCTAGGTTTTATTTGGGTTTTTTTGGGCCTTTTTTTACAAAGGTGCAAACCCAATTTCAGAGTGAGGTGAGGTGACAGTCTCTTCTTCAGATAATCTTATTATTTTGTGGGTCTGCTACACACACACCTTGTTTTTGTTGATAATGTATGTAGTGCATTACTAACAAAAATATTGATCATTTTCAGCACCATCGCAGAAATATGTGGGGTCATGAAAATGGCGTGATTGGGGAAATTTAAACATCACTGTGGGTGTTATTTACTAAAGGCAAATCCACTATGCACTACAAGTGCAAACAAAAGTGCACGTGAAACTGCACTTGGAGTGCAAAGTCGATTTGCCTTTAGTAAATAACACCCATTGTCTAAATCTAAAATAATATTTTGGGTAACATTTTTATAACTTGCCATTTTTGTGTAAACAGGCATGTATCAAAGCATAACATACAGAACACAGGAACTTACAAAGTTCAACTCTGAAAAGTGAAGACAATATCAGACATGAGTATGTACAAACTGTGCTGATATTGCCTTCATCAGATGGGGTGTCACCCCTGGAAAAGCCAAATTTGGAAGATGCACACAAATTGAGAATTAAAAAGTGGCCAATTTCCTCCTGTTCCCATGCCTAATGTCAACATGTGCTATCTACCATCATGGGGTATCAATGTACGTGTTTTGCAGGTGCAACCCCTTCATCTCAGCCACTTTAGTAGCAAGGAAGGGGTTGCACCCACAAAATGCGTACATTGATCCCCCATGATGGGAGATAGCACATGTTGACACACTATGTGCATCTTCCAAATTTGGCTTTTCTAAAAATATAAAAGTGTTTTTGAAAATTTTAAATGGATGCTAGCTTGTTTGGGGTGTTTCAGACTCTCCCTAAAACATCAATGATGTTCTTCATTTTTTGTTGAACACCATTGATGTTTTTCTGGATATTCTCTAAATCACAATTGCACCCCATTATCTCCCCAATGAGGATCTGGGCACTTTCACTGGTAAAATGTGATTCTTCTTCCACAAAATCCACATCACCTAAAAAGAAACCAAAAAAACACACCATGTATTATAAATATGCAGGCATACATTGATTAGCTTACCTGAAGCTGTGGTCTCAGACACTCTCCTGTTGTGGTGACAATTTCACCAATCTCTACAATCTCTCCTTCCTCCTCCTCATCTGCTTGTGCTTTTGGTATTTCCCCTTCTTTGGGAGGTGTGGGGTCCTTGGTGTCCTCAGACGTCCCAAGTCTTCTCTCCTCTATGAGAATGTAAAAAAGGAATACTTAGCACACAGATATTTTAGGGTAGAAATAGGAATATGAAACATTGCTTGGAAGTGTCCTACAACTGTGTTTTTTGGCAGAGTTCCAAGGTGAAAACATTATTTTTGACACTTTCTAAAGCTGAAATACTTACCTGTTGTGTGAACAAATGTAGTCAAGTGCAACTTGGCAAAACATCATTTTTGGAGTGAGCTAACGAACAATGTTTATTACGAACGATTGAACCCATGAACATGAAAGTGGCAATTTTAAACTGTACAACATTAAATCAAAGCTCATGGAGCAGTATGGAAGCAATAATAATAATATGAAAAAACGACTAGGGATGAGCTTCGAGTTTGAGTCAAACTCATGTTCGAAACGAACATTGCCTGTTCACCTGTTCGGCGAACAGTGAACAATTTGGGGTGTTTGTGGCAAATTCGAAAAGTCGGGAACATCCTGTACAAGTCTATGGGAGAAATCTAAAGTGCTAGTTTTAAAGGCTAACATGCAAGTTATTGTCCTAAAAAGTGTTTGGGGACCTGGGTCCTGCCCCAGGGGACATGGATCAATGCAAAAAAAAGTCTTTAAAACTGCATTTTTTTCGGGAGCAGTGATTTTAATAATAATTAAAGTGAGACAATAAAAGTGTAATATTCCTTTAAATTTTGTACCTGGGGGTTGTGTATAGTATGCCTGTGAAGGGGCACATGTTTCCCGTGCTTAGAACTGTCCCTGCACAAAGTGTAATTTCTGCAGGAAAAAAAGTATTTTAAAATCACTCGCGGCTATAATGAATTGTCGGCTCCCATAATACAGAGAACACTCATTGAAAGTCATTGATTAAAAAAAAAGCGTGGGGTTCCCCCAAATTCAATTACCAGGCCCTTCAGGTCTGGTATGGATATTAAGGGGAACCCCGCGTCAAATTAAAAAAAATTGACGTGGGGTCCCCCTAAAAATCCATACTAGACCCTTTATCCGAGCATGCAACCTGGCAGGCCACAGGAAAAGACGGGGGGACGAGAGAGTGCCCCCCGAACCATACCAGGCCACATGCCCTCAACATCGGGAGGATGCTTTGGGGGTCTGTGACTCCTCAAAGCACCATGTCCCCATGTTGATGGGGACAAGGGCCTCATCCCCACAACCCTGGCTGGTGGTTATGGGGGTCTGCGGGCGGGGGACTTATCAGAATCTGGAAGCCCCCTTTAACAAGGGGACCCCAGATCCTGGCCCCCCTGTTTGAAATGGTAAGGGGGTACAAAAGTACCCCTACCATTTCACAAAGAAAGTGTAAAAAATAGTTAAATAAGACAAACACACTTTTGAAAAATTCCTTTATTAAAAATAAAAAAAAAATTAAAAAGATTCCAGCGGTGGTAATCCACTCTTGCTATCCAGTGATGAATGATCATCTCTCCGGGGTCCAGCGATGGGTGATGTGATCCAGCAACGGGTGATTTCTCAGTCCAACACAGCGAATCCATCCTCTGTCTCCACTGTCGGAGACACTGCAGAATGCCGGCTCCTGACGTTTATTATATTAGGAGGGCGGGGCCACCCGTCACCTTACCCCGCCCCCTCTGATGCTAGTGGGGGAAACCAGGATTCCCCAATGATGTATGGGTGACCCATCCCCCTCTGATGTAACGCAGGTTTAAGTTGGGAATAGAGGGTATCAGGGTAAAGTTTAGCTCAGGTGCTTGGAACTGCTGATTTCAATAAAAGTCTCTCTCTCTGTACACAATCCAGGGAACAGCCACTTCCAACTGGATTTTTTAACTGTTGGATAAATCCTAAAGTTTGGGTTTAGCAGCCAACAGGTAATTCTAGCTTTTCAAAGTCTCTCACGCAGACTTGGTTGGAAACTTAGTTACAACTGGAATGGTAAGGTAGGAACCTTTCTTAGCCCACGTACACACGGTCGGAGATTTTGGCAACCAAATCCGTCGGATTTTGTCCGTCGGATTTAGTCCGACGGATTGTGTCCAAAACTGTTGCATACACACGGTCGGGCCAAGTTGTCTGATTTAGCGGTTGCAAAGAACGCGGTGACGTAAGCCGTGTACGGCGGGACTAGAAAAAGGAAGTTCAGCACCACATCCGGCACCCTTTGGGCTCCTTCTGCTGATCTCGTGTTTTAGTAGAAGTTTGGTGAGAGACGATTCGCGCTTTTCAGATTAGTGATTCAGATCGCTACCGCTCTTCAGTTTGTGCTTGTCTTTGCATATCTGATAATCAGTGCGTGCAGTCATTAAGTATTTGCTTCTCATTGTGGACTATATCTTGGTATAGTACGCTTTGAAAGGCATTTTTTATTGTCTGCTTGCTTCTGCTATTCAGGTCATCCTTTCAGGCCTTGCTGTTTATCGGTGCTTTCTGGTGTCCGTTCTGACCAGCCGACCGTTTTCCAAACATGTTTCGTCTACGCACTCATTGTACAGTTTGTGCTGTGCAGGGGTTCTTACTTTGACTTTGACACAAGCCCAGTCCATGAACAGGGAGGGGAGGCGTTTGTGGACCAAAAATTGGTTGCGCCAGCGTCACCAATTCTCCCACATGCCTTTGCTCTGTGAGATCCGCGAGAATAATCCTGATCATTTCTGGATTATTCTCAGGATGACGGACCCTGTTTTTCACTGTCTGCTGGCTTTGCTCACCCCTTATATCACCAGGCAGGATACATGCATGCGGCAAGCCATCACTCCGGAGCAGAGGCTCATCGCCACGTTGCGGTACTTGGTGACAGGGAGAAGCCTTCAGGACCTCAAGTTCTCTACAGGCATCTCCCCCCAGGCTCTGGGGATCATTATTCCAGAGACCTGTTCTGTCATCATTCAGCTCCTGCAGAAGGACTATATTATGCTAATTTTTTGACTTAAACATCACATTCTATGTATTTAATGATTGCTAATGTCTTGCATTTCTTTCCTCATTCCCTAATTCCCATCATTGCAATATGCTCTAATTCATATGCTCTGCCCCTTTGTCCTCATGCAGATTTGCCTCACTAACTTCCCCACCATGCTCTTCTTGGCCCCTAAAACTATAGTCTAGTCACTTAACAATGTCTTTTGGCAGCTCCATAGTATTGCTTTCCCCTAAACACCCCCTAAAATCTCTACAAATGTGATGCGTGTGCTTCAATTCATGCAAAGTGACCTTTTTTTGTTTTTTTGGAGTTGTGCCAAACTCATTAGGAACCCCCCTCTCCCCAACTGATACCTCAGCTGATAGAAATCTTCTATCTGATGACTTGACCCAACCCAATACACACTCTAAATACCTTTATCATGATCACATTTATGGACAAATTCACCAAAGCATGTAGTGTAAGGGCCTGCCTCAATACTTTCAAATGCTATTTTGATTTTTGAAACACATTCATTTTTTTGCTATGTAATAGCAGAATGTCAAAATGTCCTTCCATTTTGTTATTATGACACTACTTACCTGTCCGGTGGGCTGCCAATAGTGTAACTAAGGAGGGGCTTCACAAAGTATCACACATTATTTAGGCATTCAGCTCTCAATCAAGTGGAGAGCGTTACCTGTCCTAAACATCCCCCCTCATTTTTTAGCAAGGGCCCATCAGGTGGGGGGGGGGGGGGGTGGGGGGGTTCTGACTCTCATAAGAGGACCTTATACTTTAGGCTTTAAATACTCATTTCAAAAAATGTTATACTAATTTGGCATAAAAATGTGGGTGTCTAATCTGCATGCAATGTTGATTTGTCAAATTAATATATTTTTTTCTTGTGTCACTACACAGTGTCCTTCAACGCCACAGGAATGGCAGACTGTGGCCTCCCACTTTGCCATTTTTATTATAGTTGTGCACCAACAGTGCAAACCCAAGTTCAGAGCGAGATGAGGGGACAGTCTCTTCTTCAGATAATCTTATTATGTTGTGGGTCTGCTACACACACACCTTCTTTTTGTTAACTAATGTGTAGTGCATTACTGATCAAAATCATGCTCATTTTCAACACCATGGCAGGAAAATGGCATGGTTGTCCAAATTTACACATCACTGTGGGTGCTTTTTACTAAAGGCACATCCACTATGCACTACAAGTGCACTGCAAAAGTACACCTGAAACTGCACTTGGAGTGCAAAGTGGAGTTGCCTTTATTAAATCGCACTCCTTCTCAGCACAAACTCAAATTTGACTACAAATACATTTTAAGCCCAATGAAAAAGGAAGCTACACATTGTTGAGAATTCAACTTTTTAATACAAGCACATTCATATGTGCGTTTATTAAAGGTTTTTACAACAAACCAAGATATTTTGGGTATCCAAAACTGAGTTTAATCATATTTTTGTTTTACTTGTTTTTTTTTTGTAAACAGGCATGTATCAAACCGTAAAATACAGAACACGGGAACTTACAAAGTTCAACTTGGAAAAGTGAAGACAATATC
The DNA here is from genome assembly GCF_037356315.1 of Lithobates pipiens. Taxonomy (NCBI): domain Eukaryota; kingdom Metazoa; phylum Chordata; class Amphibia; order Anura; family Ranidae; genus Lithobates; species Lithobates pipiens. Next base: position 183,915,561 of record NW_027507758.1, read on the forward strand.
AGACACGAGTATGTACAAACTGGGCTGATATTGCCTTCCTCACATGGGGTGTGACCCCTGAAAAATCCAAATTTGGAAGATGCACACATTGTGTCAACATGTGCTAACTCCCATCATGGGGGATCAATTGTACATGCTTTGGGGCTGCAACCCCTTCATCTCAGACACTTTCCACAAAACATGTACATTGATCACCCCATGATGGGAGATAGCGCATGTTTACACACTCTGTGCATCTTCCAAATTTTTAATTATGCAAAATACAACATTTTTATGTTAAAAAGCAAAAATAAAACCCTATCTAGTTTTTTATTTTTCACACTCTCCCCAAAACATCAATGATGTTCTTCATTTTATTTTTAACATCATTGATGTTTTGTTGTACAATTTCCAAATCCCTATTGCACCCCATTATCTCCCCGATCAAGATCTGGGCACTTTCACTGGTAAAACGGGAATCTTCCTCCACATCACCTAGAAAACAAAGCAAACAAACACACCATGTAATCCAAACATGGTGATATACATTGATGAGCTCACCGGAAGCTGTGTTCTCCGACACTCACCTGTTGTGGTGACAATTTGGCCAACCTCCACGATCTCTCCTTCCTCCTCCTCCTCCTGCTCCTGCTCCTGCTCCTCTGTTTCTTCTTTTGGAAGTTGCCCTTCTTTGGGAGGGGTGTGGTCCCTGGTGTCCTCATGGTCCCTGGTGTCCTCAGCACACAGAGGGCAGAAATAGGAATCTGAAACATTGCTTGGAAGTGTTGTACAATTGTGTTTTTGGGCCGAGTTACAAAGTGAGAACATTATTGGGGACACTTTGTTAAGCTGGAATACTTCCCTCCAGATGCTGTTTATTACCCCAGGATGGTGCACTTTGACAGGCTACATTTTCTGGTAGACCAAGGGGTACCCAGGCCACCACTCAGGCCACCACTCTCCAGGCTTCCTCCAAGGCATCCTTCACCCCCAGCTGAGGCTTCTGATGTCCAACCTGGGCCTTCCAGGCAGCACCATGTGGTGGGGCCCAGCTTGAGACAGGTATTGCATTGTTGAACATATTTTTTGTGTTACATTTAATGATGTTAACTAGATGTTCTTATTGATCAGTAAGTTGAGATTTCTCCAAGTGGTTTACATCTCAATAGACAGTAGTGACCAAAAATGATTGGGACGGGAAAGAAAAATGCTGGTGTCAGAATGATAGTCTGTTCTATTTGGTAACATTCAATTAGCAAAAGCCAGGAGCACAAAATGTTGTGATTGATGATCAAAAAACTAAAACGATGTCCCCTTTTCATACACAGGATGACCTCAGTCGGGGGGAGGCTGTGGCAAGTGGCAGCCAGGAGGTCCACCAACGCCCTCCTTCTCCTGCCCCAGCTACAGGAGCCCAGCCACAGCCTGGAAGGATGCCTGGTGGGAAGTCACAAAGGAAGACCAGAGATTGATGGCCTGGGTTGAGTCTGGTGTGCCAGAAGATGCAGCCTCTTGAAGATCACCATCCTGGGGACAGAAATGGCATCTGAATTTCCTGCTCTCTAGGACTTCGGGAGCAGACTTCTCTCCCTGAGATATCTACTCCTCAGGCCACCAATTTTTTAATATCTCATTTAGTCATGTCTGCCCTGGGGGCCAAAGGCTGCACCAAAGTTAAGAATTTTCTCCAGTGCAGCGTTCCTAGTTTTATTTTCGAGCAAACAAAATAAATTTTATTTTTGTTTGATGAAATACTTGTGTAATGTGTTTTTCTTCAAAAAGTACAGTTTGTTTGTGAGCAGGCAGGTACATTTCCAAAATACAAAGTGAACTAAAGAACAAGGGGCACCAACACTAAACAACCTCCTGTAGATTAAAAAAGAAAATATAAAAAATACAATAATGTTGTTGTTGTAAGTTTACACCCAAAAAAAAAAAAAAAATAAGGAGAAATGAGCAAAGTGTCTTTAAAGGAGATTTTTAGGGAATCCCCCCCCCCCAAAAAATAAAAAAACAAATCAAACATTGTGTAGATGTGACGCAAACTAAAATTGTATTGCTGAAATGGTTAAAAAGAGTAATGAAATCCGTTCGGGAGAAGTGTGTGTGACTATGAGCATCAAAAGAAGTTCGTTCTTGCAGCATTGTTAAAGATCAAGAGAATGCGCTTGATGAATGATTTTTTAACATTGCAGCGTGACGAATGTGCTATATCGCTTACGAGCAGTAGTTTTACCTGAACGAGCGCTTCCGTGTCGGAATTTGAATGTGAGCATGCGTGGCACTTGGTCCAATCAAAATGCTCTACACATGATCGGATTAGGTCCAACTGGCCCAGTTGGTCAGGAAATATTTCCAACATGTTGGAAAATTGGGTCGGACAGAGATTCGGACGGAATCAGTCCGATGCATACCACACACAGTCGGATTATCTGACGACACGGTCCGATAAGACGCATTCCGACAGATTCTCCGACCGTGTGTACAAGGCTTTACTGTACCAGAATCTTTCAGCCGGCCCGACGATACTGTAAGAATTGTGGATTCAATCAATATCCATGGCAGCTCAGCTTCCAGGCTCTTACCGAGCAGCCAGCCTTCGCGTGTAGAATTGCTGGACATCTCCAAACCCGAGACAGCACCGGAACACCTTAGAATCCTCCTTCCAGTTACTGCTCTTCGAACTAGCCAGTTCTGTTGCTCGGAAACGGATGGATCCACACCCCAGGCCATGAGGGCCCCTGGGGGCTGGTCAGGAGGACCAGGACCACGGAGTCAGCAACAACATTTGGACCGGAACCCAGAACCACTTCAGCACCTTAAGTACCCTTTTTCAGATTACGCAGTGAGACAAACGCGCCCACTGATTGGCTCCGAGATAGAGATTGGTACCCAATGCATCCAACCAGACTGCGTTCTAAAGCCCCTCACAGGTGTATAACCCCACCTATGATCAGGCAGAACTTCTATACAGCCCAGCCAAACTGATGCCAAAATACAATTTAGCACAATTTACCCCAAAACTTACTACAGTTTTGGGAAAAAAATAAATTTTAATACATAAGGCATACTCATTAGGAATACTGGCGCTACACACTCCCTCCGTTCATTGAGATGATGTCCTCATCGTCTCGCTAAGGAGAAAAACTTCCTAACACTACCAAAATGTTGTTAAGCACCTGAGCTTTTGGAGGTGTTGGTATGGGGAAAGAAAGGGAAAAGAGTAATAACAGGTCTAATATTCTCTACAGTAAAACATTTCACATCAACAGAATGTACACATACCACCCAATCCTATCTATCTACACCACCCACCCTCTGGCAGATTGACAGACGATCTCGGTGAATCCTGAAAAAGAAACACAACAGCAATTCGAACACATTACACTATTTGTTAGAAAGCAGAATTATATCCCAGACTCAAAAGAATTTTTTTTTCTAAGTCTAAAACTTTTTCTTTTTCCTAAAATGACTAAGTGCTTTAATCTGTCTTTTCCTAAAACAAAAGAACCACTGTGTTTTGCACCGACCCACACCACCTAGTGGTCAGAGCCACTGTAACTACAAGTCCTTTTCTGAAAAATAAGTACTGTGACCCAGTTGGTAATCTTGACACACAGCCCTCTCGCATGCTAACCTGCCTAAAATACCCACAGTCCTTATACTTTACAAGAAGAATGCAATGAAGAGTAGTGATGGACGAACTTCCGATAACCGTAACGCATGCTAACCTGCCTAAAATACCCACAGTCCTTATACTTTTCAAGAAGAATGCAATGAAGAGTAGTGATGGACGAACTTCCGATAACTGTAACGTAACCGTAACGTTCGCAGCGGGCCCCATTGACTTCAATGGGAGGCGAACTTTACAAACCTACAGGTCATATTTGCAGCCACAAAAAAATTACTAGCTGTGCACACATAGTCCCACCACATGGCCAATGACATAACACATGTATGAGGTAAATCTGATCGACAACTACAAGCATTCTTTTTTATATGGGAAATTCATGAGGCAATGGAGGCGAGGGAAGGTCAGGGTAGGCAAAGAAGAGGGTGCAGGAGATGATCACCAGCACCGTGATATAGAGCACTGACACCTGCACCGTGATAGAGTGATCTGACACCAGCACCGTGATAGAGAGCACTGACATCAGCAGCGTGACATAAAGCACTGACAGCAGCACCGTGATATACAGCATTGACACCTGCACCGTGATAGAGTGATCTGACACCAGCACCGTGATAGAGAGCACTGACATCAGCAGCGTGACATAAAGCACTGACACCAGCACCGTGATATACAGCACTGACACCTGCACCGTAAGCAGCCCCAGGAGGAAGTCAGCATAGCACAGGGATGGTGGGAGCCCTCATAATGAGCATAGCATAGGGATGGTGGGAGCCCCTCATAATATGCACAGCAGAGGTAAAGCCCCAGGAAGAAGTCAGCACAGCACAAGGATGGTGGGAGCCCCTCATAATAAGCAGCCCCAGGAGGATGTCAGCATAGCACAGGGATTGTGGGAGCCCCTCATAATAAGCAGCTCCAGGAGGAAGTCAGCACAGCACAGGGATGGTGAACTTTACAAACCTACAGGTAATATTTGCAGCCACAAAATAATTACTAGCTGTGCACACATAGTCCCACCACATGGCCAATGACATAACACATGTATGAGGTGAATCTGGGATCGACAACTACAAGCATTCTTTTTTATATATGAAATTCTGAAAATTCAGGACTCATGAGGCAATGGAGGCGAGGGAAGGTCAGGGTAGGCAAAGAAAAAGGTGCAGGAGATGATCATCACCTGCACCGTGATAGAGTGATCTGACACCAGCACCATGATAGAGAGCACTGACATCAGCAGCGTGACATAAAGCACTGACACCAGCACTGTGATATACAGTACTGACACCTGCACCGTGATAGAGTGATCTGACACCAGCACCATGATAGAGAGCACTGACATCAGCAGCGTGACATAAAGCACTGACACCAGCACTGTGATAGAGTGCACTGACACCAGCACCGAGATAGAGAGCACTAACAGCAGCACTGATACCAGCAACTTGCTGCTGGGCCCCAAAAATATGACACCGCTCAACCTCTTCAAACAGGAGGGTACGGGCATATAGTACTTTGTGCTTTTTTTGGACAAGGAAGTGAGCCAAATGAAGAAAGAAGGTCTGTGTGCTCGATGAAAAAAATCGTTTATAGACATATACATGGTCTACTGGTCACATGTGTTGAATTCCTCCGAGATCCATGCCTCATTCATTTTTAGAAATGTGAGGTAGTTAACACTGTCGTGAGCTAGGTGAGTACGCTTTTTGGTCATGATCCCCCCTGCTGCGCTGAACGTCCTTTCGGACAGGACACTGGATGAGGGGCAAGCCAACAGTTCGATTGCAAATTGGGCAAGCTCTGGCCAGAGGTCAAGCCTGCCCACCCAGTAGTCCAGGGGTTCATCACTCCTCAGAGCGTCCACATCGGCCGTTAACCCGATGTAGTCAGACACCTGTCGGTCTAGGCGTTCCCTGATGCTGGATCCGGATGACACCTGTCGATGGGTCGGCTGAAAGAATGACCTCATATCAGAAGTCACCAACACATCTTCAAACCGGCCTCTTCTTGCAGGCGCTGTTGGATTGGTACCCACAACTCCTTCTCTGGGAGTGGGACTTGCTCCTCTGCCAGCGCACGCAAAAGCAGAATGCAGCATTTCTCGAAGCAAGGCCTGGAAGTGCTCCATTCTGACAGCCCTCTGTGACAGCGGTAACATTTCCGCCATTTTGTGTTTGTACCGGGGGTCTAAGTACGTTGCCACCCAGTACTGGTCCTTGACCCTTATGCTTTTTATACGGGGTCCCTGTTAAAACACTGGAGCATGAAGGCCCCCATTTGCACTAAACTGGAAGCGGTGTGGTGGCCTGACTCCTGCTCATCATCCAGGATAATATCGTCCTCTTCATTCTCCTCTCCCCATCCACGCACAACAACAGGGATCCCAGAAAGGTTTAAAGCATGCTCTTCTTGCTCCTCCTCAACCGCCCCGGCACCATCCTCCTCTGACTCCTCTTCAGACTCCTGTTGTTGACTTGTCTCAGATAGAGTAGCCCCCCATCGGAATTCATCCAGCATTGCGACTTCCTCATCTTCCCGCTCCTGCTCCTCCACAGCTTGATCAATGACACGACGCAATGCACGCTCCATAAAGAAGGCATAAGGTACCATGTCACTGATGGTGCCATGGCTGCGACTGACCAGTTTGGTGATCTCCTCAAATGGCCGCAGAAGTCTGCATGCGTCACGCATGAGCAGCCACTGCCGCGGTGAAAAAAAACCCAGCTCCCCAGAACCTGTTCTGCCGCAGAATTCATACAGGTAGACATTAACTGCACGTTTCTGCTGGAGCAGCCTAACAAGCATATAGAAGGTTGAGTTCCATTGCGTTGGGCAATCACAAATAAGACGTCTGACCGGCAGATTGTGTCGCCGCTGAATGACAGCAAGGCGAGCCATGGCCGAGTAAGATCTTCTGAAATGGGCCGAGATTTTCCTTGCCTGACGCAAGATGTCCTGGACCCCAGGGTAGTTGACAACGAATCGCTGCACGACCAAGTTTAAGACGTGTGCCATGCATGGCACGTGCGTAATTTTGCCCCGTTTCAATGCGCTAAGCCGATTGGCACCGTTGTCACACACTACTTTACCAACTGTCAAATTGAGCGGTGTTAGCCACTGATCTGCCTGTGAACGCAAAGCTGAAAGGAGTGCCAGGCCAGTGTGGCTCTTGGCTTCCAGGCACAACAGACGCAGCACGGCATGGCAACGTCTCACATGGCATGTCAAATAGGTTCTGGGGATCTTGGGCGGTGCAGCAGAAGAGACGCTAGCAGCTGAAAAGGAGGAGTCAGCCGAGGAGGAGAGGGAAGAGGATGGAGTAGGAGGAGGAGGAGAAGAAGAGCCAGGCCTGCATGCAATCCGTGGCAGTAAAACCAAATCTACACGGGTGCCACAGGTTACATGCTTGGCGGCCATCAGAAGGTTCACCCAGTGGGCAGTAAAATTATATACCTTCCCTTCCCGTGTTTGCTAGACCACATGTCTGTGGTCAGATGTATCTTGGCACCGACACTGTGTGCCAGAGATACATTCACTTGCCGCTGAACATGGCCATATAGCTCTGGGATGCCCTTCTGTGAGAAATACTTCCTTCCTGGGACCTTCCATTTTGGTGTTCCGATGGCCACAAATTTTCTAAAGGCCTCCGAGTCCACCAATTTATATGGCAGTAGTTGGTGGGCTATCAGTTCTGGCAAGCCAGCCGTCAACCGTTGGGCAAGAGGGTTATCCGGCATCATCATTTTTTTACGCTCGAACATTAGGCCCACGGAAGCCTGCCTTTTTGAAGAAAAACGTGAGCTTGGCGCGATGGAAGGTGAAGTGGAGGACAATTGTGAGGAGAGAGGAGAAGGAGGAGTAGAAGACGAGGCTGAAAGGTGAGAGCCTGGAGTGTGGCTTTGTGTGTTCCGTTGCTCCCACTGGGCTCGGTGATGGCAGCTCATAGCTCATGTGCCTTCTTAAGGCGGTCGTCCCTAGGTGAGTGTTGGGCTTGCTGCGACTAATGCGTTGACTGCAAAGATTGCAGATGGCAACACTATTGTCAGCAGCGGACACGTTAAAAAAAGCCCACACTGCGGAGCCATGTGCTGGCGTCCTGGGAGCGCCAGATGTGACTGTACATGGTCGATGACTCACTCCTGATACATTAGCAGTCTGCTTTGTCCCTCCTGTGCAATGTAAGTTATTCCTGCTTCTCCTCCCTATCTGATGGTCCATATCTCCCTCTGAACTCCCCTCCTCTTCCTCTCTTGTGGGCACCCACGTGACATCACTAGACACGTCATCATCGGCGTCACCTTCCCCACCTCTATAATTAGAGATCTCGGAGTAGGCAGCAACACCGGTGACCAACCTCCTCCTTGGGCTGATCTGGGTACTGTCTTCAGACTGCTGAGTGGCGGTCCTTGCTACCTCCTCTTCCTGGTCCAATGCCAAGAGTGGCTGCGCATCAGAAATGTCTTGATATGGATCGGAAAAAAATTCCTGTGACTCAAGCGGAAGGTATGTGGTGGTGGTGGTGTTGTTGGTGGTAGTGTCTTTGGGGGTGCACATAGCAGAGAGTGAAGAAGAGGGTGCAGATCGAGAGGATGAGGAGGGTGCAGAAGAGTAAGGCTGAGTGAGCCACTCAACCAATTCTGGTGCTTCCTTTGACGTAATCGCACGCACCTTCTGCAATTTCCCACTTTGGCTCAAGCCTGTTGCTCCTGCCCTACCCCTACCACCCCTGCGGAAGGGCCTGCCTCTTCCTCTGCCTGTCATTTTTTAAATGACCCTGTGACAAAACTCTATAGAGACGTGCAGTATGTATGTGGAAGAAGGTATATAACACCCCGCTTCAATCTGTTGTTTTTGGGGGCCACTGGTCTATCACACCAGTTACAATACTTTTTTTTTGGATTGCGTTTGTCACTCTTTGTAGTATCGCTGCAGAACCGCTCAGCAGTCACAATGCTGCACAGTGGAAACACACTATACTATGCTTTCTATATGTGCAAGTATTTTATACGTGTATTACACAACTATATACTGCACACCAAATAGTACACCTATACCAGTTCTTAAGGACCTTTGTGGAACTAGTAGGTTGTGATTAGCAGACTGTACCTCACTCAACCCTATATACTGTACTATGGTATACCTTACCAGACCTTAGAAGGACCTTTGTGGAACTAGTAGGTTGTGATTAGCAGACTGTACCTCACTCAACCCTATATACTGTACTATGGTATACCTTACCAGACCTTAGAAGGACCTTTGTGGAACTAGTAGGTTGTGATTAGAAGACTGTACCTCAGTCCCTATACTGATAAAGGACTGCTGCAGAATAGGGCAGCAGTCAGCAGTAGTGCACCTCAACCCTGTATATTGTGGACCTATACCAGTCCTTAAGGATTAGCAGACTGTACCTCACTCAACCCTATATACTGTAGTACGCTATACCTTACCAGTCCTTAGAAGGACCTTTGTGGAACTAGTAGGTTGTGATTAGCAGACTGTACCTCGGTCCCTATACTGATAAAGGACTACTGCAGCAGAAGGGCAGCAGTCAAGTATAATATTCTTTCTATATTTGGAAGAAAGAATATTATACGTGTACAACCCTGTTACCATACCAGCCCTGAAAAGGACCTTTGTGGACCTAATAGTAACAGCTAATGATTAAACTGACTGTCCCTCACTGCTACACACAGCGTCCTGTCTGTCCCTATTTACACTGACAAAACACAGGCTGCTGCAACAATAACTTGAATAGCACTGCACTCAAAACTATATCCTGTACTACTACACCATACCAGTCCTGAAAAGGACTTTTGTGGATCTAATAGTAACAGCTAATGATTAAACTGACTGTTCCTCTCTGCTACACACAGCGTCCTGTCTGTCCCTATCTGCACTGACAAAAGACAATCTGCTGCAACAATGACTTGAATAGCAGTGCCTCAAACCTATATCCTGAACTACACCTATACCATACCAGTCCTTAAAAGGACTTTTGTGGTCCTAATAGCTAGCAATTTGGGTCACTGCAGTCTCTCCCTGCTCCACACAGCAACCTCTCCCTATAGTGACAGTAGAAAGAATGTAAAATGGCCGCCGGATTGGGTCTATTTATAAGTTAGGGGGAATGTCCAATTGTCCATGTGCTGTAATGTTTCAATTGGCTGTCCTGTACCCCATGATGGATGTGTCATCATAGGTCAAAGTTCTTTTACACAGTAAACACGCAATATTCCGCAGATCGGGCGAATCGCGAACAGCCAAAATTCGCCGCGAACCGACCGCCGGGCGAACCGTTCGGCCATCCCTAATGAAGAGGGAGAAGAACTCTTTTTGCAATCAAAGGCTCAGTCCAAAAGGGGTTTACCAGTAAAATCGGGGATCTGGCAAAACAAAGTCTCTTCCTGTTCATCCACGGTAGTGATAAAGTACAGGGCACTGTCTTTATCTGGCCTGCAAATGACCACTTTGTCCGCATAAATGTGCCGACTATAGCTCCAGTGTTGCAGACATCCAAGAAAACGTTCATACATCTCCCAGTAGAATGCCTTCTTACGAAGTGGCTTTGGAACTTTAAGGTAGTTCCAGACATCTTCCGCATACCACTTATCACAATTTTCCTCAACAGTGTCCTTGATTTCCCTGGGCACATAAGGAAATTAAAGTCCATACTCTGCTGCCACCCGCTTGTTCAGAAGTCTCGGAAAATTGCGAGCAGTCCCATCCCCAAATTTGGGGACTTTTTCACTAGAGCCATAGCATCCTTTGCAAGCGTTGGTAAGTTTACAGGTTTTGGCAACAATGCACTACTAAAGGAGGGGGTCTCCCCTAGTGGAGTCGCATCCCCTGAGGTAAGGGCTAGCCAGCTCAAAATGTCAGCACAGGTAGCGGTCACATCATCCCTGTATGCCCATAACAGTTCCTGAGACATTCCGTCAAACAGTTCTTCAACATTCTCAACTTCAGAAGAGGTACAGGAGGAATCTAAATCAGAGTCCCGTGATTCCTCTATTAACACATTACCCTTTTCAGTCCCTTTCTCCACAAGCTCCCCAGGTTGCTCACCAGTACTTTGGGTGGATTTCTCTCAGGTGATCGCTTTCTTCCGATGCACTGCAACCGGACTGGGGTGTGGTCCTTTCTTGCGGTTTCAGGAAGGCTTTGGTGGGCCCACTTTCTCCAGAGCAGGCATGGTATTGGACGAAGTTGTGTCCATGACCACGGGTGTAGATTCTCTGGCCCAAGAAGAAGCAATGTCCTTGTTTAAGGCACCAGCAACGGTGATGAAGCCGGAACATTAGGCCTCACAGCCGGAGCATACACAACAGCCTCCTCGGTTGCCACGCCCGTGGCCCAGTCCATATGCTAAGCCCGAGGCAATTCAGTAGGCTGCTCCAATTTAAAAGCATAGTCCCCGCACCTTTGACAGTAGGGATGAGCCGAACACCCCCCCTGTTCGGTTCGCACCAGAACCTGCGAACAGACCTAAACTTCGTGTGAACTTTAGAACCCTATTAAAGTCTATGGGACTCAAACGTTCACAATCTAAAGTGCTCATTTTAAAAGGGTAATATGCAAGTTACTGTCCTAAAAAGTGTTTGGGGACCTGGGTCCTGCCCCAGGGGACATGGATCAATGCAAAAAAAGTTTTAAAAACTGCCGTTTTTTCAGAGGCAGTGATTTTAATAATGATTAAAGTGAAACAATAAAAGTGTAATATTCCTTTAAATTTCGTAGCTGGGGGGTATCTATAGTATGCCTGTGAAGGAGCGCATGTTTCTGGTGCTTAGAACTGTCCCTGCACAAAGTGTCATTTGTGCAGGAAAAAAAGTATTTTAAAATCACTTGCGGCTAAATTGTCGGGTCCCGTAATACTGTATTAGCCGACAATTCATTCATTCATTGATAAAAAAAAAAAAAAAAAAAGTGTGGGGGTTCCCCTAAATTCAATTACCAGGCCCTTCAGGTCTGACATGGATATTAAGGGGAACCCCGTGTCAAATTAAAAAAAAAATTGATGTGGGGGTCCCCCTAAATATCCATACCAGACCCTTCAGGTCTGATATGGATATTAAGGGGAACCCCGCATCAAATTAAAAAAAAAAAAATTGCCGTGGGGGTCCCCCTAAAAACCCATACCAGACCCTTTATCCGAGCACGCAACCTGGCAGGCCGCAGGAAAAGAGAGGGGGACGAGAGAGCGCCCCCCTCCCTCCTGAACCGTACCAGGCCACATACCCTCAACATTGGGAGGATGCTTTGGGGGTCTGTGACCCCTCAAAGCACCTTGTCCCCATGTTGATGAGGACAAGGGCCTCATCCTCACAACCCTGGCCGGTGGTTGTGAGGGTCTGCGGGCGGGGGGCTTATCAGAATCTGGAAGCCCCCTTTAACAAGGGGACCCCCAGATCCCGGCTCCCCCCCTGTTTGAAATGGTAAGGGGCCTACCATTTCACAAAGAAAGTGTAAAAATGGTTAAATAAGACAAACACACTTTTGAAAAATACCTTTATTAAAAAAAATAAAAAATAAAAAAGGTTCCAGCGGTGCTAATCCACTCTTGCTATCCAGCGACGGATCTCCGGGGTCCAGCGATGGATGATCATATCCATCGACGGGGAATCTCTCAGTCCAGCGCTGTCCATACATCCGTCTTCTGTCTCCACTCCGGAGACACTGCGGGATCCCAGCACTGAGTTTTCTTATATTAGGAGGGCGGGGCCATCCATCACCTGACCCCGCCCCTCTGACGCTGGAGAGGGAAGCCAGGGGTTCCCCAGTGACATGTGGGTGACCCCGCCCCCTCTGATGCAACGCAGGTTTCCGTTACATCAGAGGGGGCGGGGTCACCCATACGTCACTGGGGAACCCCTGGCTCCCTTCACCAGCGTCAGAGGGGACGGGGTCAGGTGACGGGTGGCCCCGCCCTCCTAATATAAGAAACGTCAGCACTGAGATCTATGCAGTGTCTCCGGAGTGGAGACAGAAGACGCATGTATGGACAGCGCTGGACTGAGAGATCCCCCGTCGCTGGATATGATCATCCATCGCTGGACCCCGGAGATCCATCGCTGGATAGCAAGAGTGGATCCGCTGGAATCTTTTTTTTATTTTTTTATTTTTAATAAAGGAATTTTTCAAAAGTGTGTTTGTCTTATTTAACCATTTTTACACTTTCTTTGTGAAATGGTAGGGGTACTTTTGTACCCCCTTACCATTTCAAACAGGGGGGGGGGGCGGGATCTGGGGGTCCCCTTGTTAAAGGGGGCTTCCAGATTCTGATAAGCCCCCCGCCCGCAGACCCTCACAACCACCGGCCAGGGTTGTGAGGATGAGGCCCTTATCCTCATCAACATGGGGACACGGTGCTTTGAGGGGTCACAGACCCCCAAAGCATCCTCCCAATGTTGAGGGTATGTGGCCTGGTACAGTTCAGGAGGGAGGGGGGGCGCTCTCTCGCCCCCCCCTCTTTTCCTGCGGCCTGCCAGGTTGCGTGCTCGGATAAAGGGTTTGGTATGGATTTTTAGGGGGATCCCCACGTCAATTTTTTTTTAAATTTGATGCAGGGTTTCCCTTAATTTCCATATCAGACCTGAAGGGTCTGGTATGGATATTTAGGGGGACCCCCACGTCAATTTTTTTTAAAAATTTGACACGGGGTTCCCCTTAATATCCATGTCAGACCTGAAGGGCCTGGTAATTATATTTAGGGGAACCCCCACGCTTTTTTTTTTTTTATCAATGAATGAATGAATTGTCGTCTAATACAGAGAACACTCATTGAGTGTTCTCTGTATTACGGGGAGCCGACAATTTAGCCGCAAGTGATTTTAAAAGACTTTTTTTCCTGCACAAATGACACTTTGTGCAGGGACAGTTCTAAGCACCAGAAACATGCGCCCCTTCACAGGCATACTATAGATACCCCCCAGCTACGAAATTTAAAGGAATATTACACTTTTATTGTTTCACTTTAATCATTATTAAAATCACTGCTCCTGAAAAAACTGCCGTTTTTAAAACTTTTTTTTGCAGGTCCCCAAACACTTTTTAGGACAGTAACTTGCATATTACCCTTTAAAATGAGCACTTTAGATTTCTCCCATAGACTTGTATAAGGTGTTCCGGCTTTTCAAATTTGCTGCGAACAGCCCAAATTGTTCACTGTTCGCTGAAAAGGCGAACAGGCAATGTTCGAGTCGAACATAAGTTCAACTCGAACTCGAAGCTCATCCCTATTTGACAGTGAGCAAACGGTCGAGGACTCAACATCCCCGGCAGTATAGAGTATGAACCACCCCTGCGGCAGCAGGCGGATTCCCGTGTCAGCCAGTACGGTGCCAGGCATCTGTATGCTGGTAGGACCTCTGACCGATGGCATCCTAGGTCCTGGAACAGACAGCACACCAGGGACACGGATACATAGTTGCAGATCATCAAGCATGACTAACTCCACTCTCTTCCTTGCGACACACTCAGGCAGTGCCTCATGCTGGAAGATGAAACAGGCATAGACTCCTCCCACTGGTTCCTTCAGTTGCGCAATTTCACAGGCTTTCTGTAGGACTCCTCCCATGCTTACGCACCACAGTGAAAGTCTTTGCCTTAGTAAAGATGGCGCAGTTCAAAACTTCACCCTCTATTCCAATAAACTCACATGTAACAAACTCACATGTATGTCTTTCTCTGTTGCGGGAGGTAATGGCAAGTCCCGGACTACAATCCCCCACATGTAGCACTAACCCCCGAAGGAGCTGCTGAATTTCTCTGGGCTTACCGATTACCTCCTCCAGCTCGTACTCATTGTTCTTGTCTAGGGTTTCCCAGGGTTGATAACCCAGTAACTGTAGAGACCGACACTTGAATTCCTTGTTAGAATTTTTATTTTGCATAAAACAGTTGAACAAACTCAGTCTCTAAGTTGGGAATAGAGGGTATCAGGGTAAAGTTTAGCTCAGGTGCTTGAAACTGCTGACTTCAATAAAAGTCTCTCTCTCTGTACACAATCCAGAGAATAGTCGCTCGCAACTGGATTCTTTAACTGTTGGATAAATCCTTAAGTTTGGGTTTAGCAGCCAACAGGTAATTCTAGCTTTTCAAGTCTCTCACGCAGACTTGGTTGGAAACTTAGTTACAACTGGAAGGGTAGCAGTAGATGTGTGGTTTATTACTGTTGAAATAAGGCGCAACATTTTTTTGAGATATAACCACTAAAAATCATGGATAAATGAGATACTAAAGGTTCATAGATTAATAAAGATACAAATATATATATATATAAATCTATGTAGCTATATGTATGGCTTAGATGTATATATGTGAATTTATGGACCCATGTAATTTGCTGTATATATATAGAAAAAACATTTTTTTAGATAAATTATTCCCCCCTAGGTAAGGGAAGAGGGGAAGTAAGAAGGGAAAGAAAGGGAATTTATTTTTATTTTTATATTATTTGAGTTTTTTTTGATCTGAGTGTTCTCTCTATCTACAGCGCTGCATTACAGCCCCCCGCATATAGGAAATTAGTCGCCCAGTGCGCTCTCTTACTAGATAATTCTGGGAAGAGATGGCAGGGGTGGTCTGGCTCAATTAAGAGCATCTTTAGTTAATTTCTGTGTATATTTTTTTTTTTTTTTTCCTTTTTTTTTCTCTTTCTCTCGTTCTCTTCCTTCTCCCCCGCTCTTACCCCTCACTGGTTGGTCTTTTACTTTGCCAGTGTGTAGGTAGTAGACCCCGGGTTTCAATATGACAAAAATATGCTGTCTAACCTTAAATGTCAATGGATTAAATATACCAAAGAAGCGCACAACGGTTCTGCGTGAACTCTGGCGTATGAGAGTACAAGTCGCATTCATACAAGAAACACATTTCCAAACGGGGAAGATTACGAAATTCAGAGATGAACACTATACACGGGTAATTCATAGTACAAATCTAGATTCCAAGACGAAGAGGGTGAGCGTTTTGCTCTCGAGTTCAGTATCATGGTCTTTTCTGGAACAGATGCGCGATTCGGAGGGACGGTATCTATTTGTTAAGGGTGACCTAGCGGGTCGGTGGGTTACCTTCGTCTCTATCTACCGAATAGAGCCCAGCTGAGCTGTTTGGACAGTATTGTTAGTACTCTACAAAGTTTTATGGAAGGAGGGGTGATATTGGATGAAGACCTTAATGTGGCTCTCGAACCGCTATTGGATGTTTATAAATCAGCTTCATACCTTCCATATCTTAATCAGATAAAAAAATTTGCCTTCAAACTTTGCGTTTGGTAGATGTTTGGAGAATCCAACACCCAGCTGAGTGTGATTATACTTTTTTATTCTTCGCCACATGATGGTTATTCTCGCATTGATTACATATTGGTTTCCCAATCCTTATTACCTATGGTATTTAATTCATCAATTGGTGTACAAACTGTGTCCGACCATGCCCCAGAGCTCATTGATCTCCAGTTGGTTAAGAGGGTTAATAGACCATGGTCATGGAAAAGCAATGAATCACTAATACAGGAAGGCCAATTACGAAACGACTTTTTAAGTGAATTGAATAGGATTTTTAATGAAAACGATTCCGATGAAATTTCCCCTCTAACTCTATGGGAAAAGCATAAGTGTGTTATGCGGGGTGTATTTATTAAAAAGGCAGTAGAATTAAAGAAAAATAGTCAAGCGGTATTCCAAGCCCAATTAAACTGGGTGGCAGATTTAAAAATCAAACATAAAAAAACATTGGCCCAGTCTGTAGCAGCAGATCTTAGGATAGAGAGAGAAAAGCTACACTCATTAATGAGACAAGAAACTAATATACAGATAGCGAAAGTCAGAAATACGTATCATGAACAAGGGAACAAACATGGTAAAAACTGCTAGCACAGTTTCTTAGGGAAATCTCTAGAAAGAACTATGTCCCACATATCGAATCCGATAGTGGGAATTGTACTTTTAAATCTATTGAAATTGCGGAGACCTTTTAAAAATACTATACAGTACTTTATAACCTGCAGACCAATATGCCGCCAGATCAGATGTCCACAAAAAATTACGGATTATCTTTCCTCCTCAGGATTACCGTCAATTTCAGAGGATGCGTCAGAATTACTTAACACACCGATTTCAATCGAGGAATATACGAAGGCTATTAATATGCTCAAGCCTAAAAAAAAGCTCCTGGCCCTGACGGGTATACGGTCGTGTATTATAAGGCATTTGCTTCTATCTTAGCCACCAGATTCTTAAAAGCTTTTAATCCTCTATTAGAGGACCGACCCATACCGGAAGATACTCTCAGAGCACATATTACAGTTATTCCTAAGTAAGGTAAGGATAATGCTCAATGTAAGAACTATTGACCCATATCCCTGTTAAACGTTGACCTAAAAAATTTTTACTTGGAACTGGCCTCCAGTTTACAGCCTCTCCTTCAGAATGTCATCTACCCTGATCAGGTAGGTTTTATGCCCACCAAAGAAGCGAAAGATAATACTACAAAAGCTTTAGAGATTATTAATTTAGTCCACGCCCATAAAATACCAATGTGTTTACTATCTTCTGACGCTGAAAAAGCCTTTGATAGGGTGGATTGGACATTTCTGAAGGAGACGCTGACTCATATCGGTGTGGGAAAGTCATTCAGCAAATGGATAGAGGCCATTTATTCTGTTCCTTCAGCAGCGGTAAGAATTAATGAGGTGACCTCTTCATATTTTAATATGAGTAACGGTACTAGACAGGGTTGCCCTCTTCCTCCACTGATCTTTATACTAACCCTCGAACCATTCTTAAGACATGTAAGACAAAGTATGGATATTCAAGGTTGTCTAGTTAATAAGTCAGAGCATAAAATTGCGGCTTTTGTTGATGATATATTGTTTTTTATTACGTCACCAGAAACTACTCTACCTACTAAAGGAGTTTGATCGGCATAGTAAAGTGTTGAATTTTAAAATCAATATTCAAAAATCTGAAATATTGAATATTACGTTATCAAATAAATAAGTACAGGCTCTCCAATCTTCCTTTTCATTCCCATGGGCATCTTCATTTTTGACGTACCTCTGGGTAAAATTGACATCTTTGATAGATAAGATTTTTCATGTAAATTTTCCACCACTGTTACGGGAACTCTCAGTAGACTTGGATAGATGAAATAAAGGTCCCTATAGCTGGATGGGCAGAAATGCTATTCTTAAAATGAACATTCTACCAAGATTGTTATACCTTTTTCAGGCCTTACCAATAGCTATCCCAGAGTCATTTCTGAAGTCACTTCGCAGTGCCTTTATTAGATTTGTTTGGGCAAAAAAACGTACTCGAATAGCTTTCCACTATTTATCACTGTCCAAAACCCAGGTAGGTATGGCTCTTCCAGACCTGATAAAATATTATAAGGCAGTCCATCTCGCCAGGGTCTTAGTCTGGTGTAGAGATGAGGGGCATAAAACCTGGGTTTTTATATAGAGCAATCATGTACAAAGATCCCACTTCGATGTTTGCCATGGTTACGGCCAAAAACATTGGGAACATTAAGACAGCACCCCTTGATAGGGGCAACTTTAAAAGTAATTTGATAAAGTAATATATTTCTAAAAGTGGAGGGGGAAATTACCCGGCTGTATCCAGTCTTGGGGAATCCGTTATTCCCCCCAGGTTATATGGATAGTAGATTCAAACAAGCTATGGGAGGTGGCAAAATTAGGTGATTTTCTTGAAGGGTCAAGGATGAAAATTGCGTCAGAAATACAGCTGTTCAATCCGCCTCTGAACCCTTGGTGGATGCAGCAGCTTACTCATTTTGTCACTTCTCTTACTCGGGGGGAGAGATCAGATTGTCCAAATACGTCAATGGGAAATCTCTGTTTGGTAGAAAAACCCACGTCTCACAGGGTATCAGAGGCATATAAAATACTAATAGATCCTCCAGAAGTCTATGTTCCTAGATTTCTTGAGAAATGGGAAAGGGACTTAGGTACCACATTTTCTAAAGAACAACGTAACCAAATTTTATATTTTTCTCACTATTCTTCCACAGCTAGTAATCATCAACAGTTATGCTATAAAATTCTGGGGGGCGTGGCTTGGTGTCCGAGGAAGATGGACGCACGCTGCTGAAGCTCTCTCTTCCAGAGGTCCAGCGATCATTCCCTCGGCTACCTACTCCACAGAAAACATGGGGAGTACACCGCAAAACTCCTCAGGATTACCCACCCGTTCTTCCAGGGGCCAAGACGTCCATACCAGCCAACAAATACCGGAGATCTTCCGGGCGCGGCCTAGAGGCCCGGCGTCTGATCCGCACGCAGCACAACGCGAGACATCTCCGCATGGCAGGGGAGTTCCCAGATCCAGAAGCCGAAGCCCGCAAGTACACTCTCCTGACCCGCCACCTCCGCAGGCTCTCAGCCTAGCGGATTTACGAGCCATGACTGCGGACATTAAAGAGGCTCTTGCGGCTGCAGTCTCGGAACTGCGCGCCGACTTCCAGTCGATGGTCCTGAGGGTTGAAGACATTGAGGAGACGCAGGCCCGCCATGACACCACTCTTTGCCACGTCCAACAAGTCTCCGAATCCCACGCAATCCACCTCAGAGACATCAACCGCCATCTGGAAGACCTCGACAATCGTGGAAGGAGACACAACGTGCGGGTAAGAGGTCTTCCAGAATCCATAGAACCCACACAGCTCACGCACGCAGTTACAACCATCTTTAATGGCCTCTTAGAAAGGCCCCCTGACACTCCTATTATCTTGGAGCGCATACACAGGGCCTTGAGACCCAGAGGAAGAGAGACTGACCCCCCTAGGGACGTTATTTGCTGTGTAGCTGACTACCTCCTTAACCACTTTCAGACCGGACCATTTTACTGGTAAATGACCAGAGGTCTTTTTACACTTTGGCACTGCGCTGCTTTAACTGGTAATTGCGCGGTCATGCAATGTTGTACCCAAACGGAATTTGCGTCCTTTTCTTCCCACAAATAGAGCTTTCTTTTAAAGGTATTTGACTGACTCTGCGATTTTTATTTTTTGCGATATAAACGTAAAAAGACCGCAAATTTTGAAAAAAAATGATATTTTCTACTTTTTGTTATTAGAAAAATCCAATAAACTCAATTTTAGTCATACATTTAGGCCAAAATGTATTCAGCCACATGTCTTTGGTAAAAAAAAAGTCAATAACTGTATATTTATTGGTTTGCGCAAAAGTTGTCACATCTACAAACTAAGGTACGTTTTCTGGAATTTACGCAGCTTTTAGTTTACGACTGCCTATCTCATTTCTTGAGGTGCTAAAATGGCAGGGCAGTACAAAACCCCCCCAAAATGACCCCATTTTGGAAAGTAGACCCCCTAAGGAAATTGATAAGTGGCATGTTGAGCCCATTGAATATTTTATTTTTTTGTCTCAAGCGATTGAATAATGACAAAAAATTTTATTTATTTTTTTACACAAAGTTGTCACTAAATGATATATTGCTCACACATGCTATGGGCATATGTGAAATGACACCCCAAAATAAATTCTGCTGCTTCTCCTGAGTATGGGGATACCACATATGTGGGACTTTTTGGGAGCCTAGCCGCGTACGGGGCCCCGAAAACCAAGCACCGCCTTCAGGCTTTCTAAGGGCGTAAATTTTTGATTTCACTTCTCACTACCTATTACAGTTTTGAAGGCCATAAAATGCCAAGATGGCACAAAATCCCCACAAATGACCCCATTTTAGAAAGTAGACACCCCAAGCTATTTGCTGAGAGGCATGTTGAGTCCATGGAATATTTTATATTTTGCCACAAGTTGCGGGAAAATTACAAACTTTAATTTTTTTAAATTTTTTTTTCACAAAGTTGTCACTAAATGATATATTGCTCACGCATGCCATGGGCATATGTGAAATGACACCCCAAAATAAATTCTGCTGCTTCTCCTGAGTACGGAGATACCACATGTGTGGGATTTTTTGGGAGCCTAGCCGCGTACGGGGAGCCGAAAACCAAGAACCGCCTTCAGGTTTTCTAAGGGTGTAAATATTTGACTTCACTCCTCACTACCTATTACAGTTTTGAAGGCCATAAAATGCCAAGATGGCACAAAACCCCCACAAATGACCCCATTTTAGAAAGTAGACACCCCAAGCTATTTGCTGAGAGGCATGTTGAGTCCATGGAATATTTTATATTTTGCCACAAGTTGCGGGAAAATTACAAACTTTTTTTTTTTTCACAAAGTTGTCACTAAATGATATATTGCTCACGCATGCCATGGGCATATGTGAAATGACACCCCAAAATAAATTCTGCTGCTTCTTCTGAGTACGGGGATACCACATATGTGGGACTTTTTGGGACCCCATTTTGGAAAGTAGACACCCCTAAATTTAGGGGTACACTAGTGAGACTAGGTAATAAATGGCGGGTGCCCTGAAACTATAAAAAAATAACTAACCAACCAGCGTCACCTGTAACAGTTATATGGTGATCACTGGTGAAAGGGTTAACTAGGGGGCAATCAGGGGGCTTTATGCGGTAGTATATGGGGGTCCCTGGCGCTATAAAAAGCTGCGGTGAACCTAAATACCTACCTGCCTAACTAGCGTCACCTGTGACACTAATACAGCGATCAGAAAAATGATCGCTTATTAGGCTGGGTTCACACTGGAGCGATGCGGGAACGCCACGAATCCGCGGCGGGTTCCCGCATCGCATGCCTCCCGGCGGCAGTTCACACTGCCCTATGCGAACTGCTGGGAGTGTCAGTGAAATGTTAATGACGCCCCCAGATCAGTTCGCATATCGCAGTGCGATCTGCAAACTCGGATCGCATGGTGTGAACACCCATGCGATCCGATTCTGCTGCGGACCAAAAAAAGGGTCCCGTGCGAATTTGCAGCGGGTGCGGCGAATGGCTGAACTCGAATCGCAGAGATCGGATGTGATTTGCACTGCAGTGCGGTGCGAATCACATCCGTTCTCATAAACCGCTGCAATGTGAACCCAGCCTTAGTGACACTGGCGACGGGGGGTGATCACGGGGTTAAACCTTTATTGGGGGGGTTAGGGGGCTACATTAGAACTAAAGGGGGCTAACCCTAACTGCCCTAACAGTTATTACAGTCACAAATGACACCAATGCAAAAAAAAATAAAAATGCATTGGTGTCACTGTGACTGGGGGGGCAGGGGTAATTGGGGGGTGATCGAGGGGTAAAGGGGGGGTGTGAGTGTGCCTGGCATGTTCTACTGTGAAGTGTCGTGTTGGTGCAACTCACCGATCCTCTCTCCTCGGTGTCGGAACGAAAAATACCGACACGGAGGAGAGATTACATCACTTTCTCTCCTGTGTTTACATTACAGGAGAGGAAGTGATGTCACGAAGGATTTCCATTCGTCGGGAGCGATCGCGAGGGGGTGGCCATGAATGAATGGCCGCCCCCTCATCCCGGATCGCTCCCGAACGAATACCGACCGCCGCAGGCACGGGGGGGGGGGCCCAATCGGGCCCCCCACCCGCGGGAAGGCAGGGACGTACAGGTACGCCCATATGCCTGCCCGTGCCATTCTGTCGACGTACATCGTCGTGCGGCGGTCGGCAAGTGGTTAAAGAGGAAATAATGAGAAAAGCCAGAAATGGGGGACGATTACATCACCAAGGAGCTGAAATTAAACTATTTCAGGATCTGTCAGCAATCACCTTGCAGAGAAGAAGGGAGCTAAAACCCATCCTAGACCTGCTAAGGGCGCGTGCAATCCCTTACAGATGGAAATTCCCTCTTTGTCTTTCTGTCACCTATAATGGCCACACTGTTAATCTCAGGGTCCCTGAAGATTTGGAACACTTCTGCAACACCCTTAATTTGCCACCTATGGAAGTTCCTGATTGGTACAGTGACTTCCGTCTTCCTCTGCTTCGCAGAGTGGACTCCATGGATGGCATAGCTGAGGCAGGCAATTTTAACATCGGTAGGCGCAGAAGAGCTCACCCACCTGCCTCTTCTCCAAGGGCCCATGGCAACTTACCTAACCTCAGCCCCACTGCTTCTCCTGACCATAGGAAACCAAGAAGATCATAAGGATCCCTCCTATGTCATCACGGCATGTTGGATCACAGTTTGCTACACTTCGTACGAAGTTACCGTCGTCACCTGAGGTTTGTTCGGCTTTTCTCTTATTTAGTTTTGCTGTTGCTACAAGACTCTCCGTCCATCGCTACCTCTCCAGGCTTTAATGGTAAGCGGAGGATCTTACAGATGTTCATGTCCTGCAGATAACTTATCAGCCATTTTGCTTATAACTTTCTCCCCGCGGCTGCTGCCCACCCTCCCCACTTCTTCTCTGCCACAACTCTTCAACGACATTGTGCTTGTCGTATGACCGCTGCTGGGCTATGTGACAAACTTCTCCATTAACTCAAACCTTGGTTCACGTCCTAGCCCTCTATCTTTGGAACTTCCCCTCCCCTTCTGCTAACCTCCGAGGAATGGAATAGCCTGATCCCCCTCATTCACATTTTTTTTTCACTTTAAGTGATGTACCTTCTTTTTTGATCTCCCTTGTCTGCTTTTGTTTTTTTCTTTTTTCTTTTGTTTAGTGCCCGACGGATCAGCTGGACATACACCACGGGTAAAGGTACTGTTTCACTACTCCAGATTGCCTTTCTCTTCTCTACCTTAGCCTTGCTTAGCCCTGCAGCCGGGCTCCATATCAGTTGAACGCTGTACTATATCTACCGTTACCAAGTTAGTACTGTCAGCAAGATCCCCTCGCCTGCATTATTAGAGGGGTAGATGGACTTCTATAGCCTAGTGTCTTTACTGCGAAATTAATCACTACTATGTTTATGGTGAGGTTCAAGATGCATACTACCTATGTTATGTTACAAACGTTCCTTTAAGTTGAACTTCTGCAGTGGATCTACTGTCCACGTACCGATCCCAATGTTTTCTTGTTGTTTTTACTCAGTATGGATCCGGTACTGTATTCCATGCACTTTTTCTGACTTTTTTTTTCTTTTAGGTCTCTGATCTCCTTGTTACTGCAGTATATGTAAGCCATTTTGTTACTCTTACTCTAGGGTACATGTTTACTTTATAAGTATTATCTTTCTTCCTCACCCTGGATGCATAACATTCCTAATACATTACGGAAGATGATAGTGCCTTACATTCCTATCACACTTGAAACCCTGGGTCTCCGTGTTTACGTCAACAGGCTCCCATCCAAGCTCATATTGCCAGCCCAGCTCCCCTAGGCTACTGACGATTAAGATGATCATTCCCCAGACACACACATACGTACACGTCTGCCCCCACAGTCTCGTTCTGCTTTCTACCCTCTCACTCCCCATCTTAAAGCCATCAGGCTCGTTCACTGTCGGTATCCTCCTCACTCCCTTTTGACCTCAAGGGATATAGAGTTCACACTCATCCTTGCTCGACCACCTTCCACCCTCCACCACAGGAATCTCCGTGAGACTTCCCTGACCTATACTGGTATTGTTTCTAGTCAGTAAGGTTCTAATTAGACCTCCTGACCCCAGTAATTGTTTTACCTCACTCCCCCCCCCCCCCCCGCCTACCTGTATACACTTATATTCTCTACGTGACCTCGATCCCTCACCCCCCCTCCTTTTTTTTTTGTATTTAACCCCCCTCCCTTACCCTTTCTTTCACTACTCTTTCTGTAGCTCCGCCACTCGCCGTTCTCTCTTCTACAAACTTAATCCCCTCTCAATCATCATGTACCCGCCTAAACCTCTACGATCACCAGGCTCTGCCTCCCTTAAGGTAGTGTCCTTAAACGCAAAAGGTTTGAACACCCCAGAGAAATGCTCTCAGCTTCTAATTCATATGAAATCTATGAAAGCCGATGTTATCTTTGTCCAAGAGACACACTTTAGTTCTCAATCTGTCCCTAAATTTGCCAATTATCATTACCCGACCGGATACCCTTCAACCACCCCCAATTCTAAAACCAAAGGTGTCTCCATTTTAGTGTCTAAAAGCATCCCTCTTCAAATCACAGACACAATGATTGATGACCAAGGCAGATACGTTTTCCTTAAAGGATCCCTACACAACAAACCTATTACCCTAGCTAACATATATAGCCCCAACACGGCACAAGTTCCATTCTTCAGGACGATCTCAAACCATCTGGCAACGTTTCAAACTGGCCTATTGATACTAGGGGGAGATTTTAATGTCTCCTTGGATCCTCAAATGGATACTTCCGCAGGATCCTCCCACCTCCCCTACAGGGCCCTTAGACAAATCAAGTTGACTCTCCAAACTCTTCTTCTACACGATACGTGGAGGACTCTCCACCTGACGGAGAAGGACTTCACATTTTACTCTAGCCCTCATGATAGGTATTCAAGAATTGATTATATATTCCTGACACAGACTGATCTTCCATTTCTCACACAAGCGACAATAGAACCTATGGTTCTCTCAGACCATCACCCCACTTCGATTACGTTGCTCTTTCCGGTAATTCAAGAACGAACGCGTGTCTGGAAACTAGACCCAAATATCCTGACTGACACTACTCGAGCGTTACAGATCCAACAATGTCTCACTGATTATTTCACAGAAAATAATACGCAGGACACATCCTTTATTACCCAATGGGCCGCCCACAAAAGTGTGATACGTGGGAAACTGATATCTATCTCAGCCCAACTTAATAGAGAACGAAAACGCAGCTTATCCGATCTTTACTCAACACTTAGGACACTTGAAGCTGCACACAAACGTACGTTGGCCGAGCAGACCCTCCAAGAATTACAGCACGTTCGTTCCTCCATTCAAGAGGAGCTGGGAAAATCCGTTTAGAAAAAATACATGCTTTCCCAGAAGCTTTTCTATGAGTTCGGCAACAAAAGCGGTCACTTTTTGGCCCGAGCCTTGAAAGCCAAACAATCTAAGAACACAGTACACTCTTTGCATACATCTTCTGGTACAAAACTTACATCCAATACGGACATAGCTAATGAGTTCGAAAAATTTTACTCTGATCTGTATAACATCAAACAATCTGACTCATCCCCCTCTGCCGCTCTTACCAGACAACAGACGATGGAACAATTCCTAGATAAATTTTGCCCGACCATTCAAAACCCCAACATTATATCTGACTTAGATGGCCCCATCACTCCATTGGAATGGACAAAAGCCCTTAAGCAGACGAAAAACGGCAAAAGCCCAGGCCCAGATGGGCTACCCACGGTTTATTACAAGACCTTTTCAGAAGTTCTCCAAGACCCCTTTAGGAGAGCCTTTAACTCCATTTCTGACACCACACCCCTTCACCAAGACATGCTGGAGGCTCATATTGTAGTCATTCCGAAAGGAGACAAAGACCCGACCAAGACTGGAAATTATCGACCCATATCGCTACTCAACGTTGACCTGAAACTGTTTTCCAAAATTATTGCCAACAGACCCGCTCATCCCCACACTGATTTCCCCTGATCAAGTCGGCTTTGTCCCGGGCCGGGAGGCGCGGGACAACACGATAAAAGCTATCAACTTGCACCTTTTAATTAATAGCACCGGACAAAAAGGTTTCTTTCTTTCACTTGACGCGGAGAAGGCATTCGATAGGGTTGCATGGGACTACATGCACTGTGTCCTACAAGCCATTGGTTTGGGACCCCAACTGCTATGCTTCATTAACGCTTTATATATCACACCGAGAGCTAAAATAAGAGTAAACAACACCCTATCGAATGCCTTCTCCATACGAAACGGGACCAGACAAGGCTGCCCCTTGTCCCCTATCCTATATATCCTCACACTGGAACCTTTCTTAAACAGTTTGAGACAAGATCAAGATATCTCAGGGATTCGTTCCAAATCCAAAGAATATAAAATTGCCGCCTACGCGGACGACATCTTACTGTTCCTGACCAACCCCCTGATCACGATCCCATCCCTTCTAAAAGCATTTAAACTATTCAACATGTTGTCCAACCTAAAAATAAACTTTAATAAGTCCTACGCTCTCAACATATCCTTAGACCACACCATGACTCAACAGTGTAAACTTAACTTTCCATTCCAATGGACTGATGATGCCATCACGTACTTGGGCATACAAATTACAAAAAACATGAACGATCTCTATAATAAAAACTATGTACCTATTTTACACAAGATTATAATGGACCTAAAACAGTGGAATAAACCAATTTTCTCCTGGTTTGGCAGAGCCTCCATTTTAAAAATGAACATCCTTCCCCGCATCTTGTACCTCCTACAAGCAGTGCCAATCAAACTCCCACCTGCTTTTTTCAAATCGTACAGACAAACATGCTCAAATTTTCTGTGGGGTACGCATAGACCCAGAATTAGCTACTCTCAGCTCTCCCTACCTAAAAGCAAAGGTGGTATAGGCCTTCCAGATATTACCAATTATTATAAAGCTGCCCATTTGACACGAATAATTGACTGGAACATTCATTCACCGTATAAAGACTGGGTCAACCTGGAAGCGTCATTTGTAGACTCTCCACTCCACTCTCTACCTTGGGTACAGCGTGCTCACGTCTTCCCCATGGTCAAATCCCATCCACTTATTGCCCCGACACTAGCTTGCTTCCACACTGCCTGCATACAAGACGGTATCTCATCCACGCCTGGACCACTGACCCCACTTAAAATGAACCCAGACTTCCCCCCGGGTATGCACGAATCCTTTCTTATCAAGCATTGGACACAAGTACCACTACTGATATCATCTTTTTACAAAAACGGGCGACTACTTACAGCTCAGCAATTAGCCACTGACCTGAAGACACCTCCTATTCCCATGTGGACCTATCAACAGATTCGACACTACCTACATTACACTAACAAAAAAACAGACTGTACTAGACCTCTGACCCCCTTTGAGAAACTTTGTTCTTCTAAAACGCCTCTGACTCATCTCATCTCCTTAACACACTCCCTATTATATCAAAGATATACTCCTGGAGACTCTTTGGCTTGCAAGGCTTGGGAGAAAGACCTCGACTTATCCCTTTCTAGTGAGGACTGGGAAAATATTTTTCTTAATATTCACAAAGGCACCCTCAATGTATCCACTCAAGAAAACGGCTTCAAGCTTCAATGCCGATGGTACAGAACTCCTGCTCCGATCCATTCCTGGGATACTCAAGTATCTGATACCTGCTGGAGATGCCAAAACCACCGCGGCACTCTTTTACACTTATGGTGGCTCTGCTCGGCCATCCAACCTTTCTGGCAGAAAATACATCTGTTGATTAGCGAAATTACAGGCACGGACTTACCCTTCAATCCAGCCTTATTTCTTTTGCACCACAAAGTTCCCTTTAAAACATCTTATCGTAAATCCCTTACACTCCATCTAATCAGTGCGGCCAAACAATGCATTCCGCTCCATTGGAAGTCTTCTACTGCCCCCTCCGCTAATGCATGGCTTTGGAGAGTGGATAAAATAGCACAACTGGAGGAACTCATTCACATTAACAATGACACTCCGACCAAATATGGCTTCGAAGTGGGCTCCTTGGCAACACTTCAGAACCACTGAAGCCTTTCGCAACCTAACCCAACATCCCATCTAATTGACTGTCTACTGGTACATACTTATATGGCCCTGTACTCCCTGGAACCTTCCCATCGGTTACAGCCTACTTACATCCATTATGGCATATCCGCTACCATTTGACCTTACAGAAGAGTACTTTCTTCACCCAGGACCTGCGAACGGCGAGTGGCGGAGTACCTATAGTCCTTCTTATAGTCCTACCTCACCCACCTGTCTACCCAAGAAGCTCACCCTCACCTTAGGTCTTCCCTGCTATTCTTTCCCCCCCATTCCCCTTTATTCTCACCCCCCCCCCCCTCCATAACCTTGCACACACTCAGCATGATGGACAAAAACCTCCCCCCTGTCCATTCCTCTCTCTCCCTAATTTTTTTTAAAAACTTTTTTTTTTCTTTTTTTTTATTGATTGATTCCTGTCTGCCCTCGATTAGCTCGACATGGTATTCTAACAATGTGCACATTGCAGATTCTCTCAATACACCACACACACGCAAACAAGAACGCTATATTTTGAGTGCACTTAGCAACTCCTCCAGCACCTCTTTCATATTGAACGGATCAACCCATGTAATCTATATCTATGCTTCCACTGAGAGATTTTATTTTATATTATTTGA
Source organism: Lithobates pipiens (assembly GCF_037356315.1). Taxonomy (NCBI): domain Eukaryota; kingdom Metazoa; phylum Chordata; class Amphibia; order Anura; family Ranidae; genus Lithobates; species Lithobates pipiens. The sequence continues at coordinate 183,944,360 of NW_027507758.1, forward strand.
TACTGTTTAAACTGTTTGTTCACTTATACTGTTTATTTTCTCTCGGTAATGAGTACCTGCTATAAGGTGTCTATTCTCTGTATACTGTTTTATTGGAACATAATAAAAAATTTTGGAAAAAAAAAAAAAAAATAAATAAATTCTTACAAGATGGTACAAAGTCCCATTCTTAATACAGAAAAGTTATGTCGAAATTTACTGCATTTTTTGGGCCAAGGTGCGAAATATTGTTAAACAGTTAACAGAATATGATTTGGGATCTGACCCAGCTAGTTATCTCCTTCACCTTTCAGATTTCTCAAAACGTAGATATCGAAACGCGCTAATTGCTCATTTGATGAACGTGGCAAAGGTGTGTATTCCGGCTCTGTGGAAGCAGAGAACACCCCCCTCAACCATAATGTGGTTTAAAAAAATAACTATACAGGGTAAAAAGGAGAAGTTTGAATCAAAATGGATATCTTGGTCCCATTTTGTATCTACTAAGGAAAATGGCAGTGAACTAGTTGAGGGGGAGCTGGGGGGGAGGGAGGAGGAGGAGAGAGAATTAAAAAAAATGTTTTTCTTTTTTTTA